>NC_134282.1:31990255-33240255 GCF_949628215.1 Phalacrocorax aristotelis
TGTGGTGGTAACTGCTGTGCTGGTAACCGCTGTGCCCAAAAGGGGAGGTCTTGGTCCTGCCGTACCCATCTACTGCTGCTGGTGCTTGTCAAACCTGTTCCTGAGCTGCCCTAACTCTCTAACCTGGCACAAAGCTCTCCGGGTATTGTTGGGTTGGTTTTCTCCTGTTGCTGTAATGAGTTGGACTTCATGAATGGGTCTGATAAGCACTGGCAGGGGACAAGCTAGCAGGAATTCCTGCTGGGGGTTGCTGCAGCTCTGCGGTTGCTCCATCTTACAGAGACCACACTTGAGTTTTACTTCAGAGATCTTTTTCATCCCAGTGCAAGTTCCAGACTGCAAATATCTTCCCAACTTTTGGGGCACATGTGGATTTTTTGCCTCCTAAATGGGGTACACGCATGGAGGAGGAGAATCACAAGGGATAACCAGAAGTTGCAAAGAAGCTAAAGTCTACACAAACTCTTGAGGAGCAACAGAGGCCTTGATGAATGGAGATGAGTGGGCTTTTCTTGGGAAGTGTCACCTCTTCTCTTTAGAGGGCCAGTGGTGTCACCTGAATACGTGGCAAACTTCCTGAACCTGTCAGGTAAGGGAAAAAGGATCTCAAATACCTGCATTTGGGTTATGGGCTTGTGCTCAGGCTTGAGGAGGAGTATCTGCTGAGCAGGCTGTTCTAAAGAGCATTAAATTAAGAGTCTGTTAATGATTTAGTAAACCGATGTAGTAAGTGGGGGAACATTGAGCAAATTGTCTTTGCTGCGAAGGCTGGGAGAGGTGAGTGTTCTATTACAGAGCTTGATTACCCTTTTCTTCAAAAGCATATGAAGGACTGAAGAAACTAATCTTCAGATGCAAATCAAAGGGATCTTGCAAGAAAACTCCTTGGACTAGATGGGAATTTTTTTTAAAGTGTTATTGCACAATCCAGGCTGAGTTTGAAACCTGGGAGTGTGAGCTTGACCATGTCTAATAAAACATTTGGGATGACTTCTTTTAGACTTGCTTCAGAGGAGTTTACCGCTCCTTCCAGAGGGTTTGGGAGTGGAAACGTTCCTTGTGCAGATGCTAGAAGAATATCAACTCTGACTCACATAACACATACAGGAATCCTTGAAAAAGAAGAAGAAAAACAAATCCAAAATATGAGCAAAGTGCACTGTGATAATAGTAATACGCAGCGTGTGATCCAGGTACTGTGCATTTTGGAGGAAGATGTAAGGTGAGTGAGTGCAGTGTAGAGGCACTTAAGACAGATTGCAATCAGAGTGTTCCTTAAAGCCTCTTTTGATAAGGTAGTGAGAGTTCAAAATCCTGCTCTTAAATATTTATCATAACTCACTGTTTAATCAAGGTGGATGCTCCGTTTGTCCTCTCTGAACTCGTGGCACCCCGACTGCTACTCAGCACTGTTTGCTTGGGTACCCTCTGCTCTTGTTTTAGGGGAAGCCAAAGGGGAAACTCTCTTTCTTTGCTCTGCAGTAAAGAAGAATAAAAAGCAGATGTTTAACGTTGTGTACTTGTTTTTCCCAGAGCCACATGCTGTCTTTCTTCCAGGCTACTCTTTCTTGCACAGTGTCTGCAGCTGTTGGGGTGGGGAGGAGGGTTAAATCATCTGGAAATTAAAAGTAAAATAGTCCTTGGGTGGGCTTTCCCAGTTTGTGTTTCAAGCTTTGGAGGCTGTATAAAACAGGTCAGGGTTTCAGGAGCAGGGGCTAGTATCAGAAGGATAATACAGTTATCTTCATGAGCCCCCTCGGCGGGGCTGTAACATCTCTGTGCACTCAGGCTGAGATGTTGTTGAACCATGTAATATTAAATGATTGCTTGCTGCAGGAAACAGGTAGCCTAGCTCCATGTTGGGAATATCTCAAGTAAGTATAGGCAGTGAAAACTTTATATAATGAAGTTTAATTTAGAGTAGCAGGACTGTTCTGGATGAGTCAAAAGACTTAAAGAATTTCATTTTATGATATTCATGTGTTGTGAGTAGACTCTATCTGAACTTGCCCACATGTTTTTTCTAAATTTTGTAGCCTCCCTCTCTTACTTGAGGCACTGTTCTGTTCCCTTTCATCACAAAGACCGTTGGCATCAGTTTTGAAGTCTTCAGTATTT
Source organism: Phalacrocorax aristotelis (assembly GCF_949628215.1). Taxonomy (NCBI): domain Eukaryota; kingdom Metazoa; phylum Chordata; class Aves; order Suliformes; family Phalacrocoracidae; genus Phalacrocorax; species Phalacrocorax aristotelis. The sequence continues at coordinate 31,992,374 of NC_134282.1, forward strand.
TGCTGTTAACAAAATGTAGGCTTCCTGTTATGCATTAGAAGTAGACGTGGGTTTCAGCGGCTTGCTGGGAATATCAAACCTTCATGCACGCAGAGATTGCAGTTAGCCATGCTGCTAGATAACTAAAAAAAATTTTGTTTGTAAAGGCAAAATTGAAATCTAGACCTGCTTGCAGCATTTTCTTGCTACATTCGAAATGCGTGGGCTACTCGTGAGTTAAGGGAATTGAGAGAGAGAAGTCAAATGGTTTTTGCAAGCAGCAGTGTTTTATTTCATTTTTATTTTTTTACCTAGGTGTCAGACGATAAATACTGCTCTGAGCAGTGCCCAAGTATGGTGCCAGAATAAAAGATGACTCTGTCTTTCTGCAGTTGAGCAGAATGAATGTGGATGTCAGCTTCATGGTGTATTCAGGGAGGAGTTTGCAAATTACTGAGTCCAAGCAGGAGCTTTGCTTCAAGTGCAGTTAAGGCATTCAGCTTTCTGTCCAGCTCTTTTCCAGGTGTTGAATGTTTTTTGTTTTTGGTGAAAATGCAGCAAAATCTACCCAACGAGGTGTGACTTTCCCTGTTTGACACTGCTGCTTTCCATGTTTTGAGGGCAGAGAGCCTTAACATGTAGTTTGAGTCCTTTCTGCTTCACTGCTGCTCTGCTGTCCGCTAGGCATAGGTTTTAATATCTACTGATAGTTGGCAAATAATGCTGCTTGTTTATTCACAGCTAGTTGGCACATAATGCTGCTGATTTAGTCTGTGCAATCAAAGTTAGTCTCTTACTCTTTCCCTTCTGACAAGAAGTGGTTATCTGTATCTAGCTAATGTTAAAGGGTTGGCAGTGGCTTATGTCAGGTCAACAAAATCATTGCTGGTGGATGTGGGAAGATGGTCCACTTCTTTTGCCGTGACATTCAGGGAGGATCGGATAGAGCTAACAGGAGGTGGGTTCAGAAGAAGCAGGAGGATGTTGTTTTTCAGGCAGTGAACAGTAATAATGTTGAACTAGCCAAGGGCTGTTGTGGCTACGAAAAGTTTGGGCAAGTTCAGAGAGGAAGTGGACACGCTCAGGAAAAGTCTGAACCAAAATGTTCCTGAACACCCAGAAGCCTGAACTGTCTTGGGGAGGCCTGGAAATAAAAACCACTGGAAGTGGAAGAGTGCATGAAGAAGTTACATATGCTTACCCTCTTCTTTCCCTTTCCCAGACATCTGCTGGTGGCTGCTGTTTCAAGCTGGCGGTTAAGCCAGGTGGTCCGTATTCTTCGGTTCACCTCTTTGGCTCTTGGAGGACACGGCTTTAAGTGTTTTGCTGCTGTCCTCTGAGCTGCATCCCTTCATAATTTGTGTAACTGTTCAGCAACCAGAGCAGTGTATGGATGGAGGTGCAGGTGGTATGTTCTAGCTGCACTTCTCTCATTGAACTTAAAACTGGGGACCCAATCCTTCTTAGTTTCATGCAACATGCAGCTTAAGTTTGCTGGACTTCTTGAATTGTCATACTCGTATCTTTATTACTTCTGAAGAGCTGTTCCTTAGGCACTGGCAGAATAGGAGAGGGATGTTTCATGCTACAAACTCATACATTTAATGGTTTTAACCATCGGGCAGACTTCTCTTTGAGTTTGCTTGTTTGAGGTGAGACTTTAATACATAAAGATGCTCTTACTAGTTTTCCCCTAGCCACTGAAGGTATTACCTGTGGAGTCTCAAAAAATATTAGTACCTCTTGAAATTTTGAAACTGTCTTAATATTTTGGGATTGTTTTTGCTGTTTTAAGTGTTCCAGGTTTTCTTTTGATAGCTCTGGCTAAAGGTCTGTGTGAGAGAAGAACAAAATACTGAGCTGTGAAATGAAACTAAAAAACATGGTGTTTACCCTGAGATAGTTTGCATGTTTTTTATCAATCAGAAGAATTATGCCCCCAGAGAGGGAAGGCAAGCCTTTTTCTGGACAAAGGTTTTGAATGCTCATGGATTTGACTTGGAACAGAAACTGTCTGGCAGTGGTGAGATCTCCTGAAAGGGCTTTCCTGTGCGCCAGGAAAAGTCTACAGGGACCTTATTTTTCCATATGGGTGTGGAACTATTTGGCTGAAAATCTGCTCACCGGAGTGTACGTTGATCCAGGTCTGATGGGTCGCTTTTCAAATAAGGCATTTGTGTTTCTAATAAGAACCGTGTTCTGTGCACTGCTAAGCAAATATCTCATTGAGCTCAATGTGAGTGCTGGAGCATCATGTTTGCTCTTGAGGTTTTGTTCCATCATCTAATGCTGTTGGGAGCTGTCTTACCTTTTTTGCTGTGCTAGATGGCGTGAAGACTTTGGAGTGGGGCAGTGTCCATTAGGTTGGAATTTTAATACTGTTCATGTGCTTTAATTTGCTAATACTATAAATGCCTCAAGCCTAAGCATGACAAGCTTTTTTTAAGTATTACCCAGAGTTTTGTGCTGCTAACTGGTAATAAAATAATAATGAGGTGAAGTGGAAAAGATACAAACTCTGTCTGTGTACCAGCTTCCCAAGAGAGCTAATAAGGAGTGGGTTGGTAGAGTCATCTTCCTTGCTGCAGCAGAAGCGATACCTTCCTCCGGGAGCTGAAATGTGTCTGTGGTGTACCCTGAACTTTCAAGCGCTGTGCCTTGGAAATCGTGTCTCTTGGTTCAGGCTGGCATAGATTTTCCCATCCCTCAGAGGAGATGAAAGACCTGGTTGTGTACTCTAAGGTAGCAAATATCGTCTCTTCACGAGCTGCCTTCAGGGACGTTAGTTTTTACTTTACAGCTGGGACAAGTTTCTCATCTGCTCCTTGCTTTGAAGAGTAATGGGGAAAAAGTCTAGCAAGGCTTAAAGCTTCTAGTGTGGCCTTGTTTTTTCTCACTGACAGCTGGAAGAGGTTCTGGGGGTCTGTGAGGTTTCTCCAGCTAATGTGATGGTGTTTATCTGAATATTGTGGCCTTTGAAGGCTGAACAGAAACACTGCTTGTTGGCAGTGTGCTAAGAAGCAGCTTTGCCATGGTTACGTCAAGCGATGCAGCGGGATGTGTCCAGAATATAGGTGCATGGGACCTGTGCCCACCTCCACACCCCCAAATGCTTTGTATCCTTCTGGTTTTGGCACTCTGTACAATAAATAACTCTTCTTCCTGAAGCAAGTTGCCCAGCAGGAAGCAGAGCATCCTCGAAGGATTCTGTGTTACTTCTGCACGGTCCTACGAAGCCAAGGCCTACTGAGTTGAAGCAGAGATGTGTGTCTCCAAGCCTAGCTAGAGCCATCAAGGAGGTATCACAAGAAATGGGCTCAGCGTCTGGAGGTGCTAATTAAACAAAAAAGATTACATTATCTGTCAAAAGCTAGAAAGGGTCCCTCTTGTTGTTCGTGGTTTTGGACTGCCTCTTTCATTGTCATTCTTCTCTCCATAGCAGCTCTCTGCTGCCTTAGCCTTCCCTTCAGGAAGGGACATGGTCCCCTGGGTTCTGCATAATGTTAGGCTTTGGGCAAGGAGGCTTTCTGGAAAAGGAAGGATTGGAGCTCATTACCATGATAAAGTAGTGCTCCAACCGGATTGTCCACATATTCTTGCTTCTTAACCATTGCTTTTTGTTGCTGCAAGAGGTGGCTTTCTGTTTCATTCCATGCTTGCCGCTAAACAAGGTTCCTGGCTTCTCAGCTGGGTTTAATGTGTACTGCAGTTATGAGCTGGATCCTCTCGTTACTCTGGGCTCCTCTGTGCTTTGCTTGAGCCATCTCACTACCAGGCAGGATTTCTGGGTGAGCTCAGCACCATTGGTGTATGGCCAGGGAAAGGATGGAAAAGGAGCTCTGCCTTTTGAACCTCCGGTGCTCTCAAGATGCTGGAGTCCCATCCATGTGAACATGGGAGGAATTGTGTTTGCTGTGCTGCAGGTTGAAAGGTCTGTTAGTAAATGTCTTGTATGAGGTGAGGACAGGTTTTTGTCACGTGGCCTTGCCAGAAGGAAGTGGCACAGGTTGACTGGCACTGGGAGGGTGGGTGGGTGGGTTCTAAAGTTACACTTTCACTCCTCCATAACATGCCTATCGTCTTGTTCTTTGAGCAGAACGTGATTAATATCCAACCTTTCGTTCAAACCTGAACCTTAGGATAATATTAGATGATTTATTTACTTTTATTCCTAAAGTAAATCATTATACCATAGAGCGGATTATAAATAGTCTTCCATTTAGCTTCCTTGTTTGTAGATGCCACTTCCTAGCAGAGGTTGGTATTTATGTAAAGAAAGTGAGGTAGTGTCTGGCCAATGAATTTTTATGCACAACTTTTTTATTTTTCCTTCTAAATTTAACTGGGGTGTGTTCAAGGTGGGAAAAGAGCAAACTTCATTGGGTTAAAGGGTGTTCAGCATGTAAATATGTGGAGTGTCATGTTAATGGGATACTCCTATTTTTTGCCCAAGAGTGGTGTTAGGATTGCAATGTCAAGTAACTAAATAAAGCTGCAGTCTCTCTTTCCCTGTGAATATAGGTGCTTGCGTTTTCCCTTTCTTGTAGGGCTTAGCTTGGTACGAGTTTGGCTGGTTCTTCGTTGCTGCAGCCTTTGACTCAGTCAAATAACGTAGAACAACTTTAAGGTCAAGTAGAACAGAAGTTTGCCTTAAATACTTTGCAATAAACTTAATATTGGGGGATATATTCAACTACCTAATGACTTTTCATTTGGACGAATGGGTGTCACTCACCACTTGTACACTGAAGCTGTGGGGTGCTGGTGTGTGTTCCTCACCCCAGTGGTTGATTTCATCCAGGAGTTGGTGCTGGATAATTTTAGACGAGGATTAATTAATGGCAGCTGTTGTGAGCTTGCAGAGACTTTTGAAGTACAGTGCCATTGAGCAATCCTCCTAGCTTCCTGACAGAAATCATGAATGACATTGGAAGAGCACGTATGTGACGGGTGACAACAAGCTTATGAAAGTACAGGGCAGATGTAAACCAAATTCCTGCATGCTTCAGTCAAAGCAGTGTCTTTTGGCAGTGTGGTGATGGTGACTTTGGTCGATCTTGCACTTGATGCTGGAGAAAGCAAAAATGTTCTCTGGTACAGGGCTTCTTTCTGCTGTGGTCAAGGTGGAGTGACTATTTTTTTTCCCCCATGCGCTTACAGAACAAGCAGTTTCAGAGATTAATATGGGACCTTAAGCTTCTACCCTTGCGGTAATAGTTAGGAGGATAAGGATAAAAGCGCTAGCTTAGGTGTAGAGTTTGAATGCCTGTCAGGCACTGGGAAGCCTGGCTGCTTATAGCCCCTGTCAGAGTATCCTGTGGAAGGGAGTCTAACGTGGTATTTCAGCATATCAGAAGAACCCATCTTCTAGGTGACAGTCAGAGCTTCTCAAAACTTAAAGTTGCTTTTTAAATTTTTTATTTTTTTAGAACGGTACATGTGTCTTCTTCCAAAGGAAGTTAAATGACCAAGTTTCGAATGCAGAACAAACTAGTGTGTCTCTAGTCAACCTGGGCAGAGATTTCCAGAAATTGTTTCATTTTGGCTTGACCTTCGCATCCCTGTTGCAGCACACTACCCCTCAGAAATTGGCATTTGGGCCCTGTTCTGCCCTGTGGCTTATGTGCTCTCAAGGGTGTTATTTAAGGGGAAAAAGGCACAAACAAACAAAAAAACTTCCTTGTGCTTCCTTCTGACCAAAGTGCCTGGAGCATCGTGGGAGATGGAGCCAGCCCAGGAGAGCTGCGTCATGGGAGTTCAGGTTTGGGAACCTGTTTCCTGAGGTGGGGAAACACAGTTTACCAAAACCAAAATTACTAAAGAGCCAGACATCTATATTTTAAGAAAACACTGTCATCTTCTGAACTAAAATTCATGTTATTGCGTGGAAAGCTATTAGTTTGCCCTGACAACGGGGTAAGGAGAAATACTAGATTTTCTTATAAGAAGGGGTGTTTGGCTCTGTTTCATCCACTGTATACTTGGAAGCTGGTATATTAAACTGACAAACTGCAAACAATGGGGTTTGGGGTGTGTTTTGTTTTTGTGTTTGGTTTTTTTTGTGGGCTTTTTTTTTTTCAGAATAAAGCAGGATTGGAAGTTGCTTGTATGAACTGTTGCATTAAGACTTTCTACAAAAATGTCCTTTCTTCTTTTCCAGATTCACTACAGATATGACTGGCTGGCTGCTCTGCTGCTCCTGTGCCCCAGCACTTGCTACTCTGTGATTTCAGATAACAAACATAAGTGAGTTACAAAACGTGTGGTGAGTATCATGTGCCTTTGATGTTTTGGAGCATCTTAGCATGCAACTGAAATATTCCTTCGTAAAAAGCCCTGAAACAACCATATATAAGGGAAGACACTATAAAATCCAGTAACTTACAGCCAGGGTATGTGAAATATCTGTCAAGACTCTGGAAAGATGCTTAGAGACCCAAATGCAAGTTGTTAAATTCTTATTCCTTTTTTCCATTTTAGTATTTCTTTTTCTCTCAATTTTGTCAGCATTTTTCACCTGAAATAACTTCTCTGGGAACTTGCATCCCTGATCTACTCTCCCTGGCTTTATTTTTAGAAACATATGTGTTGAGCTGAGAAATAGTTAGCTGCAAAGCTGCTTGTCAGTGATGAATATCTCCAACAAGGAAATTAGGTAGGATTAAAGTCAGGGAGAGTCCCAAGTCTGTTGTGGTGAACTCAAGCTTCTCAAAGTGCTTTAACTTTGTTACCGGGAGGAGAGTTGATGTGCTCCATATATAAGCATTTGTTCCAGCATGACAAGTAAAATATGGGCTAGGTTGCCTATTCTATTACAGTGGACCTATGAAATGAGCAGAGAAGTCAAAACTGAAGGTGTTGGGAAAACTTCCTTGTCCAGAATGGAAAAATCAAAGGGAATAACATTTGTAGGTGAGAGTGTTTGACTCCAGTGTGGATACACGCCTTGATTTCATGAAATGGGCAATAGTGATGAAAGTGAGCAAAAAAGCAAGTGTTTTGATCTGATGAAAGTGGCGACCATGAAGGCAGTACAAACCTCTGCTTGGCAGGAGGTGGTTTTAGGTGTACGTAATGAGTACTGCAGGAGCGAATCTGGCATTAGATTTCCCTCTCTGGACTTCTGAAAAAACATATATATAGTGACAAACAGTATTTATGTTCAAACATAAGCCAGTGCAGACTAAATGATACTGATTAAGTAGTTGTGGCATTTTGTTTAGGGCCATAATTTTGTGTCAGCCTTTGGGAATACTCTTTCTACTTTTTCACAAAATGACGTGACAAAACAAATTATTTCTAAATCATAATTTCAATTTTGCATTTTATATGTAGTAAGTTTAACAAGCTCTTGCATTCTGGTAATTTCAGCTGAGGTGGGGGGCAGATGGATGGACAACAGTTTGATGCTTTCGGTAGCTTCCAGCCTGGGGGAGAAATCTGTTTTCAGTTTTGATACAGTATCTCAAATTATTTTGCAGTTTCATCCCCTAAAACTGATTTATCATTTTTTGGTCCCAGTAGTAGGAGTGCCATTAATTGTTTGAAAAGTCTTTAGTTTGAGCAATTCAGACTGGAGCGGTACAGTGCTTTTAATATCTTTGTATAAGTCCAATGGAGACTATAATCTGACTGCGCTTCATTTGATATTGTTTTGTCTTAAAGATGAGCCCCTGAAATCTGAAGTTTTGTTGATATGATGTTGTGGAAGGTTTCTTTTATGACTGAAGTCATTGGCTTGTTTTTTCTTCATCCTGCCTGTAAGATGTCTGAGATCTTGGGAACTTTTTTATCAGATGAAACTATTTCCATGAGGTTTGGGATCGTAGTGTGCTTCTACCTGGCTCATGATGTCTCAGTAGAAGTTGATAATGCATTACTGAAATTCTTATCAATTTCGAGACGCTGAAAAGCACCGCTGTCTCAGCCATGAATCTTGCTCTCAAGCTGCCTACACTTGTATCCCATGCCTACCTGCTTTTATCCTTCTCTATATTTAAATTTAATATTTAAAGAAGCTCTGTTTTTCCCATTTCATTGCTTTCTACTTGTCCGTACTCCTCTCTAAGCTAGCAGCCGGGCTCATGTCATTACTCGTTCAAGGAGCATTTGTGTTTTCATCTGCGTGTTCCCTGCCTCAGGATCCCCAAGCAGAGTTGCGCTGGTCTGGCTTTTCCCAGCTCCAGTGAAACCAGTGCCAAGTGCTTCCACTGCTGTGCTCTCGAAGCAGTGTGGTGGAGCAGCTTTCTGCGTAGTAGTAGACACAGCACATAGTCATATGGGATAGACCTGTACCAATGGTGGCTTGCGCAGGAGAACTCTTGTGCTGTCTAAGCAATTGGGGTTGGCTGCAGAGTGGACTCCTCCAGGTCGTGCTGGCAGAAGCTGGCTGGAATCAGTGTCTTGGAGCCTGTGTCAAAACAAGGGGGACAGCAGTGAAATCTGTAGGTGCCTCTGCTGTTTTTTGGCTGCGTATTGAGAGTGGTCCTGATGACGTGTGATAGCTAAAATATCCTTCTGTACACGAAGCTTTCTAGTTGTATTAGTCATCAATCAGGCTTCTGGATATTTAAGTGCTGAAACTCTCCTCAAAGAACAGCAATATCTATTTGTAGAAAGGTACATAATGTGAAGTGCAGTTCCAGTATATTAGAGTTACACTGCTGAAGATGTTCTCGGGAATGCTGCGTCTCCTGTTATGAGACTTTATGATATGTAAAACCCACACCAAGACCCTGCAATCTTACAAGGCTTCTAGTTGGTTGCAGGATCTCGAACAATGATGCCATTAGAGCTCCTTCTCAACTTTTTCCACAAAATCATGCCCCATGTTTTGTGCGGCAGAGCTTCAGCTGTTGGTCTCTGAACGCTGATAAACCCAGAGGAAAAGGGGACAGTGACTGAAAAGGCGCTTCATAGCGTTAAGGAAAAATATTCTTCCACTAGGCATGAGGGAGCCCCTAACTCAAATAGTTAATGACTAAAACCATCTTCTATAACTCTTCAGCTTGTACTGACTTGATCTAAGCCTGAAAATGCCTAGAGCTGAACTGGTCCATTTTTAAGCTGTAATTCATCTGTCTCTGCTGTTTACGGAAAAACTTTGACAGCTGCTAGCTAGAAGGCTAATTACAGTACAGCATGATTATATTCTCATAAAATTAGAGAAAAATGGAATCTCTGTGGCTTTTGTAGTGCGTATGGGTTCACTGCATTGTATTCGAACCCAAAAACTGAACACAGGGGTTCTTGTAATGTTTGAGATTCATAGACTGGCAAAATGGTTGTGCTTGCTTATGCAGACTGGCTTTTATGTAACTCATGATTTTTGCTCAAATGTTGCAGATAGTCTGTTTCCTCTAGCAATAGCCACCAGATGTTTAGCTGAACAAGTCTTAATTCTTTAAAATTGACCCGTAAGAAATGTGTGAAGGCGAACACGGGGGTGGAACAATTTTAAGTCAGCATGATTTCCATTTCCTTGCTAAAAACCTGGTGCAAGCCTTGCAGTTTCATTTGAGCAACGGTGGATCCTTATTTTTTTTGTGGTACACTCTGAGGCCTTTTCTATGTTTTTTTTAATGTTTCCATAAATGTATTGTTGGGAGGGGGATGGGATCTGTCCTACGAGCTGTCTTATGACAATTAGCATTACTTGGGCAATTAGTATGGGCTAGGTCTATCTGGCAGATATGCCACCATGCTGATCCTACTATGGATTCTGGTTGTCAGCTAGGCTTCTTCCCTACCTGTAGGTCTTCTGTGATGAACCCTCGTGCTTTGCTAGAGTGACTCTATTTCATTTTTCCATGGGAAACCAACTCCTGTCTCGGTTTCTCAGCAGCATGAAGAGTGCCCCAGTGTTTTACTGGGGAACATGGGGCGAGTAGTCCTGATGGTGACTGCTAGGATGTCCAAGCAGCTCTTGTCTCTGAAACATCCCCACTCTATGGCTTCAAGTAGCACTGTCCTTCCAAGACTCCTCTGCATGGGAGAAGACTGCACAGGGACTCTTCTGCTGGGGATGAATGATCTGGTACCTGGATCTCTGGGTCTATTCTCTCCTCTGGGACTGCAGAGACTAGATAAATCAGAGCAGAGCTGTGTCATTTCCTTTCCCTTCCCCACAAAGATATCTTGCTCTAGATCCCGTTGTGCTTCCCCTTGTTGTGCAGTTTGGACATGAAGGTGCATGTACTGGGCAGCCGAGGTGGCTGTAACAGTGGTCACCTGGCTGGACCTTCAGTCAGTCTCTGAACAGTGTGGTTGGTGCAGGTATGATGTTGCTTTTAAGAATCTGAGTGCATGAAAAGCTGTGCAGGTAATCTTCAGGAATAAATTTATTGGTCTTTATCTGACCAGTGACAGGTCTGTACCTGAGAGGTATGGAGTGGGTAGAGAAGTGCGGCTCTGCAAATGACTTGGAGGTTTCAGAGGTCTAAGTATCTGCTAGTTTAGGTTAAAGATGCTTCTGCTGGAAATACTAGTTACCTAGTGCTGGAAATGCTTCAGGACACAGTGAGGATGCTCCAGTCTTCACCATTAGGGATTTTGGTACATGTTAGACTTTGTTTTGGTGCTTCTTCAGAAGTTTTAGATGTCTTCCCACAAAATTCTGACACTGTTTAAGTGGGAGGTAACTTGCATGTCCTTATCTTCTAGTAAGATGTGAGACTGCTACTCGAAGCAGTACCTCAAATGCCTCTCCCTTGTGCTGCTTGCATCAAGTTCGTGTTTTCAATAATTTTCAGAACTAGTGTGTGTGGATACTTAGAGCCTTGCTGAAATGAGCTTATGGTCCACGTGCTTGCTGGCTACTAGATGGGTTTTACTGTGGTCACTGGCTGTTGTCATCCTTGCACAATAAATTGCATTTGTTTCTCCTTTAAGTACATGCTAGATAACTTGGTAGCATTTTGAAAAGGAGTTATTTTGCTTGCTAAATATCTGCCAGTTTTGAAATTCAGCGTTTCCTATCCTGTTTTCTCCTGGTGGGTTGAGGGAGGGAGGCTGTGCTACATCCCAGTGTTTCGAGAACGTGCGAGGGTGGGAGATGTGGCTGCAGTTTCAGTGAAAGCTGTTGCTGCTGCAGTTAACACAAATGAAAGCCTTTATGCTCTTGGCATTAAGTTATTACACAGGGCATGAAAAGAGCTACTGAAAATTACCAAACAAGAGAGGAAACAGTACTCCTTGAGTACGTGCATTTATTTTGAGGTGTTGGAGGAATCATAAATGTTCAATTGTCCGCGAGTTCCTTAGTTGTCTGTTCAATGAACAACAGCATGTAACAACCTGCTGCTTCTGAAAAGGATGATACCATCTACCTGTACCTTTCCTTGAGATGTCTCTGAGGCTTTTTTTTAACCTCTGAGTAGGGATTCAGCTCAGCAACCTGACGGAAAGCTGTGCAGTTCTGGAGTTGGCTTGCTGAGAGGTTGAATCAGTGCTGCAGCTGGAGAGATGTGTTAAGGGTGTTTAATGGATGGAGAAGCAGGAAGATGCCTTTTAGGTTAGCTGGACATTAAATGGGATAAGCCATCTGATGTGTATGTACCAGGCATGGCTGTTCTGGTAACCTAGGGGCTACTCAGCTCTTCTAACCAGCTCATCTCTGTCTCCTTCAGCCCCCAGGAGATACCTAAAGCCTGGCTTTGACTCCCACTCTGTCCTTCCTTGTACCTAGGACATGGGCAGAGTAGGAAGCTGGGACCAGGCAAGGTCAGGATGAAGTGCGTGGGAGTCAGGAGGCAGTGGTATGCTCAGGCACTGCTCTGATCTGCCAGGCCCATCTCTGGGGTTACAGGGTATAAATCTCTGTCTCTTACCCAGCACCAGGCTTGGGAATACTTGTACTTGGTACTTCCCATCGTTTGTCTGTCCTGTGCTCTCTGGATTGTGGCATGCCAGCGTGCTGCTGGTACCATTTGTGAAGCTGTTCTATACCTTATGGGCAGGGCGTTGCCCTGTAGTTGAAGAGCCGTGACCCTGACCTATGGCTGCTGACTGGGAGCCTCCTTTGGGCTGGAGTTGCCTTGTCTTTGCTTAATTTCAGTTTTTAGCCTGGCTAAGTGTGGCCACTAAACTACTAAGACTGCTGTAGTCTAGACTAGTCGTGGTCTGTTACATCCCTGGGGATGGGGTGGAGGAGTCTGAACCACTCTGTGGAAACAGCGTTTCAGACTCGTGGGGTGCTGTAGAGGCCTTGTGGAGCCATTTGGAGATTGACCTGATTGACCACTAGGAAGAGCATGGGAAGTGGATAACAAATGTTACTGTGAAAAACTGACAGCTGTCTGAGAAAGGTTTGCCTGCTCTTTACTTCCCTTGGGTCATGAGAAATCTGTAGGTAAATGCTTAATTGGTTTACGTCTTAAGTTTTTGGAAGTTTTTCTCATCACCTTGAACCTTCTTACTGTGCATCAGCACTTGCAGTTGATTGAATATGAAACCATGTATTAGAGCTACAGTGCTGGTTCTGGCTGAGAAGGGGTTAATTCTTTTCACTGTGGTGCCTGTGGTGGTCGGGTACCTTTCCAGCTTCCCATGCTCTGCTGCATCGGTGGGAGGCTGGGAGGGGTGGGGCCATGGCGGGGGCGGCTGACCCCGACTGGCCAATGGCATGTTCAATCCATACCATGTGACACCACGACCAGTATATTAAGGGGGGGCAGTTGCGGCTCGGGGAGGTGCGGCAGCGGGTCGGCGGGCGGTGAGCGGCTGCGCCACGTGCGATTTGTTTTGGTGGTTCATTCCCCTCCTCCACTCCCCTCTCACCCCCCTGGGTTTCATGGCTCTCATTGTTTTCCTTTCCGTTGACTTTTTGTTGTGGTTTTTAAAATTTTAATTATTAAACTGTCCTTATCTCAACCCACGAGCGTTACCCTTCTGATTCTCTCCCCCATCCCATTAGTGGGGGAGTGAGTGAGCGACTGTGTGGGGCTGAGTTGCCAGCTAAACCACGACAGCTACTATAAGATCAAAACCAGAAGCAGAGTACATATGGAGCTTAGACTCGCACCCATACTCTGTGGTTGTGCTGTCACAAATAGATCTGTCAAAGCTTTTTTTCAGTGGTGCATGGATGCTTAATCTCACTGATTGCTTTCCTGGCAAAAACCCACCACCAGGAAGACTAAAGTTTATTAATATGATATGTATCTGATCACCACATAGATCAGGTGTAAGCTGCTTTCTTATATGTATATGTGAACTGGAAAAATTGTTGTACAGTGTAACTGACCTTTCCTTAAAACAACCAAAACCTGGCTGCTAACAGGCACCTATCACAGTAATCCAGGGAATAATTCCTGTAAAATCTTAATTCTTTTATTAAGCATGTGAATGTGTAAGAGAGGTCAGAGGATATAAATGCATTGTTGCTTACATTTGGTACCATTTAAAGGCAAACAACAAAAAGAAAAGCCTTCCTATGGAAGAGCAGATGAGCTTCGGATAGGGGCTATTCTATTTGCTTCCTAGCCAGCTGACAGGTAATGGTAAGCAATTTCTCAAGGCAAATACGTGGTGGTTGCATCTTGTCTTCCTCAAGCAGCAGCAGAGGTTTGTAATGTTATAGTAAATCACTTGAGAGAGCACAGGTAATGAAGCGAGTTCCCCTGGGGAGGTTGTGGCAGCTCTTGGACCTCTGGTGCTTTATGGATGTGGTCAAGCAATGATCCATCACAAGTAAGGGTTTGACTGTGTTTAGGTAGGCTCTCCTTTTTCCATGCACAGCTTCACTTCATCCTGGGACATGTCCTGTAGAGGGATGATGGCCAGACCACCACGGTTAAGAGTTTATTTTCCATTTTAATGTTATCTTCAGATGGTGGTAAGTCCAATTTTTAGCTCTTCCTTTAAAAGGCAGCAGATGTCACATTGTCCTCAGTGTCCTTCTCTCCTAAACTTTCTTCTCTGACCGAGGATCACATTGGTGCAGTTTGGGACAAAACAGTATTCTTCCAGTTCATGTTCTTGCATTTCAATGCAAATGTCACTTAGACCTTTCTGATGTAGATGTCGAAGTTGGCCATGCTGAAAATGTTTTGAATTTCAGGTTTTTTGGGGTTCTCTCTTGAGGGACATAGTGCTGGTCCTGTAAACAAGGATGCTGGCTTGCCTCAAATGAGCTGTGGAGGCCGCAGGTTCAAAAAGAAGAGGAGATACCTCACTCAATGCAAGCTGCAGAGCACTGTTCTGCAAGCTGTGGGTGCCAGAAGGCTACCTAGATTCAGAAAGAAGCAGGACAACTTCATTTAAGTGGGAAAAAATCAGTCCAGCATCACTGCAGGTCACAAAATGGTCTTCAAGCCTTTAGCTCCAATATAGAGCACTGCTGTGTATTTCCTGTGCTCCTATGGTCTTGGCTAGATGTTGCTACCAGCCACCTAAGATGGGGTATTGTGCCTAATGCACCCATTGTGTGTCTTGGTGTGTTTGCTCATGTTCTGATTGTACCTGTACTTTCATGGCATGAGTTTCTTCTGAAAAATCTCACATGTCCTCATGTCACCCACTGGTTTTCATGACCTGACTGAGATGACTAAGCAGTAAATGGCATGAATTTTCTTTCACATAAGGTGATTCAAAGGGATATTTTGTAGCTGAGTATAGAGCCATTTTTAGGTTTCAAACCACAAAAGATAACTTTTCAAAAGTGGCTGATGTACAGGCAAATACTGGGCGTTGTATATAGATGCTATCAAGAGGTGCTGTCTTTCCTGTGGAAAAGCTGCCTTGCAGGCTGGAGGATTTGGCTTGTTTTTTCAGCTTTCTCAAGGGTATATTGTTTGTGTGAAAGGGGAACAGGCACTGTAATGAAGCAATTAATCATTAAAATGTGGTTTTAAGGTAATGCTGAAAGGTGATCTGTAGTTGCAGGAGGCAGGGTTTCAGCAATATATTCTTAGAGGCTCACCTGTTTATTTGGCAACAGGTAAGGATTTGGATGGGAGGTTGGTGCCTTCCAGAAGACAGAAAGGCACTTGGTAGCGTAAGTACTCTGACCTCTCCCATGGTTGAGAGGTAAGTCTCTGCATGGGACAAAAAAGCCCTCACTTCTTGGTTTAGATCACTATATTAAACCCAATAAGGTGGAACAAGGTGTTGTGTCACTGCTCAACAAGATTGGTGCTTGTGAAGTAAATTCTGAAGTTCAAAGTGAAGAAATCTGCAAGTTGTAGCTAGTCTAAGGCCATGTGTTGCAGGGCAAGGGAAAGTTACCAGGATGTCCTTTCCTTGTCTACAAATCTCTGAGTATCTGTGTTGCATCTCTACTTCACTTCAAAAGATAAACTTAACTCTTAAGTCTAGATGAGCATGAGAGGGTAGAACAAACAGCTTTCTTCTCCAACTTCAGGAACCAAGAACTTCCTCTGATAGTCGCTCCTTGCTTACTGTTTGTTTATTTGCTGGGTGTTGGCTTCAGTTTCTCCCCATTGCTAATCCAGGGGAAGCCAAAAGTTGTCTTCTAATCTCTTTGCACAAAACTCTCCTGAGTTCCCTTAACGCAGGGACTAGTTTTGGTTCTTGAAAGCTTTAGTCTTCCCTCTGCGGTGTCCCCAGTTTTTAAGTCGTTACAGGATGGGAAATACAGTAGCATGGATCTGCACTTATTATAGTTTCTTCTGTTTCTGCTTGTCCTTAAACCTTTATTTATGTACTTGCTAGCCAACTTCAGTTTGGAATATCTGCCAAATACTCACTCTCACTTGTTGAATAACAGGCAAGCTTATATGATTATCAGTGTGTTTATTTTATGTACAAAGAACAGCAGCAAAGCTAGCTGATACTGTGTGCTTTGGGAGGAAGGTTGTACCCATCAGGACATGTTAGCTGAGACATAAATAGCCATGCTTTGCCCCAGTGTTTCTTGAATGCTGATCATGTAATGGAGGGAATAAATGAGAATAGCTTAGGAAATGTGGTTGCAGTGTTTGGATAATGCAGTATCTAGTAAGACCCAAGTTGTGAAGCTTTTCCTGTGGACAGGGGTGAGTGACTCCTCTCCCACATGCATTCCTTTGTGTTTCACTGCATAACTGAGCTTGTGCTTCATTATTTTCCTCAGTGAGGGAATACATATGGATCTCTTTCCTCCAGCTTTATCACGGTAGCTGGAGAAATTTAAGGTCTTTGAACTCTTTATCAAATGGAACCGAAACACATGAATGGGTTAGGAGCTTGCAAAACAGGATACAGACACAACTAAGGCCTACATGTAAGTCTAATTCCTTGAGGAATGGAGCAAAACATTTCTTTTTGTTAACAGCAAGACTTTACTCTTGTTCATACTAGGTGGTATTTATAGTTTTAATGGTATGTGCCTTGCCTTTCCTTCCTAACAGATTGCTGGACTGCAAGCGGGTGGAAGATTTGTTTCTTTTGGCACAATATTTGCTTTACATAGGCATGTCTCAAGTTTACAGCAAACAGAGGAGCCAGGCTGTGAACTGTGCAAAGTCCTTAACAGGAGGGAAGGGAGACAGCTAGGAAAAGTTGTTGTGTAAAATTACCTGTCTGAAACTGAAATATCTCTTTAGCTTATTTCCCCTAGACTTGCATGCAATTTCCTTAAGCTGACGTTGCTCCATCAAATGGAACGTGAGCTTGAATGCTTGTGTTAGTGCTGCTTGTTCCTGCTGCTTGCAGCCAAACCAAAACATGCTGTAGCTGGGTGTCCAGTATCCTTTTCAGGCACTGGGGAGTTCCAGTCTGACTGGAAGTAACCAAAATGGCAAGACGACCGGGGAAAAAAGGTAGCCGAGGTGTTTGCTACCTAAGTGCTGTTTCTTGATCTGAAAAATAAGCATCAAGTGGTGGGACGGTGCCAAGATGCAGATGGACAGTTATTGGTAGCAGCAGCAGAGGTTGGCACAAATTAAATCCACCACCATGACCTCAGCACAGCGGCATTGCGTTTATTTTCATTATCAAAGCCAGATAGATGCATTTGGCACTGTGGAAGCTGGATATTGCTTTGGAACTATTGTTTGTAGCTGAAGAAAGGGACTGCTTTTTGTGTGCAGGGTCACCAAGTGGTCCTGTGTGAGACTGGGTCTGGGCGCTCGGTGAGGCCATGCTGTCACTGCCTGTGTTCAGACTGCCTTTTTGTGGAGGCCTATCTGTTTTTCCTTAGTCTGCAGGGTTTTGTGGATTGCCAGATATTCTGCTGGTGTTAACACCCTCTTGAATCTTGGGCATGTTCTCTATCACCTGGCGTAAAGGCAGGGTGATGTCTGATCGCCCGTATTTGTGAACCTGCGTTCAGGATAAGAGTGTGAACAAGAAAGGGATGGTGATGTCTTGTAAACAGGCTGATCCTTTGCAAATTTGAATTTGTCTGATTACCGTGTACTTAAGGAAGGAAAAATGATGAGCTTGATGGTGCGTGAAGGCAAACACTGTCAGCAGGATGGGTACAGTCAAAAGAAACCGCCAGAGCTCATCTCAAGACTGTCACCGTGAGAAACTGGGGAGTATTTGTTGCCATCTCTTACGCTGCACGTGCCAGCCAGGCGTGTCCCATTGTGCTGGACAGTTTTATGTGGGATGACAATGTGGATGGTGGTCTAGATGACGTAGCACGTGGATCTCATCTCGGCAAGCGGTGCGGGTGAATTTTACAAAGAAACTGCTTCTTATGAAGTACGGGTAGAAGAATGATGGATGTGGGACAGCGCTTGCTAGTAAATCTGGAAGAAGCTAAACCACTCATCCAGCACGTGAAGACTTTTAAGCCCCTGTCAACTTTCTACCCTCAGATTTGAGGAAGTTTAAAAAAAAACCCACAAAACCAACCAACAACAGAAACATTCAAGTATTACAATTTTTTAAAGCCACATAGCTTGCACTCTGGAGTACTGATGGCTTCTACTTGGCTTTCCACTTTGGGCTGATGATACAGACTACTTCCTCGCCATATTAAGGAAATAACTAGGCATAAACATTTACTTTCTGTGAACAAATGCAATGGTCTGTGTATCTTGGGATTATTATGCCTAATTGTTCTGCTGGGGAAGTGCACGTTTTTATGGACCTTACGATGTTTGTGTGGGTGTAGCCTGTTTTGCCACTTGCGGGCATGGAATGAAACCAGTAACCAAGTCTGTACCTTGCACCAGGGCGGAGGCAGCTCATAACTGCCAGCAAAAGGAGAGACCTTTGCTTTGTTTAAAAATAAAATAAATTTTTTTAAAAAAGGCAAGAGATGGGGTTAGTTCACAAAACTATCACAGAGCTCTTAACCATCTTTTGGCTCTCCTGCAAGGGGGCTGTACTTCTCCAGCAGGTGTTTTGCTTGATCCGGATGTAATTCTTGGCCTATGGGATTGAAAGATGCCATCTGGATCAATCCCTTCTGACAGCTGGACTGCTTCATAAGGATACATGTTTGGGAGCTCTGAAAAAGGGGGAATCTTAAATCTCAAAGGGAAAGAAAAAGGGTGTTCTTTATATGCCATAAGGGTGCTACCCTGTAGGATAGGTGGGGGGGTTTTGCCAGCTTGTTTTGGGTCTGTAGCACAGCTGCAGTGCTGACTTCATGGAGTTTTCATAATCCCATAATGGGAAGGGAAGACAAATCATTGCAGCAGGTTTCAGGCTTGGAGAGTAACAGTACCTTAAATATTAAGCTCTGTCAGTTTTTAACAGAAGTGAGCTATGTCATTAAAAACCGTGCCCTACAAAAAATAGTGGGGTGGGAGAGAATGAGGTGATGGCAGGGAATCCAGGGTGCTGGTAGCTGCTGCCCCTTTTTGGTAGAAGCTTTGAGATTTATTTGCTTAGGCTGAAGCAACATATTTATTGAGCCCAAACAAGCAGGATTTACTATCCAGGAGCCTTGGTTCTTATGTTTTCAGCTACCTTGTGCTCTTTAACCTCTGCACATGGTTGCAAGGTTTGTCATCCCTGTTTGGCAGCAATTTGTCTCCAAATAAACAGCACGTTAAAGGCTGGGGGAGATTTCTCACTGTATATAGGTCTCAAGTATATAGTTTCCTCTTTGAGACATACTTTAGTTGCATGCAAAATATTTAGGTAATGTCAGTTGAATTCCTGCCAAATTTCTAATTATATGAAGTGACAGCATGGTCTGATCCTCTGTATCCTGTGACTGCTGGAAAAGGCAGTATCTTCAAGTAAGGAGAAGGTGAAGTTCAGGCATTAAGACGAAGACACATACATTAAATCATCAAGTATTAAGTTTTCTTATGTTGCCTCTTAATATACTACTTGTCTCTCCTTTTGGCATCACCATTCCTATTTACATTTTTTTAAGGGATGCTGATATTCCAGCTCACCATCTCTTACATCACTGTGTTTCCAGTTGATTAACCAGCTCTGGTGATGAGCAACCTGGAGACAGGGGCCAAGTCAAGTCTGTTGGGCAACGGTGAGAGTCTGTGGGATGGAGCGATGTGAACTTGGCAGGGATGTCTGCATCCCCATTTTGTGTGGGGCTTATGGGCTTTGCCTGCCATTCCAGGTCTTTAGAGTTTAGCTGCAGAGGCTGCACAGAGTATACTTGTGACTTTTACCCACCTGTTGGTAAACTGGTTTGGTTTTGGTCATGTCCCCTTACAGATTTCTTTGTCCTCTCTTCATATGAGGCTGTGCAGTGGTGAAGAACAACTTCTTCCGTGTCTGTGATGCTGAATATTGCCCCACAGTAGGGCATGAAAGCATGTAGTCTCTCATAGCCAAATTTGCTTTGGCTGACTGCTGGTATTCATCTTTAGGGGACACACCTAAGCTGGGATGAATCTTGCCTGATTTGTGGTATCCGTTGGTACTCAGTGCCTGAATCCTTGCAGCTCAGTGCCTAAATCCTTGCACTGAATTAGGTACTTATATAAAGCACCCCTTCTGAAGGCACTTATTGCTGATGCACCTTCATAACTTCATTCTGTTTGTGTGGACCTGATATTTTCTCTAAGGCTTTGTTGCTTCATGTAGTGGATGCTTGGACACTGAGAGAGCCTTTACAGCCCTATTTAGGTCTCAGTGCTGTGAGAGGCCAGACCAGCTTTCCCCTGTCTCCTGACCCATTGGGTGCAAATGCTCAGCAGCATCACCATGATATTTTACACTGACAGGACACAGCACATGCAGTCTTCTGATCTTTGCAGCTATTTTCTGGATGTAATATTATGTACATGCTGACTAATACTAAGGAGAGGGTGCACTGCTGCTTCTTACCACTAGTAAGCATCATCCTAGGTCTCTACTTAACCTGGTTGTAGGGGCTGAGGTCCTGAATCTGACCAGCCATCTATGAAGATCTTTTTAGGAGCTGATATGAGCCTTAGCAGAGGTTTGGTGTCCTTGTGATCTGAGGCAACCAAGAAACTGTTCTGGCTGTTTGTACCCAGCTTTTTGAGGCATCCTGGGTATTGATGGGGCAGAGGAGAGGCAACCTGTTCCCATCAGGCAGTCAGAAGCTGAGTTTGGGGTCCTGGAGCTCTCCTCTCAAGCTCTTTTGTAATGACACTGTTTTTATTGCTACTGGGTGGCACTTGACATGAATGTGTTCTTCCATGGAGGAAATGGGAACCTGATCAGTGCTTGTGTTCATCTTGACCCATGGCCAAATGCTTCTCAGCACCTCTTTGAGTTAGTCAGAGCCGCCTGTCAGGTCGCGTTGGGTTTCACTAACACAGCTTCTACCTACCCCTTGCTATCAAGGGGTCTTTGGTGTTCTTTGACCTTGTCTGTTCAAGTTCACGAGGACTTTTCTACTAGTAAAAGGCTTTTCCCCCACCTTACACACACACACTGTGAAAGCTGTGTTGGCTCTGAACTTGATACTTGCATTCCTTTCTGAAAGTAGAAAAAAAAACACTTCATGGTTTGGATAGTGCAAAGGGGGTTTTTTGGTGTTTAACCACCAAGCTTACCAGTCTTTTCAAGCTCTCTGAGCCTGTCTGCAATTCAGCCTCCAGGCTTCTTTTCCTTGCCAAGCAGTGTGCGGATAAAACAGTTGTAGACTGTTGAGGAGCATCTGTGTTAAATAACGCTATAAATCTGCAAAAGTGGTGTTGCTTCCAGTGATCTAAGCCTCCTCCAGAGCCCAAGCTGCAGTGGTGGTGTTGTCGAGGACTTTGCTCATTGCTGATACCAGTAACTGCAAACTACATCCATCAACCACCTGGGAAGCACTTGAATCTGCCTGATCTGGGTTATTCCTTGAAGATGCGTGTGGTTGTCTAGAAGTCATCTCTTCTCTGGTAGGCTTTGTCCCCTTCTTCAAACCTGTTGCCTGAAAGGAAGGGGGTGGTGCAGGTATATCTGAGGCTCTCTTTTTGCTGTTAAGCAACCTGGTATTTTGAGATGGAAAAAAAACCACAACAAAACAATGGGTGTATGTGGTGCCTGGATATCAGAGAAGAGAATATCTGCAGGCTTCTCATCCTGCCCTGCGTCTCTTGCAGACCCTTTGCTACCCTGTTTTTTTCTCATTTTCTCTGTAGTGTCCTCAGAAGTATCTATTTCTGCTGGAACCTGATCTTACATGGTCTTACGCAGCCTATTTTTGCAGAGATGGTATCCTAAATGTCATGCATTCTGCCAGTTGTTGAGAAGTCTTTCAAGCACTGCATTTTAAAGCTGCGATCAGTTACTGCAATATCAAGAGTTAAATCTTAAGAACTTTGTCTATGTGATTGTTCCCTCCCGGGACAGCGGTGCAGCAGGGGATGCAGGACTCCTTGGGGCTGCTGAGGATGCAGCATTGGGGCTGGTGGTGTGCAGACAGCTGTGTGTGGGCTGAACACCTGTGCTGTTTGGAGGTGTTTGCTGCTGACAAATGGGGATTTGGCACTCTGTCAGGCTTTTACTGCAGAGGGATGTGTGTCTGGCTTCTGCAGCAAGCCTCAGAAGATAGAGGGAAGCTGATCTGGCAGTTGCTCTTCAGTCTTTTCTTCCCCTAGACTAAAAAAAAAAAATTAAAATATGCAGAGCTCAGGTTTCATTAGGAGATTTTTTCATTTTATTTAAGTGCTCAACTGTTCATTTAACTGTTCCAGCATAGTGTAACTCCTCAAAAGGAGCACTAACCCTCTTTTTCTGGCAGATGGTAGTGCTTTGTTAAACCTATAGGAATACGCAGACATGGCTGCTGGCATATGTTTGGCTTGAACTCAAGCGGGGAAGAAAAGTCAATGAATCTAGCTTGCATCACACAAACCATTTCCCTGAAAAATGGTCTATTCTTTGTTTTGAGACTCTTCTTATGGAAGAACTAAATTACAAACTAAATTACTTTTTCCCTCCCTAACATTCCTGGCTTTCATGCTGAGCTCGTGTAGAGGGTATTTAGAACAAAGTTCAGGGATGAACTTACAGAATGAGTGCTTGGATCGCTCTTGGTGAAACAATCAGCCGAGACCTATTAGAAAAGTAACTTGCCAGCACATTAATTGTATAATCCTCAACTAAATGTGTTTTAGCAGGTTCACAAGGTCTTCGAGGAAAAGAATTCATGGAAGTTCACTTCCCTAGGATGGAAAATGGTATGAGTCCATTTGGGTTCATCCCTTCCTGTAAAAACTGTGTAACTGTAGGATGCCAACTTGACAGTCCCATGCATTCATGAGTAACAAATGAGTGTAGTGATCCGCAGTTGTCCATCCTTCTCCCTTCCCAGCAATTTAAACTTAAATACTGTTTGTATGTCTCATCTTGTACAGTGTTTTTAATGCCTCTGAAGAGCTGAACAAAATGAACTGCACAAGCTGAAGATTAAATTCTTGGGTCAAATGATTCAACAGAAGCAACTCGTAATGTTTAAAAGGCATCTGTAGTCTTCAGGGTTAGAAAGAACCTCCCCAGTGTGGGACATCTGGTGTGATGTGCACCTGCTTGCCATGGTCTGCAGCCATCTTTGTCAATGCCATTATCAGCTTTAAACTGCAACAGAGGATTTTGACCTACTTTTTCAGTTTTTCTGTTGTTTTGCACAACATTGACTCGGTTTCGGTGTCCTCAGTCTAGTGCTGTTTGGGAAAGCACAGATGAATGCTGATCTCCTCTGTGAGGAGGTGCTCTTGGGATACAGGCAGGTAGTCAAAATACATTCCTATAATAGGAGGCTTGCTGGGGAAGTGTCTCCTAGTAGAAGACCCTCTAGGTAACCAGAAAGCTCTTGAGTGGGAGAGAAAAAGGAAGGGAAAAATAGAAGTGTATTTCTCATGGCTGAGTGGATAAAGCATTCAGCCTCTGCATCCTCCCTTCTGACTAGCATGTGTAGATAGCCAAACACCAGAGCAGGATCCTCTTCCAAGTCAGACAAAGATAGGATATTTGGTTATCTGTTAATTTTTCTCCTTAGGAACAGGGCAGATCTCGTAACTCTGTTATTTTCTCATTAGTAGAACAGCAACTTTACCAGAGATGAGTAATGGGGTGGCTTTGGAAAAGAAATGTTTGTTGGGGCCAGTTGGAAAGTAGCATTGGGCAGAACCAGAACAAGAAGGGAAACATCATGGAAGGGAAGAGATGATGAGGTGACATGAGAAGGCATGAAGGGGCCTGAAGCCAACAGAGGTATGTATCCATGTAGAAGAGAGCAAAGTTGTAAGTGAAAGGTTTATTAATCACATTTTGATATAGGAAGAGTATTGATGCCTAGGAAGCTGTTAGTGTGCAGTGAAGCAGAGGACACAAAGCGAGCTTGTTCTTCTTAACAGTGTAGGCTGAGAACGTGAGTGAACAGGTCACATGTCCTGGTTTTAAAATATTCCATATTACCTGCATCCTGGCTGTTATACCTTTTGCAGAGGGTGAACTGTTTGTCCCAATCTGTGGCAAAGCAAGCGAAGTTTGCTGCTGCTGAAGGCTCTACTTTTTATGCAGAATGAGGATAGGAGCTGGTGATCTCACATCTGTATGCTTATAACATGTCAGTTGAGAGCCCTGGAGGAATTTATAGTCTTTGAAGTCATGTGAGAAGTAGTAGATCTTGTCTGGAAAGCACTCCCCAGATCAAGAGACTTACCAAAAGTATTACATGAGCACCTGGGGTGGAAGTTGGAAAATGCAGTGAGAAGGCATGTGCCGTGTCCTAAAGCAACGATCTTGGAGCTGCTTTGAGAAATTGAGTTTTTGTTTCTGTAGAGAGTGGGATGAGATCAACCATCTCAAAAGAAAATGGGGCTTTCTTGAAGGTGTCTACTTAAAAGAAGGAAAGAGGAATTGTAGGACTGAACCACTTCTGCTTGTTAAGGTGGTGATCCATCCAACAAGCATTTGCAGTTTGATTTCTAGCATGTTTTTACTCCTTCGTGAATTAGAAATGCACCCAGACCTGGTTCAGGTCTGCTTGATTTGATTTGTAATTTCAGTTTGGACAGATTTTCTGAAATTGTGCCACAAAACAAGACTAGCAGCTCTTGTTCTCCAGAGTATCTCAATGAAATTTTCAGTGAAAGGGAAGCAAGCTTTTTCTTTGAAGGGTAGGAATAAGGATTGCTCTGGCTTCTTCACGCCAGTCTCTTGTTTGTGTTGTCCTTTACTACTGCTGCTTTCAAACTTAAGGACTTAATTGAGTAAACTGGATGTCCCTGAGCAATGTCTCTGTGCCGTAATGAGTGTTCGGTAAGTGATAAACCTTCGTTAATGCTGGACTGTGTTATGGATCAGAACATGAACAGCAGCTGCCTTCAACACTGCCTAGAAGCTGGTTTGTAGCTCTAGTGCTGCAGTTTTATTGATGGAGGTGAGGTTGTGATTTAGACTTCAGGTCCGAAGTGTTTTGAAGTGTGGAGGATACAAGGTTGTGGTTTGTTTTTTTAGCTAACTGCTTTAAGTAATTTTCTTTCAATAAATAACTGTTCCCGCGTCTCCAACTACATTGTAGTGAAATGAATACTGGAATTGGACTGAGTCACTGTTAGGGAAGTGTCTTCATGCAGCTTTGTTTAAATGCAAGTACCTTTCAAGAGCAATCTTGCTGAGTGGGTGGAAAGGTAGGAAGGAAAATCGTTATGAAAAAGTTTGAATCGTGGCAGGAAATAGCCCTGGCATTCTGAGTAGTCTTTAAATATTAAAGTGACTGACTTCAAATTACAGTGTAGTCTTCATTCTTTTGCCACTCCTCTTCCAAAGCCAAATGCTTTGTTAGTCCTCAAAAGCCGTATTTGATGCCATATTTATTACAGTTGCTTTTTAGTATGTAGAAACAATACTGAAAGATCTTTGTGTGATTGTACTGACAGCTGGGATCTGCCCGTTGGATTGACCGTAATAAAGAGGTTATCAAACGCTTGGTTTGCTCATTCATTGCTGATCTGAATTCCTGTTTGCAGGAGGCTTTCTGCTGAGAGAGAGGATGTTTAGTGTTTGCAGACTGTCAGGTGTGACCTTTCCATCCTTCTCCCTAGGGAGACCTTATACAGATGGGAAATGGGGCAGGATGGAGCTTATAGCCATCAACATCTTATTTCACTAGCCAGAAAACGTGTGGTGGAGCTCTGTGCTTAATCTGCCTGAGACAAATGGAATCATAGAATCATTAAGGTTGGAAAAGACCCTTAAGATCGAGTCCAACCGCTAACCTATCACTGCCAAGTCCATCACTAAACCATATCCTCAAGCACCACATCTACCCTTCTTTTAAATACCTCCAGGGATGGAGACTCTACCATCTCCCTGGGCAGCCTGTTCCAATGCCTGACAACCCTTTTGGTGAAGTTTTTCCTAACATCGAACCTAAACTTCCCCTGGCGCAGCCTGAGGCCATTTCCTCTCGTCCTATCGCTTGTTACTAGGGAGAAGAGACTGACCCCGCCTCGCTACAACCTCCTTTCAGGTAGTTGCAGAGAGCAATAAGGTCTCCCCTCAGCCTCCTCTTCTCCAGACTAAACAACCCCAGTTCCCTCAGCTGTTCCTCATAAGACTTGTTCTCTAAAATGGAGGTGCTTGTCCCATCTGAGATGCACTAAGCAAAATGGTGTGTCAAATGAAGCAGTATATTTCTGATGTCAGATCTGAAACTTGGCATACGGGGCTTGAGCCTAGTTCAGTCTTTAGTCTCAGGAGGGCATGTGCTCGCAAGAGGCTTGAGCAGCCCTTAGGGGAATAATGTACTTGTGTCACTGAGCACTGACAGAGCATGGCCTGCCCTGCAATGGCTGAAAATCTAGGCCAACTCATACCAACCATTAGAAACATGTTAAATTGTATGCCTTTACTTTTTGGTGACTTTCAGCCCTGTTTTATCATAGCTGGTAAAACACGTTTCTATAATGATGCTATCTTGTGCCAACAGGTAGCCAAACAACTTTGAAAAGATCTGCACCTAGGCATTAGGTTCTGCTGCAAAACAACTTCACTATCTGGATCCATCTACTCTACAGGCCAAGAGCTGGTAGGACTTTATGGCAGAAGGAAGGTTAAATGGCTTCTGGCATCATGCAGGAAAACATTGTAGTGCATTCTTAAACAGCCTGTCTCTTCCCAGTCTACCTCATGTTCATCAGGGTTGTTTAGAAACCCTTTCTGGTGGTTTAAGCTTATATTGACTTTTCTTATGCTCTCTACTGGCCATGTAACTGCTAGCCGAATGAGGAAGGAAAAAAAATCTGTTTGCAACTTTATAAAAATTGTATCATTCTTCTTTCCTGTGCTGTAATCAGTCCCCATCATGCAGATTTTGCCTTTCTTTCAGGGTTTTTAGCCCCTCTTCCATGTAGTCCTTCATAGTAGTATCTCCTTGGTCTTACAGAGTCATGCTGCCCCTCATGTCTCACACAATGCTGTATGTTGTTTTTTCCAAGCATAAACTGGGCAGGGTTTGTGCTCTTGCTTGGAGACTTCTTTCTGTTACCCTTTTGTGAGGCCTGTAGTTGTTGCCCATGGATTATCCAACCTGGATGAAAATGACGACCTTGGTCTCCAGGGAAAACAAATCCTCCTCTCTAGCTTTGGTAGAATCAAATCTGTTTTCCAAAGTGCTGCTTTTATTCACATCATTCCTCTGTTCTGCTCATCTTTCTTACTGACCCAACCCTAGAAGCACTCCATCATCATCCTCACAGTTGATTTCTGTTTAGCAATAATATTCCTTATTTTCAATGACTGTCCTCTTTTTACATTGTTTGTTTTGAAGCAAGTCTCTCCTCCCAGGACAGGTTGGGGTGGGGTCCAAACAAAGTTCTTTTCTGATATCTGATAGAGCATCGTCATTGTTTCTGCAAGCTGGTTCAACAAAGCAAATACAACTGTGCTTGCGTCTATGCAAACAGCTCTGACAGCGCTAACTCACCCCCTCAAAATGAACGCTGCAGCTGAAAGTATGCTGAGATGTTGGTGGTGAAAAACCAGTTCATCCTGTTTGTCTGTAACGGATGCTTCCTGCTTATCCATATTCAATTTAAAGTATTATGTCTTAAATTAGTTTGAGGTACAAGTAAATCTTGGTAATGTTAAATGTCTAATTTCTTGTATGTGAACATCTCCAGCTTTTCTATCTCTGGCTAGGCGTTTCACACATTGCTTAGTACCATGTTGGGAGCTTGATGCTGCAGCTTCTGGGCCGGTATGGTCAAACTGGTAATATGGATGTGATACAGTTGTTGTCAGGTCTTCTGAGAATTTTCAGTCCACCTGGATTTGCTGCAAATGTTTTCTGCAGAGATCCACTTTCGTGCAGAGCAACAATGGGAACTAATCTGCTTTTTCACTCTAGCAAAGAGGGCTGCTGAGTCACAGGCTAGATGAAATATCCTGTGGGTTGTAACCTGTGCAACCTGAACTAGGTTCAAAACATCAATATAAACTGTTCAAGATGGGTGGTTTTGTGGGATTATGTTGCATGAAGAATCCATTCACGTGTATGGATGTTTGTTTATGCTATTATTCGTTCCTCAAGTTCTTCCTAATACACTATGAAAAGGACACAGCATCCTTCCTACAAAGAAGCCTGTTCAGAGTCCTGCAAACTCCCTGTCTGATACAGAAGCCTGCAATAATACATGAACAAAAGTAGTGGAAAATAATTGCAAAGTATTAAAGCTGTGCATTCTCTGTATTTAATATTTGCTTTTTTGCA
Organism: Phalacrocorax aristotelis; assembly: GCF_949628215.1. Classification (NCBI taxonomy): domain Eukaryota; kingdom Metazoa; phylum Chordata; class Aves; order Suliformes; family Phalacrocoracidae; genus Phalacrocorax; species Phalacrocorax aristotelis. Next base: position 32,020,404 of record NC_134282.1, read on the forward strand.
GAAGTATTTAAAAAAGAAAGATCTAGGGAGGAAGCCCAAGCTGGGGAGAACTGTGCCCTCTTTTGTGCAAACACACAGACCTGCAAATGGAAATGGATAGCAAAGGTCAGAGTTGTGCTAAAGACTAGTTCAATATTCAGAAACTGGAATTTCCAACTGGTAGCTACCTGCATTTTCTGGATCTAGTATGAATGACTTCTGCCTTGTATACAGACGCCTTAGATAAAAATTTCCAGTAATAAAAGTATACCACAGATGAAGGCTAGGGAAAGCATACTCATATTTCAAAAGGGGTAATGCTTTTAGTTCTGTGCCGCTGTTTTGTGGATGGGTAATAATTCTTGGCTTGTATTTTTGGGTAACTGGCAATAAGTAGGTTAGCTTCATCATCTCATGAAATAAACAGAAGAAACCCATGCTAAATCCTCTACGAATGTAGAGGACTGAGCCAACTGCCTTGGTAACTTTTGAACCCTTGTGAATATAGTTGTGTTTCTGGGCGTATCTGATAGCATTCGATTGATGATGTCCTCCTGCATTGACTATTGTTTAGGTGATTTCATTTAGCACTTCTCTGCTGACTTTGGAGGCATTTGTAACTTACATGAAACATCTGCGTGGATGCCTGCAGCTGAAGTAGGACACAAACCTTATTTCTAAAATTATTCAGGCACTCTTCCATTCACATCTGGAAAATCATGAATGCAACGGTGTCTCCTAAAGGAGTACAATCCAGTGCGTATAGCCCTGGGATGTGGGGGATAGCTGCAGGCATGCTTATTCTAGTTCTTGCTGAAGAACTGCACCACAAGCATCTCCAGAGTGTCTACATCTGCTGCCTAATACCAGCTCCTGATGCAGCGTCCGTACAGACAAAGCATGCTGCAGTTTTTCCCTTCGTCCTGCTGATTGCTAGGGAAGTGAGGGGAAGCTCACCCACCACCACTGGTACCTCTGGGCTGTCCCATCAGTCGCAATGGTCTGTTGTTACAGAGGCTTCAAGTTTCATGTCAGAGCGGTAGAAATTTCTTCTGGCCACAGTGGGGCCAAGCTGAATTGTCTGGCTGCACTGACAATCCAGTGTGAGTTCATGTCCTGGGAAAGGTCTCCTGGTGAGATGTCAACCTTCCCTGTGCTCCCTGAACTGCGCTTGCAGAGCAGGACCTCCTGGGTCTGTACAGCTCCTGCCTGTCTTCTTTAGGCCAGTCCTTGGGCACAGAGGAACCACTTGGCCTGCATGGGTTGAGAAGCATCTATTTCTTGTCCTCTTTTGACAGAGTTAGCAGTCTGATGCTCGGGAGATGCACCAGTGCACTGCTGGAGTAGTCCAGAGTTTCCTGCCCTTGAGGTTATGGTGGTGACAAGTTTGGACACACAGGAGGAAGGTGTACTGCAGTTTCTCTGCGAGAACTGTTAGGCTTTTGTTTGCCAGTTGTGAATACAGGCTGCTGGAGAAGGTCTTGGCCCTTGAGTCCCTCACCCAATTCCATTAGAACATCTGTTTTTCCAAAACATCTTTTGGTTGTTTTTTTTTCCTGGCAACTAAATCACACTAGTAACGTGAACTGTATGTTGATGATACAGCTTTCAGGAAATTTCTAGCTTTTTAAAAATCTTTTTAAAGTTTTTAAAACTTGCTTTGGCTACTAATTTTGGTCATCTCCATTGACCAAACTGAAAACAGTTTCAATTAGCAAATATACCTGAGGTCAACTTTAAAAGATGTAAAATGAAGGAGAATTTGACTTCCTAAGTGCTTCAATATTTTCTTCTCTTGGCACCTGTCACTTGCCACTATTTTTTTTGTCTGGCTGTTGTGTAATACTTTATAAATGTATGAAGTGAGAAGAAAACAAACTTTGCACTTCACAGTTTCTTTAAAGATGGGACATGATCTCCTTGCGGTTTCCACCTGATGTGCTGGTGTAACTGAAGTTGCTTTTGTTAGTATATGTGGTGTGAGTCCTAGTAACTCTGGTAGCAAGCAGTAGGTGGGCAGCACCTATCTGTTTGCTGTCGGGACTTTTTATCAGAAAATTGTTAAGAAAATTAAGTTCCCGTATAGCTGTTAATTTCCAGAAGGTTCTGGACGTTGGTCCTGTTGTACATTTCTTGCTTGGTATTTTAAAATAATGATTTTTATTTCACATATCCTTTTTCTTTTCTACAGGTAAGAAGCCAAAACCAACCTGCCTTTACTGAGTTCTCAAGAACATAATTGACCGCTTGGTACATTATCAAGATGCATTAGGAAACTAGATATGGTGCCAAAAGAACTACATGCGTATCCATGAGTCTCTTGGAGCCTAACTCAGATACTTTTGGATATATATTTCTACTCCAAGGAGAAGAGCGCATACTCCAATTCCTTTCTGCCAGCTTGCTGGCAGAGATATTTCACTAAGATCATGGACCATCCTAATAGGGAAAAGGATGAAAGACAACGAACGACGAAAGGAATGCCAGGAAGGAGCGGGCATGGTTCTCGACCAAGCTCGTCGGCATCTTCTGGCGTTCTTATGGTGGGACCCAACTTCAGAGTGGGCAAGAAGATTGGGTGCGGGAACTTTGGAGAACTCAGACTAGGTAAGAAGTAACCATTTTAGTGGCCTGCTTTACCCACATTAGCATTTCACCACTGGAATATTAAATACATAAAACCTTATCCTGGCTTGAGAAATGAGTGTGCTTGGCTTTTTGCCGAAGTGTCGAGCTGCTGTACCTGAAGCTTCTGACTCAGAAAACGTAACTGTTAGCATTATTTTTGTTTGCATAAAGTCAAAGTGAATACACTGGAGAGGCCAAAGATGCAAATTTTGAACAACCCCAACAATGAAGGCTGCTCTGTGCTCATGTCTTGCATAAGGTAAAAAAATCTTAACTGCCTGGGTTGCTAAATCTTGCTCTCAATTTCTTATTCCTAAGCTAGGGCACCATATTAAAGTACTGGGTGAGACACTTTCCCAGAACTTGGCCACATTTCCTTCCATGTCCTTCACTAATCCTGGTGCCCTAGTTTCAGCCCCATTGCCCACTCCCTCATCTGTCCCATGTGTTTGACTCACTGGTGAAGAGTGGGGTGTACTGACTGGCCATCTGTCTGCTGCCTCTGAGCTGCTGAACCAGCCCAGCAGCCCGTAATTTTTCGTGGTCTGTTGGCCTTCTAACCACATGTCTTGCAGCTGGTCGCCCAAACAGATGGCTATGCTAATGCATCATCTGTTTAGGATGGTTTAAGAGCCAAATGCACTGTGCTGCAGTGCACTGGGCTCTTAAGCCATCCTGAACAAATGATGGTTGTTTTTTAGATGAGGTGGGAGAAGCAGCCCGTGTGTTTAATTACATGCCCCTGAGTTCCCAGTGTATGGTTTTGGGGTAGCTGCTGTAGATCAGAAGCAGCACCTTGTGATGGTCTTGATGCTGACTAACTTAAAATAGTTGCACTTTTCTGCTGAATGAATTGGATTGCTGTGGTAGTGAACTTGAGAGTGCTCAGGACAGATTGGCTGACATAAATAGCATTCACCCAAAATTTGGTATGTATTTAGAATGGCAATCAAAATCATTTGTGCATCAGGCACAAGGGATGATAAATCAGGAAATTGCTTCAGGTAACCAAAGGGTTATAACACATAACTACTGATAGTATCTTTGTAGATTCCTGCTCGGAGTCTATGTGATCTTAGACTAATCTATGTAATCTTTCATTCTATGGTTTGGTTATTGCATCTGTATGATGTGCCACCTCTCCATTGTGTGAAGATTAACCAGCTTGCTTATGATCTGTCTCAGTGAATGGAAAGTTGAGTTTCAGCATTACGTCAGAGAAGTTTTATTGATTTGCAGGAACAGAGATAATGCTCCAAAGGTGGAGAGAAATCAAGGGCAGGTACAAAAACTCCCACCTCCACAAACATGACCATAATTGGCAGCTGAAGATGAGTTTGGATCCTTACAGTAACATAAGTTGAATAGCCGTATTGCGTTTTCAAAGCTCCCCCTGCAATAGCAAAAGTCACAATAGCAGGATCCCCATGAAGATGTTGAATCACTTTGTAATCCACGCTCTGCTTTGGGGTTCAGCAGCTGTAATGGATACCTCCAGGTAGATGGCTCCGGGTGTTTATTCAGCTGGTGCCCAAATGTTGATCCTGTTTCCATGGATGCTCTTTTTCACGTTTTTCAATTTTAACAGTATAGGATTTCTGACTAAGGTATTGTTTCAAAGCATGGATGCAACACAAGAGACTTCACTTCTGAAAAAGTTGGTTTACAGAGAAATTAAGTTTTAACTCTGGAAAAAGCAAAGCCTGTTAACTAAGTGGCCTTTTGTTTTTTTTCTCTCAATACACTGGCAAATGTCTTGCTAATACTGGTTACGTAGCATGCTGTATTTGGGCAACAGGCCATATGGACTGATAACAGCAATTAGGTGTAAGGTCCTTACAGAAGCTATATTATCGCTCTTTTAAAAAAAACTCTGTTGCTTTTTGCTATTCACTATAGCTTTAAGAACCCCTGTTTCCTCAAGTATCAGATATTTCTATTGCACAGATGTGATGCTAATTATCACTGAACTGTGCTGGGGGGCAGGAGAAGCAGTGAGTCTGAAATAGGAGCAAACAAGTCTCTGATAACAGTGTTGGCCTGCAGAGATAAATGGTATGCCCTCTACTTTTTGCGCTTTTTTTTAACATGGGTTTGGAGAAGTTAAGCGCCAATGAATGCTTTTAGTCAGACAGGAATGAAGTCACACACTGATAAATAAGGGGAAAATATATTTTTCCAATTCCCCGAAGAATTTCTTTTTCCAGGTGTTGTGTTTTCATTCTAAGCCGCTCTTGCATTACCCTCCAGTGCTGGACAGAGGACGGATTGTTCAGGGAGGAGATGGCATGTATGTACAGAAGCTATTTTCTGCGAATATCAAGCTCGCTGCTTAAGGTTGATCCTTCTTGCTGCAAATACATATAGCCCCAGGGATATTATTTTTTTGAAGCATGTAGGAGCAGCACAGTTGGATTCCAGCACGCAGACAAGCTGAAATAGGAAGATGAATGCAAAACTCAGTGTCTGGCCCAGAGTAATAAGATAAGACAGGATTGACTGGATGCTCTTTCTTTGGACAGGCTGCAGATTAAGTGGTATGTAAGAGCTTTGGTTTCTGAAGTGGCTCATCCTACTAGCAGGAGTACTGTGCCAGCAAAGAGAGGGTATATTGTTTGCTGTCCCTGTGCTGGACTCTGCACGCTTACAGGGATTCATTGCTTTTTGTGCAATGCCAAGCCCTGTCATGCAGCTCCCAGTTGTCTGCCAAGCTAATTCTCGTGCTGCCTAGGGAGCTGGAGCATGCCTGAAGTTTTATAGCATGTCCTGTATCTCTACCATAAGCTGATAGGAGAACCGGCGTTATGTAAAACAGCCTGAGAACAGGCTTATTGGGCTGTAAAATCCTATGATGTAAATAGGTGCTCACTGCTCAGGAAAAATGAGATTTAACTGCTTAGAACTGGTACCATGATAAGCCATGGCTTTAAACTTCACCATAGAAAAGATATTGCCAGCTGAGCCTGCAAAACGCATCCCTGTATTGACTTGTGGACTTACCCAGTGGGTATTTCTTGTATATACCTGAAATCCTGAACCATGAACCATGCTAGGGGTAAAATAAGCCTCTTCTAATGTCTCATTTTTCCCAGTGTTTGGCACCCTTATTTAGTAAAGCAATTAAATAGGTACTAATGCAAAATTATTCCAGTTGCGGTAGGTTGGAGGGTTTTCTAAAATAAGCGTTAAGTTCTTGGTAGACCAGGGGCTTCTTTTAATGCAGAGCTGTAGACTGGAGCCCAAATCTTTTTGCTCTAATGCAAACGTTATCTGGCATTTTCAAAACAGAGCTTTCGATTATCATTTATAAATTATGATTAATGCAGCTTTCCTCTCTCTTTGGAGGGGAAAGAAATGTTAGGTGAGCTAGATCTCGTGTGTTGCTTGTATCCTGCTTTGATAGGCAGATGCACCAAAGTGGTTTTTGGAGAAGCCTGTGTTTTCATGTGCAAAGAAATTGTGTAGTATCCAGAAGTTAGATGTCAGCATGATTCACGCAGAGGTCTCATGAAGATTCAGCGCAAGCCCCAAACTAGAAGAAAAGCTGCTTATTTGTACATTGCCAAGTCAAAGCAGGTCCATCAGATCTGAGAAGGTGTCCCCTTCAAAAGCAGGATCTGCTGGCTCCTGCAGTTCTGTTTGAGGCCAGGAGCTTTGCTTTAAAACAAATAAAACAATTTTTAAAAATTTAAAATATGGTAATAGCATCTGATATTGGGGTTGGTTTTGTCTCTTTCTCAAATAACAAAATCATCATGTGAATATAGGGCTAGAATAATGCTAGGCGTGGAGGGCACGGGTAAGAATAGATCTGGTGTAGGATCCACTCTAGGAACTGTTATTTGGAGGCACGGGCTCTAGAAGGGACAGCAAATCTGGCACTACAAAATCGATGTGAGCTCATGTTTCAGCTACCCATGGGATCTGGTCTCTCTGCAGATGCTATGCTGGTTGGGATGATCCCTGCGTGGTCTTTAGGATGACCAGTTGGGTATTTGCTCCATTACCCAGCCCTGACCTGTCATCAGAATGTATTGTCCATATAACAACAAGCTAGACAGAAAGGTCAAAGCACTTTTGATTCATGTTGTTCATGAGAGTTTTGTACTTGTGGCTTTTAACTTTGACCTGTGGGAATGGTGCGCACGAGAGATTGTTCACTTTGGGCTTTTCAATCGGTCTACAATCTGTCCGTATATTCGCCATATCTTACTGCCAGGGCTTGAGAAATCCACTCTGTTAGGTTTCCCACGTGAATGCCAGTGACTTAATGCATCACTTCTCATTTAGAATATGTAGTTCATAATTGTCAGTGGAACTACCCAAAACTGAGGCATGAACTTAATCGCTGCTCCATCAAAAGCTTTGCCTGAACTTGAAAGGCTTTTGTTAACACAGTTATATCATCTGAGCTCTGTTACAGATCATTTGTCTTACTAAAATAGGATGCAGCTTCTATTCATGGCTTATTCTACTGTGCAGATTCACTTTCTCCTGTGAGAAGTACTGCCTTTAGTCTTCTGTTTTAATCCCAGTGCTGCTTCAGAGGAGGAGGAAGAAGCCATTACACCTTGGATGGTGTGATAGCAAAACCAAGGGGCAGATCTCAGTCTGGAGCAAGCCAATAGAGAGATTTTGGGGATTTGCTGGCAAAGCAAGCATCTCATTCTGCATCTTTGGGAAGGGCTGGGGAGTGCAGAAGCTGGACCCATTTGCACCTCCTTATGTTCAGAGACTCCCCATAGTGTGTGCTTTGAAGGCGACGAACTGGAGGATTAATTAATTCATTTACCTTTGGCTGCTGGCCTGACATCTCAGGCCAGTGTTTTGCTAATCCCAGTGTTTTAGCTGAGGAATTTCATTACCAAACTATCTTCTGTCTAGTCCTCAGCCTTGTGAACCAGACTATAGTAGGCTGGATTATGGCTCCACATACATGGAGGCTGTTGGCAATTTTCTTCTCTGCCTTGAAATGAGTGTGGAAGAGCACTGTTTCCCCAATGTTGTTATCTTATATCAATGGGAGAGCACAAGTGTTGCTAGAAGGTCTGTGGTCATCACTCCCTTACATCCCTGCATGTTGAGCCTCAATACTACCTTGAAATGGTGCATCTCCAAGGCCGTGATGGAGGTTGTGGGACCTGTAGCAATGGCATTCCCATGCCTCCCTCCTTGGTTTTTTTGCTGCTTAAAGCATCTCTCTCATGTATTTGGGCCAGAGCTTCTCTTAGTCTGGCTCAGTGTCCTCAAATTGCGTGTCTTGATAGGAGTTCAGTCCCTATCAAGAGGAGGAGGAAGTGTCAGTGGGTGACCTACATCTGGAGCTGCTGATATGACTCGTTTGCTGGTAGCTAATAAGGAACAGATAATTTAAGTGTATTTACGCTGCCTTCTTTTAATGTCCCTGCATGTTCTTCCCCACCAGCCATCAGATGGCATCAGGCTGGAGCCCTTATCTGTCTCAAAGGGTGAAGCAGTTTATCCTGCCACCTGCTTTTCAGCTGATCTGGCCTTCCATCTCTTTCAGTGCTTTGATGCAACTTTCCAATGTCTGAGTGTTCCTGATGCAACTGCAAAACTTACTTTCTACACCTTGTTTCCAGCCTAGACAGAATAGCTTCTATTGAAAGATCTAAAGAAATAGATTCAAATAACCCAGTGTTGCAACAGTTAATGCTGGGGCTCATCTTACACATTTGTTTGCATAAAACACTTCCTCTAAGGATATTTAACCTTGTATTTAAATGCCTGCCCTGTGTTAAACAGTGGGGATGGTATCAAAAGAAGTTGAATTCAGAAAATATGAAGCTGTTATAAAGCAAAATAAATAAATGGGGAATTTTCCCTGATAAATATTTCAGGATTTAAAGATGACTGTCTTCTCTCATGCTCATAACACCTTTAATTTTTATTGAGTCTTCAAATGCTGTTGCTGCATGCAAGGGGTGACATGGCGTGGTTTTTTGATAGTGTCACATAGATATGTTAGAGCTGCCCCAACTCTTACCTGCTCTGAAGTGTGTCACTCCCTGTCTTGGACTTTCCCAATAGCTGGTCTGTTCTGAGGAACTGGAAAGTGAGTGTGTAATAGAGCTGGGCAAAGCTGGTGCTACAAACAAGCACTGGTAACTGCCAGTATAGATTGCTATTGAATTTTGGAGCCACACAGTCACTCAATGAAAGCATGACTTGCGCTGCAGCAGTGCTAGCAATGATGAGCAAAGAAGGTCAACTCTTCCCTGTATAAAACCATGGGGAACTTTGTGCAGTGGAGGCTGCCCTTCTCAAAGGGCACAGTGGAACTAGAGGAGGTCAGAAAGGTAGCAGAGATGTCAGGATGATGGGACAGATCAGGTACAAGGACCGCCTAAGCATCCTTCCCTGGTGGTATATCTCCCAGGAGAGTTTGCTGTCAGTCATGAGCAACATGGAGAAGGTGAAAGGGGAATGATTGTTCAAATCACATAGCAGAGGAACTGGAGGACGTTGAATAATATGATAACTGGCAGCTTCAGAACACACACAGAGATGTTCCTTGACACATGTAGCTGTGTATCTCTGCCACAGATCACTAAGGAGGCCAAGGGCTTGATTCAAACACCAGACAGGTTCCATTCCAGCTGTAGCACACTCTGGCTCAGAGTTATGGAGCCGCAATATACTGGCAGCTGGCTTCATGTCTGCCTGATTATACTCGTACTGTGCTCTTGCCCTTCGTGCTTGCCAGAGCTAGTGTCAGACTAAGCACTGCTCTGTGCTTTGGGGTTCTGAGAATGGGTTTTGTTCTTTTAGCGTATTTCTTAACGTCACTGGTATCGTATTGCAGCTGAGAGTTATTGGCCTTGTTAGATTACGAGGGTTGTCTTTGTGCCACTGGCATACAGAAGGCATTTTACACATGGTGCCTGCCTGTTTGAGAAAGAAATAAAAGCTGTGTGTTGGTACAAAGGTTATTTTCCTATGCCTCCTTGCAGTAGTTGTTTTGATGCATGATTAAGCTAGTGAAACTGCCATAGGATCATAGAATAAAATTGTTAAGTGTATAGCAAATTCAAGACATTTCTGAAAGAAATTATGTTCTCATTCTTCACTTTTTTGTTCCCCAGACTTTTTTTTGGCATGATGCAGATAATAAAACCTAATGTGTCTGGGATAGCTCATTGAACACTTGCATTGAACATAAGAGCTGCCATAAAACATGTTTACCTTATGCTGAATGGAAGATAGTGTTTGCCTGCCCTGGTGAACTGCTGCAACTTATTTTGAGGCTTACACATTGTTAAAGGCATGAACTTGAGCAGGGAATTGAGAAAAGACAGCTCTTTGCTATCAGTAACACTCTTCTGCATTTTGTTTCTAGCTGCGCATGTTGGATAAGGAACTAAAAGATTTTTTTTTCTTTTTCCTTGGCAGGTAAAAATCTCTACACCAATGAATATGTAGCGATCAAACTGGTAAGTAGAAGCTTTAGGTGTTCTTAAATGACTTGTACTTAATGTTAAAAATTCAGACAAAAACAACTGTCTCATTTTGGGCTTAATGCTGCGCTCGCCCTCAGCTAGAATAACTTGTATAAGATAAATTCTTGAGAACACTAAAAATGAGGGAAGAACCCATCCCTCCCCCTGCTGAATGCTTTTGGTACCTAAATGGTCTGTAGCTGTCTTATACCAGTGAGAGCGTTGTCCCCCTTTCTAAGCTGACTGCCAGGTCCCAGTGAATGGGAGTAGTTGCTGGTTTGCCACCTCTTCCCATTCCCCAGGTTGAGCCTTTCTGTTCAGGACTCCATCGATTCTCCAGACCCTTACCTCTCTCTAGATGGGCTGTTGTCAGAGTGTTTGGTTAGGAGCGGGGCACTGTGCAGCCTGCTGCTCCACGTTTTTGGAGTCAAGAGTCAGGAAAGAGGGTTTTTCAATGGTTAAAATTCCCTTGGGGGAGAATAGCACAACTCAGTCTGATATGATGCTGAGAGACCGTAGATGCAGCAGGGAAAACAAGATCAAATTCAGCAAAGGTGTGTCTTTCCTCTAGCTGATTTGGGTGGCCAAGGGTATAAAACCACAGCATCTTCAGCATAATTTTCTCCTTTTTTGTCATAAGATGGTAAAAATGGATCAAATTGGCTTACCAAAGCATTGCAGGAGTTGTGTTAAAAAAAAAGATCCTCAACAGTATTGAGCTTCAGAACTTGTGCAAGCAGTTTCATCCACAGCTCTCTTGTCATCCACTATTACAAGCCTCAGCACCAGTTATGTGGTTATTTTCTGCCCTGCAGTTGATGTAGCCCTCCCCAGGTGCACACAATGACAGCTTCCATGTTTCTCATACCTGGACCAGCAAGAGTCCAGGTAGAAAGTCGTCTTCTGAAGACTGCTTCAGGGCATGAAGGCACTGTGGTCAATGGTGGTTTGAAGTAGGAGGCATGGGGATGGCAAAACACTCTAACTTGTAGCACTGCCAGATTTATAAAAGCTTAGCCCAGTAGTTAGTGTTTATGCCTTAACTTTTCTTATCTGTAAACTACGACTTTCATTAGTCTCTTGGGGTTTTAAAATTTGGTGTCTTCAGATTATGTGCTCTTTTCTTATCCTTATACTTTTTAATCACAGATCCAAACCTGAACCTGAAGTTAAAGTTCTAATGCTAATTTGATATTAGTAGCCTGTTTGCCCAACCGATGTTGTCTGGCAAAATGACAGGAGTAATTCAGATTACAGAAGATCATGATGGACTTTGCACATTAGTTCTGATCACGTCCAAGTGCCACAGATTTTATCTCTAGCATTCCCCTTATATGACGTGTAGTAGGTGAAAAATAATTAGGGATTTGCAGGAGGGACTTGTTTTCAAGCCTATTGGCAAATGTCAGAAGATACTCCCTAAAATAAAGACCTGCAGTGGAGCTTAGGACATCCTTGATATGGATCCACATCAGGAAGGAGGACGTGCTTGTTGAGTAGCTCACTTTTTAGGCAGGTCTGACAATAGAAAATGAGCTCTGGACACAGACAAGGTGTTTTATTGAATCAATGACACATCTAATTTGCTTTCAAAGATAATCCCACAAAGTTATAGCATTGGAAGGTGTAAGGAAGTGATAATACAGGAAAAACAAAGCTGTATTAGTCCAAAGGATGCTCGTTTCTCTCGAAACAGTGCCTGCAGTGACACCACCCAGTAACCTGAAACCTTTCAATAACAGTATGGCAGAGCCAAATGGCATCACCTTTATTGTTATCTTAATCTTATTTTTTCCAGTGGCATTCTACCCACCCCCCACCCCCCCCAAAAAAAAAAAAAAAGAGAAGCTGAGTGTTAAAGCAGTTACTCTGCAACACACTCCAGTTCTATTTGCTTCAAAATCTTTGTTTCTTCACATTTGAAGGACTGGAATTGCCATCCAGTGGCCATCCAGGCATTCACATACCTGCTCCATTTTTGAGATGATTAGTGAGGGAACGGTAGAAGAGATGGGTGCTTTCTGGTCTCCTAATCTTAGACCATATTCCCCAGGAGTAAGAATTACTCAGCCTCCTCAGTAGCAAATATGCTGCTCTTATGTGTGTACTTAACTGTCACTTTCTTTATCCTTTGAATAATTTGCTGACTAGTGGTAGAGTAGCTGCTTTCCGTGTACTTGGGGGCAATATTTTCTTTTATCTGCATTGTTGAACCAAGTCAAAACTCTGCTCCAAGTCCCACTAGCTGTGTGAGATAGTCTTGTGCAACTGCAACCCTGCTGTCTCAGCTATTTGTGCCTCCTGTCATGATGTTAAAGCTGGAAAATTAGAGAATTGTGTGACGGATGCCAAAGGACTGATCAGAAAGTGATGTGAAATTCAGCGCTAATGTCTCATGGTTTCTCTTTAGGGGTGGGGATTGTGCTGCATCATGGAAAATTGCTGGCGATGGAGCATAGTGACTGTGTTCTGACTTGTGTGGTGTCACCATATAGCTCCTCGTCCTGCTCTTCAGCTGAACGTTATTTGGTTACAAGTTCACGGAGGACTTTGTATTCTGAAATGCCTTGGCTGTATTTACTGGTTTAATCTTCTGAAGGTTTTTAATGCTGAATTGCACATAGTAGGAATTTTTTCCTGGCATGAAACGAGCGCATTAAAATACAGATGTAGTTTGAGCGCAGGTACAAAGCTGTACCCTTTCATAGTGATCATGATGCCCTTGGTTCAAGTTCTGGGTTTTGTACATTAGGCAGCAGCAATTCAGTTATTTTTGCTACAAACACAACATCTGCCAGCTTCCTTAAGCCCTTGGCCTACAGGACAACCATCTGTTCTGGTATGAACTTCTTAGAAGCTGCCACGACTCTGGCAAGTGTCCAGAGCTCAGGCTCCAGCAGCTCTGATGCAGAAGTGGTTTGGGCTTATTTATCTGGACAAATAAAATATTCCCTGAACAGGCTGACTTCCTGTTGCCCTAAATCCCTTTGCCACGCAGGTGTCTATAAACTCTCCCTCAAGCCACCATCAACGATTACCTTAATTTAAATGCAACTTATATAACAAACTTGTTTTCGCCTTGCTTTGTATTTGCCTTCAGGACAGGCGCAGTTTTGCCTTGAGAATATTTTTCACCATTGTTTTCTAAGTAGTTGGTTATATTTGACTTCTGAAGCTTTTAAATATCAGGAAGTTGAGAAGCAACCAGAAGCGTTTTTTTCCCCTTGCTGGCAAACAGGGGGGATGACTTGAGCTGGTGATGAACAGCTTGGCTGGAGGTCAAACTTCCTGAATTCCTGCAAAAATCATTCTTCTCACTTAAAGGGAAGTCTTTAATGTGGAGTTCATGCTAAGTGCGGAGGTTAGTCTTGCAGTACAGACCACAAGTGAAAAAAGAGAAGTGAATCAGCTGAAGCCTTTGTGTCCTCCCATGCAGACAGAAGAGTTGTCCCACCATACTGAAGATGTTGGCTCATTCTTGTCTATGTTCAGCCTGTTTTGGATGCTCTTGCTTGAACTTATAGGAGCTGATGTGAAACATACAGGACTCTTTTTCGTGTTGGTCTTAGGGGACTCCTTTAGAGGCAAACTTCTGGACAATGGGTTCTTCTCTTATCTGAAATGTGAGAAAATAAGCAACAATCCAAAGGAAAATTGAGGCCAGTATTAACTTTCATTTCAAAGAAGTCTGGGCAGTAGGTGAATCCACATTACTGCCTATCCCAAATGCATGGTTTTATTGAAAATGTAATTACTCAAGTCTCTTAATCCTCTACATGTTAACTTTGTATATTTAGAAGCTTTATAATCTTGCATGTTAATGCCTTTATGGATTGGAGCCATTAAGTTTTGTGCATAAAATGCAGATGAGTAATAGTTGAGAAATGTAATGTTTTGGGTGCATTGCAAACTGATCTTTTTTTTTATTCTGTGTACAAAAATAAAATATTCTTGAGTGCTTTGAGGTGTTTGACTGACACGTGCTAGTGAAGGGGGAAAACTTTTGTGTTTTTACCAGATATCTGGCTATACTGTAGCACTTACTGCAAGCAAGATTGTAGATTTATACTACTGTGTTCTGCCTTAAAACACAGATATATGACTCAACATTTTTCAAAAATAGGCTAGTGACCAACAACAATATTGTGGGCAACCACAGTCCACAAACTGAACTTGAGACTTGGTCTTTTGCAGCTTTGACTTTCCTCCTGCCAATGTCCAGGGACATTCTTCAGCGACCCAGGAGCTTTGAATGATTCTTGAATTTCACTGCCATGAATGAACTTTGTATTTAAACGAGGAAGTTATTTCTCCCCCAGAGTCTTATTGCTTTTTGTTCTCTACTTATTTAAATGACTTCTAATGGTGAAGTCTGTTGTTAGACTTTCAGTCTAGGGTGTTTTATCTTGAAACTTGAAGCATTATGTCAAACTGATTTTAACCAAATTTTTTTCTGTTTTAGGAACCAATAAAGTCACGTGCACCACAGCTTCATTTAGAATACAGGTTTTATAAACAACTTGGAAGTGCAGGTAAGTAAACATACCTTAAGCTTATAGAAAATTTGTCATTTCTTTGTTAGATCAAATGTCGCCATCATATTTGTTGTGTAACCCTGACTTGGACTTACTGATCTGGGCAAATTCTTTTAGCCTCATACAAGTTTTGGAAGAGATTTGGTCAGAATAACATCATAATGATACTGGGAAATTATCTGGACCTGGACACTCCGGTTAGTGAGGTTTGACTGATATGGGAAATACCCATGAAAGTCCATTTGTAAAACAGAGAAACCTTTGATGGAGGGAAAGTTACTTAAGTGTAGAATGACAGATTTCGAAAAGGTGATATAAAGTCTTAAAATCTAGGAAATTGTGTAAGAAGCATAGAGCTTTTCTAATTAAAATCTGAAATACTGTTTACATTGATATTTACTAAATCATAAATGTGTCCAAAAGCCCATGAGCTCAGTAGCCTCTGTGTGACAGTAGCCTACAGCAAATATGAGAAGAATATCACAGGACAAGCCAGAGGTATTTTAAATTACTTTTAATTTCTTTTTTCTGCCACATTCTCTAATTTCCCTATTATAGGGCTCCAGCTTTGTCTAATAGTGTTTGGATTTTTCTTCCTCGAATTTATGGTTGCTTTTTAAACCTATGTAGACTTTTAGCATATGCTGTTTCCCATGCCAGGGATTTCCACAGCCTTGACTCCCCACCACACAAGGAAGTCTCTCTGAAGCAAAGACCTTCTCTGTACTTTCTGTGCCTTGATCATATGTTGAGCTTGGGTTTTTCCTACATTACTGTAATTTTTTTACACTTCCCTCTGATTTTATTTTTCTGATTTTCCCTGGATGGGCCTAGCTTCCACTTGCAGAGGACGTGCTCTCACGTAACCAAAATACTAAGTCGAACAGAATGAAAGATATATCTGCTCTGAGTTCATAATATGCAGTGCCTGAGCAGTCATCTTGCATTTTTCCTTTCTGCTTGTTCAAATCAAGTTTTCTAGTCAGTTTCCTTAGTTTTGTGTAGCACATCCTCTGGAGATTGGGTTGCACTCCACATTTTGTAGCTTCTTTGATCCTTGTAGGGTACAACATCTGGGTTGTGGGAACCAAGTAAGTTGTTGCTATTGGAAACACTATTGTGGTGTTGTTTTTTTTTTAAATGAGACTTGTTTACTGAAATAAGGTGTTCTTTTCTATGTATTTTGTATTTTGGTGGTATCATTTGGTACGATGCACAAAGCTCCTGTTAGGTTAATGTTGTCACTTAATTCCATTTACCTGTGCTTTTGAGACTTAAGGCATTTCTGCTGAAGCCTGTGTAGTAAATAAATCAAATGTAGATTCATAGAGTAAGAGATACTTAATTCTGCTCTTCACTCCCTACTTGAGTTCTGTTATGCTTGCCATCTCTGTGATACCCTCGTGCATATGTCGCATGACACATAAATGAATCCCAATCTGCTTTTTCTATACCTGTCAGCTTTCTACCACTCTTTTAAAAGTGTTATTGATGAACTCTAAAACTGATTAAATACTGGGGCCTTGCATTTATTTTGGTCAGATTAATTATTTTTAATGGGTTTTTTCCTGTTCCTAATGAATCTAAATTTATCATCCTACAACACTTACCCAGACAGGGCATTTCTGCCCTATCTGATGCTGTGCATGCTAATAGAGGTATTTCTGAGTATGCCACCATCAGGCGTGGAGATCTTGCCTGTAAGATCTCTCTTCCCTTCATTCTGCGGGGGGCAGGGGGGGGGCTGACTGTCATCTCAAGCCTTTTGGCCAGTATTTGTCAAGAGACTGTTGAGAAGCCTCATGAACAGGAGCCCTCAACACAGGAAGGACATGGAGCTGTTGGAGCAGGTCCAGAGGAGGGCCACAAAAATGATCCAAGGGCTAGAGTGCCTCTCCTATGAGGACAGGCTGAGAGAGTTGGGGTTGTTCAGCCTGGAGAAGAGAAGGCTGTGGGGAGACCTTATTGTGGCTTTCCAGTACTTAAAGGGGGACTGTAGGAAGGATGGGGACAACCTCTTTAGCAAGGCCTCTTGTGACAGGGCAAGGGGTAATGGTTTTAAACTAAAGGACAGTAAATTTAGACTGGATGTAAGGAAGAAATTTTTTACAAAGAGGGTGGTGAAGCGCTGGAACGGTTTGCCCAGAGAGGCTGTAGAGGCCCCATCCCTGGAAACATTCAAGGTCAGGTTGGACAGGGCTCTGAGCAGCCTGATCTCGTTGAAGATGTCCCTGCTCACTGCAGGGGGGTTGGACTAGATGGCCTCTAGAGGTCCCTGCCAACCCAAACTATTCTATGATTCTATGAACCAATGACTTTTATTTCTACCTCTGTGTGGTCCCACAAGCATTGCAACCCTAGCTCCCATAATCCGTTGAATGCCATTATGAGCTTTTGCACTAAAGTTTTGCTAAAACAACTGGAAACAGACCAGGAGCTCAGGTGGAGGATGTGAGTGTGGTCTTACCATGAAACTTGGAAGCTGAACAAAATAAATCCTGGTGGAGTCAGAGTGCCAGGACCAGGGAGCCTTAAATTGATGCCTGCCCACCATGGTGAGAATTAAGGGAAGATAGTCTTTCTGTAGAAACAGATTGGTTCTAAATATGTGCCAACTTTGGGCAAGTAGCTGGGTCTGTTCTCAGTAATGTTTTTAATGCCAGGATCCCTGTAATGGTCCTTGCTTAAAAACTTCAACTGCTTGAACAGATAGCCTTGAACTTCCAGTAAGGAGGACTGGTTCCTTGAAATTATTGCAGACTCACCAAATGAAAACTAAAAGTCTCCAAACCCATTGTGTGTGCGACTCAGAACAACAGTAGTGTTACACATAACATACTGTTCAATAAAGTAGCCAATTAATCTTGACAAATAACATGGCTGACTGCGAACCTCCCACCGTTAGCCTAAAAAATAAGACCAGTAAAAGCATTGCTGTAACGCTGCGGTAGCAGTGTGGTCCTCTTGTTAGTGCAACTGCTGCGTTCAACTGCATGTACAACCAGATGGTCTCACTGAGCAGTCTCTTTGAGAAGTCAAAATTGTCATCACCTGCAGCATTTGGAGAAAAACTGGGTTTTTCCTAATAAGAATTTTAATGGTGATTTCCTTTTTCCTGGATGTTCATGATAAACATTTCAAAAGTATATTTCTCGTGGATGCCAATCATAGGAGAACTTAGGTGGGCCACGGATCAAGTAGGAATCTTTTTGTAGGATAGCTTTGTGTGTGTTGGAAAAGGTAGTTTGTCTCTGGTATGTGACTGGATGTGTCCACATGAAATTGGGACTAGGCTGGAGGGAAGTGTTTTGTGGCAGTCGGCCTTCCAAGAGAATAGTCTTGGATGCTAAAGACTGCAGAAAATTTGGTCATGACTTACTTGCAACACACCAGATCAAGAAGCACAACTGCCAAACTGAGGAGCTTAAAGGTTTTGTGCATCAAAACCCCTTAGAAGCCCAAGCCGTGGTGTTAAGGAGGCATGAAGTGCTTGATCACATTGGTAGGAGAAGTGCTACTTTTGGAGACAAATTTGCAACCAGCTCTGTTACACTGACTTTGGAGCCGGGTCCTGCAGTATATTGCACAGAATACTTTTGGGGGCCTTTGCCCCAAAATTTTAGAACAATTCTACAGTTCAGTGCCTGCAGGATGTATGTCAGTATTGGTTACCTGCTTCACTTGTTGCCATCATCAAAAACTAGTGAAATTAGTCTTTTTTTTAGCTATTCAGTCTAGTTTTGCATTTTCCTTGGTGTAGTTAAACAGAGTAGCAAATGGCCCAATAATTCAGGTCTCTGCCAGGAGTTAGTTCCTGGGAGTTTATCAGTTATTCTGTGTGAACAGAGGAAGCAGCACAGCTGTGTGATAGCTACCTCTTCCTTTTGCAGCTACTCTGTGGCTTCCTGTGCCATGTGCTTCATCAGCATCGATGTTTAAAGACTTTCTGACAAGGTGCCAAAGTTGCATCTGTTACCTCCCATCAGCACCAGCTTCTTCATCTGCCACGTGACTCAAATGAAGATCAGTAGTCAGCTTGGATTAGCTGAGAAGACTGGATTTCTTGTGTCTCATACATCTTAAGACATATTTCACACTGGATTAAGACATACTGGAGCTGTGAAAAGTTTGATAAAGGGATCTAAACTGTATGAATGTAGCTCTTTTGGGTGCTTCTCAGAATAGCTCAATACCTGTGGATATATCAAATGGATTCAGAAGTAGTTAATAGAAATAGTCCTGGGTCAGAAATAACCAACTAACACATGCCTCCGATGTGCTTTTATAGGTAATTGATGCTATCTCTGATGTTTCAGTGCCTTCCTGTAGTAAGAGAAACTAGTAGCTCCCCTATAATTTCCTACCTTGTCCCTCTAAATGGAGGGATGTTTGCTTACAGAAATGGGTTTTCATGACTTTTCCTTGAACTTCTCCCTCCCCCCAAGAAAAGGCGAGGGCCTGCTGCACAGTGACCATCTGCTGGTTTCTTTGGTCTCACTGGGGAATTAAATATTTAATAACCTAAGATAGTGTGTGACTGCTTTACCTTAATGTAAGCAGTGGAGCAAACAAAAGCAAACTGCGGGCACAGAGTCAAGGACCTGATGGTCAGTCTTTAGAGTGTCTCAGGAAACTACGAGAATTCCTTTAGGTTTTAGGTAGTCTGGGATATGATCCATTTGCTGACCAAGATAATTGGAGTAGTTGTAACAATCTCTGTGTAAACTAGCTGTGTTACTCTGTTATCAATTGTGTAAGAAGCCAGTGTCATACCAAACTGTTCCATGGTTGTTCTTTGTCATAAAATCCATGTGAGCATGTACAAACATCCTGACATAGAAGATTCCTCTGTCCTGGACTATACCCCAAGATCTCACCTTACTGGTGGTGACACAGTTAGTCCTGAATTTTCTTCTTGCTGGATAGTACCTACCTGTATATGAACATGAATATGAATAGCACAGCTATCCACAAGAAGTCCAAGTGTGATGGACATTCCCCAAGATTAGGCTCTTGCTCTATGACCCTCTTTGAGGACTGACTGTTCCAGGTGTTCCCTTCCTCCTCAGGACTGGTTCTTTGGCTGCTGGGCTTCCCCTTGCTCTGTACAGGTACTTAAATCTGCTTCTTCCAGACCTCGGGGACAAGAGGAGCTCCCCCTCTGATTTGACTGGATGCTTTTACATCTCCTACGGCTGCCAGAAGCAGTTGAAGTCTCCAGCATGTTTCCAGCGTTGGATGAGTCACTTGAGCATGACAGTTGTCCCCTGTACTCAAAGCTTGTGGAGTAAAGGCTTGGCTTCTTATCACTCTCAAAAAATCTTGAATAACCAGGCCCTACAGCTTGCAGGATGATGAGTAGAGGAGCTCCATCCCCACCACAGGCTGATGTTTGAACGTCTGGTTCCCCATAAGTATTGGGGTGGGGAAGCTGGTGTTGGCAGAGCAAACCTGAGTTACTTTGACCATGGTCAAACAGACCCAGCTCCTGAGATGGTTGCATTTCCTGGGCAGCGTACCAACAGGCAAAGCTTCTGCTTTGCTCAAACTGTCCCCTGCTCACCCAGCAGCATGCCAGGACACACCTACGTGGTTTGGGGTGAATAAAGCAGTTCATACAGCTTGCAGGATCTCTACCAGGCCCGTTGGCCCACCTTCAGCAGCTGGGTCCTGCTGGTGGCACGCTGAGATCTTGGCAATTGTGTTGGCTTTGTCTTGCGGGCTCTTTTTGCTTACTGACCTGGTTTGAGGATCTTCAGCAGCAATGGTCTTTTTATTTTAAGGCTGAGTCCAGATTCTCACCTTTCCTTAAAATTAAACTCTCCTACAGACTTCACAGGGGAAATCTCTTCCAAAGGTTTTATTGGAAACTCATCTCTTATTGGCAAGCAGTGCCCATGTTTCCCAGCCTCTGTTTCTCTCTCTTCAGCAGCCTTTGGCTTGAGCTCTCTTTCCCGTGTGTAAGGTGGACATACAAGAGTATGTGGCCATGCTTTTATCTCTGCCCATCCTATCATTTGGATTTTTGGCTGCGATCTGCTGCAGCTCCTACATGTCCTTTTGCATATGCTGGTATTTCCGACCAGCTAGTTTGAGTTCACATGGAGATACTGGCTTCTCCTGTTGACTAACTGCTCTGATCAGGGTCTGGGCTGGCAGTGGGGGTTGTGTGCAGTGCTACTCGAGCTTGTAGTGTGAAAGGTGGATCCTACTGATCTCAGCTCTAGTAGAAAACACCTTAAACGGGTTTTAGATTTATAAAGCCTTTTAAACTTAAGACACTGCTATGTTTCCTGCTGTAGGAACCTCTGTATTCTTACTCAGTGCCATAAGTACATCTCTTGCCTGTTAAGTGTTTAGCATGCCTTTGCCAAAGGGAAGTTGAAGGCGCTGTTTGTGAACACTTCTAGAAAGCTGTTCTCTTCCAGAGAAGAGAAGCATGACAAAGCCATCTGTATGCTGGTCTGCCCTGCAGCAGCAGAGCCCACAGAGCCACTCCATGTCACTTTATGTGCTGCAGGAGGATGTCTGGATGCTGCAGGCACCTGCCTCTGCAGCCATAAAGCTGATGCCTCTCCTCATCCAGTTGCTGTCATATCCAGTGGAGCTCATGTATCTGTGTCTGCAGAGCCTCCCATCGGAGATGGAAGCCCAATGCTGAGACTTTAAGTCGAGCTTTGTCCAAAACCTTTTATTTTTTCCATTTTTTTTCTTCTCTCGCTATGCTGGTTGGAGGGGAAGGAAAAAAAAACCTTATATCTATGAGCTTTGCTTTGCTAAGAAGTTGAGGCAAACACGTCTGCTGCATTGATATATACTTGCAAAGCTTTAACTTTTTTTTTTCCCCAAAGTATGTTTGTCCCCCAAACTCTAAGCCTTTTCTCAAGGACAGGGAGCTTACGGCTGCATGACTGTTACTGTATCACTCTGAGCCCAGTTCCGTGCTCTCAGTACGTGACCATGGCTGAAAAACATCTCCACACAATCAGGAAACTGCTCTTTAATCTTGTGCTTCCACACAAATAAATAATGCACTGTGGACCTGGGAAGTATTGACTTTCCAGCAGTGACCAGTAGATGTATAGGAATTTTTTTTTTTGGTACTAAATTTCAAAGCATCTCTGGTATCTCTCCCCTGTGGTTGTTAATGCCATATGCAATGCCTTCCCTGTAAGCTTTGCCTTTGGAAGTTAAAATGGAGTACTGCTTATTTCAGGTTTCTTTTGGCTGCTCTGAGCTGATGATCGAGTTCCTGCATAGTGACAGCTTCTGCCTGTGCACATAATGTAAAGAAGTCATGCATTTTTGATTCAGTAGTAGTTTATTTTTATATCAGCTGGCAGATGAGTCACACCTTCCCCCACTCCTTCGCAGTCTCACCTTGGCACATGTGATTCATAGCAGTCCGGTGGCAACATGCATTGAGTTTCATGCAATAGCTCACCCCCAGGACAGGTAGGTGACATTGGCAAGTGGATGTCAAACATAATGAGCCTCTACAGTGTTGTGGTGGGAAGCAGGAGTCTGATACGCTGGAGAATCCCAGGAAACAGAGAAGATATCTGCTCTTCCTATCCCACGCAATAGATGAGTCACAGCATATGAGCAGAATATACTGAGTCAGGGAGCGGTATGTCGTTGCATATAGAATATCGATGGATCCTGTGGTTTTAATTCTTGCTCCGTAAACAAGTTCCACCTCCAATGAAGTACAGAGTCTGTGTGTTTACTTTTGGACTTCTTTGTTTCACAACTCGCTGGAGCGAAGCAGTCTGTTTACTTGTAGGAAGTAGGACCAAGAAAAATTAAGGTGGTATAAATAACTAAGCCTTTTACATAGTCTAGTCAATATTTGCATATGTATTTTTCAATGTAGCTTGAGCTGTCTGCTACTCCATACTGCGTATTAGGCAATCCCAAAAAGCTAACTTATGTTGAGCACATTTTTCTCATTCTGTGTTGTTCTTTACTCATGACCTGCTGCAAGCTTTGTATGTACTGGTGTCCTTTATAAAGAAATTCTTTCCGGGCTGGTTGCACAATGCTGTCATTTGTGTAGCAATTAGGTAGGGGTCATTTTTGGTAAGACTTGTTATACAGGTGGATGGATGTAAACAAGTCACCGTGGTGGAGCATGCTGCCAATACCAGCTATTTCAGAGGGAACTCCCTGTGCGCAGCGCTTTTCCCCAAGGGAGCTGGAATGACTCAAGGCCATGTAAGTGAGGGTTAATGCAAGATGTCTACACCCCTGTTTAATTAAGGACCATGAACATATGCATTAGCTGTTGCTGTGGTGGCTTTAACCTTCAGAAATCCCACTCCTGTTTGCCACCTTGATGGAAACACTGCCATGGCCAGGAGTTGAGCCAACAGATCATCACCCCACAGCAAGGTGCTGGTTTGGGGTGTGAGGTGCTGGGTGGGGATTACCCCTCTGCACCCTGAACTGGATTTGTGCTGGCGTGGAGCAACATGCAGCCATCACCTGAAGCGCATTTGTGTCCTGCTTCATTGTATGGAAAGGTTTGTTCGTAGCTGTCACGCTAAAAAACTCTGGATTAGCACTGCAGCCTCCTTTGAAATATTTAGAAATACTTTAGAATATAAGTGTTGAGTTACTATAAGTATTTAATAAGTGACTTGTATCATCTTGCACAGATTAATAAAACTGACATCCATTTGCGCAGAAAGCAACTTGTGCCTTTGGGTCACATCTCGTGTTTAATCATTTCCCTGCTTCAGATCCCCGCGATAGACTATAGCACTCATTTTAAGCTGTAGGGTTAATTTTCTAACCATAAGGAAAAGCTCTTCTACCTTCATTCTCAAATCTTGCAAAGAAACGTGCCATTGGAGATAAGTTTGAGATGCCTCAGCAAGGAGGCTTGGTTTCGTTCCTCTGAAAGTGGCCTTTTTAAACAAAAAAGGTGCAACTCGTGGAGGTCCCTCACACTTAGCTGCAGCCTTAAAGAATTGTCATCAGCAGCTTCATTATAAAGTCAGCGTAGTCCGTCAAACTTTTGAACTTGGGGGATCTCTGACTTCAGAGCCTTTGAATTACAAAATAAAATGTAGTGGAATACTGTAACATGCCTAGTTAATGCCCGCCTGCCTGCTTTCAAAGCTGGCTTGCTATTGATCTCTGGAGAATAATATTTTACTATATAAAAATATTTGGGTTTTTTCACTGTGGCAGTTCCCTTGTTAGGAAGGGCTTCCTCAACGTGCACATTTCAGCATCTCTTTCCTTGGGCTAAATTTAGGCTTTGTCAATTGGAAGCTATCAGATGCTTTTAAAGCAAGGCCATTAATATTTGAATATGAGATTAGAGCAGTTTCCTTTTTATATTTCAAAAAGTCCTCGTGCATCTCTTACTTTTCCAGTATTCATTGCAATGAATCACAAATCAGAATCCACCAATGCTGGGCAGTATGTGGAGGGGAACAGCAGGATGCTGGGAAGCTGAAAAATGCCTTTCCTGCAGCTACTTCTCCTTGAAGCCTGACATGCCCCTCAACAGTGGTTGTAAATCTGTAGCAGTCGGACTCATCCAAGTCATCACATGCCTCATTGGGTTCTTCTGATAGACGGCAATGTCTGCTATGAGTGGGTTGTATGATGTGCCCCTGGCCCAACTGCTTTGAGGGTCCAGCTGGGCTTGAGGAGAGAGACGGGCCATTTAATTATGAAGGTGTCTGTGCTGCTTCTGGTGCTTTCTAGCAAACCCCAGGGCTGAAACATCTCGTGCTTGCTAGAAGCCCAGGTTGCACCTGGGGCTTGGAGTGCCTGAGCTATTTGAGTGAGGAAATGGAAGTACTGAATGTTTGACAATACCCGTTGGAATTCAGATTTGGGATGTATATGTTGAATGGAAAACACTATTTGACTATTAGGGCCACAATAATTAATAAGGATGCAGCTACTGGGTAGCCTTGCTGTTCCGCTTGGCCCCCTTTCCCAGGCCTTCTATCAACATTTTTCAAGCAGTCAGGATGCTGCACATAGAAACTAATTGAGGTCTAGAGCAATAAAAGTCAATTCATTTTCTGGATAGCTGATGTGTCTTGTGTTGAGTACTGCTGCAATTCAGATTAAGCTGATTCCCTCTTGGAAGGTGGGTGCCTGATTTTGTGGGATCCCTTTCACATGTTTGTGCTTCCTAAGCACCAGACGCATCCTCTGCTTGTTGAAGGTTTTAAGGTGCTCTACACCTTAGAGAGAGAGAAACATTTGAGCTGTGCCAGGGAGGTTTGATGCAAGTGAAGTTCTGGTACGTAGGGCTGCCCACCTCCCACACCAGCTATTAAATGGGTTTGGAGTTTGCATTTCTAAGCTGTGCTCTGCCTGCTATTCAAAAACCTCCTCCCATCTCTAAAAGATAAGCCATAGACTCTACCCCTGAATCTGTGATGGATCCAGCTATGCTAGAAGAGCTTTTCCACAAGCTCTGCCTTGGGTGGAGACTAACATTTTTGAAACAATTTTTCTGTCCAAAAGTGGCACAGTGTTTCCTTCAGAACTCTGTTCCTACCTGCTTGTACTCAGCTATTCTAAGGTGAAACAAAGAAATGATGTCTGAAGGTAGTATCTTATTTAGCAGTTTGAACTTCTGTTTTGCAGAAGGTTTTCCTGTAACAGAAGATGGGAGGTTTTCCTTCAGGAAAGGAAGGACCATGTGGGTAACACATTCCTGCCAATCTCTTGACATGTGTTTGACTCTCAGCATCCATCACTTACTAGTTTGGTGCTATTGCAGGAGAGAATGTCTATCTCTTGGCTTTTTAATCAGTCCTTCTGCTGGGTCCTGTGCTAATGCTAGAGCAGCTTTGATGGCAGCACAAAGCATTACTGCTATCAAGCCGCCCTCCCAGTACTACCAGCATGAGTGTTTGTGGGGCCAAGCTGCACCCACAGCCTTGCAAGCAGGTCTTGGCGCAGCTGGGGGATGGCATGTAGGGTTGTGCTGCCAGAAATGCTGCCCAGATTGTCCCACTGCGGTCTGGTGTGCAGAAGCTGGCCAGCTTCAGCTGCCTGAGCATCATCTCACTCCTGAGCACCCAAAGCAGGGGCTGCTACCCTTGTGTCCAATACTGTTGTCTGCTTTATCTGGCTAAATTGGACCAGTCTGATCTGTCATCTAAGACCCAAACACCGTTGGCTCAACAACAAATATGGCCTATATGTGCCAGTGTTGCCTGATGTTGCTGTGCTATCCTAGCTAGAATGACTCCTGATCACTGCATAGAGACATGAGTTGCAGCTGACCTGTAATTGAAGCTGTTACATTCCCTCTGCATTATCATCACAGCAGTTTCACTCTATTTTGCAGCTGGTCAGCACACCATAAGCTTAAAGTATCATTAAACTCATGCTATAGATTTTTGGTGTGTGGATGAGGAGGAAGTAGGGAGCCGGTAAGAGCTCTGCCTCCAGCCAACAGTTTCCGATGGAGATGAGCTAATGAAGGGCAGGGGCTACCTGGGACTTGGTGCGACCAAATCAAAATGTGTCTCTGGACAGCAGAGGAGCAATTCAGCAGAAGTCTTCTATTATTGCTGATTTCTTAGCATTTTTCACGTGCCAAGAAGTAGCCTCTTCCTTGGCAGTGCTTCTACTGTTAAATTTGCATGCTGCTGAGCACTGTCTTGCAACCAAGAGTTCTGTTGTTGATCTTTCTTAAGCTTCCTGTTGATTATACCTGTAATGTAATTAACATGTATAACTTGTTCTCAAAGGAAAAAATGCAATCACAGAACATACCCTTGGTCACCTCGCCTTATCTGTTTAAAACACAGAAGCCAAAACTTGCTACTTAATTCCCCTTCAGCAGGCAGAGCTGACCCAATGCAGGAACTCCACAGCCAAGGAAAACTGAACAGGAAATAATTTACCTTTGGTATTAACCAGTAGAACCCAGCTGGCCATCACAAGTGTGATCTGGCTTTGCACTGACAGGCAAAACTCACCCATGTGGTGACTTGTAGTGTAGCAGGAGCAGGAGGCCACACCTTTCTTGCTAGATCCATCACACAGGAGCCATGATCCCAGCTGTGAAGGCTGCTGATAGCGCCTGACTGGCTGAACAGCATGGAGCCCATGTGCAGAGTGACGCAGACCTTCAACCGGAGAAGCTGAGCTTGGAGGTGGAAAAGCAGCCTGGGAAGCAGGTTCCCAATGAGGCTGTATTTTAATTACACAAGAACTTTTTGGGCAAATTCCACTGCCTTCAGGCTGCTGTAACCCCTCACTTAACCCTCAAGAAGTTAAAAAAACCTGCAGTGCCGCAGCTTCTCATGCCTTTTAGCAAAAACACAGGGGCCACTGAATGCACAAAGAAACCCAGAAAGCAAAGCAGGAATAATTATGTGAAACTAAACCTTCTGATATTTTCTTCCACCCTTGTCCTTGTATTGCAGGTGTGCGGGGAAAAGGTAGATAATTAAGCTAGAACCTAAGCTATAATTTTTTGGGGTGGTTTAAAATAACTCTTCTAAAATTATATACTGTTTTGATTCTTCTCATAAGGTGTTGTCTTATGTACCAGCTGCCATCATCACTGGAAGAAGGGATTGTTGGGCAAAGGATATATTGGTATAAAATCCAATGGTAATGTGGAGATTTGAGTGCAGTCTTTTCCCTTGAGCCCTAGAAATATGATTTCAGTCTCCTGAAACTTGCCAAAAAAGCAGTTTATTGTGTTGCGCTTTATTCTTCTGTCTTTGTCAAGAATTGAAACAATTTCCCTTGACTGTAGTTTACTCACTACACCTAAAGACTGCCTGTGAATGCGAGTTTCTGGGTAAATTTCCTAGTTTTTGAAAGTCCTCCTGTAGCTTAGCCTTTCCAGGACTGATTTTCCTCCCAATCTTTTTTTTTATTTTGTTTTTATTAATACTAGTGTGAATGTCCTCATGATACCTTCTCTGAAACTGCTTCTTTCTTTCTGTACATGAAGAATTGTTCAATAGTCATGCCATGATATTAGGAAACCAGCTTGTACAACTCAAGGATAATGAAATGCCACCCCGTTTTAATAACACAACGATCGTGAAAATTGTTTTTCTGCAACTGTAGTAAAAATCAAATCGTTTGGATTTTTACCAGCAGCAAGAACAAATATGTTCTTCCTTCTGTCCTTCACATGTCTGTTTTTCTTCTGTTCCTTTTCCCGTACCTTTTTTTTGTAGATTCAAATACTACCAAGCTATTCAAAACACAGCAGGGATTCAGTACATCCTGCATATCCTGAGAAGAGGCACAAAATATGCTAGGTTTCTGGAGTGAAGCTGGAGTCTTGGACTCTGTGTGGAAGCCACACTTTACTTGCAGACTCATTGGAGATGAGTGTAGCTCAGTCTACTCATGGCTTCTACACAACTGTTGTAGCATTGTGTGCCAAGTGTCATCTCTTCCCATTAAAAGCTCGGCTTGCTCTGTGGTCATCAGGGGCGGTGGTGTTGATCCAACTTGTGACATTCTCCCTTGATTTATTTCCAAGTACCTCTTGGGTTTAGAGAGTGTTTGAGCTGTGCCTTTTCCATGTCCAAGGGCAGGGTAAGTGCCTTGCTCTGCCTCTCCTCCCTCTTGGCAGCAGCTTTGCACCCTTCTTGCCTGCTGACGGGCTTAAGCCACAGCTACTCCTGCTGGGCAGCGACGCAAGAGCATTTAGCATTTGCTAGAAGGGGAATGATTCATTACCCAACTGAAGCAGGGAAAAGATGTTGTGAAAAGCTGGCAGTGAAGAGCCAAGTGTCTGGCAGCAGTTGGAGCAAACAGAGCAGGAGGATGTTCAGGGGGAGCGTGAATAAGAGGAGCTCATAATGATGCTGTAAAAGGGCTGCTGAGATGCCATCTGGAATAGGTTGAGTAGTTATGGAGAAAATACCTAGAATATATGGGGCTGGGAGCAGAGAAAGCCAGCACAATGGCCAGTCGAGGTTTGAGGTGGTGGCTACTCCAGCAGCACTCTCTGCTGCTTTCCTTGCTGGGCTTTGGGCAAGCAAGAGGAGCAGCTGGGATTCATTCTTGCGAAGCTCTGCTGAGTGCCCCTTTTTCCAGAGGAGCCAAAGCCAATGGTGATCCAGCTATCTCCCAGGCAGCATCATGGGGAAGCAGTCAGGAGGCGGTGGGATGCTGCCAGATGCTCTGGACAGGTCCGGCTGCCCTTCACCTGTTCGGATGAGTGAGAGAGAACTAAAGGTAAATCGTGGTCTCTGAAACTAGAGTATCAGAGCTCAGGAGAGGAAGGAAATTATCCAGGAGCTTTACAGCCATAAGGTGAACTGAAAACACTCATGATTCCCGAGCATGTTGGTCACCTCTGATCTCCATCAGAGCAGTGGGAAGGGAGCTGCTGCAGTACCTACCCATCCTCTGACTGCAGTCGCCGCTGAGTCACAGCGCTGCTCTAGCCCCACTTCTGTCCGTTGATGTTTTTGTGCGTGTGTTGGATCAGCTTACTATTTTTAGGTTGTTTGCCTAATCTGATGCCATTTCAAGGTTTCTAAAGTCTTGGAGTGATTGGCAAGATTATGGTGGACCCTGTGCCATCACCCTCTTTTCTACTTGCGAAGCAGTTGCAAGCGAGTTGGTGCTAGAGTCAGAAAATACATTTTCTGCTGTCTTCCTTTGCATCTCAACTGCTGGGTGTTTTCTTTTAACAAATGAGAAAATGTTCTCAATGACCCAAAATCTCTGTCCTTCCCCAAAATCCTCAAGTTATGGTTGAAGGTGAAGGCCTAAACTGAAAAGCTTTTGCAGTCCTGCTTTGAAATCAGACATCTCTGAAATGTATGCAGTCAAATATTTGAAAGACTTTTACCTAACTTTATTCCAAGTAACAAGCCTATCTTAACTTCTCCCCCTCTTCCTATTTTTGAGGCAGATTATTCAGAAACCTGAAGGTCAGAACGAGCCTTTGTAATTTCAGCTCATAGACATAACCCATTAACCAACATATTTGGGTAGATTTAAACCCACTGTCACAGTGCATGTTTTAAGAGGTTAAAAGATGAGATCTTGGCCCAGTCCACACTGATAGCGAAGCTTCTGTTTCAGACAGGATTTTATTCTGATTTGAAAATTAAGAGAAGGGTAGATCCTCATTAGTGTAATCAGCTTAAATGGGTTGACTACTCTAGAGCAATTTGTTTAATTTGTTTGGAACATGTTTAATTTTAGCTATAGATGTTCAGCTCTTGCACGGTTGCTATTTATGCTGTTTATCATGTAATTTGTGTTCTGTGATTTGTAAAAATAAACTTTCTGCTCTGAATGAGAATTTTGTGACAATCTACGTTCCATTCATCGGTGCTGCTTTAAAATCACACAGAACTTTTTGTGCACTAATGCTGCCGTCATGTGTCTGCATTCATTTCTGTGAAGAATAGTTCTTGCTGCTCACATAGTGTGTTTTTGCAATGAGCATCAGCCATTCGTTTGATGTTCAATTGCTCCCCCCTCCTTCTGTCTTTGGGTATCTAATTTGGGGTTCCTCAAGAGTGTCTTCGCTCTGCAATAGAGCTCAGCCTTGAATCCTGCATGGAGGGAGATTATTAAATTCTTCTGTAACTCCTCTTACTAAAATTGAAGATGTCACCTTCTCTTTATTTGGCTACACCACATCTAAGGGCAGTGGAAACCAATTTCCCATGGGAGCAAAAAAAATCAGTGAATCAGAAGCTACTAGGATCGTTCACTTTTCACAAGTTGCGGTTGTCTCCTGGCAATTTGATGTACGGAGACTTGGCTTTTGCACCTCTACTGATGTAGGTGCCACTTGCTACCTAATCTCCTCTTGGGTGTATTTTGGGCTGCTCGCTGTTGCACGAGGTTTATTCATGGCTTCTCATGATGCTCATATACAGAGCATCAGTACATATTCTCTGGCACAGCAGACAATTTCTACTTTCTGTGCCTTCCATGTGGGGCAGATGCTGCAAAATCTGATTTCCCTTGGGCATAACCTTTGATTGGCATCTTTCTGCCAGTCACCATTTCATAACTGGTCCTGGAAATGGCTTTGGACTGTCTGTATGACTTGTACATCTGATGCCTGGTCTAACATGGCTTGTTGGAGTATGCTGGATGTCAGATGAGTTATTAGGGCTGTTAGCCATGCTTTAAAGCATGTGGCAGCAAGACAGCACTACTTGAATCAATCAGGATGCTTGATCTTGAGATGGAAATTTGCTGAAAGGTGTAGTTCCCTGGTGTTAATCCTGATCAAATGGAGCTCTCTTCAAGAGCAGTCATTCTGTTTGTTACTGTTCCCATTTTTGCCTTCAGGCTCAAGCAAACACTAAGCTTTTTTTGGGGTTCATCCACCTTATTCCTCAGCCATGTGAACACAGGGAGGCGGTGGAATGGGTGGGGGTGGAGTGAGGATGGGACAGTCCCTTTTGGTGGCAGCCCGCAGGAGCAGTTAGAGTTTTAGTATTTTGGGAAACCCGAGGCCAGAGTCGTGTGGCTGCACAGGAGTGCAGTGGAAGAAAAGTCTGAGTTTTCAGCTTTGATGTATGCATTTGCTCTCATTCCAGTCACAATGCTTTAATCTCCAAAATGCTATGCTAGGTTTTTGCTGTGCTCAGCTTGAATTTTTTCCAAGACATCGCACTGCTGAAATAGCAGAATTTGCCTGTGGATTCCAGTGTAGTGGTCAGCTTGTGTTTATTGGGGTGATAAACTTTCCACAAGAGCAAGGGTGGAGTGGGGTCTTTTATGTACAGTCAAGCCAAATCACTCAGCAGCAAGAATAAAGCCATTAAGCAAATTCAGATGATTTCTGCTTGCAGCAGCCTCTGCTGTAATAGGCTGCTTTTTCTCCAAAGGAGAACCTGCACGTGTCGTGCCTGGATTTTCTTGCCCTAACATGTTGGTCGTGTTTAACGCCATGGAGAAATTCCTTGTTTAGATGTTATTTTGTACATTAATTGGGTTAAACTGATCATGATTTGTATTTCAAGTGTTGACTTGTACCTTTGAATCCTCAAGAGGAGGCTTCCGCTTTGCCCTCTGCTTTTCATTCTGCACTCTGTGAATCCAGAACTGCTCATCTAGGACAGACTTTCACAGCACCGTGGCTTGCTTTGACCTTTTCAGTCCTCGGCTGACACAATTGCTTACCATTAAAAACCTCAAGTTCGACTGCCCGGACAAAAGATAATTTTTCCTCAATCAATCTCTTCTGTTGGCAACATCCTTCTTAAGTATTTACAGATTTACTGGTGATATTTGTAGAGTTCCTGTGATTCATCACGGCAATGGACTCAGTGGGACCAGGGCACAGTACTTGTTGCTGAAATAGAACCAAGCTACGTCCTGAATTATGCAGATGGGCTGTGATTAAATAAAATTTTATGCACATTTTCTTAGGCTGCTCTTTTTTACTGTTCATAAGCAGAATGGGTCTAGAGATGCCTGTATCTCAAGTTTGGCGAGAAGCACCCTGAAATCACCTTTCCTCTTTTGCCTGCTTGGATCCTGCAGGCATCAAGCCTTAATATTTGCATCAAGCTTACAACTCCTCTTTTGAGCTTCACCCCAACGTCAAGTTCAACCATCAACCCAACAGTACCATGCCTCCTAAATGATGATGCTAAGTGTTGGCTTGTGTTTGAGTGAGCTACGGGTGTGTTATCCTTTATCCCCCATAACTTTATTTCAATAACCAGTATGGAGCTGAGGAGCCCTGGCTTGGTCTGAGAGGCTCTGAAGGGCTTGTCAGCGATGCTTCTTTGGGTCTAGGATGTGTGAGTGATGCAGCCTGGGTCTGAAAACTAGATATTTGTTACAGCATTTTTATTCTAGCAAAGTCAAGAGGTAAGCCTTGACTGCAGAGCTGGCAGCATTACAGCTCAGAGAAAAATCGAACCCTAAAAATATGCTTGAAATTAATAGTGTCTTCCATAGGCTGGCACTTAGGATGCTTTTTTAAATGTTCTTCGCTACAGCTTCACCTTGCAGGAGCTCCTACCTAGAGCAGAGCCTTCCTGAGGTTTATAGCTGAGAGTGGTACTCTAAGCTCATTGGGTACTCTTGGCTCATAAGGCTTTGAGTGGGTAAAGCTAACTCCAAGCGTTAGGACCCTAGAAAGCACTAAACAGTTGTGTTGCTTCCTTTCCTACCTGAAATCCCCATCTTTTGAGTCTTCCTGCTCTTTATCTTCCTGGTTCATATGTCCAGTAGGAAATGAATTTTAATTGCAATGCTCTCTCTTTACCAAGTGAGGCTGTAAATTTACTCCTTTCCCCTTGCTCTGGGAATGGGACTCTTCGTCTTCCTTAAGAGCCTTTCTGCAGTTTTATTCTCCCATATACCTTAATTAGCACACTCCTAATCCAAGCGGTTTCCTTCCTGATTTGCACTTTTCAGTACTGTCATCCTGCTGCAGAAATTGTGCTAGAACTACTCACTGTATATATACGTCTTGAATTTATAATGGTCTCAGTTTTAAACTTTCCATAGAATATTATGTTATTCTCTTCTATTATTCTCTACTATTACTCTTTAAAAAGTAGAGATGATGATCTTGATATAAGAGGTAACATAGGTAAGTCCTCATCGGATTTTACTGAAAACTCAGCGGCTCACCATGAGTTACTTCAAGAGCTATTGCAGTTTTTCAAGCCTTCAGCACTAAGCTGATGGCATTAAATTATCGTTCATGTTGGTTTGGGGATATTTGAAAATGTTTTGGAGCTGCCTGGATCAGATCCCATCATTGTTCGGCTTTCTGAATTGCTTCTGCATTAAAATGTCCTGTTTTCTTAGGGGACTTAATTGCTGTTAATGCTTCCTAAAACATGAATCTCTCTTAGGAGCAGTAGCCTCCCAAGACCAGGTTGGGTAAATCACAGAACCACAGAATCACAGGTTGGAAGGGACCTCAGGGATCATCTAGTCCAACCTTTCTAGGAAGAGCACAGTCTAGACAAGATGGCCCAGCACCCTGTCCAGACAACTTTTGAAGGTGTCCAACGTGGCCAAGCCAACCACTCCCCTGGGGAGATTATTCCAATGGTTGACTGTCCTCAGTGTGAAGAATTTTCCTCTGGTGTCCAATCAGAATCTCCCCAAGAGTAACTTGTGTCCATTCCCCCTTGCCCTCTCCATGTGACTCTGTGTAAAAATGGAGTCTCCATCTTCTTTGTAGCTACCCCTTAAGTACTAGTACATGGTGATATTTTACATAGGACGTAGAACTCCAGTTAGACTGGGAATTCCTGAAATACTCTGTAATATGTCATTAATGCGTCCTGATGACTGATACCTAACATGATTCCCCAAGCATGTGAGTTAATGAGATTAAAACCATTCTATGGTAATCTTTGTCAAGCTGCATTTTGTTCTTTTTGAGTAATACATGGCAGCATAAGTTTGTAATATTTAAGCTTTAGTAATCTCACTGCCGCATTCATTGTGTTGTTGGCAAATTGATGAGTGCCATTGGGCAGATCAACAAGGCTTTCCTAAATCTGTAGCAGGACTTAAACTTATGTTGCTAACACACTCCACCCTTAGTGTTTCCCTATTTTACTGCCTCGACCTGTGCTGGGCTAGGCTGCCTGAGCATGCCACAGAGCAGATACAAATGTATGCAGTTACACATGCAATTTAATTCTGGTGTCTGACAATTAGTGAGGTTCCTTTGCCACCTTTAGTATTGATGTCTTGTGTAAATACAGGTGTGTATATGCACTTACTTAAAACATGCCGTAAAACTTACAATCATTGTCCTTTGAGGACCCATGCTATATTATTTATGGACTTCTGTGTGACTTCGTGAAAACAGACCATGTATATAGTAGTGCTCCCCATACTGGGCCTTTACACTCAATAGCAGGACATCATACCTTCGAGTATTCAAGCAAAGGTGTTGTTTTGACATAGGACAAAACCCCATATTTCAAAACAAAAACACTTCCAGTGCATTTTGGAACTGCTTATGAGATGTAGACTGGAAATATATATTTTTAAGAAGTGTTACACAGCTAGATACTGATGCTGGGACGCCAAGCACCTGTGCTAGATGCTGATTAGAAAAATTTGCAGTGAGCCCTGTGCTGAATTCCCCCCTGTATGGGCTGGTCTGATTTTTCTTTTTGACTAGAAGGTAATTCAAGGAGCTCAGTGCAGCTCAGCGAGTGTTCAAGCACCGAGGCTGGTTTTTTCCTTTTTCTTCTGGTGTCTTTCAGAAAGCTAATGCACACAAGAAGCTACTGTCAGCTGAGTACAAATATTGTGTACTCTTGCTGAGAAATCTGTTGCTGAGCTGTTAGGTGGGAAGGGTAGGCTCTGACTCCTACCAGTTGGGTGTCGAGGGTTTTGTGTGCTACTTACGGCAAAATGGTTTGCACATATGCTTTATGACTATGATTGCTTATTTTTACATGGCGATGGGTCAAAATTTGTATCTTTGCTATTTTGTAAAGGAAAACTTTTTTTTTCCTTTCTTGTGAGAATAATAACAGTAAACTTTGTGTAAGGTTGTGCTGAAAAACAGCAGCTATGTATTATCTTGCTTGAAAAACCAGCCCTTTTTTGGACATGCCTCATTTTCTGCAAGGGCTATCATCTCCCTAACTGCTCAGATGAGTGCCGGCCCATTTTGGAGTTGTAGTCTGCCTGGTGTTTACTGCAACGTAGGGAACTCCATGTCCTGTTCCGTAAGTCCAAGCATTTAAGCTGCCAAAGCTAGATGCTTTCATGTGGTTGTGTTATTGCTTTGAAATCCATTTGTCTGTTCAAGGCGGTAGCTGAGCAAAGCCTGCACTGATTTGGCCTTCAGTTTATTCACAGCACATGCTGAAACTTATTTGCTTGCTGGGCAGGACCAAACAGAAAGGACGCTCGAGAGGTAAAAATAAAGGCTCTGCCCAGGAAAAGATTTACAGTCAGGAGGAAAGGTATTAACATTGTCCCATTGACTGATTTCAATTCTTTTCATATTCTTCCAGCTGAAGGGCTTCCCCAGGTGTATTACTTCGGACCATGTGGAAAGTACAACGCCATGGTACTAGAGCTGCTTGGTCCTAGCTTGGAAGACTTATTTGACCTCTGTGATAGGACATTCACTTTGAAGACGGTATTAATGATAGCCATCCAACTGGTGAGTAACAGTGGGCAGGGGTCTGCCCAGCAGCCTTCAGGAAGCCGACTCGTGTTTATGTCAGTCTTGGGTTAGCTGAAGGATGGGATTGATACAGAGCGAGATTCAGGTATATTTGTTGGTTAAAGAGAGAATCTCCTTCCACTGTAGAATAACAGAATGGTTTGGGTTGTCAGGGACCTTTAAAGATCCAGTCCAATCCCCCTGCCATGGCCAGGGTCATCTTTCATAGAACCATAGAATGTCCTGAGTTGGAAGGGACCCGCAAGGATCATCAAGTCCACCTCCTTTCCCTGCACAGGACAACCCCAAAATTCACACCATGTCTCTTAGGGTGTTGTCCAAATGCTTCTTGAATATCATCAGGCTTGAATATTCCTGGGGAACCTGTTCCAGTGCTCCACCACCCTCTGGGTGAAGAACCTTTTCCTAAAGTCCAACCTAAGCCTCCCCTGGCACATCTTCCTGCCGTTCCCTCAGGCCCTGTCATTGGTCACCAGACAGAAGAGATCAGCACCTTTTCCTCCTCCTCCTCCCCTTGTGAGAAAGCTGTAGACCCCAGTGAGGTCTCCTCTCAGCCTCCTCTTTTCCAGGCTGAACAAACCAAGGGACTTCAGCCGCTCCTCGTACGGTTTCTCCTCTAAACCCTTCACCAACTTTGTGGCCCTCCTCTGGACACTCTCTAGCAGCTTTATATCCTTAACATACTGTGGCGCCCAAAACCGCACACAGTACTTGAGGTGAGGCTGAACCAGCGCAGAGTAGAGTGGGACAATCACCTCCCTCGACCGGCTGCAATGCAGGGCTTGACGCACCCCAGGATGCAGTGGGCCCTCTTGGCTGCCAAGGGGCACTGCTGGCTCATGGTCAACTTGCCATCAACCAGAATCCCCAGGTCACTCTCCGGGGAGCTGCTCTCCAGCTGCCCATTCCCCAGTGTGTATGTATATCCAGGGTTCCTGTGCCTCAGGTGTAAAATCCAGCCCTTGCCCTTGCAAAACTTCATACAGTTGGTATCTCACTCGATCTGATCTTTCACTAGATCAGGTTGCTCAAAGCCCTGTCCAACCTGACCTTGAACACTTCCAGTCACAGGGCATCCACAACTTCTCTGGGCAATCTCTTCAAGTGTCTTATCACCCTCATCATGAAGAATTTCTTCCTTATGTCCAACCTTAACCTGTCCTCTTTCAGCTTAAAAGCATTGCCCCTTGTCCTGTCCCTACAGGTCTTGGTAAAAAGTCTCTCTCTGTTTTTCTTATAAAAGAAAGCTGCTCAGGTTTGAGAAAAACTTCTTCTTGTGAAGGGAAGGTTAAATTATGCTTATGAGTAAACTTGCTCCTTGCGTAGCAGAACCAGTGAAGCTAGATTCCTATGGACCTGCGTCCTGTGTCCCCTACATGCCCCTGGCCCAGTGTCTACCCCAGCTCCCTCCCTGTTTCAACATCCCCCAGAACATCTCATTTCTTACTTGTTCCCTGGGACACAGGGAGCACAGCACACTCCCACAGTCCTGCCAGTTTTACTGGTTTGGTGCTACCAGGCCACTCATAGACTGAAACCTCTCAGAATGATGGGAGCTGGGCTATCCTTAGCCAAAATACCAGCATTCAAGGTCTCTGCCTTGGTCAAATTTGGTCAAAATTGGCCACTGGGTTTAAATGACTAACAGCTGGAAAATAATAGATCTATGGGCAGCATCACAGAGCCCCTAATTTGCCTCAAAAGGAAAGGAAACCAAGCTGAAAGTGGTAGCTTGGATTTGTATTTACGTTAAAAGTGGACAATGTGAAAACAAAATGTACTAAACTTGGTGAGTGAACTTCCGTGACTCAGTAGGGCCAAGCAGTTATGATTTTAGTTTGGCTTTCTGTTTTTCAACCTGTGGTCTGCAGATACCCAGGTGACACAGCAGAGGTGGGATTTTGTATTCATGTTAACATATTTGTGAATAGAATTGTTGAAGGAAAGAGAAGATGGTAATGGAGCGAGGGACACAATCCTTTCTAAATAAACTGAAGTTTGCCACAGCAGAATCTGGAAATTTGAGGTCACAGATACAGAAGTTTGAACAGTGCCTGCCTGGTATTGGGTTCATGAAGTCGTCCTCCTAAGGCTGAGCGATCTAGCTCTGTTGGGTTTAAGTGTTCTTTCATCAGTGGAACTCAAGATTGTCACAGCATTGTCTGTCTGCCTTTCGCCAAGCCCTAGGGCTGCAGATTAGCTCTGTACTTGGAAGATCTTCACTGGCATCATCTGCTGATCTTGTGACCTCAACCGACCTGCCAACTCATCTGGACACTGGTACCAGTTTGAAAAACCAGATGCTTAGGGTGATTCGGGGGGACACCAAAATCAGTCACAAATAGAGGGGTTGATGTTCTCCAGACATCAGTGCTGCTCCTTCTTCCATGGGGAGATGTTTTAGGACCTTTCCAGTCTTCTCAGGAAGATTACATGAGTTACCTACTTGGAGCATATGCACTTAAGGAGGCAGATTTAGCGTCTTCAGTTGTGCCCCATCTCCTTCCCTGGGGGGTTTCCTGGGAGAAGGGCTTACCTGGCCCTCAGAGATGTATTTTCTGAAGGGGCTGGCACATAGTGCTCAACTGGAATGAAAACCCTTTGCTCCAGCCACAAGACTTTGGGGGAAATTGTTTTGGATTTATCTTAGATTGTACGCTAAATCATTGCAGTCACTTGTTATGCTCCAGTGTGAGAGGCACATCAGCGAAGGCAAGTTGGACTGTCAAATTCAGTGGATTCACCCCCATAAATTATGTTTTGCTCTTGCTTTTGACCAGCCAAGCCTGCTTAAGCTGCTGTAATTCCAACCGCAGGCCTGAGGAGACAGACAACTTCACTGCCAGAATCCAGTGGGTTGCACGAGCAGTGTTTCTCTCCTGATATGCTTGACGTGCCTGTTAACAAAGCCTAATATCCAGGGAGACTTCCAGAAATGTGAATGGTCTGGTACCACCCAGACAGCAGAGAGGAGCACCCTGCCCTGATATAGGGCGCAAGGGACAACTTGGCACATTGCAGAAAACTGCTACTCTGGTCCAGTTCTCACCAAAATGTCATCAAATTTTATTTTTTTAAGCCCAGAAGACCACCCAAAGGTAAAGCAGTACTACTTGTCTGGAAGGCCCCTCTGCAGCATGGAGCTCAGGGAGCTCCCAGGAGGTGACCCTGATGCTGGGAGTCACCTTTGCGTTGCCTCTCCTGCTTTGGGTATGATCCTCTCTGGAGGGGAAGGAAGGAAATGTCTGCCATAGATGTCTTGGCAGCTGGAGAAGCAAGGCTGACAGCCAGGGTGCCCTGAGCTAGTGGGATGTTAAGTGTCCACCCATTTGTCCCCTAGATCTTTCTCCCCTCACTCGCATGTAATGATCTCCATGTCTTTAGGAGCATCCAGTCCCTTCTCTGCTCTTTGTGTGGTTCTTTGCCCATGACTGCTGAGGCTCAGCCTGACAGCAGCCAGCTGCTGCTTTCAAGGTCCTGTTTAGCTACCTTCACCCCCCTTTTCCTCCTTAAGCCTGACTCCTGCTGCAGCACATCTCTGACACATCTACATGTGTGCTGCATGCTAAGGCAGGAACTTTGGATGTTGTGCGGTGGCATTTGATCTGCTTTTTTTTGTGTCCAGTTGTCAATTTTTAACCAGAGGCATCCCTGAAAGATGTTTTTTAATAAGCATCCATGCTTACTTAGCTTGACAGGTAGCAGCATCTCAGGACTGGGGTGGATCCTTTCACTCTACAGATGTTAGAAGAAAGAAAAGCCCTTTAGGAGAAACAAATATATCATCATTGTTTTAAGGAGTGTCACTTGTGATTATGGGAGAATCTAAATGCGGTTTTACATCAAGAAGACTGTCCTAGCTGAGGGAGATAGAGACTGGACAATAATGAGTCTTCAAGGAGAGCCTGCTTTGGAATCTTTTCAGATGAGATGACAGAGTAGGAAGGTCTGCTTTGGCAGGGGGATGAGCCATGCAGCCCTCAGGTTTGTCACTAGGCTCACATGGTCTTCTGGTGAGCGTGCATTTTGTTCAGAGCTGTGGCAGCAGCTTATCAAGCACAGCTTGAGTCAAATCAGAAATGCTCTTGGTCTAATGCACCATTTCATACCTCTTGGTGAAAACCTGCATTGAAGGAGTCGTCTGTTTTCCTTCTCCAGTGGAAGTTTTCCAGCTCCGTTACTGCTGTAACTCATGTGTCTCTGGTGCTTCATGTTGCTCTGCCAAAGGCATCAAACTGGAACAGCTTCCTTCATCCTCTGCGTGCAGCTGAATAGATCAAGTTATTGACATTCCTGAACGAAGCAAAGCTTGGCAATTAAAAACATGTTCACCGACATAGGTCCCTAAAGCCCATAAATCAGAAGTCATCTCAGGGCTTTGCGGAGCTGACTTGTTGTTGGGGCTGGGGGAGAATGTTTTGTATTCTGACTTCAATTTTCCATTCTTGGCCAGGTCCAACATGTGCAATGCTCATTGACAACTCAGTTTTGTCAGGAGTAAATTTTATTTTCACCCTTGCTTTAAGTGCTTTCTGTCAGAGATGAGGCCTGTTGTGCCAGGCGCTGTGCAAATACTTCTGGCTGTGATCTGGACCAAGTCATGGTCAAGTTTTTTACTTGCGACCATCAAAATCATCCTGCATAGGAGACACCAAAAGAGTCTTTAACCAGGAAAAATTTTTAATCTCTGCTGATCTTATCTATATTTAAGCAGGTGATGTGTGGAAGAAGGGCTCCGATTTATCAGGAGGGCCTAGAGGTGGGATTGCCAGCAAGATCGGATCTTCAAGACTTGCCTTTTTGGGAAAAGAGGGTTTGTTACACTCGCTTCCTTGACAGGAGAAAGGAAAATAAAAGCATGGGTTTCTTTGGCATCTGATTAAATGTCACAAATATCCTCCTATTTCTCAGCTGCAGCACAGGGGTCCTGCTGTTTGCCAGGGGATGCTTTCCTTCCCAGGGGTTTCTCCAACGTCTGAAATGGAGATTTGTGGCTCCAAAGGTGGACTAAGCATGCTGTGGCCATGGAAATCCTGCTTTAATCCACAAGCAGAGTCTCTCATCTACCCCTACCATTACTGTGCCCTATGATAAAATGCCATAGTCTGTCCTTATTACCGTTAAAATCACAGAACAGATGTTAACACTGCTTTGCAGTCACTGTTTTTCCAGTATAAAAGCAATTCCAAGAGTTAGTCCCAGCTCCTTGCAGTGGTTTCTCTGTCCGTAGAATTATCACACAGACATTAGAGCCTGTAGTTCAAACGCAAAAGGAGTGGGCACCGTGTCTTTGCATCCAGTGTATGTCTGGAGTGGGAACTCCACTCCTCCTCCTCTTCAGCTCTGCAATGGGTCTGAGTCAGGCCGAGGTCGCGCTGCACCAGCACTGCTCATTTCTTCTCGGACAGCAAGCCTGGAAGGGCAATGCAGTGCAGATAGTCACTGCCTCCTCCTCACTAGCAGCCACAAGCAGATTGTGTGTCTTGTCAGGGTGAATAAAGCATGGAGGCTACTCCAGAAAACATCTTTCTGACTTGGAGAGTGTCTTTCAGCCATCGGTGGCTGCACACAGCTTTCTGGCAGCACATCATGAAGCATCTAGGCAGGTGGAAGTAAAAAAAAAAGGAATATGAAAGACCTGACAGCATCTCTGTGTGTGCAGTGGAAGCAAAAGAAGCAGGTAAACCTTCAAGTACTGCTGGAGTCTATTGGTTCAGCTGATGTCTCAGCTGTCCAGGTTGTTGTCCTGGCCAATGTGAATTGCTGTGAGGTTTTAAGGAACAAAAAAACCATGCTTTTTTCAGGTTGTGTAATTGCTGTTGGCCATTTCCACAACTGAGCTTCTTTAGTAGTAGAGACAAATCAAATGAGCCAGTCAGGCTCTGTTTGGAAGCTCATTATGTATGGGGAGGTGAGGAAATGCTTTGTTCTAGTTTTAAGGGTTGCATCTTAATTTGAATTGCCTCCAGACATACCTTTTTGTCTTCCAATCTGCTGCCGTGTCCTGTAGGTGATTCAAAGTGTGAAGAATGGCTGAAGTGCAGAGCATCTGGTCTGTCCTTCATCATCCTATAATTGATTAGAAATAATGGCTGTTCGTTGTGAAACCCATTTTCTTAGCACATTGAGATAAATCACTACTTAGAGGGGAGGGGAACGGTAACACGTGCTGTTACCGTCTCTGAAGAGCCTTTGAGCAAGTCCTATTTTTTAAGACTGATTCACCTGTAGTCAATTTTTTCCTGTTTCCTGCCCTCCCTGTGCAGCGTTTTTTACTTTATAAGGAGCACTGCCCCCTCCTGCCTGTTACTTCTTTCCAAGTGGTGGAAATGCAGCAGGTTTTCCTTAAAAATAAGGTATCTAATGAACCTTGGGGAGCAGGATGGGGTGATCACATGTGTGTGGAGCTTTCAGCCAGGTGCGGATCCAAGATCTGTAAAGAAAAAGAGAGATCTGGGTTTGCCAGCTGAGGATGTGTCTGGATTCAGAGGGAGAAACCAAAGAGCATTTGGGGTCTATCAGCCCAATGGCCCTCGTGGTTGAGGTGAGCGGGTCAGTTGGAGGGGCCAACGTGGGCTTACTGCTGCCTGGGCAGCTGATCAGCTGGCTTGGTGATCTGGAGCCCCGTGCAGGAGGTCCTGCCAGTATTGACCCTGTGCAGAACTGCTCAGGAACCAGTGATTCCTCACAGGGAGCTCCCTGGGGGGTATGACCAGCTGGTGGCTCTCATCTTCATTGAATCTGATCGCATCATGCTGTGAGGTCCACTGCAACAGTGCGGCAGTGACCTCTGCGGACTGACGCTCGTTAGTGCAAAATTTGTAGTGTGCGAGAGCTTTGCAGTGGTTTTGTAGTGTCACAGGCCTGCAGATGGGCAGACAGCCTTTCCAAAGAAGCGTCTTGCTTAACAAAGCCACCATGTGTGCAGGGCAGCCATGAACCTAGACAGCCATAAGTGGAAATTCATGTTTTCGTTTAAAACCTAAAAAAGAAATTAAAGGGTAACAAATTAAATGAAGTTGTGAATTATTTCCAATTGGAATCATCAAGTTAGGAACCCAAAGGAGAACTGCTTGCTGGCCTATTTGAACTTCATCTGCCATATATTTAGTTTCAAAAGCAATATTAATAATGAGCATCTGAATAAGGTGCGTTGTTAGAAGGGAAATGACCCTGCATCACGTTGGAAGCGGGGTTCCTGCCCTTTCACTTTCCCTTCTCAGTCACACTGCCAGAACAAAGTTAGTCAAAAGCTGAAAAATATTCCAGCTGTTTCCAGTTGACAACTGCTGAGATTAATTATTAATTTTCATTAGCTTTGACAATCATGAGGCTTCCGCCTGCCGAAAAATCCCCCTCCATGAAGAATCTGGAGTGTCTCAGACAACATATGGGTCGAGGGAGGAAGGTAGTGAGACACAGAGCAACAAGGGAAGGCTGTGGGCAAGGGAAGATCTCCTGGTAACCAGTTTAGTATGTTTAAAATCAGTACAAAAAGGCTGCTACGATTCCCTGTGGCATCCTTCCAAGAGCTGTGTCCCATTGGTAATGTTTCAGAAACAGACATTGCAGTTTCTGTTGGGATAAACTCAGGGAGCACAACACGGTAGCCAGGGAAAGGAGGGGATGACAAATTCCTCTTCCTACTCTGCTTCAGAGGATGTGACCGGGCTCCGATTGTAACTTTTGCCTTGGTTCACTCCCTCTATTTTTGCTTTTCTTGTAGAGTAACTGAAATCTGAGATAGTACCGAGCAGAGACTCAGTGATGGGCTGACAAAACCTTTCTGCCTCGTTATCCGGGAGAGCGCGGTAGCTGGTCTGGTCACAAATAACTTTTGCCTGGTCATTTTGCAGATATCTCGAATGGAGTACGTGCATTCGAAGAACCTCATCTACCGAGATGTCAAGCCAGAAAACTTCCTTATTGGCCGGCAAGGCAATAAGAAAGAGCATGTCATTCACATCATAGACTTTGGATTGGCGAAGGAGTACATTGACCCAGAAACCAAAAAACACATACCTTACAGGGAACACAAGAGCTTAACTGGAACGGCGAGATACATGTCTATC
The DNA here is from genome assembly GCF_949628215.1 of Phalacrocorax aristotelis. Taxonomy (NCBI): domain Eukaryota; kingdom Metazoa; phylum Chordata; class Aves; order Suliformes; family Phalacrocoracidae; genus Phalacrocorax; species Phalacrocorax aristotelis. The sequence continues at coordinate 32,064,214 of NC_134282.1, forward strand.
AACACTCATCTTGGCAAAGGTCTGTGTGGTTGGTGGGAGCTTGCCATGCTGAGTCTTGCAGGCCTCCGATGGTAGCTTGGCTTATGACTCTCTCGCACCCTTTGAGCTTGAGTAAACCACTCGATGCCATGGTGCTGTTTACAGTTGTGAGGCTTTTGGGTTTTTCTCCCCTTTTGAGGAATTGAGATAGCTGAAATGTTGGAAGCCTTGTAATTATAATTTTTATTAGGAACTAAATAACTAGTAGCAGCCCTGCACTGATAAAAGGCAAGTAGGCAGGTAGTAATTGCCATTCTAAATGGTGACCAAACAGATTTTTATAGCACAGCTCTGTACCAGTACCTTCCAGTTTCAGGTGTTAGAGCTGAGTGTTCCCTGACCTAATAATTGGTTGGAGAAAATGAATGATTTAACTGGTTTTAAACCTGGCTTTCGTCTCCTCTCCTCACTGCCTTCTTTCATACCAGAAAATTACATTTCTGTGGCTGAAAGGCAAAAAACCTTGTTAAATGTTTATATTCACTTAAACTCATAAGAGCAGTAAGACAATGGAATATTATTTGAGTAGCCTCCCAGTTATGAGATCAAGGCGTTGCTGGCTTTCACGTCTCCTCGAGAGCTTGCTCTTTTCGGGGATTAAGGAGGGATGAGCCCAACTTCTAATTTTGGAAAACCTGGTGAAGAGTCAGGAAGGGATGGAGGAGCTGCAGTGGGAACACTCTTGGGAACTGCTGGTGCCGGGGATGTGCTCTGCAGGTGGGTGTGCTTGCATTTGAAGTACACCACGTGCCTTCTTTAGGACCCTTTTCCGTGCAGGTTTTGCAGTTCATTCTGTGGCTTGTGCAGGGGAAGAGTCAGTTCTGGGGGGGTGTATCTGAGGTGGGGAAGGGTGGCTACCAGCTGTGCAGGGCCTTCTCTGCCCAGAGGGGTTTCATGGGGCTGATGCTTTGCTGGTGAGGCCAGCCCAGGTGGAGTCGGTTTCAGGACTGAACAAAATAAAGAAGTCTGATAGCATTTTTTTTTTGAAAGATGAGTGCACTCAACCATTTTCCTGAGAAATTAATCTGCATCATTGCACTAAAATAACCATGACATCCTCTTTTTTCCTATTTACATCTGCATCAAGGAAACCTGCAGGAACTGTCATCTCAGTTCCCTTCTGCTGAGCATTCTCACCCCCAGCATCTTTTGAGGGTTAAATTTACTGCTGCTTTTCAAGGAGAGCCATGCTGGGCAAAGCACAGCCTTTTTTTCCTCTTGCAGATGATGCAGCATCAGGGACAGCTCACGTGTAGTTTTTCAGGGTGTGTGGGCTCTATGACTAGATCTGCTTCAGATTGCGGCTTCAGAGAATGTTATCTGCCTGACAGTGGAGATTTGGAGGAGAAGAGGTTCCATCAAATTGGTCTGCAAGCTCAGTGAACCCAAGTCTGCACGATGCAGCCTGGCACAGTGGCAGTCCCATGCTGTTGTCCTCCAGATTTGTTGTTCTGCCTTGTATCATCCCTTGGGTTTTTTAAATACATTTTGGTGGATTATTTTAAGGATGCTTTTTCCTTTGGCTTGAGGCCCCTTCTTCCCCCCCCCCCATTTATAATCATAACATCTGCATGGCAACAGCAGCAAGCGTTTCAGAAGGAAAAGCAGTGCTAGAAGGAGCAATTTTTTATCTGCTCTGATGTGATGGGCTGCAGAAACAATTCGGAAAGGGTTGGCACTGTGCAACATAGTTGTTCCCTGTAACTGGTTGCAAGCGTCCCCTGCCTCTTCCTGTGTAGTTCAGAGGAAATAACGTAATCCAGCACTGCATCACAGTCACACCATTGGTGCTGGCAGTCCAGAGGAGAACTGGGGAACTGCTTTATTCCTCTGCAATTAATATCTTCACCCCTTATCCATTCTACCTAAGGCTGCTCAGTATGTCTTACAGGTCCTGTGTTATCTCATGCCTTCTAGCTGATCTTTTCTTTATGTATTTTATGAGTTTCTGTAACAGGTTCTAGGTATTTTTGCACAAGGTCCGAGCTTCAGACAGCGAGTGAACTTCCCTGGGATAAATTTATCTCAGAAATTCTGATAGATCTCAGATCTGTTTTCGCAGCTGCAGCAATAATCTATCATCTCTTCTGTTCTAGAGCAAAGTCGTCGAGACGACTTGGAAGCCCTTGGCCATATGTTTATGTATTTCCTCCGAGGCAGTCTGCCCTGGCAAGGATTGAAGGTAGGTTTGAGTTTTAGGTTTTGCCCTTTGGAACTTTGTCTGGTCTCTGCCCAAATGAGAATCTGGTGGGGAAATATTTGCAAAATCCAGTCAGAAAGGCTGTCCTGTCCTTTGAGTCCTTGATATCTAATGACAAGGCATTAGCTTTACCTACAGGAAAGATTTTTAGATAGATATATGTTGCCTACCACTTGTTACCATTAGCTTGGCTGAATTGTACAACTCTGTAGAGAAGATTCAGCAGGGGCCAATGAGCGACTGAGACAGGGACTGTTGAGCTGTTGGAGCAGCTTTGCTGTATCATGAAGCTGCCCCGAGCTGGAGTGCAACTGAGACACAGTGGTTGTTTATGAAATTCCCACTATGGCACACAATCCCCTAGCTGCATCTGCAAAACGTGTTTATGGCGGGAGCAGTTTGATGGTTTTAGACATACAGATGGACTTTAGCTTGAAAAACACTTTTTCTGGCAGAAGCATTGAGTTTGGCTTCCCTCCAAAGACACCGGGCAGTCAGTGCTTAGAAGTTTATGAAACGTCATGTACAATGTGGAGGGCTGCAAGCAATTGAGTTACAGCAACTGCAGCTAACATCCGTCAGCTGAATTAACTAGTAGTAAGTTATTTGCTGACTTGGAAGCTGTTGGTAGTTTCATCCTCCCTTCTCCCTCACTTTCCTGATGATTAAGCTACAGTGTTCAACTTTAGAATTGCAGTGAGTGAAGGGATTGAATGTGATCAGGTTAGGAGGAGGTTTATTAATGAAGACAATAACTCCTGTTAGACCTGTTAATACTGTTGGAAAAAGGACATAAGCTTTTGGGCTTGCAAGCTGCTCAGCAGAGTGCTGCTATGGTCAGTGGCAGCGGCTTGCATGATAGATCTTGTTAAGCTGCTTTGTCACTATCTGTCCAGGGTTTATTTCAGCTTAGCCATATCAGACATGTGCCAGAAACATTGACAACTCATAAAAGCAAAGAAGGATTTTCAAGCATGAAAGTGATTCTGAAAGAAATCAGAATCTCTCCAACTTCAAGTTCACACCTCTGTAATTGTGTGTTATTCCATTACATGTGTTTTTTGTTGCTTAGTTGTACTCATCTGCTTTAAATTAATCCTGTAAATTGTTCAAAAATAATTCCAGGTTTAGACAAGATGCTACAAAATTTCCTCAGTTCAATGCTGAACTTAATAAGATTAGTTGGCTGCTTCTTGAAATCCTATATTATTTGAGTTCCAGAACAAGCACAGACTCTTCAGCTTCATCTAGAATATGGCATCTTCACTCTGCTAGGTTTCCTCAGCTTACACTTGGTCTGTTGACAGAGCTAAAATCTTGAGAGAACATCTTATGGTGCTAATTGTGCTGCTGGCAAGTCTAATTGACAAATTTTGAAATTGAGGCAATAAAACCTGTTCTTAGAGTGCTGACTGGAGCAGAGTTCTCTGCTTCAAGAGGGATTTAGGTGGGGAATCTGACTGAAAATTATTTCATTTTCTTGATGACCAGCTGTTTAATCAGCGCTGCCTAAGTGATAGACATTTTGGGGGTGAAAGGGGTGGTGGTATGGGAGTAGCATGGGATTTGGGAGAAGTGTGACTGATGTAAACTAGTTATCTATGTGGTGGCATTCTATTATACACAGTAAAAACCCAGCATGCCCAAATTGCCATTGCAATTTATCTACTTTTACAGTCGTTTATTAAGGTGTTGAGGTTGCCAATGGCTCTCTCTAAGCCTAGGACTGATGTGCAGGCATAGTATATGCAGCTTTATTTTCTTGTCCCATGAAAGCTTCCCTATACAGTCCTCAGGACTGGGCTGGTAAGAAATTAGCCTTGTAAGACACTGAGAAGTGTCCTTCCTTAAAAGTACTGAAAGTGTTTTGAATGTGTCCTCAGTCATTCTTTGCCAATAGCATGTAAAATGTATAGCGAGAATTACAACAGGGTAAGAGAGTGTTCCTGCTAGTGTAGTCTAGGATGCAGTTCACTTAAAAGTAACATCTTGTGATACCACCCAGAATCAGTATTAAATACCTTGTTTTTCTTCCCATACAGCATGTCGTTTATCACATGGTTCAACTCTTTCTCCACAACTGTTTTGTCTTTGTGCGCTACAGGCTGACACCTTAAAAGAGAGGTATCAGAAGATTGGGGACACAAAGAGAAACACTCCAGTTGAAGTTCTCTGTGAGAACTTTCCAGGTAAAGCCCTGATGGGACCATATGAGCACAGTTGGAGGTCAACATACCTTGTTAAATATGATGATTATGAGCTCCTCTGGCAGAAAGTATTTGGATGGTGTGTATTCATTTAGTTGTTTCTCAAGCTGGCAGACAAGTGGAGCTGCTGCTATAAATTGGCGGGGCCTGAGGGCTTGTGGCTGTTGCTTAAAATGAGCATAACTCTTCTCATCAAGGAGGCTGGACGATGCTCAAGTGCCACATGTTCCTGCTTTGCTTCTCGGCTTCCTTCCAAAAGAGGGCCTCCTTATTTCCCCTCTCTCAAGTGACGTGTTGGATCTACTGAGTAAATTCTGTTCCAAATGGAAGGTTTCACAGGTGTTAAAACTGCAGGTGGCCAACATAGAAGACGGGATGGTGTGCCTGTCCTTGAATTCCACCTTCTGACAGCAGTTTTAAGGAGAGTATTACTAAAGATGTGCTTCTAGACAAGCCCAACACCCTTTCTCCAGTTAAACAGAAGTCCACCTTGGAGCTAGGAAAGCAGAGTACAGAGTTGAAGTCCCCCCCAGGTACCCTGCGGCCTTCACAGAGTGGGTTTTTTGGTGTGGTTTTTGAAATCCTGGCACCAGGGAGAGAACCCAGGTCCCCACGATCAGCCCCATTCCTGTAGAAGCTGTTGTGTCACATGGCTCTTTCCCAGTGTGATGAGCAACAAGCCTAGAAGGAGATCATTGTTCACTCAAGTCATGCTCGTTCTGCAGATGTATTTGTATCCAAAATCCACACAGTTCCAAACAGAACAGCTTCAGGTTGGCTGTTCTCATCTTTTTCCCCAACACTCCTTCCTCAGAGCTGGCCATACCTGCAGGTCTGGGCTGAAGAGAGATGAGAGAACTTATTTTTATTCCTTGCTCACCTGAAACCTGTTGGTCCTCCACCTGTCAGAGATACTAGCAGAAAGGGAGATTACCTTTCTTCTCCTTTCTTTCCTCTTTTATCTCCATGTGACGTGCAAGCTGCATACCACAGAGTTATGTGTCAATAAGCAACTCTGTTATTTTTGTTAGCTAAAGGCAAAAACCATGCTGGTGTTATCGGTCATACTGCAGCATACAGACCCGTGCCTTGTACTGAGCTCTGCTCAAACATCCTACCTTGTCTTAGGCATGAGGCACAGGAGAGCTGGGAAGGGGCAGGACATGAGTTACCACGGCTCAGTTCTCTGTGCATGCAAAGCACAACCCAGATGCAGGAAAGCAGTTGATTAGCTTAACACCAAACACTCTTCTGTGTGTGCCAGGTAAATTAATGTTGGAGCCTCCCCTTAGAAGTCTTGTTTTGAATATTCAAGGCTATGACTGAGGTAATGACGCTGGGCAGCACAGTGCTCTGGGCAGCCAGACCCTAGTTGTTGCTGGAACTCAGGGGTGCCCACCAACATCTCCTGCTTCCTTCCCCAGATGAAATCACTGTGGCTATTTTAAACATCTGTGTGAGCAGACATACATGTGAGCATCCTGTTGGCAGGTTCAGTGCATTGGCATTTATTGTGCAGTGCATTTTAGTATTTGTTTTTATACAAATGTATAGAGTAAAAGTAGCTGCGGAACTCAGATTTGAGGTGGAGCAGCAGCTCTCTAGAGCAGAAGTGGGACTTCCATGTTTGCTTGAGAAGTGTTTGAATTGATTTGCATGGTGGACTATTACTAAAAACTGCTACTCGAATAGGAAAAGCCAGAGATAGCACTGGCAGCCCAGACAATTCTCTCACAGCGTGATGCTCAATGCTAAAACACAGACCTTCGTTTATAACAACTCATTCAGAAGATTCAGAATAAAAGCAGACTATTATTAGGCTTTGGGCTTTGGGCAGGGCAGGAGGGCTCTGGAAAGCTGAGTGAGATTTACCTAGCAATAGAAGACTGTTGAGTAGGCCACTGAGGCTGAAGACTTGTTGGATATCCTCAGCTTCTGTCAATCTGCATGGCTCAGCTGAACTTAGCGGAGCCTGGACAACTCATGCCACTGGTGATCTGGCCCTCAGCCCAACTTTGAGCACCAACTTTGAGTGTTGCGCCATGGGAAAGCCTCACTGGAGTTAATTGAAAGGCATATTTCCAGTGTTTGTGTCGCCTCTGAGAAGCTTGTAAGTGATGGAGCTCATGTGTGAGCAGAACTGACGCTGCTGCTTTTTTCCCCTTTTCCAACAGAGGAGATGGCCACATACCTCCGTTATGTTCGGCGATTAGACTTCTTTGAGAGACCAGACTATGATTATTTACGAACCATCTTCACAGAGCTGTTTGAAAAGAAAGGCTACACCTTTGACTACGCCTATGACTGGGTTGGCAGGCCAATTGTAAGTTGTCCCTGCAGAATGCAGTGCCTTTGCCTTGCCTTCCAGGTGCTGCTTCGCCACTACCTGGCTTTCTGTTCCTGATAATCTCAGTTAATGCCAGTGAGCTTAGGATCAAATCTTTCACTTCTGTTCCTTAGCTAACATGGGCTCAACATAGTGAGATGTCCTGATGTTCTGTTCAGGGGGTTCTTGCAGTGCCTTGAAGCTTCCCTAAGGGACAGAAGGCCCCTTCCCACCTCTTTGGCCTTGCCCTGGTGTGGCATTCAAACCTGACTTTCACACTTGTGGCAATGAATATGACTAGACTTAATTTCCTCTAGTCTAGCACAGGATTTGAGACCAATGTCTAAAGACATCCCTCTTAAAACAGGAGGAGCATACTTCAGCCTCTATAGTGGTCGAATTCTCATTGAGACGTACAGGAGATCTAGGCAGGGCTCTGATGGGTGCTCAGTGAATAGTAACAGCAAACCAGTTCTGAGCTGAGTTCTGAATAGGGGCTTACTCTACTCCAGGGGCTGAACCAGCTCTTTATAGTACATGGCAATGAAATGTGGGAGTAACCAAGCTCCATTTAGCAGCTCCAGATGGACCATAATTGTGATCTCATTGCTTCGTTTGTATTGTTAAAAGCCATTTATACTCAAGAAGACCTTGGCCAAAAGATGTGTCATGGGAAAATCTGATAGAAGAGTCTAAAGCTCGTCCGCTGGCTGCCTGCCACTTGTGTTTTGTGTCGTTCTGCTGATAGCCTTCTTGCTAATGGCCAGTCATGACACACCAGTCACACACAGTGGAAAAGGCATCTTTCAATTAATCGTCACTGGTGCCAGATCAAATGTCTTCAGCACTAAACTTGGTACCATTACTGGTGATTTACCATGCCAACTATATTTAGCATTACCAACATTTACTGTGCCCAAACCAGTTCATCTTCATAAGGCACCATCCCTTTGTGAATCATGATTTTTCTCCTTATTTTTGTTTAATTATAAAAGCAATTGATAAAAAGCACCTTATAAGATAAGCATGCTATTGCTGACAACTGCAGTCATTGCTATGGAGATTTTGATGTTGTGAGCAGGGATTAGGGCTTTAGTGAGAATAGAGCAGATGAAGCTTTTATTTCAACATGTCCTGTTTCTATGCAAGCCTGATTTTTAAAAGTGGCAAGACAATGAGATGAGGAAAACAAGTCTGTATATTTTCAGTTATGATAATCCTATGTGAGACACATTAGGTGTGATCCAACACTGATACAGATACCTAACTATATCTTCTTAATTAATTTTTATACAAGACACTTGGTGCTGGTGGCCAGCATCACATCACATGTCCATCAAATCACAGGGGTTTTATAGCCCTGGCTGTAGCTTTCCTTGGTTGTTGTCGGTACCTCTGGGGAGTGTTTTGAGGTTTTCCTGCTTCTACCTGTGTGCTGGTTTTGGCCAGCCTGACAAGTTAAGTTTGTGCACGCATGTGTTGACAGAGAGGCATATTCAGCATTGGCTTCATTCTAAGGAATGCCTTGTTTTCCAGCCTACTCCAGTGGGATCCGTTCACGTAGATTCTGGAACATCCGCAATAACAAGAGACAGCCATGTCCATAGGGATCGACCATCGCAGCAGGCCCTTCGCAATCAGGTGCGTTGCTCACAACTGCTTTGGCAGTGCCGCATTGTTCGTCACCTCTCTGAATTCCTCTTCAACCAGAGAAGCAGAAACCGTATGCCATTAGAGGTGGCTGCAGCTGATTCTTGCAAGCATAAGGTCATGGCAAGCACAATTCCTGCTTAATTTAGAGATTATGATTTGAGCAGAATTTTGCCAAAGCAACAGGTTGCTGAAATACTGTATTGGCCAGTGGAATTCCTCGGGATCAGGAACCAAGTGGAGTACAATTTGGAATGGGTCATTTTTTCTGTAGTTTGTGGGTAAGCTGTTAACTCATCTACCTAGGCTGGTCAGACTACCTGACCTACCTGGCCAACCATGTTCTTCTGGGTGCTTTTACTCATAGCATGTGGACCATGGAGTAAACCAACAGTTGTGGCAATGGCAGCCTGTCCCCAGATGCCCTCCTCCCATGAACTGTGCAGCTGCAATAAGGATGTGTGTGTCCTGTGTACATGCAGTATATCCTTCTCCTGGCATCTGGTTCACGGCTTGAGCATGGCAGAGAATAAAGGTCTGCCAGGGTAGGGTCCCTTGGGGAGGTTGGGCATCATGGTCTGGATGAACTGCCAGTTTTTTAATTCGAATTTCCACATTTTTTCCTTTCTAGTTGTAATATTTTGTTGGTGTTGAGAATTTGGATTTTCTGTATTAACAGAACTGATCAGAAGTTCAGTAGATCTCCAACTGCCGGCTCCTAGCTAGAGCTGTTGGTGCTCTTACTTCCCAGTGAGTGGTTCTGGGCTCATTCTGCTCCTCTAACCGCTGTGTGTCGTCCTAGCTCCTCATCTGCCGTCTCTGCTCCCACTCAGCTCGCACAAGCTGGGGTTTGTAGGTGCAGAATTGAGTGTGAGATGTAATAACTATCTGGGCTCAGCTTTCCTTGTTCCATGCAGCTGGGCTCTGAATGGTGGAGCCGCTAATGTAGACTAGAATCCATCTAAAGCTGCCAGCTACAATCAGGATGAATACACCTCGTCAGAAGTGCTGCTTGTAGGAAGCTGGATTGTTTGAAGCATGTGTGCAGTACTGTATTTATGCATGCTGATTAGTGTGGACTGGTTTGTGAGTACTGCTAAATAATCTGCTTTAATATATTGCCTGATTAATGCATTAACCCCCTTCTTTTGGGTGGCAGTCTGTAGCTGTCAGCTTTGACAACAGACCATTGTGCCATGTACGTATGAGGCATCTTGTTTTCTTTAACAGACAATGACACCTGGCTTCATTTTCAAGCATGTTAGTTTACAAATTACAGTACAGAGCCCAAAGAAATCTGTCCTGTTCCAAAAATATTATGCACGCAGCCTTTAGTCCTCATTCTTCTGAGCCTATCAAATAGTCTTGATGCTGTATTGCATGGCAGCTTTTGTAATTTTTTTTTAACCTAACCATTACTTAGGATGCTGAATAATTTAATATTCCCAATATGCAGGGAAAATCAGCTTCTTCTCACCAAAACATAAACAACTCTCCTCCAAGGGATGTTCCTTTTAAGTGTTGAGCAAATGATTTATCTGAAGGAAAAATTAGAAAAAATAAATGTCTAGAGCAGTGAATTGGAGGCATAGGTTTGGGTCAAGTGACTGCCTTGATCTCCAGATTTAACTGCCTTATTTTTGTTCCTAGGTATAATAACTGCAGGTTTTCTTTTATTTGGTTTCCCAGTAAAGACACTGATGAGGGATTGATCTCCTTCTTGTAGCCTTTCCCCCTAGGAAGTGCACGTACTTACTGTCCATCAAAGACGGGTGAGCCCTGCCCCCATCTTTAGGTGCCAGTTTTGTCTTGCAGTTTGGTAACTGGTAGGAGGGTGATGAGTGTTGGTGGGAACCTGATGCTCTCAGATTTCACAGGCATCACTTCCTCAGTGTCCTTGCTTGGGTCGCATTTTGGGCATCTCAGCTCAAACCTACTTCAGAACCAGTTTGTCACATACTTGGCTGTAGAGCTAAAAGATAAACTTCTGGCTCGTGTGGCTTCTAGAGCCTTTCTTAGAAACTGCTTCCAGGCTCCTAGGCAGAAGGGTGCTTCTCCTAACGTTGACATAGCATGGTACGACTTCATAGCCTGGGCTAGCCGAACGACCTGATGGTGTAGTCCTTTGGAAGTGGCAGCACTCAAGACCTGTCGTCTTCTAGCTTTTAAAACCTGCATTTAAATTCTCCAGTTGTTCATAATCTTGTGAACTGCAGCCATTAAAAAAATGTTCTGAGGGAAATGCTTCTCCTTGGAATCTCACCAAGTACAAAAAGTGTAAGCAGTGTCTGAGGCTGATGGGAAGAACATGTAATAAGGTTTAACAGGACAAGACTGGACAAGACGACCTCTAGGGAAGCAGTACCTATGAACTGGATTTGGTGCCTGCTCAGAAAGAGGAGCAGCACTGTGGGTCACTCCGGGAGGGAGTCAGAGGTCACCTGCAAAGGGAACAATAGCAAATGTTTTATAAAATGCAAGGAGGCTTCTTTTTTTTAGTCTGCTTTCCCTTTGCATGTGCTCCTGTTCTAGCTGAGTGACAATCTACTCGTTAGCATAGAAGTTTATTCAAAGATTTCTGGAGTCTTTCTCCTATAGGGAGCTGCTTGTGGATTCTTTTCTTTTCTTCCCTTTTTTTATCTTTTCTTGTTTCCCTTTCCCTTTCCTTTCCTTTCCCTTTCCTTTCCTTTCCCTTTCCTTTCCCTTCCCTTCCTTTCCCTTCCCTTCCCTTCCCCTCCCCTCCCCTCCCCTCCCCTCTCTTCCCCTCCCCTCCCCTCCCCTCCCCTCCCCTCTCCTCTCCTCTCCTCGCCTCTCCTCGCCTCTCCTCTCCTCTCCTTTCTTTTTTTCCCTTTCCTTTTCCTTTCTTTTTCCTTTCCCTTCCCTTTCTCTTCTTCTGCTTTCTCTCTTTTTTACAGTGGCACTGAGCCCTGCGGCTTCTCCCTTGCTCAGACCAGGGCTTGGGCTCGTCATCCATGGAGTAACACAAAGTAGTGCTGGGGAAAGGCAGGGCCCTTTGGTTAGCTCCTTCAGCTTCACTGCTGATAACCTGGTGGTTATTCACTTGAGCCTCTTGTTTCCTGGCCAGGTCCATGGTGTCTCTGTTCAGCATCCCTCCTGCGAGGTGTGTGTGCACTGAGGGGACTCTGCTGCTTTGCCCTCTCTTCTTTCAAATTTGTTCTTCACCTTTGAAACATTTGCTTAATTTTTTTTTCATATTTGAAACATTTTTTTCACATTTGAAACATTTGCCTTTTTTTTTTTTTACGGTGTCCAGAGAGACACCTTTTAAATGTGTCCCATCGGTCTTCAGGCTTGACTACATCCTCTCCTGTTGGCCTGAAGCCAACTCAGATCTACCTGTTCTTCCTACACTTCCTGGTCTTAGGGGAAGTTCCTCCAGCTGGTTGGTTGGGTTTAGGTGCACTGAGATCCTCCTGGGTCTTAGGTGAATGCTGGATGTGTTGTCATCAAAGCTGGGTGACCTGTGAGGAACTTCACATGTAAGTGCAAAGTGGTTCTTCTACTAAAACAAATAAAATTCTAATAATTTGATTGCCTAAAGTTTGCATCTGTTGGGGATGAAGAAGAAACTATTAGCAAAAGTTTCTTATCTACTTTTCTGCAGAAAACCAAAAAGCCACCAACCCTCTCTCCAGTCAAGCAGGTGTGGTGGATGTTTCCTTCTGCACTGCACAAGGTGAATCAGTGTGTGGAACTGGCTTTTGGTGAAATAAAATGTGGCTTTGTTTTCTGTTGCAAATTTGAGTTTAAAAATATGTATTTTAGGGAGGTCAAGCTTGTGTATCCAATCTTGCTGCCATGCCAAGTGCTCTGGTGTGTAACCTGACAGGTGTGGTTAAACATACTGTCAGCGTGTTTATTTCTATGCTGAAACTCATGGAAATGAAGCCGTGTAAAGAAATAACTTCCTGAATAGATCTGAGCTTTCTCTCCATTTAGCAGCTAGAGGAGAAGAAATCCACTCTTGCAGTGGATTACTGCAGACATTGCTGAAGTAAAGTATGAGGTGCACTTGGTAAAGAGAAATTTTAGCCCAGCTAAAAGTTTAAATGCCTTGCTTTTTGCAAAGAAACTAACTCACTAACAAAGGCCCTTTTGTTTCTTCCCCTTGTTCACCTTTTGCCCTCTCTTCTGTTTCTCTCATGCTTCTGAACTTGTGAGCAGGCATCATCAGATCGCCGAGGGGAGTGGGAGATCCAGCCAAGCCGGCAGACAAATACCTCTTACTTGACATCTCATTTGGCTGCAGATCGGCACGGAGGATCAGTACAGGTACTTCTTCCTCTTGATGTGGACGGCCTTGATGTGAGAATTTTTGTTAAATCCCCTGAATTCTCCTCTAATTACAGTAACATTGTAGTCAGGAGAGCAATTTCACAGGCCAGTTTGGTCCTGTCTTGTATGTAACACTCAACCATGGTTTTGTGGGACCCAGGCTGTGACGACCAACATCATTGCTGTTACCATTTCAATGAAGCTTTTCCTCTGAGAGCTATTTTGAACTCAGACTTGTCAAACTGAACACAGAAAGGAGTGTATATTAGCAGGTTTGGTCTATAAAGCACCTCTCTATCCCCACCTTGGGGATGCTTTTAGGTAGTAAGAAGCAGCTGAAATAGGGTTTGTTGCATATAAACCCCACAAATGTTAGGAAAATAGTCAAACTGTTCCAGTTCAGGCTTGATAGGTGAGGTTCTGGTCAAATTCCTGCTGCCTACTAGAAATCTAGGAGTGTCAGGCTGGAGAAATGCACAGCGGGTGGCTGACACGTGTAGGCTGTTACAGCCACTTCTCCCTCCAGATGGGGTGGAGACAGGCTGAGCTGTCACTGCAGTTGCAGGGTGTGGTGATCCTGTTCTCCTGCTCCCTGGTGCATTTGCATTTTAGTTTTGGATACAGCGGCAGACCAGCACAAGCATAAGGGCACGGGGGCTGCAAGTTGGATCTTTGGGTGATTGCAGTGGGGAAGGTGGCTGAGCAGAGGATGTGTGACAGTGCCAGACAGCATTAAAGGTGGCACTACAGCTCAGTTTTTAAATTCCTGAAAAGACTACTGTTTATGAAACCATACCTACCTCTGGTTGTCACTCAGGCTCACTAAGGGAGTTTCTGGCACTACTGCCAGAGTAGGATCGCTGGACGTGCTAGAGAGAAGACACAAGAGTCATTCAAGCAAACAAGAACTGTCTAATATTGCTGGCAAGGTGAACTCTTTGGCTGAGGTTTGCCCGCAAGAGCTGGCTCTAGTGCTGGACACAATACTTTGAAAATTAGCCAAATGGCAATTAGTGCCTGGAGTGGGACAGAACTGAGCTGAGGAGATGGGAAGTGCAGGGTGCCCCTAAGAGAAATGCAGATTAGGTTGAAATCTTTACTTATTCCTGATACTTGGTTGAATTCAATCTTTTTTTTTTTTTTTTTTTTTTTGCTTGATTAGTCACATTCCTGTTTTCATTTAAAGATATTCTTCTGACAGCAGATAAATTGAAAGGTAAGGAGGAAGTAATGAGTGTACAGCTTTGATCTCAGGCACGAGCAGACAGTAAACTGGAGAAGTGTTCATGGTCAGGTTGGACAGGGCTTTGAGCAACCTGATCTAGTGAATGATGTCCCTGCCCATGGCAGGGGCTTGGACTAGATGATCTGTAAAAGTGCTTTCTGACCCAAGCCATTCTGTGATTCAATGAATTCAGCACTCCATAAGTACAGAGTAGGTGTTTTTATTCATATTTTTTTATGTAAGAGGAATGGTTTCCTTGCGCAAAGGCAGCATGGGCTGTGTTGCCCCATGAACAGCGCTCTGCCAGAGTAGCAACAGCAGTAAGGCAGTCCTAGTCTGAATTTGACCAGGAGGGTTGCCTACCTGAGCAGTTTACAAGCCTGTATGTGTCACCATAAACATTAAAATTCTGCTTATCTGCAGTCAAGAACAGGAAACCTCTGGTGTGCATGGCTGCTGGGCTGCAGGTGCTTCAATTATTTCTTAACAGATGTGCCAGCTCATGCCGAGCCCCTGGGAGGTCAGTAGCTTCAAGTGAACCCTTCCTTTAAGGCAACGGTTGAATTTGCCACATCAAAATTAAGTGGCGGCATGTAAAAAAAGAGGAGGAAAATCAAAGCCTTTTGTAAAATGAAATTTTAACAAATAGCTGAAGAAAGTGTGGGAAGATCACTGGGAATAACACAATTAAGTGGTAGTGTTTTGCAAAATTTTGTGGGAAGTGTGAGGGTCTGGAAAACCTGGGTGGGCCTACAGTGTGATGGGTGGGGTGTGAAGAGCACCCAAGGGGTTTTCACTCGAGGAGGGCCCTGAAAACCACATGAGCTGAGTCCTGACCTGTCTTGGCAGAGACTGGCCACGGGACCTGGTCTGCAGAAACAGCAGTAGCTGGTAGAACTTAAGTATTCAAAACAACCATGGATAGATGCATTTAATAGCAAGGTGACATCTGCTTCAGTGGCTTCCTTCCCTTCACCTCTGGTGGTTAGGTCATCCAGAGCCACCAGGAATACTGGGTAGCACCCTGACCCCTCACACCCCACCCCCCCCGGGCAACACCTCCTCTTACCTTGTAGAAAGGTGAAGAGGTGGAGCAGAAGGGGAGCCACGCATCGTTACAGTTCTGGACCAGGAGCAGCTCCAGGTGTTCACAGCAACGCACAGGAGCCTGTCCTAACTTCCAGATGAAGTGCAGAAGGGCCGGCCACACTTCGGTCCCATACAGGCTTCTTTGGTGGTTGTTGTGGCAATAAAGCAGTGATAAATTATCCAGAAAATTACATGCTCTCCTGGCAAATGCAGAGCTGCTGTCAGCTGGGGATCTAGATGGTCATCCCTATAACGGAAATGCCAAAATAAGCCATCATGTCAGCTGTGAAGCAAAAAGAGATGAGAGACCATATCAGTAGCTTTCAGGTGAGGACATAATTCCAGGAACTGGCTGTGTAAGGAGCGAGGCTCTGGTGACTCTGGAGTGACTTCTTTCCACGGTACTGGCAGGAAAGAGGACTGAGTCTCTCACCTGTGAAGGTGTCAGGAGAAAACAATCAACATAATACATTTTGTTTGTGTGTATAGGGCTGTCAGTCTTCACACTAGTGGCTCTGCCTCCCAAAGTGGTGTAGCCTCCCAAAGACACAACACCTGTGCTGGGCACAGGAGTATGAATTAGTAACACACAGTCCCCTGCCTGCTGTGCTGCTCGGGATGGACCAGCTGGTCTTGCCAAACCAAGCACATCATTCAAAGGCATCCAATGAATCTGAGAGCCTGCCAAGAGGGTGCAAAGAGACAGGAGCAAACAGAAGTTATCTGCAGATTTCTCATTCCCACAGCATCCCTCGTCCAGGCAGGTGGAGATGTGTCACATGCAAGGGGGCTTCGTTAATGGGGCGTTTATTTGTGTTTCAGGTGGTTAGCTCAACCAATGGGGAGCTGAACGTGGACGACCCGACGGGAGCACACTCCAATGCACCAATAACAGCACAGGCGGAGGTGGAGGTGGTGGAGGAAGCTAAGTACGTTTGCTTTACAACCAGGCTTTCCACTGGTGTGGTCATTAATCCTCCTCCTGGGAAATGAGTGGGGATGTTTAGCCATGATGAAGTACTCAGTGCTTGTGTCCCATGCCCTTTTCCTTGCATATTGCTGCTTTTGTGCATGGTGCCTTCAGTGCTGCCGCTGCTGCTTCTTTTTCACACTTGTCAAGGGTGAAGAACTTAACTCTTACTCAGAGCATGTATCGTGAGGTAGACAGTAGCACAAATACCAAAATAACATGAATTGATTTCAGGAATCCCAGTGAGCTTCCCCTGTTCCAAAAGGAGAACGTGCTGTACTCTCATGCTGAGAGTGTAGGAGTAGCTTGAGCACAGCTTGGTGAAGAGATTGTTGCTCTGGAAGTTAATGCTTTATTTCTGGCTGCAAGAAGTGGGTGCCAGGTATCCAGAACGGTCCTGAAGTAACTCTTGCAGGGATGGGTAGTTCTGTCTGTGAATTCTGTTGTTCCAGCCCAATGGCAGCCGAGTGAGAGAAACCAGAAGCAGCCGCCCTGCTCGTGGGGAAGAGTGTGCTCCCTCTAAGCTGGCCTCTCCTCTGTAGCTTGCGGACAAGATTGAGAACTGACATACAAAGTCATTGCTTTGACCATATTGGGCTCCTTTGCACATGTGCTGCATCCAACACCATTACGTCACTTTTTGCACAATCCTCAACACAGGACTTTCTTGCTGCCTCTGATCTAGACCAGGACCCTTGCAGGTCATGGTGTAATCCTGACACTCCCCGTGCAAGGGGTAAATAGGTCCCGGGGCTGCCTTTCACAGCTGGTGCTGTGATACTGCCCAGTTGCCTGGTTATAATTTGACTGGCTGATACTGGTGTCACTTGTCCCATGTCATTTGTCTCAGCCCTTGTGGGAACTTCTGTTAGGAATGGTTTGTGGGAGGGTGAAGAGGAAAACTGGCAGGCGTGAGAAAGGGTGTGTTGATGGAGAAGGTCCCTAGGTGTGTGTCAGTCTGAAGCCAGTGCTGGTTGTCCTGAAGGTCTTCTGCTGTCTGTTCCTCTGTCCCTTGGGAAGCACTGTGTGTGACCTTGCTCGCTGGTAGCTGGCCTGGGCGTGATCCTGGTAGGAACATGCCTGAGCACGAGGGATACACTTTCTCCTCCCAGTCAAAGGAACGAACCTTGGTTTTGGTGCAGGCTCCTCATCAAGTACAGTGGGGTGGGGGAGATCTTGAGATGCAACTTGCAGATTGGGCAATATTCCTCTTAGATATGGGTAACATGGCCTGCAGAGACCACCATTTGGGCATCACAGGCTCTTGTGATGGTCACACCGAAGTGGGTTCCCCTGGGCACGCAGCTTGAGGTTGCCCCTAAGAAGGACAGGACAAATTGCCACCCTTCACAGTTCTCAATACAACAACCCGATGCAAGGAAGAGCCAGCTTTTAAGACATGAACACCTTCAGCCTGTTCCTGCAGCAAGGCCAGTGTCCAGACCCCACACCCGTGTACAGGGGAGATGTCAAGACAGGTGAAAAGGAGCGTGCAAGGGCTGTGCTGCCCAAGCCATGTCTTGTGTGACATGTGGAGCTATTCTGTCTCCCTCCAGCCCTTGTTTGTGTGGTCCCAAATTGGTTTTGGAGGTGCTGGGAATCAGAGCACGGGCTGCTTTGCACTGATAGGTTTGGGGTATCTTGTAATTCCCAAGTGTAATCAGCTTCATTCCTCTTGCCACAGGGAGGGCTGGCCTCATCTTCCCTTGCATCCGTGATCATAAATACCCTCAGATAATTGCGGAGGGCAAAGGACTTTTGGATTCTGCTCTGCAGTAAAGTGGGCCAGAAAGAGCGAGAAGGAGGTGGAGTGGGGCTCTGTGTGCTGAGATGAGATGCACTAGCAGAAAGGCCTTTCCCTGGCAGGCCCAGCAGGCAGAGGAGCTGTGCAAATGCTTCTGCTTTGGGGTACGCTGGAGATAAGCTCCTGATCCTGGCTGTGGGTTTCACTGAAGGGCAGGTCCCAGGCGTAGATCCATGATCTGGCCCTTCTGCCACTGGAGCTGCAGGGGACAAGAGCAGATCCCTCTCCCAGTGGCCCTGAGCCCCCTTCTGATCCCAGCCCCAGATAAAAAGCTTGTGGGGCTGGTGCCTTCATGGAAAATAGGGGGTGTTTGTCAGAGGCCTCAAGACCCTGGAAAACGTGGCAGTTCTCAGGGGCGCCACAGCAAGAGCAGAGGTGGTATGAGGGCTGGGGGTGGGCAGTGGGCAGGCATGGTGTGTGTCTGCCAGTCTGCACTGCATGTTTGCATGGCTGCAGTGACATGCTTTCATCCCACCTCTGTGAACTAATTGCTCTTTCTTCCTTTCTGTGTTTTTTCTCTACACTCTCTGTAGCTGCCTGAAAATGCTCAACTTGTGGTGAGTCCCTCTCTCCAGTCCACATGCAAGGGGGAGCGGACCAGACTAGACTGGGGTTGGCAAAATCAAACTGACCAAACCCTACAAAGGCACAAAGTCAAAGCCAACCCAGCGCTGTTTTGATTTTAGGACTGTGCTGAGGACCACATGCAATATTGGGGAGGGTGTGGGCTATGTCTGAGTGGCCACATTAGGCCGAGCAATTTGGCTGATCTCCGAATTGATGGATGCAAAAGATGGATTTTATTCCTTTTCTATTTGGCTTACCATCTCCCCCAAACTGTTAATGTCTGTGAGCAGATGATGTCTAATGGAGTTGGGCAGAGTCGGGACCAGGCTTGCCAAGCACCGTGCAGGAATTCCTCACACAGACGGTTACAAAGGGAAAACCCTGTGCTGGGTATCGAGGGGAGGGGCCCAGTCACTTCCTCAGAGTTTCCTCTGAAGAAGCATGGGCCAGGGCTGGATCATTAGAGAGGATGGAAGGACATGGCTGTGGAGCCCTTATCAGTGACAAAGCCCCGGCTAGAGACCCTGCTTGGAAGGGGTGGGTGGGAGATGGCTTCTTTCCAAAAACCCTGCAGCTGCCAGCTGAGGGTGCAAGTGAATTGGCTTCTCCAGGAAAGGTGGGGTGGAGGGGTTGGGATTAGCATCGGTCCAAGCCCAGCTTAGGCAAATGTACAGCTTTATTGGGGTTTTGAAGCTGCAGCTGTAACATGTCCTTCAAGGTGTCCCGTGGAGGTGTTCCCCCCCTCCCTTGCCCCCTGGGGAACCCACATACCCAGTGAGTGGAGGATGAAGTAGAGACTCGGATAAGGAGTTTGTAGGTCCCAGGGAGGGCTGATGGGTAGGAATCACTACAGAGTGAGGTGACAAAGCCTGTGTGTGGCAGAGAATGTCCTTGTTGGATGGGAGACTGACCGCCTCTGCCCTGTTCTCCATAGGCATTGCCTCCAGTACCTCTGGCATCTCTGGCTTCTCTGTATGTCATAGTCTGGGGCTGTTCTCTTGGGCATTGTCTGCATGCAGAGAGATCATGTTCTGTAATTGTCAGCCTGCCTTATTCTTTTATTTTGGTGTTTTGCCTCTGCCTGTCTGAACTGCCAGGACTTCCTTTCCTGAACCCTTCCCTGGACCTCTGAGTAACAGTCTAAAAAGATAGTCACAACAAAAAACAGCCAGAAGTCAGACAGTTCCCTTTGTTTGGTGCCCAAGGAAATGAGTGCTGCTCAGCCCTCTTCTTCCCTTACCCACTGCATGTGAAATCATAACTCGTGCATTTTCCATCCTCTCTCCCCATAATGTCACCCCCCCTTACTCACCATTGTCCAAGTCATGAAGGGAGGTGGCTGCTGTGGGAGAGAAATACTGCAACAGGTTAAAGCTGGAGAGGGTGGCAGATGGCCTGTGGCAATAAAATGCAAGGCCAGTCCTGGGCTGAGGGGGTGAGAGTGCCAGCCATGTGCAGGTGCCTGGGCTGGGTGGTGCTTCACACAAGGACAAGTGCTTTGCATTTTCTCTCGGCTCACCTCCAAACTGGGCCCATTTAGGAACCTAAAGACAAATTATATACATTAAACTTCCCCTGGCCATTAGTCTGTGCAGGCCAGAGGGACGTGTGGTGGGAGGTGGCCCTCCTCTTGTTGTGGCTGTTTGAGCTCTCCATGTTGTAGGGGATTTTGATCTCCCCAGCAGACAGTCTGTGCTGGCAGGCGTGGCTCATGGCAGGGTGGTGGGCACCCATCACTTTTGCACCCCGTAGTAAGGCTCAGGCATAAGGGGGCAAGCACCTTCTGGAACGCGAGTGAGAATGAATCTGTTCCTCTAGCTCTGAGAAGATAGAAGTGCAATTCTGGCATTTCAGAGCCATGAAGGACCCAATGGAAAATAATTTGGAGAAGTTGTTACAGTGTTTTTGAACGCTTTTAGTCTGGCTGTTGGTAAAAGATGCTTATAGGAAAAAGTGGTCTTTGCATACTCACATCTGCTCTTGCTGCTTAGCCAGGCATCCCTTCCACCAGCCTGAAAAAGTAGTCTTCCAGCATCACGTGGCCTTCTCTGGAGATGGCTGTAATGGCAGAAGGAGAAAGACATGTAGCTCAGGAGCAAAACTCACAGAGAATAACCATGTTTCTTCTGTGCAGAGGATTTCTGACAGTGGGCTGAGGATAGAAAGGTAGATATGCCATAAATGGCAAGTGATTCTGTAGGAAGCCAGCAGGACTAGAAAACCTGGGTGACTGCTTTCGGTGAACCCCACAAGTGAAACCACCACTTGTCACGGTTCAGCTGCGATGGGCATTTTTCTCCCCACCTCAGCCTCCACTATCCATCCTTCTTGCTTCCCTTAATCCCTGGGGCGCTGCGCACCTCCCTCACATTGGATGGGGGAAGAAGCAGGGGTTCTGCATGTTGGCACTGAACGATTTATCCAAGGTGGAAGCTCTGGTTATCATGAAAGGTTCAGTAAAGAAACCTGGTCCCTGAGCCAAGATCTCTTTGGGACTTGTCTTTTTAGTGAACAGTGGTGAAAACCGTGTGTCTTGTAGCTGGGAAGAGCAGCCAGGGCTTGCTGTCCCAGTCTGCTTCCTCCGGGGTATGGACAGAGGGAGCAGAACATCCCGGATCCTTGTTTTACTGCTTCCCCAGATGGAAAAATTTTCCCTCCTGTGTTCCTGCCCTAGTCGAGCCTCGGGAGGGAGACAGCCGGGCTCCTGGCGCCAAGGGGCTGTGCCCCGCTGTTGCCTGCAGCCTTGGGGTGGCAGGACCCCCCACCGTGTGGCTATTTGCCTTTGCTGGTCCACCATCCACCAGCATCTGCCGACCATCCCACAGAACGGCCGATCTGCCTGGGCCTTGGGCCGGGCATGCGGAGGTGCTGTTGCATGCCGCTGAACGGAGGGAAGCCTGGGGTGGCGGGGGACCTGCCTGGGGTGCTGGGCACGGGGCTAACTTGCCTTGTTCTTTGTGCCCCAGGTGCTGCTGCTTCTTTAAGAGGAAACGGAAGAAGACGGCTCAGCGTCACAAGTGACCGGTGCCTCCTGGGCCTTGCAGGAACCACCGCACCTGCAGCTCCTGCCCTGTCTTACTGGAAGGGGCTTCTCTTTAGGGGGGAGGAGGAGGCATAGGAGGAAGAGAGAGAGGAAAAAAAAGTGACATTTTAAACCAAAAAGAGAAGAAAACGTTTCAAAACAAACCACTCTGGGGTGGACCTGCTGAATGGTCTCCCTTCTTCACTCCAAGCCTGAAGCTCCTTTCGGGACCAGGACTGTGGCTGGCTCAGGTCTTGGTCGCCCTGGGAGGGGGGCTGGCTGGCTGACCCTCCTTCCCGTTGTTTACGGCGAAGGCATTGTTCATGCAAACCTGAGGACTGTGCTTAGTTCCTGCTCACTTTCCTCCCCTCCCTCCCCTGCGCTCTCTGCTCCTCTGTCCTCCTCCCTCCTTAACTAAGTGAAGGCTCGATTGCCTGTCCAGAGGGCAGGAGAGTTGTGTGGAGAAGGGCCTGACTGCTCCAGCAGTAAGAGACAGGTTCCCTTTCCGGCTCCTTGGGAACAGTTACACTGTAACCTACAAGCTGTGAGAAATTTGCAATCTACTGTTCCAGTTAGGTTTTTTTCCCCACTCCCTTGACACCTCCCTCCTCTGACAGTAACAGAGCAATGTGGATTGTTTTAAAGAAGCTGACGTCGTTGCACTTTTTATTATTTTTAGCATTTACAGATGCACATTGTATCTGTGGATCTCTGCATGGCCACGCGGTGCCAGCACAGACAGACATTCAGCTGGGAAGATGGTGGGGTGCAAAGAATGCCCTTGAGTGGGGATGTCGACGACATCCACACGACCTGCGTGCCAGTCTGGGGTTCCCAATGCCCACCTTGGGCCGTGCGCTGAGGAAAGCATACTTGAATTTTCAGTCACCCTTTCTAACTGCTGGTGAATGTCCCTACCATGGTTTCCTACACCGTACCTGACCCAAGCGGCCAGGAGGCATAAGGCCGTAGCCTGGCCTTGGCAGGAGGGAGCGGCATCAGCTTTGCTGGGCTGGAGGAGTTTGAGCTGGCTTAGAGGTAGATCTGGGTTACAGTAACTGGGAGGCAGCTGTTTCCCAAAGTGTTTCTCAATGTGGGCAACTGGGCAGCCTTTTCAAATCCCTCCGGTAGGGTGGTTGTGAACATGTACCTTCTGCGAGAAAAAGTTAGCAGGAGCAAAGCTTCCCCAGCCGGGGAGAGGATACTTCGCTGCCTTAACACTGATTTCATCTCCCGATGGTCAGATATGTTTGACTGGAATAGCCTTCACGTCCTCTCTGCGAGCGTGGGTCTGGGGCACATGGGACACCATCCCACCCCGCAGGAGAAGCCACGGTTCTTGTGCACCACTTTTGAGCCAAACCAATAGCTAGCAAAGGGCTTGGGGCGCTTTGCATGTGTGTAAAAAATAAAAAAAAAACCAAACAAACAAAAAAAAAACCAACACAAAAATCTTGCATCCTGCTGCAGTGTTTCCAAACTCACAGGAGGCCGCGGCTGCCTGTGGGTTACCATAGACGTGGCAGGGCTGGGGGTGAACTCAAGCAGCTTTTTGGGAGGAAGTGAATAGGTTCCTTGTATATTGTCTTTCCACATGTGACACCTGACCAGGCTGGGACTGTTCACTTGAGGGACTTCACTTGTCATAAACTCAGGCCTGGCTCACCCCAGAAATCCCAGAGAGCATGAAGGGAGGAAAGGGAGAGACTAGATCTCATTATCTTGCATTTTTTTTAATGATGATTTGCATAGCTTGGAGTTTGCAGAGTGGCACTCCTGGGAAGTTTGGTTCCCCTGGCTGGGCAGAAGCAGGCTTAGAGGGCAGGAAATCATCCTAGGCAGGGAACTTCCGGGCTTGCTCTTTGTGCATCCCTAAAGCAGGCAGATGCTGGTGCAGTGCCAGGGTGGAAAAGCCTCGCTTCCTCACCAGGATCCCTGTAAGGTGTCTCTCTGCCGTTCTCCACTGCATTCTCTCCATGCCTTATCCCAATGAGTGCAGCTAGGAGGCACCAGGAGACGTGTGCACCCCCCTTCTTGTTCTGCAAAGCGCTTTCCTTGAGCCACACCATGGGCTGGGGCAGGAAGGGGACCGCTCACCTCCTGCAGGTGCGTGCCGGGGCGCTTCGCCCTCTCATCCCCTCCTGCCAGAGGGAGGTTGGGGACCATGGCTGCATTCCACCCTTCTCTTTCCAAACTCCTCCGCTGCCCGTGGCTTCCAGACGCCTGGTGTCTCTGGCATAGGCGTTCCCCTCTCTGCTGTAGGAAATCATGGTTTGGCGTCCTGTGAGGGGGGGAAAGGGGCACAGGTGCTCCTGAGGGAGCAGTCCTGTCCGCTGCAGACGGAGCTGGGCCCTGAGACACTTCTGTTGCTGCCCTCCCAAGCCCCACTAAGTGCCTGTCACCAGAACTCGATTCCTTCTGCATCTCCTGCCATGTTTGGTCATTCCTTGCTGCCTCTGGTTAAGGAGCAGTTTGTAGTTGCAGCATATGTAAGTGTTTGCAGGGTGAGGGAGGGTGGGAGGGAAAAGGGGCCATCTCAACAGTTTTTGTTCTTAAATGTTGGGGGGTTTTTTTGGATTTTGGTTTTGTTTTTTTTTTAAAGTGAATGTATTTGATTGTTTAGAAACTTTCCTGACCTTGTTTTTAAGTGGGTTGGTTTTAAAGCTATTTCACGGTGACCCACTACCGCTTCTCTCTGGAGATACGATGTTCTTTTAATCCTGCGATGATGTGTTTGCAGGGGAGGACTGTCCCCCCACGGCATGCTGGTAATGCTCACTTGTACCAAGCCCTCTTGCACTATAATCGTACGTTGGACTCTTCAAAAAGGCAAAGATGTGGGATGGCTTTTTTTTTCTTAAAAAAAAAAAAAAAAAGCAGGTTAACAGCAAGTCCTGTGCTTGAGGGAAACCGCTGTCCCCAGGGAGCTCAGAAGTGACTAGGAGCCACAAGCCAGGCTAAGCCAACCATGCTGTGGTAGGAAGCAGGGCATTAAGCCTAGCTGAGCAAACTCTCCTCACCAGAAGCTGTCAGCAGCTGGGAGACCCCCAGGGTGCGAGGGGAGGGCACTCAGGCCCACACGGCAGGGGGCACCAGCGCTGTGCTGGCCCCCCAGTGTAGCTCTCCCACAGTGTGGCCCACCAACGTTGCGATGCAGTCTTCTGAGGTATCAAGTGAGATTTTTTTTTTTTTTTCAATAAAACATTGCACTGCTGCATTGTTCTCCATGAATAGACGTATTTATTGCTTCTTCCTGACAACATCACTTGTATTTTCTTTTCCTTTGCTACCATCGGGCGCTCCTGGTACCCCTCCTCTCCTGTAAGAAGCTTGGAGCCCTCCTTTGGGGAGACAGTGCACAGAATGGGATCTTCCGGGGCCTTCGCAATGCTTTGCGCCTCACTGCCATGGATGGTTCAGCCCCACAGACCTCGGCCAAGGCACAGTGGCACTGATTTCTCCCCATACCTGCATGTTCCTGCTTCAAGCATCCTGGGTAGCAGAATGGCTAAACCATTGATTACTTGGAACACAAAGATGTGAACCACCCCAAAACGTGCTGTTGCGTGGTCCCTGTGCTTCTGGAGTAGCATCTACAGCTGCTGCTGTAAGCATCAAGCATGCCTTCCCCAAGCAGAGTGGCACCATGTATGCCTGTCTGCTGGCCAGGGCACACTGAGGGGCTTCAGCTCCAGCTGCAGTGACCACCAGCCACATCCCATGGCATACACCGTGCCGGCAGCCATGCCTGTGGAGGAAGATGGTGGCAACATGGGCCCAAACATTGCTGCCCCGAGCCGAGACGCATCTTCCTCTGTGCCTCTGTCAGCTTACAGGGTCCTTGGCTAGAGAGGAGAAGCACTGTGCCACTTCTGTGGAATCAACCACCAGGACTGTAAGGTTTTCCAGCATGCAGATAGCTGCTGCTTATTTATTCCCAGTACAGAGAAAAGCATTAAAGGAGATGCCACCTGTTAGCCAAACAGCATCTTTGAGGAGCAGCTTTCACTGTCTCTATAGACAAGGAGAGCACCTGCAGTGTGACCCCCACTCTTAGAAACTGTTTCACTCTGGGATCTTTGTTGGGACTTTTTCTCCTTCTGTTTCCCAGCCCTAAACACATTATTTTTAGCATGAACTTTCATTTCCAGTTCCCAAAAATTAGTCTGCGGGCACTTGTGCTCTAAGAAGGAAGACAAGCCTCAAGCTTTCTTTCCCTGGCCCTTGGAAACACACATCTCCTTTAAAGGCCTGTATGCTAAGCTATTAACTCTGACCAAGATCTATTTGAGTAGACATTAAAAACAATACACGACAAAAACAATAGATTTTAGTAGCTATTAAAACCAAACCCTCCCACAGCTGAGGACACAACCACCCTCTCTCACCTCCCCACTTCCTCCCGCCACCGGCGCGTGCCCACTCAACGCCCCAATGGCCGACGCGCGTGCCCGCCCCTTCACGGCCCGCCGGCCGCGCCCATTGGCCGGCACCACCCACGCGGCCCCGCCCCTCGGCCTCCAGCCCGCCCCGCCTCCTCTTCCGCGACGACCAATCAGCGTGTCGTTCCGCTCCTGACTGGCCGCTCCGCGGCTGCCGAGCGAGGGGCAACGTGGCAGCCGCCCGGCGGCTGGCGCCGGCAACGCCCCCGCCCGGCCGGAAGGTACCTCCCTCCGCCTCCCCCTCCCGTGCGGTCGTTGGTCGCGCCCGGTCGGCTGGAGGCGGGCGGGGAGGGCGGGGCGGCGCAGCGCGTACCACTGCGCAGCGGGGGGGATCGGGGAGGGCGCGCGGCGGGCGGGGCCGGATGCAGGCAGTGCGGCGGGCGCTGTGGCCGGGCTGCGAGCGGCGGAGGATGAAGGTGCTGGTGGCGGCGGCGGCGCTGGGCGCTGCCTTCCTGCTCCTGCTGCCCGCCGCCTCGAGGGCCGACGAGCGCAAGAAGGGACCCAAGGTCACTTCCAAGGTCGGGGGGGGGAAGGAACCGGCGGCGGGGAGGGGGCCCGGGGTGAGGAAGGGGGGAGGGAGGGCCCGGCTGGGTTGGGGGGGCCCAGGTTAGGCCTGGTTGGACTTGGTGAGTCAGACTTGGGGATCTGGGTTGGCACAGCAAGGCAAGGCTGGCCCCGCTATTGGTCACCTAACCTACCTCCCATCACCCCCTCAAGGTGTTCTTCGACCTGCGGATCGGCGACGAGGATGTGGGCCGCGTCGTCATTGGGCTCTTTGGCAAGACGGTGCCGAAGACGGTGGAGAACTTTGTGGCCTTGGCCACAGGAGAGGTGAGGGGCCAGCGGTTGCCTGGCTGGGCCTCATCCGGCCCTCTGGGAGGCTCCTGCTTGGCGCCCTGGGGCAGAGCTGGATGGAGGGAGCTTTAGTCCATCCCTTTGCCTCAATCCCTTCCTGCTCTCCCTTCCCACCCCCAGAAAGGATTTGGCTTCAAGGGCAGCAAGTTCCACCGTGTGATCAAGGACTTCATGATCCAGGGAGGAGACTTCACCCGTGGAGACGGCACTGGAGGTAATTTGGCCCACACCAGCTGGTGGATCGCAGCAGCCACCCTCCCAGTCTGCTGCCTAGCTACCCCTGGGGACCGTTGTGGAGCTGGAGCATGGTGCCACAGTGGGAACGAGTGGACGTGAGTGGGTGCACAGTTGATGGAGACCCAGTCTTGAAGCAGGGCCTGATTCTGTCCCCAGCACCATGGATGGTCACAGTGAGGCTTGGCCGTCTGCTCCGTGAGTGTTACCTGTGTGACTGTGCCCCCTACCCTAGGAGGATCTGGAGCTCCTCACTTAGAAGACTTTCCTCTGCAGCAGCTGCTGCCTCTGCTGGGCCTTCTGGCTGCCAGGACATGTGTAGCCCAGTAGTAGCAGAGTTCAGACCTTCCACCAGCACTTAGCAAACGTTAGTAAAGTTGATGGTACCAGCATTTTGGCTTGTAAGCTGTTATCAGCTGTGCTCTCACACAGCGTCCTGCTCTGGTCCCTCGGGGGCCCAAGGGATCCCTCCTGCCCAGCTTGTGGGGTGCTTTTAGCTCCCTTTGGTAGCAGGTAGCTCGTGGTTCCCTGCAGGCCTGTGGCACTGGTAGTTAGTCCCCCCTCTAGATGTGCTCATTCACCCCATCCAGCCTGTGGAGAGAGCCGCCGTTGTCACCTTTCCCCTGGTACATTTCCATGAGACCAACACAGCCTGGTTCTCTTCCCCCACCTTAGGAAAAAGTATCTATGGGGATCGCTTTCCCGACGAGAACTTCAAGCTGAAGCACTACGGCCCTGGCTGGGTGAGCATGGCCAACGCTGGCAAGGACACCAATGGTTCCCAGTTTTTCATCACTACAGTGAAAACGCCATGGCTGGATGGCAAGCATGTGGTGTTCGGCAAAGTACTGGAGGGCATGGTAAGGGTGTGATGGGTGGTGAGCGGGTGATCGATTCCCAGGGGGGAGAGTGGGACCAGGGAGATGCTGCCTGGGCAAGCTGGCTTGGGCAGAGTGCTGCGGAGAATGGGCTGGGAGGGGTCTTCTGGGATGGGGGTTGCACTGAGCTGGCTCTGCCTGTGCCCAGTGTTGCCCCACACTCACACCTCTGCTTTCCCCAGGATGTGGTGAGGAAGGTGGAGAATACTAAGACAGACAGCCGGGACAAGCCCCTGAAGGACGTCACCATTGCCGACTGCGGCACTGTTGAGGTGGAGAAGCCATTTGCCATTGCCAAAGAGTAATCCACCCTCCTGGCTCTGTGACACGGGCGTGGGGCCCTGCACTCTGCCAGGGACCCGGCCGCAAAGGGCTGCGGGCCTGTGGCTGCCCTGCTCCCCCTCCATACATTTCTTTGTCGTCCCAGGACGGGTGAGCAGCAGCAGAGCCGCTGTGCCCCATGAACCCACTGCCCAGCCTCCCCCATCGCCCTGCCACCTTCCAGCCAGCCAGCGGGCAGGACGGGGCACTGGCTCCTCTTCCCATCACTTTTGTAAGAAGCACATGCACCAATAAATGTGACAGATGTGTTTTTTAAAGGGTTGCCTCTCTTCTGCTCTCAGCAGGGTATGGATCGCTTATGTATCCCTCAACCCTCCTGTCCCCTTCTTTCATGTCTTGTCAAGCCGAGGGTAGCGCCATGGTTGGCCCTGGATTTGCTTTGTAGAATTACAGACTACAGCCATCTCTTCCCAAACAAGTGATTTATTGTACCAAAGGCTGGATGCTGAGGGGTTTTCCGACGCAGTTCAGGGGCCAAAGGTTCCTACCACGACCCTGAAACATCAGGGCAGACAGCAGAGCTCCTGCTGTCCCAGTGAAGGTGTTTTGAATGGTAGTGGATGAGTGGCGCTGGGCTGGAGAGCATCTGTGGCTCCCAACTTACGCCTTGGCTTCTCCCACCCACTTTTCTCAGCAGGGAGGAGTTACTTTTACCACAGCGATCCTTCCCGCTGCCCAGCCCCTGGGTGCTGGGTGGGTGCTCAGGAGCCCGGCAGGCCAGGGGCTCAGGGTGCTGCCTGGCAGAGGGTGCAGCTTGCGGGGACGTAGAAGCCCTGCAGCACCCCTCTGATGACAGTGTCAGGGAGCAGGTCTGCAAAGAAAGGAGAGAGCTGGAGCAGCTTTGTTTCCCTCCCAGGCCCCATTAAAGGGAAAACACATTCTGGGGGGCTCAAAAGAGCCTTTTTCCCTTGCAGGCTTTGAGGACCTGCACCCATGCTCCTGCTTCTTACTGGTGGCTGGTGGCTGCACATACGGGTCGGTGCAGAAGCTGACCACAGGCCGCTGGGAGGGCAGGCAGACGGCGCTGCTATGGGAGAGGGGATATCAGTGCCTGGTGAAGGGTCCTGCTTCCACCCCAGATCACCCAGCTGCGTACCAGCCCCCCACCTGTCCCCATCATCCTCAACCCTGTGTCTTGGGGTGCTTAACGCAGGTGAGGGGAACATCCTGGAACCACACAAGACAAACTGGGTGCTTGCAGAGCACGTCAAGATGAGAGCGTATCTACGCACAGGGGGCTGCTGGTCTTGGGGTCCTGCTGGCAACGCCGCACCTTCAGGAAGTCCAGCACGTCCTGGGGCAGCTCCTCGTTGTCGTACAGGACACCCTGCCATGCATGTGGGGGAGATCAGCACCCCCAAAACCACATCCCAAAAATCCCCAAAACCACCACCTCCTGGCAACTTACCTGGATGTAAAGCTCCAGGCCCTGCCGGCGCTGCTCCAGCACTTTGGGCATCCAGTTGGGGACATGGCGTGGGGGGAAGTCGGGGACCTTGCATGTCTTCTTGATCTAGGGTAGAGCCCGGGGGCACATCATGACAGCATGGACCATGGAGGAGGATGGGGAGGCTGGTCCCCTCCCCATGTGCCCTCATGGTGCCGGGGGTCTCACCTGCTTGTGCAGTGCCTGGAACTCGCTGTAGCGCTTCACCACCGTGTGCCGCCGGCCATTGCACATCACCTCCACCCTGAACACCTGTGCCATGGGTCAGCCACTGCACCCTCCGTCCTCATCGTCTTCCCAGGGGAGGCAGGGGCCTCCAACTCACCTGCCCCACCTGGGGAGGGCACTTGTGGTGCCTCCAACCCCACTGCACAGGACAGGCAACCATACCCACTTGCTGGGGTAGACAGACACCAACCTCCCCGCCACCCTGCCCCCCCACCTTACCCCCCCCCACCCCCGGCCCGGGGCCAATGGGGACACCATGAGAGCAGGCAGGACCCCAGGAGCAGCTGGGATCCTCCGTCGGGGGAGGCAGGCAGAACCTTCCAGTCCCTGGGGTTGTGGACATCCCAACCCCAGGGCCCGCCCTGGGGTGGGCAGGGACCATCAACCCACCTTTGGAGGGACACCAGGGAAGGGCACGGGGGAACCTCCAACTACTGGGGCAGAGGGGCGACAACCCACCCTGCCCCAAGGCAGGTGAGGACTCCTTGGGACCAGTCATAGACCTCCACTCCCTCCATAATCCCCACCCCCCCCATCAGAGCAGGTGGGGGCACTCCAGGGTAGGCTGGGACCTCTGGGGACAGGCAGGGGCCTCCAACCCCCAGGGAAAAGTGGGACCAGTATCACATGGAGCAAATGGGGACACCTGGGGCAGCCAGGGGCAAACACCACCGCCCTGCCCCCAGAGGACCCACCTAGGCCAAGGACAACCGCCCCCGCCCCCAAGGATAGCAGTGTGTTGTCACCATTTCGTGAGCGCAGCACCCAGACACACCCACACAGCACACACACACCCCCCCCCCCCCACAAACCCCTCTCCCTCACCACCCATCTGCCCCCCCCGAGTGAGACAGGGACCTCCACCCCGGGCAGGCAGTGGACCCTCTCCCGCCCACCCCCGCCACAAGGGAACCCCCAGACCAGGGACACCAAGCCCCCATCCCCATTTCCTGGGCCCACAGTGAGCCCCCAGTTTTCAAGTCTAGAGGGGCTCCAGGCAGCAAACCCCTAAAGACAGACAGTGGGGGGCACACCCCTGGGGCAGATGGGGGTATCTGGGGTGGGGGGAGCAGGGACACCACCCCACACCCCCCTCCGGTGTCCCCTTGGAGGGCAGAGTGTGCGCCCCCTCACTCCTGCATTCCCCTCCCCCCCCACAGCCCAGCAGGGACCCATGGGAGCAGGCAGAGACCCCCTGTCTGCCCTGGGGTATGCAGTGATCTCCTGGGCACTCTTGGGAACCTCCAACCCAAAGGACAGATGGGACCCTCCCCCCTCAACCTTTCAAGGGTAGAGAGTCTCCCCCAGGCAGGGACCCCTTGGGGGATGTGAGGACCCTACCAGGTGCTTGAGGCCTGCAAACCCCCGGGAAGAGGGAGACAGCCCCACACCCCACCCTGTGGCAGTGGGGACCCACTGGGGACACTCACGCTCCCCCCCCAGGCAAAGAGGAACCCTGGGGCAAATTGGGGTGGTGGTGGGGAGATGGGACCCCCCAGGGTTTGATGGGGATCCCCCAATTCCTGGGGCTAATGGGGACACCCTCCCCCGGACAGGGAGACCCACCCGTTTCAAGTACAGAGGGTGCCCCTGGCAGGGACCTGGGGCAGAGCGAGCCCTCCAACCCCTGGAGCAGGTGGGGATCCCTGGGGACACTTGGGAACCTCTAACCCCGGGCCAGAGGGGCACACCTTCCCACCCCCACCCCGCTACACACACACGCCCCCGGGGCAGGTGGGGGAACTTGTGGACCTCTGATCCCCAGGGCAGGTGGGGACACCCCAGGGCAGACAGCGACTCCCCACCCACGGGTGCCAGACGGGACCCGCAGACCAGGGCCCCCCCCTTTCAAAGGCAAAGGGTCTGTCCCCCCCACCGGCAGGGACCCCTGGGGACAGGCAGGGACTCCCACTCCCGGGGCATGTGGGGACACTTGGGGTCCTCCAACCCCCGGGATAAGAGAGTGACAACCCCCATCCACCCTCCATGGGCATGTGGGGAGCCCCCGGGGGCAGCCAAACCTCCCTCCTCTCTGCCGCAAGAGTGGTGGGACCCCCCACACCAGCCCTCTCCGGCCCGGGGGCGCCCCTCACCGTGTGCGCCCTGTTGGGGCTGCGCGCCGCCGCCGGGGGCTCCGCCGCCGGGATGGAGACGGCGATCATCGCCCGCCGCCGCCGCCGCCGCCCGGGGCCGCCGGGGGGAGCCGGGGCGGCCGCGGGACTTCGCGCCGCCGTAACCTCCCGCAGGCTCCGCGACCGGGGTCAGCCCCGCTCCGGGCCAGCCGCAGCCCCTGGGCACCGGTGACGGGGAGGACCCCAATACCAGCCCCAGAGCACCCCAAGGAAGGGACCTGCAGCCCCCAAGCTGCAGCACGCGTGGGGGCGGGCACCTGCAGGTACCACAGGGATTCTGCTCGACAGGGACAAGGGGAAAGGAAAGTGGGAAGTCAGCACAAGCTGCCTTTTCCTTTTTTTTTTTTTTTTTTTTAAGGCAGAAGAAGGGATTTGAGTTTTGTTAAAACCCACAGCTGGGGTCCTGGGGGTCTGAAGGAGCAAGACCGGCCCCTTGGCCATGGAGGACCCCAGCCCCCCAAAGGCTCCACACTGGCTTGTTGGGGGCCAGGTCCCCCAACAAACCACAGGGAAGGGGGCTACTACACAGCCCCGCTGAGCTCAGATCCTAAAAACAGCCATCCCCAGGGCTCGTGCTTGGAGCAAGGCAGAAAGCCAGACCTTAATCAGGAGCCAGGGCAGTGGCCAAGGTCACCCACATCCCACTCACAACAAGAGGCTCTGCTGCTTCCCTCCATCTGCAGGACGTGGCCGTTACCCCTCCCCTCTCCACCCCACGAAGAGACAGAGCCTGTTTGCCCTGATAGAAGTTTTATTACAGAATTTTAGTGGCACTGCAAGAGTGAGATAGTCATTAGAGCCCTAAAACCCAGCCTGAAAAATATACATTTTACATATATCCTTAACCCCCTGCTGCAGGTCTGGTCTTAAAGCAGGAAACTAGTTTCTCTTCAGTAAGAAAATATATGTTGCTAAATGAAAAATATACAGTTAGAAGAGTTACTGGCTCACAAGCTGCTTGTCTGGGGGTTAAACCTCTACCAGCTCCAGAGTGTTTAACTAGGGTTTGTTCATGTGTAAAAGAGGAGGTATAGTGTATTTAAAAAAAAAAAAGGCAAAGTTCAGGTACACTCATTTGCTCGGTCCAGTTAAGAAATGGCCTTGGCTTCAGGTAGGAATGCTTCCCAGTACTTCACCAGCTGCAGAGAGGAGAGAGGGAGAGAGTCAGGAGCCTGCGGGTGCTTTGCCAGCATGGATCAAGCCCAGAGTGAGTCAAGAAGCATTTTGTGGGGGAAGAAGCCCCTCCACAGGGCACAAACCCCCACAAAAAGGCATCAAGGGCAATGCAATGCTTGTATTTTGTCCTGCTCCAGCCTGGTGCAGGGGGCAGGGGTCCATGCTTGAGCAGGGTACAGACTTGCACTGCTGAGCTTTGAGAGGCAAAACCACAGCAGGAGCTGGGGCTACTCACCTGTTGCTGAGAGTTTAGTAACATCTCAAGGTATTTAGTGACGTGGTTTCTGAAGTCCTTGGATTTCTCTTTCTGCAGGAGATGGGTGCAGGAGTGAGCAGAAAGCTAAACAAACCACCAAAACCCTCCAGCTTTTGGGAGGAAGAAGGACAAACCACCAGGATTTTCCTGTTCCTCCTGGGACTCCATTGGACGATCTCAGCTGCCCACACGAAGTGGCCAGCATGAGATGCTGAGGGTGAAGCTCAACGCTGGCCACAGCCTGATGGCTCAGAGGATCTTTGCCCACCCAACCTCATTTTAATGGATATGCTTCTCCACACAGAAGCACCCTCTTAGCCAAGAGATCAGCTCTGCCCATGGTAGTGATGCCTCAACTCACACGTACCCGGGTTTACAAATACTGCCAACCACTGCACCGGGAGCAGGGTCAGGAGCCAAGGCAGGCTGTAGGTG
Organism: Phalacrocorax aristotelis; assembly: GCF_949628215.1. NCBI lineage: Eukaryota > Metazoa > Chordata > Aves > Suliformes > Phalacrocoracidae > Phalacrocorax > Phalacrocorax aristotelis. Next base: position 32,098,034 of record NC_134282.1, read on the forward strand.
AACTGCTAGCCCGGGCTGGTGTTCCCAGCCAAGGCACATCAAGGGCAACCAGCTGCAGCTGAAGGGTTGCATGCCAAGGGCTGGGCCAAACATACCTCAAACCGTATCACTTCCTTGCGGATGACAGCAGAAATCCGTTCAAAGTCCCTTTCGTACTGTGTCACACGAGACTCCCACTGTAGAGAGAGGAAGCATGCTGTTTCCAGGGGTGGGGCTGGTGAAGAAGCTCTCGCTCCCCTCTGCAAGCGGTTTCGTAGCCACGACTGTTCACATGAGAGGCGCTGCCAGGGCAAAGCCTAGCATTTCTGTTCCTTGCCCTACTCACTGCTCAGCAGCAGAGCATGGAAGGAAGGAGCTGAGCAGAGACCCCAGATCCTCATCCCCTACCTCCAAGATCTCCTCTTTGGCCTGCTGCAGCTTGTCAGGTTTGTTGGCCCAGAGCAGCCTGGCCTCCATCTCCCTCTTCTTCTGCAGCATGGTCTGGGCATCCTGCCACCGCTGCCAGGTCTTCATGCGCTGGTCAAAGGCTCCCTGAAAAGAAAGAGCAGAGACTGAGCTCTGCTCTGCCTCTGCTACCACACCAGTAGCAGCAGGCAGCTGCAAGGAGCTCCACTGACAGCAACAACACCACCTTTGGCAAGGGGGGCATCAACTAACAGCAGAGCTGCTTCACCAGTCGGGTCCTGAACCCATCTCAGTGTAATCAAAGCCGAGCCAGAACATGGACGTGCTCTCCTAACAGAGGAGCCCAGGAGCAACATCAAGCAACTCGTGCTTCAGAAGCAGCTTTGAGACCTTCCTCCCTAGGGGCTGGCAGCACAGGATTTGCCCACCTGCTCTAGGGTTTGGCAGGACAGTCATTGGAAAAGCCCCAGTTCAGCATAAGTCTGGACAAGCCCCAGGCCACCTTCTGAACTGGTGGCATCCTAAGTGTGACGACTAGTCTGTCCTCAAGCTCTGCTGCCTGCTCATTTCAGTCCTGCTGTCAAGAGCAGCCAGTGTGAGGAGCTACCCTTGCCTGTCCCACACTGGATCTCCACCATGAGCTCCTGCAGAGCCAATTCCTTACAGCTCCTGCGGACCGCACAGTATGCTCCACCAGCAGCTTGCAGACATATACCAGGAGGCCACATGATTTCAGTAGGCCTGCAAATCACCAGCCTAAGCAAGGAAGACCCATGAGACTTCTGAATGCATCCAGCCAGGTCATGGGGAAGAGCTAGAAAAACAGAAAGTGGTGTCTGATAGCCTGGTCAGGACAGAGCAGCCAAAAAGCAGGTCATGTCTGAGGCAACACTAGGGCTCCTTGCCAGAACATCCCAGATTAGTCTTATTACCCTGAGCACTATCAGAGATCTTGGTCCTGCTCTCCACCGCACCTCCCAGTACAGGCTGACAGACCAACGAGGCTTGTGCCTACTCGTTAGGCTGTGTTCTGGCCTCTCTAGCCTCCAGAAACAACTGCTTGGAGACAGGACAAACTTGGAGCAGGAACGAGTCAGCCTAACCAGCCTTGCAGCTCTCTTGAGACTGGTTTCTTTCAGCCTCCAGCAAGGCCAATGCCCCAGGCAGGCTGCAGAGACTGGAAGACTCAAGCTCTTCCCCAGCAGGCACTTGGCAGATTTGCAACACTCAGATCATGGGTTACCTGCTCACAGATTCCACAGTAGACACAGCCTCCACCTCTGGAAGGGTTGAGCCCACCTACAAGCCACATCTCGCCCTGGAGAACAGCAGCACAGCCAGGCCTCGCTTACTCTACTTTTCCGATCTAACCACTCCCACACATGCACAACTGGACACACAGCAAGTTCACCCTCTGCCTGGAGAGGTCAGAGGCACACCATACCCTGTGCTTGAACTTGGAAGACCAGCTGCCTCCTGGCACACCTACACCTAAGATCGGCGCTAGGAACAGCAGCATAGTCTATAGCTTGCCCCAAAGGAGTGCTTACCCTTACAACTGAGAGGAGGCGGATGTAATCTCCCAGGAGCTCGGCCAGAAGGAAGAAGTCATTGTTAGCCTGTTCCTGATGCAGCTGTTCAATCTTCTCTTCCACCTCAGCCAGCTGGGACAGTGCTCGGGAGAGGGCCGTGTTGTCCTCTGAGCTCCCCAGCATGGCCAGACTCTTTGCAAACTGGGCTGTATTCAATGCTAGCTCTAGTGAACAGAATAAGAGAGACAACTGACAGGCCACACTACACCGGGTGCTCTGCAAGTAAAGCCCCAGCCTAGAGTTCAGCCCAAGGAGCTGCTTTTCTGTAGCCCCAGGAGATGTCAGCTGGAAAAGCCAGTGCTGCCTTGGTCAGAGCTGGCAGCTTCTGCAGTGCAGCAGAAGAGCATTTAGGCGACTCCAGCCAGGGAGGAGAAGGGAAGCAGCAGAGTGGGAGGATGGGCACAGCTTTGTAGAAGTCAGCCAAAACATGCAGAGGAAGAAAAACCATCCCTGCTCCCTGCCAGAGGACAGCTTAGAATTAGTAATAAGATCAGCGCTGCTCAGATTTGCTACGGCAGCCTTCATCCTGCGGGACACTGCTTCTCTTCAACACCATCATCCTAAACTTGCAGGGCTGGACAGAAGAGGTGGGATTACTGTTTTACTTCTGTCTCCCATGACGAAGAGACCAAGACTCCTTTATAGTAAGGAAGCACCATCATATCTTCTCAGAAGCGCCTCCTAGGACACCTGCGTGCTGGTGACCTCCAGTCAGACACTACACAAGGCTTAACTGTTACAGGCCAAGCTAGAGAGCAAGTGGTACCAAGCTTGTTACCTTTCCTGTGGTTCACTAGTGTTTCAACAACAGCATGCAACTTCCGCAGCCGCTGGTCCTCGCACTCCACCTCCTGCAGCTTCTCCTCAAACCACTGAAATGGGTAAACCCAGAGCTGATTCCCACAGACAGTATCACTGCAGGGCTGCGCAGCTTTTCCTTGCATCTCACACCCAAAGCGTGAGCCGGGGAGCACACACAGCTCTGGAGCAAGGGCAAGAACAGCCCAGAGGTGTCCAGATACTTACTATGTCTGATTCATTCATCTTGATGGTCATTTTACTGACAGCATCCGTAGCTTTGTTGAACATCTTCAGTATTCCTGCTCCACTCAGGGTCTGGGTGCCTACTGCTCTTGGTAGCTATGAAGAAATAGAAAAGTTTGCTTCACCAGGAGGTAAAAGCAGCTTGGCAAGCAGCCACCACAGCAGCATCGTTCTCCCATATGAGTCCCTGAGCAGCAGAGTTTCTGGCTCACAGCTACTGCCAGACACTGCCCAAACAGTGGCATAGCCTGTATGGCATTTCAAATAATGGGACCGAAATGGTTTTCAAACAAATGAGGAGTTCCTAAACACTACACTCTATCTGGGGTCTACCCATTCTGCTTGGCCAAGGTAATACAGATCTGTAAGAACTGGCCATGCTACTTGAATCCCTGATCTGAGGGCTGCCCAAGGTGCTACAGGTCACACAGGCATGCAGAAGTGCTTTGGAGCATCTCTCCAAAAGCCAGCAGCAGCTTGTGCTGCTGGGGGACACTGGAGTAGAGCAGTGTTGGGATGCCAGGAAATACTCTACACCAGCCACAACTATTTTCCAGACAGAGCTGTATCTGCTCAAAGTGACATGTTTACACAATGTCCTGTATCTGCTCCTACATCAGAGCCCTCCAGCCAGCATTAGTGCTGGAATCACTTAGGCTAGGGTTTCCCCAGGGCTCAGTCTCTTTGAGGCTCTGACTTCTCCACATCAGGTGCATGGTTGGGCATGGTCATGCTCTCCTGGGAGGAGCAAGGACCACACCAGCCAGCTCTCCCTTGACATCTAAGCATCAGACCAAGCCAGCACAGGACGCCCCTCACCTGCAAACAGTGGTCTACACTCCTGTCATGGATTTCTGACAACACAGACTACCCATGCTCTCAGTGTGTGCCCCACCATGATGTAAGCAAGCTAGGCCAGAGCTCGTTATGAGCATACAGTGCTTAGACAAGCACTGACACACAGAAGAGTCCTGTTCTTGTCATCACTGGTTAAGAGCTCTTACAGGGTTCTGCTACTTCTTGCTGAGCTTTGAAGCATCGTGCCTTGCTAACTGCCTGTGTACCACTTCCTTCTGTACTTCCAAGGTACTTGTAGGTACATTATTTCACACTACTGACCTCCTCCTTTTCCAAAAACTCCCTGACGTCTGGATCCTGCAGCATTGTTGGATGGCTGACGACCCTTCGTAGGTACCTGCAGAGCAGAACAGACCAAGAGTCACTTTAGCTGTAGCAAATCTGGCTCTGAGCCATAACAGCAAGCTGCAACACGCCTGTTTTTTGAAATGGCAGTTCAGTAGCTGGAAGTCAGGCCCAATAAGCTGTTCTCATCCACCCACCAGGAGTCCAACCTCCCTGTGGACTCTAGTGAGATCAGACTGCAAGACCAGACCTTTGATTAATACTTGCCACAGCAAGAAAGTTACTTAATAATGCCAAGTGATCAAGATCCAGCCTTATATCTTGAACAACGACACTTTTAACAGATCTTTCAGAAGCTGGAGATCAACATTCTGGTGGTCAACACAGGTGGCATGGCAGAGCAAAGACCACTGGTGGATGTGTAGTTAGGGTGCAAGTTAGACAGAAATAGAGTTGTTTCTCACCTGATCTGCACTGTTTGTACCATTAATTAAAAATACATATTTTGGGGCTCCTGAGACAGCTCAGTTCTCTCCCTGCCATGTCAGTGGAATTTGGCCAGGTTTAGACCAAACACCATCAGGGGCTTTGGAAGCAGATTATTTTACAGAGTCAAAGCAACTCTCTGCAGTTGCAACTCTTCAGCAGCTTCCAGGTTCGCTGCAAACCTAGAAGCAGATGGCTTTTCTCATGTAAGGAGGAGAGTGCAGCCAGCCTGACCTTTCAGAGGTCCCTTGCTTGGTTCAGGCACGGGAGGTTAGCTGTTGGGGTCTGTACCTCTCTAGAGCAGCCCGTCTTTTTTCTAGGAACTCTGCAGAGGAGGAGTCTTCCTTCCCAACTTTCACTTTGGTCATTCCTAGCACAGAAGGAAGACACAATTAATGAGCTGCTTCAAACTCAACATGAGGTAGCATGGCTTGTTACAAAGTACAGGCTATCAGGGTGACAGTAGAAGAGAGGCATTTTGCAATAAGAATTAGACCTTGCACAAGCAAGAGCTACTTGGAAATTTAAAATCTGCTTATACCCAACATCTAGCAGAAGTCAACATCCAGAAAAGAGACAAAGCAATGCCAGGCAAGACTGGAAGGGTTACAGGTCTAGACTCAAGTGAACAGCAATTCAGTGACAGCGCAGAGGACAAGGTTTTACTCTATGTCAAGCAGACACAGAGGCATCTATGAACTCAAAGACAGATTTAAGCCCAGAGCTCCAAGAATGGAGCCAGCAGAATTTTGTCTGTGCCACAGAACCCAGATTATTTTCCACACCTGCTTCCCATGGCTTCCCTCTCAGCTTTGAGACTGCAGGCAGGCCTGTCCTTCAGGCACAAAGCTCGCCATCAGAAGGACCAGCTAGAGTGCTCTGCACCTCCACCACTCACCTATGAGACTCTTCTCAGGCGGTGGAGGAACGATGAACCCATTTTGGGCATGCTTCTCCGACAACTTCTCATAGAGACCCAGAAAGTCACTGAACCTCCTTTTCACTGAAAATTGCTTGCTCCTGAACATTGGCATGCTCGTCTGGGGGAAAGAGACGAGACTTTGATCAGACTCACCCAGGGAAGCTTGCCCCTGCATGCACAGCCTTGCTAGCTCTATCTACCATCACTTCTGGGGATGAAGGAGGAGAGCTTGAGCTCTGCAAGACATGAGGAATGAACAGAGCAAGCTCCGGCCTAGGTTTTCACCAAGTTACCTCCTAGCAGTTCTCCTTGGACTGAGCAGCAGTATTAATGCCACTAAACAACAGAGCAGCTGTTACCATGGCCACATGCTACTTGGTAAGCCCTGCCCATTGCCTAATGCCATCACCCCTACTCCCCACAGGAACAGAGACCGCTGTCAGGTCAGACTTTATCACCTTAAGACTACAGGGGCCATCAGTGGCTTTTGACTGCGGTTGCAGAGCAGGAGTGGAGACTAACAAGTCCCCTAGTCCCCTTCACACACCATCTGCTTCAGACCACAGGATGCCTGTAGTCCAGGAGCTGCTGTACAGACAGCTAGGAACAACCTTTTGCAGAGCTCAGAGCAACACCCCAAAGCTCCAGGCAGGGCAGTAGCTGCAGAAAGCTCGATTTCTTTGGACTAGCCCAGGAGAGCAGGTCTTGACATGAAACTAGCTATAGCAGCAGCTCTTCAGCTAAAGAGAGCTCAGATCAGCTTAATCTGCTGCAACCATCAGCACAGAACCACTAGCAGCAGCCCCAGTGTCAGGGGCTCTCCCAAACATATGTCATTGCTGCTGCTCACTCCAATGCTGAGCACCAGTATCAGCCAGGAATGCACTGGGGAAAAGAAAAATAAAGAGATAGCCTCCTTTCAAACAGGTTCAAAACCTATTTCTCAGCTAGGCTCATCCTTTGATCTGTATGAGTAGATTATAACTCATGAATCCATGTAACAAGGCATTCTGACCTCCTGTCTATTTAGGTCACCACTGGCTGGGCTAAGAAAGGACAGTCCAGCTGTCTTCAAGCGTGGAAAAATAATGACACCCTGTCTCAGGAGCAACGAGTTAGACGTACCTGTGTTGACACTTTGTAGGCTACATACGCATTCATGCCATCCCCTACAGAAAGCGGAAACAAGGCATTAATATCACAAGATCAGCACTTTCCACTATACCTGAATGCAAAGCACAAGGCTCCTGCAATCTTCTTGCCTTTGCCTGCTTCAGCAATTCCAATCTCCGATCTGATGGAGCCCCAGATCTTTGCACAGAACTGCAGGCAGCGCCTCACTGCAGGACCCTGGACCCCCGCCCACTAGGCATTTCCCCGACCTGACTCCTTAGCCCTCCTTTTACTTCCTAAGGGAGCCAACACTGACAATCAGGCACTTGTTACCCTGACAGCATTTGGGCTGACTCCACACATCTGCTCAGCACGCAACAATTTGGTGGCTGTACAGCACATGAAGCAGTCTATTCAGAAGATGCAAGTCAGACGGCCTCTGGCTGCATGTGGTTGGATTCTGAAACACCACAGGCAGTTTTCTCCAGCTAACACAGAAATCCCCTTGTTTGGCAAAGGGAGTGTTTACCTGGCTGAAGGGTATCTGCAGAAGTCTGATGCCACCCCTGCTATACCTCTGATTTCCAAGTCAGTGCACCTCTCAACTCCAGAAATCATGAGTCACAGAGTGAGAAGAAGTTGCCACGCATGAGGCTGCTCCACTGGCTGGGATCAGATGTTACCTGGGGTTCCCTGCACCCCAGGGTCAGCTACATAGCTGGCCGAGTTCCTCTGACTCCCACTTTCAACAGAGAGAAACCCTCTTGCTTCTCAGTTTGAAGCCACAGCTGCTAGGGAAGGTACCAGAGCATGGAATAATATACTCAGTTTTAGGTTAATGCAGTTTTGCCTCCCCCCTGCCACCTACACACAAGACAGTGCTGTCTGGAGGTCAAGTCAAACTGGTCACCACAGTTCCAGACACCAAGCTCTGCTACTGCAAGCATCACATTTCACCCTCCCAAAAAACCTACTCCCAGCTCCCTGCCTTTGAGGTCCCTGGCTTTCCAGAACCTGCTTTTGCCTTGGTTGTTTGCAGCCTAGGCATTTTGCTTTGTGTAGCTTCATTTCTTCTAGATGTTAGGAGTCTTGGAGAAGTTACTCTGGAATCAAGTTTGCACTGGCAGAGACAGTTTGAAAGCTGGAGCTGTGGAACATGGAGGTGATAGCTGGATTCCATCCTGTTGCCAAGCCTAGCTTGTCTAACTGTGCTTCACCATGCAACCCAACAGGGTATTAACTCACCAACTTTCTCTGGGTCACTCACTCCTACAGTCAGCTCAAATTTGTCCTCCTGTTCCTCTTCTTCCAGCTGTTTGGAGTATGCACACAAGGACAGCAAGTTAAAATGAGAAAGCCAAGCTTCAATCCACCCCAAACCATGAAGTCCCATACATTACAGGGAGCTTGTCACATTGCCAAGCTGCCTTTGGCTCTTCAGTCTGGCCAAGGCCATTCTATAAAGCCCTCAAGCTTCTCACTTGTGTCCGGGCTACATGTTCCAAGGATCCCAAATTGGATTTGTCTTTACAACACTGCTGTTGGCACAGACCGATGTGCAAACTGCTCAGCCCCAAGGTAAAACTATACAGAGCCCAGCCTCAGCTCTGCACAAGATAGTTCCCTTTGGGCTCTTTTACATCACAATATTGGTTCTCATCTGAAACAGTAAGAGATACCGAACCTATGCAGAAGGTAAGTTGTACTGTGTAGGCACACAGGGATGGACAGCCAGGATAGCAACAGGCAGACCCAGTCCAAATGGATCTTTCCACCACACCCTGCTTTACTAGGTGGCTATTACAGCAGTACTGCCTCTGACAGACCACAGAGGCTTCAGGCTTGCTTAGAGAGCATCGCAGTTAGTGGAATGGTATTAAAGGACTGGGCAAAGCAGAGCTGAGACTGGCCTCAAACTGTGTTTGATCTAGGAACCTGAAGTTGACAGCTTATCGATTCGCTGATCAGCTCAGCATCCTGGCCTAGTTCTGCATTGCTCCTTCACTTAAGCAAGCCTGAAGCCAGCCTCAGACACTACTGACAGCACTGCAGAGTCCATCCTCATGAGCTCAGGGGTGCTTGGGGCAGAAAAGAAGCACTTTCTTTGCGTTCAGAATAGTTTCAGGCTCTCTACAGGAGAAAACCCAGATTCAGGACCTGATTAATGGGGCTTGGCAACCAGACTACAAGTTCCACTTAAGGACCCTGTGCTCTCATGTCACCCGGGAGACTATTTCTCTTAAGAACATGGACAAAAACAACTACACCGCTTGCCCCATCTGCAGCAATACAGCGTGCTAGAGCTCTGAGGCAGAGCTCAGACTGTCAGCTGATATCTCAGCTTTGGAAGCAGTCTACACCACCACACGAGCAAGAATGCTGTCAGGCCGACCCAAACCCCACTTCAGCAGCATCAGTCCCACACTGATGACCTGAGACACAATCCAGGGCATCCAATATGGCAATTACATCAATTGCATCATATAAGATGCATGTTTACAACTAAGTAAACAGATAGGTTCCTGCCAATTACAGTCTGAAACCAGCAGGACAAGTTGGAAAGCTCAGAGCAATTCTCACCTCCTCATAGCTCTTTGGAGGGTTTCTAGAAGAGCTTGCAGTTACTTCTAATGAGGGGGCAGGATTGGATGCTTTGGCCAGCTCCTTCTGGTTGTTTTGCGTGCTGTCTAGAGACAACTCTACAGTGGCATCTGTCAAGATAAGTTTGCAAGGGTCAGCCTCTCTACTTTGCGTTTCTGGAAAGGCAATTTCAATATTCTCAGAGAGGTTCATGGGATCTAGGGAGCAACAATAGTCTTAATTAGCAAAAAATCCATAGGGAGGACACCTGCAAGCATTGGGAAGAGCACGACTTAATGCATCTTCACTGCAGTTCAGAGCATTTGATCAATCCTGCTGGAGAACATCAAGTTAATCCAATTAATTTCTTATTCTAGGAGGAGCCAGACTTCACCTCCTTGCTGCGTGCTAGAGGAGCTGCAAACTAGAACAGCTGAAGCCAAGCTAGATTTTTACACAGCACATAGGGTAGCATGGAAGCTAGGCTCCTTCCCAGTACACTTCTCCACACAGAAGTTAAAGCTTTCATCTGTTAGCAGTTGTCTCAGAACTAATTCTCAGATGCCTCTGCCAGAGGCTGAGGAAGGTCTGACCCTCCTCTTTTCCCCCTACTGAGGGCTGCTATGTCTCCTGTTCCTTCGGAATAGCCACGTCTCAACAAGAGATGCATCCTTCACCTGCATGGAGGGAGGATAAGGTGAAGAACAAAAGTCTTAACTCCAGAAGGACACTTACTGCCTTACAGTTAAAGGCAACAAAACTAAAGCAAACCCCATTTTAATCCTCTTCAGCTTCCAAACAGTTAATCCTGCCACATGATTATGCTAGACACCTGGAGGAAGCTTCTCCCACCTTCCCAAACACACCAGACCTCAGTGTTTCCAGAGCAGACTGGAACACAAGTCTGAGATAAGGCCCTGTCCAGAAATATCCATGACCCACGTGTCATGCTTAAAAGCAGATCGCTCCAGGCTTAGAGTTCAAAAAGCCCCAGCAAACACCCAGTAGATACAGACTCACCTGCAAATAAGTCCTGATCATCTTGCGCTACACGAACCCCATTCTCTTTGGAGGTGCTGCTCACAGGGAGAAGAGATTCCCTTTTTGGTGCCGCGGGCTTGCTCTGTAAGAGAATTAAAAGCACATAAACAAGAGGTTATTTACACTGAGGAATGAAGGCTGGAGGACCAAACAGATCACCTTCCTAGCCGCTGCCACACAGGATCACTACTATGAATCTCATGTGAGCACAGTGGCCAGAGGATACCACAGACTGCTTCCCTTCCACCCACCCTGAGCAGTACAATCTCTGCCAGAAAAGGCTATACCAAAGCATCTGAGCCATTAAGGACACTGAGTGTCTCACAAAACTTCAGAGCCGGTACTGACGCTGAGTTTTGGCTAGCAGGTCACTGGGTTGTACCAGCCCATAGGCCAAGCGTCACAGCCCCAGCCCTTCAGCTACAGGTGTCAGGAGCAGTAGGCAGTCGAGTGCTCCAGTTCACAACACCTAAAATGCACCTGGCCACACCACTTCCAGGTAGCCACTTGCACACCAGCACTAAGACCGCATCAAGGCGGGTGGGCAGCACCAGGGAGCCTCCTGCACTCAATTATAGCAAGCTGAGCACGCTGCTGACAGGAGATCCCTTAGGAAAGCCAAGATGTCACCACTGGCAGCAGAGACCCATGGTGATTTGCTTGCCTGAAGGCAGGACACTGGGGACCACAGGAGCCTTGTAAGCAGCTTAACTTGTGCTAGCAGCTAAACCACCACCACAAGCCAAGCTCCCCTTCCCCAGAGGGCTGATTAGAGCCCACACAAAGGTAGCTGGGCCGTGCTTTAATGCAGCCAGAGCAGCTCATGGACTTCACTGCCCCAGCACTGCTGGGAGCCAGCTTCGTGGAGCCACTCCACTCCCTCCTACAACACCCCTCACAGCAGAGACAAGGCTGCTACAGCTGGACTAAAGTTGTGCATGGCTCTCAGTGTTTTGTAAAGCGATGCTGGCAAAGTCTTGCACACCATGATTTGTGACCAAAAGCTCATGCTTCCTACATATGGCTCAGCCAGGACAAGCCACCCCGAAGGCCAGGACTTAAAACACAGCTGACCCTGCCACAGCAAACAGCCTGTGGCACACAGCTTCCCCAGAGGACCGTCCCAGCTACTGGGAGCAGGCCTGGGGACAAGGTGAAAGCCAACCGGAGAGCTTGTACACCAACCAGTCCACCACACCAGAAGGCAGAGCCATTTCTGCGTTCCTGCTGCAGGCAAGCACTACGGACACCAGTCTCACAAATCATCCCTCATTTTGCAGGCAGACAAGCAAGTATAAGTTACTCCAAGGAAGAATTGGACAGCAAGTGCTATTCTTTGATGTCTTAACAGGGAACAGAACAGGTCTTTGACGGCCAGTAAATGGAGCACTATTAGCAGCGACTCCAAAACAATAGGCTCCTTGGCACTTTCTTCAGCAAGGAAACATCATCGGTTCCCACTGCTCCTGAAGGAGTAATGCAGTGCTAATGCAGCACCTGTTTGAGGTGGGCCCAATCCTTTGGGTACATAAAACATCAGTGTCATTTGATGGCAAGTCCTCCTGCATTTTAGGATGTTTTCCTGGAGCAGAAAGCTGGGACTGCTAACAGTTACAGGCAGGAGCTACATTTGCTAATGACAGAGAGTGGGGAACAGGAACACCCCCACAGGATCCTCCAGACAGACCTCCAGCTGATGGACAAGCCAACAAGAGGGCTGCTAACACCACTGTGACCTACATCAGGGACATTTCTAGCAGGTCTCATTCAGATCCACTGCTTCTGCAGGAGCTCTTCAAGCTGGTAAAGAAAGCCCCACTCTGTATGGACAAGGCAAGGTGGGCTCTGAAGTTTCCCTGATGAGTCCTTTTCTGCATTTGAGAGCTGGGAGACTATCTACTTTTCTACTGTGACTGGGCTCTCAGTTTGCCTCAAATTTAGTTTCTAAGACCATGAAAATACCACACCCTGTTCCTACTTCTCCATCTGCTACTACAGAAGAGTTATGGTTTCTTTTCAATCAGCCCGTGACACAACGCTCACCATCTCAGAGGCCTGATTTAGCACACTCTGACCATCAGGCGTGCAGGTAGAAGCTCCCTAGGTCCTCCAGTGCAAGCACGATGCCTACTGCAGGGAAGCGGACCTTGGGTCAGAAACACTGGCACTTGAGGGCATTCTTAGAGAGGCCTGTGATCACACAGCGATCCAATCTTTGTCAACAGATTGATGAGGTCCAGCTTTGGTTATATTTGTGTCTGGCCCAAAAGCTTCTTTGCTGGCTACTGTATGATAGCTAAGTGCTGTCAAGCCACCTGACTGCCAGCAGCTGGGTTGATCTGCCTTGCCAGCTCAACTCTCCTGTTTCACAGAAAATGTTTTGCTAACGCTCAAGGGCAGCCAGACAAGCAAAGCCACCGGGTTGCACAGAAGAACAAAGTATTAGTTATGACAGTTGCTTCAACAACACTACTAAGCACCTGATAAGCTGCTTTAGCTTAACAGATTCCAATTTCAGTGAAGGGACACTTTCTTTGCATGAAAGCCCACAGCAGTTGGCACTTGCCCATTCTGGTAGGCTGCCTCTACCACAAAGCAACAAGCCACACACTACCTCTTCCAGTTCTTCAGTGAAGAAAGATCCCGAGAAGTTCAAGACCATCACCATGTCCTGGTGGCAGCCAGAGGCACCAGCATCTTCCTCTTGCAAGGCCAGGGTTACACTTTCCTGTGTTATTTTCAAAGCATATGACTCTGCTGCTCTGCTATGCCCAGACCAATGTGAGAGCTCACGCTCATGCAAGGCAGAATCTATCCACATGTCCCCAGCTCTGCCTTGTTCCCTGCTGCTAAACCATGAACAGAAGACATCCTGCTGCTGAGCGAGCATGGCTCAAGAAGCTCCTGACCTGATGCTGCCCTGGTGTCCATCAGAAGTGGGACCGAGACAGCTCCAGCTCTGTGCTGGTGGCAGAAGAAGCTTGGCCAGGCCAGCTCCATTCCCAGCAGCAGGCAGGTTCGCATGTTCATGGCCATGGTCTCCTGCTGGAGGCCTCCCTGTGCCCAGCTCAGGGAAAATATCAGGACTGGGAAACTGCAGACAGGAGAAGGTTTCTGGAGAGCTTTCTGCCAGAGATGCTGGCAGAAGCAGGCAGGCTGAAAAAAGCAGGCAGAAGCCACAGCGTCAGCCCTTGCAGGGGACAACATGACAAGCCTCAGCTCACAGAGCTTAGGAAATCAGCCCCAGTGCCTGCAGCCTTCAAGCAACCAGCCTACTAAAGGAGCCTCTGCAGCTCGTCTAGCAGAGATCCTTGCTCAGTGCAGACGCCAAACCCAAGAACCTGAGGCCAGCAACTGACTGGGGCGGGGTTCGGCCTGGGAAAGTACCAGCCAGTGTTTAGACTCCCCTCCGGTCTACTGATCACTGTCTGGAGCAAATGCTGGTGCAGCTGGCCAAAGCTGGCATGAGTTAATGCCAACAGCCTTCAACAATCAGGGATTCACACATAGAAGACTACTGAAAGCAAGAAGAGGCACCAAAATCCTCCACCACTTGCATCTCCACCTTCCGCAGCAAATTCCTGTAGCAACACAGTGCCCTGGTTTGCTGAACAAGTACCACCAAAGCTTCCTAGACCCTCCTGCAGCCAGTTGTGCCAGTACAAGGCAAGGGAGGTCACCAAGGCGACCCTCCTCATCATGAGCAGGGGACATCAGATGCCTCCTGTCATCTCACCCCCACTGCACGGAGGGGTTCATCCCCAGTGCCAAACTGAAGACAGCAAGCAGCACACCAGCACCCTCTAGATGTTGAAGGGACAAAACCTGACATTGGGGGAAGGAAGACTGGGCTTTTTCCTATGAAGTCTCACAAGCAACACAGCAAAGAGGCTGAGTGATGGCCACCAGCAAGTTTCAAACCAGCAAGGCTGCCTGCTCGTGAGTTACTCTGACACTGATCTGGAGGGCTATTGAGCAGTGCAGACACCTGCCCTGAGCGCCATGCCCAAGCCATGCAGGGACATCCTGATGCTGCTGGGCAACTTCTAGATGCTTGGACTCTGCAAGAATTGACAGGTTATAACCCTGGGGGAACAGAGAGAGCCCATCACGAGCCATTTTGCAGTCTCACAACCAACAGAACCGCCTGCTCCCCCAGGGCCCACTCCCCGACCCCCAGGCACCCACCTAGCCCGCCCCTACGGCGCCCCCCTCCACAGCCACCCGAGGCCCTTGAGGTGCTCTCCGGGAAGGAGGAGTCGCCGAGCTCCCGGCAGGAACAAGCGCCATGGGGCATCACACACAACCCTTTTATTTTTTAAGGTTTTGGGGGTTCCCCCCCTTTTTTTAACCAAAACCGGAGGATGCCGCGCCGCTGCCTGCGGGCACCGGGCCGCCCCTCAGAAAAGGGCCCACCCGCAGGCATCGCCGGGCCCGGCTCCGCGGCTCCTTCTTCACAGCTGCACCCACGCCGGCCCTACCCCTAGGCCGGGCCTAACTCCGAGGGGCGCTCCCCGTCCCCCGCCACCGCGGCCCGCACTCACGGTGCCGGTGAAAATGTCCTCGCCCTCCGTGTCGCTGTCGGCCGGCCCCGGTGCGTCGCTGTCGCCGCCGTAGGGCTCGGGGAAGGGCGGCGGGAGGCGCTCGGCGGGGGACGGGGAGCGGGAGCCGCGGGCACCGCCCGACGCCATGTCCGCGCTGCCGCCGCCGCCGCCGCCGCTTCCGCCTGCGACAGCCGCGCCGGAAACCGCCGCCGCCGCCTTAACTCGCCGGGGCGGGGCCGGAGGGACGAGCGGCCTCCGATTGGGCGGTGCCTCCGCCCGCCCCCGCTAGGAGAGCCAATAAGCGCCACCGTTTTCCTCCGCTGAGAGGGGTCGCTCCGTCCTCATGGAGGCGGCCGTCCCATGCGAGACGGTTGTGGTCCTCTCAGACGCCCCCAGCCAGCCTTAGACCCCTCAGCACCCCAGCCAAGATGGCCGTGGTCTACCCAATGCTGCAAGATGGCCACGGTCCCCTCAACAGCACAACTGAGGTGGTCACGGTCCCATCAATGTCCCAGTCAAGATGGCCATGGTCCCCTCCACTGAGGGGAGTCAAGTGAGACCCAACACCCCAAATGAGATGTCCATCAACCCCTCGATGCACTAACCCAGACACCATAATGCCTTTGATGTCCCAGCCAAGATGGCTGTGGTCCCTTCAACACTTCTACCATGACAGCCACCCACGCTTGAGTACCTGAACAGAGGTAGCTTTGGTCCACCCCAGTACCCTTACCAAGATGACCACAGCCCCCTCAACACCTCAACCTAGGACAGCTGCCATCCCCTTCACACCCTGAACAGGGGGGCCACCTGTTCAGCTCGAGGGTTTTTGAGAGAAGCCCAAGAGAGTCGATGCTGCTATAAACTGCCTTGATCCTTCCCTCTCCCACCTAAACAGCCTGTAATAAGTCTGTTGCAAGCCCCAAATGTTCTTCCCTGCATCCCAGTATGAGTCCCATATCCCTAAGACAGTGACTCCCTTTGGTCCAGCTGCTCACTTTTGGTGATGGGTCACCACCACCCCACTGGGCTGGTGGCTCTTTTGGTATAGGATGATCCAGGCAGCGAAGTAGGTAAAGCAGAGCCAGGTGAGACACCCTGGACTTCCATCAGCTTTGGGCTGAGGGAGAAGATCCCGATGCAGATAAACCTGACAGGGTCCCTGAGCTGCTGGACATCCCTCAGGTGAATTAATTTACCAGGTGGTGCCCCAGAGAGAGGGTTTATTTCTCCCAGCAGGAAGCACCAAGGTGGCTGCTGGGTAGCGTGGGTCCCTCAGTTGTGAGAAAGTAACTGAGAGAGATGGATTTTCTATTGTCTCATCTGTTTCCTGCAACGAATCAGCAAAGTCCAGTAAATATCTCCAACCCTTCTACACTGGAGCATTTCATTTCATATGTGATTGCAACTGTGTCGCACTTTCCTCCTCCATCCCTTCTGGCTCTCAGGCGAGGAGTGTGAGGACTCAGAATGCACTGTGCTCTGTTGCAAACCAAAAACATAACACAGCTTATCCTTATCTTGAAAGAGTTGCTGGTATCCTCCTCTTCCTACAAAACAGTGAGCAGCTGCTAGTTCCCTTCTGTCTGAAATTGTCTTTAGGGTTTGTAGTGGCAAGTTCCATCCTTTTGCTTACAGGTGGGTCACCAGGCAGGTATTGTCTGAGATTGCCTCAGTGGGTTTGAAATGATGGGTTTCACCTTGATGACAACCTGCCAGTGTCACTCTTTTGAAGTGACATAACAGTGGATGGCTAGGGATGAGTAGGGCTTAACATAGCTGTCCCATAGAACTTTCCAACAATAAAGTATGAGGAGCAAGCAGAGAAGGCTTTGAACCTGCTTCTGGCAAACCTGATTTTGAGGGCAGAGGAAAGGCTGAGGCTGTAGGACATCAAGATGAGCAGGAGAAGCATCAGGATGACAAAAGCAGCTGCCAGTATGGCCTGGAGCTCCTTCCACCTGGACCTCGCACCCATTTAGATGATTGATTGACAGCCTACAGTTCACCTCTAACATGAAGGGCAGGAGTGCCACCTAGGTCCTGCATCACATCTCTGGCATCTCTTGTCTCTGTACAGCTGCATTCAGGCATCTCAGTTGCTCCTCTAAAGTGTGTTTCAGAAGCTATGAGCTGTCTTGATAAGCTGTGGAGATGAACCCCACCCAACTGCTCAGCCATACCGGTCACATCCTTATTTTCTGCAGATTCTCCACATGTTTGGCCTCTGGAGGATAGGATGTCAGCTTAAAGGAATAGTTTCATCTACTCAGGGTTGGAGCTTGGGCACATATGGTAGCTATTGGTCTGAGAATGAGACCACTTTCTGGCACAGGCCTCTTTTGATTATACACCAGGCTCCAGGTGTCAAGTTTAGACCTCTGGAGGGCATTCAGATGCTCAGGCAGAGGAGTCCTAGCTCTGATGCCCCATAGGCTTAGGGGAAATCCCACCATATATAACTGGAAGCCAGGCAGGAGCCACAAAGGTTTCTAGAGTGCCCAGGCACCACCCCCTCAGGCCCAGAAGCAGAAGTGAAGGTCAGCTTGTGGTAGTCATGGTCAGCCGAAGTGGCTCAAGAAAGATGCCTTGAGGTACTCCATCATGACTGCACCTGAAAACCTTTATACTGATGAGCCTTTGAAACCTCAGCAGAGAGAAGAGGTGCTTTATTACCCACCCATGTTCATTCAAGATCTCCCATATCATTCCCATGCACACCCAGATGCAACCTCCTGCATGCACAGATCTTTCCTATCCCCTCAGGACAAGTTCTGACCCCATCTTCCCCACCACATCCCTTTCCTTCCAGGCCATTTTCCTCTCCCTGGGGACTCAGTTCGCCCCTGTCCCCAGCCACATGGTTCCTCTGATCCCCTCCACTCCCTTCTGAGGACATTGCCTTCTTCTCCATCCCCCTTTATATTCTTTCTGGGTTCTCTGTGCATCCCCTACTTCTCCTTCCCCTTTACTGTGCACTTGGATCCCCACCACCACCAACCAGGGGTCTCCAACCCCAGGCAATGGCCCAAGGACCCCTGTGCTTACAGCAGAAACCATCCACAGGAGCCAGAGGAGCTCATTAATCACCTTTTTATTTTATTTCAAGTGCTGTACACAAAGTCATTCACACCCAGGTGCTCCCAGCGCCCCTGTGCAGACTCCACCTCAACACCCCCTGTGATCCAGTACTCGCTGCTGCTTGGTGCAAGGCCAAAATAAGTTACCCACCTCCCTGTGCTCCCCATGCCTCAGGCACTGGGGCAGGTCAGCATCAGCCCTGCCAGTGTCTGGTTCACCCAGAGTGCCCCGCACCAGGGTAAGTGCTTCAAAACTCAAAGTCACAGCATTAGGCCCTGCCTACTCCTGGCATCGCTGGCCCCAGCTCCCAGTCCCCAGCTCCAGGGGCTCAGCATGGCATGGCAGCCTCTGATGGAAGCAGGGAGCACCTGCAGGGAAAGGATGAGGTTGTCACACTCGTGCTGCCAGCAGCTGCCTAGAACCCACCTGCCTGACCACCCCAGGGTGCCCAAGAGCTGCTGGCTACTTTTCTGGGGGTATCCCCCCCAGGTTTTGGCCCCCCACTTTGACTCATCCCACAGGGATGTGCCATCAAGGTGTAGTGAACCTGATGCAATGCAAAACTCAGCACCAGCCAGCATAGTCCTGGGATGGCTAAAAACAGGAGCAAAGCCACAAGGATCAGCTCAGTCCAGTGGAGGTTTGGAGTCTTGTGTCCAACAGGGTCCCCAAGGGGACAGAAGCAGCGAGCCCCCAGTGCCATCTGCTGCATCTGAGGGATCTCTGGCAGAAGCAGACGTGCCAGGCAGTACTCACTCCATCTTGGCTTCCAGGTGGTGGACAGTCTGCTTGTCCAGGTAGCGGCAGAAGAGTGAGAGAAGGTTGCTGGGCAAGAAGAGAGGCTCCACCAACAAGGCCTTGGGCACTTGCGACAGCTCCCGGGCAACCAGGAATACCATGTCTGTCCTGGGGGCATCAATGCAGGGGGTTGAGTGCCCCATCAGCTGGCCAACCCCAACCCTGTCGTTTGCACTGCCCCTTACCACATCTCGAAGTCCCCACCACGTGGCTCCAGCGGTGCATCGGATGACAGCAGCCTCTCGCCGTGGCTCAGCAGGGAGTAGAGCAAGGAGATCCCAAACTGCAGGAAAGCACCAGGAGTGTCATGGCCAGCGGTGGTGGCACCCTGGGGACACGACAAGGCTCTTGCCCTCCTTGGGGCCACCTACCTGGTTCTTCAAGGCCATGGCAAGGGGGAGCTCAGGGGACTCAGGCAGAGGCCTGGTCATCTCCTGCAGGACCTCAATGAGTTTGCTGAAGGTCATCCTGCCCACCACCTCATTCAATGGGCTGTAGAGCAGGGGGAGAGACTGGGCACAGCAGAGGAGAGAGCAGGAATCTGAGACTGTTTGACCCATCATGGCCACAGCCCCATCTCTGAACCCCATCCCAACACCTGGGGGGGACGCAAGGGGCAACTCTGCACACACACCCGCCTTCAGGGGGACAGTCACCATGACTGCTTTAAACCCTGCTGGACACCTTTCTCCTCCCCCTCCAGGAATGAGAACCCTGCCTCATGTCAACCCCATCAGCTCCCTTGCCATGCTGGGATCCAGCAGGATGGGCCCTCCCCCATTGCCTACTGGGTCCCCTCTCCCCCAGCAAGAGCAACAGGGGAAGGAGGCATCCCGGGATGACCGTGCCCTGGCTGGAGGTGCTTGCCTCATCCAACACGTCCTTCTTCATGAGGAAGGGCAGGTGATGGGTGATGGTCAGCAGGATCTTCTCCGCTTGCTCCCGGGTCAGGTGGGGCAGCAGCCGGGCTGTGAGCTTCTTGCCCTTCTGCACACATAGGAGTTGCAGGAATTCATCCTCTGCCTCCCTGGGGACAAAGGCTCCATTGGCACAGATCCCAAGGGACCTGTAGCATCTCTGTCCATCCAGAAGGACCAGCATCAGCTCCAGCAGAGGACAAGTCTCACAGGCAGGGTCAGCACAGGCCGTGGTGACACACAGAGGACAGGATCCAACACTCACTGTCACCCAGAGCTACTGATCCATGACCATCCAAGCCCAGCAAGGACCAGGACATGCCGCCTGCTCCCCCCTCCCCACAGTACAAACTCACTCTTCACTGCTGCAAGCTCTGATTTTCAAGGCTTGGTAGATATGCTCCACTTCTTGGCTCTTCTGCTCCTGACAGCAGGGCTGCTGCTCCTCTGGGGCCAGAGACATCTTCCGCTGCATCTCCTCCACTTCCAGCAGCTGCAGAAAGAACTGCAAAGACCACAATGGGTAAAGAGGCAGCTCAGACTATCTTCTGCCTACCAGTTACCCAGGACCTCTGCCCAGGCCGATATCCCCTCACAGAGCTCCTCAGACTTAAAACCAAGCACCTACATCATCCCATCTTGTCCCAAAACACAGCTTGCTCACCTTCTCGATCCTGTGCAATGCCCGAAGCCGGTGGTTCCCTGCAGCCTTCAGGAATGGAGAAAGGAAGGCACAACAATTACAGCCAGCACCAGACACTGCCATTGGCAGAGTGCTGGGGCCAGCTGCTACCTGGGGATCAGAGGCAGCTTCAGCCATGGCCATCTCCAATTGCCCAGAGCCTCATCCCACCCCTCGGCAGGGGACAAGCTGCTATCACTGAAGCAGCACCTGCTCCAACAGCACACCCCATCCCACAGCTCAGGGCACCACCCATGCTCAATTGTAACAACTCCTGAAGCTCCTGCTAAAGCTGCTCCAGGGCCTGGGGAAAGCTCAGAGTGGCATCTCCAGATATCCAAGGCACCAACCAGCCTGGCTGCCTCTCACCTACCTCCTCCACAAGGGCATGGTGTACAGCATCGATGGCCCGGCGAGGACTGTAGCAGGTGGACACCGCAACCTGGCCCAGCGACCCTGCGATGCGCACCACTGGAAGAGAGATAGGACATGGTGAGACCATGTCCTACAACTCCTCACACAGCCCACCCAGCCCAGGCCCTCACCAGAGTCATACGTCTCCGCTTTCTGGATGAACGGTGTGACCAACTTGGGGGGCTCCTGCTTGTTGCGGCGGCCGAGCAGCTCCTCCTCTGCCTGTTTGCGCTCCAGCCGCTGGTAGTATGTCTGTAACGACACATGTAGGCAGAAGGGGAGCTGCCCCAAGCCTGGGTAACCCTCTGGCTCCCAAAGGGTTTCAGCTCCAGTCCCAAGGGGCAGGATGAGCCACTGTTGATGCCAGCAGGAGCTTACCTGGTAGTAGTAGTCATCATCCATATTCTCACTCTGCAGCTGGATCATCTCCACCTTGATGACCCAGTCCTTCTCCTTCGAGGTCATCAGCCCAGCATAAGGGTCCACTTTAGGAGACCACAGCTTCTTGGGGGACATGCTGGCGTGGGAGAAGATTGCAGCCTGCTGTGATTGCCCACAGCCCCCCCACAGGTCCCCGGGACCCCCTTACCTCTGCGTCTGCCTGCCTTGCTGCTGCCGCTGGGTCAGGATCCGCTGGTGCTGAGGGTGCAGCTGGGTCATATGGCTGGGTGTGCTGCAAGGGAGACCAGGTGGGTGCTGGGTCCCCGCACTAGAACTGTCCCCAGAGGGATGCCCCCCCAGCTGCTTTGCAGGTCTCCTCCGGTCCCACCCACGCACCCCACTTGCTGTCCTGCTACCTGAGGTTCAGCTGGCCACTGGCTGATGGACTGAAGAAGAGAGCAGGGTCCAAAGAGGGAGACATAGGACCAAAGTGCATGGCAAGAGACTGCGGTGGGCTGCTGATGTTGGGTGACATGGGCCGGAAAGGGGTCGGAGCCGCATACCCTGCAGTCTGGAGAGGAAGAGAGGAATATTCAGGTGTCTGAGCCTTCCCCTCCGAGAGGGCCAGAGGGGTCTGCCAGCTCCATGTTAGCCCCTGGCTCCCATCCTTACAGGGGCCACCCTCTCCCACATGGAGGAGATGCATGGGACACCATGGCAAGGTGATATCCTCCATGATCCTGCCACTAGGGCTGGGCAAGGCAAGGGGACCCTGGTGTCACCAGGGATTGCATTCCCCAAGTCCATCACCAGTGTCCCAGCTTGACACCAAGCACAACACCATACCCAGTGCAGGTACCGTGGGGACATCAGGACAAATAGATTTTTGAAGCAATGGCTACACCAGTGGCTCTGCTTTCCCCATTGGCAAGACGCCAGAGACGTGCGCTCAGGATTAGATGGAGCTGCAAAGTCTGCCCTGGATGGCAGAGCTTTGGGAAGGCACTGTCCCTGTCCCATACCATTTCAGGGCCACCTTAGAAGTGACATGGTGGTGGCTCACAGCCCACTACGTCACCTGGCTGGAAGCAAAGAGCGGAGAGGGTCTGCGAGCTGGCGTGAAGGGCCGAGGGGAGCATGGGGAGCGAGGCATCAGAGATGACTGCTGCAGGACAGGAGACAGAAGGCATCACTAGGACAAGCTTGCCCCTGAGTCTGGACCTCTGGGAAGGGGAGGGCAGAGGAAGAGGGGACACAAGAGCCCCCCCAAAAACTGTTACCTGCCGAAGAAAGCGCTGGGGAAAGGACTTGGGGGACATCAGTCTGAAGTCAGGGCGCTTGAGCTGGGGAGAGCCCCCATAGCTCCTCTGCATGGGGGATCCGAGGAAGTCGAGGGCCATGTTGGAGGATGGTGGAGGCCTCTCCAGGACCTGGAGGATGGCTTTATCCTACAGGGAGGATGTGGCAGGAGATGGGAACAGGGCCCAGCTGGCATCAGTTTAGCTCCCCCAGCATCAGGCAACTCTCCAAAGCCTTTGGTTGTTGCTCAACCAGACCATGCACTGGCCAGGCTCCCATCCTGGTGGCATGCAACAGCAGGGGACCCCCAGCACAGGGGTCCTGGTCCTCCCCAAACTCAGCAGCTTTGCTTTCAAACTCAAGCTCTGCTTAAGGCGGGCACCTTCGCCCACAGCCTTGGCACCCAAGAGACATGTCCTTGCACCTCCAGGCCTATGATGAGGCTTTGGAGGTTCCTCAGTCATCCCAAATCACCTGCACGACCCTTGGCCCAGGGTATCGGAGGGCCCTTGGCCACTCCCTGAGGGCCTGGCTGGGGGTACTCACCTCCAGCATGTGGTGGGGTGGGATGCTGCTGGGGCAAGAGCCCCACACCACGGGATCCATCGCCAGCTGGAAGACAGGAAGATAGTCAGCATGGGGAAGACTGACAGGGAACACTGCAGGGGCCAGTCAGCCTCATCACCAGATGGGAGGGGACATTTTTACCATGTCCTCTTTGCCAAACTCTGCCCAGCAAGCACCAATCCTGCTGTCCAGCACCGCTGAGTCCTGGCTCTGCAAGCAAAGAAGAGGTTACAGGCACGTACTCAGCCCTAGCACAGCAGGCCTTCCTTGAGCAGAGACCAAACTATCCCCTGGTGCCCTCTGTGGGGCAGGACCCACAGACATGGAGACGGAGGTGGGAGCAGTGGGTCCCTACCAGTCCCCCTGCCTGCCAGCCAGGCATAGATCCCCTCCCTTTCCGCTCACGCTTCACCTCCAGCGTGGGTTTGCTCTGCACAGCTCTCATCACTGCTGGGTCTCCCAGGTCATTGGGCTCTTCACAGGGCTCCTGGTCCTCAGTCTCCAGCTCCTCCTCCTCTTCCTCCAACTCAGAGCCAACCTGCTCAATCTCTAGCTCCATCCCACCTTCCTCCTGGGGCTCTCCCAGATCCTCTGGCTGCTCAGCCATTCCCGGCCTGGGTTCCTCCCTGCCCTCCATCTCCTCTGCCACCACTTCAGCCAGCTCAGGGCTCATCTCCAGAGGCATCAGGGGTTTTGCAGCATCCTCCTCAGTGGAGTCTCGATCTTGGAGGGGGGAGGCAGAGCACATCAGGGTGAGTGAGAGCCTGGGCAGCATCCACCAGGGTTCCTGCTTCAAACCCAGCTCCTCACCAGGCAAAAGGACGCCTTCCTCACCCCCCCACCTCCATCCTCCTCACCCCATTGGGCACTGGCTGATCTCCCCGACCCTGGGGCTCCTCTGAGATCTTACCTAGCCCAAAAGTCATCTCATTGTACAGGTCGAGCTCTTCGTCCTCCTCGGCCATCTCCTCCAGCAGAGGCACATCTTCTACCAGCAGGTAGTCCTCGAGGATCTGGAGTTGAAAGCAGCAGGGTCTCAGCTAAGGGAGACAGGCAGCGATGGGGCAACCCTAACCTGCCCCCAAGTGGGGGGGGGCGAGGGGGGAGGCACCCAACCTCCCCCCCACTCCATTGGTGGTGCTGGGCAGACCCCAGGGCTCACAGCTGCTGGAAAGGCAAGAGCAGGGACCACTGGCACTACCAGTGAGGGCAGGACCCGCTGGCTCAGCACAGGGTAGGAGCCTGCTAAAGCCTACAGGGACTAGGGCTGCAGCCACCCAGAGGTGACAGTGGTTCCAGCCAGCACCAGGGTTGCCAGCATTGAAGAGCACTAGTGTGGCTAGTGCCAAGGGACACCATTAGGCTTCAGAGTGAACACCCCGCTGCTGGGGCTTGAACAGCACCCGAGCACAGGCAGGAAAGGGCACCCCACTAGCACCTCTGGGACGGTATCTTCTCCGGTACCGGCCGCTCCCGAGAGCGCCAGCACCGGGGGGGAGGGGGCGTGACCCGGGAAAGGAGGCGGCCGCAGGGCCGGGCCAGCACGCCAGGGCGGAGCAGGGCGGGCACTCACAACCGGTTCACCGCCCTCCGCCATGCCTCAGCACCGCCCGCCCGCCCGCGTCCCTCTACGGGGCCAGGCTTCCCCCGACACCGCCTTTTACGGGACCGGCGGTGCCGTACAGCATGGCGGCGCCCGGCGGCGCCCCGCGCCTGCGCAGTCCCTCCGTCCCGCCCCTCGGTGAGGCCCCGCCCCCTCGTCTTGGCACCGTCCCCTCGGCCGTAGAGCAGGGATGGGGATGGAGCTGGGGAGAAGGAGGTTTAACGACCCCACTCGCGAAAGGGGGTGTAAAACTGCGAACATATGCATCTTTCAGGGCACGGAAAACCCCAGACTGGCTTTTCCCACTGCCTTTGTCGCTCCTGGCCAGCGAGGGAGTTTTCCAAACCAATACCCTTCTGAGCAATCATGGAAAAACAGTGGGATGTTAGTCGGTCTGGCTGGAAGTACCTCTGAGATCCACAGAAGTATATCAAAAGCCCAGGTGAAGTAAAACTAAAGCAAAGACGCTGGAAATCTCTGCATCCTGTGAAACACAGCAGGCTGCTCTCGTCTCCCTAGAATGACGGGAGTGTGTCATACATCACCTACTGCTTAAATATTTCCTCTAATAAAAGCAGAAGCAGTCTCAAAAAAGGAAGATTTGGCTGTTTGAGTCAAACCAGCATGGCCTTTTTCAAGGTTTTAGCTGGGATAGAGTTAATTTTCTTCACTGCAGCTGGCATAGTGCTGTGCTTTGGGCTTAGTATGAAAACAATGTTGAGATAACACACCGATGTTTTGGTTGTTGCCGGGTAGTGCTTGTACTAGTCAAGGACTTTTCTAGCTTCCCACACTCTGCCTGGTGCACAAGAAGCTGGGAGGGGAGGGGGCACAGCTAAGAGAACAGATTCAAACTGGCCAAAGGGATATTCCATATCATGTAATGTCATGCCCAGTATGTTACCTGGGAGGGGCTGGCTCAGGGAGGGAGACAGCAATCATGCTTGGGGACTGGCAGTGTCGGTTGGCGGGTGGTGAGTGGTTGTATTGTTTGTGTTTCTGTCTTTTTCCCTTTTCATTATATTATCATTATTGTTTTATTCTAATTATTAAACTGCTCTTAACTCAACCCACAAGTTTTCTTTTTTTTGCCTTTGCTCTTCTGGTACTCTCCGCCATCCCACAGGGGTGGGGGGAGTGAGTGAGCGGCTGTGTGGTGTTTAGTTGCTGACTGGGGCTGAACCACGACAGCCTTTCAGAAACATCATGTGGAAGAAACTCATGGTTCAGCTTCTCTTTATGGGGAAAGTCAGCCGGGCATTGCTGGTTATGGGAAAGTCATCTCCAGGGACTCTTGTCCCAGTGGAGAGAGGCCAGGTGTCAGCATGGAGAAAGGATCCGTGTCCTACAATCAGCTATTTGCATAACTAATCCTCCCCAACCCGAGGGGATCTCTCACCTGGGCAGAGCTAGACTAGCCAGTGGGTCAGGCTCTGAGGTGGCGAGCCCCAATGCCGGCTCAGCTGCTGACACAGCAGTTAGCGTTTATTTCTGGGAGGGCCCCCATGTCCCTGATAAGGCTCCAGCAGCAGCTGCATCCTCTTAATCTAACAGCAAAAACACTCAGCAATAGTAGCTATATGGCTACTGGTGCTGCTGACCGAGCGGCCAGCAAACTGAGCAAGAGCTCAGCTCAGACCTGGCCCAGCAGAAATGGATAACGAGTACTTGCAGGTTTTTTTGTTTGCTCAGTCGCTAGTGATTTACTTGCTGCCTTTGGGTGGGGGATGTTCTATTGATTTAAAGACAGGTCTTTAAATGGGACATATTAAGATGGCAAGTTTTAAAGGGGCTCAGTGTTAGAGGAGCTCTGTCATACTGCTATTTTCTTCCCACTAGTAGTGACTTTCCTTTCTTTTCTCTTTTTTAAACTTTGTAGTCCTTATATGGCTAGGTGTAGGACAGTATACACTGCTTCCCAGTCTAAAACAGTGTCTCTAAAGATAAGCAGTACATGACCTATAGGACAACAAGCAGATGAGTTCCTAGGTGTGTAAAATATCTATGTGCTCTTTAATATTGGTTCATTTTCCTTTTTTAACCTTGGCTTCCTTAATGCTGCTATTCAAAGCTGATCTACTTCTCTAAGCAGTACTTAGTGTTATAAAGCCACTCAGAGGTGTATCTAGCCTAGCTGGGCTACGGTGCTCACAATTATTCTGGTGCCTCCTCCAGAAAAAGCAGCTCTTTGACCTTTGGGGTCTTGCATTTGGCACCAGGGAGCCTGTGCTACACTTGAATGGCAAAGTCAATTCATCCTGCAGCTGCCAGACCAAGATGCTGACTCAACAGGTTTTAAAAGCAAGCAAGCTAAGACTCAGAAATCAAGGAGGCTAGGCTACACCTGCATTGGCGTGATGCTAGCCCTGGCTGCAAAATCCTCAGCAAGAGGTAGTTTTTGGAGGTCCTCCTTTGGGTGAGGAGCAGGAGCTGGGTGAGCACCTTGACATGCTCTGTGACCTACGCCCAGCGAGGTGCCCTGACCACAGGCATCCAGCTCAAGGCCTGGGGGAGCTGCTCCCCTGGGGCCTTCAGCCTGACGCCTCAGACCTCTGATGCCGCCAACCCCGACGTGAAGTCCCCTCAGCAGGGCAGGCCGGGTACGGCCACAGCAGCACTCACATCCGCCCTCGGGGTGGCTACGGCCGGTACCGGGTAGCACCGAGCACGGTGGGCGGGCTCCATGCTCTGCCGAGTCCCGGCCGCTGCCTCAGGCTGAAAGCGAAACCGAAAGCGAAAGCTCCGTGAGCTCCCTCGCCTAACCTCTCGGCTCTCTCGCCGCCCGGAGACTGATGACGCGCGGGCGTTTCCGCACTGCGATTGGCCGCGGGCGGTAGGGGCTATAAAAGGCGGCGGGCGAGACGGGGTGGGACAGTTCGAGCGGGCAGCGGAGGCGACCGGGCGGCAGCCATGGAGCTGTTGTTGAAGGTGGGGGTCCTGGTACTGATCGTCATGGTCGGCCCGGGGGAGGCGGATGGTGAGTGCCCGGGGTGTGGCGGGAGGTGCTGGGAAGGGTCCGCTACCGGTTACTGGTGGGGGGGAGGAGGGGCGGGAGGTGCTGGGAAGGGCCCGGTACCGGGGGGGGTGGGGTGGGTAAGAGGGGTGTGAGGGGCCTGGTTACCGTACCCGGGTAGGAGGGCGCTGGTGTCTCTGAGCCCTGCTTCTCACGACTCCCTCACCCCCCTCTCCAGAGATGCCAAAGGTGGAGGTGTACTCCCGCAAACGGGCCGTCTATGGAGAGGAAAACACCCTCAACTGCTTCGTGAGCGGCTTCCACCCTCCGAAGATCGACATCACCCTCCTCAAGAACGGGGAGCCTATGGCCGACGTGAAGTATGCAGACATGTCCTTCAACGACAAGTGGCAGTTTGAGCGCCTGGTGCATGTGCCATTTGTCCCCAATAAGGGCGATGTCTACGTTTGCAAAGTGGCCCATTCCACCTTCAGTGAGCCGCAGATGTTCCGATGGGGTATTGTGCGCCGCCTTCTTCGAGCTTTGCTGCTATTCCTGTGCAGAAGCCAGAGTTCGTTCATTTGTAGCCCAGCATCTCTGTTTTCCTTCTCAGGGAATGCAGTGCTGTAATGGGGTGGATTTTGAGGGCCTTGTGCTATGTAGATGGAAAATTGGCTTCGGCTGGGCTGCTGAAAAGGCTGTGTATATGTACCCAGGACAGAGTATGTCGGTAGCAGACAGGGAAGGTGTGCCTCAGTATCACCTGTAGGTATTTGGTTATGGTGTGTCTGATGGCTCTGATCTCTTTCTAAGTCAACTTGCCTAGAAAGAGATGGGTTGTGCAGTGATTTTTGGTGAATGTAAGGAAAGATATAGCGGTGGGGATGGATGGTGGTGATCCAGCCCACTGCAGCAAGGAAACAGCTAGGCAAAGGCAGCTCTGGTTACTGCACTGGGCCTGTTGCCAGCAGGGGTGATGGGTGAGAGGGGGTGCTCTTTTCCCCAAAGCCTAATGCCCTCCCCTTTCTTCTTGCAGATGAAGATTTCTGAGCAGCTTCTTGCATAATCATGGTGAGTTATGCTGATCCTCCATGCCCATGCTGGCAAGGGGAATGCAGACTGCTTTCTGTGGGGGAATTCTGTAGCTTGCAGAATTGAGGAATAAAAGCCACCACCCCAAAAAAAAAAAAACCCAACCCTCCTATCTATAGTGTTGCCGCTGTTTGGGAGCGGGGCTGTTCCCACACCCTTTCTAACCCCTGCTATGGCCAGTTCTGAGCTGCACCTTGCCTACAGGAGTCTCCCTTGTTCAAAAGAAAGGAGTCCCTTGGAGCAAAACTTTCCCATATCTCTTTGGGTGTGACTGATCTGGATTGCTGTGAATTATCTGGATTTAGCAATTGCATAAATACTAGTTCTATCCTTGAAAGTGAAAATGAAACTAAAGACATATGGCCTAGCTGACGTAGGTGCGATGCTGGTTGAAATGCCTTAGTTACATACCCCGGTAGAGGCTTTATAATTATTAACTATATAATTATTAACTTATATAATTATATATAACTATATAATTATTAACAAGACTTGGCAAGACCTCGCTTGAAATGTTCTCTGAACTGAACAAGGAAAATGTTGATGACTTTTAGACAGACAAAATCATGAGTCAAATGGACTTTGTGAATCAGAAAAACTGCCTTGCACTTTCTTGGGAAGATGTAGGTGGATCTGAGTCCTTCAATTCTCACTAAGGCTGCTGTCCCTCCAAAGCTCTCCAGCCCTTCCTTGCTGTAGAGCAGCAGGTGCTAGGAGGGGTGTTGGTCTTCCAGGGACAAGAGAAAACGGAGGTCAGTTGACCACCTTTCTAGTGGGGGACAACAGAAGAATATAGGCTCTTAATTTGTAGCAGAAAAGCTGAGATGTGATATCAGGGACTTGGAAAGGCTCAAAAGATCCCCCAGAGCCAAAAATGGTTGGATTGGAAGGATATTTAGAGGGGATGCTGGGAGTGCTTAAGTGTTTGTCCCTAACTGCAGCTTGAGATGGGATGCTGAGGTAAAGGGACCTGCAATTTGATGAAGTGCAGACATTTCTAGGTAACAGAGCACTGAAAAATTATATACAGCCACTCTTCTGTTTTGTCACTTGCATTTGGGTGGTAGGAATGGAAACCTGGCCCCACGGTAGGGTCTGGGGTGTGCTGTGTCCCCGCAGCAGCATGGTGTGCCACAACTTTGGTTGGACATCAGGGTGGAGGCCACCATGGCAAGGGGATGCCAAGCTTGGCTGAAGGTGGGACATGGGTGACTTTTCAAGAGTCTGGAGTCTCTGACTCTGCAGTTGTGGAAAACACATTTGTTTTTTTCATAAAATAATTGCAGTTGAAGGTGTGAACAGAGTGACTGATGTCAGTCTCCTTACCTTGTGCAGGTCTAAAGAATTCTGCCTTGCAAGTAAAAATTGTCTTCAGCTTCTGTCCTTTCTCACATCTCGCTTCTGGATATAATGAAGAGGAACAATCATCTTCATTGCAGAACTTATTCTTTATTAAAAAATGTTATGGTTTGACTTTACCTTGAGGAGTTCAATTTACATGCAAAATGCAAGCAGTAGTTTTGGTGTTGTTTTTTTTTCTGAACACATAGCTATAAATGCCTACTCAATAAAAAAATAATGGTAGCTCTTCAGTGTTCTGAATTATTCAGGGTCAAAATAAAGCATTTTGTCAGAACACTTTTGTTGAAATAAAATTTCAAGATTTCAGTACAGTCCTTTAAAGTGTTTCTTCAGTTTTACAACCCAAGCTGATTCTGATGGCTGCTCGGTTACAGGCAGATCTGGAGGGTGGTGGCACCAAGCTCAGGTGCACTTTTTTAATCCTGCTGAGAAGCTGCAGGAGTACTTTCCTATCAAAAAAAACCAAAAGAATTAAAGGTTTATGTGGGATCTGCCTGGCCACAGGTTCCTGAGTTGCCCAGAACATATGGCACAAGGCTAAAAAAAAAGGACAAAGTGACACCAGGTCTAATCTTAAAGCTGGGTGTGAGGAAAAGGAGTAGATGGGCAGGATGGTGTCCAAGGGTGAGAACTTCGGCTGCTGCTTCTCAGGAGGTGTGTGGTGTAAAGCTGTGCCAAGGGGAAGCAGATGGGTGTGTCAGTGGCTTTAATTCCTCTTCTGTAGTTCTCCCTGTGAAGAAGTCCTGTTAAGTCCTGGTCTGCCACACCTTGGGGGTTTGATGGCACTACCCAAAAATGGTGCTTTTATGGAGAAGTCAGTACAATGGGTTGGTGGTGGTTAGATCAAGGAGGAGCTCATCAGTGCAGGGCTGGATTGGGTTCCTGGCAACCCAGTGGAGGTGATCTGTCACATCTCTTCTTGGGTGTTTTAAGATTTGCTGTGGCTGGCATCACAGAACACCCACTTGAGATTTTGAGGCATCATGGCTTGTTTCACAGCTTTTTTCCATTAAAACCAAATTTTCTGTGAGGTACAATAATAGTTAATAATAACTGTCTTGTGCAAACCTCTGGCTTTGCTTGAAAAGGCATTTACTTCAAAGACAAATTCTTTGCTACAAGCGACACCTTGCTGGGGTGAAGGAAGCAGTTATGGGGACTTTGCACTCATGAGAGTAGCATTCAAACCAGGAGAGGTGGGTATGTCACGGCTGGGGACATCATGCAAAGTGTTTGTCATCCAGCATGGGATGGCAGGTCTCACCAGAGCCATGACACAGCACAGCCAGCCATGCGGGTGAGACCAGCGAGGGGCTGTGCCAGCCCCAGCAGTGGTCCTTCTGTGGTAGAAGGTCTGGAAGGGAGGAAAAGGTTTGGGCTTCTCCTCCAGAGATCCTAGCAGAGCAGCACAGCTTGCTGTGAGGGCCTGAGGCGGCCTGAGTCATGGACCATATCCTCTGGATCACAGAGCTACCAAAGTGCCTGCCACCACCTCGGCTTCACCTTTACTATTGTCAAGATGATCGTCGCAGAGTAACGGCTGGATGCATCACACCAACAGGAAAAAACCTCATCCTAATTAGGACATAAGTGGAGTCGACTGCAGAAGCTGAAGACGCTGCAGCACAGGCAATGTGAGACAACTGTGTCTCAAAGGAAACTTACATCAGCATCATCCTGCACTAGGGAAATTTTTGACCTGATTGTGTATGTGGGCTTTTTGTGGTCTTACTTAGGAAATATTTTGATGGCTTACTCAAAAATCCCCCTCTCTGGGGAAGACTGATGCATACCAATCCCAGATGCTGTCTAATTTTGATTAACATCTGACTTTTGGGACCATATCTAGAACGACCATCTCTGTTTTATCCTTGGGGTCCAGCTTGGGGGGGTCCAAAGGTAGCTGGGGTGCAGCTGCGCTGCTGCTGCTGGTTTTTCAGCAAAAGTTCCCGGGGATGGAGTTGTTGAAGGATATCTTGGCAAGCTTGAAGCATGAAACAGGACTCATTTGTGCTTTATGGAATACAAGCAATTTCGCTGCCAGCAAACTACTTCCTGACTCAACCAAATATGAGTGCTTTTAGGAGAACAACTTAGAACTTTTCTGAAGACCAACTTCTTTACTATCACATCTCTTTGGAGTTTTTAAAGCTTCACCAGTTCCTGCATGGTAGGGAGAAAAGCTGAAGGAATGGGGTGTAAGAGGAGGCAAAAATCATTCAAGACACATGGCTGAATACAGAGGTCCTCTGAGAAAAGTGGAACCAAGCACAAGAGATGCTGCTGCACACTTGGTCCCGGCTCTGCCATCAGCTCTGGTGGTATGAGTTTGCCATCTCTGTCCTCTGCAGCGAGCGAACCACAGTGTGTTTTTGCCAAAACATTCGTGTGGTGTCTGCAAGAGGAAGGCTGCACAGCCCTAGGCCAGCCCTGGCTGCTTAACACAGGCTGCCACGTTTCGGCTCAACTAAACCGGCCTTACCTGTGTCACACAGCAGTTAGACTGTGGCCTAACACCTCTTTCTCGTTGAATTTAAGTGTGTTACCAAGCCCTTCTGTCATGATTTTGGCCGGAATAGAGTTCATTTTCTTCACTGTAGCTGGGACAGTGCTGTGTTTTGACTTTAGTATGAGAATAATGTTAATAACACACCGATGTTTTAGTTGTTGCTAAGTAGTGCTTATACTAATCAAGGACTTTTCCAGCTTCCCATGCTTTGCCAGGTGCACAAGAAGCTGGGAGGGGACACAGCCAGGAGAGCTGATCCAAACTGGCCAAAGGTATATTCCATATCATATGATGTCATGCTCAGCATATAAAGCTGGGGGAAGAAGAAGGGGGGGGGACATGACGTTTGGAATGGTGGCGTTTGTTTTCCCAAGTAACTGTTATGTGTGATGGAGCCCTGCTTCCCTGGGGATGGCTGAACACCTGCCTGCCGATGGGAAGGAGTGAATGAATTCCTTGTTTTGCTTTGCTTGTGTGTGCAGCTTTTGCTTTACCTATTAAACTGTCTTTATCTCAGCTCATGATTTTCCTCACTTCTACTCTTCTGATTTTCTCTCCCTTCCCACCGGGGGGTGGGGGTGGGGATGTAACCAATCCACTGTGTGGTCCTTAGTTGCTGACTGGGGCTAAACCACAACGCCTTCACGGAAAGGCGAGTATAAGCAAAAGTAGTTCTTCGGCTTGGGCAAAAATCTGATGAAAAATGAGTAAGAATCAAAGACAGGAGTTTCTGAATCACTTTTCAGTACTGCTGACACCTAACTTGACCATTTGGGGCATATTCAGCTTTGCTTAGGTATGTGCACAAGGACATGTCTCCTGGGACAGGCAGAAAACATGAGCATGGAGGAGGCTAGGTTGAGCCCTCACGTGGCTGTGTCTTGTGTGTGTCCTGCTGGGCTGGACTTGCCCCGTTTGGTGATCACCAACCGCCTGGCAGGATGATTTGTTCCCTCTGCAGCACAAACCATGAGCTGTCCAAAGGGGACGGGGTCTGGCAGGCAGCTCCAGGCTCCCATCCAGCAGACAGAATAGGAGGACACAAAATCAAGGTGAGGAGATGCTGCCTTCTTCTCACTACCTCTTCTTTTGCCACCACCTACAGAGGACATGAATACCGTGTCTGCAGGGGAGCTCATTCCCTCCATGGGGCAGAGGGAAGGAGTTGGGGCTGGGCAGTGAAGGTGGCCAAAGTGCGATGGCTTTTGCCTCACCTTTCTGCAGAAGCTGGAAGAGCTTCAGAAGATGTCTCAGGGTGATGGCAGGAGCTGTGAGGTCTGAGGCTGGCGGATGCTGCTCAGCTCTGCCCCTGCCTTCTCCCGGGCAGGTCAGCCACAGACACCATCTCCACTGTGCCATCGTCCCCTTTCCAGGGGTGGCACAAGTTGGTCGAAGCCACGGAGGGTTTCCAGAGGAGGTTGAGCATCGATGCGCCACGGAGGCCAGTGTTCGAATCGGAGGTCGGCCGGGGAGCCCCGTTCCCGGCCCGGCTGCGCAGAGGTGCGGGTCACCCGCAGCCATTTTGGGGCGCTCGGCCGAAGTCAGACAGGGACGGGGAGGCGGCAGCGGGGGCCGGGAGCCCTCTTGAGGGGCAGTTTGAAACATGGATGGCTTCACTCGCCGGTGCCTGAACGATCCGGCGAGCGGGCGGCCAGCCCGGCGCCACCCCGCCTCTCCTCCGCCCACCGCCCCTCAGATCCCGCCCCGCCGCCCCTGAGGGCTCCTCCTCCTCCTCCTCCTCTTACATCTCCTCTTTCGCCGCCATGTTTCGCGGCCGCCGCGCCTGGTTCTCAGAAAGCGTCGGCCGGGGCCCACGGGAGCTGTGGGGTGAGCGGTCCCGGTGGCGCCCCGGGGATGAGTAGTGGGGCACGGAGCTGATACGTCCCCTCGGTTGGGCAGAGCCGTGGGGGCACGGTCCTGTCACCCCTCAGCGGGGCAGAGCAGTGGGGCTATGGCCCTGTCACCCCTCAATGGGGCAGAGCAGGGCTGAGCCCCCCACAGCAGGGCAGAGCGTGGGTTCGGCAGGTGCCCCCAATGCTGGGACAGGCCAGGCCACGGTGCCCCCATACTGAGGAAGAGGCCAGAAGAGCCCTCAATGGGGTGGTAGGAGACCCACAGCCATGGTAGGGGGCCCATCACAGCTCCCACGTTGGGGCCCGGCCCTGCGGCCTCACACCAGCCCAGGCAGCCAGGCCCACCCCGTGTTCCCGCCGGGCACATGGGAGCAGGGACATGCTGGGGTGGCTACCTTCCTCCTCACTGCCTCTTCCCTGTGCAGCGGCTGGCGGCGGGGCGCTCACCCACTGGCGGGATGCTGACTACCTCTTCAGCAGTGACGCAGCCCACCCAGACACCTGCAGGTGGGCTGTGTCCCCACCCCATGTCACCCCCAATGCTGGCAGCACCCTTCTTGCTTGGGAGATGCCTGTGGTTCCATGTCACACTCATATTGAGCCCTCTCCGTGCGACAGCTGTCATGCTGTCGCAGAGTGCTGGAGGGTCACGGTTGCACCAATGGGTGAATGTAAAGAGGAAAAGATAAATGAAAGCATAGATAACAATTTTAATGTATTTAAAGTAAAGTATTTAGCCAATGCCAACATCTTAAAAGCCAGGGTGGTGTTCTAAAGTGCCTGGTACAGAGGTCTGCTGGGCATTTATTGCTTAGTGGGGTCTGAAAACTCATACCCACACTAAACTGTACCTAGGCAAACGGCTCTAAAAACTATCCACACATTAGGCTGGCTTAAGTCCAATGTAAATTAAACTAATTGTGCTGGTTTTCTTGCTACCTTTAAATTGATCTACTGGAAAACTCAGGGTCTAAAATAGGGCTGACAACAACCCCAAAGAAGGAACCAGGTGCAAAAAAGGCAGCGCGAGTTAACTCTGAAAGCAAACATGGGGTAAAAATGGCTGGAAAAGGCCTGGGTTGCTACTTTCCTTCTGCTTGCTTGATATAAAAAAATCAGCGCAATCAGCAATGTTTGTACAAAGATAAAGAAAGGCTATTGAGCATCTTCTGCCACCCAGTGACTATGTATTTATATTCACTATCATGTGAACATACTTACGAGAAAAGGACCCGTAATGTTTTCTCGCAGTGCTCTGCAGCAGGCTTTGCTAGGCTGGGCTAAGCTGCTTCTTTTAACACAATTGCTTAAAACTGGCTTAGATTTTTGTAATCCTTCAGCCCCCCCCCCGTGCCAGCTTCGGAAGGGGCTTCCCAAGAAACCCAGAGTAATGACCTTCTTTCTGTTGTGACAGCCCACCAGACTGGTTTGTTCCCCCAGGGGAAATGATATATATATTATATATATAGTCAAAGTATATATTCAGATTATTTCTTGGAAAAATGTAATAATTATCCACATCCTTAAACCAGGCAAAAAATATTTAATTCTCCTCTAAGGAGTATGGTGAGTGCTTGAGCATCCTCCACCCACCCTTTCTAGCTCAGCTGTAGTGCCACTGCTGTTTGGGGACTGCGCCATAAGCCTGAACAGGGACCAGCAGGGTTAACAATGCATAAATAAAAAAATCACATTTTCCCTCCCCAAAGAACTGGTGTTACCTTAGGTGCCATTTAGTCTCTAAAAATATGTGTTTACCTGGTATAAACCTACAGTTGCCGTCCTCCAGGCTGCTCTCCGGAGGTGCCAGCAGCCAGGACATTGCTGGTAGAGTCTTTTAGTTAAAAAATTACAGCCCATTAGGTGCTTTTGGCAAAAATATCGGAGCATGTCAGTTTTAATGACACTATCCCTTTAAACCTTTTTGTTTGTTGGTTGTTTTCCCCCCAGCTGGAAACCAGCTGTCTTTTCTCTTCCAGAATACACCAGAGCCTTGATTACTTGGAGGGCAGAGCTACGGTCTTTCACTCCTATTACCTCTCTGCGTGGGCGAGCACCAGCGTGGGAGCAAAGCCATCAGTGGTTCTAGGCCACTTTGTCCTGCCACCCGCCTGCCTGCAAGAAGGTCGGGATCAAAAAAACCCCCATCATGGTTTGGTTCCCCTGTAAGAGCAGCCTTTTGGGGGTGCAAACAAGACCTTCCAGGTACTTCTGCTGTAGGTGGAGGGAATTTCCTTCTGCTGGGAGTGATTTGTCCTCCCTGGGGACAGAGGAACTAATGCTCCATCTTTTATATTGCAGCAGGGAGCCATGCTGTGCAGCGCGCTCTTGCCAGGGCTCCTGACTGCATTCGCTAGCACCTGCGAGAGGCAGGGGCTGGCACAGATAGCAACTCCCATATGGTTTCATTATCTGATGCTCTCACTGTCATTTATTTTTTTTCATGGCAGAAATCAGAAGGAAAATTGGTAGTTTTATTTGGGAGCAGGTGGATGAGTCTCTTGCAGAACAGGTAAGATGAGAAATTTATACTACAGGAGGTGTAGCTTTAAAAAATGTTGGGTGTATGGATTTCTGAGACCCTAGTTTTCATCCCAAACAGGGGATCAAATCTTCTTGTGCTTGCTGTGCTGTGTCACCCTCCCAGCACAACGTCCCAGGGCGGCAGCACTGGATTGAGTGTGGGATGTGCAGGAGAGATTTTCTCCCTCACCTAGAGATGTCCAGCCTCCCCAGCACATCCTCCTGGGATAGCCATTGCCGAGGTCTGCGCTCAGCTCTCTTGTGCAGCATTTTCCTTCCCTGCATACTGCCAAGACACTGCCTGCTCTCTTCTCAAAGCAACTTCTCAGGACTTTTGAAGCAAAATTTATTAGATTTAGAATTTTATTCTAAATTATGCCTGAAATCACAAGTCCTAAAAATACTGTGCTCTTGGACCACCTCTCTAGTGTTCTGCAGGGTACCCCGGGCACAATTTTAACTCAGCTCTGCATTGATACTTGCAGCCCAGTGAAAATCTGATGGACAAACTGGAGGCGGCAAGAAAAGGCTGTGAGGAAGAAGTGGAGGACATGCTAGACCTGGCTGAAAGGTATTTTCCTGCCCTTGGTGGTAGGATTTGGATGCGCCCCCAAATTTCAAGAGATCCCCAATGCATAGGAAATAATGCACAGGCTTTTTTGTTTTCCCCCTCTGATACAGCAGTGAAGAAGCAGGCTCCAGGGAACCTGCCCAGGGGGAATTCCCATACCGTGCCCTCCAGGAGTACCCAATGAATAACATGGTGACAGGTAACATTCCGCATTGGTAGGTTTTTAAGGAGTGGAAAAATATGCCTGAAAATGACTGCGAATGAAGCAGGAACCCACTGTGTGCTCCTCGCTCTGTGCTGGTACTTTCAGTGTCGGGAACGCTGGGGGTGTGGCTGGAATCGCTCCCTTCTCCTCTGCACTGTGTCTTCCATCATCCTTGTTCCCTTGGAGAAGAGGAGCTCAGGGTTCCCCCACGCTTTACGCTTTGTAGGCTACACCTCTGCTCGTGACATGAAGAAGTATGTTGGAGAGCTCTGCGATTTCATTCCCGGCACCTTGGGCTACACGGCGTATTGGATTCAGAACGAAATTAACATTTTCTCTAACATGAAGACTAAAATGAAGAAAAAGCTTTAAGTAACCAGGGGCTGTTAGCATGGAAAACTTCACTGCCAGAGAGCTACCGGTCATGTTCAGAAATTTAATCCTGCAGCAAAGAGGCTAAGGCACCCCCTTGCTTGCTCTCTTCCGCAGGCCGGTGGTCATTTTACCTGTCAGTCTGTGTTCTCCCGGTCTTGTAGTTGAATAGTAAAGAGATTGGTGGTATTGAGCTGCAAATTCTGAGTTAAATCTTTGTACTACTTAGAGGATTTATAAATTGTCCCTGCTTGGCCTATCCTGACTGTAGCTCAGTATTTAAATACCAGGCTACATTTACTGTAAACATTTTCTTCTATTTGAAACAAAAATTTCACAGCAAACTTAAATATAGATGTTTATCCCAAAATCACAGATCCTTTTTGTTTGTACCGGGGGAATTGAGATGTGGCTGCAAATGCTCTTCTCCTTGGAGGGACACACCAAGGTATCCTTGCAGGGAGAGAAGTCGCCCCATGGCAGAGCTGCACCCACCCGTGGCAGATGCTCATGCTGCCGCGGGGCTGGCAGCACAAAAAGGGGCTGGCCCAGGATCTCTTGGTTTGCGGAGGATTTGAGTGCAGGGCTCGACTTCCCCAAAGTGAAATGCGTGTCATGCTGGAGCTGGTCACGCAGGCAGGAAGGGAAAAGCCAGGAGCCCTCGCCCAGCCTGTGGGTCACAGTGCTCGCGATGCCAACAGCCAAGGTGGAGGCCTGGTAGGTCTCCTCTGCCTCCAAGCAGAGCAGGATGTTTTGGGGGGGCAGGGGCAAGCCGCAAAACTCTCACATCTCTGCTGTGCCCTGGGGGAAAGGTTGGAGCATCTTGCTTGGAACAGGACAGCACGAGCCTTACGAGGGCCTGTGGCCACCCCCAGACACAGCACTCATACAAAGAAAACCAGCAACAAAGACTTTCCCTTCATTTAAACACTTAGAAGTGACTGACGCAGTTATAAAATGCAACTTTTTTTCTGGCACAGCATGACCCTAGCTGTACACTTGGAGGCACAGGCAGAGCCGGGAGGTGCCGAGGGTGAGGAGCTCCAGCAAGCTCCAAGGAGCCACCGCTGTTGTCCGCTCCTGGCTGCGTACCGCAAGACAGCCTGTAAAACAACGAGCTTTGCACGTTGCGCCCCAAACAGCAATGAAAGAACCCAAAAAGATGCCAGCAAATGTGAAGGTGTTGAGTCCTCCTCACCTCTGAAGCCTTGGACACCGGTATTTGGGACACGGCACCCAGAAGAACCAGCCCTCCCTCATCCCTGGGGACATGGGCTTCCAAAGACCAAACAGGCTGAGACAGTTTCCCTACGTTTATTGGAAAAATGACATACAGTGACCAGCTCAGAGCGCTCCTCGGGGTGTTTTGAAGTTCATCCCCACTGTGGGCTGCGTCACCTGCAGGTTGGACAGGCTGCCGAAATCCTGGAAAACAGCAGGGGATTGGGATCAGTCACGCCGCTCTGCCCACCATCCATGCCCGACCCTGCCAAGGGCAGGGGCAAGTTCCTCCTGGGAGGAGCAGGAAGTGGGAACGTGCCATAGTAGTACAAAGGGTGGATTCACATCTCCAGAAAGAAGGGGAGAACCCACATTCACCTCCACCCAGCTAGAGCTGAGTGGGAAGTTATCAGATCAGCACCCTAGGGTGCTGTGGGAGGTGGGGAGGGCAAGAAGCACACCCACCCTGCATCTCCCCTCCCAAGAGCCGTCTGGGAATTGATCTGCCTGCAGGTCCCAGGGTGGAGGGAGTCCCCAGAGTGTCATCAAGCCCTGGGGCAGCGGGATCACTGCTGGGGACATGCCACCAGACTGGTGGGGCCACCCCAGGCACAGGGACTGCCAGGGCCACTCACCAGGAGCTTCAGCATTTCCTTCGTGTCTGGGTCCACTTCGATGATCTCCTGGTCGAGGGCAGAGACCTGGGGAGGGAGGAGAGACAGATGCAGTTTGATGGGGCACTGCAGCCACATTCCTGCTGCCACGGGGGTGTTCCCACACACCTGCTCCAGCCCCGTCCCACCAAAAACAAGATCTTGCTGCCTGTTGTGGGGAAGGGCTCCAGCAACAGTGAGCCAGGAGGACGCCAATGGAGCCCAGCTCTCCTGCCAAAACACTGCGAGAGCCCACCTGGCAGCAGAGAGGTCCCACAGAGAGAGAAAAACCTCTTTTATGGCAAGTCTTTAGAAACCTGAGGCCTAACCAGCTCCATGCCAATGATGCGGAGAGGAGCCACGGTCAGGTCCACAACTGCACCAGCCATCACCACCAGCACTCGTGCTTGTCCTGCCACACAAGTCCCCAAGGTCAGAGCCGAACCACCATGGTGCCAGACGGCAATGCCAAGTGACTGCCTGGGTGGTCCCACCCCCAGGACCTCAGGTCTTCTGCTCTTTAAGCCCAGAGCAACCTCCTCCAACCCTCTCTGGACTCCAAACTTTCATCTCCATGTGCTTCCTTCCCCAAGAGGCTACATCACACCAGTATTTTTGTAAGAAACCACAAATAACACAGGTTTGGCTAATGCTGCGTCAACAGCTGCAGCACAGGCGCTCCTCCCCTGCTTAGGGTCCCTGCAGCAGTGACCTCTCCCACCAGTACCACCTCATCCTGCCTTTGGAAGGTCCCTAAGTGCAACACACGGACAGTCGCTCCAGCCGGTTCCCCCAAGCCTCTGACACCAGCTGTGCAGGTCACCTAAAATCTGGGGTGTTGATGCATCCGTGAGAGGCTCTGCATGGAGCTGCCGGTGTTTCACGCATCATTTCTAGCTGTCGGGAGCAAGGGAGTCAAACCGAG
Organism: Phalacrocorax aristotelis; assembly: GCF_949628215.1. Taxonomy (NCBI): domain Eukaryota; kingdom Metazoa; phylum Chordata; class Aves; order Suliformes; family Phalacrocoracidae; genus Phalacrocorax; species Phalacrocorax aristotelis. Next base: position 32,138,885 of record NC_134282.1, read on the forward strand.
CCCCTGCTGTGGCAGATCTCTGAGTGGGGAGGACAGCACTAGCCCGCCTCACCGCCCTGCCGCGGCTCCTAGGTCATCCACCCGTCCTTCCCACATCGTCGCTAAAACAATCCTCCACATAACCAAACCCCAGCAATGACCATTTAGGAAAGCTGAGGTAACAGAACTGAGTGTTTTTGTGCAGCACAGAAGCCAGCAGCGAGCAGCTCTACCACAAGCTGACTAGGGAGATCTGGAAGTGGGGACGAGAAGCGTCGTGCCCAAAGGCTACGGGGTTTGGGATCGAACCCACTGAACATGGGGAAGGCTATGGGAGCTCCTCGCCTTGTGCTATCAACGACTGAGCCACGGGTGAGACCTCAACCCCTTGCAAGTGCAGGTTCAAGACAAGGGGGGGGTTTCACCAATTCCCTCTCTTTAGCAACGTCCACTGCGCAGCAGGTTTTAAGCTCTTCTGAAAATTCCTCCCACATCCCATCAAGTCGTATTTGTCCTTGTTTTAAGTTAGAAGATTGAAGAGGGGTATCATTTGCTGACTGGCAGGGGAGTCAAAACACACAAAGTCAGCTGCTGCTCCCACCCCAAGCAGCAGTTTCGGAAGGAGTGCCCCGATATGAGGCCAAAATCCACCTCAGCCTCCTTCCACCCAAACCCTCCTCAGCTCCTCCCGGCCGAGGTTTTGTTTTAAAGAGATTTGGGGCCACTAATGGCGAAAACACCTCGAGGCAGGACAGACAGATGCCGAAGTGGGAACTTGAGCACAGGCAGAGCCTCACCTCAGGGACATAGTTGTCCCTCCTCTCCCTCTCCTCCTCCTGCAGTTTGATAGAGATGCCTCGGACGGGTCCCCTCTGAATACGCTTCATCAGGTGGGTGACATACCTGCGGGGGACACAGGACCATCCAGGATTTTCCTGATGCTCCAGAGCCCGCATATCCCTTCTCCACCCTCGCGCTCCCAAAATAACGGCAGGCTGAAGACACAGATGCCCGCCAGTGAGCCACCCGATGTCCCACCACCGACTGACGTCCCACCGCCTCTGAGGCACGTCAGGGACGGCAGGAGAAGTGTCCGACAGCAGCAGGGTTTGGGAGGGAGGGGACGGACCCCCCCAAACACGGGAAGGCTTTCGGCGTTCCTCTCCCTGCACTATCGATGACCAGGCCACAGGCAAGGCCGCGATCACTTTCGAATGCAGGTTGGGGCAGCAGCGACCCTCCCACCCGTGCCCGAGCACCACGCACCACCCCCCCGCCTCTCACCCCGCGATCTTGTTGCGCAGCTTCTTGCTGGGGATGATGGCGATCTCCTCGCACACCCGCTTGTTGGTGTGGAAGTCGTTCCCTAGGCGGGTGTAGTACTTCTCAATGATCACCCGCGCCGCCTTCTTCACCGTCTTCGTCCGGACGCGTCCCTACGCGGAGCGGAAACATCCGTCAGGCCCCGCCGGGCCCCCGCGGCAATCCGGGCCCGGCTCCCCGCAGCCCGAGGCCCCTCACCCCAGCCCCGCTCCCCGCAGCCCCTCGCCCACTCCTTCCCGCTCCCCCGAGCCGCTCAGCGCCCCCGGCAGAGCGGCCCCGCCGGCAGATGGCGGCGGATGGTGGGCACTGCCGGTACCCACCATGTCGGCGCCAGCCGCGGAAAGAGAGCAAAGGATGGTGGGAGGCGCACGGGGCCGCCGGGAGCCCGCCGAGCCCACAGCGCCCCCCCACGGCTCGGAGGGCGTCTGCAGCGGCGCCAAGGGGCGGGGCTCGGCTCGGGGGCGGAGCTCAGAGAGGGGCGGAGCTCCGCGGCTCCGGCGCTCTCCCGGGTCCCAAGGCCCGCCGGCTCGGCGGTCCGCACTGGTATCCCCAGGGGCCGCATCCTGCGCTGGCCGCGGGGCGCAAAGTCCTCAGCGCCACGCCTCGCCCCTGGGCGGCGCGGGGCAGAGGTAGAGGGGCACTTACAGGGGAGCAGGTGGCACCAGCTGTGACGGGAAAGGAGACAGAGCACTCACAAACTCACACCACCCACCGCAGGGGGGCACTAGCCCCAGAGGACCATCCCGCAGCCCAAAAAGGAGCAGTGCAGAGCTCCTCCACACGGGAGAGCGAAGGAGCCCAAAGGTCCCCCGCAGTGGCACAAGGGACCCTGGGGTGGCTCCTGCCAGCAGTGTTCAAAGCACACTGGTCACCCTCAGCCCACCAGACACCCCAGCAGGGTGTCCCCCCTCCACCTGTGGGCTGGGACACCCCAATTAACCTCAGTAACTGGCTGCTCTAAGTGGGGCTCAGCTGCTTCCAGCTATTTCAAGACCAAGAGCCAAGGGTAAGACAGCGCCCAGCCCTCCAGGCCATGTGCTTCATGCAAGATGTCTGCAAACAAATGCAAGGAGGTTGTTTTTTTTTGCTGCAACATGTTTATTATGTGCCAAAAACTACACCACAGCTTACTCCACGCGTCTGCAGGAGAGTGCAGTCTTGCCTGCGTATACTACAATGAGGTAGAGACTTCACACACAGCTTCACAAAACCCCACAAAGAGCAGCTGGGATATGCAACAATGCAACATCAGCTCAGCAGGAAAGAAAAACAAAAAAGGGAGAAATTATGACACTGGTTCTTTGGCACACAGCTTCTGATAGAGGGGAAAATAAAAAGTTATAATTAAGTTCTCAAATCCCAGCAGCAGCATTTCAGTTGACTGCACCATTACTCCATACATTTTGTAAAGGAAAAAGTACTTGTCCCCTCTAAGAGAAAGGGCTCCCATGAACCTTCATCCATCCACTGACACGCAGCCCTTTTGTAGCTAGTTACAAAAGAAAAAGTCCTGTGACTTTGTGTGGTTAAAAACCTCTATCAACCCCCCTTAAGTGCAACTTAAAAAAGTGCAAACAAACTATTTAAAACTATATACAGCAGCTCAGAGATTGTTTATCCGGTCCAGTTTCAAATCCAAAAAAAGAAAAGCCCATCCTGTTCTGTTGCAAACCCCTCGATTTACAACTTTCCACCAGCAGCCCCCAGACACAAATTGCAATAATGTTAAAAGCTGCCAGGAAAGAAAAAATCTCTCATTTCAAACGACTTAAAAACTGTTTAAGAGTGTAAAAAGGAACTGGTAAAAACCCTCGAGCGTAAAATATGAAATATGATTTGGTTTAAATGAAGAGCAAAGTCTCCTTGTTGTTACAGTAAAAAACGCCAGCTGAACATCCAGTTTATGCCGTTCAGGTGGGGGTTAAATGAATGGAAAGGCACTGTATGGCAACTGCAAAAGAATGGAGCCAATGAGACCTGCATTATCACCATCAGTATTGCAAGGAATGTAAAAAAGCGCCTTTAATAAATAAAAAAACCTAGGTGAAGGCATCTGCATAAACACCTTCTCAACACGTGGCCCTTATTTTTTTTTTTGCTTCTCATCAGCAAACTAGGAACCAAAGTCTGGGAACTGCAGAATCGCCTGAGGGGGTGCTTCCGCCCCCTCCAAAAACCCCCAAACAAAACCCGACAAAATTCACTGTGCATTAGTGCAGAAACAAAAAGACCAGCAAGTGCAAACGTGAATGTAAGATATTTTTTCCCCATTAGTCCTCAGGAAGCGCATTCCCAGCCTGGGTCTGGCACCAGCAGGCACGCTCGTGCGCTCTCCACTTGGCAGGTTAACAAAAGGACTTTCTCCTGCGCCTGCGGCAGCCCCCGAGCCCCGGCGGCCTCTTTAGCTGGAGTCTCTGTTCTTCTGGTTGCGCATCAGCGGGCGGTGGTGACGCAGGACCTCCATGGAGTGTTGCCAGTGCCAGCAGGAGCGACAGAAGTACTTGAAGCAGATCTGTGGGGAGAGCAGAGGGGCAACGCCATGAGGAGGGGGCTTCAAGGACACCAAACAGACACTGGCAGGCAGCGGAGGAAACAGGATCCCACCCCCCTTCACAGCTTTGCAGCCCACACCAGCACAGTGGGTCTGTGAAGCAGAGGGAGGGAATTTCAGCAATGCTGCTGGAGGGCGGGCTGTGCTAGGCTTCCAAGTGTGGCTCCCTTTTAAATAAGTTTGAAAATTATGATCTGGGCGCTGGCTGCCAGCAGCAGCCACTGAGGGCATGGTATAGGCAGGGGCTGCAGCACCTCTGCCACCACCTGGGTAGGGATGGGGCAGCAGCCAGGCTCTGCCAGTGCTCCTTGCACTCCCACCACCACCTCTCCCAGCAGAGCAGAGCATGCTGCTGCTCATCTCCCATCCAGACTCTGAAGGAAGCTGCCAGACCCTGGCCAAGCTCCTTTGCCTGCAGCAAGCATAGGACAGCCAGAGACCCTGACACTTCAGTCAGCTCCAGGATCAACTGCAGGATGACAGCACTGCAATTTCCAGCTTATCATGGCTGGCAGAGTAGCAGCCTTCCCTCAGGGTCAGCCCACTGCACATAGCAGGCCCTGGTGCTCTGGCACAGCGCCAGCTGAGCTGTAGCACCCCCAGCTTGAGGCAGGGTGCAAAGCTGCCTTTGCCTGCTAGCAAGCACCAGAGCTGCCCCCCCAGGAGTGCTGCACCTCCTCCAAAACAAGGGCCCACCTGGGGCTCTTGCATGAACACTCCATCCACCCCACTTGGCAACGGACAACAGGCATCCCTGGACACCAAATCCAATGCTGCTGCGAGCAGCAGAGCCTGCTCCTCCTTGGGGAATCCCGCTGAGTGGGACAGCCAGGAGCCAAGCACAGCTGACAGGAGAAAGCCTCACCTGGTCTCTGCAGAAGAAAGGGCCAGGCTGGGCACTGCAGACTTGGCACATGGAGTCCTCCAGGTACGGGTCAATCTGAACCTGCAGGAGAGCCAGGTGGTGGACACAGAGCAGTGCTGGGGGCAACTGCCCATGCCCTGGGCAGCCCCAGCAGCACTGACCTGGATACCCCAAACCCATCACCAGCACCCCTCATAACAGGTGGAGCAGCAATTCACTACCTCCCTCTGCTTCCACAGGGATACAGGGCAGGCTACACGTATCACAGTGCTCCCAACACATGGATTCAACCCTCCAGCCACCTCCATCAGCTCCACTCACCTTTTTGGTAAACTTGGTAGTTTTGATTTCTACAAATGCAGCTGTCACCGCCTTCAGATAGCTGCGCTGGTTATTAAAGGTGACACGGCCAGACCCTGGAACAAGCCAGACCACAAGCATTAGACTGAGCCGGCACCTCTGGCAGGAAGCAGAGGCGGAGAGGGAGCTGCTGCCAGCACCACCCTTCCCCAGCACAGTTCAGCCACTGGCAGGGAAGCGGCTTTTGCAAGGGGACTGTATCCAAGGCCTTGTGGCTCTGCCCGCTTCCTTCCCCAGGCAGTACCAGAAGCACAGCTGGCAGCTGGGGGCAGAAAGGCTTTTCCATGGACACCTCCAGGCCAGTTAAGACATGAGCTTAGGGGTGGCAGAACTCCCAGGAGGGCCAGCAGTAGCTGGAGGGAGGCTGCCAGGGCACTGCTGAGGGCAGCACAGCAGCAGGCTCCACGCCCACACCTGAAATAAGTCAGTGCCAAGACAGCTCAGCAGCTTTTATTTTGAGCCTCCCACTCATCCCAGAGCCTTGCATTTTGCAGCTTCACTTCCAGTCAGCAGCATTCCTGCACCACTCGTTTCCAGCCAAGTTTTGTTAAGCTCCAGGAAAACATCTCTCTGCTTACCTATGAGTTTCTTTTCTTGGTATAAGGGGAGCATTGGCTGTTACATGACAGCCCTGCGTTCTGGCAGATCGCTAAAGCTCAGCTCACCTCTGAAAGCCACAGGACAAAGCCTTACCCAGAATCCACCTACTCTTCTCCTGTAGCATCACACAGGACACATGCTGGAGAGCCTGGATCTGGTTTGGGGTTACATTGTGTGTGGGGATTGCAGCTGCACTCAGGGGAATCCTTCCTCTAATAGGTCAGTTCTACCTCCTCGCAAGACTCCCTGAAAGCTGTCAGGGCAATGGCTTTCTCCACTGACCTTGATCAGCTGGTCTCAAAGCCAGCTCCTTGTAACTACAATCAGACACTGATTTATAACAGGACATGCCTCCCACAGGATCACCCTCTACGCAAAATGTTTTGGCCTAAGGCAGGTCTTCCCAGGAGGAAGACCTTGGATTTTGCCAGGCCAGGGGCAGCAGTCAAGCAAGCCCAGGGTAGCATCTCAGCACAGGAGATGCTTCAAACCAACACAACCAAAATTAGGGTACAGTTTAGTTACCAAAATTGAATTCACATTGCTGTAACTAAGACAACTTCAAGGGTAGAAGTGCTGGTCTGCTGCTGGGAGCCAGAGATCTCACCTACTCGAGGGAGCAACCTGGGCTCTGCATGAAGCCACAGGAGTTTGAGGTCATGCTCTAGGATTTTGCAGTGCCTCACAGGGCAGCCTGGTGTGGAAGACAAGCTGTGGTCATACAGGAACTAAGAATTTGCTTAAAGTCTCACACTTCCATTCCTAATCCCTTGGGACTGTCCCCACCCACCCCAAAGCCACTTCAGCAGCACACCCTGAAGCCAGACCCTGAGCACCGAGCCTTGACCAGAAAAGCCTGAAAGCTGTCCGAGGACAATGACAAGCAGCAGACAGCTCTGCGCTACCGAACTCTGACATTGTTCCTGCCTGGCAACATGCAAGAGATTCATGACTTGCTGCAGCCTGAGCCCAGAAAGCTGGGCCTCATGCTCAAGCTGTAGGGTTCTTCCACACAGACCAGTAACCTCGGTGCTGTCCCCTGCCCCACAGAGCCACCATGGAGGTATATGGGACACTTGTCACAGGAGGCAAAACATGTCATGTCACGTAAGTGGCAAGTGTTCTATTCTCCTTTGGGATGTCATCTCAGGAGGAGACAGGGACAGGGCTGCTCTCTGGGTTACTACAGGGGCTGCAGAGGTCATGGCTCAGGGCAGCAGCTCTCATGAGTGGAAGCAGCACCTGAGCACCAGCCTTGCTGCCTGCAGCAGTCTTTCAGCCCCTTCAGAGCAGGGAGCACTGTCCAAGCATGCTCATCCCTAGCACCTCTCTGACCCCAAGAAGGTTGATGCCCTGAGCCAAGGAGGACATGTCATCCCCCCGCAGACCCAGCCAAGGGACACAGGGAAGCCTCTAAAACTGGCTGGTTTGGAAGCCCAAAGCAATAGTGCCCTGAAGGAGATCCAAACAGAACAGCAGGGACAGGATAGTGCCCACAAGGGCTGGTTCAACCAAGCTGTCTGACAGCTGGCACCCCCCCAGGAGGAAGGGCCAGCAGGTCTGCATTTGCCCCGTGAGGCAGCTGGAGCCAGACCCACAGCCAACCATGCTCCAGGGATGGAAGAGAAGCGAAACTGGCATATAATGACCATTAACAGCACTGAACAAATGCAGAAAACCCTTCAGCAATGCCTAGAGAGATATTAAAAACCTGAAGCTGTTCTGGAATGACCTAGCACCTTCCAGTTCCCAGGCAGGTCAGCTCTGCTAGCCCCCACTAAGGTGCCCTGGGGGAGTCCTTCCCCACTGAGGGGCCAAGCAAGGGGCACACCTGCAGCCTCCCTCCTTAGCGGATGTCATGGGTGACTACTGACCCTGGCAGGACCACCACTTACCAATGGGATACTTGTGCTTGTCCGTGTCAATGCCAGCATAGACCACCCCTCCAAACAGGTCATACATGACAGCTGCCAGGGCCTCTGCATTCAGCATCCCGTGCAGAGCCCCAACAAACACTGTCTTGCTGGGATCAAGCCGCTGTGATGGACTGCGCACAAAGTTGCTGTCTGCCAACACCCATGGGATCACCTGCACCTGAAACCACACACAAGCAGGTCAGTCAGCTGAGGGCCTGCAAAGCCACAGGCTGTGCTGCTCTACAGTGCTCTTGTCTGCCAGCAGAAGCCATCCCAGACCCTCAGACTTCACAACCCCAACTTGCAAATGCCCCTTCATTATTGCTGCTCAGGGTCCACATTCACAGCACCGCAGCTCTGGAGCTCCAGCCACCTCAGGAGAGCCCACAAGGCCTGTTCAAGGGAACAAAACCAACTGTCACACTGCTCTGTTTTGAGCCAAACTGGAATCCAAAACACTGATCCATTGGGGTTGGAAGCCAGGAAACAATCCATGCAAAAGCGGATTTTACCTACTGCCTGCACCTACATTTACAGTCCAGTCAGATGCCTCCCTGCACAGAAGCCTGTCATTCGAGATCAATGAAACAACCCACCCACTGCCAATTTCAACAGGAGCTTCCATCTGCTACAGAGTTGAGATGGGGCTCTGAAGATGAGAAACTTCTGCCAGAGTTAGACTACCAAGCTCTAAAATGCTGCCAATAGCCAGACACCAGAAGAGCTGTCTGGAGTGCAGTTAGCTTGTGCCTGTCTACATAAGAGCCGAATCTCAATTCTTTAACTCCAAACCTGTGCAGCCATACCTGATCTATAGCTAAGGTCCCCCTTTACTGGAAGGCTAACCTGAGCCTGCGGCAGCCTCAGCACCTCCGCCTCCAGAGCACAGGTCACTCAGCCATGGCTGCGCTGGGGAGCCACTACAGCTACAGATCCAAAATACCTACCCATGGTGAGCATGAAAGCCATTCGTTCTGCAAGCAGATGAGGTATAATAAAGCACCAAAGGGATGAGAGTCTGCTTCCGCAAGCAAAGGTATGCTGAACAAAGCACTAGGCAGTAAAATCCCTGTTCCTGTGCTCCTTCCCAGGTAACTGAAGCTGCTCAGCTTTATGAATTCAGGGTCTCCCACAGATCCTGGACCTCCAGGTCAATTCCCAATACAAGCTGTTGCAAAGGACAAACACCAATCTGACACTTTCCTCCTTGCCTGTGTCCAGCCCTACTGCAGGAACACATCAATTAGAGCTGGCCAAGAGCCAGTTTGACTTCTGCTGCTCTGCTTTAGCCCTGCTTTCCTGGAGCAGAGTAACACTGTACACTCCCCCTGTCTCCAAGGATCTCCTCAGCATCCCCTGCTGTCATCTGCAGCACTAGTCTCATGGGTCTGCTCACCTCTTTGCAGCGCATCCTGCGGCTGGACATCTTGAAGTAGTATTCACTGAGTCCATCAGGGCTCAGCAGGTCCTGGGAGCATGCCTGGAGCAGAGCACGCACAGATTTTTCCGACTCAAACACCAGGTAGACATATCCTTTAGAGGTGAAGGGAAAGAAACAGTGTTAGAACCATAGAGGAGAGAAAGATCACCCCAGTTTGCAGACACCCTCAAAAATCTCTCAGATGCCACCCAAAGTATCTGTACTGCATCTCCCTTGCTATCCCAAATGCCTTCTAGGGGAGGGTGGCAATTTGAGGCACCTGCCCCAGCAGACCCTACATACAAGATCCACCCGAGGCACAGAGCCTGGCCAAGCTGGGAAAGAGCCCAGACTCAGCACAGCACACGGGGGCAGGTTGCCCATGTCCCATGGGCCAGTCCCCCATACACAAACCCACACCTAGACATGACAAATGGGCACCACCAGCCTGGCCACGGGGTAGTCTGCAGAAAAACAGACTTCACTTCAACATTTAGGATGCCTTGGCCCAGAAATATAAGTTCAGGGCTTTAAACATTACTTCCATTAGTACTAGCACTCTGTACTTTGCATTGCTCTGGTGACTGAATGAGGCCACTAGGAACCACCGGGCCTACCAACTAGTTGCTCCTTACCCCTTAACTCCCTCTCCCTGCTGCTTGCACAACATATCAGCCCAGCTACTTCAGACAGGATTATGCCCCAGGCACTGCACCAGTCCCCACAGACTGCCAGCTTGCTACGGATGCACATTTGGATTCACCGCATGTGCTTTACGCCAAAGATGCACGTGCTTCAGGTGCTCATGCTGGCAGTAGGGACTAGCAGCTATCACCCAGAACCAGACAGCTCCACACAGGGCTCCAGAAGCACCAGGGAGGATTTTCAGCCCACCCCATGCTTCTGCCCAGCCCTGCTAGGGATGGGTGGGGATGCCAGCTTTGAGGTGACAGTGCTCCACAACCCTGGTGCTGACCCAAGTGAGAGTGGGACATTTACCCTAGGGTGCTCTGTACCATCCAGTCACCAGCATGCAGCCGTACCATCCCAGCATCTGTGCTGTAACATAGCATGGGAAAAAAGTAACCCTACCGTGTCGCTATTACCTTTAGGCATATTACCTTTGGGAGGGCAGCGTGGGTGTTTGCCATCCTTACCAGGCCACTCCACACTCAGTGAGCCAAAAACACGGAAAGTGTTGATCAGTCCAGCTACAGACAGAAGGAGAAAAGTCAGCATCCTCCCCAAAGAGCTCTATCTTACACCCTTCCTGATGTCAAAATCCAAGGCTTCGGTGCATGGCCAGACTGCTCACCTTCCGTAATGTCCCACGGGACTCCTCCCAGGAACACTTTGCAGGAGTACACGGGGTTCTTGTAGTTTCGGGGAGGCAGCTGCCCACTCCAGGTGCAGGTTGCTTCATTCACAGCTTGGACAAGCACAAGCAACACTCAGTACAGGACCGTTTACTTCCCACTCTCCCATAGGTCTCCAAGCAAATCCCTATACGCCACAGCTATAGGTTCAGCAGAGCTGCAGCAGCAGGCAACTGCCCAGACAGCCTGCCTGTTTTTCTGCCAGGAGGTAGACCCACAGTCAGGTTTGTGCATGGAGAAAGGCCTGATCTGCTGCAAACTTGTGTCCAGCCACGTTAACTGCACAGAGGCCACCTACGTGCCCTCCCAGAAGGCACAGGACCATTACCATGCATTGAAGCCTGCTGAGATCCACCATCCAACTTACCTGCTGCTTGCCTATGAAGCCTGGCTTCTCTTTCTATACTGAAGGGGTCTTCTGGAGAGTCCAGGAGATCCCAGGAAGGCCACGCAGATGCTCCAGGCCATCTTTTTGGTGCACTGGCTGGGGAGGAAGTTACTGCAGCCAAAGCAGCTTGATCTTGATCCAGCCGGGACCCCACTCCCATCTTTAGGGGGTCTCTTGACACCCCGCTGAGGGGCAGGAAGGGCAGAGGTGGGGAGATGCGAAGGCTTGACTGCAAGAGAAAGTCCACATTAAAACCCACCTTCCAAGTAAAAGCACCTACTACTGGAGGCCATGTATCATCCTGGGGCCCTGTCCTCACCCATGGCAGGAGAAGGGGCTCTCCATGACCTGTTCTCCTGAGATACTCAGAGGTCTAGCAGCGGCAGGAAAGCAGCCACCTCACCTGCCCCAGCAGCCAGATGGGACCACAGTTTCCCTGGGAAAGACCTGCCCCTGCAGCCATTTCCCACTGAACCCATGCCAAGTTATCAACAGCGGGGATCATTAAGCAGGAGGCACCTTGCAAACCACAAAGCCAACAGCTACCCCCTGCATCCACAGCCTCAAGGACAGCTGTCACCCCCAGAGAGCACCAACCACCCCAGGAGGAGCCTCATTTTTTGCTTTGGGCCCTGCATGTAGCAGGCAGGGCTTGCCGGCAGCACCCACAAGCTCTGCAGGCAGCCAGCTGGCTCTCACCCTCCACAGACCATCTCCCAGGCCTGTCTGACCAGGGTGTGGGCTCAGCTGGCTGCAGACCTAACTGCTCACAGGTTTAAGATACCTCTCCCAGGGTGGAAGGAATAAAAGCATGGATTAATAAAACAGCAGGAATGCAAGACACTGTGCAGCTTAAAGTGCCAGCCACTCTGCAGATCTAGCTGTGTGCTGCTGCAGCACAGCTGCCCATGCCAAGGCCATGCTGGGGAAGACCTGACCTTCACAAACAAGGTCAGCACAAAGCCCTGCCACCCTGCACTACCTGCTGTCAGAGCCCAGGGTGCTGCAGCTGCTTACTGTGTCCCTTCTAGAGATCCTGATTCTCCAGGGTGGAACATAGGAGAAAACTCCACATCAAGATGCGTCCTTCATGCCTCCCCTACATGGGGGCCAAGCCCATGGCTGCACCACAGAGGAGTGAGGAGCAGCTTGGCACTGGCTTTAGCCTCAGGTCCTGATGAGGAGCCACACAGTAGAGCTGGCTGGAGCTAGGCTGTCCTGCTGGCACCCAGAGCTGCTGCTTGCACTGCAACGCAGACCCAGCAACACAGACTGGGTCAGCAAGACAGACACTTGCCTCACTTGCTGGCTTCCAAATTTAGCTATGCTTTAGGGAATGGGAGCAGGCTAGATGCAGTTTGCTCTAGAAGAAAACAGCCCTAAGATGAAGTGCAGTCAGCAAATGGGAAGGACAATGAAAGGCAGGGACAGGAGCTCCTGAGAAGCCCAGGCTGGAGCCTGGAGGTAGCTGGGCTGACTGACCACCTCCCTGTCAGCATCAGGGCACAGAAATCCTCCTGCCACACACCAGCTCAAGTGTTCAGACCCCTCCAGGAACTACTTTAACCCATTAGGGCTGCAAGGACAAAGCCAAAAGGCCAAAATATTACTATTTAGAAGAAAAACCCCAAGAATATTGCTAGTCTGTGCTGAAGGACTGCATGAGCAGCCCTTCTTCCAAACCCTGGGCTGCAGGAGAACCTTCCTGTGTCTGTGTGGGCATGACAGTTCCCTCCAGCACTCCCTTCCCTTCCTGAGTAGGCAGGGCTGTGGCTTGCAGACTCCACAGGTCTCCTGTGCTCCCCAGAAATGCAGCAAGACACCAGGAACTACAAAGTGGGTGCAAGACCCAAACTTACAATCAAGTCTGAGAGGTGGTCGGAGCCAGAGCTGAACCCACTGGTGTCCGAGTCTGATGGGCTGCTGGAACGAGAGTCCAGGAGGGAGCGAGAGTCCAGGCGGGAGTTCCTCAGTGTTGGCGTGGAAAACTTTTCTGACAGGTCTGAACCAATGGGGTCTAGAGGCAGGAAACCCAGTGGCGGCTTCCCCAGGACGTTCCCGAGAGGGTTACTCAGCATGCTGAGAACTGCAACAGAGAAAGCCTGTCAGTGCTGCAGCACAACACACCCTTCCCTCCTGGCTCTTGTGGCAGAGACCCAGGAGGGTACTGGGGTACCATCAGCCCAAAAACTGCTCATCCAGCAGGTGACACATCTGATGGGTACTAACCCTCCACACAGCTCTAGAAAGGCTGCACACTTTGCCATGAGTTTTAGCACTGTACTATGCAGCTGGAGGCAATGGCAGCAGCCTGGTGTGGCCAACAAACAAGATGGATTACTCTCCCAAGGCCGAGATCTGCAAGGAGATCCCACTTCATCTGGGAAGATAATCAGAAGCCCCATGTCCCAGTTATGGGCTTCAAACAGGTGCTCCAGGCAGGCCCCTCACCCAGTCCATGCCATTATGCCAGCATTTCTTGCTGCTTATGCTGGAGCAAGCTGGGACCTCAAGGGGCAGCTATCCATGCAGTTTTAGCAACAAGGGGGTACAGATGAGACCCACAGCCAGTGTTTGCTGCACACACTGATAATCAGGCTGAGAAGAGTGAGGCCTGGCCCATTAGCAGGCATTTGTAGGCTTATGGGTGGGACACTGCACACATCAGCCCCAACTGGAGCTGACTACAGGCAGCCAGTGACATTCTGGTCCAGCCTGCCATCAAAGGAGATGCTTCACAGCCAGCGATCACCATCTCCAATACATGTTCACAAGCCTGTCTGGTCAGGCCTTTGCCCAAGAGCCAACACAAGTACGTGCCAGACTGCTTCCCTCACACAGCAGCAGGTTTTCCTCCCACTGAGGAGAATCAAGGCAAGCAAATTTCTCCCTACAGAGCCACCCCACTGAGTGGAGCACCAGGCCACTGAGGGGTCATTACAGTCCCATCCTGCTCTGTGGGTCAGCAGTACAGGGCCAGCTGCCACCCAGAAGGAGAGGGAATGCAGGGCAGGCTCGGCCACAGGAGATCCCACAGGGGCATGACACCAGCCAGCTCTATTCAAGAGAAGCAAGTCTCAGCAAGCTGTCCCCAAACCAGCTGAAAGGAGCAAAGCATTCAGAAATGGTTTTAATTATTCAGAGGCTGCAAAACAAGGCAGCTTGCCCTGAAGCTTTCAGTTTTCAAAGCAAGTCTGGGATCTAGTTGATATCCTCAAGCTCTACCTGATCTCAACCACCTAGGACTACAAGGTTTTTAACCCAGATTTTCAGTAGCTCTTGTGCAGAAGAGGATTAATAATCCTAAATGCCACCCAAACCAGGCAAGTAAAAAATGTCATCATGTTTGAGGGCACTATGGTCTGACACCACTACCAATGCAGTGCCAGCACCAGAGAAAGCTGCCCAGTGTGCCCGAAGCAAGACACTGGGATATACCTGTCCAAGCCATATTATCCAAGAGCATACCTGCCAGGAGCTGGCATCTCTAGCCTCACACTAGAGTGGGAGACCTCAAAACACCAACAGAAACCCCAGACAGGTACATGTAGGCCCTTGACTTGGAACATCTACCTCAACCCGAGGCAGAGCTGGTCTGCGGGAGCCACCAGTGACAGTCACAGCATCTTCTCACATTTGCAGGGCCTTATTGCTGCAAGTTTCCCCAACAGAGGTGCAAACTCATTTTGGCTGCAGCACGGGACTATGAACTCATCTCTAACCACACTTGGAAAAGGTCCTCCTGCCCTCTGAATATCTGCTTGGCTCTCTGCAACAGCAGCACCTGTGCTTACACCCAACCCTGCAGCCACAGAAAAGCCTTGCTGGCCCAGCAGTACTTACCCTGGGCAGAGCTCAAGGAGCAGCAGCAGCCCTGCTAGCTGTGGTGGGTAGTGAGGGAAAGCTGCTGCAGACAGCTCGAGCCAGAGAGGAGACTGCTCCCTCCTTGTCACAGCACAGAGCAGGGCAGAGCATCTCCCAGCCCAGGCAAGCCGCACTAGGCTGGTTTGCCGACTTCTCTGAAGCCACATGATGCATTTAAAAATACAGCCAGTGTATTGTTCAAGGGAGACAGCCGAATTTGTTAAACAGGCTCAAAAATCTGATTAGTCACTAAACTGTACAAGAATCAAAGCAAAGCAGCTGGTCCCATGGCCCAAGCCTCACTGCCAACATGCTCTCCAGCACTGACACCCTCCTCCTCGGCCATTGAGCACAGTGGGTTTGTAATGCCAGGCAGCGAGCAGCCCTGTGTTGACCCTGTGTGCGCAGCATTCCCAGAGACCTAGAGCAGCAAATGCCATGTAGATTGCTACCAGGCAATGCCATCCTGCACCTCATCTCCTAGTTAGCAGAGATGAGGGACCAGAACTCCATTTCAGATGCACCAGCAAGGGTTCAGGAGGTCATCAGGAGCTCCCGAAGGCATTAAAGGGTGCCTATACTGCTCTGCCCCATTTATTTAACCCTCCTCTCTGCCACCACTCTGGCTTGCTACAGCCACTGCTTATGCATTTGATCCCAGGATTGCTTAGCTCTCACTGCAGCTAGAAAACCAGTAAGGCCAATACGAGTGCATTCAAGCAGCAGGATGACTGGCCTTTAAGGGGACCTACTGTCTAGTCATCTGAGTTTCAGCACCTACCACTAAGCAAAATCCTGCTGGCTACAGCTAACCCACTCCTAACCTGATGTCCTGGAAGCACTGCCATCCTCCTGTTAATACAGATGGATTTCATCCACTCCAGAAGCTCTGACAGGTCTGTAGAGGCAGCACTTAGTTACACACTCTGCAGGGTACACTGAGCTCATGGGAGACCCCACATCACCCCAATGGGTCTGACTCAGCTTCCCCTGGTACCTACAGCCACTCACAGGGACATTGGGAAGAAAAGCCATGAGCCATGCTCGGCATTTCCTCCTTTACACTCGTTTAGCAATCAGGTTGTGTCCTCTGGAGCCAGCCTTTGCAGGTAGCATAGGAAACATCAGCATAAGAGACTGCATCTTATTTCTCACCTCCCAACCCAAAGGCATCCTGCTCTAACCCACTGAACGTCCTTCCTGGTGGATGGGGCACAAGAACCTGACAAAGGCTGCCCACCTGAAAAAAAATCCCTCAGTAAAACCACAGTTCTTCCAGGGAAGTTGGCCTTGTCTCCCTTTCCAAGTGGACAGCTTGCGGAAGAGAAAAGCCATTTCCAATGCACATGCAAGATGCATCAGCAATTTCTGGTGTCAAGAGCATCCCTGAAGATCCCAAAGTGAAGCAGAAATCAGGTAACTAGTCAGACTAAGAAAAAACCTAAGTGCAAACAACTAAGTGTTTTTCCACGTCTATGGGGGAAACTTTAACTGAAGGGTCAACAGGATTCCCATTCATCTGCTCACACACAGCAGCCCTGCTGTCCAGAGTGCAGCAGTTTGCAGATAGCTTCTGGAACTTTTCATGCCTCTGCTCCGAGTTTGCAAGAGAGGCGCATGCCAACGCTCCTTTGCAGTGGACAGCAAAAGAGGTAGCTTTTAATAGAAACTCAGTTCTGACTTTTGACTCACTGCTGCAGCTTTAATGACTGGATTCAGAGCCACGTGCTCCATCTTTGAGCCAAACGCTGGCAGATTTAAGAGCTCTGTGGAGCAGTCTTGATACCAGCATGGCACTCTACCAGATCACAGGCGCTCAGGTCTCTCTAGAGAATAAGCATTTTACAAACCACCACTGCTTAGTTGAGCTTTCCCTAGTAAGCGTTATCAGGACAATGTTGCTGCAACATGACCTCTTAATTCCTGCTTACTGAAGGGAGCACGCACAAGCACCTTGGACACTCAGCCCACAGCAGTGGTTTCAGAGGGTGGCTAGTTTTAACTCTTCAGGCCAACTCTGCCTTATAGACCCCAAATCATCTTTTAAATCCAGTTACCAACTACTGAGCTACGACTTTTAAAATGAATTTACCTAGTCTCAAGCAGCTCACTCCACCAACAAGTTGAAATTCACAGCACACACCTTGGGAAAGGCATCCCAACAGCAAGATGCCCAACACCCAACCAGCCTCATAACAGCTTTTATTCTTCCATGTGCCAGTTAGAATTGCAATTTAAGATTTTCAGCACCTGTCCAGGACTTTGAAGCATTCAGCTTTCTTCCCTGGCATACTATAACTTACAGCCATTTAAGAGTTAGACCTTCCTGGTAGCTTTGACCAAGCCCATTTTATAAGAGCTGGATGCAAAGACAAGCCCCAAGGAGCCAGGCTTACCAGTACTGGCAGCTCATGGACCAGCTCTGGGTAAATAAACCACCTTACCACTACGCTGATAACAAACAACACTTTTATGCCTTGAATAAGACCTTAAGATAAGGGCAGTACACACAGAGCATCCACTGAATTTATTCCTAACAGCTAGAGTTGACAAAAACCTCTGCCACCACTAAGCTGTCCTCTGAAAAGCACTTCTGTCTTAGCTTGGGTCTGTGGGAGACCACCCAGCAGAACAAGCTAACAGCACATCAGCAGAGCAGCACTTGCACTCTTTACTCCTTGGTGCATCCATTTTAGTCAAGTTATCTGGAAACTGAGTATTGCCCAGAGCATAAAAAACTCTCACCTTAGAACTGTCCAGGTCCTTCTGCTCAAGATCTTTCCCCACACTAACATCATCAGTGGAAGCTTCCCCATAGAGGGAACAGCATGTGCCATAGGATGACACACATGAGACTGTCTCTTCACGAGCCTGGAAGGCACATGTAACCATGTGTGCACACAAGAAGCTCCTGTTGAGCTAAGCAGCATGCCAGGCCCCAGGTTCTTACATTATAAGCAACGTCTGGCACCTGCATGCTTAACACACAAGCATTTGACACCGCGTTTGGCAGTGGCACCAAGTGCTAGATGAGCACATGCATGCACTTTTTAAAGTCATACTCTGAATGCATATTTCAGCCTTTGAAAGCTCACCACAGGACTCAAGAAAGGCTGTTTAGAAGGGACCAGGACTTGTCTGAGCAGGTCTACAACACCAAGCCCTTCAGAGGGTCACTTTTGCTGGCTGGCACAACCATCAAGGTCCCTCCGTCTAACATTTCAGTCTGAGATAAGTTTGTCTGCTGGGAGACTACTCAGCACAGGAAGAATGGCAGCCTGTCAAGATCTCCCTTTCATCCACCAACTACTACTTATGCTGAAAGGCCACCCTTCTGCCCTGATCTCCTTGAGGGCAAGAGCAAAGACATCGATAGGAAAGCTCTTACTAAGAGAAGCAGGGCAGAAGAGATGGGATTCTGTGCCACAGCACTTCTGCTTCCACTCAGACACCTGCCGTGCCCAGAGGCTCCGTGCCCAGAGGCTGCGGAGCTGTATGCACATTTGGGGCAAGGTGGTGGAGGAGGGAAGCATGCATGACAAAGGCCCTGGAGACTGAAAACAGTGCAGTTTCTTTTCTCATTTGTCAAATAAGCTTGTAAAGAAAAAAAGCTGGTGTCCCAAACAATAGCCTGCTGCAGTTCCAGAAAAACAGCTTGTCTGCAGATTTTACCGCCCAGCCAGACTCTACCCTGGTGGGATGGGAGCAGGCTGAATGTTTTAGTCAGCCAAAAAAGCAGCACAGACACTAAGCAACTTCATGGTAAGAGAAACATTTGCATGTCTGAAAGGCAAACGGGCACCTTACCCATCTCCTACAGCTACAGTTAACCTTGCTGTAGTTAGGGCAGCAACACAGCCAGACAGGCTACAAGAGGGAGTTTTCTCCCTCCATCACACATGAGCACTCAGCTGCTTAAAACACAACCTGCTCACCACAGGGGAAGGGGTGATCAATACTCCAGACTAATCTTAAGTGAAGTTTTCACACTTCATGCCTGTAGCCATAGGACCTCATACTGCCTGCAAGGAGCCAGCATACCTGCAGCTGTATCACAAGGAGCACAGGGGACACCAAACAAACCAAGCCCAGCAGAAGCTGTGATGACAGAAGTGGGGCTGCAGCACATGGTATGGGAATGAGCTCTGCTTGGCATGGGGAAGGTAGACATTGGATTTCCCCCTCTATTCATGCCTTAACAGGGAGCTACAGGGAACAGCCAGGCTCTTAACAGGTGCCCAAAGAAACAGAAAAAGCTGCAGCAAGAGAAGTGGCACAAAAATGTCTTCCTCTTAAGCGAAGCAGCCATGCAACAGGGCCCAGAGAGGCAGAGGTGATCTCCATCCCTAGGCCCTCAGAACTCATCTGAGCAGCTCACTGGATTCCTCCAGAGGTCTTGCTGAGCTCAAATCCTCCCAATTTTATTATAATCCCATTTCTCCAATGGAGAAAGAAGTCACTGCTGTTGAAACAAAAGCCACCAGATGCACACACCCTAGGGCTCCAGAGCTGTACATCGCAACAGAAGTCTTAATCATCTTGAGCCAACTGCCAACTTACAAGAAAAGCAGCTCCTAGAACTGCAGATGTGATCAAACCAGCAATAGCCACCATCTAAATAGGAACTACAGGACCACCTTTTTTGTTTCTGAACTACAAAAGAGGAACCTCTGCCTTGACAGATTCTTCATTTGGGGTAAAGAAGAACTGAGGATATTCAGGCAGCTATTTCTAGTTTGCTAAGGGGCAGGGGAATATAAAAAGGCAGCATGATCCCACAGCTGAACCACACAATTATAGTCAGGACACCTGAGGTCTATTCTTGGTTCTGGCACCAAGATGGTAAGTCACTTCCCCAGCATGCCCTGAAAAAACAGCAGCAGAACTAGGAACACCAAGAAGCTTATCACATTAACATTTGAGAGACCAGGTTCCCCTTCTGCACTGAGTGTGGGACCTGGCTGACAACAAGCCTCACTGCTCCTTGAGGCAGGGAATTTACTACTGTGTTTCTAGGAAGGGAAAACAGATGCCCAAGGTAAACATAAAATCAGTAAAGACAGCTAGAACAATTCAGGATTAGAAGTGCACAGGTAACTGCATTCACTGAGCAGACTGCCACAGCTGTGTTCATCTTTAAAAAGATAAGAACATTGAAATAGAGCAGGTTTTAACATGTATCAGTCCCACAGAGATTTAAAACCCAACATTTCTGGTCAAATTCTGCACAACAAGCTTCAGCTTTGCAAGCCTCAAGAACAAACACTTCTATATTTAAGTATCAAACTCCTCAATTATCTACTGCAATATCCAGGGTGCAAACTCTGCAGCATATGTTACTTTATGTGCTAACAAGGTTGGACTGACTCATTTTCACTGCTCAGCTGCATCAGTTTATGGGGTGTCAAGTCCATCAGGATACCACCTTTAGGAGAAGGTATATTCTTTAGAGGGGGAGCAGGCTATTGGCCATACCACTTTGGGCTAGGCATCAGGCTGCAGTGAAGAAAGAGCTAAGAGACAGGCTTTAGTCCCAAATGCAATCTTAGTTGAAAAATGGCACACAAGGCTCACTAAGGCATTCAGCTGGCATAAAGCCATGTATTTCATCGCTTGATTGGCACAGCCAGCACCACCAGTGATGCCTGCAGGCTCCCAGTTACCTTCCAGAGATCTGCATGCCTCAGATATAGAACAGCCTTAGGGGTTTGCTTCACCCTCCCTCTCCACTCTTGCAGAGAAAAGAAGCCAGAGGGGCAATGAGGGAAGCCGAGCATTTCTCAGATGGCAGCTGCTGCTGTGCCCAAAAGCAACCTCTGAGCTGGCAGTAGCACAGACATTACCTGTGATTCAGCTGTTTTGCCAGCACATAAGGGACCACGCACAAGGCGAGCAAGCCCAGAGGCATGGATGCAAGGTGCCTCAACACCTGTGGAAGATGGGATGCTGGCTGGAGATGCTCTGCCCAGTGTCCCTGCCCCCAGCCCACACCCTCTGGGAGGCTGATAATTCAGCCCTGCAGTTGCACCACAGCATCTGTGCTGTGGCAGCTCAAGGACCATGGCACTTAAACAGATCATTTCAGAGCTAGCTCAGTGGAGGCACCCATTTAAGCAGCCCTTGCCCTGGGAACACTGAGGCAGCCCATCAATTAGTTTCTACAGCCCTCCTGGGCTATGCTACTTTCGCCACCCTCCAGCAGCTTTCCTATCCTGCTCTGAGTAGGAGGTTGGACTAGATAACTTCGAGGTACCTTCCAACCTGAATTACACTACCACCCTAAAAAGACAACCTGTCAAGAGCACTTCAGAGGGCCTAAGATGCCCCTCTTCTAGCAGTCCCACATGCAGTCACCCACAAGAAGTCAGCCAGAGAGATTTCAACTGTATTGACATGTCACTCTGCCGGCTCACTAAGCCTTGCCCCTAGTGTCACTGCAATAACAGGTCATGCTGCAGCACCATGCTATGCAGCCTGGTTATCAGAGCAGCAAGTTCTGTCCAGGCACAAACTCAAGCCTAAGGTGGGAGCAGACAATGAACACAGGGTCTGTCCCACCACAGCTGGGGAAGGGGAGGAGCAGGCATCTCTTTCACCTTCTGCTACAGGCAGCTCCAGCACACTGGGAGAGCAGCTCTAAAAGCCATGCAGGAGTTCAGGCAGTTCCCCTGCCCAGCTCCAAGTAGAAACACTCAGACCTGCATGTGCTGTGGAGTTTGTAATGAAGGCACTGAGCCAAAGACACATTCAGGGCCTCTTCTAGAGAGCTATCATGTCACCACCAATGAAGCTGCAGCAGATGAAGCGTTTCATGTCTGTCCTGCCCAGCAAGCAAGCAAGCATCCCATTCACTGCTCAGACATCTAGTGGTGCAAGGGTTGGAGGAAAACCTACCCACTGCATCTCTCATCTGACTGGCAGAATTTTGGGGATGAATTTTACCCCAGGCCAGAGCTTGCACACACCTAGAACACCCTGCTGTTGCCTCCAGATTGATCACAATGGGGGTAGGGGGAAGATTAAGCTATTAGTTGCCTGAAGCAGCTCAGAGCCACTGAACAGCAGCTCCAATGCTCTCCTCAGAAGGGAACATGCTTGTTAAGGCTCAGTTCAGGAGCTAGCCAAGAGGCACCCACTCCAGACTACACAACTTGAGTGAAAAAGCTTATACGCAAGCCCCATGAGCCTGATGTATTTGCGCACACCAGCATCAATCAGCTGAGCACCTGTCAGCATATCTATGGAAGGTGAAGATCTGCCAGTGCTGGAGCATTTTCTTCACTGCACCTCCAACAGCTTTGAGCAAGATGAAATGCTTGAGAAGTCTCTGCATTCCTCATACCCACACTCATCCACCATTACCTCTAGAGAAGCATGCAGGCAGCAGCAACAGCCCCTCAGGCTGCAATAAAACATCCTTCCCTGACAGAAGTCAAGGGGAGGGTTTTGGATGGTGTGTGCCTGCTCCTGCAAGCCATCTCCAAAACCAGACTGGAGGCTGCCCTGACCCACTTCAGTTATAGATGGATGCAAGCAGAGATGCTGGTTAGGTTCCTGTTCCAGTTACTCATCTATTTGCATCTTCTATTTGACAGTATGAGCACAAATAAAAATAAATCTGGTTAGGAGAAGCTGCTCAAATGGAAGCTGTAAGGGGTAGAGTAAGAGCAACCTCCATTAGAAACCAATTGCAAACTCAGAGTTTTGATACTTGTATTACTTATTTGATACATATTTTATATTGCTAAAGATCAAATACTGCTGCCACATGAGCAGTCTGCAGCTATTAAGTGCTCCCTGCTTTCTACTCCACAGCATGGCTGGCTCCAGGTACCAGTTGAGAAATCAGCCCAGAGTGTGCACAGCCCGTACTGAACCATGCTCAAGAAACAAGGGCCCATTAAGCATCCACACCAAGTGCATCCTCAGAAAAGCCGACAGGAGCTAAGATGGCATGGGGCAAGCTTTTAGCAAGGTCATCTCAGGTACTCCTGAAGTACAACCACCATGCAGGAGACCGTGCAATTCAAGCTAGCTCCCAGCTTTGTTCCCTTACAGAATATTATAATTAGCCTCCACATACAAGGCACCACCACCATGTTCATGCTTCCACTACTAAGCCCTGAACAGTAGGCAGGCTGCTCCAGAAAGACCAGGGCTTAACATGCAGCTGCCAGGAAAGCCTGTCTTCATTTCAAGGCAACAATGGACACTGAGAACATGGGGATCCAGGATCCCTGCCACCATCAAGCCTTTGGTTACCTGTTTGCCTGAATCGGGGGCAGGTCTGAAGCCAGCAAGAGGTGGTCTTACCTCCTTACTCCAGCAGAAACAGCCATACCATCAGAAGTATGAAAGAACCTTTTACTGAGTTCTCTAAGCAGACTCAGTGCCCCTTCCCCAGACCTGAAGCTCCCGCTTCACTAGAGACCAGAAAGAACCCTTCTTGGATACTCAGTGGCACATCATAACCTAAAGTATCTAGATGTGAGCTCCCCCCTACCACAACAAGCCTCTGAAACCCTCCTCAGGCACAAGAAGGATTTTCATGCATCCAAGCAGGAATATGCAGGAATTGAGGGTTATGCTGCTGTTTGAATTGATGCAGCTACTGGGCATACCTAGGCAGCGACTATCTTCCAAAGACACTTACCCAAAACACAACAGGTAAGAGCAGGGAGACCCAGACACAGAAGGGCACAAGGGAGAGCACTATGGAACAGGCACTCAGCACCATGCTGCACTGCAGGTTAGCCTAGCAGAAAATTAAACAAACAGCCAGAGATCTGGTGGATTTCCTCACCCAAATCCTCTGCCCCTCTAGGGTCTTCTTCAAGCTCTGCAGCTGAACACAAACCAGCAATTGCTGGCCTTCCTTGAGTTGTTATGTTGTGCTTAATAGTAACAACCACCCCCAGACTGATTAGCAACTCTCACTTCAGGGTGGTGTGGTGTGTGTCCTTGGGTACCTACCATCACCTGTACAGCATTTCTGGGGGCAGTCTGAAAACAGCCCATCCTGGGGGAGCAGCTTACAAGTCCCTCCTGCTGTTACCACGAGAAAAGGCTAGGAGTCCATGACAACAACCTTCTGCACAACAGGTCTTTTCTTTCATCCTTCAGAGAGTCAGTTTTGCCTTGAAGACTTCAGAGTGATTTGCACTCATCACAGAGGCCTCAGCTATCTGCCAGGCAACACAACAGATTGCCTGCAGTTCTAGCCTAGCAGATTTTAAGCAACTACAGATAACCAGCACATTCAAGCTTATTGCAGAAAGAAGCTACTGTGCACTGGGAAGCAGGAGAACCAAGGGCTGGAAAGATCCAGCAGCATTTCCCTACCACAGGCCATCTCTCCAGCACCAGAGCAACTGAAGCTGTGTAACCTCAAAGGCTAGAGAATGAGACAGCAGCAGCCACCCCAGAGAGGGCACAGATGAGGCTAGAGCTGCAGTCAAGAGCAGATCCAAGGAAAAGCTCATATCTGTTGCTGCACCAGCAGCTTTAGGGTCACACACCAAGCAGAGAGGCAGATACAGCAAGGTGGTCCATCCAACACCACCAGGAACTGCTTGCCTAGAGAAGCAGACACTCTCTCTGGAAGAACTGATCTTCCCGAAAATGTTCTTGCAGGTTAGCACGGCTAACAGTGTTAACAGACTGGTTTATAGGATGATTTCCAAATGGGAAAGTCTGCCTGTCCCACATAGGGTTATCCTCAGCCTCCCGATGTAGGACAGGACAGACCAGCCAGACAGCATACAGGCTAAAAACCAGCCAGGTAGACCCATAATCTGCACACAGATCTGCTTGTGTACCGCAATCACCTGTTCTCTAGGCAAAAATTGGATCGAGACCCCATTTGCTTTTGTTCCTTGAGGAATAGGGTAGTGAAGGTAAAGGATACCAGCAAGGGCAGTTCCATCTCACTGCCTCTTAACCCCTCCTTGCCTCTGCAGAACCATGAACTCAAGTCTTAACACAAGTGTGTGCCTACTATGAGGCTCTTTTAAAGAAGGGAAAACACTGCCTCAAGAAATCCAGTCCTGCTATCCTCAACTATAAGTGTTCAAAGCAGTTTTCTGCAAAAGCCCCTCCCCAGGCCACAGAGCA
This sequence comes from Phalacrocorax aristotelis, assembly GCF_949628215.1. Lineage (NCBI taxonomy): Eukaryota > Metazoa > Chordata > Aves > Suliformes > Phalacrocoracidae > Phalacrocorax > Phalacrocorax aristotelis. The sequence continues at coordinate 32,163,640 of NC_134282.1, forward strand.
GGTTTCTGGGACTTGCTGAAGTATTTCCAGCCTGATAGATCTCGTAGCAGCAGTGGGTTTGAGATGCCTTTCCTGCTATGAGACAGCAGTTTAATCCTACAGCCAGTAAAAGCAGGCAGCTCCAGCCTGCAGCAGCTGCTGCCTCCTGGAGAGGCTCTCTCCAGACACCAGCTTTGGGGCCTGGCAGTGCATCTGGCACACTCTCAAGAGCTAAGCACACATCCTCAGTGTGTTACAGTGCTGGACCCAGAAGGAAAACTCATTACAAATAACCTTGTCTGGGTGCACAGGGTTCAGCAGCCCTTTGGGAAGTAGGACACAGGCAGTCTACAAACCAGCCCCACTGCTCTGGCCTCCTCCAGCATAGCCCCAGCAGGCACCTGATCCCACTGCACCAGGCTGTGCAGTGACACCACCCTGAGCACAAGGTGACACCAGAGGGGTTTGCAGCCAAAGGTCCTTCCCAGGCTGAGAAAGCTCTGTGCTGACAGGGACTATGCGGACAGGAGAGGAGGTCCCAGCTCATCAGTACTCAAGCACAGGCACTGCAGGGGACCACATCAGCAATATTTTTAGCCTGATTGTTAGGGTGGTTTTTTTTTTTTTTTGCATTTCCACCCTTCCAGCCACCTCCCCATGGGTCCATGCAGCTGAGTTGCTGCTGGAACCTTCCAAGCACTTGGGCACCAGCAGCAACTCAGCTCTGCTTGGCAGCACCATCCCTCCCCAGCTCCTAGAGACAGCCCAGCACTGATAGTCTCACCTGCTCTCAGACACCCTGATGGAGACGCCAGCCCTTGGGGCTGGGACAGCTGCAGCCTCCCAGGCCTCAGCACTAGGCATCAGGAGTGCCCGGACATAGTAGCATCCTCTCCACATCTCCCCTCTTTCCATCACAGCATGTCTAGACCACCTGGAAACATCGGCATCTGCTGACTCCTCAGATCTGTACAGCTTTCAGACAGAGGAACACTCTTGCACTGCCTAGAGGAGTTTCACAGCCTTTCAAAAGGTACTCCTGAACTACAAGATCCCAATGAGCTCCACATTGCCACTCTTGGGCCCTCATGGAGGAGAAAGATGAGGCTCTGCAGACATGGAAGGTATGGGCAGGCTGAAGCAATACAACAGCTGTGCACAGATATCAGCCTTTAACTTCCCCAGCCAGCATACACCATCCCCACAGCTCTCAGAACAGGGGAGTAACAGCAGCCCAGGCCAAGGAGCACTCCTGGCCCAGCTGCTGCACACCAAGGAATGGAAGGTGGGATTGAGAGGGATAACAGGGTCTCAGGACCGTAACATACCTACCTATACAGCCCTGGACCCTGTGCACAGCCTCTGCCGGCCAGAAGCTCCTCTGTGGAAGCAGCACAGCTGCATTTCGGCTGGTTTTACACCCCAGCCATCCCCTCCTCACATACTGAGGGGAATACCAGGAATGAGAAGTGAGGAAAGAGGCCTCTCCAGACAGTATTGGGTGCCATCTTCCAGCTGCTGTTACCAGAAGTTGTCACAAACACCCACTGGGTGCAGATCACCCAAGCCCGGGGCAGTGCCCAGTTATATCCTTCCTACAGCTCTTCCCAGGCCTCTGCAGCAGGCAGGAGCTCCAGCACAATGCACTGCAGTCAGCGGGGCACCTGACACCAGATACAGCCTCTGTGAGCGGGGAGATCACTAGAGCACCTTCAAATCATCGCCAAATGAATCTCCCTCTTGAAACCAGAAGTCCCTCCATGCTCAAGAGTGAACCCACACACACACCACCGTGGTCCACCCAGCCCCACCACCCAACCTGTGAGGTACAAAGCCTACCACAGGCTTGTGCCAGCACTGCTCGCATGCCTGCCGGAGCACTGCAGAGACATCCATGCCTCTGCCAAGACAGCCTGGCAGGAAGCCGGCTGAGATCAGAGGAGACAGCTACAGTGGATCAGTGGGGCTGGGACATCCGCACAGAGCAGCTGCCTCATGTGCGACAGCCCTTGTTCTGCAGCACCATTGTGCACCAAGCCCAGGGTGTTGTGGTTGTTAGCAGCAGCAGAACTGTTCAGCATGGAGGTTGCCTGCTTTAAGTGTGCTTTTTACATTAAAGATGCTGTAACACAGGTTCTGTGCCCCATAGTCTGCCAACAACCATAAGGGGCTCAGTGCACAGCTCTAAGGCACCTGTGCAGCCCACCACACAATAACTTCCATTTCTCCCTCCTCCTTGAAGGTTCTGGCTAGCAAGGAAAGGAGGACAGATGCAAAGTGTGCAGTATTCCCTGGTTCATTAGGGGAACCCCATAGGACTATGCACTGAAGCAGAGCAAGGTTTATATAAAGCTACCACAACCTGACTGCAAGCAGACCCTAAGTGCTAGGGCCCACATGCAGGCCTGCATGCTATGTCTTGGGGAAATCAGATGCAGAAACCTGAGTGAGCTGTGCTGATGTTGTCATTTCAAACTCCACCACCCCACAAATGATTTCTTGTTTGCTTTACAACCCACAGAGCAACATTCAGGGCTGTGTCCCAGAAGCTGTTCCTATCCTGAGTGCAGCATCACCTGGACATCAGAGGTGGTTGACAGCACCCTCTTGCCCTCCCCCTCCTCCCCAACTTCTACATGGGCAAATCACATTGCAAAGGCCACCCAGAAGCCACCTACCTTCCTGTCAGCACCACCTTCATGCCTGGGGCCTCCTGTGTCACCCAAGTCTGCACAGAGATGCACTACCCTTTTAACAAAGCAGCAGTGTGCTGCTATAAAGGGATGAGTTTCTGTAGCAACCAGGCTGAACTTGTACAAACTCTGCCAAAGCACTAGATCTTTCCATGGACTGATACTTGAACAAACACACCACCATTTGTGAAACTGATTTTTACAGCCTTTAAAGGCCAGGAAATGAACTCTTCCTTCTGTTTTACCCCCCTGCCCTGTCACCTGGCCAAGGAGATGCATTAAGTTTGTGTGCACAGCACCCCTTTCTCCTCCTGCAATTTTACAGAGAAGGCTGGTGCCTCCGGAAGAATTAACCAAGCCCTGCATCCCTCTGGGGCAAGCACCCAGTACCCCAAAAACAGTCCCAGCTGCAAAACCAGACTGGAGAAGATTGAGGGGGAAGGGCCAGCCAGTCAGCAGCGCGTGGCTGCAAGCCCACACCCTGCCGATCACGTAGGTTTGCACTGGACCAAAAGAGTTAAAGCAAGAAGCCATTCCACTGCATCTCCTCCAGCCCACTTCTAGGAGCAGACCGCTATTTCTAGCTGAATGTGGGAGTGGAGAAGGATCCCTCCAAGTCTTCCACCCAGCCTGCGAGCTGCTGGCTGAAGTTTAGTCGGGTGCCGGCTGCGCCTACCACACCCCACAGGCAGAGTTTGGCAGGCAACACTGCTGTAGCACAGGAGTGAGTGGTGCTGCCTGGACTTTCACAATCAGGCAGAGGGGTCCCTCTGCAAGCACACACACCTCTCCCTTCATATCTACCTGCCACCGGGGATTTTCTCAGGCAAAGTTCTGCCTCACTCCCACCTGGCAAGTTCAGCCCCCTGACACCACACTCCCCACCCACTCCCTCCAAACACAGGGAGAGGATTTCTCCTATTCTCTCAGCGAGGTTATTCCTCTACCAGCATTACAGCACTGAGCAAAACATAAGCCCAGGCACTTCTTGTCTGCAGTGAACTGACAGCAGAGCAGAGGGGGCTGTAGCACAGCCAGCCACAGCCTCCCCAACTAAAATGCCACATTACACAAGCATTACAAGTCACAAAGTCCCCATTAGTAACTGCCAGCACCCCATTACACAAGCAAATCACTCGACATTTGCTTTAACGTAGCCAAAAATAAAAGAAATTTAACAACTGTTGCTGCATGTGTCGACTCACCGGACTGTGTGCTGGTTTGTGCTGCAGCGTCAGAGTCCTGGGTGCTCCAGGGTCTGTCCCACCCTGTCAGGTTGAGGGACTGCAGGCCAAGGCACAGATCATTGGTATCTGGGAGGCCACGGGAAGACTCTTGCGTGGATGTGGGGAAAAGCATCCTGCTTGCCACTGCTTCTTCAGAGTCCTGGAAGTCTGCTCAGATTGAGAACAAACAGAAGCTTGAGAGTTCAGGGCTGCTTTTTTCTTTTTAAAGGAGTTTTCCAAAGCGTTAAGCCCCGAGCCAGGTCTTGTGCCGCTCTGAAGCCACAGCTTCTGCAACCAGCAGTTGCACCCCAAAAGGGAAGGCTACCATATGTCCAGAAACCAGCCCCCCACCCCCCTCAGCCCCTCCACCTTCCTATCCCGTCTGCATTACTGACTGGGTCAGCATGTGACCAGGCTGCTGATGCTTACTGTGCTGATAGTGACGTCACTCAGCCATGCAAGAGAACTGCATCAGCTCTTACAAAATAAGGGTAAGAAGAAAGGAGATTTCCCCCAAAAGACAAGACGGCGGGCAGGAGGAGAGGTGCAGCTCCAGTAAATCAGGGGAGGCAGGCAGCACAAAAGCAGGGCTCCACAATACAGCACAGCAGCTCGAGGCAGCAATCCCCCCAGCAACGATGATAGCAGCAACAGAGCAGACAGTTTTAGTGCTACCCAGCTCTCCTGTCCCCGCCTCCCTCCACCCACAAAACCCAAAAACACTTTAGTCCTGGACAGACTCCAGCTGCTGGCTCCAATTCAAAGCCCAATGCAAAGCTTTGCAATTCTGCTAGCATAATCTATTTGGTTCAATTTGGCCACTGTGCCTCACTGACTCTGCATTGTTTACCACTGATCAACGAGGATAACCTTCCACACACCCCCCACAACCCAGGGAGAAGCCCATTATTCTGGGTCCAGCCCGAGCAGGCACATCACACTGGAACAGGGAGAAGGGGACTGGCTGGAGCACAGGACTCATTTCACATCAGGAATTTTTTCATGGCCTGTTTACCTTCTGCCTGCCGGGTCTCCCCCCCTTCCCAGCCCTCCCCTCCCCTACAGGGTGTTCACAAGCCTACGGTACTGGAGACACTGGATTCTTGCCTTGGTTTAAGCCTGAGCCAACAGCCTAAGGAAACACAGCAGGTTCATAGTCTGAGAATTCCAGTTTAATGCAGGGATCTGGGGGTTGATGAAACCACAAGATGCTCAGCTGTGTAACCCAAAATCTGAGTCAGAGGGCATTTATAAACCAGCTACCAAGCAGCAGCAGCTGTCTCCTCCTCCTCCCCCTGCACCCACACTCTCCAACTGTGCCACAGATGTACACTACACCTCACACAGACCACTCCCCACTCTTCAGTGACTCTAGCCTGTCAGATTATCCCTCATGTGCAGCCCTGGCCATCCCAGACAGGCTGACAGCAGTCGTGGCCTCCTTTCCCACATCCCATGCCACTCGGTTGCCCAGGACCTAGCGAAGCCCAGGCAAGGCCCCACTGTCAGCTGGATACCCCACACAAGATGCAGGCCATGGCTGCCACTGGAGGAGAGACCATCACCTTCACCCCACAGCAATTTGGGGAGCACCCCAATGTTCCCAGATTACAGCAAGGGGGCTGAAACACTGTAGTCAGGATGAGACCAGCTAAAACTATACCTGCTGGCAATGTGCCACCTTCACCCTTCCCAGCTGCAGCCTCCTCCACAGTATTTCACCAGGATAGCATGTGCCAGGGTTGGTTTTCTTCTTCTTCTACTCCCCTAGTAGTACTAGTACAAACTGTAGTGCCAGTTCAGTCACATTACTATCAAGCACCTGTAACAGCATCAAATATTCCCCCAAAAGCATCACACTGCATCTTCAGCAGGGTATTTCACTGCATTAATTCTTCCACTATAGTTTTCAGATTGCTTGTTTTGGACAGGCCCTACAAACATTTACAATGCAGCTGTAGGGAGTGGAGGATAAAGGCACATTGCTCAGACAACTCAGTTCCCACAGCAACCATAACTTGCACATATGAATATGTAACATTTCTGCATTTATGAAAATGCAGAAGTGCTGTGCTATAGCCCAGATCCCTGGCAGCAGGAGACTACCTTCCCTTGGGGGACCAGGATCTTGCTAGGTTTTATGCCACCTTCAAGATTAATTCCCACCAAGCTTCATCTTCTGGGAAGCACAGACACAGTATCAGACAGACAGCAGAACTTGAATCCCACCTGGATCCAACATCTTGGATGAAAACCACTACTGAAGAAATAAGGAAAACAGGGAACAAATGCATCAGCAATGAGAAGCACTCACTCCACAGCATCCAGACACATTCTTCCCTAGCTATCCACATTTTTCAGGAACTAAGTTGTCTTGTTTAATTGAACCCAATCGCATCCAAGTTCAAGAGGACTATGTTTCCCTCTGGTGAGTTCAACCTACATTAAAGACAAGCTCCCTGCAATTCAGTTACAGGTATAACTGCTGAAGAACAGAGTAGAATTTGCTTAGATAACCAGCATTTTTTTAATTAGACCTTTTCCCATCCAAAGCAAATAGCCAGTACAAGCCTGCTTCCCCTTTAACACTCCCAGTCATGCTGAAAGACGGATACAGGTTATCAAGGAAAAACACCAACTTAAAAAATGGAATTTAAATGGATTTCTAGAATAGTTATTTTCAAATTCAGAGCCTGGAAATTTGTTACAAAGCAATCAGTTGTTTATGGCAGACAAAACTAATAGGATGCTGGGGCAGGAAGAATTAATTTCCTACAAAAATTCAGTCTAAAAAGTCATAACTTCAAGTTATAAATAAGTAAACATCTACCAAATATTAAATAATTTCACTTTGCAACCTGGCACAGACTAACCCAGCCTAAATGCTTTGCTGCAGACTTTTCCAAGCCCCAAGAACCAGAATGAGTCTTTCCAACCTGAATTTTTCCCTGGAGTTGCCACTTGAAGCCAACCATCCTGGCAGAGGGAGCCACACTGCGCTGGGCTCATGCCCGAGCACCTGGGAGAGACTGAACTCCTGCCTCCTGAGCTGGTTAGGTTTGATTTCAACAGCATCATGAGAAACAAGTCCTTAGTAAAATGTTCCCATGCAGGTCTCGGAACAGGCAGCTCTCCTGGATGACATCCTCCTATCTGTCCAGGAGAACCCTAGAGCCAGCACAGGCTGGACAGCTTTCCATACCACCATCTGGATGGAAAGCTGCATTTCTCAGACTTCAAATGTTAGCATCACATTTAAGACCTTTCAAAGGCTTCTTAAAGGCAAGCATCTCAGCGCAGTTCAGCTCTTAACCTGCAGTTAAACCCTACCAGCCCAGACAGCTCACACAAGCTGCAGCCCCAGCCACTTATCCCCACCCCAGTGCTCCCTCCCCATTTATACCAGTTTAGGCAGATTAGTTTCCACACGGGAAGCTGGGCTGGGGAGGCGATCTAGTTAAAGCTAAGCCACCAGGAGTTAGTTTTAAGCGTGGCTTATTCCCCTGATCTGGTATGCGGCGTGGCTGCACCAACCAGGCATTTGAATCAGGAAAATATTTAGAAAATTACAGCCTAAGCCTGCGTGGAGGAGACAAACAAGGACTGGCACCACAAGCTGTGACCCACAGGCAGTGTGTTGCAGGCAGGTTAAGGTAGCATGGGGAGAGACAAGCACAATTCAGTCCCTGTCTCATAGCAGCAGCATCCCTCTGTGCCATCAGACTTAGTCTTGAAAGGTGATGATTTGACCAAGTGCAGAGACATTTAGATGTTTGAACCTTCCAGACCTAGGCCACTTGCAAAGCCAGCTAAAATTCCAGCAACTGGGTTTCATCTTAAAAACCGAGAAAGTCAGCAACAAAATAGTTAAGCAAGCATGAACCAGCCAAGCTGGTTCCCATTCTTACCACCTCTGCAGCAACAAAGAGGTCTCCGTTTGCTCCCACATGATAATTTCTAGCAGAAACTGACTAGAGGAAGCCCCTCTAGAAATGAGGACCCTGAGTATGCAGAGCAGGGGAAGGATAAGCACAACTCACCTGTAAGCTCTATCCCCTGACAAAGCCAGACTCACCTCTGCGTGCAGCTACCTTGTGGGCTACAGCTGACCAAGGCTTAGCTTCCAAACCAAATGCAGGGAAGCAAAAGGCAAGGTGAGCATTCCTGCAGCCTTCAGATCACAAATGCGAAGGCAGCTCACAGCAGAAGCATTGTTTTGCCTTTCACACCTCTTTACACCTCCAGTTTTAAAGGCTAGGAATTGCATCCCTGAAAATTAAGCTTCAAGTACATTTTGCACATAACACAAAGAAATCTCAAGTGAAAGCTTTTAGAGGATGAGCCAGTTGTATTCCTAAGGTACACTGAGTGCCATCGGGGGCTTAGGAAAAGTTGTTAGGCATAAACCTACTAGTTAAAAGAGGTTTTTGATACACAACTAAGCATCTTCCCTGTAATCTGAAAAATTCCTCAAGTGGAGACATTGCTCTGGCTGTGAAACAGGTCATGCAGCAGCAAAAGCGTCTGCCTTATTCCCATAGCCACAAATGCTTGAACAGCTGGCAAGCTACTATTTAAGAAACCAAGGAAGAGGGCACTGCAACTTCCCCTTGCTGCTCTACCTACCTTTTCCAAGAGTAACAGTGAGAGACTGCTACAGGATAACAGCACCAAAACCTGAGTGACAGTACAGCACATCAGAAAACCCACAGGAAACCTGCTGACCTTCAGCAACACCGTGCAATAGCTCTATGCCAAGTCCCTGCTCTCTGCAGAGCACCCACTGTGATCTGCTTCCATTTGCAGGTCTGATGAAGAACCTGTTTACTAGAGCTACTTTCCAGTACAGAACTGCATCGTGCCCATGTAGGCAAAGACCTGTTAATGTGACACTTGAAATATAAAAGCCAAAGGCAGTAGGTGTGCACCTCTTCTGGGGCACAAGTGTTGAATTTCATTATTCTGGATGTGTGCACCAGACATTTATTCGGGGCAAGCAATAGTTCTCAGCTGTCAGCTCCAGGTGAGCTCCTGCTTAACAGCCTCACTCTGCCTCAGACACCCTGTTAACCCCACACACTCCAGGCGAGCAACACTACATTTTTGGGTCTCTGCCTCAAAAACATTTTGTCCCCACATCCAAGACCAAACACATCAGGTCAGCTGCTGTCTGGTATGTTTCCTCATGGCTGCAGGGCGGTGAAGAAGAGAGGAATTTACATTATAGTACCACAGAGAACTTTTTGGGTGGCTAAACAAGTGATAGGTCATTAATTGACTGCAATTGAGAGCAAACAGGAAGCTGATTTAGTCATCAGCTAGTCTGGGTTTGCATTTGTCCTTCAGTTTTCTTTAACTAAAGCAGCCACTGAGAATCATTGGGACCTGATGGGCCACAACTAACAGCCTTTACACTGAACTTGGCACCTTAAGCCACTCCCACCCACGGAAAGTCATTTAAGCATCTCCCATTTCTTCACACAATAGACTGTCAACTTACAGCAAACTAATGGCTGCTTTGTCTCAGTTAAATGAGCAGAGCTTAATGAAAGGGAAATCAATGCTTCTAGGACATTTGGGGTACCTACAATCCTTTTAGATCCACTTGTTTTATGGCAACACTGCCTTCAGTTGAAGCTTTGGTGACTAAATGGGCTGAAAGGGAGCTTTACTCACTGTTCTACTTAAGCTGAAGGTTTTGCCTACAGAACAGGATGATGTTTCAAAAAGCTGGTTTAGGGTTTTTTTTAACCCAGTCTGGTAGCAGCACCTTGTACCCAGCAAGGCCCAGCTTTAAAGCCTGGCAAAGAAACCACCTGCTACCTTAAGAAACAGGCTTTGCTCACATTCTTATTCAGACTAGTGATGAACATGCAGATCAGCTTTAAATTTCAGAGAACCACATTGGCTGTGAAGCCATTGCCCAAGGACAGGCTGCACTCTAACAGCACCAGCAGGAGTTGAGCTGGTGGGAGATGTTGACTCCTGCCTCTATCCAGGCCAGATTTCCCTCCTATCTCTAACACCACACTAAAAGCCACTAAAGATTAATGTCTGCACTATACCACCTTGCTGAAGAAATTCTGTCCTTTCTTCAGAGAGGACTGAATCAGCCTGAAAGGCAGTTGTTTTGGAGCACCACACAATCCTGTCCCAGAAGCCACCAGACAGGTTCTGCAACTACAGCTTCCACCACACTGCTGCACTGTACCCTCTGGTTTGGGCTAGCAACCCAAGCCTAGGCTTGGGGAACTCCCAGAGCAAGCATCCATGAGCCACCATGGTGGTAGTCAGGCTGGGCCTGATGACACAGATAATTTTGATGAGGCAACTAAGTTCACTGAGGATTACCATTAACAGCAAACTGATCTTTATAGAGGTTTAACATTAGGTATGGCAAGCTAAATCTCCAGCGGCAGTCTCTTCTGCCACACAGCTCTGCCCAGATCTGGAGAATTCCCCAACTGTGTCAGATCCAGAAATGCTGAATAAGCTTGTTCTCTCACATTGTTCAGACTGCTGCTGTACTAATCTCTTCTCAGCACCGTCTTGCTGCGCACCTCATAATACCAAGTAAGGTGGCTCCACACGTGTTTCCCCAATAGCATTAGTGAAAGGTCACAAGCTTCTGCCATCCCTTCTCCACCACATGTAATCCTCTTAACACTGAAAGGGGCTTCTTGCACACTAGACCAATCCAGGATAAATTTAGTTTGACCTGAGGAAGACAACTGAAAAGTTTGAGGGACTATGAATAGATTAACACACAAGTATTTCCCCTGCTGGAATAAAGTATCTTCCCCAAGCCCCCCAACCAAGAATTTAAGTTGTAAAAAGACATTTCTTTCACCTGTTACAGCTACTGCATTAAGGGTGGATCTCTAAGCTTATTAAGACTGACCAAGCTACAAGTTTCATGATAATATAACCTAACCACAATACACAAGTTGTTCCTGCCCCAAGTAAAAACACCAGAGGCTCATTAATTCTTCAGAAGTGATTTAACTTGGAGCAGTGACAAGATACCACATGAGATCAAGGGTCTTTCTTCTCCATTGGTCACCTACCCAGAAGCCAGGCTCACCAAAGGCAGATACTGATCCTGCAGGGCCTCATCTTGTTCAAAGGCACAGCAACCAGCTTCAACAGCCTGCTTCAGGCTCTAAACCACTGGCACGGGGTAGTTAACTAAAATTCAGAATATAATACTGCTATCAGCTGTTCAGCCTTACAGCCATCAGAAATGATTTTCTGTGAAAGACTGCCACAACATAGGCCAAAGCACCTCCCCATTTGTGGATCACAGCTCTCCTAAGATTCACATACTTGCTGACAGCACCAGCTTTTTCATGAAGATGCTCATTAGCAACACATTAAACAGAAGCAGCTCATGCACTTTTTTGGCCCAGAGACAGAAGGAAGCTTGCAGAACTGCTGCTTTCAGGCCCTCTCTACCTACCAAGAGGTCCTGACTGACACTAACAAAACAAGGCCAGGACTGCAAGTAGACTAACAACTCTGAGCTGCCAATGCACTGGCAGATGCTGACTCATCCACATGTTTAAAGCAATAACTGCTGGCCCAGCTGGGGTAGCTCACGTTGTACTCTATCATCAGTCTCCCACACAGCCCAGAGGCACCTTCTGAAAAAGATCACATTGCCATTAGCCTGAAGGGCAAGGGCACCTAAGGCAGCCACTTTCTAGCCCTGCCTCAGCAGGGCCTGGCATCCTTTGGGAAGGGAACAAGCCTCTTTCCTCACACTATGACAAGCATTTGTGCTGCTGCACAAGGGATTTGCAAGCTAAAAGCCTCCTGTCATTGTCTACTGACCAGGGCCCCACCCTGGTCCCTATACCAGCTGGGCCAGCAGCCAGCACCTACTTGTGAGACTGGCCTCAACTGCTGTATCAGGAACAAGAAAAGCTGCTTAGGATGTCCCAAAAAAGCACAGCATTGGTTGCCCTGCAGCAGAAATAATGCCTGCTAGAAGAAGCCTCCATCTTTTACATGCAAGTCGCACCTTACTTGTCCTACAAGATGTCTTCCACAGAATTTACTTACTGATAGCCTGAAGCAGAAGCAGTTTAACACCACTGAAGGGAAATTCACCCTGTTTCCAATCAAGGCACCACCCCTCAGCAGCTCCACACCAGACAAGAGCCCCTCTTCCAGGCATCCATAAGAACCACCCCAGCAACTGACAGACCAAACAGATTGACACACAGCAGGTCAGTGAGCAGGTTCATTTCATTGCCAGGTGAATACCCCAGTCTCTCAGAGAAGAACTTTAGAAGTCTATAAGACAGTACTGCAAATTAATTTATATGCCAGCTCTAAGCCTAGACCTAAAACCAGAACTAACCCACATGTTCACAGGATGAATCTGCTCTAGTGGGCAGGGATAGTTCCTTTATCAACTAGGTTAACTTTGGCAAGTAAGTTGAAACTTACTTAGGAAACATATGCATTCCAAATTATAAACAGAATATGAAGGGCTATAGCTAAGATTTCAACAAGGCAGCCAGAAGCAACTCTTTCATGAGCTCATTATAAGGAGATAAAGGAAAATACTTAGGTTTATGTCTCCCTTATGCCTCCAGCACATCAAGATCAGATGCAACACTGCCACTGTGCCAAGGTACAACAAATGTCTAAACAGCTCAGTACAACAGTGAGTCTAAAAAACACACCACCAACTATACCACTGACCTGAATTAGCTAATATTCACTACACAACGCTCAGGAGTAGCCAGCATATCCTCCAATACCGTTTTACTAGGCACGTTTCAAGCAATGCTGGCTATAGATCCATACTTCAGAGCGAACAATTCATGTCCTCTGGTATTTCTGCAGCGCCAGCACAGGATCACATGGCCAGATCAGCTCCTGGTCCACAGTGTTAAGCCCTTCAAATATTCAGGAGATTAAGCTGCACTGGAAGTCATCTGGTAGCAGTCATTTCGCTAGTCCAGAGCAAAGTCACACTGCACAAGCATTAGATCGACCCACAGGACACCCAGACACCTATCTGCAGCTTTATTTTTACATCCATTTGATTAAAACTCAGATTATCCATGAGTACAAAACAACCCTGTCTCCAAGTGACTGCAGAGAAAGCTCCCCTGCCTCCAGCAGCCTGCAAGGTCACCAGCTGGTGAGGTTTTTCTCCTTCCTACTTTGTTCTGGGACAAGTCCAGAGGGTCAGTGTTTCCAATAATGGCCAAGGTGTTTATTGACCATATAATTCAGGGGCTGGAGGAGCAACAGCAATCTTTCAAGCACCCAAATCCTTGGCACAAGTACCATTGCACAAAAGTGCGCTGGCAGGAGGAACATCAGGCACTGGGCAGGTACATTTACTGGCAGATCTTGCCTACTGTAAAGGGACAAAAGCACGTCCTTCACTTACATAAAAATACGACTGGACCCAACACTCTTTGCTTTGGCATGGAGCCTTCTGCTTTGAGGCAGATCAAGTGCAAGACAGCAGAATATGCCCACTCCCCTCAGCCTGCCGGAAGCTAAACTTGCAGCACTGATTTCATAATCCCAAGCTTGCTTTGCAAGAAAGTCCTCACTTACATGTACTGCTTTGGTGTGCTCTAAAATACATGATTAACTGACCTGTAGCAAACACAGTTATTCAAAATTCTTTTGCATTTAATGTATGCAGCAGATCAGCCGTACTAACCATCACAGATTAATCCTGCCTCTAGGAAAGAGGGACTGTAAAGGAGTCTGCTGGCGCTATCTATGCCAGAAGCGGGCAGGTCAGGTGGCAAGAGTTCAGGTCCTACCCACACTACTACCCACAGCATAAGCAAGCTTTCCCAGACACCTCCACACTACCAGGGAATACTTGGATTATCCATTTCAGGCACACAAATGAAGCCCCTGGTACCGAAACAGCATTAACCCTGACTCCAGGCAGCACCCTGCTCACAAGCATATGCCAACAACCACATCACCAAGCACCACCACCACACGTTTGCCAAGTCCCACCGAGCAACTCCCTCCTTTTGCCAGCCCCAGACCCTCAAGCTCTCCTTGAACCCAGCCACACACTCACCTGGCAGGATGTCACGTTTGCTTTTTGTGACAGGGGTGGTACAGACTCCACTGAAATCCAGCGAGTTGTCCAACATGGCATTTATTCGGCGGAATATATCTGCATTGCTGCAAGTGGAAAGTGCAGGGGCATCCGGGCTATCCCAGCAGTCCTTTATGCTCCTCCCAGTATCTTCTTTCTGGTAAAGAAGTAGTATTAGTGTCAAGCAGGCTAGTACTCACCACCTGGCTTTCCACACATTGTGGAAGGTCCAGATTGTCTCCAATACTCATATTAACTTTAGCTCCAGGTCTTGGCAACACTCCAGTACAACTCTTGGCATTAAAGAAACAGTTAAGCAAACAGGTGAGCCATTTGTCACCAGTCCAAGACCATTCCAGTCACAACCAGGTACCAGCTCACCACAGGTAGAATGAACTTCAGACTAAGAACTCACATGGTTGCTAACAAGCTCCCTGCTGCTTTTCTCCAGCACATCACAACACTAAAGCAGAGGTCTGATTAACAGAGGCATGCACCTTGTCCCCAGAATCAGCCTCCTAACACCGGGGGAGAAGGGGGATGCTTATGGTCAAGGTAGCCACCGCAAGAAACCACAGTAGTTCCTCCTGCACAGAGCGGGAGAGCGCAAGGCTCACTTTACCACCATCTGGGAGCATTGAACATCTTGGAACGGCTCAAGTCAGCAGCCACGCAATCACTTCAGAAAGCAGGCTTGTGGAAAAAACAACTTCCCAGCTAATCAAACATAGCCCAAAATCCAAAAGTCTCCAGTGGAAAGGGAGAGAAGCAAATCCTGATCTTCCATTTAGGTAGCAGCTCCTGACCACAAAGGAAGGTTACCCCACACCAGCTCTACTTTACCACAGCCCCCCACAAACACTGATCTGCCAACATTAAGGTTTTGGGACCATCCTACACAAGGCAGAGCTCTTGTAAAGCTTCCTCTGCATGAAAAAGATCAAACCCTCCTGCATCCTGGTGCAGGTCTAGAGAACCAGCAAGAGCAGCTGCTTCCCCTAGATCTGCTTGCAAGCCACTTTCACATCTAGGCTTGTTTCAGTGCAGCTGCACAATGTTCAAGCCTCTACCAATCCAGAAGCCACTAAACTTAGTTCCTAACCAGGATTTTTGGACTGAAGGCAGGTCTTCCTACCACCCAAAAGCCACTGCGGCAGAACTCTGTGCTTGAACATGCTGAGCAAATGGTATCACTATTAGGACCCACATTAAAGAGAATAGCAGGAAGGTACAACCTCACCAGTCTTGGCCTCCGGAGAAGAATCCTTGCCATTAAGCAAATCGAGTTAGAGCCAAATTCAAAGAACTGAATTGCAGAGAGGCTGGCAAACAAGCCCCTGCTACTCCAAGGCACACAGAAGCCTATAGCTTTAAATGGCACCATTTGTACTTGTCAAGGAGACATTTAATACATCTACCTCTTGGATACATTCCTGCGAGAGTTTTGGGCTTGACTTACCCCACATTTCTCCCCCTGCTTCACCAGCTAGCAAGCCTGAACCACCAAGCCGGTTTTACTTTCAAATGATCTCTTACTGATCTTTCCATTATGTGGCCCGTGGCAGAAGGCAGGTCTAAACTGAATTTCACATGAACACAGGAACTTTAGCCCAGCCCAAGTACAGAACTTGTATGCTGCTCCCCACCTCAACCCTGTCCTTATGTGCAGTTTTACTGCTGTAACACATGATCTGATAGTTTTATCCACACACAGGTAAGCTCCCCACCACCACCACTTAGCTAAAAAGCAAAGGAAACCCTATCCTGGAAGCAACAGGAATAAGCTACTGAATCAACTCACACAATGCCTCCAGGCAGGACCTGAACAATTGTTTCAGGATTTCTGCACGTTTAAGACTACTAGCATCTATTCAGCACTGGAGTCGGGGATATTTCTCGATTGAAAGGCTCAGCAACCGCCCCCAGATAAGGTCCTGGGACTCCGCAGGCACAATGCAGGAGCATTTACAAGCCAACAGTAAAACAGGTAGGGCTGAAAGCAAGCTTCAGGCAAAAGGAAACAGGCAGAGCAAGCTTTAAGTCATCGTTATAAAAAGCAGCTGAGGAGTACAGAAGCTCAATTTAAGAAAGTATTGCCAGTCAACCTTAATAAAAAGTGCCACATCAGGCTGCTTTGGCAGAAGTGTGAAACTCCATATTCTACTCCTGTTACTGCTAAAGAACCACTTACAGCAGGAAGCAAAGCTTTTCCCTAGGAGTCTGTGCTAGCAAGACAAAAATAAACCCAAGCAGCAAACCAAACACCTGACCTGTTCCTGCTCATTTAGGTTTGATGCTTCCCTGAACTGGCAGCACCAGACCTGCTACAAGCAAGAACAGAAAACAGCAAGAGTACAGCCAAGCATTTCCACAAAAATTCCTTCCACTTGCAGAGCTTTTAACCTTAAGACTGTCAAGGATATCCTAGAGATACTGCAAGCATCCTGGACACAGGAGCTGGCACCCAGCCCCTTTAGGAAGCAGCTCATGCTCTGATAAAGCTTCCCTGGTAAAGATCACCCTCCTCCCTAAATCCCTAAAAAAAAAAAGAGATGCTCCTTTGAGAAGGGCTGTGCAGATCCTCAAAGCAAGCAGGGCCCAAGCCCCTCAGCAGTCTGGATAGTCTGGTGGAAAGAGTTAGCAAACACATAGCTGGAGAATACACCCATAACCTTCAGCCTCAACCAAAGCACAGGGAAATACCATGCCTGAGGCTGTGTCCTCCAGCACCTGCTCCACTCTCACATCCCCGGGCCAAGACAAGCAAAGGAACACTCTCAAGCCCAGCTAGGATTAGTTTTCAATGCTCCGTCTTGAAAGATTCTGCAGTAATTAAACATATGCTGCCTGTTCAGGCTTCTCTGGACATCCTCTGTACAGCAGCAATTACAGCTACAGCCCAGGCTTGGAAATGGTGATCCCCTCCGCTTTCACCCAGGCACAAGTCCAGGAACACTGGTGGGTCCTTCTCCTGTGGGCCTCACAGCAGTGACCTGACACACCATATGAAACACGGGTGTAACCACTGGCCCAACAACAGTTGTTCTCAGCTGGTCCTGCCCACTGCAACACACAACCGTAATCCAGGAGAGGGGACACTTATGCAGCCAGTAGATGAACAAGTGGAAGTAGAAATGTGATCCAGCTGACAGGTCACTTAAAGTCATCAGGAGTCAAGCACTGCTTCCTGACACCTAGTAAGACACCCAGTCTCCATTTAAGACCTGAGAGTTTCTACAGACATTCCTAGATCAGAAACAAACAAGAAAAGCAACTGAGCTCCCTGCAGTAGGCATGCAGTGCCACAGAGTAAATGCTTTAAAGGCTTCAGGTTAAATCATTGTGGTAGATCTGGAACACAGACCCATGAAGCACTGCACACAGACACACAGCAAGGTGAACCTCAGACAGGAGCACAGTCTGTCATATCCTGGCTCAGCTAAACCTTTAGCTAAGAACCCAAGTCCAAGTATGAAGATGCATCCCCAGGATGTTCTTGGGTCTCCAGGCCACCATCAGGCTCCATTCACCTCTAGCACTCCAAACAAAACACACCAGAGAGAAAGGGAGTGCCAGGCTTGATTTGAAATAGGGAGGTGGAGTTTCTACTCCCTCAGAGTAATAGAAAGACAACCAATGAGCCTTACTACCATGATAGAGAGCTCTCATGTGGTGGCTCTGCATCAAGAAGCCAGCTGTCAAAGCATCATCACACAACAGCTGTCAGGTCTCTAGTTCACAACCCACCAGCCCCAAGGAAAGCCCACAGATGCAGCCTGGAGTTTACCTGCAGGAAGTCCCACTCCAGAGACACAAGCACAACCTGCAGGAGCTCAGCTGGTGGAACAACAAACACCTGTGCAGCAAAAGCCACCACAGATGTCCAAGGTAAGTGGAAACAAAGGCACCTCCACAGCCCCAAGGCAGATAGACCAGTAGGAAACCTACAGATAATGAAATCCCAGGGCTAGGCAGAACACACAGCATCACAACAGCACTGGCATAGGATTAGGATATCCTAATCCTTAGGGAAGTCATTAAACACAGCTCAGATGCGGGTATAGCCAAGATGTGCATTAGCTCCTGGGGGACACTCTGGAGCAGACAAAGCTCATCCACCTTAGCTACAATTCAGCCTTTGCTTTTTTGTCTTTCATAGGAACCCCACTGGGGCAGCGCCATGCTGATGCCTGAAGGGAGTCTTAGCACTGCAGCCACAGCCAGGAGGGCCTTGAATCCTGAGACAAAATTTAAGAAGCTGTTAAAATGGTGTTCGTCCCAATCAAGCCAAGATGCTCCATACATTCTCCAAAAGCAGCTCTAAAAGTCCTCTTTTACTAGTAATTTTTGTTTCTCCAAGTTGGAGTCGACTACATCGATAAAAACATATTGGTGTAACAGTTCCCACAAAGCAACACAGCTAACAAAGCAGCAAGCTAACACATCCAGCTCATCCCAAACAGGGTTAGGCTAGGCTGCATCAGCTCTCACCATAAGCAAGGCTGAGCTTAAGCAGCTCTCCCAGGGTTTATTGTTTGGAGAGGGTCTTCAGCACACCTGGCTGGAATCAAGACTGGAGGGGATTTTGATGATATTATTTTAAGGGGAACACTGACTTCAGAACACCACCAATTTTGCCAAAACTCATTTTTGACAAGCTTTCACTGTTGAGGTACCTACTTTTTGATTTTTTTTTTTAAAAAGAAAAATTTTGAAGCTATCACACAAGCAGCTTTGGAAATAAGCAATATCACAGCTGCCTGGTTCAGCACATTATCAAAGGAGAATAATGTTTTAATTGGTTTAGGGAGACTGTTCCAGTTGAGAAACTACAGCAAGGCAACAGGATCCTGAAACTCCTCACAAAACACAGCTCTAGCTAGAGTCCCCAGCCAACACTCCAGCTGCCAAAGCAGCTGCAATGAGTGTTAATTGGTTTTAGCTGGGGAATACTCAAGGGTAAAAAAAACTTGTTTTTCAGAAGACTCTTGCTTCAGCACAGAGATTAAGAACCAAGTCTCCCAGGGTCACTGATAGAAACCAGTCTTGCTATGTGGAGCTTGCAGTCACCTGGTTTAAGGGTAAAATAATTGCTCCATTCACTTTGCACTCTGAAAAAGGGAGTTTAGAAGCACTCAGAACCATCACTTGCTACCAAGCATGAACATGTGTTCCCACTCAAGCCAAAACACATCCCACCGTCACAAACCAGAGCTCGACACCTTCCAGCTTAGCATGCCACCAGTAACATGGGATGAGAGCAACCAGAGGCACCACTTGCTGGTTGAACTGGGACAAATGGGTTTCCTCCAGTAATGGCTTAATTCCTGAAGGTGGCACCAGTCAGTCGATAGGTTGCCTGAGGTGAAGTTCCCTCAGAGCCTGCTGTCCCCTCGGGGCGGGGGAGCTGCCAAGCCTCAGGACTTCACTCAGCAGAGGGCCTCCCCCCACTCCCGACGCGGGAAGGAGTGATCCCATCCCGGCTCCGCCGCCACACACAGAGAAAAGGCGGGAATTCACCTCAGAGCCGCTCACCCCCCGCCCCCTAACGTGTGAAACCACGTGACGGAGGCGGCCTTAAAGGCGCCGCGCACCCGCCTCCGTGAGGCACCGGGACCGTCGGCACGTGTCCTGTTCGCTCCCCTCCCGTTCCCTCACCGGCGGGAAGGCCATGGGCGGCGCTGCAGGGCGGATCCCGGAAAGGAAGGAAGCGATGGCAGCGGGACAGCCCTGCCCACCCCGCCGGCTTTTATGGGCCGCCGCCCCGCCAGGGTGGGGGTGGGCGGGGGGGTGGGGCTGGGGCGCTGAGGGGAGGGGCCGAGGCGCATGCGCGCTGCGCCAGCCCCATTCTAATGACTCCGATCCCATCGTGCACCACGCGGGGTGTCGGGCGCGCGGCGATTCCCACCCTGATGCGGCGTCTCTTCCTTCTCCCTACGACGACCGGCGGCGGCTTCAGCCTCCCCGGGGCCGCCTCATCGCCGGCACCTCTCAGCACGCAGGCTGTGCTCCGTCTGACGGCAACGGGGACCCCAAAGGTTTCAAATAGGGCCGTCTCAAGGGGAATGGGGTGGCTGTGGCACCGGCAACTCTCAGCCTCAGCCCTCTGGCTCTTGACCCCATTGTTGCGGAAACGGGCGTCTCCCTGTGGGAGCTTGCTGTCCAGCGGTTGGTGGTGCTGTGGCTCTGGCTGGCGTTTTGTCACCGTAAAATAAACTAAAGGTGATTTTATCCTGTCTCCTACCCATGCACTAGAAAAAGCAGAAAACCGCTTAACCTTCTTGCAGCAGCAGGAGGGGTCGGACTCGAGGCAACTCGGGGTTCAGGCCTTACTGTGTGTCCTTTGCTCATCCTCTCCCTCCAGTACTGGGCCTGGCTCCCCGCTGGGCTGCAGCTTTGGAAAGAGAGAGCTGGGGCTCTCTTAAATCCCACCCAACCCGTGCTGGGAGGAGAGATCCTGATGAAGAGTCAAATTTCGGTTTTATTCCTCCCCCCCCCACCCCCAGTCTGGAGAAAAGCCTCCCAGAGCTGGCCCCAGGAATCCCTCCAGTGGCACTACAGAATAGACCCAGCCCTGACCTAGCAGGTATTTCTGTGGTCAAAGCACGAGCAATTCTGCTTTGAATAAATAGCTGGAATCCTCCCAGGACTCCTCAGATCCCTGACTGGGACCAAATGCCTCCCACACTCTAGAGAGGTTTACCCTGACCCTGTGTGTTCGTATTGGATATTTGAGACCCAGTAGCTACCCAGCTGAAGCAGTGCCACCCTCAAGGGACATGCATATCCCCCACTGCTGCGCGGGGAAGCTGGCAGAGCCTGGCATAGGTGCAGTCTGGGGCTGATCCGGACACAGTGCACACAGAGCAGAGGAGGGGAAGGGAGCAGGTTTGAGAAGACCTTTATTGGGAGA
This sequence comes from Phalacrocorax aristotelis, assembly GCF_949628215.1. Taxonomy (NCBI): domain Eukaryota; kingdom Metazoa; phylum Chordata; class Aves; order Suliformes; family Phalacrocoracidae; genus Phalacrocorax; species Phalacrocorax aristotelis. The sequence goes on from NC_134282.1 coordinate 32,184,544, forward strand.
TCCTGGCCATAATAAATAGGGGTTACATTGGGAGATGGTGGCAAGGGGCTGGGAGCTGGAGGCACGCTGTGCTCCTGTGGGGCTGGAGCTGCCATGACCCCTCCAAACGGAACATTGCCCTGTGTCCCATCCGCCTCGTCCTGCTCCTTCCTCCCAGTAGCAAAGCCGGCCCAGGGGTTGCTGCCTGCTCCTCCTCTGGGGATTGGGGCAGGGAATAACCTGGCAGAATTTGGGGTAGGGAGCATTTTGGGGAGCAGTGTGGGGTAGAGTGGGGGTGGGAGGGCAGGGGTGTCTGGCCATCACTGTGCCAGGGCCTGGATGATGTCCTTCACGAGCATGGTGCCGATAACCATTTTCTCACTGTTGACGGTCAGCTGGGCCGCAGCGCCCTCCCGTCGCTCCAGGGTGATGAGCACCAGGCTCCCGCTGGTCACTGTCTTGGCCACAAACCTACCCGCCAGCAAACACAGGACTTCAGGGCAAGCTGTCTCCCTCCCATCCCCATGGATTCTCTGGTGGGGAACAGGGAGGCATCTGCCACCCATGGCCACCATCATGTGTGGGTTTATGAAGGCTCCTTGTCCTAAAGGAAGCCCTGAGTAGCCCCACTGTGATTTTGGTGGGACCAGAGTGGTGACAGCACCCACCTGGTCCCGGCGTGGGGGTTTGGCTACCTGTACACGTTGTCGGCACCACAGGGCACACGGCCCACATTGGCGGCCAAGGTCACTTGCTGGACAATGGTGTGGTCGCTCCGGCATTTCTCGGGCAGTGTCAGCTTCTCCGTGATCTCGCTCATGCCCATCAGCTTCCCTGGAGCGGGCAGCAGAGGCACCTGCCCATCTCCAGCCAGGCACCCAGCAGCCATGTCCCTGCTGGGCTCCTTTTTGCCATCCCCAAACCAAGCCCCTCCAGCCACCAGCTCCCTGCGTCTGGGTACCCCATGACATCCTGAGCTGGCTGCCCTGCTTGGTCCTCCCCAGCCCAGCAGAGATGGATTCAGGAAAATCCTTCTTCCACAACCCCTCCTGGGCTCATCCCCATGTCCCTGCCTGGTGGCAGCAGCCATGTCCCTGGGGATGGGCTCCTCTGGGCTCCAGCAGCAATGAGGCCAGGTGTTGCAGGGCAACGAGCACTCACTGCTCAGCCCAGACACCATCCACGGGGCCAGGGTGGAGATGCTGCTGCTCCAGGAGCACAAGGACATGGGGCCAGGGTGTCCCTGTCACTCACCAGATATGGTGCTGGGAGAACCAGGGTGGCATAAGCCCTCCATGCTGTGTGGGGACCCAGTGGGGGAACCCTGGAGCCAGGGTGGTCACCCCAACCTGCAGGCCAGGGGGTGCAGGATGGGAATGAGGGGAGCAGGGCTAGTCTAGGGGCCGGCCTAGTGGCCACTTACCCTCACCTGGCCACGCAAGGTGATCTAGGGCCACGGTGAGGGTGGCAGAGTCGACAAAATGGGGGCATCAGCATCAGCACTGGGGCAGTGGGTGCCTGTGCGCCACCCTGTCCCCATCTTCCACTCACCCTGCTCCTTCTTGAACTCGTTCTCACTCATGAAGACGGGGGCCATGAGCTCCCCCACAGGCGGCTGGATGGAGACGTAGAAGTGGCGTGTGTGGGTGCTGGGGAGACAGGAGGGTGAGGGGAGCACATGTTCAAAATGTGCCCCCTAGGTCCCACTTCCTGTCCCTGCCCTGGGCAGGGGGCGGCTGGAGGAAAACAGGCACAAAAGGCCTTGGAAATAGGGGGAATCCATCAGCCTGGACTTGGGGCTGCTGCCACCTCCTTGTCTCCTGCAGGGACCCTGGTGCCTGCCCTGCTGTTCCCCAACCCCCTCATGCCCATCCTGGTGTTCAACCTCCCCTGGGAGGACACTGGTGCCCATTCTGCTGTCCCCTATCCCCCAGATGGACCTTGTTCCACGGTCCCCTGGGGCCTCTCCTGCTGTCCTCCATCCCATGGAGGGATGTTGGTGCCTGTCCAGCTGTCCCCAATGCCCTGGGGCACTTCACACCCTGTCCTGCTGTCTCCCATCCCCTGGGGGTACCCCATGCCCTGTCTGGCTGCCACCTGTTCCCTGCTGCCCCAAGTCCCCTGGAGGGATTATGGTGCCCATCCCACTTTCTCCATCCCTGGAGCACCTGTGCCCCGCTCTACTGTCCCCCAGCCCTGGAACACCCCACACTGTCCCCATCCCCTGGGACACCTGTCCTGTCTTGCCCGGCGCCAGGTGCTCACCACAGCTGGAAGTTGGCCGCCTGGGTGGAGTCGCAGAAGTCAATGCCCATCACCACACTGGCCGTGTCCCCGGGTGCCAGGCACTCTGAAAGCACAGGGCTGCCACTGCGTCCCACATCCCCTCCACTAGCCAACCCCGGTCCCCATTCTGCACCCCCCACCAGCATCGTGGCTGTGCCATGCTCTACCGATCTCGGGGAACTCCTGAATCCGCATGCCGGAGAGCGGCTTGGGCTCGCTGACTCGCAGGCTCTTCACCTCGGCGTCAGTGTTGTTCGAAATCTGGATCTGGACGGCCACCATGTGGGGGTCCCCTGGGAAGGGCCGGCGGCTGAAGCAGTACTCGACCGAGAGCCCCTCGCCCGCCATGCGGTGCAGCAGCTCATAGGTCCTCACTGCGCCGAACACTGGGCTCAGCAGCTGTGGGGGACCAAGGGACCAGCATGGGTGGCCAGCCCCTTCCCTGATGGCCCCATGGGTGGCAGGCATCCCAGGACTCCCCCCCAGGAAGGACATTGGGGACACTTACAGCAGGTGCTAGGGAGGTGTCGGTGAGTGTGAGGCCCTCCAGGTCAGTCACGAGGCTGGTGGAGATGACGCTGCTGGACAGGACAGGCTGGGGAGGAGGTGGGGTGACTGCAGGGCATGGGGGGAGGGAAGGGTTAACAGAACTCTTATGAGCCTCAGCCCATGGGGACAACCTCAGTGGCATAGCCCTGTGGGGGCAGCCTTATGGGGACAGCCCCATGGGGACAGCCGTGGTGGCACAACCCCACAGGCACACCTGCATGGGGACAATCCCATGGGCACAGTCCCAACAGGGACAGCCCCGCTGGCACAGCCACCTCTCCCACAGTCATCCTCTGGGGACAAGGACCACTCTGGTCCTCGTCCCAGCTCAGCAGCCCACAAAAGACCTCCAGGACCCTGTCCCCACCAGGGCAGGTGCCTGTGCCTCAGTTTCCCCAGCACCACCACTATGGCCATCCCACATGCCTTGGGCAGCCACTCACAGTCATCCAGGTCAAGCAGGGAGATCTCCTTGGGGCCGGCCCTGCTGCTGGGGGGCTGCAAGGGGGAAGAGAGATGGGGGGGGTGAATGAGGGGTCTGGGGGTCCCCACGCTGCCCCTCAACCCTGCTCAGCCCTCACCACCTTCCTCTGCTTGGCCTCCACCTCGGAGCCTGAGTCGGAGCCTGAGGAGCTGCTCTCGGAGGCACTGGCCTCCTCTGATGAGGTCTCGGCATGGTCCTTCCTCCCCTGTGATGCCTTCTTCTTCTTGGACTTCTTCACCCCCTCCTCCTCCTCCTCCTCTTCCTCACTGGGGCTGCAGGGAGAGGCCAGCTGAGGGGGAGCCGGGGTGGGGTTTGGCTGGGGGCACCTCGCTTTCCTGGCTGTACCTGCCCATGCTCCCCAGGGCTGCCTTCCGGGAGCCTTCCTTCTTTCTCTTCGTCCTCTTCTCCTCCTCATCCTCCTTGTCCTCTGACTGCTCCCTGCTGCCTTCCTCTTCCTCTTCCTCCTCTTCCTCCTCCTCGCTGTCAGAGCTGGAACTGCTGGAGCTGCCACTGCTGCCGCTCTCCTCACTGACAGACTCGGGCTCTGTGGGGGCCACGTCTCAGCCCTGCTGCTGTGTCCTCCTGCATCCCCACAGCTCCCTGGTGTGTCCCACAGCATCCCCCCGTCCTTCTACTGCATCCCCACACCCGTTGCTGTATCCCCACTGAATCCCTGCATCCCTGTGTCCTTCTGCTGCATCCCTGCAGCCTTCCACTGCATCTCTGGATCCTCCTACTGCGTCTCCACTGTATCCCCACATCCTCCTGCTGCCTCCCTCTGTATCCTGCTGCATCCCTGCATCCCTCTGCTACATCCTGCTGCATCCCAGCACCCTCTGCTGCCTTCTGCAGCTGCACTGCATCTCCACACCCTCCCATTGCAGCCTACTCTGTCCCTGTGTCCCTCCACTGCATCCCCACTTCACCCCACATCTTCCCGCTGTGTCGTCACAACCCCCCACTGCATCCCCACATCCCCCTGCCACATCCCTCCATGTCCCTACCACCATGGGATGTCCCCACTGCAATGTCTCCTGCCCGATGCCCCACCATGGTGGCACCTGCCTGATGTCCCTGCCACAGTGACCCCTGCCTAAAGCCCCACCAAGCTGGCCCCTGCCCCATGCCCTGCCGTGCCACCGGGTCCTCACCGCTGTCCGCTGACTCCGTAGGCCCTGACTCTCCCTCCGAGTCGGAGTAGAAAGGTTTCTCCACCTTCTCCTTCCTCTTCTCCCGGCTGGTGCACTTGGTCCACTCAGGAACCTACCAACACAGGGGTGATGGAGCGGGGCCATCGCCCATGGACCGGGGGCCCAAACAGCAGCCCTTGCCCACCTCCTGTCCCCAGGTAGGTGTGTGGGCACCAGAGAGGGGATGTGGGGCAGCTGAGCGGCACCTGGTCACCTTCTGGGGCTCTCCCAAGACCTCAAGATGATGCTTCCACCTTGGCCCCCACATGCACTACCACACCCCAGGGTGCTCCACACACCTCTACGTTCCTCACGGAGGGGTCAGGGGCCTCATCCGGCCAGTCAGGCAGCTCCTGGTAGCCCACAGCCTTGGCGTTGAGCAGGTGGGACAGGGAGCCCAGCTGGAAATGGTCCCGATCTGCAGTGGGGTGAGAGGTGGCAGCAGCTCGGGGACAGCCATAAAGCGCTGTGGTGTCAGCTGGCCCTGCGTTCCCATGCCCTGTGACCAGGTGTGGGTACCTTTGAAGGATGACTCCAAGATGGGAGCGGGTTTTTGGGCCAGGAAGAGCTTCTTGGCGTACTTGTTGAGGGCCCCGCTCTTCTCAGTAGGCACGATGAGCTGGCGGATGAAGCGAGCCCGGTCACGGATGTCATAATTCTGGTCATACTTGGCCAAGTTGAGGACGTACTGGGTCAGCAGCTTGCTCTACACCAGAGGACATGCTCAGGGCCAGCCTCACCCTCTCTAGTGCAGAAACTGAGGCACACTGTTGGTCCACATCCCCGATACCTGCTTGGAGTTGGTCAGGTAGAGCTTAGCCGCCAGGTTGATGACCTGCAACTTGACGATGTCCTCCTCATTGGTGAAGGACTTGGCCATCTTGCGCAGCACGTCAGGTGCGATCTTGGGCACGTGCTCACAGTACTCACCAATGAGCCACAAGATGCTGGCCCGTGCCATTGGCACCTGCAAAATGCCCCCAGGCACATGGCACCGGTGCCACTCCCCTGGTCCTGCGGGCCACGAAACACCCTGACCCACCTGGATGTTGTCAGTAAGCTTGGCCATGTGCTTGATGATCTCGCTGTGCTGGGCTGGCTGCATCTGCAGCAGCTTTTTGATGACCACCACAGATTCGGCCACAACCAGCTCTGCAGACAGAGACCTGGCCTCAGAGGGGTCCTTCCCTGAGAGCGATGGAGCCCCCATTTCACGCCCACAGTGTGGACTCACCATCCCGGTTGGAGAGGAGCTGGACCAGGCCATTGAGGCAGGTGTCCCGCACCTTCCCGATGTTGGTGGCGCAGCGCCCAATGGCTTGGATGGTGGCTGCCACAAAGTCCTTGTCCATGCTGCGGATGTAGGTCTGCACAGACATGGGGGGAACACATGACACGTCACCCACATGCCTGTGCCAGGCATCCCCCCATGTGGTGCTCACATGTTGGAGCTCTTTGGAGCCACTTGTGGGGTTGGCAGGGCCTCAGCCCACTCTTCCTGGTGAGGGTCTCCTCCATCCCCTCCATGGTGGTGTTTTGGCACCCAGAGCCGTGCCAGGGTGGCACCCTGGTGGCCTCAGTATGACCACGGCATACCTGGAACTCCCGCAGGATGGTGGAGATGTTGGTCTCATTGGCCAGGTTGGTGAGGACCTCAAGCTGTGGGAAAGACAAAGAGATGGGCAGCATGGGGGTATGGTGCCAGGGCACGGGATCCTTGCTGTCATCCTGACCCCAGGGCATGGAGGACAGCTGCCCCACAGGTAAGGGCTCCATGAAGCCCCAAAGCCACCAGTGATGGGTTCAGCCAGGTGTTTGCAGCTCACCTTGAGGATCTTGATCTGCGTGGGGTCCGTGGAACGGATATAGAAGCTCTTCAGGTAGGGCTCAAACATCCCCTGCATGCAGAGCCAGCAGTGCTAGTGCCATCCCTGTCCCCGCCTCCCCAAGGCCACCCACAGGCAGCTGGCCCTGGTGACCCTGCTGGCTAGCCTTCATTCTGGTCCAGAGTCAACAGGGCCAACTACTCCCACACTGAGTCTGAGACTCACCCGCCGTTTGATGGACATGGTGGCCACATTCTGCAGCACAACATACTGAACCTCGCTGTGGGAACAAAGGGGGGACCACCATCAGCAGGGCAGGGCCAGACCCCCCTATCAAGTCGCTGTGAAGACAGGGCAAGATCCACCACCAGGCTGGTCCCACCACGACGCCACTAGCCCATGCCTACACTGGGCCAGGCCAAAAAGCCCTCTTTTTTTGCCATTTGGCTCAGCCTGACATCCCAGGGCCTTGAGGCTCCCTATGGGTGCTACCAACCAGATGGCAGGGTCGGGGACCACCACAACCTGGGTGACACAGACCTGTGACTCCGCAGGAGCCGCACCAGTGCCTTAGCGATGACACCAACCTCCGCCTTGGGTGCCAGGTGGAAGTAGAGTTGTGCCACGGCCATCACCACCTGCAGGGAGACACCTGAGCATCACCTGGCAAGCATGGGGACATTCCAGGAGATGGCTGTGTCCCACAATGTCCCACCCAGCAGCACCCAAGGAAGCCCATCCCTGGGAACAGCTGGCCCTGGGTGGCCCTCAAGCACCCTGCTGACTCCTTGGCCAGTGGGGACATCATGAGCCCAGGCTGCTGGACACCACCGGTGGCCTCCAGGGATGGACAGGGCTGGGGCAGGGGGCTCACCGCAGCATTGCGACTCTGCAGCAGGGGCTTGGTGTTGCGCAGGAGCAGGCGGTGGTCAGGGTCCATGACATAGGGCTTGCGCTTGGCCAATGAGGCTGCCTCTGCCTTGGTGTCCTTGGCATCCTCCTCCTCAGAGCCATAGAAGACCTTCTCGGCACTCTCCTCCAGCAAGGACTCCTGCTGGTAGGAGGGAAGCTGTGTACCCGTCCAACAGCACCCCCCCTTCACCCCACCTCCCCATGGGCTCCCAGGGCACCCCAAGGCTCCTGGGGCACCCCAAGGCTCCTGCACTCACGTTCTGGTTGGGGCTGAGGAACTGAGTGCGTGCGTAGCGGGTCAGCATGTTGATGATGACCACCTGTCCCCACTCCTCCACGTCAATGAGCAGGTTGCAGAGCTTGCGGTAGTTCTTGTGGATGAGGTCGATGCGCTCTGGGCAGACCTCCTCAAATGCCATCACCACACTGCCGGCCACCAGCTGGGAAGGGAAAGCCCGTGGTGACTCACCGGGGTGGTGGCATCTCCATGAGGATGCTGGTTTGGTGGGGATGGTGGCATCCCTGTGAAGAGTCCAGCTGAGCATGGACAGCTGCATCCCTGCAAGGATGCTGGATCAGCGGGCACAACGGTTTGTTGTTCAACCAATATTGTTGATCACCTTGGTCAACACTGAGGCCAGCTCGGTGGGAACAGTGGCATCCCTGTGAGGATGCTGTTTTGGTGGGGATGGTGGCTTCTTTGTGGGGTTGCCAGCTCAGTGGGGATGGTGGCATCCCCATGAGGATTTTGACCCACTGGGGACAGCAGCACCCCCACAAGGATGCTAGCTCTGCAGGGATGGCTGCATTCCTGTGAGAATGCCAGATGGGTGGAGATGTCTGTATCCCTGCGATGGTGCTGGATCAGTGGGGACAGTGGCATCCCCATGAAGATGCTGGCTTAGTGGGGACAGTGACCTCCCCACAAAGACGTTGGCTCTGGGGATGGCTGCGTCCCTGCATGGATGTTGGATCAATAGGGACGATGGCATCGCCATGAGGATGCCAGCCCTATGGCGATGGCTGCCTCATCACAAGGATGCCATATCAGTGGGGATGGTAGCATCCCAATGAGGATGCTGGCTTGGTGGGGACAGCAGCATCACTGCAAGGATGCCTTCTCTGCATAGATGGCTGCATCCCTATAAGGACACCAATTTGGTAGGGACATCTGCATCCCGATGAGGATGCTAGGTCAGTGGGGATGGTGATGTCCCCAGATTTCAGGGGCAGGGGAGACATGATGCCCCGCTTACCGTGGTCTTGTCTGCCAGCAGCTTCTCAATCACTTCAATCAGCTGGTCCTTCTGGTCTGAGTCAAGGCTGCAAGGGAAGAGCAGGGCAGGTGTGGCCAGACCAAACTCCCCCCCTTCTTGCCTGTCCCTGCCTGCACCAAGCAGCTGAGACCCTCATTGATACCCCCAACATTTAGCAGCTGTCCCCCCATTACCTGTACAGCTTGGGGATGGCATGGGCAGCCGTCTTGCGCACGTATGGGGACATGTCCGAGGCAGCCTCCTTGATGGCCAACATCATGATGGGCACGATGATGGGCACACGAATGCTGGAGAGGACTCGCAGGGCACTAGCACGGATCAGCTGGTTGGGGTCCTGTGGGGACACTCAGGGGGCTTCAGCGCAGCCATGGGGGGGCTTGCTCCCCCCCCCAGACTCCCCCCTGCCCGGTCCCCAAACCAGCCCACCTTGAGTCCTCGCTGGAAGGTGGAGATGGAGAGCAGGGCCAGATCCTGCTGCTCCTCTGCATAGCGTACCAGGTAGACATACACCAGCTTTTTCACCTGTGGGGTTAAGGTGGTGCAGCCATCTTAGAGCCCCCCAAAATCCAGCCCATCCCCAAAACTCTCCTGCAGGAGAGGTGCCAGACCCTGGGAATACCCATGATTGCCACTGGGGCCACCCAAGACCTTCCTCACCTCAATATTCTTGCAGGCGACATTTTTCACCACAGCTGGGAAGAGGTCAGAGGCATTTTTACCCCGGGCGATCATCTAGGGGGTAAAGGAGCAGCATGACACTGGGCAGCCAGCATGGCACGGCACAGCACAGCATGGCTTAGCGCGGCATGACTCGGCACCAACAGCGGTCCCTGCCAGTGGCAACAACACCCACCGCCACGATCCTCTTCATGGCCTCCAGCTTGAGTGAATCCTTGTTGCTATCAAGCATCTCCTTGAGGTCATCATGCCTGCACCGCACCGGGGGGGAAAAATTTTCCTCTTTTAGCCATTTTTAACCATTTTTAGATTTCTTTTTTGCTCCCAGCCTGCCATCAGGCTGGCAACCTAACCCTTTGCCATAAAATATTTATGGAGACAGGAGCTGGATTACAGCCAGGTGAAAGAGGAGACAGAGGGACCGGTGCGGCGCTGGCACCCAGCTCTGTCCCCATACTGGTCACTGGGATGAGGATCCCCTCCTAGCCGGCTGTGGTTGTCACCCCAGGATGTTCCCAAATCACTTCCAAGTGAGCAGATGCCCATCAACAGCTCAATGCCAGCCACCAGCCCAGCTTGGATGGGTGTCCCTTGTCCCCTTCTGGGCACTGTGGCATGGATGTGCCTGTGTGCCCTGACCCAGACCCCTTCCCTCGTCCCCTCCCTGGGCTGGGAATATGCCACCACTGTCCCCTTTTCTAAGGGACACCCATCCCCACCAAACCAGGGGGGGCCTGCAAGGCTGCATCCACCCACAGCAGCTGGTGGTTGCACCCATGGGACAATGCTGGGCCAGAGCCACTGTTGCTGAAGGGTCCCAGGGGCTCCTTGGAAGGGTCTTACCGCGGCAGTGGCCTGGTGCTGGTGGCCACCATGGGCTTGGGGCTGGCAAGTGGCTGCAGCTCTTCAGCTCGCAGGGCACTGTAGCAGGCAGGTTGTCCAGCCTTGGTGGCCAGCACAGGGCTTTTCACCTCCTCAGCTGTGACACTGCCCACCGGTGGTTTTGGCCACCCGGCCAGCCCCACTGGTAGCTGCTGCAGCAGCTTCTGCACTGGCGGCAGGGACAGCATGGCTTCGGCTGGAGGTGGTGGCCCTGGGGACAGTGGCAGGGCTGTGGCCCTACTCCTCCTCCTAGCACAGGCAGCTGAAACCTGATGCTGCTGTTGGGATTGGGTTGCAGCCGCGATCCTGTGCCCCTCCTGGTAGACAAGGACACCCCAGGATGTCATGTCCCAAGTGACACAGGTCCTGCAGCTGGGACTCAGGGACATTGCAGGGAGCTCCTTCTCTGGGTGCTTTCAGTGGCTCAGTCCTGGCCAGGGACCCCACGTCATGATGGGACAGCCACGAGAGTGGTGGGGTGGCAGGATGGGACACCTGTTGGTGTCCCACGGGGTAGTGGGGTGGCTCTTGGGGGGGCATTTCTCTTGCCCCATGTGCCATGCATGACTCATGGGGACAGGGACAGATCTGGTGTGGCCACAAGGGGCCGGGCACATGAGAGGGGCAGCATGCAGGACAGAGCCCAGGGGTCAGGGAATGGGGAACAATGCCAGACTGGGGGACACTGTTGGCAGCCAGAGATGGGGGAACCTGACTGGACTGGGAGACACTGCCAGCAGAGCAGGGATGGGGGGACACTGCCAGAGTGGGGGACACTGATGGCAGGTCACTGAGGGGATCTGGGCAGACTGAGGTTCAGTGCCAGTGGGGCAAGGTGAGGGGACACTGCCAGACTGGAGGACATTGATGGCAGGCCAGGGCTGGAGGGACACTGCCAGTAGGGGTCAGGATCAGGGGACACTGCCAGATTTGGAGACAGGGGAACACTGCCAGGCTGGGGGATACTGCCAGGCTGGGAGACATTGCCAGGGGTTCAGAGATGGGGGACCTGACCAAAATGGGGGACAGTGCCGGGGCTCATGGAACGGGGGGACATTGTGAGATAGGGACACTGCCAGGGCATCAGGGAGGGGTGTCACTGCCAGATTGAGGGACACTATCAAGTGGTAATGGATGGGGGGACACTGCTAGAGGGGCAGGGCTGGGGGGACACTGTCTTACTGGGAGACACAGCCAGGGGTAGAGAGAGTGACACTGCCAGTCAGGGGCACGCTGCCAGGGCAATAGAGAGGCGGGGACACTGCCAGAGGGGGGACACTGCCAGAGTAGGGGAAAATGCCAGGGGCTCAGGGAAGTGGGGGACACTGTGAGATGGGGACATTGTCAGTGGGTCATGGATGGAGGACAATTCCAGATGGGGGTCAGGACCTGGGGACACTGTTACACTGGGGGACACTGACGGGGGTCAGGATTGCGGGGACACTGCCAGAGGGTCAGGGCTGGGGGGACACTGCCATACCAGGGTACACTGCCAGTGAGCCAGGGAGGGGAGGACACTTCGAGAGTGGGGTAAGGACGAGGGGGGTCACTGCCAGACTGGGGGATGCTGCCAGTGGGGCAGGGTGGGGGACACTGCCAGGGTGTCAGAGACAGGGTACATCCAGACTGAGGGACATGGTGTTTCAGGGCTGGGGGGACACTGCCAGACTGGGGACCCTGCCAGCAGGTCAGAGTGGGGGACATATCCAGAGTGGGGGACACTGCCAGGGCTGTGGGGACAAAGTGACCCCCACATTCCCACAGCTCTGTGGACCTCCCCCGCCACACCTTCTTCTGTGTCCCTGTCCTCCCCGGCCCCAGCAGCCTGCTCTACACAGGGGTGATATTTCTCAGAACCCTCTCCCCCGTGCTGGGGACCTCGGCGGCGAGTGCTGTCACCTGGGGACCCCCGTGAGAGCTGCGTGAGCCAGCAGAGCCTGGGCGGGGGCACCGTGCCTAGGGTGTCCCCAGCCCAGGGGCTGGGGGTGCAGTGAGGGGCCCCGCACAACCCCCCCGCCAGACCGTCTCCGAAACCCTCCCATTTTCCCCGGAAACCCTCCCCGTCCTTTGCAACCTGCAGTGGCGGCGTGACCGCATCCCCTGTCCCCATCCGCATGCCCATCCCTGTCCCCATCCTCATCTCCATCCTCATCCCGTCCCCACCCCAGGGACTGTGGCCAGCCCCCAGTCGGGTACGACATCCCCGGCGGGGATGGCGGCCAAAGCCTGCCGTGGCGGCGACCCGGCCAGGCTCGGCTTGTCCCCCGCAGCGTCCCCACCTCTTGTAGTCGGAGGAAAAGATGCCGCCGCTGGCGGGGTCGTGGCCATACTCGGGCTCCCCCAGGCTGGAGGAGCCCCCCTTCTCCTCCCCGTAGGCCGGGCTGGCCGCCATGGCGGCGGGATGCAGTCGGGATGCGGCCGGTTGGGATGCCGGGACTGATGTCAGCGTCATGCGGGGACGGGGCCCGCCCTAACGCTCCCCGCGCTCCCCGCGCTCCCCATCCTCCAGGGATGCTCGGTTTCAGGGGCGCATTGCCAAGGCGGCTCAACCCCTCCCTAAACGGAGAGGGAGGCTTTGCACCCCTTAAAGGGGTCCCCAGCCCTAGACACCCACCCCCCTCGCACAGGTTTGGGTCAGGGGTTAAATGGGCCTGATTCGGGATATTAGTAGTACTGTTTCGGATGTGATTATATAGTATCTATCATGTAGCTCATATATATCAAACATCATAATAGATTGTATAATTATACATATTTACATTAAATTATATTATATCACATAATATATCAAATTACATTATATTTATTATTTAATACATAATACATTAGACAGTACACATTATATGTACGTATTATATACTATATATGATGTACTACCTCATATATTACATTAAATTATATTGTATTACTGATTATATTAATTCTATGATGTTATATATATTCTGTATTAATCATACTATATTATACATCATCTATAATCCATAATCCATTTTACATTCTGTCATATGTTATGTGTTATATGATATAATACATTATATTATGTTGCAGATTATATTAATTATAGTGTAGTCTATACTCTATATTCTATATTCTACATTCTATCATATTACATTATATATTCTACATTCTACATTATACTTTATATAGTATATGGTATAAGTATATTATATATGATGTATGATATATGATATATATTATGTATATTATTGTATTGAATTATATTTTTTATTCTTATATATTACTGATATTACTACTACTACTACTACTACTACTATATTCTTCACAGGTAATTGTTGATATTTGCAGATATTTTGGTTATTGTTCATCTTTGCAGCTAACAAGCCCCGAGAGGCAGGCTGCCAGCCGGGCAGCTCTCTCACCCATCAGTGAGGCAGTGAGGGAAAATGGGCACATTTCAGGTAGCAAAATTTAAGAAGGCTAATTAATGCACAGCAGTTAAGCTCCAGCAAGCAGAAAGCAACCCCTGACCCCCTGCCCTTCCCACCCTGTGCAGCTGGGTCCCCCACCAGTGCTGGCAGCTGGAGCCCAGCCCTCCTGGGAACACCAACCCCCTTAAGAGACTTCAGCCCTCTTGGGGACCTTGAATCCCTCCCAGGGAGCCCTCCCTGCCGGGAGCCCCACAGCCTTTCTGGGGGTCCCAGCCCTGCTTGTGGGACCTCTGTGGAGACACCAGAACTGTCCTGGAGACCCCAGTGTGTTTGGGGACCCAGCCCTCTTGCAGATCCCACAGCCATCCTGTGGACCCCAGCCCTCCTCAGGACCCCACAGTCCTCCCGGAGACCCCATCCCTCCTGAGGACCCAGCAACCCTGGTGATCCCACAGCACTCACAGTTACCCCAGCCCTCTTGGGAATCCCCACCCTCTCAAAGACCCCAGCCTTCCCGAGGATCCCAACCCTCCTGGAGACCCTAGTACTCCTGGACACCCCAGCCCACTTGGAAACTGTGCATCCGTCCCAGGGACTCCACCTTTCCCAGAGAAATCAGCCCTCTCTGAGGACCACACAACCCTCCAAGGGGCCCTACAGCATTTTCTTCATGGTAAATCTGGCATTTCCCCCTCTCCCTTTTCATGGTGTTGAAGCCCTCCTTATGTATCCGACCAAGGTTCTTCAGAATGTTTATGTCTGGAAAACCGAGAGCCGCCCATTGCCCTGGCCCAGCCACTGCACTGCTAGCTGTATTCTGGCCACCACCACATCCCAAATGGAAGCAGGGGGTCAAACACTTACTCTGGAAGTGTGTGACCTCTCCATCCCTGCAGTAGATGGCCATGTGTTTGAAGATGTTGCTGAGGAGGCCAGATATGACGTTCACGTGGAAGAGGTCCCCAGGCTACAACGTGCTCTGGCACCTCCTCAAAGACCTCCCCGTACCCGGGGGCGCACTTGAAGAGTGTAAAGCTCAGTGTCTCATACTCCCTCTGCAAATGTGCGGGGAGGGAAGGTGAGTAGGCTGCCAAACCAGCCCCAATACCCCCTCCAATGCACCCCAAGCCACTCACATTGCCGGTGGAGGTCTCGCCAAGATCCTACTTACTGAGCTGCTTGACATCTGCAAGGAGGGAGGAAAAGAAATGGGGTATCAGTACGTTGCCCATGCGCAGAGGTAAGGGTCCCGCTCTGCCATCACATCTTGCCCATGATGGCTCCTGCCTGGCACAGGGCTTGGCTCAGACAAAAGTCACTCATGCTTCCCGACTTCTTCAAGCTGGGGACATCCTGGGACAAGCCCTGTTCATCATCCCCCTCCCTGTCCTAGTGTGATGGCAGCACAGGCAGCTGCCTGCAAATGGGTGCCGAGATGGGAACATTCTTACCAGGCTGCTGCTGCTACTTAGTGATGTTTTCTCTGGGACGGAGCTGGTGACAGAGCCAGGCTGATGGCACCTCAACCAAGGGCACCAAAGGAAATGCAACTGGGATGGGCGGGTCAGCAGGCACTGGGGCCAAACCTGACCTCACATCTTTTGTGATGCACGTGAGAGGCAGAGAAAGGCTGAAAGCAAAACCAAAAAGCAGCACAAAGTCCAGGAAAACCTCCAAAGTGTTTTCCAGCTTTTGACAGTTGGGCTTAATTTGCCAATTCCACCTTAAATGTTAAGTTTGGGAGTGCAGGGAGGCAATGCTGGAGATCCTGGAAATGCTCTTGAGTCAGAGGAGCTGAAGGACATCTCCAAAAGTGCATGTCATGCAGCGTCCTCCCACCCACCTCCAAGACACTTTCCTCCAGCCCCCGCCTGGACGAAGTATTGACCCCTGAGGGACATCACCGGTGACTGGCCTCCAAGCAGACCTGGTCCAGGCAGCAAAAGAGGCATTGTTTGCCTCCAGAGGCCACAGAACGTAAAGAGTGGCCACTCCCTGTAAAAGAGGCAGCAGGGGGTGGTTGCACCAAGGTGGGACATCGCTCGCTGGTGGCTTTGGGAAAAAAGAGCTTCTGGGAAAAGGAAAGCAAGAGTGAAAAAACCCACAAATCAAACAGGGCTGGCACAGGCTCTCCATGCAACCATTTATTGGCACACAAGAGGGATGCCACAGCCACCAGTGCCTCACCAGTCCCTCAGGGGAGGATTTTCCAGCCCTGTGTGTCCCCCAGGCTCATAGCTGCCGCTCTCACTGCAGCACTGGGCACAGCTGGGAGAGAAGATGGGCTGTGGTGGTGCTTGGCCGAAGGAGGCGTCAGGGTCCCCTGGGGTGGTGGCACCTGCTGTGGCAGTGACACCCACTATGGTGCTGGAGAGCTGGTCCAGACCCAGCAGGCTGAGGGCAAAGTGAGCACAGTTGCAGGTGACAGCGTCGTACTCCAGCACCTGCTCCGTGGCCACCTGGATCCACTGCTGCAGGGCGGCTGCATCCAGCCCTCCCTTCCTCCGAGCACCTTGGCCGGACCCTGTGCCCACAGGAGGTGGCTCTTGCCGTGCTTGGCCACGACCCCTGATGAGGAGGTTCCCGAGCAGCCTGCAGGGTGGGGGGGACATTGTACCCCTTTGTGTCCCTTCCATAGGGACGTCCCCACATGATGTGACCACCTCCTGGGGCTCACCTTTCAAGTGAATGATCTCCCCATCACCACAGTAGATATCAGGGTAGGTGCCCTGATAGGTAGGGGCCCCCTGAGGCCAGTGGGAAGAGGAAGAGGTCCCTGGGCTGGGGGGACTCGGCCACTCCATCAGGGACCACATCAAAGTGCTGGCCCAGCAGCCCCTTGCAGAGAGCAGCTCCTCTTTGGAGAGGAGACCACGCTGGAGCAGTTTGTGAAGAAGTGCGGCCCATGTGAAGGAGAGAAGCTTGTGGAGGACTGTCTCCCATGGGTGGGAGCCAGCCCTATGCTGGAGCAGGGGAAAAGTGTGAGGAGGAAGGAGCAGCAGAGACAGCATGTGATGAACTGACTGCAACCCCCCTTCCCCATCCCCCTGCACCTCTGGGTGAGGAGGAGGTGGAGAAATTGGGAGCGAAGTTGAGCCAGGGAAGAAGGGAGAGGTGGCGAGAAGGCATTTTAAGATTTATTCTTATTTGTCACTGTCCTACTCTGATTTGATTGGCAATAAATAAAATTAATTTCTCCAAGCCGAGTCTGTTTTGCCTGGGATGGTACCTGTGGTGTGACCTCCCTGTCCTTATCTCGACCCATGAGCCGTTTGTCAAAGTTTTGTCCTCCTGTCCAGTTGAAGAGGGGGAGTGATAGAGCAGCTGGCTGGGTACCTGGCAGCCAGCCAAGATCAACCCACCAGTATTGTGATGTACGATGTCTGATATCTGACATCTATATGATATGTTACGTATTGTATTCTTATTCTTATTGTTGTTATTATTATTCTTCACAGGTAATTGTTGATATTTGCAGATATTTCAGTTATTGTTTGTCTTTGCAGCTAACAAGCCCTAAGAGGCAGGCTGCCAGCCGGGCAGCTCTCTCACCCATCATGCATGAGTGAGGCAACAAGGGAAAATAGGCACATTGCAGATAACAAAATGTAATAATGCATCTAATTAATGCATAGCAATTAAGTTCCAGGAAGCAGAAAGCAACCTCCCCGCTCCAAAAAAACGTCCTTCCCTAGGGCAAGGCGTTGGGGTGCACAGGGTGATGCTGAGGGTCCTCTGTAGTCGGCACGAGGATTGTTCTCCAGAGGATGTGGTGGCCACCAGCCCTCACAATATGAGGCTGCTCTTCTGCAACACCGGGGTGGGTGGACTGCAGGTGGCCCAGAAAGTGGGGGACGGTACCCTGACCCCCTGCCCTGCCCTTCCTGCCCCATGTGGCTGGGTGTCCCACCAGCACTGGCAGCTGGGGACCACACAAGGCCTTGCAGGTACCCTGCCGCCCTCCCAGAGACTCCAGCCCTCCTGAAGACCTGAGCCCCTTTTTGGGACCCCAGCCTTCCTTGGGAACACAGTCCCTTTAGGGGACCCCAGCCCTTCCAGATCCCACAGCCATCTGAGGGACCCCAGCCCACTTTCAGGACCCCAGCCCATTATGGTGACCCAAACCGCCTGGGAACCCCATCCTTCCTGGGGACACCTCCCTCCCAGGGACCCCATAGCCCTCCTGTGTTCCCAGCCCTGCTTGGGTCTCAGGCCTCCTTGGGGACCCCAACCCTCCTGGAGACACCAGCCCTCTTTGAGGACAACACAGCCCTCAGGGGAGCCCAAGGCATTGCCAGGGAGGGCTGACACTGGGGATACTCATGGCCCCATCATCACTGGTGCCACCTTAATTTGGGAATTCCACCTGCAAGAGAAAGCTGTCCATGTGCAGGGGCTTGGTTGTCCCATCCACTGTCCCCACCACCCATAGGCCAGCCCCAGGGGAAATTGAGTCAGGATGCAAATGCAGGTCTGGGTGTGGGTGCAGGAGTTGTCCCACTGTGGCTGTGATGCCCAGCTCTGTGCTCACCAGTTGCGTGTAGAACTCCAGCAAGCCCAGGAGGTAGAGGGCAAAGTAGATGCCGTTGTTTTTGCCCATGCCCACGTTTTTGCCCTTGCCAGCACCCAACCCTGCTAGCACCCATCTCCAGCCTAGAGCAACCTCCCTGGACACCCCCCACCCCCACCCCCCACCATGCATTTCCAGATCAGCACTGTCCAGGTCCCTGCTGCACTGACTGGCCCGACTGTGGCACCTTGCATATCCTGTGGGACCAGTCCCAGGGGGATGAACCCAACCTGGTGTGACATTTCATCAGTGAACCTCTTGGGTGACATCTAAGGAGTCATGAAATGACCCCATGGCCACTATGCACTGATACCCAGTGGCCACTGGGCTGGTGCCAAAATACCTCTTGGTGCCAAAATGCCTCTTGCCCTAAAGATGGCCCAAGGGACAGCCACCAGCCTTTCTGCAGCCATGTATCCCTGGGGCAGTGCATGCCCAGGAACAGCTCTGGAGCCACAGTAAACCTTAATCCTTGTGCTGGGGGGTCAGCAAAGACTTTGGCAGGGTTTGGGGCAGGTGATGTGGGAGCTGTCACACTCTGTCATTGTGCAACGTCCGCAGCATCATTTATCATGGATCCTCCAATGAACAAGAGCAAATTACAGCTGAAAACAGAGCCTGGCCTGGACAAGGCTTAGCACCGGACAGCTGTATTAACCCTTCCCAGCCACCTCCAGCCCTGGAGCCATATTGTACGCTCCCACACCTTCGTGCCTGCTTTTGGTTGTTCTTGTCCCTTCCTGACCACCATTCTTTCCTGGTCCCTGTTGTCCCATTCTCATGTACCTTATGGTTCTCACCACCCACTTCTGGTCCCCACCATCCACTCCTGGTCCTCACTAGCTGCTCATGGCTCATGGCTGCATCATAATCTCCTGGTCTTCATCATCCCTCTAGGCATCCTTTGTCACCATTGTTCCCTCCTGATCCCCATCTTCTCCTCCCGGTCCCCATAATCCCATCCCAGTCCTCACTATCCCCTCATGATCCCCATTGACCCATATTGCATCCCACTGCCCCCTCCTGATCCCTATCACACTGTCCTGGTCCCCATCATCCCCACGTGGTCCCTATTGTCCTGTCTTGGTCTCCATCGTGTCTTCTGGTCCCTGCTGTCACCTCCTGCTCTCCACCATCCATCATTGTCTCCGGTCACCATTAAAACATCCAGGTTCCCATTGTCCCCTTCTGATCCTTATAGAATCATAGAATCACAGAATGGTTTGGGTTGGCAGGGACCTCTAGAGGTCATCTAGTCCACCCCCCCTGCAGTGAGCAGGGACATCTTCAACTAGATCAGAGCCCCATCCAACCTGACCTTGAATGTTTATAGGGATGGGGCCTCTACAACCTCTCTGGGCAGCCTGTTCCAGTGCTTCACCACCCTCTTTGTAAAAAATTTCTTCCTTATATCCAGTCTAAATCTACCCTCCTTTAGTTTAAAACCATTGCCCCTTGTCCTGTCACAAGAGGCCTTGCTAATGAGGTTGCCCCCATCCTTCCTATGGTCCCCCTTTAAGTACTGGAAGGCTGCAATAAGGGCTCCCTGCAGCCTTTTCTTCTCCAGGCTGAACAACCCCAACTCTCTCAGCCTTTCTTCATAGGAGAGTTGTTCCCTGAGGGAAACCACTCATCACTGCTCTCCATCTGGGCATTAAGCCATTGACCACTACCCTCTGGATGTGAACATCCAGCCAGTTCCACATCCACTGAACAGTCCGCCCATCAAATCTGTATCTCACCAGTTTAGAGAGAAGGATGCTGTGGGGGACCATGTCAAAGACCTTACAGAAGTCCAGATGACATCCATATCTCTTCCCTTGTCCCCTGATGTAGTCACTTCTTCATAGAAGGCCACTAGGTTGGTCAGGCAGGACTTGCCATTGGTGAAGCCATGCTGGCTGCCTTGGATCACCTTCCTGTCCTCCCTGTGCCTTAACATAGCTTCTAGGAGGATCTGTTCCGTGATCTTCCCAGGCACAGAGGTGAGACTGACAGGACAGTAGTTCCCCAGGTCCTCCTTTCTACCCTTTTAAAGATGGGCACAATGTTTCCCTTCTTCCAGTCCCCAGGGTCTTCACCTGACTGCCATGACTTCTCAAATATCATGTGGTGGCTTGGCAACTACATCAGCCAGTTCCCTCAGGACTCTGGGATGCATCTCATCAGGTCCCATAGACTTGTGTATATCCAGGTTCCTCAGGTGGTCATGAACCTGATCTTCCCTTACAGTGGGAGGGGCTTTATCCCCCTGGTCTCCATCCTGCAGTGCATCAGCTTGGGAGGGGTGAGGAGAGATGTTACCAGCGAAGACTGAGGCAAAAAAGTTGAGTACCTCAGCCTTCTCCTTGTCTGTTGATATTAGGCCACCATTCTTGTTCATCGGGGTGGGATACGCTTTCTTTGACTTTCCTTTCCTGGTTGATGTACCTGTAGAAGCCTTTCTTGTTATTCTTTGCATCCCTTGCTAAATCCAGCTCCAGCCTTCCCTTGGCCCTCCTGACCCCATCCCCACACAACAGGGCAGCGTCCCTGTACTCTTCCCAGTATACCTGTCCCTGCTTCCACTGCCTGTGTAGTTCCCTCTTGCTCTTTAGTTTGACCAGCATGTCTCCACTCCACCATGCTGGTCTCTTCCCTTCCTTGCCTGATTTCTAACACCTGGGAACGGAGAGCTTTTGCGCTGTATGGAACGCGTCCTTAAAGATCTGCCAGCTCTCTTCTGTTCCCTTGTCCCTGAGGACTTTTTCCCAGGGGGTCCTGCTAACCAACTCCTTGAAGAGCTGGAAGTCCACTTTCCTAAAATTTAGGGTCTTGACTATACCCTTAGCTTTCCTCATATCCCTCAGGAGTGTGAACTCCACCAATGCATGATCGCTGCAGCCCAAGTTGCCTCCGATCTTGATGTCACCAATAAGCTCACTTGCATTGGTGACCATCAGGTCTAGTATTGCATCCCCTCAGGTAGGGCTGTCTATTACCTGACTCAGTGCCTTCGAGGAATCTCCTGGATGGCCTACAGCTTGCTGTGCTGGTCTTCCAGCAGATGTTGGGGTGGTTGAAGTCTCCCAGTAGGATGAGAGCCTGCAAGTGCGAAGCCTCCTGGAGTTGGAGGAAGAAGGCTTTGTCAGTAGGCTCCCCTCGATCAGGCAGCCTGTAGTGGACACCAACCCCCAGGTTCCCTTGTTGCCTCTGTCTCTGAGTCTTACCCATAAACTTTTGACCTGCTCATGGTTATTCTTCAGGGACAGCTCTTCACACTGATCAATTTCTCGATGTAGAGAGCAACACCTCCACCCCTCCTTCCTCGCCTGTCCCTTCTGAACAGCCTGTAGCCATCAATAGCCACATTCCAGTCATAGGATTTGTTCCACCAAGTTTCAGTAATGGCAATCAGGTCATAGCTTTCTGTCAGCACGGTAGTTTCCAACTGCTCCTGTTTGTTTGCCATGCTGTGTGTGTTAGTGTAGAGGCATTTCATCCGGGCTGTGGGCCGTGTCTCCTTCTTGTCGGAGCAGCCCTTGATTCCCTTGAGGTGTTTCATGGGAGGTTCCTTGTTGGCTCCTACTACCTCAGGAGCCCCAAGCTCATCTCTGCAAGACTTCAACTGTGCTGCAGTGCCCCCAGCACACCCCTGGGCAACAGGTTGAGGGCTCATACTAGCAGCCTGCCCCTCTAACCATTGTGTATTGCCCCATAGTTTGTCACAGGCAAGCCTGATATGTTCCCCCTCCCACTTCGCTTCATCATCCTGTCCCAGTCCCCATTGTCTCCTCCTGGTCCCCACAACCCCCTCCTGATCCCCACTGTCCCCTTGCATTCCCCACCACCCCATACCATCACCAGCAGAAGCGGGGCTGCCAGGACAGGAGTGCCTTCCTTGGTCACCCAATGTCCCCAACAAAGCTGTCCCCTGGCCAGGGTACATTTGCCAGCTCCCCACAGCCAGTGGGGTTAGGGTGGCCAGAGCCTTGATGCAGTTGTGGGAGCCTTGGGGCTGCTCCTGACCATGGGTTTCAAGCCTGTCACCAGCACCTTTGTGTAATTAGTAAATTAGTAATTAAATGCTCCCTGCCTGGTAGTGGGGGACGGGGGGCAGATCCTGAGGTTTTAGGCTGGGTAATCCCATGGCATCTGCCCCAGCATCTGTCACTGAGCCAAGTCATGACCCTGCCACGGGCTTTAATGTTTGCTCCTTCACACCCACCCTGCCACCCACAGGTCCTCAGCTGTGGTGTTGGACCTCCTCAGGGCACTCCCTGAAAACAAACTGGGTCGAGCCCTCCAGGTGCCCGGGTTGGGTGCTCATGGGGTGCTCAGACCTGGGAGGGGGACACCGTGCTGCTCCATTGGGACCTCACCTTGGGGACAGCACCCAGCTGAGTGTAATTGAGAAATGGGATGGGAAACCATATTTTTGTAATTATTGGCTTTCTGGGGCGTGCTGATGATTGGCCGGCAGCAGATGGTTGGCCCTGCTAATCCCTCTCCCAAATCCCCACTCCAGATCTGGCTTTTACCCAACAGCAAGGAGGGGACAGGAAAATTAGCCGATTCAGCAGGTATCACCATGCTGGCCACTCCTCGGCACCCCCTGGCACTTGTGTCCCCACGTCGCCCATGGGTGGGCTGGCATCCTGGGGTGCGGGTGCTCCCAGCACCCCTGGATCAGGCACCGGGGGTTGTTTCCTCCATGGGTGAAGCTCTGGAGGTACCTAAGCTGTGGCCAGGGGACGGGCAGGGCGAGGTGACAGCTTGCTCCTGCTGCATTAGCCCAGCGTCATAATTCTGCTGAGGGAGGCGGGCGCCCGCTGTCACAGATGGTGGCTGTCAGAGATCTGGGTCAGGGTGGGGGCCTGCCACAGGATGGGGGTCTGCAGGGTGGGATGGGGGGGCCCAGGGGTGGAGGGGTGCTGCAGGCAGGGGGTGATGGAGCCATGTAGCAGGCAGGATAACGGAGCAATGCTGGAGGCAAGGGAGGTTGAACAATGCTGCAGGCAAGGATGATGTAGCTGTGCTACGGTCAGGCAGGATGGTGGCAATATGCTGCAGGCAGGGGAGGTCGGAGCAATGTTGCAGGCAGAGGAGGATGGAGCAATGCTGCAGGCAGGGGGTGATGGAAGGAAGCTGTAAGCAGGATGATGGAGCAATGCCGCAGGCAGGGATGCTAGTAGGGTGAACCCCAGCCCCCAGATCTACTGATGTCACTGCTGCCAGTCCTCAGCAGGGACCTGCTGCCAGTGCCAGTCCCCAGATGCCTCCGCTGGGGCCACAGATGACAGCAACACCTCCAGGGCCACAGGCTGAACCCCACCCTGGGAGGGACACAGGGGGCTGGAAACACCTGGCCCCAGCCTGGCCCATCCCTGGGGACAACCCAGACTGGGTAACGGTGGCCACCTGCCATGTCCCTGAGCTGGGCAGGGGGGTTTAGCGGCTAAAGCCCTCAAATCCCAAATTGTGCTGCCCTGTCACAGCAAGGGTTTAGCAGCAGTTGCGTAACCCCAGGGGCCACCTGGCCCCAACCCACTGCGGTGTCAGCAGCCCTGGCCCAACATGCCCAGGGGCCCATGTACCCCCAAGAGAGGAAACTGAGGCACGGGGGGTGCTCTGTGCTACCACTGGGGCTAAGCAGCTTTGGGTGGGGCCCTACTGAATGTCCCCCCTCCCTTCACCATCAGGGCTGGTAATTAACTACTTGGGGGCAGGGAAATTACCCCCCTTAATTACCACTTTTTGTTATTCCCCTCTAACCGCCTTAGTGAAGGGCTTATGCGCTTATAGGACCTGGTGGGTTCCAAGGCAGAGCACACACATATGGGGTCCCTACCCCAAGCCCTATCTCCCACACCTCTGCTGCAATCTTGGCCTTGCAGTGCTGGGGTGGGGGTGGGGTACATGCAGTGGCAGGGTGCCAGCCCCATGGTGGGCCACAGTGGCAAGCGGTGGGGGGGTGGCTTGAGTGTTGCAGGGTTTAGGGTTACAGGGCTGGGGCTCAGCACCTTTTTAATTCTTCATTGCACGGCTGATTGATCCTCCCCCCCCCCGCCCCCCCATCCCCCAGACACTAAAGATTAAGAGAGTGACAAAGAGGCGGCTGCTTACACAGCGCCCACTGCTAAGCTGCCTTGAAGAGAGCAAGGCAAGAACCCTGCTGCCCACAGAGCTGCCGGAGCACCCACCAACTCACCAGACCCCGGGGCACCCACCGTGGTGGCAGCCAGACGAAGGGGAGAGGTCAGAAACACCGGGTACAGGATGGCTGTGTCGCCGGCGGGGTCAGTGGTGAGCGCTGGGCTGGATGATAGCCCCACGGGTAAGAGGTGGTGTTCTGCTTGATTGGGTGTGATATGGTGGGACTGCGGTTGCCAGTGGGGTCTTCCTTCAGGATGGCTAGGATTCCTGTCATGGTGCTTCTCCAAGACACCAAGGGTCCCCCTTGTAGTCCTTCACCTCGATGGTGGGGGTCCCCATCACGGTCCTTATCTGGGATGCCTGGTGTCCCCATTGTGGTCCTTCTCCTGGATGCCCAGGGTCCTCATCTATCACCCTTCTCCAAGATGCTGAGGGTCTCCATCGTGGTCCTTCTCCGGGCCAGGATGCCTGCAGTCCCCAGCCACAACCCTCTCCTAGATGCCTATGGTCCCCGGCCTTTCTCCAGGACCCCTGCAGTCCCCTACTGTGACACTTCTCTGGGATACCCAGTGTGCCCAGCCATGGCCCTTCTTCAGGACACCTCCAGTCTGTGGTTGTGGCCCTTCTCTGGGATGCTTGGCATCCCCTCACTGGGACACCTGCTGTCCCCATCCCTGGAGACAACATTTCATCCCCTTCTAAAAGTCCCATGAGAACTCATCCCGCAGCATCACAGGCGCTGGCGTGTGGGGAGATTTTGAACCCCGCGTGCAATCCCTGGAGTCCCCAAGGTGTCCCCGTTCATGTCCCTAGGCTGGAGCAGCGGAAATGGAAACCAACCCATCGCCAGCGTGCTGGGCAGCAGTGGGGACTGGTGGGAGGGACAAGGGGCATTGGGGTGCCCCGGGTCACTTCAAATGTGGTGGCTCTGCTCCCGCAGGGCTGAGCCCAGCCCCTGGCAAGGCATTGAGCCCTGTGCTGCTGTGCAAGGTGTGCGGGGACACCAGCAGTGGGAAGCACTACGGCATCTACGCCTGCAATGGCTGCAGTGGTTTCTTCAAGCGCAGTGTCAGGAGGAAGCTTATCTACAGGTAGGTACGGGGGTCTCTGTGAGGAAGGGACTGGGGGGCATGGGGTGTGTGTGTGGGCACCCAGTGGGGCAGGGATCCAGAGACTGGACACCCAGCAGGGCAGGGACCACCAGGGAGACAGGCACCCATCAGGGTAGGGACTAGGGCGTCATGGACACAGCAGCACAAGGACCCAGGGGATGGGCACGCAGCAGGGCAAGGACCAAGGGAAAAGGACACCCAGCAGGGCAGGGACTAGGGGACAGGAACCCAGTGAGGCAGGGACTGAGGGGTCAAATAACCACTGGGGTAGGGACCAGGGGACATGAAGCCAGTGGGACAGGGAGATGGGATGGGACACCCAGCGGGGCAGGGACCCAAGGGAACAGGCACCCAGAGGGACAGCAACCAGGGGAATGGGGACCCAGAGGGGATGGACACCCAGTGGGGTAGGGACACCCAGCAGGGCAGAGGCCACAGGGCATGAGCAACAAGTGGAGCAGGGACTTGGGGATGGGCACCCAGCAGGGAAGGGACCAGGAGACAAGGCACCCAGTGGGGCAGGGACGTGACGGGAGGGGCACCCAGGGAAGCCATGAGGCTAAGACACCCATCAAAGCAGGGTATTCACTGGGACAACGCATCCACTTGGGGACAGGTTGCCCATGGTGGTGGGGCGCCCACTGAGTGGAGAGCACCCATTGCGGGGGGACAAGACAACCAAAAGGGACAAAGCACCCCCAGGACATGACACCCATGGGGGCAGAACACCCCAGGGACAGCAGCCAGGTGCCACCTCTCCACACAGGTGCCAGGCAGGGACAGGGCTGTGCCCGGTGGACAAGGCGCACCGCAACCAGTGTCAGGCCTGCCGGCTGAAGAAGTGCCTGCAAGCTGGCATGAACAAGGACGGTGAGATGGGGGCGGGGGACACACAGTAATAGATGGTGAGGGTGATAGCAGAGTGGCCGGTGCTGATGCCACCTTGTCTCCGCAGCTGTGCAGAATGAGCGCCAGCCCCGCAGCACAGCCCAAGTCCGGCTGGACAGCATCGAGCTGGATTCAGAGCTGCCCCCTGAGCATGTGGCCACCACCCATGAGGTCCCCCCAGCCCCCTGCCCAGCTCCCCGCGGTCCCAGTGCCACTGTCACTGTCACCCCGGATCCTCAAGCACCCACACCGCCCACCAATCATCGCTTCATGGCCAGCCTGATGACAGCTGAGACCTGTGCCAAGCTGGAGCCTGAGGATGGTGGGTGGCCACCAGTGGGGAGGCAACAGGCTGGGGGTTGTCCCCATAGTGGGATGGCCACCAGCATCCCCTTCTGTCCCTGCAGCCGATGAGACAGTGGATGTGACAGGTGGCGAGCCAGAGCGGGCGGCTGGCGAGTACCAGGTGGCACCATATCCAGCAGCCAGCCCTGAAAATGTCTACGAGACCTCAGCACGTCTCCTCTTCATGGCTGTGAAATGGGCCAAAAACCTGCCCGTCTTCTCCAACCTGCCCTTCCGCGACCAGGTAGGGTTAGTGACCCCTGCCATGGGGCAGCGGGGACCCCAAGAAACGTAGGCAACCGGTAGAATAGGGATGGCTGGAGCATCCCCCCCCAACATTCATTGCAGGGTCTTGGGGTGCCCCTCAGAAGATGCTCTTCAGCCCAACCCACCGTGGTGGCTACAGGTGTTGGAGGCTTTGGGGGTGACGACGGTTTTTGGGGCTCCCCCCACTCCCCAGGTGATCCTGCTGGAGGAAGCGTGGAGTGAGCTGTTCCTGCTCTGTGCTATCCAGTGGTCCATGCCCCTGGAGAGCTGCCCACTGCTGGCCGTCCCTGAGCCAGTCTCCAGCAAGCTGCTGCCAGCCACCCTGGATGTCCGGGTGCTGCAGGAGATACTCGGCCGCTTCAAGGCATTGGCTGTTGACCCCACCGAATTTGCCTGCATGAAGGCTGTGGTGCTCTTCAAACCAGGTGAGGGACCCACCAGCACCTGTTGCTGTCCATCCTCGTGCCCCCACCCCACCCCATCTCCCCCTTGTCCCCACAGAGACCCGTGGCCTGAAGGACCCTGAGCAGGTGGAGAACCTGCAGGACCAGTCGCAGGTGATGCTGGGCCAGCACAACCGTTCTCACTACCCTGGGCAGCCCGTCAGGTACCGCCATCCCCACATCCTCATGGGTGACACCAGGGGTGGGGACACATACCCATGGCCACTGCTCTGTCCCCCAGGTTCGGGAAGCTGCTGCTGCTGCTCCCAGCGCTGCGCTTCATCTCCTCCGAGCGCGTGGAGCTGCTCTTCTTCCGCCGAACCATTGGCAACACCCCCATGGAGAAGCTGCTTTGTGACATGTTCAAGAACTGACCTCCCCCCACCCCGGTGTTACCCGTCATGCTTGTCACCCTGTCACCCCACCCTGAGTCTCCTCATCTTGGGACACTGCAGGGTGCGAAGGTGCCCATGGTCCTGTCTCCAGAGTGGTGGCCGGGACCATGGGATGCTGCTGGCAGCTGGGACATAGGACCAGCTTCACTGGGGACAGCTGGTGGCAGAATGGCATCCCCAAGTGAGTGCCAGATGCACCAGGAACACCTCATTGGGATGGGTGTCTCCATAGGTGCTGCTGTCCCGAACGCTGGAGGAACCCATGGACCCAGCAAGGCACCCTTGCTGTGGCACCAGCACACACGGGGACCCACTGCCGTTCACGGGTGACGCTGGGCTGGGGGTGATGTCAGCCTGCGACATGGCACCAACCCAGGGGTGACATGGGCCCAGGGGTGATGGCAGCCCAGGGGTGACACCAGCCTGTGGGCGACACTGGCCAAGGGCAATGCCAGGCCGGGGGTGACAGTGGCCAGGGGTGATGCCAGTTGAGAGGTGCCCCCAGCCCAGAGCCATGACCCCAGCCCAGGGGTGACGCCATCCTGGGGCTGCGTGTTCCCCCAACCACAATCACTGCCCCTCACTCATGGGGCACGGGGTTCCCCGGCCGCGCCTCCAGCTCCAAGATCCTAGGGGTCACACGGTGACAGACCCTCACCCCCTTGTCCTGGGGAGCTCCTGCTCTCCCCCTGCTATTTTATACTCCAAATAAAGAGGGCTCTTGCAGCCTCCCTCCTCGCGCCACTGACTCGGGGTCCCTCTCCTCAGATGGGGGCAGTAGTGGGGGGGGGGAACCAGCTGAATATTAATAAACTGAATAAATAAGATAAAAATAAATAATCTGAATATAAATAATTTGAAAAGAAATTATCTGAATATAAATAAGCTAAATATAAATAATCTGAATTAAATATTCAGAATGTAAATAAAATTACTAGAAATAATGTGAATATCAATAAAATGAAATTAATCTGAATATAAATTGAAAATAAATTATCTGAATAGAAATAAGATAAATATAAATAATATGTTTGGAAATAATTGGAATTAAATACTCTGAATAGAAATAATATGAAGATAAATTAAATGAAAATAAATAATCTGAAATAATCTGAATATAAATAAATTGGAAATAAACAATCTGAATAGAAATGATCTGAAATAATCTAAATACAGATTGAATATAATCTGATTAGAAGTAATCTGAGTATAAGTAAGATTAAAATAAATAATCTGAATAGAAATAAATTGAAAATAATCTGAATAGAAATGATCTGTATATAAATAAAAAGAAATAATCTGAATAGAAATAATCTGAGTTCCGATAGGCTCAGTTAAAATAATCTGAGCAGAAATGAGCCAGGAGCACAGCCTCAGGCCCCAGGGAGCTGCCCTTACCCCCCCAGCACCAAACACAGCACCCAGCGCCAGGCACTCCTCGATACAGCTCTTTAATTAGTGCAGGGTCAGGGGTTTGCCAAGCCGCTTTGTACAGCCATGGGGAGGATTTGAGGGAAAAACCCACAAACTGCACTTCATTCACGCCACAGTCTGATGGCAGAAGGAAAAAATACCCCCAGCCCCCGCCATCACCCAACAGTAATTTGGGGGTTTGATAAGTGGCAGCATCGCCCGGCAGCGGGCACCAGAAATTCTTTGCCTTTATAGTATTACACTGACTTTTATTTCTCTTTTTTTTTTCTCCTTTTTAAAACAATATTCTAGCGCGGATGACACAGGATAATATATCCTCTTACAATACAGACTTTGTTTTTAATTTACACGCCGCAGACTTATAAATTACTTAAAAAAATTTTCATTAAAAATAATAATAATTAACAGCACGCAGCCCCCTCTCCTTTCCAGTAGTAAGTACATTCATGCCGCCCTGGAAAACCCCATTTTTTGCCCCCAAATCTGGCCTCTTGCCGGAGGGAGGGCCGGGAAGGAGCTGCGGGAGATGTCGAGGGGATGCACTGGCTGGGGACCCTGGAACACCCCATTCGCCCCCTATTCCTGGGGGTTCCAACGCTGACTGTTAGCTTAGCTCCTGCCGGGATATTTTTATTTATGTATATATTTTTATATATATATATATGTATGTATGTATATATTTATTTTATTATTTCTTTATATATATACACACACAAATATACTATATATATAAAGAAATATATTTCCTATATATTCTATGTATATTCTATACATTTATATATAAAGAAATAGAGATAAAATATATAAACATATATCCTTTATATATGGTACATATATTTCTTTTATATATAACTTTATATATAGAAATATACTCTATATAAAGAAATACATATGTAAACATACATATATTTCTCTATACATATAGAAGAAATATATAAAAATATATAAAGAAATATATTCTTTATATATAGTATATATTTCTTTTATATATTATATATAAAGAAATATATAAACTATATACATAAAGAAATATATATTGTTTATATACAGTGTATCTATCTCGTATTTCTTAACATATAAAAATATGTGTTATATATAAAAGAAATACAAAATATATAAAGAAACATGTTTATTCTTTATATATATTCTTTTATATATCGTTTTATTTATACAGAGAATATATATTCTTTTATATATATTTTATTTATATATAGAATATATATTATTTTAAATATATTTTCTTTATATATAAAATATATATATAAGGGAAATATATATATAAAGAGAAATATACATATACATATACATATATATATTTGGAAGCGCTGCCTAAGCCAGATCTGCTGTTCCTGCTGCTCTTGTGCTGCCAGGGTGGGAAAACTGAGGATGAGGATGGAGTGCTTCCACCCACCCTCAGGGACCTGCTTGCTGGAGCCTGGCCACTTTGAGAAGAATTCCTGGGATTTTACATACAGAGGCTCTAAAATGGCTGGTTTTGGTGCAGAGCGCTAGGGAGGCTCCTGTGATTTCTAGCTCTGGGGGGGTTGCGGTGGCTCCCCAGGAGCTTTCAACTTTCATGGCCACCACACGCCTTCCCAGCACATCCCGGGTCGGTCCCAAAATCCCTGTTTTCTCATCTGGGACTGGTAAAATCCCATTTTCCCGTATAGATGCAGAATAATTGATTTGGTCTTGCTCCATTCCCAGGATGTGGCACTGAGGAGGATGCTGTTCCCATATCCCCACTCTCCCTGGGGCATCTATCCCTCTCCCCCATTGAAAATAAAATAAAATAAAATAAAAAATTTTAAAAAACCCTAAAAGTTTAAAAACTCAACTAAACAACAACAAAAACCAATAAATAAACCATCCTGCAAAAGAAACAGCCCTTTGGGAAGGGGGAAGGGGACTGAAGGGTAGATTGGCTAAACCCGGGGATGCGGGGATGCTCAGCAAAACACAAAATACTCCGGAAAACTAAAATTTTCGGCGTTTTCCCCCTTTTAATGGCATTTTGGGAAAGGACAAGCCTCAACCTGTGATGCCCAGCCCATCTGAAAGGACGGATCCAGCCTTTATTAATCTAATTAGCTCCCTGGGGCTCCTGATTTTGCCCTTCCAGAGGTCTTCCACTACCCAGAGCTTCTCTGGGTGCCACCGATGGTGACCATACAGGAGGGATTAAGAGCCAAGTCATTAACCAGTGTTCCTAATTAGTCCTATCATGGGCACTGCTTTTAAAATATGCTAATTACACCTCCAGGGATTTCCTGTTCAAAAAATCCAATGTATACAGCAAGTCGGCAGTGGCAAGTGATGAATGGTGACACCAGTGGTGACACCAGCATGATGGCTCAGCCCATCGCTTCCCTCCTCCCTGGCCAAAACAAAAAAAAATAAAAATAAAGAAAAAAGTTCCATCTGGGGAAAAATATAATTAAAAAAAATAAAAAATATATATTTACAAAAAAATCCAGTAACCGGCATATAAACAAATATAGCTTCAAGTAGTCCTTGATTATTATTTTTTTTTTTAATACTGATGGTCTCCAAAAAGAAAAAAAAAAAAAAAAAAAGAGGAAAGCTGGTTAGGTCACATTAAGAAGTGAAAAAAAAAAAAAGGTGATTTTTGGCAGATTTTAACACTTTTCCATGCGCTTGGCATTGGCATGAACGAGGTGGTTAAAGCGTGAAGGGCTTGGCTGGCTGGGGCGGAGCTGGCACCGGCTCAGATGCTCCCATGGGATTTTTAGGCTTGGTTTCCTCCTACCAATGGGCGATGGCTTTTCGGCAGGAGGATTTGGCGGCATGACGCTCTGACATGTCGGATGCTCCGAGGGCAAGGGCGCAGGAGCCGGCCAGTGACCCTCCATCCCCAGTCCAACCCCCCCCAAAAGGTCTCAACCCCCCCAAACCATTAAGGCCACCGTTAAAACTGTCCCCCACCGACCTTTTTAATTAAGAATTCATCCTCCTGGCATTAATGAGGAAGCCATTGGGAGCACTGCCAGTGCCTGGCACGCAACGCGTCCCCGGGGTGGAGCATCTCAGACCATAAACTCGTTGCTCCCCAGGAGGACTAGGGGTTGGGCAGCAGTGCAGTCAGCCTCAGGGTTTCTCCTGTGTGTCCCCCCCGTTCCCCCATCTGGGGGCTCTTTGGTTTTCGGGGGGGAGGTTTTCACATTCTTCAGTTTTTGTTTGCCTTTCTCCGGGTTGAACGTCCCACGGGTGGTGAACTGAGGCCGGTCCTCGGGATAACGGAGAGGTCCCACGAAGCCCTCGGGGCTTGCCCGGGTTTCAGGGGGCTCACCAGGTGCCCCTGCTCGGTAGAAAGGTGATTTGGAGTACATCTGGAAGCGCTTCCGGGGCAGGTGGGGCAAGCAGGAGGTGGATGATTGGGAGGAGGAGGAGATAGAGGCATCAGCTGGGTCAGCTGTGTCTGGCCGTGTCCTGGGGTGCCTTCGCAGCCGGCTTGGTCCCTCTGCCTTGGCAGGGCGCAGGGAGGAAAGTGCTACACTTCTCTCTGAGAGGGGGGAGAAGGACCACCAGAGAATTAACACCCCGAAACCACCCAGCACTTCGGTGCCACTCCCTGGGGACACACACTGTTGAGCCAGGACAATGTTCTTGGCATCTTGCTGGAGGTAGCATCACCCAGGATGACACAGCAGTGCTGGAGGAGCACTCACCTACCCATCAAACCTTGGGTGCTACCATCCACCTCCCCAGGTCCATGAGTTTTAACCCTTAAGCCCCCTCTTTACACCCATTCAAATTGCTAGACATCAAAAGCAGGCAAAAAACCCCAAATAAATCCCTCCCAAGCTATCGAAATACCCGAGCAACCTGATCTAGTTGAAGATGTCCCTGCTCATTGCAGCGGGGGTGGACTAGATGATCCTTAGGTCCCTTCCAAACCAAACTATTCTATGATAAACCCCCAAACACCTGGATTTACCTGAACGATCGGAGATGGCTCCTTCGGAGTCAAAGTTCAAATTTTCAGAGCTGTCGGCAGTGCCAATGGAGGCTTCGGACTCGAGGGTTTCGTCATCAGAGGCGCGGGGCTCCAGCGTCAGCATCTCAAACGTCAGCTCCTCTCTGCCAAAAAGTGACCCAGTCCCATTGACCCAACAGGACCAAAAAGGTGGGGAGAAGAAAGGGATGAGTGTACACCAAGAGATCATGGAGGGATGGAGTACTCCAGCTCACCCTATGAGCAGCATGTCAACCATATGATGCCAAATAACATCCATACGTAATCTATAGTGGCTTGAACCCCTGGCTGGACTCACTTTTCCTTCTGCAGGTTCTCGATCTGCTCGGTCAGCACCTTCTCCTCCTGCTGCATGGCCGCTTGCTGCTGCTCTGTCGCCTCCATCTCCACAGCTTCCTCACTGCTCATGGTCTCCTCGGGGACATCTGTCACTGCAGGCAAGCGCACAGCAACAGGAGACGTCGGGCTGGGGTAGGCACTGCGTCGCACGCGTCCTTTGCCCTGAAGAGAGACAACTGTGTCACCACCACCAGCCAAGGTGATTTTGCAAACATCTCAGGTGCCAACCACACTGCTCTCCCAAGGACTGAAGAAGACAGCCCTGGCCATCGGTCCTCAGTGCACTGCCAGCAGTTGCACCCAGGACTTTCCAAAATCTCACCCCAGGCTGGGAGAGGTACCAAAAGGACTCAGCGTGTTGGAGGGGGTGAGGATGGAGGTCGGTGAGGATGGAACTGATGAACCAAGTGCAACTTGGACTTCAAAGCAAGCCCAGCTGGTGGCAGGATGGGTTTCTGCAAAGCTCACAGCCCATGTGATGGGAAGCTTGACCTGCCAAGGTGGCTGTATTGGCTTTGGGTGGGAGCATCACCAGGGCTTTGATTTCAAGGCACCCAGCTCCCGCCTTATCGTTAGATCATGTCTCGCATCCTTGCCTTGCCCAGCCTTGGCATCTCCTGAGCATTGAAGGGCCTCCACTGACTCCTTTGGCAAATGGTAACTCACTCCTAATCCCATTGCACACACTCTGATCTCATGTACGAGATCCATAAACCAAGACCTTCTCAAATGGTCCATTATAAGACAATAAATGTTAATCTTTGCACCCATGGTTAAATGGGGAGATTTAATGCAGTGGTCCCTGCTGAAAAGCTCTGAAGAACCATCTATATTTTTATATTAAAACCAGCAATGGAAAAGGACTCAAATGGGGGTAGTACATATGGAGAAATATTACACATGCAGCTGCTTTATCCTTTTGAGGACCAGCTCTACAGATCTGTTCCACAGAGTAGAAGAAAAAGATGAATTTTGGGGCATGAGGGACACCATGGACATTAAAAAGCTTTTATCTTAACCGTTGACATAACAAGACACATCACATCTTCTAAATTCAAGATCCGGAACTGACCAAGACTTAGGAGATGTTGACCAGCCTGAGTCATGCCCATCACTTGCTGCCCTCCTCATGACAACCATCCCCAGGACGAACCTGCATCTTCTCATAGTTGAAGAAGTTGTTACAATGCATCTTATCTCCCTGTAGGGCCATTTAAACCCTGCAGCTGGGACATCCCTGGGTCTCTCTGATTCCCCATGTGCGTGGAGTAGGTTTGCAGGATAAAGGAGCATCCTTTTTCCCTTTAAAAGCAATATTTGCTCCATTTTACCCCTTTCATCTTTTAATGTCACACCTTGGAGACTTTTCTCTGCCAGTAAAGCTGCTCCCATGCCCCGGTGTTCTTCTGGTGGCACCTTCTCACACAGGTTCCTGAGCTGAAGCATAGCTGCCTGCATCCTATTAGCCAAAACCCCTGAGATCCCAAAGATCCCACTGGCTCATGGATTTAAGCCCCTATAAAATGGCATGCTTGCAAAATAGCTCTGGGGTAGCAGAGCTCGAATTTTGCTCTCCTCCATCTCCTGACCCACATGGATGCTGAAGGATGGGGAGAAGCATCATGGGCTGAACCTGGTAGGAAAGGAAACAGCCCCACAAGCATCCCCAAAAACTTGTGGGTGCTTTTCTTGCCCATCGTGTTCTCGCTGGGAACTCAAACTCAAGTTAGGATGGACTTGGGGAATACAGGTGTTAGTCCCAATTCAAACCTGGGTGTCCTGACCTTGAGTTCAAG
This sequence comes from Phalacrocorax aristotelis, assembly GCF_949628215.1. Classification (NCBI taxonomy): domain Eukaryota; kingdom Metazoa; phylum Chordata; class Aves; order Suliformes; family Phalacrocoracidae; genus Phalacrocorax; species Phalacrocorax aristotelis. The sequence goes on from NC_134282.1 coordinate 32,219,717, forward strand.
GTGGAGGAGACCTTCAGATGCCTCGTGGTCTCTGAGGCATCTGAGCCAGGGGTTTTATCCACCATCTTGAGATACAGCAGCACTGTGAAAGCATCTTGATGCTGAAATGCATCCTGAGCGAGCAAAAATTGGGGTGGGAAGGGAAGGGATGAGTCAAGTAAACCAAAAAAGAGAAAAGCACAGGATGGCAGAAGTAAAAAAAAAGAAAAACAATAAGTAGAAAGGGGAAAAGGGGTAGAAAGTGTTTTTTCAAGGAGCTGTGTGCAGGGATGGCTGAGTGCTGGCCATCCTGAACTCCTGTCGCCCAGGGGACCTGCAGGAAAAATGGTGGCCCTAAGGATTGGCATCTGCTCGGTGATGGGACGGGCAATGTCACATACAATGGCCAGTGGTACAAGGCTGGAATGAGCGGCGGTGACAGACAATGGAGGCACGCAGCGGCTGGCGCAGGGTGTGCTGCAGTTAATACATACCGGGATTGAACTGCGGGTTATGCTCATAAATCTAACTGCAATTAGTACGGGTTTCTGGATTAGAGAGGAGATGAAAAGGAAAGCAGAAGGTTAGAGTGCACATGCTGTCACCCCTCCAAAAAAGCCGGTTTCGTTCATTTTCATGGAGTTTTTTTTGACTGGGATGAGCAGGGCAGCTCTGCAGCACCAGCCCCACAAACTTGGGCAGCACCTGCTTGAATTTCATCCCCAAGAAAGCAGGAGAAATGTGTCTCTGAGGACCACAATGGGCATGTCCAAGCAGAGGGGCCACTCGGCTCCTTAGTTGAAGCCTGGGACGACTGCACTGTGCCGAGTGCGTCCCTCTCCCTCAGCCAACAAGCCAAGCGCAGCGTGTATCTGCAGCCCAGTGGCACCCCGGGAAGCATGGAAGCTCAATGAGGTGGGTTTGAGGATCCCAAAAAGGCAGTGTGGGAGCACGGAGAGCCTTTGGGAAGCTCCTTTTGGGTTCAGATAATGTGATGAGCACGATAAAGGATGGTCCAGGTCTCCCATGGGGTGACACTGAGCTGGCCAATGCCAGCTGGAAGGCTTGACTCAACCCAGGACCGAACAAGTTCAAATGAAGGTGGAAACATTGATCAGGAGCATCTGAGCTGGAGCGGCCATGTTTCCATGGACGATTCCCACCTCCTCATGATTTGGTATGACTCCCTGCAAAGGCGAGGAGCCACCATGGGGCTGAGGGTCCCTGTCCTGGCAGAGACGGTGTGGGAGGTTGTGAGGGGTTTGGGAGGCTGGAATAAGCAGGAGAAAATCAGGTAGGGTTGCTCTGAGGGCAAGGAGAGGACAGGAGGGAACAGAGACGGCTTTGGCATCTCACCATTGATCTGCGGATCAAGGAAAGGCGGCTCTTGGCTTTGTTCTCCGCAAACTCCAGGCTGTTGATGTCCTTGAGACGAGCCTTATACTTGTTCATCTGCTCGATGACAATTAATTCTACGCAACTAAGGTGGAAAAAAACCCAAAAGGAGACAAAATGGGAGAAGGAAATTATCTGATCTGAGCTGGCCCTGTCTTGCCCGAAGATCTGCCTTGCTGGGAAGGCATGGAGGAAGAAAGGTCCAGCTGGAAATGCAAGGGTAGTGGAAATTCCCCCGAAAATGAGTGATAATGGACCACAGATGGATCAAAGAACTCAGACCAGAGAAACTAAAGACCCCCAAGGATCCCATCTGAGAAACTAACCCCCTTGAAGAGGGGTCAACAAAATACAACCGTGGGAAAGGCAGGTTGCTTCCAAACCAGAAATTCAGACTTGCTCGCATGCAGTAATGCTGCAGCAAGCTTGTTTAGCTGAGGTGATTGTTTAATGATGTCAGGAGAATGTTTGGGGGAAAAAATAAACCTTTCCATGTAATAAAATTAGAGACATTAGCTATAGCATATCCTAAGTGAGAAGGTACAAAGAAATCCCGTAGAAAGATGAGTACTCCTACCAGCTGGGTGTCGGAGCATATTCTGGTCTTCAAGAATTTTAATAGACTTACTGAAGGTAAACCCATCTCTTTAAGAAGTCTAGCCCTTCACTGGACAGTTTCCATTATTATCATTGCCTCCATTATCTATTTTTAAATCTACTTAATATGAGCCAGACTGAACTGGGGCAAGCACTTCACTTTGTCTCTGTAAAATCTTTGCAGTTACGTCAAATACCTTAAAGAAAACTAAGTACGCAATATTAATATTGCTACAGACTAAACGAGCTCACCTCCTCAGATAAAAAAGACAAAATTAAGTAAGAATAAAGATCTGCTTGCCATCACTGGGATTAACATATCAGCACAAGCTCCACCTTTTCCTGCTGAGATGTGCTGGGCAGGAGGGCAAGTTGATTGGCCCTTCTGGATGCTCCGTTGCTTAAAAATCCTTGTTCAACAACCTCTTGGGGATTAAGAGAATATGATATATCTTCATGGAGATGGATTAATACGTGTTTATAATTTCCATGCTAAAGTTCTCTATTCTTGAGCCATTTGACTGTACTAAGGGTTATCAAGATGTGAGTGGTGACATGGCAATTATTATGGAGCTGGATCACCCAGCAACATGTTCTTACGTGGTTGTTTTACTGATATCCTGAACACTCTGCAGCGGGTCCGTTGTATCGGGGCAACGGAGGATACAGGGAGCAAAGACGATAGCCAAGGCATTAGCTGACATTCGATTGGTCTCTTCTTGGAGGGCAATCCTGAAAAAAAAAAGTGATTAAGAGAGAAGTCAGAGGTGAAGGCACCTCCGCTTCACCTCTTCCACGTGGCCATGGACGAATAGAGGAGATGACACTTCTATAGTGCTATCTTGCTATGCTAGCAAGTGCACTGCTCTGCCCTCGTCTCTGTTCTGCTCAATGGAGGAAGCCAAACCTGAAGATCTCTCAGGTGTTCCCAAGGCAGGCAAACACCCTGCAGTGGCAAGAGGCACCACGAGAAACCAAAGCACTGCGGAGGTTGCTCATCAGTATGAGCATCATTTGGAGAACCAGCTCTTGGACTGCCTCCCAGGAGACATGATGGACCTGAAAGCTCTTCCCTTTCCTTTGTCCAGCTGCTTTCAGTCTCAGCTATTGTGGTACAAAAGGATGTCTGAGCATCCTCCCCTTGCCTGTTGCCCAAAGCTGCCTCGGTCCAACATACCTCACCAGGTGGAAGATGAGACGCTCCAAGGTGCTGAGATGGGTGCGGGAGAGCTGGTCAATGACTGAGTACACCCCCCTCACTGTCTCTTTCCTCTCCTGGAGGCCTGCAGAGAAAGTACCAGCATTTAGGGGCAGCTTCTACTTCTTCCTTGTATTTAAAATGATACCTTCCTAATGCTTGCTTACTTTTACTACTTAAAAGACAGATCATCCGGCTAATGATTGGGGCTGAAATCTACTGAACCGTGATGCAAACGTATGCCACCAAAGGTGAGACCTAACTGCCCATGGCTTTGCATGAAAAAACGTTATGGCCAAAAATCAGACTTTGAAACTGGGTGAAAATGATTTCTCAAAACCAGCTGATATGGGCCCAAGGTGTAAATAAAGTTTGGCACTAAAAGTGGCTACTGTTTCCCTCTGCCAAGGGAATGGGATAGCGAAGGAGGCTCCTTACCCATTGCCCGGAGAAATTCCTCGTAGAGCTCGAAGGTCATGAGGGGGTTGGGTAGATCTCGGAGCCACTGCTTGAACACGCTGGCAATGACATGGATGTTGTAGTCATCTAAATTCACATTATCGATGTCTGCATTCAACAGTGGATTGAGGAGAAAGAGGCAACGATCAACATGAAGCCATAAGTGAAGCCAATGCATCAATAAGCTACCCAGGGATAGAAAATGTTCATGCGCCACCCCAAAATCACACTGTATTCAATGTCAAGAAATCCACCCGATTCCAGCTCCACATCTTAAAATCTGCATTTTCCAGGGCAAGTAACCTTAGGTGGGACCAGGATTTCTAAGGCAGTGTTTTCCCTCAACTGGAACAACTTTTTTCATGCATCACACCCAAAAAAACCATGAGCCAGTGCCTTGAGAACAGATTTTGGTTGGAGATGTGAAAGCATCACTTGTGCTTTGACAGCCTGTGGATGGGGAAGGCAGGACCACTCTCTTGTTTCACACCGATGAAGCATCCCACTTTCCTTACAACCAACCTTGCTGCTGCACAGATTTTTTCCCCGTGTGTTTGGGTTTTTTGTCATCCTTCTACCTGTATCGAGTCCTTGCCGCAGCTCCTTGATCTTGTTGGTGGACCCTGATTTTCTGTAAATGCCCTCTGTGTACAGCCCATGCATTTCGATGTAGTTGATGAGCTTCTCCACCAGCACTGGCACTGCTCGCTCCTCGCTGGTCAACCGGGAAAGCTCCACACCGAACTGCCGAGATGAGAGCTCAGGGTCATACTGAAGGGGAAGAGGAAAAAGAGGGTTTTAAAATCCTTTTATAGGAAGCAATGCTGATGCAGCACTTGGATCTGACTGCTGTTCAAACTTCTTCACCTGATCCATGCAACCTACAAGTCTAATGAAGCCATGTGCAAAGGAGGACAGGACAGCCAGCAATGTACATCTTGCAATGCTAGATTGGTCTCTGGGCATGCACCTGAGTCATAAAAGTCTGAATTTTCTTTCTTTAACTACCCCATTTTGGTTATATTCTCAGCCTGGCAGAGCCAACGAAGCTGGGCATGGTCCTCCTCCATCTCCAGGGACGATTTCACTCCCCAAAGAGGATGCACAAAGCAGAACAAGTAAATCTGAGTCTCAGGTACTTAGATCAACTCACAGCATTGGAAATTACAAAATGCCTATGAACAAACATGATGCCAGAATAAGAGCATGAAAAAACCCATCTCCATCTGTCAGGAAAGACCCTTTGTCCAGTTGCAAACACTCACTGGAGATTTGATATTTGGCAAATTCAAGTGTGAACAAAGTCCTCCTGAATGGGAGATTCTGGGTGGGAAAAGTCAAAAGACCTAATAAAATTTTGACACAAATGCCCAGCCCCAGCAAGAGGAATGTGAGGGCACATGCTGCAATTCAGTCATGGTCAAGATGGCGATGATCACGACATAGGTCACAGCTCCCCTTATAACCCAACCTTATGAGATGATGTGGGGAAGATGCCCATGCTGTTTCATGGACACACCAGGAACATCTGGTCTCAGCTACCAGTTGAAATTCATCATCTTCTCTTCAACCAGCCTGCTTGGCTGTTGAAACCATCAGCAAATGGGATGCCACAAAACCCATATGCTACTTTACTCAGGTCAAGTAGCTCTAAGGTGAGGACCAAGCATGGGTAAAAGCAACTCTATGGCCATCAAGAGAGATGAGCTTGGTGTTTGCTCAAGTTCACCATAGATCTGGAGAAACAGATCCAGTCTGGAACAAGGCTGACAGTTACAAATTCAGCCATTGCCAGAAAAGAGAGACCTCTTTCTCAAAGCATAATAGGTGGTTTGTGGCTCCCCATTGCTGAAAACAACCCTAAAAACATTAACCCACCAAGCACAGACAAGCCAGAGCCTTCCTAGAGAAGGACCTCCAACTGCCCAAGTGGAAAGGTACCATGGAGACACAGTGAACTTGCTTCCTTTGGTACAGCACAAAAACCTCCTTGTGCACAGAAACCCCAAGAAATGAGAAGGCATCTCTGAGCTTCTCTAAAAAAATAATAATCAGAGATCTCATTGAATTTTCCAGATCTGTAGAGCAGAAACTCACATGAGGTGTTTCCAACTCTTACAGAAACACTGCCAGAAAGGGAAAGAGTGCAGCAAAAATACTATAAAGAAGCAAATATGTTCAAATATATATATTCAAGGTATATATTCAGCTTAGTTCTTGGGAAAAATGTAATCATGCAGCTTTACGGAGGCTGTATATTCTGGATGCTGCTCTTCCCCAGGAAGCCTCCCAGGGAGCTGATAAAGCTTTGCACACATTATTATCCTGGCTGTATTATCCTTTTTTTGGGACACAAAATAAACTAAAAAAAAACAACAAATCACCAAATCTTGATGATTCATTGTTAGCCAAGGCAACATGCCGCATTCATTCACTGTCCTCTATATCCTTAAACCCAGCAAACCATATTTATTTCCCCTCTAAGGAGTACGGTGAGTGCTTGAGCATCCTCCACCTACCCTTCCTTGCTCAGCTGTAGTGCCACCGCTGTTTGGGGACTGCACCGTGAGCCTGAGCAGGGACCAGTGGGGTTAACAATAACCTGTATTTCCAAAAATAACCCCACGTTTAAGAGTAACCCCACATTTCCAAGTCCTTAAAAGCTACAAAACAAGGCAGCTTTCTACTATTCAGCCTGGTTACAAGACCGGGAACAATCACTGCAACATGACTGAGCAGATATATAGTGATGCATCGCTGTGTACTCCCAAAATAGAGGCAAACACCAAAGCACTTGCTGGAGAGACCTCCAGGGATTTCCATTCCAAGCTCCTGCTCGAAGGAGGGTTATTGCCAGCATTATATCAAGTTCTGTGCCTGCAAATATTTTTTCTACAAGCCATCTCCCACAGTATTCTCCTGGAGAAGCTGGCTACTCATGGCTTGGACAAGTGCACTCTGCGCTGGGTTAAAAACTGGCTGGACAGCCGAGCCCAGAGAGTAGTAGTGAATGGAGTCAAATCCAGTTGATGGCTGGTCATGAGTGGTGTTTCCCAGGGCTCAGTGTTGGGGCTGGTCCTGTTCAATACCTTCATTGATGATGTGGATGAGGGGATTGAGTGCACCCTCAGCAAGTTTGCAGATTACACCAACCTGGGTGGAAATGTTGATCTGCTGGAGGGCAGGAAGGCCCTACAGAGAGACCTGGACAGGCTGGATCGTTGGGCCGGAGCCAACGGTATGAGATTCAACAAGGCCAAGTGCCAGGTCCTGCACTTGGGTCACAACAACCCCATGCAACGCTACAGGCTTGGGGAGGAGTGGCTGGAGAGCTGCCTGGAGGAAAAGGACCTGGGGGTGTTGGTTGACAGCCGGCTGAACATGAGCTGGCAGCGTGCTCAGGTGGCCAAGAAGGCCAACAGCATCCTGGCTTGTATCAGGAATAGTGTGGCCAGCAGGAGTAGTGATAGTACCCCTGTGCTTGGCACTGGTGAGGCCACACCTCGAGTACTGTGTGCAGTTTTGGGCCCCTCACTACAAGAAGGACATCGAGGTGCTGAAGAGTGTCCAGAGAAGGGCAACAAAGTTGGTGGAGGATCTAGAGCACAAGTCTTATGGCGAGTGGCTGAGGGAATTGGGGTTGTTTAGTCTGGAGAAGAGGAGGCTGAGGGGAGACCTTATCGCTCTCTCTGAAAGGAGGTTGTAGCGAGGTGGGGTCGGTCTCTTCTCCCTAGTAACAAGCGATAGGACGAGAGGAAATGGCCTCAAGCTGTGCCAGGGGAAGTTTAGGTTGGATATTAGGAAAAACTTCTTCACCGAAAGGGTTGCCAGGCATTGGAACAGGCTGCCCAGGGAGGTGGTGGCATCACCATCCCTGCAGGTATTTAAAAGAAGGGTAGATGTGGTGCTTGAGTATATGGTTTAGTGGTGGACTTGGCAGTGATACGTTAGCGGTTGGACTTGATTATCTTAAGAGTCTTTTCCAACCTTAACGATTCTATGATTCTGTGATCTGAAAGGTGTTTAATGAACGAAAAGGAAAAAGAGACATTTACCTTTTTGGAGCACTTAGTTGTGGTTTTAAGACAGCACTTCTTGTGACAAGCATATTTACATACTGCAATGAAGAAAAATTTTATTTAATAATCCAAAAAGTCAGATCATTGGAGAAATACAAATTAATATGAATTAAGTAGCTCCTCTCAGGACTAGCAGGTCAAAAGCATATTGAATGTGCAGTTCTCAGGGGCCAAGTCTATACTAGATCCACTCAAACAAAAAAAAATAAAGCCTTTAAAGATCCCATATTTAAGTCCCTGAAACGTTAAAAAAACCCTGATAGGTCAACTCAGAAAATAATCCATGAGCCACTCTGAGCTATCAGACATGGATACCCTCAAAGAGGTTGGAAATAGCACCTAATTTGTATTCTCCCTGCCCTGGACATCAGCCTGAAATACCCCAGGGTTGGTACTTTTAACCTAATCAAAGAAATGTTGGAAAAACCAAAGTGATGGATCAACCTTTCCCATCAGTCTTCCTTCATTTTCCTGATCTCCCAAAAAACTCATGTGCCTGGAAGGTCAATAAAAGCCAAATGAATTCACCATGGTCACAAGACTCACAGGCATCCTATGAGCTGAAGCCATAGGGTATGTTTGCCATACCCGACTCTACCACCCTTGTTACTGTGACACTTAAATATAGTTTGACCTTATGGGGTAAGATGTGTAACGCAAAGCTCCCACACACAAAACTAACCATACCATGAGGACTGGAAGGACTGCTGGGATGGACTTACTAGCTGACTTCAGAAACCCTTAGAATCTGACCCAGAAGCTCTTCTAATGTGAAAAAACCCGTATTATTTGAAAGTGGGTTATAGGAAACAGAAGAAAACATCTGTCAGCACCCCAAAATTGATCACTGTGATACAAGCACATGAAAAAAGGGCAAAGAAAGTGTGCTTACATTTACAAACAGAAGCCCTGTCCATTATCCAGATCAAGGAGGAACAATATTCACAGTACGTGGGGATGCTGTACTGGGTTGCCTTAAAAATGTGACCGTTGTGCTCTTCCACCTGCAACAAAAAAGACTGGGTGATGAGAAAAAGGAGACGGCTGAAGAGTTTGCTGCAAAATGGGGAGATGAACATAGTCAGCTGCCCAACTTTTAGCTGTTATTTGCTATTTTTGTTTCCTTTTCAATCCAATAACACTGTAGGCAACCCAAACACTCATCCAGCCAGTAAGGGAACTGAACCATCATTCAAGCAGGTCAGAAACTCTGTTTGATTGAGCTTGGCTGGTCAATGTCTCCATGTGAAGAAGGTCGTCTGTGCATCCATGGCCCCTTTTTGCTCTGCATCTACATCCTCCCTAGTACTATCAAATCCTTTAGGAAAAAAGAAGGTGTAATCTCCTACATCTCTGATATTACAGATGTAAAACACACACTATAAGTATATGCAGAAACCCAGAGCAACATTTTCTGTTTTGCTGTCAGTTCTTATGTAATAATTCCCAACATTACAGGTACTGTCTTGACTGATGCGGGACATATTTTCAAAGGAGAACCTACAGCGATCCTCAGTCAGGCAAACCAAATCCACCTTGTCCGTCTTTCTAGTATATCCTTTAACAGCTGCACGTTCATTATGGTGTGATGTTCACATCTTAGCATAGGACATGTCATAAGCAGGTCTCTTATCACTCGTCATTCTGGCCACAGGGATATTAATTTTTTAATGCACAGACACAGAGTACTCAACTCACCACATCCACTTCCTTTTTTCTTCTCTTCTTTCGTTCCGTTTTTGGCACCTGGTAACAGAAAGAGATTTAAATGTATTTATGGGCAATTTCCCCAGGTAGAGCGTACAGAGGGCTTGTATCTAACTTTGCCCACCACTTTCCAGCCCCATCCTCCAAATGCACCTGCAGCCCCAGGAGACTCACTTTAGAAAATTCTCCTATGGATCACCCATTTTCAGAAATGCCCTGGACAACCATTCCCCTCTTCGTATCAGAGTTAGGATTAGCTGCTCTGCCTCCAAGTCCAGCATTAGTGACCTCCCATCTCATGCAAGACACCTAAGGAGGACATGGCACAGCACTGCAGCCGGAGCTCATGCTAAGTCTGCTCAGAAGACAACCTGCCTGGAAAGGAGCCTGCAGAGGACTTGGAGCAGAAGAGCCAGAAGACAGATTATTATAAACAGTATCTCCCAAGCCTAGCCTGAGACCCTGTGGTTCAACTTGTAGACAATAAGGAGCAGAAAGCGAGGAGCTCAGGTTTGTGAAAGGCACACTGCAAGCTCTGACTGCTTTAAAAACTGCAGCTAGACCCCGAGGAGAGCCACTGGCCTGTGACCCCTTCCTCCTGCAACCCAATCAATGGTCAAGTATATGGTCACCTGGGAAGAGGTCAAGAGACAAGAAAAGTATTTCTCTCTTTCACTTTCCCTCAAAGATTGAAAAAAAACCCCCAATAACTAAAAAGGAAGCACCAGGTGCTCTCTTTCCAACCATCCATAGATTGTTGCAGGTTTGCCATGAAGACAACATCTACACATTGGCATTGGTGAAGGCCCAGCTCAGCGTAGAGGTAAACTGGGATTTGCTGAGCCCGGTGAAACACAACCAGTGAATCAGGCCTTGCGTTCCATCTTACATCATCCACCTCAGCTTAAAGCGGACGAGAAGACAACAGAGATTCCCATGTGTCTATAGCAGACATCACCCCACAGACAGACAGTTTGCAAATCTTCAAGGGTCTTAAGTGCTGACTACCTTCACCGCAGTGTAGTCCAGGGGTTTGTACTCTGTCATATATTCATCCAGGAAAACTTTGAAGGTATTGACCCAGACTTTAACTGGAGACTCACTCCAGTCCCTCTGCTCAAGCCTCATGGTCTTCTCCAGAATCTGCTCGAATAAGGCGTACAGGTCCTTATAGCGGATGCTTTTCCCATCATCCATCTTTTAAGGAAACAGAAGCAAAAAAAGAAAAGGTATTTTTATACACGCCAGACCACCTATTCTGCTCCAGACAATTACTTCAGCCTAACTGGCTTCCAAACACTTGGGGAAAGTCCAAGGACGATTAAAAGAAAACAAAAAGGATCATCTAATAGAGAGTTGTTTCATGACATTTGGCAGGGTGGCTTCTCAGTGCACCGAGCAGGAGGACACTAAATGCCCATTCAAGTCTTAGAGGGAACTTTTTGTACAATCTGGGCAATAAAACAGCTTTTTTTGATCACTGTGATCACTAAGCCGTAGCAATCATTGCTCAGATTCAGAAGTAGCAGAAGAGCAGAGCTCCACATTGCTCAGATGTCCACCACTCACAAATTTAACTCAAAGGTTTCCGGGCACTTTGGGTGGCAAATAAGAGTTTGTTCCCTTACTGTCATCTCCCATTTGACTGGGAGAAAGCTGTAATGAGAAGACCAGAAATCTCCACTCAAGAAGTAAGAGTTTAGTCCAAATTTACACCTCATGGGACTGAATACAAAGGAAGAGCATCTGTCCTTTGGGATGAACAGACCAGGACTGGAAGGCTCAGCAATGCCTCCACCACCAGGAGGACCCAGAGCATCTTGTTTCTCCTGCAGGTGGGAGTTCTCACCTGTTATCTCATCACTTACCGCCAATGCCGAGGAGTAAAAGCTGAAGATGTTTTGTCGGAATTCCTTCAGCGCTTTCTTGAACACGACATCCACCAGAGTGTCCTTCTTGCTGTCCTCATTATCCAGTTCATTCATCTGATAAACCAAAGGGGTTTACACACCCATGCCACTTTTGCTGCGGCAGAGCACTGCATGAGATGAAGTGGCACTAACGAGTGGCTGCTCCACCACCAGCAGATGTTGTTAATAATGTTACAAGGTAGTTCCTCCTGCATGCAAACTAGAAACATGAGCACTTCCCCACCGCCTTCAACTCCTGCCCTCCTGGGTCACCCATTTCTGATGCCACCAGGGGCAACTCAAACTGAAGCTTCTGTGCCCATGCAGAACAACCACACAGTGCATGCACAGCATGCCTGTCTTTTCTCCCAAGCCTGCCCTTGGTACCTGCTGTGCACCATTAGATGAATTATTAGTATTGCTACTGCTGCCCCCAGGATAATTTTGGCTTTGTCGCCTCTGTATGCTCTTTGAGCTCTCTGATGGTTTATCTGGGGCAGTGAGGACAGGACTTACCTTTTTCAGGAGAAACTCATCCATGCTCTTCAAGTCACTAGCGCTGGTTATGATCTGCAGTGAGTCATTCTGCCACTGCACAGGCTCCAGAGCCACGTTGCTGATCTTGACGCTGCGCTTGCGTTTCACTTTGGGAGAGGGCTCCTTGTTCTCCTTAAACTCCCGACGGTAGATACCAGACAGCTCAGGACTCCGTGGAGGGGTCAAGTGGTGAGGACCTAACTCTACAGGCGATAATTAAAAAGGGAGAAAGAGGTTTAGTTAACAGATGTTATTTCCCAAGTTCCACCTATGGCCTGGAAGAGAAGCAGGATTATTTCTTGGCTACTAATAAAAATCTATGGCTCTTAATGAACTCTCAACAACTAAAAAACATCAAGCATAATCTCCCAGAGCTGCAACACAAAATTTTGTCACTAAAACAGGGAGATGGGCATCGAAATAAACTTGTGGAGGAGAAAAGCACCGTGTAGTATTCATAGGAAGATTAAATGTCATTTCTCCTTTGGTTATTTCCTCTGTTGAGAGGGTAAACATCTGTCCATGCCCAGACAGCTGCTAGGAGGATTAGCAACACTGAAAAACTTGAGACCCATTTTGGATCTCATCCTCTAACCTACTTGCCATTGTTTTGGGTTGATGCCATCCATGAACTGGAGGGACATGAACCGGCATGGATATTCAGTTTGTGCAGCTTCCCAACCCATTTTCCCACAGCAGCCTTGGCTAGACCATAGCGTCATATATGATACTCCCATTTACAGATACCCTAACCCTATAGATAAGCCAAACTTCCTCGGTTCTACATCTTTACCCAAGCCCCTATATATTGGGCTACACTTGGTTGTAGTGTAAAGCCAGATTTACACTATCTTTCCCCTCTGCCGTGACAGCAACTGCAATTTTCTGCTCCTTACAACACCGGTAACATGCTACCCCACCACTTACCTTCACTAAGCTGCAAGCCAGAAATCACCTCTGTGCCAGGGACTTCTTGCTCTGCATACAGTTCCAGCAGCTCAGACTGGGTGGGAAGCTTCTCCCGTGGGGTCTTCTTCTCCCCCTGCTTTCCCTTCACCCAGAACCTCATCTTGGCTCGCTGAGGCCTGGGAACAATTTGTGGCAAAAGGAACTGTGTTAACTAGGAAAATGTCCTTCCATCCAAAACCACTCTAAATCTCCCAGGCCTTCATCGTGTTTGAGGAGGAGTTAAATCCACACAATGTCTACCAGAGAAACCAGGCTACGTGTCCTCAGGAAAGGCAAGAAACTCAAGTTTCACGCATGCAGTTGGGTGATTTGGGATGGGACATCTGGCAGTGTCAAAACTTTATCGTGATATGAGCAGGATGCCTCTTCTAATTGGGCATGTCCACAGCCACATAGGAAAGATGGGGTGAGGAACTTGTGTGCTGATTTTGGCTGGTAGAACTCCAAAGGAGCTGGGGTGGTTCAGCAAAGTGATTGAAACCAAGAAGGACATGGGAGGGACTCATCTCCCATCTCCAGCCATGTTTCCTACCTCCCGTCCAGAGCCAGGCTCTTCTGCATGGCTGCCAGCTTCCCAATCTCCCCCTGAGACATGGTTTTGTGCAGTTTTGCTTGGCCTTCCATAGAGCTGAATCGCTGCACTGTCTGTAACAATTCCAAGCACAAAGCATTTAAAAATGAGACAGCTCTTGGGATACCAGCTGATTATTTTCTTGTTAGCAAAGATTAGATTTTTCATCTGTTATGTCTTTATTTCTATCTGCCTACAGGTGAAAACCTACAGTCCTGTTGAGCTAGCTACAACTGAATATTTTAATAACTCCTAAAAAAGGAATGCATTTCCCTTGCTTCAACTCTACATCAAGTTCCAACCTTCTTTCTCATTGAGCAACCAATGATGAAAAATCAGTGTGCACCAAGCTTGCACAACCACTCCACCACCTTGGTCTGGGCAGCCCAGCTCTCCATCCCAGAACAGCCGTGTCAGCCATGATTGTTAACCACGACAAAGTGATTTGTGGTGTTCCTAGAACCAAAGGAACCCTTGACCACATGGAGGTGTCCCAGCAGAGCTTCCTCCTCCAGCTCTTGTTGAGGACTTTGCAGAAAAGAAGTCCAAAGTCTTTGTGCCAAGGACTCATTAAAATTAAGCCTTTACAAATAAGAGATTTCACAGCTTTAATACAAAAGATCTCCACTTTTGCCACCATTTAAAATGTCCTGGGATCACTTTTAAGCATGAAATGAATTTGCAATAATTCAGCTTAATGGGATTCCATGAAACAGCCCAGAAATAGTCTTGCTGTATTAAAAAAAACCCAAAAAGCTATTTTTGTTCTATATTTTCCAATTGCAGCTGTGATTTTTGGAGTTTGACTCCTGGAGGAGACTTTCAGCATGAGGAAAGCAGGGAATCAGGTTGTATGTAAGGATTCAGAAGATGATGGTCAAATATCTCCTGTAGCTTTCTCATCACCTAAAAGTCTACACTGAATGCACTGTGTTTTTAAGCATTTCCTTTTCTTCTATTAAAAACACTTCAAATAAAACTATATAAAATACGGGCTGCAGGGGAGTCACATTTACCATATTTACTCTCTTTGAATGTCTTATTTTTCACCCCTGGACTAAACTTCCTATCAGCCACGAGATGGCAGCACATAAGGCAAAACCGGCAGCGGGAAAGACACTGCCTAAACCTTGTTCCTGTCGCTCTTAACATTTAGGCGATGATCACACAAAAATTACAGACAGATAGTGGGGAAAAAAACCCAAACTCAAAACCCATAAAAGCGATTTCCATCCTGCCCAAACTTACTACTTGCTTTTAAAAAATCACCTATTGAAATATTTGCCCCCATGATATAGTTTTGTTATTGAGTAATTTCAATCTTTTAATCACTTTCAGTGTTTTGTTTAAAAAAAAAAAGAAACAAACCCCCTGCATTCTGTGGGGGTACTTACTCCCTTTTTTCTATTTCAAAGCCATTTAGAGCACATTGGTATGTGCAGACCATGGCAGGCAGGGCAAGGGGATCGCTGGGGCAGTGCAGAGGTTGCTCTATAGGATACCACATAGATTTAAAAAAGAAAGTGTCTATCACACCTGTTCCACAGCAGACCTGGTGTACAGATTTTGGAGTAGAGCAAAGCAAGTGAAACCCCTGGCTCATGAAGAAGACTGAGTCAAACACCTGTAATGCACTTTTTAGACAAAACTGGAAGAAGGATTTTCTACCCTTACTACCACCATCTCTCTCTGCTCTGCCCCAATTCTTTATGCACTATTGTTCAGCATTTCCTCTGCTATCACAGCAACCTCTCCAGCTTTTGAAAGGACTAAAAGGCATTTTTGGCATAAGATTCTTCTGTTTGAGGGACTCCTCCAAGAAGCTGTGATGGGCAAGGTCCTCGTCTGGATGGGAAACCTTCTCAGATGCCAAGACAAGCCCCTGCACCAGAAAATCCCTGGCCAGGGAACACCACAAAGCACCATGTGCAGGCAAACGGCAATACCCAGCGGGTCTGGAGTTGTCCCCTGGATGAAGAGAGGTCCAAATATTTTTCTTCTGAAAGAGCAACCTGTATTTTGCCTGCCAGCACTTGGAAGAGATGACTTGTCACAGCAGGCACCAGTGCTACATGCTGCATTGAAGAGCTCCTAAAGTGCATTGCTCCCTCTGAATGGCTTAGGACAAGAGATCATCTTTCACTGCTGGCTTTTCAGGCATGCTTGGGATCAGCTGGTGAGAGATACTGGGACTGATGTGTGTCAATTTGTGGCTTCAATACAGAGGTTAAAGCTATACTGCTGCTTTGTTATTCCAAGAGCCTCTTTCTAAGAGCCTCTACTGAAGGAGAATGTATTCCGAAGATACTTCTGGTATGGTTAGTCTAACCAACACTTTCTATTTATCTGCTGCAGGAAAGCTCTCCAGGCTTAGCTGCAAAACAGAAGTGGTATTCTTACATGTTGTCCACAGCCAGGAGATATTCCTCCCTTTTGTACTTGTCTCACCACAAGGCAGGTTAATCCTCAGCCAATCACCAGCCAAAAAGCTCAAGCAACCTTTGAAGGCTTGGTCTTGTCAAGAAGCCCTTTAGCCTTAAAGGTTCTCTGGAGTCAAGTGTACCTTCAGCAGCCACCTTATATACCATTGCACCTTGGGTTTTGGCTCTGTCTGAAGATGCTCTTGGTCTTTGCTGCTCTGGGATACGCCCAGCTTAGGCCAGGAGCATGGGTTTCTGGTGGACCTCTACTTACCAGCTGGTGACATACAATCAATGGCTTGATGGTCAAGAAACCAAGGGGCATAACGGGCAGTTTCACACCAGTGCAGCTGGTGAGCCATCACATGCTCAACTTCACAAGGTTGCACGTGATGTCTCTTTTGTCTATCCATCAGACCTTGGCTGCTGAGCAGCACATTAAAAGACGCTTTTTTTGGAGAGTCGTAGCTGGGGGCTGGAGCTGTATGAATAAGCTATTCACTAGCACGGAAATGGTGGCTGCCTGACTCGTCTTCATGTCAACATCACAAGACACAGTGAATATGCCTACACAGGCATCCACCTACTTGAGCTTGTACCCAAACCAACATGCAGCAGTATTGCTCTATCACAGTCCGCTTCATTTGCAACACCCAGCTGGGCTCTGCTAATAAATATGAATAAGCAGTCCCTAAATTTTTCTACTTGTGGCAATCCTGACCCAGAGAAGCCACAAGCCAAAGGGCTGGTCCCAAACCTGCAATACAGAACACAGATGGAAACACTGTACACATTGTCAGGATGTACAGACGTAGGGTATCGCTGAGCACACGACTTCATGGATAGCGTTTGCTAGAAAGCAGAACTCAACTGCACGAGGGGTAAAAGTGCTGACCACCAGCACTAGCTCGTGATGGAGAGCAGAGGAGAAGATGGATACAGGAGGGATGAGAGACAGTTGGCACCTACTACTACTTGCATGCAGTGAGAGTTGTTAAACCAGGTAAGCAGAGTCCCAAGGAGCATTTCTAAAGAGTGGGATGATCCAGCTCCCTTCCCAAGGATGGAGCTTGCCAAGCACCTTTTGCATCCCATCAGGAAAGATTTCTATCGCTAAAAAACCCCTAATGCTTTGTAAAAGGGTAGCCTCCAGGAACACAGCACGGCACTCTGGGTGTGGCATGGGGCCTTGCCCAGGGCTATCACCAGGCTATGTAAAATACTGCATTTTACTACATAAAATTCTCCCTTTCCAGATCAACAAGCAGCGAGATGCGCTAAGGTGCAGCCAAGGGAGCTCAGTTCATAGAGCCGTGTCTTTCAATCAGGTTTTGAGTATTCCTGGCTCAAAACCTCTGGAAATTTATAGAGAGCAACCTTAGAAATTAACAGAATTTGTAAATCTCTGCCCCTTACTGTGAGGAAATTATCCTGGGGAAAATTTATCCTTTATAATAAAAGCTGCTAACAGAAAAGTCACAGAAAACCTTCCTTGGCCATCTGACTTTCCTGGAAAAGCCTGTTTTAGGATCACATGAGATGTTTGCTGGACTCATGGAAATGCCATAGCACAAAATAAATCTCTGACTTTGGTTTTCGTGCTTTTGTTTGGTTTGGTACTCAGCTTCACATCCAGGACTATAGCTGAAGCAGAGGAGCAAAGCAGCTCTATGCAACACTCCATATGAGCTCTTATAGCAGGAGACAACTCCTGGTGTTTATCCACACTTCTGTGGTAACATCTCCACCACCCTCAGGAAAAAAATATGAATGGTTTGGAAGCCATTAGACTTTTCCACTCCTGGAACCTCTCGGTTTGTGATTTTCCGAAAGCATGTTATCTGAGTGGCAGATTAAGGCTGAGATGACAGTGCTCTGCAGCATAGGCTCATGTAGCACGGACTGCAGCCTGTGGACCTGCCGAGGGACACCAGTTGCTGTGCTTGAAAAAGCCACTAAGATTGGGGTTTTTTTCCTTTAAAACCCACTATTTCACTCTCTATATATTTTTATTGCCCAATTTACGTGTTTTTGCTTTCTCTAAGATGCTGTCTGCCAGCATTGTTCTGATAATTGAGGACTGAATAATCACCAGATACTGTGGCTAAGGATACAAAATCAAAAGTAATAGCAGGTGCAAGATTTACATAATTGTCTTTGTTGTTTTTTTGGATAATGTTTGCTTTGATCATTTCTATGGATTTATGTAGATCATTTTTAGAGCAAGAGCATCCTAGGGGGACTTTGCTATTAAGGTTAAAAACAAAAAAAAAGGAACCTGTGCAATACAAGTTGCAATGCTACAGGAAAGCTATGGAAACCACAGCTGATATTGAATCAAGCCAGAAAAGATCCCCATGGCCAAGAAATACAAATGATTTCTCCATTTTGCATCCATTTCTGCCGTGTTTGCCGAGTTTACCCATCTACAGCATCCTTGGAAATGGGAGAAGCAGTGGTGGAGGGATCAGTGCAGCTAAGGTTAGCAAAGAAAGCCTCTCGCAGCCCTGCTCGCTCCCATTTTTCATTTCCCCCACCATGTTGGGAAAAATTACCATTTCGGAGTCACTGTAACAGGCCTGCCCCACCCGTGCTGCAGGCACCACCTCGGGATGAGGAGGTTGGTCAGAGGAGAGAAGGAACTCAAAATTGCCATCGTAATCATCTTCCTCCGTATCCCCCTCCCCATCAGCAAAAGTACCTCTAGTCAAGAAATCGGAGCGCGTCCGCGCCATGCGGGCTTTCTTTTTATGGGTCGGTCTGGGAACCTGCTTGACCAAATGATAAAACAACAGAAAAATAAAGGTTTTTAAAATAAAAAGGAGATTCTGCTGATGTTTGGCATCAAAGCGTGGCTCAAGTATGGCCTTAAGACATCTCTGAGTGACATTGCCCTGCACAGCACAATATTCTATCTAGTGCAAGAAAAAAGGGCCAGGAAAAACAAAATCCAAGACAGCACAGTGAAAATGGACAATCATGGATGTTACTCAAATAGATGTTAAACCAAATCAAGACAAGACTGTGTTGGACAGTGTTTGCCATCAGGACCATGAGATCCTTTTTATACAGAGCTGCTATGAATTAATGTTACAGGGGCTTTTTATTTTTAAGAGAGGGTGTGATGGTTGTCATACTGTCATATCGCCTTTCCCTGTGCCTGACAGCCCTTGTGCTTTATAGTTTACTACTTTGAAGCTTTTAAGGGAAAACTGGCAGAATAAGGGGAAGTTTTTCCCCCCATTCAATTAGAAGAGAAAATAAGCAAGCCACAACTTACCTCTCCTCTGCCAGACCCTGGCATCTTGAATGGCTTCCTAGCCAGTTCACCCTTGGAAAGGCATTGATGACTTGCTTCCCTGCTGAAACACAACAGAACAGTGATGTTTCCTCTTCTCCTCAAAGCCTTCCCACCATGCCAGCCCACCTTGCAGGAGCATACACGTGCACAGCCCAAGCACACAAGACCAAATTGCAAGTCTGAGGCCATGGGCTTTTGGAGTCACTGAGAATTCTTCAGGATTTGAGTTAATACCAAAACAAAAAGATGTGAAGTTCTGGCTGCCAACTCTACCCATCACTGTCGTTATGGATGGTAATAATTTCTGGATTCACAAATGTGATTGTTCTGTAGCAGAAAAAAAATTAAATAGAGTATTTTAAAATATTTTTTTTTCCTGTGGCTTGTTCTGTGCATGAACCAGGAAAAGAAGTGGAATGGATTTTTTTGGCGAACACTATTCTCAAATACCCACTTCCAAACCAATTCTCCAGGACCTCCCGCAGATTTTCAAACAAACTGGTTTGGAAGGAGAACATCCTCGCTTTGCATCTAACAGCATTAAAAAATACGCCCATTTAAAGTTGCTTTTTGCTCAGCGCACTCTTTCTGCCATCACTTCTGAATAAAACCTTCACCATGCCCACACGTGAGAGATGCTGCTGGCCCTACCATGGAGCAAAGAGCTATTTTTTTATTGACTGCTCCTTTTCCCCATCAAGTGTGTCTGGACTCAGTTAAAGAACCTGCACAAATTAAATGGGATTCTCCTCCTGTCGCAACAGCACATAAACAACAAGACTACTACACTCAGAGGAACCTGAAGTTCGCAACAGTATTCGCTGGTAGCTTTTGCCTTGGAAATGGCGCAGCAGGATTTGGTGTGGGAGGTTTATATCCTTTTTGAGCTAAATGGCCTAACCTTCTCCAAAATGAGGCAAGGCAGCTTAAGCAACATGACTGGGAGCAAATGTTGTCCCAAGATCTTGCTGCAGTCTCTAGATCCTGTGCTGGCGCAGCCCATCATTTAAGCAATGGACAGAGCTAAACAACTGCTAAGGCCGTTACACGTTTAATTATATATGTAAGCAATACACTGCCAAAAGTGTGTTCAATATCCCAAACTCCCTCTGGACACTTGCTGCTTTTTAACATGCAATGGTAACATCATCCAAAAGGCTTCACTTGCTGTGTTGATCCTACAATAAGCAATAAAAATCCTGACATTTTCTGCCTTACCTATTAATTTCTACTCTGATCACCAAAAAATCCTAAGAATTTTTTCTTCATCTTTTACCCTGAGAAATAAATTCCTATTGCTGTTCATCTAGGGTAAATGAAAACAGTGTTGACTCTCTATTAATCCACTTCAGCTGCGAGTGTCTATGATTATCTTCCCTGGCTTACATAACGCCCATCACATGAGAGACTGAGAAATCATGTTTCCAGCTCTTTTGCTTTTTCCTCTGATCTCCACCTGCTCGCTGCTAGAAGATTAAGAAACCCATCTTTGTTTTGCTAGGTGTTTTGTACAGTCTCCAGAAACAACGTTCTGGACTATTTGTTTAAAACGGTCTCTAGCAGAACAAAAATCTATGGAGAAAGAATATAATCTTTTTACTCACTGGAGGCCAAAGGGATTGTCTTTCGGCATGAAAAACATAGTGCTTGCCCTCATCTCCTCGGTGGCCTGGTTGGGCATCCAGGCCTGCCGGAGGCGCTCCGTCCTTAAGAAGTGGCTGCCTGGGAGATCCCTGTGGTCCAGAGCCAGTCTGGAATGCCACCGGGGTTCCAGCACTGATACTGATTGACCTTCTCTTCGCTCCATGAACATGCTGACAGGTCTGTCTTTGGGGCCACTGTGGGCTGGAGAGCTTCCCCTGGTCCCAACAGTGAGACCTTTAATGTCCACCAACGAGGTTGGAGTCACACCTGTGGTGGGACCATGCTCCCCTCTGTTCTGGGGGTGCAGGATGAGGACTGACTGAGGCCGGCTGTCTGGTTTTTTGGTTGATTTGAGGGAGGGGTCCTTCATTCTGGTCTGCTCGGCCCTCTGCAAAGCCTCCACCCTCCCTTGCTGCTCGAAGGCTTTGCGCTGCCTCTCCAGAATTTCCTTCTGCTGACGGATCTGCTCCATCATCTCTCTCTCATTTTGCAGCTGAAGCTGCTTTTGCCGTTCCTCCTTCTCTACATTGAGCTTTTCCAGTCTCTCGATGACAGAGTCTGGAGAATGGGACTGTGTCGCTGTCACTGTCCCATGTTCCTCTCTCTTGGTAGAGGTCGTCTCCTCTTCCTCCCCTCCCAAAGCTCTGCCTTGGTCTGGCTCAGAGTCCTTCCTGACCTCAGAGAACATAACTGTCCTCTCCTCTCTTTCCATTGCTTTGTTTCTCAGGTTATTCTCCACCAGCTTCACCTTCATGTTGTTTTGTGATGGAATGTAGAAAGTAGGTAGGTTGCTGGAAAGGAAGGTTTCTCTCAGATGAGCCTTGTGTGTAACACTCTGGAGGTCACAGACCATGTGCTCTTTGACGGTATGGTTATCAGGTAGCTCCAAGTCTGAAGGTATCCTTCTACAACTGGGTAAGTTGCTGTTCACATCTGCTGCACAGAAAGACTTCTCCTGCAGATGAGCCTGGGGGCTGCTAGGCAAAGAGTCAGTGGAAAATGACTGCGCATCTTGCTCATCCAAAACTAAGGAAATGCGTTTATTACTCGGGGTATCTTCACAGCTTAACATCTCAAAGCTCCCTTGAGAACTTTCACTCTCCGGGGTTCCCTGAGGGGAATGAAGTGCCTCAGATACAAGCTCAGTGGACCACCGCCGCTCTTCTGAAGGTGACATCCCACCAGCGGACCGGACCTTAAGCAGCTCCAAGCTAAATTTTGCCTGTTCCAGTTCACGCATCCTCCGGCTTTCTCTTTTTGCACGAACCACTTTTTTCTGGTTGAGATCCTCCACCGACGTGGGTCGCTCTCTAACAACCTCCTCTTCGGTGTCCATCCCGCTCTGGCTACTGGTTCTCTCATGCCTTTTGTACAATAAATTTGCAGAAGTATCCAGCGGGTCCACATGATTCACCTGATTATTCTCCATCAGCAATATATGTTCCTCTATAGCTCTCACTCGCTTTTCAAATGAGCTGTCCTCCCACCTAGATGGGTCGGAGCCCTTAATTTCCAAAGCATCATCTGCCTCTAGTACATCCTCTTCTGTAACTGACAGGCCGTTCTCCAGCTGCATCTCTTTTAATCGCTGCCCTTTCAAAGCTCTAAACCTGCAAGAAAGCAGAAAAACGGTACATAGTACCCCTGTGCCCACTCACGTCCATTCAAGGCACTGCACTGGTGGCATCTCACCACCACCACCATCATCACCTCACTACCACCACCATCTCAAGCAACCCTCCTTACATGTCCAGTGCAAGACAATGCAAGCACACGTTTAGTTTTCAGTCTTCTCTTATGCCACCTCTCTTACTCAAGGACTGCCCCAATGCACCTGACACCTCCTCTTGCACTGATGGCAGCAGCTCCAGCATCCGTCCCTGGTCTGGCTCGTTTGCAAGCTGACGGAGCCAGAAAAGCTTAACCCATCGTACCCCTTTGGCTTCTCCATCTTCACTATCCTGCCTGGGCTGCCTCTCGTACAGCTAGCAGGGAGTCACACCCTGTGCCAAGAGCTCTTTGCAGCTCCCAAATCTTCCACCCTTTGTCAAGGTGCTCCACACCTTGCAGGGAGCGCCTCCGGAGAACGAACCAAGACCTGTCCTGTGGCCAGCAAGCCAAGGCATGGCTGGAAACCCTCTCCCCTTTGCAGCGGCTGGCTCCAGTATCTCCTGTCCCTGTGAGAGAGCACGGCAACCACATCGGTGAGGCAATCTGAGTTAAAAATAGGCTACTTAAACTTGTGCTGCTGCCAAAGGGGAAAAAAACCTCCAGCTCTCAAGTATTTATGGCCCCAGATTTCCACTGCTTACATGCTCCAACCTGAAATAGGCTCTGCTTATTCTAAGAGTAGGACCTGCAGCTAAATAAACTCCTTTGTTAGAAAGTGTGGACAAGTGAAGAATCAGGGCAGGTCGGGAGAGGGTCAGGGATCCTATGAAGGGACATCATCTTCTGTAAGTCACCATAGTCCGAGCAGTGCCAGAATTCACATCAACCACATCCCTTAACACTTTCTTTTTTAACCGAGGCTAACAGCATTACCTTTGTCGTGCTAAATATCCTCTGCACGCCGCTTGTAGGCAGATGACTCTGCTTCTGCTGGCTGTGTAGGACTGTTTTGCATGGTGTCCTCGCCAGGCTGCCTGGATGCTGGTGGCTGCGTCATGCCGCCGCTTGGCATACTCCCGCCAGCAGCTCTGGATTAGGTGCGCTGCAAACTGCATCTGCAGGAACCTCCGCCTCTCCACAAAGCCACGCCAGTGGGTCTGGAGAACAATGGCAGCTTTGCCAAGGACAAAAGGGTCTGGGGATGGTTTGCCTTGCTTCCGGCTCCGGTAACTACGCCAAAATCTCTGCAAACACAGCAGGCAGTTCCTTGTAACAGGTGCTGCATGGGGATGGGAGAGCACCTGCCTTCATGCAACCTTTCCAGCTCTGTCTCCCCCATTCCCAACTTATTATGGCACTAAGAGTCAAATCCTGATTGTAAGCTCCTACCTCAGAGAGGGGATGTGATTTTACCCATCAGCTGTACCTGCGGGATTCATGGATTGTAATTTGCAACAAAATCAGGCGCTGTTACCTACCTGTATGATCACTGCAGCTTGCCTTAAGCTCAGGAACTGCCTCCTGCAGAGCACGCTGCGGAACCAGCGCTGCAGCAGCGTGATCCGGCGCAGCACCTCCTGATGGAGCAGGTCCTGCAGAAGCTGCCGCTCTCGCTCCTTCACAAAAACCTGTCCAAAAAAAACCCCAAAACACTAGCATAGAAAGCTCCTGCCACCACAAGACAAATTATTTAATCCTCCTGATTTCTGTGTCCTGGATGCCTAGAAGAAAGTTCAGTAGCTGATTTTAGTTAAGCCACCTCTAACAGGTTTCTGCAGTTTAATCTACAGCCTGCGACTGCCCAAGATCTGAGTTATGGAGCCCCTGCTTTCCCTTCAGGGAAGGCAAAATGATAGCTATTATATCAAGCTGGGTCTACGCACAGACATAGTTTTTTGAAGGCTGCCTCGTTACAACCAGACCTGTAACTTGATTAACACAAAACAGCGTTCCTTACCATTTTGTGTTAACAATATTCAAAGCTTCATTAAGCCATTTGCTTCTGGCAAACATAAGAAAAATAGTTTCATTAATTAAGAACTTGCATAAAGACGTTAATTTATCATTAAAGAAATGCAGGCAAATGTTATACCTGTATCTTAAATGTAAGTCTGAGCTAAGGATAAGCATTTACCATTGTTCTTCCAACTTGGTAATTGTCTGGATCGAGTTTTATTTTCTGGAAGAAATCACGGATATTGTGCTTAGACGGGCTGATTCCTTGTGGCAGAAGAACATGGAAATGGTTTACAAAATCCTGAGAAGGAAAAATAAAAAACACCAAGATTGGGTTAGATGGGTCCTTCTGTGTCCCTTTCTTCCACAAATAATGGATTTGCTCCACTGGACACATGAAATGGGATCTATTGAGTGAGCAGAAGGACTGAGCATTTTATGGATTGGGAAACGCCAAGTTTCATCTACCATTTGTGATTTGACAGGAAACATATCAAAGCAAGGGCCTAGCAATGTTCAAACATCTTTCAGTGTGGGAGAAGAGGTTCTGCAGAACCCATGGGGTCACCTTGAGCAAAAAATGCTCCAAATCCTCAGCCAGGACCATTATGGAAGGGGGTCACCAGCGTCTGCAAAGCACCTCTGAGATGCTCCATCAGTTACTGCTGTGAGGACTCAAAAAGTAGAGAAGATACAAGAGGAGAGATCCTCCCAAGTAAGGTTGGGATCCATGCTCACAGCAGAAAAAAAAGGAGAGTTTTCCTTTTCTAAACAGCTGCTGCTCAGGACATGACATCTGGACCAAAGCAACTGCCAGCAGAAACAAATTGGCACCAATAAAGCATGAAAGGACTGACGTGTGCAAAACCTGGCAAACACACGGTAAAGAAGAAAACAGGAAAAGTTGGATAACTCTTGAGTGGTTTAGAGGATGCCAATCACCCTCCTGATAGGACACAGCCAGCACCGACATGACGGGGCGAATACCGTTCCCAGGTGATTTCAAAACATGTGCAGAAGAGCGTGTGCAGATTGGATACCTTTTGTTGCAAGAAGGAAGTCCACGTTACAAAAAAATACTGTTTTTGTTCAAAAACTATGACGTTATCTGCAGAGGGACTCACAGCCTTCACCTAGGTCTAGATCAACTTGCTAGAAATCAGCAGCACAGCAGAGGACCGCTCCATGCCAGACATCAGCTCATTACATCCACTGCCTTGCATGAGCTATAAATTCATTACCTTGTTAAAAAAATGAGCTAACAACATTCAGACAACTCTGATAATAATGCTAAAGGTGGGGAAAGACTGAAAACATTTTCCCCAACCTGGAAGGAGTATTTGCAGCTGTATCCCGACTGGCGAATGCGAACTGTCTCTAGCATCCCCGTGTATCGCAGCTGCCTGAGCACCAGGCTGTCGTTGAACCGCAGGGGCAGCTGGAAGGGGAAAAACAGACCAACAATGAGCAAATATTTCCCTTAACTGAAGCTTTTAAGCACATGGATGGGTAAATGGATTCAGCAGATGTAGCACATCTGCATGACACACATGTTGGCAACAATGCTAGGGGAGAGAGGGAACACAGGTTCACAGTAACCATACTAATCCCAGCAAGGTTGAATCCTGTTTGCTTCCAAGGAGCCCTCAGATGGAGACTTTCAAAGAGCTAACTAGACATATAAGGCTATAAAGAAGGTTTTTTGGCCGAACTGAATAAGACCCCCCCAAGAGCACAGCTAATAGGTAAGACTGTGAGCAACTAAACAATCTCCTAGGCATAAAGCTTTATCTTGAAATGTCTAGGTAAAACTCCAAAGGATTAATCCACAAGAAAGCATCACTACTTCAGCCTTCATTTTAAACCAAGAGTCCTTAGCCCATGAGACAAATCAATCCTTAAAGCTAAATTTAAAAAAAATATAATGCATCACTGAGTCAGTCTGACTAATGTGGCTTATTCTAAAAGTATCTGCTTTTACCTAAAGACACTTTATTTTAAGAAGCGATAGTGCTCAGTAACAGTAAAGTAAGTTCACAGCTCTGTAAATCTCTATTACGGGTGACAGGAGCTTCAAAGGAGTCAAATTCATTTATGAACACCAATATATTTTTCTATGTTTCTACAATTACAAGAAAAGCCAGTGCAGTTTCTCAAGGGCAACACCCAAGTGATAACATCCAAGTTTCCCATTGCTCATATACAAACATCATCTAAATCCAACTTAATTTGGGGCTTTCTTTTCTTTTACCTCCCCTGTAAAAATTTCCAAAATATTTACATTACGAGCTTTAGTAGCATCATTTTCATGGGATGGGATTTACCTTTTCGGCATTGGATCGTATGCACTTGACAAAATAAGGTTCTGCTTGGCCAAGGGTCTCCATCAGCTTGTTGAGTGATGCCTGCAACAGAAAAGACATCTTCAGTTGGGAAATGGAGAAGAGACCACGATGGATAATGAAAATTTTCATCTGTCCAAAGTGACTCAACTCAGCATTTATTCCTGATTTTTAATTGTCAAAACTTTATCGCTGGCCTAGAAAAAGAATTTTTTTAATGACAGTTTTGCAAAGGGAAGATCTGGCAGCTTTCTCTAATCACTGTTTTCCATTGTTTACCTGTCCCCTTCTTCTTGAGCAAACTCTCATTCTGCCAAATAACTTAATTTATAATGATTTTTAAAGCCTGTGAACCTTAAACACCTAATAGGCTGGTTTTAGAGGAGAATAAGCTTCAACGCTGGCATATTCCTGGCCATATTCCTCTGCTGAAATACACAGTTGAGATAACTGAGAATTGAAGGTCTTCTAGGTTCCCATTTTATATTTGCCTTTATTTCTACATCATTATTAAAAGTCCAGCCCATAAAAATGAATTTATATTGGCATCATTGCTATGCACAACTGATCCAGCGGGATATCACATCAAGTTATGCCTCCACCTTGCAAATCTTTGACTCTTTTGCGACAAAGCACAAGCTCTTTGAATAAAACTACTGAAAATCAAAGCATGCTGAGTCAGTCTACAGCTGGCCGGGCTCCTCGACTGCATTTTTTTTGCTGTGGCCTATAAATATTTTCAATATCTTTAATTGCTGAGCACATTACTGACATGGTATTAGTAACATGCTCCAGAGCTGATTACTCCTGATTTTAACAGCATTTAAAACTCAGTTGTGTAAAAGATATTCTGTTGCATATTTACTATAAGCAGGGTTATAAATTTTTGAATATATGTGTTAATAAAACTGTGATATTAGAAAGAAGCATTTGCCTACAGATCTGCTTGCAGGAAGCCCTTTCTTCTCCTTCTGATCATTTTAAAGACATCTTTATGGGAAGCCTTTCATGTTTAGAAAAATTTATCTACATCCAGGATCTGGGGAAGAGTAAGGGATGCACCCCACGCATGTGTGATGCAGCTGCATTATGTGTATATTAACTCATGCAGATGTCCCTGTTCTTCCCATCTCAGGGAGCAGTAGGAATGCCATGACGTGGCAGACCCCCACTGGCACACTCCTGCTTTTCTTAAAAGTGGACTGAAATCACTCTTTTTTAAAAAAAATATAGAAGCCTACTAGGAGATATCAGTCAGGAATGATACTGCAGCATCATGCTGTGCCCCACACCAGGCTGGTGGGAGAGAAGGCGGGGGACATATGGGATGCAACCCCTTGGCCAAAAAGCCCTGCTGAAAGCCCGGCAAGCAAAGCACTCCCAACACTGCAAATTGTGGAAATTGGATCGTACTGTGACCGCCGACCCCATAGGAGGGGGTATTTCCATTTCATCAGCAGCCAGTGACATCCTGCACACGGCAGACAGTTCTGGCAGCCTCTGCCATCTGGCGCAAGCTCTCATCATTGGGAATCCGTAAGGGACATGCAAGGTCCCTGGATTAACCCTGTACCCTGCTCCTTTGTCCCTCTGCCTGCAAAACTGTCCAACCACCCACTCTTTTACCACCTGTATTTAGTCTTTCAGGGCATGATGTATCATTTCATCATCACCCTGTGCTAGACAGGGCAGCATCCTTTTCTCTAGGGTACCACCTGCATGCAGGATAGAAGGGGAGGCTATAAATCATCATGCTGCAGTTTAGGTACCAGCAGCCTAGTTTAACTGTGAAAGCCATTTCTGCTCTTACAGCATCCTTTAACACAGCTATTTCACCTACAGATTACCATAAGTATAGCCATGGTTAAAATCAATAGGAGACGGAGCAGCTACAAGCCCGGTGTTCAGGCATTAGCCAAAAGACAGCATTTATCAGCAAAACCCCCCCCCCAGAACCCCATGATATGAAACATTTGCATTTCCTGTCTGTGACCGAATTTCATGCACCGCAATTTTATTAGCCTGCTCTTGATAAAAAGTGATCTTGCAGGCTTGCATCAGACTGCTGTCTCAAAAAGATGCTTCTCTCTTATGAGCGCGAAATGAAATTAGGGCCGGAGCGCCCAGTGTTTGCCTAAAAGGAGGAGCAGGCAGTCATACCAGAGCTGCCTCCGACTTAAATATGCTTTTATTCATTTAAGTAAGAAAAGGATGTGTTGTAGGCACAGCTCCTACGTTGTCAAATCACTGCTGGTAAATGTCAAAAAGCATAAGGAAAAGGGTACTTGACTGATCTGCTTTGCTGCACAGGGGTAGGAGGGAAATCTTCAGAGTGTTTAGTGTCTTTTATTTGTATGAGCTGTAAAAAAATATATAAAAACCTCAGTCACACACCCTGAGGCTTTTCAGAATTTTATTTGAAGGATGAATAGGTTTCAGGAAGGCATTTCACTCCAAGACATCCCTGTTTCAACCCAGCCATGGTATTGTATGAACTAAACGCTGCAGAAGTGTATTTTAATCAACATACCATTAGACTAGACTAAGCTTAATATATATATCTACACACACACAGATGTGCATTCTGCAAATTAAATATACACAGATTTATATAGATATGTGTGTGTATTTAATTACTTAATCCTACCCAGATCTATGCATGGAGCCTTTCTAAAAATGACCCACATCTCCAAAAAACCCACCAAAGTTTTAAGTCAAAACCAAGCCAGACTTGCTTAGAAACTGTTTTTTTACTGAAAAGCTGCTTTCTAATATTACCACCTGCTTGTGCCTGTGCATTGTAGCAGTTTCCAAGCCCTAGTGTGCATATTGGAGGATTATTTTTGCTGCAGCTATCCTAGGCACGGCTGACTGGCACACAGCGCCAACAACACAACAAATGCTGTATCTATCCCTCCCCTCTGAACTCCTCTGCCTACATGGAGATAACGCAGCAATATTTTGACCTTTCCACCCCTATTAAAATTCACATTCTGGCTGGCTTGAAAACAGGCTGAATTTCAGATGCTGAAATGCAAGTAAAAAGACTGTAAAAATGTCATTTGGGGGTTTTGCAGTTTCTGGATTTGGCAAAGAAAGTGCCATGATGCGATGGCTTAGAAAGTGAGGTACCAGAGGACAGGAATGCACCAACATCTCTGCTCTGCAGCTCACGCTTATATCCCATCTTGCCCCACTGCATCATCCCCCATGATATTCACCATCACTCTTGTTTCTCTCCATTTACACCATTTAGATACATGCAAGGTGTCTCCCAGCTTACCCAAGCCATCTCCTTGGCTGAATTCATATCCTCAATGGTGGTGAGGATGGGACAGGACTGTACCCACAAGTGTCCTCCTAGGCACCCTAGGGACCTGGAGCAGGTATCTGCTTTTAATTTACCTCTCTCTATCAAAGGCAAAGGATTACCTGGAACTGGGCACTGATGCTGGGTGGTTTTTTCTTCTTATGGAGATGGAGGAGAGATTTGGTAATTCGGTCATGCAGCGTCAGGTTGGTTAGGTGTTTGAGGGACTTCACATCCAGCATGTGCTGTAAAAAAAGAGAGACTCCATTTGTTCTTGATAAATACAATAACTAGACATTATCATCATGCTATCTGCTATATCACTCTTTATACCCTCTGCAGGGCTTCCTTAGGTGACGACCCTTATTTAATCTCAATGGGAAACATCAAGGGATAGCTTGAAATATGGCTCTACTCTATTTGGCCAGAGCCAGATTCCCCAGACCACGTTCCTCTGAGGACTTGCCAAGGGCGTCTTTGACCATGGGAAATTTGGCTCTCCTACCCACTGAGGAAGGAAACTGAGTATTAGACAAGCCTGTTGTCTACGAGGTACCAGTCCTCTTGTATAACCAACCCACTGACTTTAGAGATTTAATTACCATATTTCACCAGCATGTACATACTTCTTCCCAGGAGGAAGAAAATAGGAGCTAGAGTAGGTCCAAGAAAGGAGGATGTAAGCACTCATACAGTCCCCTCCCAGGGCTGAAATCCTTTGGTTTTATAGAAATTAAAGAGCCCTGAACAGAGCTGAGTTGACCAAGGTCTTGATGTAGACACAAGCGGTCTTCCTCACACCCATCAGCATCTCAACATTGTACCTACAGTCTTAACCCAGGGACCGGCAAGGTAAAAATGCTACTTCTCGCTCACCTTCGGGAGATTGGGTTTGGCTTTGAAGTTCTTATTTCGCCTGGGGAGATAATAAATGGCTCAGATTAATTCACATATGCAACTGCAGAATGGAGGAGTTCATTAAACAAGCTCTTCCAAATCCCCTTTAGCAGCTGCTTCCTATAACCTGCACTGAACATGGGCTCCTTCTGCATGCTGCAAACTAGTTTTACAAATTCAGTGGCACAGGTTTGAAAGGAAGGTATCCAATTAAAGGGGATAATTACACTGGAAATTATGGGGATGCCAGTAATTTGGGTAGAGTGAGGGAGGTGTCATGAAACGGCTGACCACCCTCCTGCTTTCTCATATCCTGCGTTAACTCCAGCCACACTGCTGATGTTCTCTGAACCTTCTGATGAGGCTGCAGCATGAATCATCAACATAATTTCCCCACCTAATTTGTAATGGAAACTTTGATGCCATGTTAAAAAATGTGACTGCATTACATCGCTGTCGTATCTTGAGACTGGTTTGACCGGCAGATTCATTCCTTCTCTCTCTTCCCTGTGTCTTTCATTACAAATGAATGATAAGAGTTAAGTAAATTAGATGCATAAAACATACTGGGGTCGCTTTGACCCAACCATGAAACATCTCCAAGTCTACTTGAAACCCTGATATTTTTGTATTCTGGCTATTTACATTCCTCTAACTACCCATGCTGCTCATTACGCTTCAGGAATAAAGCCAAAATGCCCTCCTTTTGTACTGACATGAGGATGCCGTGGGCCCTCTCCAGCAGCTTGCTGTTGGTCGCATTGACGAATATCCCATCTTTGTCTAGGAAGGTGCCGGGGCTGGCAAGCCTACTGTGCCGCACCCCCATTCGGCCATTCCAGCCAACTGCATAGGCATCACTGCAACACCAAACACAGCACAGTGTTAGGAAGACATAAAGACCCCTGGCTCTATGACAAAATAAAAAATAAGATCATAAAATGACCTGTCGGTAGAAAATGAGATTTGCCACTTTATTCTTCTAACTGTAAATCTGCTCCCATGGGGCAAGCTCATGATGCCAGACACCACATGAAGTGATTGGCTAATTAAGCATCTTTTAAAATTCAAATATTAATAAAAGGATCAAAACTATCAGCAGGAGAATAACAGCTCCCAGTTCTCCCAGATGCAAGGCTTGGGTCTGCAGATACCCTGGTGGTCCAAAGGATATGAGACTATGACCTCTGCCATCAGCCTTGCCATTATCAATAGTCACAGCTTTAGATGATGTTGGTGCTGACTCTGTCGTTTCTAATTCATGTAATCATTTTATTAGGAAAAGAAAAAGCAAATATCATTTGCAATGAACTAATTATTTGCCACAAATGAAGGATGCTAGTCCTAGCAGGACTGACGGGCTGGCCCAGAAACACTCACCAGGAACTGATTGCAAATCACTTGCCCAACTTGGTCCTCTCTGCCATGAAGCAGAGCTGCTTTGGTCTCCAGAAATGATCACCTGGCTGCAGAAGGACTGAAGGGATGGGTGAGGGGAACCAAAATCCTCCTTCAGATGAAGGGAAATGGGTACTCAAGAAAACTCCATATCAGGGCAAATTATTTCCAGAGCTGAGGAGCCTTCCTATGGTGTCTGGGGTTATACAAAGCCTCTCCGGGGCTGCATCCAACTGCAATACTTTTGTTTTGGTGGTGGGGTTTTGGTGTTTGTTTTTTTAAAATATTTCTTTAATTTTTTTTTTTTTAATTTTAAATTCTCTAACAGCCTTGCAGAAACCATCATGTGAAATAAAGGTGACCTAAGGAAAGAAGTGAGGTCTGCAACCCCACCCAGAGCTATCTCAGCCAGGAGGAAAAGGAATAGGAGGAGACTCAATGCAGCACCAGTCTTCTTGTCATGAGAATGCTGAAGGACACGGTGGTTTATATGGGGCCTCTTGCACTGGGCACTTATGAGGTCTAGCAACAAGGCAGCCCTTTGCCTTAAAATCATGATTTGGAGGATGGGCAAATATATAGTGCTGCATAGAAATTAAAAAAAGTAAAGCATGTAACGTTGTTCATTCAGACAGCTCATAGCCTGGAGCCAGATCCTTGGAGCAACATGATGTTGGAGTGCAAGTCGTCTTGCTGCCTCGCCGCAGCACTTTCCAAACTCCTTCCTAACTCTATTAAATCAGCATTTTGACATGTAACACTATTAAAAGAAAGGAAGAATCACAGCAAAGTAAACCCCTGAGTACTCCAGGACCCACCTTTTTTTAAGCAGCCTGTTCTATTCAAGGAAGGCTAGTAAGAAGCTTTAATATCCAGGTGATCTCTCCTGTCTACCTTCCTTCCCTTTACAGCTAAGGTCCCATCCATTAAAAACCTCCTATTTACAAGGAAAAAAGAAAATCACCAGTTGATGGTACCACTAGACCTCAACGGCCACTTTCAGGATCTACAGCCCTTCATTAATCTTGGCCGACCTTAATGCATTTTCAGGCTTGAGACCAACTATGGTCATAAGGACTGTGAATGAGACTAGAGAATAGAAAACCCTAGAAAGTCCTGTGTGGTTTTAAAACAAACACAAAACAACCCACAACAACAACAATTGTTTATTATGGACATTTTAGGATGGATACGTGCATATGGTGACTTACACAGCTGCTTTGGTACTTAGGAGGTCACCATCTCACCAAGCCCAACCAACTCTTTCAAGACAGATCAATCAACACCTGCTCTCCTGCATGCCACTTAGACGTGACTGCACATAAAACAGTTCATCAATGAACATAAACCGGCAGAAATAGAGACAGCCTGAGCGGTTTTGGTTAGCGATGGCATGGCTTTCATTACTTGCCAGCCAGTGAAGGCACTTTCAAGGCATGCTGGCTTCCTGACGCTCTGCTGAAGCCTGGTTTCCGCCCCCCAGCATGTGCAAACCAGCCATCCACTTTCTTCTGAGATCAGAGGAGAGCACTTGGCTCGCAAAATCCTCCGCAATGACTTCCTGCTTGATGTCATGCCTCAAATTTGCTTTTAGAAGCAAGCCCCGGGCTATCCTGTGGGTTGGATGTACAACGCAGACTTATCAGTGACCACATGATCATGATATGGCTTTGAAAGCAAATTCCTGTTTAATTTAGCTCCGTAAATCACTTGCCGGTCTATCTGCTGGAAAGCTGTTGAAGTATATCTCTCTTCTCTACTTGTTACCTTCACCCCTATATTTACCCCTTCTTGCTCGACAAGTACAATTTAAATGAAATACCAACATTTATCAAGTATGATATGATTCTTCAGATCAAAATCATCCGCAATGAAAGGTATCAAAATCACTTGCCTACTCTGAAAGAGCAGCTGTAATTTAGAGATCTTAAGAGAAACCCTGTTTTTGCTTTCAGAAGGAAGGGGCATGGACAACATTAGGGGACCCATCAGCGATGATGCCCAAGAGAAGCAAAGCTCATGGACTGTGCTACTGAGGCACCACACCAGGAGGAACATATGAGTTAGGACAGCTTCAAAAGTCCATTTTCTGCAAATATATCATGAAAGGAAATAAATTGTCTGTCCTGACCCTGTTGTTAGGATACAACTGCTGAGGATGATGGAAGGAAGACACAGTAGTTGCTGCCCTTGATCCTGGCTGTTTAAGGCAACTTGTCTGTATGTTGGCTTGGGTTAAGCCAAATAAATAGAGCTGACCATAGGCTGAGCTCCACAGTAAATAAATGCATCTCCCTCATTGCCTGGGACAGGAGGAGCTTCCCTGCCTTTACAATGGCCCCTTGCTGATATAATTGATATGTTTTGGGCTATGAAAATGCTGGCAGCTCAAGCTGCTGCACCAATGTGCCTCCAAAGCTGGGGCTGGACAGTCCAGAAAAGCCCAATCCCACTTCACAGATGTTCTTCATGCACCAACATCATATTTAAAGGCTTGCTAGAGAAACCGCAGAACTTCCCTTATCTACACATGAAGATCTCCACAGGGACTAAGTTTCATGTTACATCAGGTTTAGGGAAACCTGCAAAACCAGAGATGCACATCACCTCTGGAGACACCAACCTTCTCTGCCTCAAACGTTACCATGTACCTACCATTGTTGTAACCCAACACATTAGAGCCATAGTAGCTATAGCTTTAGGAGAAAGAAAAGGAGGGGTATGAAAGACTCATGTGAGGACAACCAGGGTTGCATCACCTTCCCAAGACAGGGTGAGATTGCTTCCACAAGATGGATTTCTGCTTGAACTTGAGAAGTGGCACAAATTCATGAATTCAATCTAATAATTTTATGGAAATCACATCCTCCCTGACCACTGAAAATAAGCCAATTTTTAATGACATGAGAATACTCAGTTCTCCTTCAGCAGGGTGCCACCACCACTCCCAGAGGGAAGAAATTCAGGGCAAGAGGGATATTCTAGCCTTGATGGCACTCAGAGGGCATGTGGTGCAAAGCCATACAATAAAAGCTACTTTTGTTCCCCTAGAAAAAAAAGGAACAACACGTTATCTAATTTCTGTCTTGACCATTTGGCATTAAAGCCAGTAAAAAAGGAGGTTTAGTAATATATTTGGAGGATATTTTATTTTGTGTGGAAGTGAAGCCTACTGAGATGCAAGGACCATTACAAGGGATTTGATGGACATGTTTCAGGTGACAGTCTCAAACTCCTCTTGACTTGTTCTGGACGTCTCATGAAACTCAGAGCAGCCATGAAGTTACACCTGGGCATCTGCAGCTCCAAGCAAATTGTATTAGGAGCTCAGGATGCTCTCATAATATCTTTCCCCAGCACAAACACACACCCCCCCCGCTCAGAGGGAGGCAGAGAGGCACTGTACCCCTTCAGAGGTGGTATTTGGATAATCAGACTTTCTGGGGCCTGAAGAGGGATAGCACAAGACTAGCTAGAGATAAGGAGGAGGATTAGATGTCCCTTTGAAATAAAAACATTTTGCTTCACAAGCAATTTAATTCTGAAATGGATTTGGAAAACTTTTTGCAGAAGAGGCATAGACCTGCATCTCAAAGCATAGACCTGACTCTCAAGCAAAAAGGTCCCATTAAGCAGTTGCTTGAAAGGCCAGAACCTTCAAGGATAGATTAAAAAATAAAACTGTACATATAAACTGTAAAAACTGAAGCTAGCTACAGTTAACATGCTTTGTCCCCTTAAAAATAAACAAACATTTGACAAGATGCCATCTCAAGCCCCATAACTTCCCAGATCCCTCACACTCAGTGGCACCCAGAGACACCATCACACCACTTGCATGCCGTTCTGCACCCAAACAGATTTCCCTTCATTTTCCTCCTGAAAAATCCTTGATAAATTTTTATTTCCTTGATATTGGCATATTCAGTATTTTTTTTTTGCAAGCTTCTTACCACCTTGTATGCCACACCACCTACAAGTGCTACCTTTTGATGGAGGAAAGTTGCTTTCCCTGCCTGCCATTAAGTCAGGTAAAGGTATTTAGATATGATCACATAGCAGAGAAAGAATGAAGAGAAGACAAAATTAATAAGCAAACTAGGAGAAACATTAATACAGTCATTTATAGTGACAGACACTGCTCTCCCATCTCAGATTTCCTTGTCATGCCAATGTATAAGCAAGATACATACCGCTGGGTCCTCTCGTTGATGGTGTTGACTCCCTGGAGGTCCGAGAGTGGTGTCCGTGGGCTCTTCCGAGCAATACCTAATGCAGCACATGAAAAAAGAGGTTTCTACCTGGCAGTACCTTTTCCAAAAGGCAATTAGCACAGCCATAACTTAGCATTGAGTGCAGCAAGGAGGAGCATGTACACGTCATGGCACGTGCTAGGCATACAAGGGTGCCAAGGATGCCGACATACCCATCGTCTACTAAGTTCTACCTCTCTGCCACAGAGTCATCACCCTTATTAGTAACACTGTTTGCTCAGGCCTACTAATTCCCCTCCCACACATGCATGTTGTGTTCGGGACACGTCCCAGCTAGTAAACATACAGGGTGAAGAGACAGGTTGCTGTGATGAGGGAACCAGCCACATGTGTCCTGTATGTCCAAAATATTCCTCTGCTCTCTGCTGTGCATGGGACAACCCAGTTGCTTGCACAGGCAAAATACTTGGACATAAGTAGGGTGCTTGAAAAAATGGTCATTTATTCCTTGCATACTTCTTCCCTTCCTACAGATGTATGGCAAGTAGTATATATTGCACAGGGAGGCGTTATTGCCTATTGAACCTATATCCTTTGATAGGGGTAGTTTTAGAGTAATTTATATTTAATAAATAGCCAAGGAAGTTATCATGCATGGTTACAAGAAGCAGACATTTCAAGCTGTTATCTTCCACCAAGGGGAAATGTTTTGTAACCAAGAATTTAGGAAGACAGAAGGCAATTGTTGTAGACAGCAAAACACTTTTCAAGTCACTAAACTACAGATATTTAAAGACCCAATAAGATCAAATTTGATATGAAAACAGCCAAGCAATTTTTTAACTGTCTTGAAATTGCTTCTGTGAGACAGGAAACATTGCAGCATCACCTTAATATAGAAAAAAAATGTATATTCCTTTACCCTGAGATTTCTGCAGAGAAAAAAAAATTGCAGAAAACCACTCTCTACAAAGAAAGAAGCCTAAATTATAGTTTATAACAGAATAGGAAGAAGCAATAGCATATCACTTCCTCCGCATATTTATCATTTTTCTATTTGATATAGCCTGGATACTGAGCTAAAAGGTGTCCTAAGAATCTTTTTATTCTGAAGATGAATGCAAAGCAAATACACAGAGATCTGAGCCCATCCTGCTGATCTGCCATTCCTCAGAGCCTGAAATTTCTAAGGAGATTAATTCCTACCAAACCTCAACAGATAACATCGCTTTAATGGGCCATCGGCTATCCTCCTATATCTGTTGAGATATTACAATGGATTGCCTTGAAGCCTGTACATTGGGCAGGAGATGCCTGAAAAGGCTGACAGTCCACTTGGTTAAGTTATTGTACCTAAACATGTCCAAATATCCTAGAAATCAGAGCAAAAGAAAATTTGCCAATGTGCTGCCACAGATCATCTTTGATCCTGCCTGTGCTCCAAGGCAAAACCTGAGAAGGTTTTGCAATCTCCAACTCTGGAGATATTTAGAAAGCAAGACAGAAAATCTACCTGAGTGCCTAGCTATGCTTAGAGTTCAAAACTCTCTTTTTAATCCCCTTTTTGACATTTAAGCCATTTTTTGTTACATTTCTCATCCTAGGAGCTTTCTTTACCCTCTCTCAAGGCTGGCATTTCTGTGCCAGAAGTTGCTTGTTTAAAGCACCGAAACCCAATTGTAAAGGGGGAGAAAAATTATAATAATCAGAAATCTGCTTGAAATAATGCATTAGTATTTTTTGATCCTAGTTTTACACTGAGAAAGCACCTAATGTCTAGCTACATCTATTTTCTGTATAGTATATGTGCCTGGATACTTCCTCATTAAGGGCACATAAGGCTTCTCTAGCCTAAAACATTTCATGAAAAAATGGGCTTTCACTGGTATTTCTAAGATTTTCTTTAGTCCACGTCCTTCTTTTTGGAGCAATTTCTGTCCTCCTTCATTTCCCTGCACTACCCACCAAAGAAATCCCTGAAAGAAAAAAGCTCAAAACACTATCTAACCCAAGAAGTCAGGCTGAAGTTATAAAGACAAGGTTATATCAAAATATTACTGCATTGCTCGGGAAAAGGGAATTTCTATTTCAGGCTTCCAGATAATAGCTGCATTAAAACTGCATTGTAATTCTGCCAGCTTAGCACCTTAAGTGACTTGTTGATTAACAAAAGTTATGGCACACAAGCTGGGTTAAAGAGGATTAGTTTAGACATTAACAAAAAACCACAAACAAAAACAAACAAAAACACTTCTACATTGTAGCATTGTTTGGCTCTTAAAAGAAGAAATACATACATGCCACTGCCAAATAAAAGTTGTCATATTTATGTAGCCCTTTTTCTGGCAAGTAGAGTGGGTTTTTATAGAAATGAAAGGCAAAAAGGTTTTAGATTTAAGCCAATGAATGGCATGTGGCTTTGAGAATTCTGCATAGTGAATATGGGCCATTAAATTGTATATATTAATACACTGCATGCAAGGAACAGTGGTGTGATTGGAAACCACTCATTCCCTTCACCCACCTCAGATGCACGCTGCAGGAATAAAATTATTCTGATTTTTCAAGCACATTCCCTTTTCTTAAGATGTAGTGTTTCAGAAAGACAGACTGATTTGCCTAACAGGTCTTTGCCTTCACTGAGAAGAGCTTTAGATAATCCCAGTCTACTCCTTACTCTCAAATGTCAAACAGCAGAGCTTTAGTCTTGAACTCAGAGCTGTCTAAACCCAGTGGCTTGCTCTGGTGGAAGACCATAAATTAACTGATAGACTGAAAGACACCAGTAAAGCAACTGAGATGGTAAGGGAAGGTCGATCAGCTGACTACACAAGCTGAATACCAAATGACCTAAAGGGAATCTCAATATACTCATCAAATCAACTAGTTTTCTCTTTGTGCAGAGCTAGAACTAATTGCACAATTCAAGACAAGGAGATGATCTATTTGGTTGCTCTCTCAAGGATGACATGGATGTAACCTTATCTGACTTCTGGGAAAAGCTGAGTCCCCGGGGCCAACCTCAGCCCAAGCATCCTTGCCTGCCAGGCCCACAAGTCCACTAAATTCAGAACCCCAAAATTATACAAGCTCCAATCCTGGTTTAGCCTGCCAAAGAAATGAAGCCTGGAGAAGCAGCTTGCAGGAGCACACCCCATGGGAAGACGTGAATGATTTCTGAATACAGAACATGAATTACTCGTTTGTCAGGTTGGATGCTCTCGGCCAATACACAAACTATGGCAATGTTACTCTTGGATCCATGTGTTGGTTTTATCCCAAGAAACACTAAACTGTGTGGACTTGTCTATAATAAGTGAGATTTTAACATGTTGAGCTCAACCCTGAGCGCTTAGAAACAGAGCACTTAGAAACAGAGCTCAACACCACATTAAATTAAAGCTCTGTTTCTAAGTGTCTCTTAGTTGTATGAATCTCCCTCTTCACACCTAAGCAACTGCAAATTAAACCCCCAAAACTTCCCATGTTGCTGAGCTTACAAACTTAACAAATTACAAATTTAGTTAATTAATTGCAGTTAAAATTTCTCTACTGACAGCCACCTTCCTTTCCAATTATTTCTTAGTAGTATCAGTAAGGTCACTTAGCACAACACCCTTTAAGAAAATCTATTGCTGTGTTTGTCTTACTGTTTTGTATCTCCTTGTAGCAATGGTGGGAACTTGTAGGAAAAAGCAACATACTCCAAATTAAGAATTAGAGTCTAAATTAAGAATTAAAATACCTCTGCTCCCCAATGCTACATGCTGCAGGAAGCATAGAAGTCTGATATTAGGTTTCTAGCAGGAAAAGCATATTTGTGAAGACTTAATATGTAACTACTGTAGCTACTGTGCTCAGCTCTGCAGAAGAAAAATTGGGTGGTTTGCATTTACACCTAAGTTGCACAATGTTTAAGTTAGCAACTCAGGCTGAGGATCTGCCCTTGCAGACTGCATATAGCAGCGCTCTATTTCTGTAAGCTTTAATGTGCATCATGAAGGGAGAGCATAATGGCAGAAAAGTGGTATATCTAAAGATATGAGCACCAAATATGTATTTTAATATATAAATGTATATATAACATAGTAGTGCAGGCAAGAGTGTCCATGTTGTCATGCAGGATGAGTTTATTATGTGACAGAGGAGAGAGGAGGAAGAAATGGAGACCAAGTGCATCTTTACTCAACTAATTCTGTAAAATAATAGTGCCAAACACTTTAGTTTTAAGTAAAAGCCCTTGGAGACAGTCTTCACAAGCTAAAGTTATTTTTGAAGTCCAATGAAACCTGAATAAAGTCAAATTCCACCTATATCAGCCACGCGCCTTATACCAGGTGCCTACCAGACCTGCAGTGCTTTGAACTTATTATCACACATGTGATAACAACAATAAAACACATGGGAAAATACCCCTAGCATCAGCATCCTGACTGGGTCAGTGAGTAAAGGGGAAACCACCAACAAAATGATGCCATATCTTAAGAGATGTGGGTTTGCATTTAATTTTACTCTTCAAACTCTGCCTAATAATTTCCCAATAGGGTCAAAATTGCTATAAAGCAGCTGTTTTGATCCTGGAAGGTCCTCAGGCAGTTTTTTTATCCTTTCCACGCTGAATGCACCTGGTTTCCATTTCTTGGCATGAGTGTTGTATCAGAGGGAAGGGCAGGTGGTGGAGCCTTACTGTACTTCTCCTCCTTGCATCTCTGCAGGATCTCTAAGCTCCTCTGATGAACTGGGTGATGGAGAAAGCTAAAACTATCCACATTTTTCAAAACCGCACATGGTACTGCATCATCATGCCCTTGGGAAGCAAAATAAAAACAACAAAAAAAAAAAAAAGGAGAGAAGAGAAAGATTATATAAGCAGAAATCAGGAGGGGGTAAAGAACAAGCCCGAAGGACGCAAGAGCTTGAGGGTCGCATGTTTTTCATGCTTGACACAATTTAACCTTGGTTTCCTCCTGACAGTGCTGTGACACAGGAGTGATGGGCTGGACCATGTGCCAACCCCACTTATAATCCTATTAGCCAGACCATAATCACTTCATAATCACTCTGAGACAATTTTGGGGGAAAAAAGATTATTAGAAAAATCTTCACTTTTATTAACTGCTTTTTAAAATCTTTTCTGTGCCTCTGCCAGGCATTACCAACAATTCCCTGCACAGATGCTCCTGGGCATGGCCACCTCAAATTCTCATCTTGCATACCAGTGCCAGGCTTTGCTCAGATATTGGTAATTAAAAGGAAAAATAGAATATTTGTATTAAACAAGGGTTCTGTATTCCTCAAGAGCAGACGACACAGAATCTAGAGTTAGATAGGATGGGTTTGAGATCTAAAGTTTGAAAAAACCCTATCATTGTGTGGCCAAGATGACTTTTGATGGCCCAGCACTGACCATAGGATACAAGAGAGGTTACACAGGTGGCACTGTGCAAACAGGCAGACCTCTCTGTCATCATTTAAGTGGCCAGGTCAAGGCATATGTCATACTGACTTTGAGGCGTGATGAGGTCACCAAGGAGTTACCTTGTGTCAGCATGTACTAAAGCACTTTGTACCAATGCACTGAATAACCAGAAAGGACCAATCTGAACTTTCCAGAGGAACACTGTCAAGGGGTGTCTTCCTCACATTAACATCACTTCATGCTGCTCACTGAGACCTCACAGACCAATTGTTTGGTTGCTATCATATTTATTTGCAAATACAGGTTGGGAGGTTTTTTTATTCTTTCGGGGAGGTTGGTTTTTTGGTGCCCAGCTTCAGACATAAATCTGCAGAAGTCAACGGGATTGTTTTTGAGAAGGCGTTATCATGTAGGTCATCCCCAATGGGCACTAACCCAAGGAGCAACCCTTATTGGCTGAATGCAAATGCAGAGCCCATCAAGGGATGGCGCAGCCCCAGGACCACAAAACCTTCGTGAGGGAAACAATTTAGGTTCATGTCCAGCAAAACCAAGGTGAGAAAGCTGGGAGTGTCCACAGCCTGGTTTATACAAACAGCACCAGTCCTTCCGTCAGGTTTTTGCTTACAAAGAATTTTGCGTAACAAATTCATATAAATGATACAGCAAAAAAAGGTCAACCTGCCAAATTTCTTTGCTAAA
This sequence comes from Phalacrocorax aristotelis, assembly GCF_949628215.1. NCBI lineage: Eukaryota > Metazoa > Chordata > Aves > Suliformes > Phalacrocoracidae > Phalacrocorax > Phalacrocorax aristotelis. Next base: position 32,262,332 of record NC_134282.1, read on the forward strand.
AAGCTTGATAAAGTTCCTTTAATCAAAGTTCATTAACAAATCTAGTTCAAGCATGTAGTTCTTTTGGACTATCTCAATACTCCTTGATAAAAATCAATAATAATAATAACAACAATAATAACTAAAAAAATAAAATTATTGAAAAAGTTCACCCTTCACCTAATTGCATCTTGCCAGATCCTGGCATGTTTCATCTGAGGAGGGTTAGCAGCACTGTTAAAAGGTACCTCTTGGGTAGAAAAGAAAGGTACCCAACAAAATTCACTGTGACACCGCTTTGCTGCTCTTCACCTCCAGGTTAACGAGGACAATTGCACAGTCACTGAAAGCTGCGCTACGAGGATATTAGGAGCACAAGAAAAGGAGAGTCCCCAAACGAGGAAGGAAAAAATGCTGATTATCCCTGCAGAAGCATCCATAGCCCTGATTGGCACTGCTAGCATGGAGAAGGTAACCAAAATTATGATGCAAAAAGAAAGCAGAGCAAAATTTTGCAGAGCTGCTTAGACATAAGCCAGAAATTTTTCATTAAAATCCCTGTTGGGTATTACAAGTGTGACTTGGAGAGGCCTTCAGACACATAAAAGCAAGGGAGATCCAGCTGGGGTTAAAACAAAAGAGTACAAGGAGCCTCAAATAAAAAAACCCAAAAACTAAAACATGGTTCAGATATTTTCCTTCTCATCAATTACACCTGCCTGACAGATGGGAGCAGCAGCAGACGGAACGTCAGAAATCAAGAAGGGGGCAGCATGCCTTTTAAAAAATTATGTACAAATATTAAACATGCATACTTGGATGAATGTATCTGTGTGAAGTTATTCTCAGCTAATCTAGGATAATTTTATCAAAAACTCCACGTCTGTGGGTGGTAAGGCATTCAGGTCAGGCTAATTAAAGCCAGCAAGGTTTGGCAAAAAAACCCAAATAAACCTAAAACACATGCTGTCTTTGGTTGTCTGCTTTTGTCTATTGAGATGAGGTAATTTTAGTGATCTTTAATAATTCACAAATGCCTTCTGCCACAGGTGCAAAGCATCAGTTTGGGGCTTTTCTGTGTTATTTCAGGGAGCAGGAGGGACCAGCAGCATCTGGTAGCAGACGTGCTATGCCTCACCAGCCTGCCCCACTGTCCAGACACTGGCAAAGCCTTCTGCTCAGGCTCGCCTCTTCTACAGCCATCTGCTTTGTGGTGCTTTGGCAAGACGAATGGGATTTTGGAGAAGGACAACTGAATGGGTGATGGGCATGAGGTCTTGCGAGCCAAAGCACAATGAAGACATTACTACAGATCTCACCCTGCTAAGTGCTACCACTACCTGGGCAGAAGTCATGCCAGGAGATGATGGGTACCTCTCCAAAGGGGGCAGAGTTAGCAGAATTTGAGTGGTCCCAGCTCCTCCAGTTTGTAGGGCAAACTTTCTCAATGGGCAAGGCGTACCTCAAAATGGGAATTTGATTTAGGTAACCTCCCACTAGTTCTGCCTATATAACAGTGACTTTCCCATGACTTTTTCCCAATTTAGGCAGAAGTTGCATATAGAAATTCAGGGTATAAATTATCTGAGGATAGTTGGGAAGTTTAAGACAAACCTTATCCAGCTTTTTGAGGGGTTTGGGGGTTTTTTCTTTCCTTCTATTTGACTCAAAAAACAAAGATTACAAAGCACAAAGACATTTGAAACTGGACCAAAGGACACCAGATAGATAAAGCAGCAGCAATGAGTGCCAAAAAGGGTTTAGGAACTCAGTCATTACTGTGTTAGTTTTCGTTTGGAAAGGGAAGGTGGTGCATGAAGTAAGTCTTCCAGAATTGTCTGAAAACCTCCTAGACTCTATTTTATACCTATATATTGATTGATAGAGAGATAGAGAGATAGAGAGAAGCAAGTTAATGACACAAAGTCAAGACTGAAAAGTGGAGAACTAGGCAGTGGGGAGAGAAGCACGGCAGGCATGATCAATCAGCAGAGGCACAGAAAACAAAGCAGGGCTTGAAATTAGCTCTTACTTCCTGAGAGAGACTGAATTATTTTTTATCTCCTTGACCAGCTCACTTCAGTTCAGCCTGGGCTTTATGCAAGAGGAAGAGGCGATGCTAGGGAAATGAAATACAGATTTCCAAAGCCAACTCTTTTGAGTGATGTTTCTCCAATGCCAAATGTCTTTGCCATCTACCCCACGGCATTTTGAAATGCTGCTGTCAGTAGATGCTGCCTTGATGTGCCAGATAGACCCAGGTTCATGAGAAACATCTTTTCTGTTACGCTGCATCCAAGTGGTTCAAGAGGAAGAGCCTCAAGAGCTGAAAGCTGATTTTTGCCTCCTGCGCTTCTTGGGATGCTATTATTTGCCCCAAACAAGAAAATTATTCTTTCCACTTGTACAGTTTCCATATCTACGTTCCTCATCCCAAGTTCCTTGTCTCTTCTTGATGCACACCTCTCCGACTTAAAAAAAAAATTCATGGGGCAGCTCTGTGCTTAATTTTAACTCAGCTGACATTTTCCCTGCTGAGGCTCTAATTTCATCATGAATTTCAAGCCCTCTTGTGCCCAGAAATTAATAGTAATAGCTTGTACTCATCTTTCCGAAATTGCTTTATGCAGAGGAATGATCTAAAAGTACAGCCAGGTATTGCCTGCCACAGCATGATGATGCACCATTACTTTCCTTTAATTTAATGCCCCCGTGTTTGGCATAAGGTGGTTCTGGATGACTGTAAAGCAATGAATTTTGCTAGACAACAGACATGCTCTCTTGCAGCTTAAAGGATGAACAGCTTGAAAAATTATAGAGAAGAATTATTGCCTTTTTTTTCCAGATGTAACTAACAGTTCAAGAATCCCTAGCAAAAATATTTTGCCTTATTTGCTGAATAATTTTATGACTCTCTTTGAATCATTCAGGTTTTCCTATGCATGCATCCTACAAAAACGAGAGGTTAAAGCAGCAGTAAAGTGAAAATCTTTTCTTACGATATGCTAAAATCCAAATGTACCTTTAAATGTAACTTTTGCATAACAAAAATCTACACACTATTTTAATGGTATTTTAATAGATTAATAGCTCCTAATAAGTCAGGCTACTTAAAATACGTAGTAATGTATTAGACCTAAATCGCTGGTGAAAAACAGGCACTAGGATTAGGAGATTGGCACACGTACCAGTTTTCTTCTCCACGTATCGTTTTCCAGCCTCCCTAAAAGCAACCACCGCCCTGAAAAATGCCCGCAGGACTGCCCAGCGGAAGACAGCCACTGGGTCGATGCCAATCATCCCGCAGATAAAGGCGTTTTTACTGCTTCGCAGGAGAGCTACAATGTCTGGGCGCATATGATCTGTGTTTTTCTCACGGAAATCCTAGGGAAGGAGAAAAAAGAGGGGGAGAAAAGAGGAAAATAAACAATAACTACAAGATACGCCACGTAAGATCTGGCAGGCTATACCCAGGACAGCACAACTATTGAATCCTGCTTCTATCTTTCTTTTTTGCCCCCATATTAGATGCCTCTTTATGTCCAGAAAATAAATGTTTTATCCCAAAGCACTGCTCTCTGAAGCATCTCGAAGCTCATGCTCAAGTTTATCGTGTGCATTTATTGTATCAGCAACACAGCTACAGATTTGCAGTCATAAATCCTGAGGCTGTTTCTCATACAGGCTCAGCTGCCCACCAGAATTGCTTCTGCTAATAATTGGCATGAATACAAATGGGGTAAATTTTGAAATAATTTGCATGGGATTTTTAGAAAGTACCTGCAGCAGTGAGATGCTGAGACCTATGCTCATGTAACCTGTATTCAGAAATGGCTAATGATGAAAACACCATTGGGTTTTCTACACCAACCAAGCCCAGAAAGGCTAACAAATACCCAATTTCAACACATCATTGGGACGTGGCATTAACCTCACTGCCTGTCCCTAATTATTCCCCAAAACACTGACATGTGGAGCTTGCAACGTGGAAGAGAACAGGAAGACACAATTCCCACCACCTTCCCATTTCAGCCAAGCTTTTCGAACACTTCTCTCCTGACCCTCACGTCTCTTATCTAGCCAAGTCCTTTTCCAAACACCTCTATGGAACCTTTTGGGCTCTCCTTCCTTATCACAGCTAAATGATCTAAATGAAAACAATTGCCAGGGAACAGCTGGGTGACAGACCTTCACTCCATACTTCACTTTGCCCGCGTAGTGTTTGATGATGAAAGCCGGTTCCATGACTGCTGGAAATTCAATATAAGAGTTCCCTTCATGTTGACGCTTAAACTTGTCCAGCAGCGTCTGGTTTGTGGCTTGAGGAAAACTGAATGGAAATAGTTCAAAAGAAGATAGCTGTAAACCCAACGAAAAAGCTCTTACGCTTCTTTCTTGACCACAAATAGGAAAATAGTTACATTCTGAGCTTCCACTTCTGTGCCTGCAGATACTAAACAAAGACTATTTTGTATGCTCACGTGTGGTTATATGCAAATACAAGGTACATCTGCTGTCTGAAGAACTCTTATCTGATTTAGTAATGGTCTGAAATCAGTTACAAAAGCACAAATAGGTGTATTTTTATGGTGGTATACTGCATGGTATGCCCATTGCATGGAGATTATTCAGGGTAGCTGCATCTACCTGAAACCCCAAGGTTCTGTTGTTCATTTTGAGGCTTAGACTGCTCCTATACCTATGGGGTATTCACACATTTAGGAAATATTGAGCTGTTTCGCCTACAAATCTCACTTCAATTTCAGAAGCTACTTGACTGATCCTGGCATAGGAAAGAGGAAGAAAAAGGACAGAAAGCTTGAGCAGAGCCTTTTGGTAAGAGCAAGCCAACCCTCCGTCCTCAAAGTTCACGTAAATCTGGAACTTGGGGGTATATTTCACAACTTTACCTAAGTTAAGCTGTTTTAGCCTGGAACAGTATCACTGGGACAGCATTGCTGCTGTGTGTCTATCACTGAGACAAGAAACAGAGGAGAAACCTGCAACCAAATTTTGGGAGGAGAGCTTGTGCCCTGAACTGGAGCCACATGGATCTGAGGCAACACCAGCAAATCCACCTGGCCTTTCCCTGCCCTTCACACAGAGAAAACTGGCATGTGCATCCAATGGGAGATCCCTTACACTCAGAAGTTTCCACCCAAAGGCAGGCCCAGAAGCCACATGCTCATCTGGTAACTTTTACCGAGACAAGGTAGATGGATATAACAGAGGATGCACATCTGAGCTACATCCCTGATGCCCATGAAACCTTATGGAAGCACACCCCCTACGTACAAATGCCCTCAGTTCACTCTGGCTTAATTTTTAAAAGTAAATTGATAAATCCACCTTATATCCCAGTAACAGCACCCACACAACCTGCTATAAGTCATGCACTTGGATTCTTCCTGCACTTAGCTCAACTGCAAGCATCTTCACATAATTACACCACGAGAGACAGGGAGAGAAATGAGGAGAGAGCAAAGGAAACCTTTGCCCTTCCCTTTAATGGAAGAAATTATTGAAACAGAATTTTAACTATAATTTGTTAAGGCTTTTTGCTCAGCTTGCTGATTCTCCACTGTTTGTGTTAGCACCTCATAAACAGGACTAGAGACTTAAGATAAATCAGCCCAGCAAGCTCTCAGCATTTCTCTGGGAAGAATCACAAGAGGTAAAACTTATGGATACACTTTTTAAGTGACAAAACAAATATCATTAGCAAAACCAACAGTTTTCTACTCACTTGCTTTCCTCATCCAGCAGATGGAGCAGGCCCGTTGGCTTCTTACTGATCAGGTTGATGCAGCCAGAGTTGTCTATATAGTCGATGTTGTGCCAGCTAATTCCTTCTGCTCTGTATTCCTCCTAAAAAAAACCCACAGATATTATAACTATATTGGGTGCAAGGGAAAAAAAAGTGAGATTCAAAGGGTTGCTAATATGCTACCAATATTTTTTGCTGCAAAAGAAAATGACAAAGAACCACTTGAACAGCCTAAACCACAGTGAACCGCACAACATTTTACAGTTTCAGGTGCATCAGACTTTTGCTCAGGCATAGATTAGCTATATGGCAGCCCATGCCTACCCAAGGATGCATACTGTGCTACACATCATTGCTTCTCATTTTCCTTTTCCTGTCTTGCTGTTAAAGCATTATACAATGTATTTGCATCAACTAATATTTAGTATTTAGTTGCTGGAAGAAAATGGCGGTACAACATGTTCATTTAATTACATAGAAAAAGCAATATAACTCCCTTTCCTGCTTCACTGGGCTCTACTGTTCTATATCTCACGATGTTAATGGCTGGTACTATAAGGGCTAATGAAGAAACATCCAGCTAGCAGAGGTCACCACTCCAAGGCCAGCAGAGCCATGACCCTTCACAATAAAAGTGAGGATCTGTCCCCATATTCATGCTGAGGGAAAAAAAAGCGCTATTTATTTTCCACCAAAATAACTCCAACCCTTGCTCTTTTATAACAGTTCCCTCTTCCAAGATAGACTTTCGGCTGGATTACTTTGAGAAGTCTTCTGCAGAAATTATTTTAGGGCATCTGGAAGAAAGTAACGATAAAAATTATGATTTTCAAATATGCTTTTAAGACTTGTGACTGCAGTGATATTGGGAGAGCACCTTACTCCAGGTGCTGGAAAAAGTCCTACTGTTGCAAGCTGTGTTTTTATTTCTCTATTGTAAGACATTTTGATGGCAGGATAGAAGAAAAAAGGAAAAAAATCCTCAAAATACGTTGCACCTTTATAACAATCCAATTAATTTTTATTGCTCCTTCTGCTTCTATTTTTATTTATTCTATTTTATTTTTATTATGAGCAAAAAACTTTAAAAAAGTATGTTCTTCCAACTCTCCAATGTATCCTCATCCAAAACTAACATGTACTCGACATATATTATTTTTAGAATTAAAGAGCCTGAAGCACAATCCTACAAGGTCCTGAATGCAGTATTTGAGACATCATACACCTTTATACCAATGATATATTCTCTGTGCATATGTGTACAGGCACAGGAGGAGTTTATAACAGCCCTAAAGCCTTTTGGGTTCAAACATAGCACATCCTGTTGGAAAATAAAATCCTGAAAATAAGGAAGTATGCATGAATTTTATTTTTTATTTTAATTTAATTTTTTTAGATTTTTCCTTTTTAATTTTTTTCTTTTTCTTCGGTTCACGCAGAGCAACCAGGATAGCAGGCAGCAGAATAACATTCACAAGTCCCTGTTAAACTATAGGCATTTAAAAATCATATATTTGACTAAGATTCATTGCATTTCCAGTGTAAGTCAGGGAAAAAGCTTCTATACAGCAATCCAGCCAACTGTAGAAGACCACATATTTTTTGAGCAAGTGTGAGCTTCTCCTGAGTGATTTAAAAGTGAGAGAGTGATGTGTGCAGAGGTAATGGGAATCAGCATCATTTATCAACCGCCTGCTTCTGACAGCCACTTAATCGGATGTAGGGTCCATTAGTTCCAGCTTCACCCGCTCAGCACTGGTCCTGAGCAGCTGCAGAGCAATAAACCTTGCCATGATGATAAAAGAGGAGCCTTGTTTTGGTGGTGATGGGTGGCTGGTGCATGTTACTTGGATTACTTATTTATATAATGACTTTTTTGAACTACTTGTATGGGGGCTTTACACATATATTCTTCCCCCCCGCCGATTATCTACAGTTTTAAGTTTGCATACATCTAAACTGGGCACACACCATTACTCTGCTCTAGAAGCTCTCTAGACACTCATAGCTCCACATGTGATGTTAGGTAGCTGCACAGTGAATGTTGCTGCGAAACTCTTATGACCACACTAAAAATTTCTACTACTCCTGAGACTGGAGCAAAATAACTAACGAGCAATGCCAGCTGTTGTTTTTTTTTTTTTTTAAATATACTCCAGTAAATTACCATAAAAGAACACTGAGTTCAAGGTCTCCTCTTTATGCTCATCTTCAGCTCTGCAAAGGCAGTGCATGACCTCAGGTTGGTCATCATGTACCTCCTGGCCTCCGTTTCTTCAGCTGCAGGATTTTGGCTAAAGTTCCCTCCTCTGCTCTTCTTTCTCCTCCAGGCTGGGTCAGAAACACTCACTCCCAGGCTGCGCAGTTGTTCTCTACATCTGCCCATCCATTGTTCCCTCCCTTCCATCCCCAGTGCAACCTCTGGCTGCACTGGCCAAATACAAAGAGGGATTGAAGTCCTCAACTAATAACATTTTCCATAATAACTCAGACATATGCTCTCATTTCAAGACAGATGCTCATGCAGCAGCAGGAACTATGCCAGAGCAATTACTCCAAAGCATAAGTGGAAAATAAATTCCCTCCCCCTTTTTTTTCCCTAGCATTTTTCCAGTTACTGGTTTGCTGTCTTCAGAATCACAGCCCAGGAAAAAAAAACTATGGCTTTGTGATTGACTGATATAATTCCTTGGGTGATTGCTGGTCTGCAGAACAGCATGCAAATTGTTCACATAAAGGCAGAAGCTTTAGGGTAAAATCATTGCTGTCCATCTGTACACATTAAACTTACTCAATTAAATTTCAGTTATTAATCTTCTATATGATTTGTACATGATTTCTATATTCATCTTCTAACGACCGTCATCTTGTAGTGTTCAGGAGATATCCTTAAAAGCTACCTCCAAAATATTCCTTCACTTCTGAGTATGACAATAAAGCCTCTGTGATCCTTTGGCGGATGCAGGGTCCTCAAAGAGCACTTCACTATTAAGGAATTAGATCCAAATGACACGAGGTTTTAATTTAACAACATATGGTCAAGACAAAGACAACACGAAACACTTAAAGCCCGTTCAAATAAAAAAAAACTCAAACTGGAGGTTAATTAAAAGATCAGCTTAAATTTATACTGTGATTTAAAACTAAGTTATGTTCAGGGGCAAATTCAAATGTCCTAGTTCTAGAAGGCCACCTTTATGTCAAGAACCAAACTGTTGATGTTACCACTATCTGCAAGTTTCTAGTGCAGTAGGGTCCATAGAGTCCTATTTTTTAGCATCCTTACTCCCAACAAAAGCGTACTGATTTACTCCTCCCATCCCCAGATAGCTGAAACGTGGTCTGCTAGAAGGTGGAACGATGCAAGTTTGCTGGAGAGGAGAGCACTGAGCTTCCAAACTTGGCAAAAGGAATTGAACAAAGAACCAAAAAAATACATTCAGGTTTTTTTTAGAGTCCAGCAGTTCCATATTTTCATTTAATTATTGGGTGAGATGCTACTGATTGCTCTCCAAGGGACCTGTATAGCCACCACAAGTAGGTGAATGCTTCCCAACTGTGCATTTAGAAGCAATTCTGCTGCCCCAATCATGAATGACATTGGCAGGATATCAATGTTGGCACTGCACGTCAAAGGGACTCATCCTGCCAACATGAATGCAATCACTTCTCAAATGCCATCACCCAAATCAGAGCAGAGTTACGTTGCCGTAGCTGCATCAGCACGCTCGTTGCAGCAGCCAGGTCAAAAAAAAAAGTGAAACATGGATTTGGCACCTCTGACTCGGTTTAAGCTCAGGAGAGAAGGGTGTTAGTGACTTCACCTTGCCTCTCTTCAGGGGGGAAAAAACCTCCATATATATGTCCTTCATCATTGCATTCAATATTTAAGAAGATGTGGCTGTGGCTTATAAGAAAAGGCAGCATTAGTTTGAGTTTTTATTGTTTGCAAGGGACCTTTTTTTTAGAGCTTAAATTGCTCAGATAGACCTGAATGTTATGACATGAAACACAATTTGCGATGTTCAAAGATAAAAAAAAGACCCTAAAGACCACAAAAAGGACCATAACGTGTGGGTCCACACTTTGAAATGGATATACTCAGAATATGAGCATAAATCTTTACTGAATATCACACAACATTATCCAAAATATATTGGCGTGTAAGATATGGGTACTAAATAAACAGAACGTGGCAAAAATTCCAACATTTTGATACATGAAAATTAAAGCAACTCTAGTAAAGAGAAAGCTAAGCACTATTAATGAGAAATCTTGCCTGCCTACAGCTGACCCCAGACTACAAACACTGCTTATATCACACATAATAACGAATTTAAGATTCAAATACATGTGGTAAGCATCAGGAAAGCCCTCCCAACTGGGAAGTAAGCAAGGCTTGATGGAAATCCTATTGCTACGAACAGAAAACATCTGTAATTTTATAGTTCAATGTATAGTGGAAAACATACCATTCATTATCTTTACAGGAGCATTGGATCAGTTCTCTTATCAGGACTTTATTCTGATACTAAGCCAAACAGAAACGTTCTCTAATTCACAGCAGAATTAAAGGTTTATCTATCCTGAGTGGGAGAAAATACCCATGAGCCCAAGAGCATCTTGGAGGTGCTAGAAAACATCTCTACATAACCACACATGCTCTGTTATGAATTACTGCATATTCAGAAGTAAGGAAAACCAAATGCTAAAAGGCATAACTAGAGGAGAAAGCATTAAATATGATTTTGAAGCTCACACTTATCTAGAGTATCATGCTCACTGGAGGCTATTGCTCCTCAAAAATCACATGGTAAAATTAAAAGGTGGTTGGAGGGAGTGATATGGAGCTTGAAAAACTTGAGAGCACAGAAACCCAGAGAAGAAATGAAGCAGGAGAGACTTGATAAAAATACAAAATAAAAAACACAATAGGTTTCCCATCCATCTTAAAGCACAAAACTGAGGGATTAGGAGATTCAAATAAAAGGCAGTGAAAAATCAGGCTGGAATATAAAGGCGTGGGTTTTTCTGCGATGTATGGCATTTGTTGCCCTATCACAGGACATCAAAGGTCAAAAATGTGACATGATCTAAAGAGGTCTGGAGGGTGTTGGGCATCCATACACACAGCCTGCAAGCCAAGAGCCATGAAAATGTCTCATCACATCAGCGCCCAGGAGGCAGATGTCTTATACCGTAGGGATATTGTCATTAGTTACAGTGAAAATCGAGAAGCAGCCCCAAAAAGTAACATTTAAAACCTAGACAGGGATGATGCTCTCTCCTCCTTCCTGGGGATGGGGCAAGGCTGAAGGTAAGAAGGGTAAATGTAGCACACAGTGCTGTTTTGGCTTTTATCAAGTCCAACTAGAAAACTAAAGCACATTAAGAAGGAAATGTAAAACAAAAGTATTAATTATTTGCATGGAAGTGCTTGGAAGACAAATACAGCATTTTCTGTTTCCCCAAAGCATTGCAATCCCTGCTTCAGAAATGCTTGAGTAAATCACAAAAGCAAAGGAAAATCCCATCAGCTCATTCACCTCCTCCCAGACGCAGCTACACAAGCCCCAGGAGTTTATCTGCCCAAGCCTTTCATTACCAAGGCATAGGAAAAACCTGTTAACACAATGAAAATTCCCAAAATAAAGTGGAAAATCAACTGAAAAATCCTCTTTTCAAGCATAGCTCCCTGTGGGAATGCTTTCCATAGTGTTCCTATTGTAAAACCTTGCATAATCCAGATCCAAACACTCTGATACAATCAATAGGCAGATACTTTTGGATGTCTAAATGTACACATTTTGCCTGAAAATTTGTAAGTAAACAGAAGGGTGTGAAATTCCTCTTTTCTTGGCTCCAACACCGTCTGCTTCAGCTTCAGGCAGCGTTTGCAAAGTGAGAAACTAGGAATGAAACCCTCTTCCACGTCTGTCTCCATTCCTAGCTGATATCCCCAGCTTAAAATAATCTCAAAATATTCTTAGAAAAATATTACAAGTCAATTTGACACCCATAAAAATATAAACCTTTGCAAATACAAGGTTGGAGACGCTAAACCCAAGCATGGAAATTGTTTCTCTGTTGATCGCTTACCCAGTAACAAGGTACCATCAACCTTGCACATGCTGATGAACAAGATGATATGAATAATGTCTCAAAAAACTCAGTTAAAAAATCAGAAACAAAGCCATATTTTGCAAACTATATTGAGAACCTTCCAGGAAAGATTATTATATTTAATATTTTTAAAATTACATCAAAATAGGTCATTGTTATATGATAAACTAAAGGAGCTAAACCTTGTAAAAGCTCTTTTCTGGATATGTTCGTATACATATGTATCCTAAAATCCATCTTGGGGAGCTTGGGAAACATTTTCTAAGGCTGGAAATGGCAGCAAGGCACGCGGGGAAATCTTCCTCCAGGAGAGATCCACAAAGGATCACTCTATCCAGGAATTAATCCTACCCATGAAGGATTAATTGCTTATTCAGCAAATGCAGGCGGGCATCGCAAGCCAGCCCCATCAGAATCATCCCAGCATAATTTGATGATTAAAATGAACTCGATATGACAAATCCTCTAGATGGAAAAACCTCATTATTAGAGAGTTCCTGAATGAATGAGACCAATGTCTGGTTTGGCGCTGGCACTTACGTGCTCCAGATGACACAGATGCCTTGAGTTCCCAACATCTCTCCAGAAGAGGATGCCGAGGCTGATGATGCCGAGGCTTTAATTTACGAACAAGGATTTTCATGTTTGTTGTCAATTTAAGTAGAAGAGGAATTTATACACGCAGCCGTATAGATATATATGTAAAAATATATTAAAAAAACATTAAAAATCTATATATAAATATATAGATATATTATCTGTTTTTTTAATAATGTGTCCACAGACACAGTATATATAAATACATATCCGCATGCTGTATAGATATACAATCTATAAACAGGTTCATAAGCCACTGTATTTTAATCATGTCTGGCAATGCAGGGGTTCTGATAAACAGCCTTCCCCGCATTTCTTCTGCTGCCCATTTTGCAAACCACTTATAGCATGTTGGCAGCTGGCTTTGAAGTAAAGGTGCTCCTTGAAATGGTTTTCTCCTTCGAGGTGACCATTTCAATGGCCCCTCAGCAAATGACAAGTGAATTTGGCTTTATTTTGAGGCAGATCCTTCGCCTGCTGACTACCTCACATATGCTTTATGTACGCAGCCTGCGATTTTAATTTATTGTAATTTGGACTGCCCATTATTAGAGAAAGTGATTTAAAATAGTAGGTTCAGCCCAGGGTTTTGTGGATGCAACCGTACATGCCACACCAGCTCTGCAGCATCCATTTCGGAACTCAAATCAGCTCCCTACACTTCAGTGGCAACAGCAGGTTTCAGTCATAAATTATATTTTGCTCTCAAAAAGGGGAAAATTGGTTTTGCATGATTCGACTGGCAAAACACAGCTTGCTGCTGTCCTGTTTGCTCCCTTTGTGGGAGCATCCTTCTTCCCAACCTGCTCTTATGATAGCCAGAAGATGCTGCATAATCTGCTGGCAGATAAATTTCTTTAACTTCTTGCTATCTGAATGAAAGAAGAGAATATATATATATATATCTCAACACAGTCCTTGAAAGATGTATCAGGCTTAGGAAATGTGAAGGGGACCTCCACAGTTGTCAAGGTCAACACCAGCCTGGTCCTCCAGGCTGAACATCATCTTCCCCTTCCAGTCCCCACTCCAAAGTTGTGTCAATAAATACACTTGCTCCCAATTCCTGTCATTCATTCATGCTTACAGTAGGCTCACAGTACTTCCTATTACATATATACACATGTATCTAAAATTGTCTTATGCTGGCCCCATAAAATCTTGTTACCATGCCAAACTAACTGTCCAGGTAGGAATTTTGTAATGAGTGGAAAAGCCATGGTCAGGATGGACCATCCAGTTCTGCCTCAATATGACATTTTTTTGGATGGGTTGAAGCATTTTATAGGCTTTTAGAGGTTTCTCACTCGTCTTCCTGCTTAAGAAGAAGGTGGCTTACATTGCCCAATGCTGTCCTATGGAAGTCTCCACCAACATGCAACAGAGATCTTTTATTTTTAAAGAAAAGCTGTTGCTCGCAAGTATTGCTAGTGCTTGTTTGCTGAAATAACCAAAGATTTCACTACATCGTTACCTAATTTACCTCAAAGGTATAGGGAATGTGCAAGAATTTCCCCATGACTGTAGTTCTGGACTATGTACCAGGGGCCACAGCAACAATTACCTCATGGCTAAAGACCGTTCTCGCACAAATTCTATTATAATTTTAAGAAAAATCCTTAGAAAATAATTAAATTTGTAATTTCTTTTAGCAGAAGGGTCCAAATATCTCAGCAATCTGTCTTCAGCCCCCAGCAACCTTTGGAAGCCTATCTCTGGATGCAAAGGAGGACCCCTCCACTTCAGGTACCCATCACCAATAACCCCACTTGATTTTTAGCCATCAAGACATCAAATAAAGCCACAAATATCTCCAATAAATTCACAATTCAAAGTAATATAACTATTTTGCCATCTTGAAACACAATATTAACTACCTAGTCTTTATCTGTAGACTGGCAACTACCACTAAAAAGCAGGTTAATCTTTGGGCCAGCTAAGAAGGAAGGATATTCTGAAGATCCAAGATCTGAGCATGTATTATCAGTTTTCTTTCCACTCCTCCACATGAAGGATGTAACTCCAAGGGGAAGAAAAGTAAATGATTAAACCACAAAAATAATTCACCCAAGAATTAGCACTCACACAGCTGTACAGCTTATTTATTTTTACAGAAAGCAAACTACATAGAGATGACTCTATTTTCCACCAGCAGAGCTTGCAGTGCTCCAGCTTTAGTCGGATGACATGCTCTGGCATTAAGAATTGGAATGAGCCCTTTGCAATCGGATACCTCTGCAACTGCTCCTCTCATCCACATAGCAAATACTGACTTTAACGACTTCATGTACTTGACAGATTTATAGGAGAAAGCTAATTAGGTCACTGGTTATAAGTCGGCCCAAGGAGAATTACAGACTGGTGCAATTGGGAGCCCTGCATAAACCCTGGGCTTGGGGAGCACTGACCTGCTAAGAAACTCCAGCCCAAGCACGGAAATTTCCTTATGGATGACAGCATCTCAGCTTGCTCCTGCAAAGCTGGCAGAGGCTGCTGAAACCCAAGTGCCCTGAAACCCCACCTCACTGAGGTATCATCTCTCTCCAGCTTTCAGAAAGGGTCCTCCCGCCCCAAAGTCTCTTCTAGAAAGTACTTAAGTTTATTGAAAACAATAGCTATATTGGCTTTACAATAGTCTTCTAGCTTGCCTTCTTATGGTGGCTAATGGTAAAATAGACCTGTTCCTAGAAATACAGACAGGTTTTCCCATTAATGTCTTAGAGCATCTATTGAGTAGGGTGCATCAGCATACAAAGACCAGTTAAAAAACTGAAATAAACCTTCTTGACAGGAGAAAAGAAAAAAAAAAAAGGAATTAACAGAGAAGCATCAAACTTTAGAGCAAGCATCCCCCAAATGATCTACTCAGGGCTATATTGCTTATTTTTTACCATTCTCAGATTCGAGGAGACTTCTCTTTCTGACTTTTCAGATCTCTTATAACAGTGTAGAGGCCCAAAATGAAACTATCAAGGTTTCTGGGAAGGGCTAGTTTAATTCTTTGATCTCGGCTGGACTCAGGCTGCAGGGCGCAGCTCATTAAATACTAGCTCTACTGAAACTAATGATAAGGAGGATTTCCCTTGACCGCACCCAAAGAAGAATTTTACCTGAAGGGTGGGCATGCAGACTGGCATTTAGAAAAACACATATTTTGAAGGGCTATAACATATTTACTGTATTATATAGCCAATTATACATCGTGCATCCATGAAACAACATGTACTTTAGCAGTTTTCCTGTTCTGCTTGTTGTTACACAACAAACAATGTTTGGAGAAGCCTTCTCCCATCCTGATTAAGAGACTATGCCATCTTGTTGTATATGTTACCTGCTCAATTATGGCCTGTATTTCTCTTGTCTCTCTTACAGCATATTAATTTGAGGCTGGAAAGCAATAGTCAGTCTTAATAAACCTAATGCAAAGCTTAAAGTTCAACCTTTCCTGATCTGCCATAACTATTGGAGGTCATAACTATCTCAAGTCTGACCTTACGGAACATATGTGAGAGTGACATTTCCCCTCCCTCCCCACAAATTAACATAGGAAAGCAAAAATCATCCAAAAAATTGGGGTGCATTTTCAACAGATGCCAAAAAATAACTTTTATGTGATGTTAAATGACACATCAGCAGGTCCAGACAAAGGCAAGAAAGAAACTTCCCATGTCTGAACCCTCTGAGCATATATCAAGGAGAAAACAGAGCAACGGTTAAGGTCTTCATGATGTTTGAGGATACTTGTATCCCAAAGTGTTTATTTAAAACCAGCAAATCTCTGGCTGGATTTTATTTTACAGGTAGCAGTAAGTCATATGGTAAATTATAAGTTAAATTTTAATAATTTACTGTACACTTCTTAACATAAAAGAATTAAAGGGACAATTTAAGACTTTTATTGGTGCCACAAACTCATGCCAACACTCATTGGCATCAGAGAGTAAATGTTTTCAGACTTACCTGTTCAAGTTTAAAGATGTGTTGGTTAAAGTAGTGCTGCAAGCGCTCGTTGGCGAAGTTAATGCAGAATTGTTCGAAACTATTATTTTCATAGTCTTCAAACCCAAAAATATCAAGTACTCCAATGGATAAAGTCTGCAAGAAAAGTATGAACGTGGATTAGAATAAAATCACATAAAGTAAATGGATTATTTGTACATGGTACATAATCAAAAGCATATGAACAGAATTAAATATACTTAATAGCAGGACTTAATTTTTACTGGAATTGTTGGTATTACACCATCTGGAAGACTTCACCTACACCAGAGACACAACATGTAACTTTAGATCTCTGGACAGATGGCCTTTTTCTAAAAGTCCTTTTAAAGTTGGGGGTTTTTTTTTGATTTATAGACAAATTGCGATCTTCGAAGAAACCTGAAACCAGTTCCAAGTTATTCTATTGGATCTAATACAGTATTTATCTTTTAAGGGGAAAAATGGGGGTACAGTTGGGAAAAAAAAAGGCTTACACTGTGAAGACAGTCTACGGAAACATGTCTACAAGGTGAATACAGGGTGCCTATGCAAACATGATCCAGCTGCAAGCCTTCCAAAGAAACACCTGCACGGCAGGGGTTTGTATGGAAATAATCCATTGCAACAAAGGAAAATAAGTCTGGTGAGAAGTAAAATAGTACTGAATATAAAATATCCACCTTGCATATCAGATGAATCAGATTAGTGTCTCCTATGGAGAAACGTAACCCCAATGGACTGATTTTTGGAATTGTTGAATCTCTCTCACCTTACCGAAGAGGACATAAAGTAACATAAAAATAGTAATGCTGCTGAAAAGGAGGGCTCAAATCCATCCTATGAGTCAGGTTCTTTCATAGTTAAAAGCATAGGCAATAGATCTGTTGAGCAAAAAACCCAAAAGGTCCTTTTCTAACATAAAGACCCAAAAGTCTGCTTTCCCTGCCTTCTGCACCCTTTGAAGACTCAGCTACGGCTTGCCTTGAATAAAGTTGTCTGGGCAGGGAAAGGAACCAAGCCTCATTTCCCACGGATGCTGGCCCAGGGCCCTGTCTTCCGGCATAGCTCCTGCCACCAGAACACAAGAAATGCTTTGCAGGACCAGCCCAACACTCCTCCCAGCCCAGCGTCTCCAACCATGGCAGCAGGACATCCCATCCTGGGTATGTCAGCATAGCTCTTCTGTGGTCTGTTACCCTTCTTTTACCAGCACCCACAGTTTTGGTATGAGGGAGGGGGAGAGGCACCTCCGTACTCCCTTTAGTTCATGGGCAAGAGATGTGTGAAGAGGTAGCCATCCAATTTTTTTTTAACCCATTGACACTATGATCCCTCACAGCCTCTCAGGCTAATTTCTAGATGTTCTCAAGAGAGAAGTGTTTTCTTGTACTAAATCCATACTCCAGAGCATAAATTGAAGGAGTTGGTGAGTTCTAAGATGCCTTTTTTCCACCACTTTGATGACTTTTTAAAAACTCAACTGTATCTCACCCCAGCCTTTTCTCCAAATTGAAGAGCCCTAACCCTGTCTGGCCTCTCTTCTTTCCTCTAACCTGCAAGGATGTGTTGAGATGGTCATCAAGACATGGGTGCACCAAGGTTTTTTATGCTGGCAAAATGAGGCCAACACCACTGTGAATTCACAGCTTGTTTTGCAACCTCCTGGTCCTCTCCTCCTGAACCAACCCCACTCCTCCCATATCAGCCAGGCAAGATGCAGCAGTGGACCCTGGCCACACGTATGTTGGCCCACAGGGAAATGCAACCCATCACTCCCCAGGATCAGACTATCCCTCCTTCCCTTAACAGGAGTAGAAATGTGGATCTCTCTCCTTCATGTATGTACTGGATTTCAGAAAACTTGAGAGCCAAGTTCCTTGAGCCCTCTGCTTCTTGGATGAATTTTGTAAGCGTGGGGGAAGAGGGAGGTAAGGATGTAACAGCAGATAAGCCTCACTGACACAGGGAGCCAGGGTAAAAAACAAGCTGAAGTGGGTGTAATTTCTGTGGCAACTTCCAAACCTGTATGACTGTTCTGTTAAATAAGTAGTTAATAATTAGTTATAAATAAAACTCAGATTGTGTCCATCTAGCAAGCCTGTTGTCAACAGAAAATGAGTGAAGTGTTTGAAGGACATGTGCACAGAGAGCTCCACCAGCAGTTTGTTAGCGAACTGCGCTCTGGGGTAAGCTTCCATATCTAACCAAAGCCACCTGACTTATTCATCGGTTCTGTTCATACATTACAATTAATGAAATAAAAATACTAAGCAAGGTAAAAGCATTAGCACTGCTCAAGTGAGCCAAATCTCAAGCAGGGAGGAGAAACACCTCCACCTCAGAAGAACCTGAGAGCTGTCAGGCACCCTGGTTTTCATTTATTGGTCATATCTGCACTCTGGATTTCATAAGACTACCTTCCTAAGAGCAGCCTAACTCCACTGCCAGAAATATAAACCAGACTATCCACAAGTCTCTCTACACTGCAGTTTGTCTGTTTCCAACAGATCACATAACGTGGGAGGAAAATATTCCTTCTGTGCTCGACTCCTGACCAGGGAACCACCTACGGCTGGAACAGACAGCTGCTGTGGGCAGAGCGGCCATGCAGCTTGTGAGTTGAAGCTTTGTATGATATGGACTTCAGCTACCAGAACAAGTGAAAACACAATAAAAAAAGCATATAAGCACAACGATAAGACTCTAACTCATTTTTCCAAGAGGTCTTTGGCTACTTTATCCTTTGTTCAGGCCTTTGTCCCTATTCCAGAGCCAGACTGTACCTCCTCACCCCCACCCACATGACGACAAGGATGACTACTGAAGGTCCTTGGCCAGCTTCCCAGAAGTTTGCATCACTTGGCAAAATGCCCATGAGAGACAGCTGTTTGTCCAGAATATGGAAATTGGGAAGCCACTGGACCAAGGACTGAGCCTGGCAGAGGGATTCGCTCTCACTCACTGCTTCCCAAGGCTCAAGCATCCTTCACCTGCTTGTCCCAACATATGTGGCCACCCTTTTGTTCACAGATATATTCATTAAACGCCAGTCTAACAGGTTGAAATCTTCTGCTTAATCTTTTTTTAAAATAGATTTCTGTAAGAATTTGTCTTAAACTCTTGGTATAATTAGCAGCTCATAGTTTATCTAATCATACATGGAAAAAGCAATGATAGGAACACAACAAAGTGACTTATTCTCATCCATGACACTGAGGCTGTATTCATATCATCCTTGTGTAAGCAAATCCTGACCCCAACCACACCGCCGCTGTGCAAGGTTCTTCCTACAATACACCAGAGCTCCCCAAAATTACTCTAGATAAAAGTGTCTATTGCACTGCATAAAAACAAGACTTAGAAGATAAAAAGCTCACACTTCCACAATCTTTATGGAATCAGTGACACCAGCTTTCACCAGCTGATGGTCTGTGGACGTAGTTAAGCCCGTGCCATGGGTGAACACTTTAAACAGGGTTTTCAAGCTCTCACAAACACAAGTTAATATGAAAAAACTAAGCACAAAAACTCTCCCCCTTTTTTAAAATGCTGATTAATTTACTGCGTCAAAACTGCTACTAAACCAGATTTTAATATGTGCGTGTAAATACATTTATAAATTAAAATAGAATAGTTATATATAGAAAAAAGGCTATTTCAGTTATAAAGGAATCCTGTTAAAAATATTATATTTTGAAGTTGTCTTTTTATAAATCTTATCTGACATTCAAAATTAAAGAAGTTCAGATAGGTAAAATGCACAGAACTAAAAAAAAAATAAATCTGCATTCAACAAAACCACTGCTGGTATCAAACCATGCATACAAGATAAGGATGGTTAATTCTGCCATGGTTGTTACACAGGGAAAACCAGCATTTTTCTCACATCACTATGTGGATAACTCCCAAACACCTCCAGAATACAAATTAAGATGTGAGGTTTTTTTTAGAGTTTCATGCCAGAGAAATTAGGGTAGAGCTCTATAGTGAATCAGGTCGTTTGCCCTCTGCTGCAGGAGGCAGCATCATAGAGTTCCTGAAAGAAAGAGGTCAAAGCCCATAAGTTGGTAAAACTTTAAAAAATGGGAAATTGGGAATTTATGGGTATTTTTCTGCTTTCTGGCAAAAAAATAAACTCATGACACCTACACAAAAGGGTTATATCAATTTTTCCATTATAAAGCATCACAAATCTACCAGTACAGAGTAATTTTTTATGTCAAGGTGAAAAAAAATTATTTCCATTGAGGTATGTGTAAATGACATTATATTGTTAAATTCCCTGACAAAACCACATAAACTGGCTGGTTTTATAAGTTTGCAGTTTGATATTTAAAGAAAATAATCAAAGGAGTTTTACATTTACAAATCTTATAACTCTTCCGCTTCAAATTCACAATATGAAGAAGTGCCATAAGGAAATCATGCAAAGATGTACTATAATTTAGACCTCAGTTAGCCAAGTATAGCTGATGTGCTAATGTTGTTCCTTTATCAAAACTAACATTTAAAATTAACAAGTACACAGCATGGACATGCCTGCAGCAGACAACTGTATTATTTAGTGTATCAAATCTATAGCAAAATTCCTGTAATTACAAGTGTAATTACACTTAGTCTACAAGGATTTTTAAAATTTGGGTGAACCCCAGGTTAGTAAGTACTTTCTGGTTGAGATGATAAATGTGACCTCATGCTTTTTCTAAAAATGCCAGAGCCCTGACATTTGAACACCAAGCATGAGCTTTAAGGGCTTTTGGCAAATTACAGTCTTGAAGCTACGTGCTGTCCAATTCCCAAACCAGCAATCCTTGGAGCTGAGTTATGTCACCCCAAATGCACATTGGTGAAATCATTCCACCACAGAGGTATATTTTGGCAATCACAAATACGTTTGCTTCAAATTCTGGTGAAAAATATTTTTTATTATTATTTTATTAATTTTTATCTGTTTTCATTTTTAAATTTTTTTTCAATATTCCAAAGCCAATACTGTAAAAAACAAACAAACCCAAAACACACAACCCAACCCAAAACCCCATCACTACTAAATCTAAAAGGACTACTCCAATCTACATCACCACAATACACATGATGACCTATTATACAAAGTGAGAGGCAGTGATTTGCTACAAATTTGGAAGGTAGGACCTAAAAATAAGGAACAAATGCGCATTAAATCCATTGTGTGTTCAGCAATTCTTCCTCTGTTTCAGGTCAGATACCCAAGAATTAACTAGTTGATTAAATTTCAATGACTTTTCTTCATGGCCATGAATTCTTCATTAATTCAACTGTGAATTTTTTTCACAGCCATTAATTTAAATGAATTTTCTTCACAGCCATGAATTTGCATTCACCATCATCACTGCATATGCAGCGCCTCATCTGAAAACAGCAGCAGGGTTATTTAGGAAGAAATTAAGACACTTCACAAGAACCAAATGGGAAAAGCTTAAAAAAACACCTTGGAAGAAATGCCCTTTTGTCCACCACAGTCTACACTAAATCATCATTTTAAGCAATGAGATGGACTTCTAACAATTCTTAACCTAATTTATAGAAGAGGAATTAAATAAGACACTCTCTGAGGTTGAGCAATCTAGTTCTCAAGAGGAGCAAAAGTCTCTGACCCCATTAATAGAGGTCAAATTTCAGACAGTTTGTAGGGGATCATGAGAACATAAAAGCAGCTAAAAGCGACAGAGAGAAGACCAAGGAAAATGGAGTCAGAGTGAAATTGATACACAGCAGCACTCCTATGAGCATAAAACAAGCCCTATCAACTAACTTATTCATAACTTGGTTCAGAAATAATATGCTATGAATCCTGTCAGCAAGCAAGATAAGCCAAATCCCACTGTGTTTTCCCAAAATAATTCACTCTACATTTAACTAAATTTGGATATCAAAGGTCTGATTTACATCTTCCAAATACTTCCTCGACAAACAGTGGAAGAACAACAGCTGGATGGGGTTTTTTTACCCAGCTTTATCTTTTGATCTTCTCCTTACTGCTGAAGAGTAAGGAGATCAATAAACACATCAAATAAACACACAAACACACACTGGGATATAAAAAACTGTCTCCATTCCCATTGCCCCAAGTTCTCCTGGGGTGCGCACATTGTCAGGATCTAGGTCTTCGTCCCACCTAGCACCAAACCACATAGTCCACCAGAAATTAAAAAGGCTTAGCTAACTATAATTACCTCCTTGCCAAATACCATCTGCACCAATGAATATTATATCCACCACTGGTTTGGTTGACCACGAGTTTTGGCCAGCACAGTTGTCCTAGTGAAGGCTATACAAGCTCTCCGTGAGCGTTTTTATAGGACAGCTGTGTATGACCACTGAAATAAAAATTTACGCTCATAAAAAGATATACTTTCATATTCATTTTTCTCATCAACTTAAGATGCAGTTCTTCTCCCACATACACTCTGAATTCAGATGGTTTTGAGTCTTATTTTACCTCTGCATAACATGACTATCATATAAGAAAGCCCTTTGCCAAAAATCCATCATCTGACAACCTTCCAAACCTTCACAACCTGCAGGATTATTTCAATATATATCTTAAAAGTCAGAGGAATATATTGGTGGCAAGTGTGGGCTAGGATTAACCCAGGACATTTGCTGCAGGGTGAGTCGCATATTGCTCACCCACTGCAAATGCAGAAGTCAGCAACCTTTTATGGTGAGGTGCAAGACCGTATTTTTCTTTCATAAATCAGACTCAGTGTGCTTAGGAGATTTTTTGGGAAGCTGGTAAATGCTAGCAAGTAGATGTCATCCAAGTGCTGAGACCTTGCCTTGCAGCGAGGACCCAGGGTCCAGAGATGCCCTTGCTCCCACTCCACCTTCTAGTTCCTCATTGGTGTTGCCCAACCTCAAGACTATATATGGGAGGTTAAAAAGAACCTATATCCTCATCTGGGGTTTCTCCTAGTACAAGTTGAAAAGGATTTCAAGAGGATTGTGAAGTGGTAGGAAAAAACAAATTAATCAGCATCAGCACAGTTCCTCTGGGGCAAAGAACGGTGATAATTGCTGGTTGGTGTCTCAGCAGCAGCCACAGAGCCCAGGATGCCCTCAGCCGCTTGCTGGCAGCGATGTGCCCTTGAGGGCAGAGGAGCAGCTATTCCCAGCCCTGTCCGGTCCAGGCAGGTTCTTATCCTCCCTCTGTGCTGGAAGGACCCAAGTCAGGGGCTAAAAAAAGGGGTGAGGAGGTGACGCTGCAGAACAACTTGAGACAAAATTGTCTAGTCAATGTTTAACAAAGCTGCCCTCTGGAGCTCTGTGCAATGCACATAAACTCTCTTCTTTAACCTCTTTACCCATAAAACAGGCAGGATTCATGCATTTTCATGATTTCTGGGGGACTTGTGAAAATCAGTCAATGTTCATAGAGAACGCTGAAGATAAACCTAATTACACTCTTGTCTCTGGAAATATATATGTCTTAGTATTTTGTGCACTATGTTTTGGTTTCAGAAAACCTGGCCTGCATACAGCCCAGGATCTCCACCAGCAAGACCCACTGGATCTCACTGCCAGTATGAGCCCGCATGTTCCTGCAGCTCTAGGTCCTGGGTGTTTGCCAGCATAGGCTGGTCCAGTCTTGAGCACGGGCAACATTGCTCCCAGCTTCTGGTGCTTGCTGCCTGACCTGGATCTTATTGCTAAACCATGCAATTTTGGGGAAGAAAAAAAAACAACAAACAAAAAAAAGAGGTCAGAAAGCCAGAAATGGGGAATTCATGAGATGATACAGGGAGATGGGCAAGGGGAAGGTGGCTATGCTGCAGAGGAGTCTTGGCATGAATTTAGGCTGTTCTGGCTCTTACCTACTGAGATTCAAGGTTGAGAACCGAAGCTTAATGGCCCATAAATACCTACCGTTGTGCCCTGCTATTACAGACATGCTGACTAAGCAAGCAATAGTGTCCTAGTCTGATTCTGTATTTAAATATTACAGAACAGATAGTATATTTCAAAAATCATTGGATCATGAAAAAAAAATAATTAGTATTTGAAGCACATTTCCTTGTCAAAACGAATCCACCTTTTCTGCTTAACCAAATACACAAACTCTGGGGTTTTTTTCTTGACAGGTCAGACAAAACTTTTGATGACTTGAGAAAAAACATCAGGAAAAAACACAACATTTTTTGTAAAATATTAAACATATTCCTATGCTTCCTAGAGGAAGCATGTGCAGTCAGACAAGACACTGGATGTTCCCCACTTTAACAAGTTTTCTTGTCAGAAAAGCATATAACCAAATTTTTATGCATGTATTTATTTCCAGTCTATAATTACGTTCTGCAAGTATGGAGTTAAAATAAAGGGCCAGCTACACTGCTAACCTCTGCAACTTCAGTCCTACAGCATAATTCAAATGTAACGTTAGCGCTTAGCAAAAACAATCCTCTTTTCGGCAGCTGTGGCTTCAGCCTGGATGTACAAGCTTCCCACAAAAACACACGCTGCTGGCCCATGCCCAAGATTTCCAAGCCAAGGGTAGCTGGCAAGCTGCAAGCGTGTGCATGGATGCATCTGTACACTCAGGCTTTTTGGGGTCAGCATCTCCCTGTCCCAATGAGTGCGGATGAATACACGAGATGTTTTGGAGAGGATGTCCTGGGTCATGGCATCCAGCCCCCTGCTATCGCAGGAAATGTTGTGTCATCCCTTTCATCAGTTCTTTGGGAAAGTGGTTCATCACCACACTCGCTTCGCTCTTCCCATCATGTCCTTTTTTTCTCCTAATCTCACTTTTCTGCTTATTATAGATCTGCTATCTCAATACCTACCAACACCACAGCTTGCTCACATTTTCTAATTATTTCTATGGAGCAATTTCATCAAAACATCTCACATTAGCAAGATTTCCCTTTCTACCCACCCCCCACCCCTCCCCCCCATATTCATATACAGTCCTATAGTTTTACACACAAGGAGGAAAATTATTTGGCAATGCTCTGGGAGGGGGTGCAGAAACAGGCTTTTGTGGCTACAACAAAACCTCTTCCCCAGCCACTTTGATGATATATCATTTGAGGCGCTTCACCCTTCCTGGCTCAGCAAATACCACTTAAAATAACAATGTCTAAAATATTAACTGAGGAGAAGTTAACTTCATGCTAAGCAATGTGCTTTTAGGAGCTTGGGTAATATTTTACCTAGTAGTTACCTATTTTAAAAACACAAGAGTGTAGCCAAAAAGAGCTGGTGAGACAGTACCTTGGTGCTTTCCTCCATGTCCTTTGAGTTGAGGAGTGCATGGTTAATTCTGAACACTATCCAGTCGAACAGGGCACTGTACAACGATTTAGCCATGGAGTTTCGCACGGTCACAGCCTGAAAGAGAAGAAAATAGGTGACTGGAAACAATTCCTGCTCTGCAGTAAAATAGGTTTTGCTTCTCAAGCTCTCAAGTCCAACGTTCATATTCCTCCCTTGCCAGGGTTTTTGTCTACTATTTTAATTTACACCATGCATGCCAATGGTCCTAATGCCACTGGGAGTTGATTGCAGTCCTAGGGCTGTGAGATGTGCCACCTGAATTTGGCTTGGTTTCCTTTGATGCATTCAAGCAGATAATGCGCACGATCACACCATAAATCTCATCACTAGCAACAAAAGGAGAAAATAAAATAAAATAAAAAAGTATATTTAACTTCACCAAGATCCCTGAAGAGTTTATTTGAGAAGGAGGAATATTGCACAGCAACAATAGCAAATGATGTGAAAGCACGTGCTGGGGCAGGTAACAGCTGGTACCAGCAGAAGGGTTACAAAATGGCAGATGACTAAAACCCCTACAGACAACCTCTGAGGGTTACCGAAATCTTGAGGTTTTGCAGGTACTGCCAAGGGGAGCTATAGATCACAGTAGGCAGATTTGCTGCTCCTCCAACAGCTCCCCTAGGAAGGGGAACAATACCTCTGAAGTGCCATCCCCAACATGATGCTCCCAGCCATGATGCAAAGAGATTTTGCTTGATTGACAGTGATGAAAAGCAAGACCAGAGGAGGGTACCTGAGCTGGACTTTCCCAAACACAAGTGCATTGGGACAGGCACCTATATACGTAACCGTAAAGCAGTAATTCATATCTTAGGGCTATCTTTGTTCTTGCTGCTTGTGATTCTTCCTTGGTTTAAATTATTCCCTTGAGTTCTATAGCAGTGCTCTGGTACATACTAATCACCTAAAATCTTATGATGCTGCCGTGACTTACATTTTGGTTCATTTTAGCCACTGTAGAAGAATAAACAAGGAAACAGAAGGTTCACCGATAACTATTTCAATAAAAACTTAAAATGTAACAAATCAGTGTCTTGTCACACATTGCCTTGAAATCCTCTCTTCACGGTACCTCATCTGAGCGGCCTTATTTCACTGACCCCAAGCAAAAGAATAAAGCCCACATAGCTCCATTTATCGTCTATTAGCTTGCTCCCACCTCTTTTTCCTCAAATTTTTTATGATAGCATCTTTTAGTGTGAACACAAGCTGCTCTGCCAATGTTTTGCTCTTAACATTCAATTAATCCAGTACGCAGTCTCTCTTTCTCTCCCTCTGGAGTTGGAACATAAGAAGGCAGTAACATGGTCCATGACTTCGGATGCTCACTAGCTCACAGTGTACCTAAGCCCCCGCACACTGTTAACCATTGCTTGGTGGCAATAAATACTGTCAGATAAGCCATGTTGCAAGGATAATTACAAAATATTGCATCAGTTAACAAGGAACTATTTGCTTGCCCAAAAAAGCATTGCTACAAACTGAAAACAAGCATATGATGAAAATATATAGCAACAGGACCAAAAGGATTTGTTGCAGCAGAGACCAAAATAGCACTTTTAAAGACCAAGTGTGAGCTGTTGAAATGTCTGAGCTGTCCAACAACTGTTGGAAAGCAGCTGGCATTTAGAAATACAAACAGGTCTAGTTTCCAGTAACTGCTTTTAATTCCCTTTACTGAAAAAAAAAGGGTTTGGGGAGGGTTTTTTTTCTTCTGTTTTTATTGAAAGCAATGCTGGTTGTTTAGGGTTTTTTTTTTTTTCTGTTATTTCTATTTTTTACATTTTCCCAAAATGTGGGTGAACATTTCAGTGATTAATAGAAAATTTCAAGACCAATTCTCTAACCCCATGCTCTATGTCAGCTTATTTGATTGGATAAAGCTGGAGAACAATCAGTGCCACTCTCACATCAGAAAAATCAATCTCTGGGGAAAGATGAAGGCCAATACCCAGGAATGTTTCTCGCTGCTGTAATGCTTTGTCCTAGCATAAACCAGCCCAAATAACTGCTCCAACGCAAAGGCACGCAATTAAAAATGAAAATAATTTCTATTTAAAGCCTACGAAGAACAGCATTGTTTCCTCTATACAGATATATATGGGTTTATATTACAATACTTTTCTTTCCCCCTTTTATTAGAGACTATAGGGGATCTGCAGGACTTCACCGCTGATTTTTTTCAAAAAATCAATGAGGCTATCATTAAACCTGCACCACCGCAGCACTGCCCAGTTTCCTCCAGGCATGTGCAGGATGGGCTATAAGCCATTGTTCTCTTCTTCCCAAGATAGGCTCGGCTACACGGTAAGCTGGGAAGCCCATGAAGAGCTGCTCTTCTTGCTATGCTTGGGACCAAAAAAATGATCAACGGCCCAGATCTCAACTTCTTAAATAGCTATTTTTAGAAGCAATGGCTGTATTGTAAAAGCTGGTAGAAAACTCCTCGCAAAGCAACATATAGAGAATATGGGGTGGTGTGAGGGGTGGAACACACATACACATGGATGTCATTTGCAAATTTGTTGGCTCCTTTTAAGCCAATTTCTTCTCTCCATTGTACTGACAAATCCAGATAATTCCTCTACAGACATGCTGTCGTAGTGCACTTGCAGCAGCGTAAACAGCACTTCGCCCTGCACACACCCCCAGACGATGAAATGCAGAGGGGCCAAAAACGGGATGCTCGCTTTGCCTCATGGTATGGCAGTCTCCCCCGGCAGGATTTCCACTGCACACACAGCAAAGAAATCTGGTTTCAGACACCCAAGTTGCTCCAGTGCTGCTATGTGCTATGGGGTCTCACCAAATGGGCTCTCCAAGCTCATCTCCCCGCGCCATGACAGACCTGCTCATGGGGAGCAACGTCCACCAGCACTGGGAATGAAGCCTATGGAACCCAACATCCGTGGTACCCAAAGCGGCAGCAGCTTTCTAAAATGAGATATATCCATTGGCTTGAAAAGCTGAAGATCACACTTGGCCTTCGTGCAACATCCAGTTATGAAATACCAGGAGAGATGACTCAAGTTTTGGGTATTTTTTTTCCATTTCAATGAAGTATTTATTCTTTGGGATAGATCCTGGATGACATTATATTACAGATAAAGCCCCTTGCTATCCTAAATAGATCCCAAACTACCTAATCTGAGGACCATCAGGGAATATTATTCTTTTCAAATTAAGGAGCTGCTGCAATTTCCAAAATATGTTGTCACATTTCCCCCCTAAATGGTTGGAATAGCACACTTCGAAAAGAGGTTTTCCACTTTTATTTTTAATTTCATCCTTTCATCTTGCATTGCCATATGTCACCATGCAGATGTTTTAAAATATCACCAGTCCATAAAAACCTTGCATTAAAAAAAATAAAGAAAACCTGTACAGCAGTTTGTCCCTTTCAGTATGTCTTGCTCTTATTTTCTCTGTTCTACAGGGTAAAGATGCTGAGAAATAACTGGGTAAAGGCTGCTCAGCCCGCCCAACTGTCCCTGCTGTTCACATCACAACCTGGTGTGCAATATTCAGGATGATATTCTTGTAATTACAGGTTTGTTATTCAAGAACGAATTGTACTATGTGCTTACATTCACTCCTATGCAGCAAAACGTTTAAAGTAAGCATTTAAACATTCATTCCTGTTATTTATTGGGATATTTACTAATTCTTGTATTTATTATCCTACATATATTAAATGTAAATATTCTCTAAAATATATAGCACATAATTACACACAGCTTGTCTTCAGGTAGTCGTCTACAGCTTCTCATCTCTTCAGCAAATCTTACATGACATTTAGGCAGATCTGGAACACCATGGCACTCATCAAAACCATCACAAAGCAAAATAAAAATAGCTCCTGCAACATCAAAACAAATCTCTCAGGGATCAAAGCGCAACATCTTGTATATGTGCAAAAATATTGCTGATTTAAAAACAAAACAGATCAAATGCATTTTAAATCAGCAATTGAGGAAATAAGCTGAAGACAAGGTTTTAATCAATAGGTTTCCTGCTCATCAGGCTAGCAAGGATATATATTTTATTTATTATATGCTAGAAATGCCACTTCTTGGAGTTGGCCAACTTTTGCTAAGATCCTGATATAAGATATTTGGGGTTCTTAAGATTGCATTGCCAAATTACTTGGCCTGCAAGTTTTCATGATGGGCATCAGGTTCAGGCTACCTTAAAAATAGGTACATTTTTTGAAACATCGGCTGCTAAAAGGAACAAGGGTAAAACAGGATCAAGAATTCTCTCTTTGAAGTGTTTTGGAGCAAGGACTTACAGTTTTGGCAGCAACAGCCTGTGTTTTAAAGACAGCAAAAGATATAATCTAAGAAAACCAAACTTGCTCAAATTAAAAGCCTCTGTAAAGCACATTTGTACCAGTTGACTAGATTCTTAATTCTTTAAGATTACACGCTCTCTAAACACATACAAGCACATCTTCCATCTGCTGCCATCCCTACACCATCACCACCACTCCCCACCCCAGGGTCAGGAGGGTCAGGATTTCTTACTCCTGATATTCTGCACTCAGCTGAGATGTGAAACTCTGAGTAAAAGTCTTTTTCTGCTGGCATTATTCAAAATACTTGCTGGTACCCAGATAATCTGGCGAAAGGAAAAAGGTTAGAACCAGCCCACCCCAAACTTCTAAATGGAAACAGCAGGGAATCAAGTAAAAAAAAAAAAAACCAACCCAACAAACCACCCACAAAAAATCCACGTCAACACTCTAATTAACATTTTCTTCCCTTCCCATAAGAAATAGTTCTGCTGGCTGCAAACAAATTCCAAACCCCAATATTTTTAGAAATTATTATTATCTACGAAGCACTAATTTTACAGGATTCTTTGCTACAACAATACTGTCTTTGCATTACACAGTCCCACTCTACTTTCTCCCACAGAAGCAATGACTCACCAAGAGCAAAAAAAAAAACCAGAAGAAAAGCTGTATGTGATGGTGTAAACAGGTGGTATTTTAATAGAGGGCTTTTTTTCACTGCTTCTGTTGGCTGCTTTTAAAGCCTGTGCAGGGGGCTGGATGGACAGAGCCTGTATAACTCTTAGGAAAAAAAAAAATAAATCCTATTTTTAATAAATGCCAGAACGATGGCTTCTCTCACCTTGCTGCATATTCTGAAACCACAACAGCTCATACATAGATAACCAAGATTAAAGCATCCTTTTCACTTTTTAACACCCTGGTTAAACCAGCCACTTTTTTATTCACCCTGCCACAACTTGGGTGGTTTGTTTTATTCTGTTTTGTTTTTTTAAATAAATAAATCTAAGGGAGCACTTTCATGCTACAGGCTGCCAGTTGAATTTTATGGCTTTAAATACTGAAAAAAATGGACTGCCACAAATATAGTGCTTCACAAGCAGATGGGCCCCGTTGCTGTAAAGCTCGGGTACCGGATGTACCGACTCTGAAAAACTCATTAGAAAAAACCCTTCTTACTTCCAATTTCTTTTCAAACCTCAGGTCTTTCCCCTGCATGTCTCCCTGGACCTTCCTGGAGATGGAGGGCTGCCAGAAATAGTAAAACTCAGCCTTGTATTTGTGCAAAGTCTGCACTGCCATTGTAACGTCAGAAATCATCTATACTCTGGACTCTGGTACAGAGCCAAAAACCAGGAGAAATCTCCAGCTCTTTCACCCCAACATGGTATTAAGTAAGGAACAGGCTGTTGTTGTAGGGGCAACATCAGCATTTAAGATATACATATCAACCAGCATGTAATCTAATGAGAACCTTTTATCCCAGAAAAACATCTTGATTTGAGCACAGGCTGCCATCACGGTGGTCCGTCACAACCGAACTCAGTCCACTTTTTATTTATATGGCTGGATGGGTTTGGTGCTCAGTGAAGGCTTAATTTAAGGCACCCTTACCAAACACAGCTCTTGATTTCATCATCTTGTCACAGCCCAGTAGAGACACCAAGCTCTGCCCTGCTTTTGGACCTTGGTTCCTTGTAAAACCATCCTATGACTTTGCAAGGTGAAGAGATGCCCATGTACCACCAGACACAGCCCTTGGTATTCATTCTGCTGACTCCAGCTTCTCCCCCTCCAGTGCTCCCGCAGTCCCTGAAGGCCACAGTGGTGACTTGCCCTCCTGGCAAATGCCCAGTTAAGCTTTTACAGATATGTTCACATGATCTCCTGGGATAAGAAGTTCCCCAGCATGCAGACTGCTATCCTTATTAGATTCCGTGTTTATATTGTTGAATAACCTAACATATGAGCAAGAGTGAGTAATAGTTCAATTCTAACAATAAAAACTCAAATATTTTTCAGACTAAGGGGAATAAATAAAGCCTGGTGAATGGAGGATGGGTGGAAACAAATGCAGAAGGGCTTTGAAAGGCAAAGAGCACCAGTTTATCATGCATAATTGCAGCAATGTCCTATGTAGCAGAAGGCAAACAGATCCTGCTGAAGAAAAAGCCATCAAGAGGCTGCTGGAAGGTATGCGGTTTTAATCAAACACTTTCACAGCCAAGACAAGCATTTTCTGGAGTGCAGACCTCACTATCTCCAATAAGATCCAGAGTGATATTGAAATCCTATCCCCAATTACTCCGTTCAAACCAAACCAACCATAGACCGTATCTGGAACAGCAACCACCCTCTGACATTCAACTTTAAACATTTTTTTACCCAAACAAAAACATAGCATAATGGACTCTTGTAACTAGCATAAATACTTCTACTAACATTTTGTTTAAAAAAAGACTGCGTAAAATAAATAACCATTTCTCTGCAGTGCATCACTCAACACAGACACTCAGAAAATTAGAATACGGCAGAAGCAGAGCAAAGCAAAGGTCATCCATTTTGTTCTCACTTAGGAAGAGCATTATATTGACGCACTGATCAATTCTGGGTAAGAAATTATTCCCAAGGGGTATTGAAGAGCCAGCTACAGACCTCTAAAAACTTAAAACATCTTAGCTCGTTGAGAGATCTGCCCATCTTCCCTCACCACTAATGCAGAAGAAAAGATAGACTAATCCTGGACAAACAAAACAGAAAGGCCGGATGATGGATTTTTGGGTACTAGCAGGTCATATGACCAGTTCATAAAAAAAAATTAATATTACATTTTAACAGCCACTGAGTTTGTTCAGGAGGGATGCTGAGCATCACCCCATCACTATCACCAGTGTAGGAAGCACCACGTGCTCCTGTACAGAGAAGTGAGGCAGAAAAATCTGAAGATCATTTTACACTGAGAAAAATGCCCTTTAATGCACAGATATTGGAGAACAGCAATCTAATTTGGATCACTGTTGTGAAAAATGCAGCTTATGAAGGGTGCGTGTGCCCAGAGATGGGTTTTAGGACTTCAGTTCCTAAGTACAGACTCAGTTAATGAGAAGTGGACTTAAGAACTAGAACTGGAGAGTAAGCGTAAGCACCAAACCGAATTAAAGCCCTAATGAGGATAAAAACCCCATAGAGTTTAACTGGGAGAGCATGCAACCCTTATCCTATTTCTTCAGCATTACACAAATCCGTGAAACATCCATAAAGACACACTGAACAATTCATTTGGTCAACACGATGTTACTACACCTTCAACAATTTTCAGTCAACATAATGATGTTAAATCCCAGTTTTCCACCAGGGGACAATGTAAATGTGGGAGCAAGGTCAGTGCACCCACTCCAGATTTTCCAAAAGCTATGAGTACTTGAAAACGGGACATTTAAACACCATTTCTCAGGCACAACTCTGGAAAATTCATTGGGTCTAGAAAAGACGACTTGTTAGAAGATTACAATGACTTGTTGCCTTGTTCTTTGCCTAGAAGACTTGTTGCTTTGTTGGTCATGGTGCTTGCTTTCTCCAGTTTTTCAGCATTTCCCCTAAAGAGCATATGTGTGTGTGCATATCTCATGATGGACATTATCAATGTTATTTGCTCGCCCTGGATAAACCTGTTGCCAGCACCTGCGTCCCCTACAGATAGAAAACTCCCACCCATCCCAAAAAAAATCTGGCTTCACAAGCAACCTTGTGAACTTCCCAATAAGAACTTGCAATAGTCTCAAAAAATTTATTTGTTAAAATATAAATGATCTTGATACAGTTGTAGAAACTACCTCTGGATTTTTCATCTCCTAGTGACCCAACAGCTCTTCCATAACATGTACACAAACACATGTGTGAGGTTGCTTACCAACATCTAGGAAGAAAACAAGCAATGCATGCTCTCCTTTCAGACCAATATCATCAAATACTTAGAAAAAGCAATTAGAATGATTCCAGGATGGCAAGAAATGTTTCCTTCTGAGTGTGAAGTTTGCAAGAGATTATGTAAAACACAAAGATAGGAGTTAAGTTCTTTAAATGAAGCCAGGCACCACAAAACACTTCACATTTTCTGCTTATGTATAATACTATGAAACAGAGATTCTTCTTCTCTTCAGGAAATAAGATATGAACACAGGAAGAAAGGAAATACCCCATTTTCCCCTAGAGCCTTTGATAGACTTCCTAAAATTTCTATACAAGGATGAAAGGTGTTTCCAATGAAATATTCGGGGGCGGGGGGGGGGAAGAGGCACTAGGATTCTTCCTATTCAGGAAATCCCTCAAAAAAATCCCATCTATACACCATTTTTCAGCGGCTTTACAGGAGCTTTGGTTTTTTGTTTTTCTTTTAATAGGCGGAATACATTTTTCAGTGCATAACCCAATGAATGAATTTGCTTTTTTGCTCACAGGGATTTGGCACAAAGTCCTGGGAACCTGCTGATACCCTACAAAAAAAAATATGTAGTGAGCTATTCTAACGCACAGGATTTGATTTTTGTTATCATTTGATGTCTGTTTTAACATCCTTACCAGCCATTCCCATTGTTCCCCCATTTATTCTCTAAGGTGAAATTCAGCTTTA
Source organism: Phalacrocorax aristotelis (assembly GCF_949628215.1). Taxonomy (NCBI): domain Eukaryota; kingdom Metazoa; phylum Chordata; class Aves; order Suliformes; family Phalacrocoracidae; genus Phalacrocorax; species Phalacrocorax aristotelis. The sequence continues at coordinate 32,297,024 of NC_134282.1, forward strand.
TAATTATGTTTGTACTTACTGTAATACAAATGCCTTCTTCCAAGATGACTCAGAGGAAAAAACACATTTTAATACCTACTGAATTTTGCCCATGGTATTTACCTAATAGTTTCTGATGATGCCTCCCTCTTTGAATCACTTCTGTGGGTTTGAGTGATACACATAGTTTTCTAACTGGGGGGACGGGGCGGGGCGAAGTAATGAAAAAAGCATGTTTGTTTTCTTATTTGACTGAAAGTATCTATTCAACAATAGTTACACTGTATGCATAAGTAAAATATTAAATCACTTTCTGTTCTAAAAAAATCCACATTTACCTCTATTTTTTTTTTAAATACATATTAGCAATGCTTAGTCAGTGTGAAGAGCTATAATCTGCTAGGGATATGACTTATCTCAGATTAGAACAAGGAAAACCAAGAGCAATTCAAGCTCCCCTAACACACTTGCTTTGTATCTCATAAAGGGGTCTAATGAACAGGAATAGAAACCAATCCTTCATTCTCAATAAGTCTTGGATATGCAGTCAATTGAAAACAGCGCACATAGGTATCTAGGTGATGATGATCTCTGCAGCAATCATGAATGACATGATTAAATAAAACAGACTCAAAAAACAATTTTATCTGAATAGGGCTTAGGGGTGCCAGCTACTAATAAGAGCGTTAGTGTCAGAGTAGCAAGCTACTGCATGTACTAAAATGATATTAAAATCCACTTTTTCTCTCTGACACTGTTGCTTCTCCATGAACACTGGGGAAAAAATCATATGTAAGGTGCCTTCAGCTTGGGTTTGTGCTTGTACGGACAGGAGAACAACTGCCAAGGGATGGCTTGTTGGGTCTGTCATACCTGTTCTGAGATGGAGTAACATCTAAGGAAGGGAGAGACGTAGCTGTGAAGCAGAACCAAATTAGCGAATGAGCAGAAAACAAGGAGGATGGTGATGAAGTATAGTAGCACTGCATACAAAACCTACCAGTGCATCGCATCCTCTTTGTGGCTCACCACCAAAGTTGATGATGTTTCTGGACTTGAAAAATAGATGCAAAACCAAGTCACTGGAATTGGGCAAGGTCCTAACACAGGTTTTTGTCCAAATGCAGGTTTTAGTATCTTACTCTTATCTCACATCAGGTTCAGCCAATTCAGTGGGTCCGAAGTCACATGGTTATGTGCACAGAGAATTATGGTTTCCTGCTGTTCTGCTTGCTTTCTATTTATTACCGAATACATCGTGCGTCTGGTTTACATTCACAGCTGTCTCCTGTGGCAGGAGACAGATTACACAGCTTTTGTGGTTCCCCTTTGGGTCACAGGACATAGGCTAAGACAGGCAGGATTTTAAAAAAACAAAAACAAAAACTAAAAACCAGAGGCTTAACACCCAGAGGAAAGTACTCTTGCAGGATATCAGACTCTAGCTTAATTCCTATCTTGGCATCAGGAGTATTATATCATACTCAGGCTGGATAAGTATGATGTAATTTTCCGTACTCGTATTTTATCTTAGCATCATATTAAAATCCTGTCATTCTCATGTTTGCTTTTCCCAAGAGAACTTGAATCATTAATGCATCACGCTAACTCTAGCCTGTAAAAGGTTTTTTTATTATTTTTATGTTTGATTAAGGAGGAGGAAAAATATCTTTAAAAGCATCATTGGAAGAAGAAGAGTGACAAATGCAAGAGGAGTCTAATTACAAAAAGGAAAAAAGTTCATTTAAAAATGCTATAAACTTCCCTGCAAAGGCTCATTTTTATGTTTTATTTCTATGAATGTACCTGCAAAAAACATACCCCAAAAACCCCACACTAAGCCCTGCACTACCACAACTGCTGGTTCCTGCCTTCCCAGCTGGCTGCCACATCCAGCAGAAACCTTCCACTATCACCCTGGAGCAGGGAGGCAGTGGTGTGTCCTGCCAATGGATTTTATCCAAGAGATGCAAGTGTCAATGAAGTTTTCCAGAACTTGTGGGTGGATTTTACAATGAGAAAAAATAGACTGGAATGTCATTACAATACAAAACCAAATCATTCCCCAATTAACACTGAAATAAGAAGGTATTGAGGAATTTTTCTGCTAAACCAGCTATAAAGTTTTCCAATTCAGAGAGATATTTTTGGTACTAGTTTCTGACTTTACACTTTTTTTTTTTTTTAATTCTTCTTGTGCTCTTCCTTCTCTTCTATCAGTTTCCCAGTACCTTCTATGATCGCCTTCCTTGGACCAATATCCCAGTACATTCACAATCACCTTCCCTGGACAAAGGTCCGTCTCCAACCTGTCGGTCTCTACTACTCAGAGGTATTTTTAGGGGCCTCCCAAACCATGCTGACACTTGTCCGAAAAAATCCCAACCACACCATTTGTCCAGTGAGACAATCTTCCTGCATTGATATATCATCAGGTTGACAAGAAAGTCCTTCAGAGTTACCAGCTTACCTGCTACTTCAGAAAATAAGACCCAACCTTTGTCATTAATAACAAAAAAAATTACTATGAAAAACATTTTCAACATCATTGCACTCATTTCGTTATGGGTTAACATGTTCATCCTTACACCACTCCCTCTCTCACATACATTCCCACTGAAATGGCTCATGCCATTCCTGTGCTGACACAACTCCTGAGGAATAATAACATGAGAAATGTCAGCACGCTCCTGCAACCTTCCCCCTCCTTACTCATCCTCCCATCATTAGACGGACATTAATAGGGAAAATGAAGTGGAAAACCAGAAACGAGAACATCTTCTGTGGGTGTTAAGGACCACTCAGCTGGTGGTAGGCAGGACTTATAAAAGGACAGATGGGAGACCCATCGTTCCCATCACATACTAGAGATTGCCTGCTATTTATTTTTAGAGATATTTTGCAAGTCCCTGTCAATAACATTGCCATATCGTAGCTGAATAGGCTGTGGTCACACTTCTCAGAAAAAAGCACCCAGGTTACAGTCAAAACGAAATAAACCCAACAAAAATCTTGTTAGTGATTTTCTCAAAGTCTCATCTGTGTAGCGATGCAGCTACAAGCATCATCCTCCTAAAAGGATTTCAGTCAAAGCCTTCAGCCTTCTGATTTGGACAGTGTAATTAGAAAATACACTTTCTAACAAATCACAAGGAACAAGTAAAACCCCCTCTTCCTGAAATAAAACTTTTCCAGAAAATGACTCTGTGGTTATTGCTTCTCCCTGTGGAGGAGAGGATGGCATGGAGCACCCCTACTGAAAGGTGCTTATGTAGAGCAATCATAAGCCCACTGCAGAAGAAGCTGCAGAAGAGCTGCAGAAGAGTCACCAGGCAGCCAAATTTGAAGCATCTGCTGACAGCAAAGGTTTTCCTCCCCCTATGTTCATCCAGAGTCCATTCTATCAAAAGCATGAACAGAGATCCCATTCAGTCTGTGTTTTCACAGTGAAACCAGCACATAAATAAATTAATAGGTTACTTAGTGGCACAAGTAGTAGATGTGTGACCTGACCTGAGGAGGAACCTGTAGGCTACCTTTAGGGAAATTTGCTCAGCACTTTACAGGCACAATGTACCAGCATTCCTACTGTGAAGTCCAATGCATCACCAAAAATAGCACTTGAGCTTTTAAGCTAAATCCTGCCTTTCTTTGGCCCTTCCCAAGAAGATAGCAATAAAAACTTGTTCTGCCAGTGTATCATCATCCTCACTACATTTTCTTTCAAAGCTTCCTCAAAGAGAAATTATTTCTAGCCGCACCTTGGCTGCTACAGCTGTAGAAGCAAATCCTGTGCAACAGACCCTGTCCAGCCATGGAGCTTCTAGACATCTTCTTACGCCAAGTATTGATAAAAAGTCTTAGGCTAAGAAGAAATCAATCTAAATTTATTCAGATTGATATTACTATAGGAAAAATCCCATATTCTGAGCAACTGTACCAAAATTACACACTGTGTGGGAAGAGCTGATTTGCTTATCCAGGAATGGATGGTTTCTGTTCTTATAAAACATTTCTCATGAGTTTAACCTAAATTTAAGTAACAAAAGGGACTCTGTGAAATTAAAGCATCTTTTCAGTAATCAGATGTAATGAAAAGAAGCCTTTAAAGAGTCAAGAATAGAACTGATAACAGAAAGGGCAGTTGGAGTAGGGAGGTTGATTATGGCAGACCAGTCCATGGAAAGTCAGCACTTCCCTTCTTAAAGTCCTTATTTTGGACTCCGCTCAGAAATTTTGAAATTTGAGTCTTCCTCTTTCTTTCCAGATATTAGTGCCAAATAAATAGTATGAGCACAGCTAACACACAAGAATTTCCATGGTGACACAGAGGAGAAGAGCAACCATAACGTCTTTGTGCATGAGCACTGGGTTCCCAGGATGTTCAGATGTATGTTGTCAACCATTAAGTTCTGCGGGTTTGGGAGATCCTTGCAGACATGAGCTCTGTTCAGCCGGGTCTCAGCATCAAATCCCATGCACCTTTTCATGGAAACATGGGCGCATATAATCATGTGGAAAAAAAAAAAAATCAAAATGGGTTTAAAAAAAAAAAAGACCCAATGTTGATGGACTCAGTCTTCCTAATAAAGGAAGGATGCTGTGTCCCATAAAGACATACATGCAGGACACAAGTCCAATAAAACCAGTAGTCTCATCTAATTCGTGTTCTGTCACCAAGCACAGCTGTGCCTTGCATTTTGAAGGGAAAAATGAGAAACCTAATTGCATAAAAAAGTTTGTTTTGAAGTTCTACACTGACAGGTTGCCCTTATGACCTGAAGGAGACATGCTTGCTTGGCTCTTAAAAGCTTTGTGGGTTCAATTTTATTCTATTAATACTTTACTGTTAATTCTGAATACACTCATCAGCATACCAGGTCTTCAAAGGAATCCTGCTAAGCTGCCGATGCTAATAACCTGTGGTGACAATGAGTCTCCTAAGCTAATGGGGTTTGGTATAAGTAGATGCTTCCAGCAGTTTTGCTACTTTCTATTCCATTAAGTGACCCTGTCCTCATACTTCAGGACTGAGAATTTTCATTCCACTTTCTTCACGCTATTCATTATTTTGTCTGCTTCGCACTTTTTCCTCCTCCAGCATTTTCAGTCAGTTAAACGTTCATGATTAGTTGCAACTATTTTCTTTTCCTTTGTTTTTGGGGGGTTTTGTTTGCCCTTTTTTTGTTTTGTTTTATTAAATGTTATGCCATTTGGCCCTACAACTCCATTCCTTTTCTCTTTATAACAGTTGGAAAAGGCATTAGGCAGTACCACTACTAGTACATAAGCTAATGAAACATCACTCAGCTCTCTGCTGTAATGAAATACTTTTTTCCCCTCATAAAGGTCTGCTCCACAAGGCTTGCCTATCTTGTCTCTGCCAATTAACTGTTACCGTGCTGAAAATGAAAAGTTCTCCCCAAGCTCACCCACTAACACAGCGTGGCTTATCATCTGAAATAACCATCTTGTGATGGTTATTCACAAACGTTAAGTGTCTTGCATTCATCAGCAAGAAATTCATCCCAGGTAAAGAAGGCAAAGGTGAAGTGATACTTTGATATGAAAAAAATTTATCTAATGGTTTCATGCCACCAGGAGGAAGAGATGTGCCTGCCCTACCACTCCTGGGGAAAGGTTACCTCCTCTTCCCCTTTCTCCGCCTAGCTCAACGCTGGTGTTTACTAGACTTCTACTAGACTTAGCAAAAGGACACAAACCCAACTTCCCTTCCACTCCAAGGACTTTCTAAGTGAGTCAGCACAGACCCAGGGATGATGAACATCTCAGACAATGAAAGGACAGAGCAAGGCTGCACAGCCCTCAGCAAAATCATAGAATCATTAAGATTGGAAAAGACCTCTAAGATCATCAAGTCCAACTATTAATCCAACACCACCAGGCCTCCTAAACCATGTCCCCAAGTGCCACGTCTACATGTTTTTTGAACACAAAATGGTTTGTTTGGTTTTTTTCAGTCTTTTGAACAAAAGACCTGGACTGTCTTCTCCTGCTTTACTGTCACACTAAAAACATGGTTCAATGCTTATTACCCTCTGCTTTTTTCTGCACATAGCAGACTTTCAGGAGACCAAATTTTTTGGTTAGCAAATCTGGCCTGAATTACATAAATGCTTTTCTAACTAATCATTAGCTGATTTCACATGGACCTATAGCTGCACTTATTTATGCAGAATAAAAAGCATTTCACAGATTCAATTGCAATTTGGGTGATGGCATAGCGTCACAGAACAGTTCAATGGTGTCCTTCCATGGCCATGTAACCACCTGCATGTAAGATTCATTTGCTAAATTGCATATAGCCATTTAAGCAAACATATGATGGCACATTAGATCCTATAAAAGCTTGCAAATAAAAATTTTCAAAATATCTTGGCATTACATAGAGTTTTAGCAGGCTCTAAGAACCAGGGATGCTTAGGGCAGTGCAGAGAGACTTAAAAAAAAAAATAGGCTTGCATGTCAGGTCTTGATATCACAATACAGAAGTGTGCCAAGGGGGCAGGAAATAACATGCCTCTTTTTTTTGTGCTCTACAACACCTGCTTGCAGGGACCTCCCTGAACATACAACTCAGTCCCCTTCAGTTCCTCTGGTTTTCCAGATAGCCGTTTTCCACTTATAATTATGAATACACATTAAGTTAAATACCTTGTATTTATGGTGACACTCATCACATCAAATGACCAGCTCCAAATAGCTTCCCAAAATTAAAGGAAGGAAAGAATCAGGTTACTTGTTGCCCAAGAAGTTGTCTCACATCTTTCATTTCCCTTCTGTTGGGCAATTTCACATCAGACTTCTTCTGAAAGTGTGAATTAATGCATTAACTTACCCTTAGGGATAAAACCTCCTTGGTGACAAATGGCTGACAATTATAAAGATCCGTGAAAACAAAGTCCTTCTGCAAAGTCATTTGTGTAACAAATACCAACAGAACTAAATTAATTGAAGGCATCATGGAGAAATCTGTTTTCTGGAGGGATGTACAAGAGGATTCACTAACAGGTGTATTTACTTTGATAACAAGTTTTTCCTCATCTGATAAAGAACACAGGAAAAAAAAAAAATGCAAAAAATGGTGAAAAACAGAAAAGCAGGTGACAGATGCCAGCCTGACAAGCAGAACAAATGGGATGGAAACAAGGTGGGGATGGCTGAGGAGCTCAGACACAGGGCTCATCTCTGGCGTGATGGGAAAGGGAGTGAGAACCACCAGTCCAGATGCTGAATGGATTTGAGAGAGGTATATGACTGTATTAGTCAAGGCATGAACTAATGGCCTTGGAGCCTTGCAGTAAGCTCAGATGGAAGAAACCTGAATTCTTTGAATTATTTAGGAAGAAGGAGGAAGACAGACGCGGCCCAGAAGGGTAGTTCCTTGCACAGATTAGGTTTAAGATGATGCTCAGATTACAAGCAGGATCAAGAGATTTTAAACAACCCCAAAGCTCTCCACAAAGATTTCATTAAAGAGCTCTGCTCCTGCATTAACTGCATCTTTCCTACCAAACATCAGTCAAGCTGCTTAATATTTAGTGCATCTGGGTTTTTTCCTTTCAAATACCTGAATTGTGGCTTATACAACTTTCCCACCTCAGTAGGATGACTGCAAAAATGCACGTAATAATATATGAAAAAAATGCCCAGAATCTGAAGTTGAGGGCCACTTGGGGAAGGATGACAGCAACCCTCAGCGTGCATTATTATTCTGCTACCATTAAAATCCTATTTTTCCCTATTTCATGTACATGCCTGCTATATTTTACCTTATTAGGAAGAAAAATACTGTGGCTGCAGAGAGATGCCCAACATTCAAGACAGATCTGAATCAGAATACTCTAATCACCTCAGACACCGCTGATGGCTCTTTTGCTCCCATAGTCAAATCTTCCCTTCTCAAAGGGTCCTTACCACTGCATTTTATTTGCTAAATGAAGTGGACTTGGCCAGCTTGCTGCTACCAAATACTGCCCTCACCCTGCACGAATACACTGTGATTTCTCTGGAAACCTATTAACTGCTGCTAGCTCCATTAATACACCATCTCGCTCCTGATAAAGACCTTGGCAGCTGTTTTGGACAACAAACCAAGACCTCTGAACACAACTGCAGCCTTTCACATCCGTGCAGCCTTTTTTCTAAGTTTATCTACAGCATAAAGCTCCTAAACCTTAGCATTAGACCAAATTATGCAGTCATTTCAAACACTGCATTAAAATACCATCCAGCTACTATAAAAGGAAAAATGAATGATTCTAGGAGGCAGCTCTGCGGCAGACAAGCCAGCGTGGCTCTGAAGATAAGAGGCAGCTGCCAGAGGTAAATATAAGCATTATTTATGGATGTGGTGTTCTTGCTCATTTAAATTTCGAAAAGTGCTGGAGATGCAGACCAAGAGCAGACAGGCAGCTCTCCCCGCAGGGCTGCAGATGCATGGGGTCTACAATAAAGCCCACATTTAGCGTTGGTGCCACAGCAAGGAAAAGCTGTACTACAAAGTAGTGGCAAGTTTTACATTTAAAACCAAGTGTCTCCTTAACTGCCTCTCCTTAATTTCGGAAATACCAGTAGCTCCAGTGACGTGGGGCCATACTCAAACGTTAATACCATGATCAGACACAACCTCTTAACAACTCACCATGATTTACTGAATGATCAGAAAAAACTGATGGCACATTACATTTTGCAGGGTCTTCCTGAAGAACCACAAGCTCATTCCATAATCCTTGCAATACTCTGAGGACAGGAACTGACTACACACCAAGAAATAGCAGACAGCTTGAAATGAGAGCTCAGTTCACAACATTATTTGTATCCTGGTTATGGCCCTGGTCAAGTAAGTGCTATCACACAACTTGCACTCTCCTGGGTGAAAAAAAGTAAAGTGAAATCTGTACTTCTCGTGAAGAACTTGCTCAGCTGAAGATGATGGCACTGGCAACTGCTGGTACACAGGGGGCAGGGGGCAGTGCTTTTGCTTTGTTTGAGTCCTACCTTCTTGGCGGACCTCAATATAACATTTTAACCTGTTAACCTGATTTAGATGCTCCAAGGTCATCCAGCAAAACAACCGTATGCAGGCGAGACTCAAAAATTCTTGACTTATCAAAAGAAACACAGAGTTGACCAAGCCAACATTTCTGCAAAGCTTAAAAATGGCACTCAACTCATGGGGGCAAAGCCATCAGTAAAAGTCATAAGTAAAGATATGTAAGATAAGTAAACAATATGAATAAACTGAAAGGAGATGGTTGCTAATTGCAGCTGTCTCCTTCAGCACTGTAGGCTTCAGGCTGCTGGGATGTCTGACTGCAAGTTGTCCCCACAAGGACATTTTACAGTACCTTTTACCCAAGCATCAAAGTATGTCAGAATAAAATATCTAGTTTTACATAAATTACTGCGAAGATTAATAGAACAAACCCAGGAAGAGAGCCTGATATAAATTTATAACTGTCATAAAGGAGAATGTTTCAAAGAAGGAGTTGCCAAGCGCTCAAACCACTGTTTAAAAAAAGCCCAAACCACAGGACAGTGTTTCTAATCAGCATACAATAACAACGCAGCAAGCAAGCATGCAGACAGAGAGGAATGTGGCATCACTGCAAATCCAACAAAGGCATCCTCTCCATGCGCTTCTGGGGCTACGGCTCGGGAAAATGGAAGAGAACAGGCTTGACGATATAATAAAGTCCAAACTCTGCTCTGATGCCTCCAAACCTCTGAAGGAAAGGATTACTCCAGGCCACCTGCATCTCCTCTAAACTATTAAGCAGGGGTGACAATTGTCACAGCTGGCCCCTGAGGTTACAGGTGTCACAGAAGCCAGACTGATCACAGCATGATCACATTAACATTTGCCATTTCATGGAAAGTATTTCTACGTCGAGTTGATCCATATATATTCCAACACTGTTTGATGAAAGGGATTAGTAAACATCAGCCCTTGTGCAGAGCACAGAAAGTGAAACAATGCTTGAACCACTATGGGCAAGGCCAAGCAGCCGCACTGAATACGATAGCTGTCTCTTTAGCATGGAGTAGATGCATGTAGGAACCTCATCAAAGCTCAAGAACCCATCCCAACATAAGACCTCAAGGCTTTTTATGTAAGAATGTTTATTTCAAATTAAAGCTCCATACTTCTCCTTTCAAATAACCCAAAATTCATAACAAGTTAGAAGACAACCAAGAAGCCCAGGTCTGTAAGTACCTCATCTACAGAACCAATGGCTCCCTCAGGGGAGACACAACTTCTTCAATAACGAACTCTCCCTGCTATCCTGAGCTATCTCATCAGTGATGTTGGAGGTAGACTCCCACTTCACCCATAGAGCCCAATAATTTCCTATTTCTGCTCACAGTTTAGACAACAGGTTTCAGAGCCAAATAAAATTTCTTAGAATTCCTTCTTTTGCCAAATTTTTGCTCTTCTTTTAATAACAGCTACACTGTGCAGGCTGCCTACGTAAAATTGTTCAAAGCCTGGAAAGGGACTTGGTAGATCCAAGCTGCTGCTCTTGGTGTAAAAAAGCAAGCATGTGCCAAAATGACATTTTTACAATCCTTTTTTGAGAGCCACTGCAGTACAGTCTTTTCCAGACAAACTTCTCTGAAACTTTCAGTGTATCAACAAGCTATGCAAAAAACAAAGCATTTCAGCATCTGAAAATTAAAGTAGCTGCTATGTACATCATCCCTCTGTCAGGAAAAGCAGCTGCCTATGACTACAGGGAATCGTGGTGGAACAGTCATGTCTGAAAATCCTCAAAACCTCAATCACTCCATCCATTTGAGCCAACTATAATGCTCTTTTGTAAAACACACAGAAAAATAATCAGCCCATTGATTTCCAACAGTGCCAGCAGTCCAATTAGTCATAACTGGAATTATCAGACGTCAGTAATCTTTGTAAAGTCCCAAAATATCAAATTAATCCTACTCTTCCTTCCTGATTCAGATGGATCTGAATCCAAGTCACCTCTCCTGCTTCCCAAGCCAGAGGAAGACCAGAAGAGCTCTTATCATGGTGAAGTTCCAGTTACAGCATCTCAAATTCTGCTCTAGTATGTGAAGCATGAGCAAGTCTGTAGCGAACCTGCTACCAGAGAGAGGTCACTGTCACAGAAAATTTGGTGGTCAGGATGCTAATGTTGTAAGGACAGTGAATAAAAAGCATGGGTAATGCCTATTTCTTCTTAACACAATTCATGGCTTCTTACAAAATTATTTCATCACAGAGATTACATCAACCTTTCCCACCAGAACCATGTGCTCCTTTGTCTCCCCCCAGAAACCACAATCACCACAGCCTAATCTTTCATTAATTGTGCTAGATTTTGGTGACAAGCCTTTATAAGTGAATACCTGAGGCTCGTGTGCAGAGACATCACCAAAAACATTTTGGAAAGCACTTGAGAAATTCATGCTTAGCCGTTTTAGGTAGCAAGAGGGGCTCTTTGATTTCAACAGAAGGAGCATGTAGGTAAAACTGTTTCAAAGCTGTTTCAATCAAAACCTGGTGGCCCAGATTAAAATATTAGAAGAAACAGTTTAATTGAACCTGCTAAGTTGTGCAGTAAAGTGGTTGAAGGCACATTGCTGCATGTTGTTCCACCATCCAAGTGCAAGGTCCTGCACTTTGGTCAGGACAACCCCTGATATCAATACAGGCTGGGGGATGAAGAGATTGAAAGCAGCCCTGCAGAGAAGGATCTCAGGGTACTGGTGGCTGAAAAGCTGGACATGAGCCAACAATATGCTCTTGCAGCCCAGAAGGTCAACCATATCCTGGGCTACATCAAAAGCAGCATGACCAACAGGTCGAGGGAGGTGATCCTGCCCCTCTGCTCTGCTCTGGTGAGACCCCATATGCAGTGCTGCTTCCAGCTCTGGAGCCCTCAGCACAGAAGGACATGGACCTGTTGGAGCAGGTCCAGAGGAGGGCCACAAAAATGATCCGAGGGCTAGAGCACCTCTCCTGTGAAGAAAGGCTGAGAGAGTTGGGGTTGTTCAGCCTGGAGAAGAAAAGGCTGCGGGGAGACCTTATCGCGGCCTTCCAGTACTTAAAGGGGGACCATAGGAAGGATGGGGGCAACCTCATTAGCAAGGCCTCTTGTGACAGGACAAGGGGCAATGGTTTTAAACTAAAGGAAGGTAGATTTAGACTGGATATAAGGAAGAAATTTTTTTACAAAGAGGGTGGTGAAGCGCTGGAACAGGTTGCCCAGGGAGGTAGTAGATGCCCCATCCCTATAAACATTCAAGGTCAGGTTGGACAGGGCTCTGAGCAACCTGATCTAGTTGAAGATGTCCCTGCTCACTGCAGGGGGGTTGGACTAGATGACCTCTAAACGTCCCTTCCAACCCAAACCATTCTGTGATTCTCTGATCACAGCTGTTGGGAAGTAACCTCCAGCAGAAGAGTGGTTATAGTTACATTTTAACTTTTCTAACAATTTCTTAAGTCTGTGCCCAAGATGCAGGAGAAAAGTACAAATATGACATCCATTATAAGTCCATTACCAAGATACGGTAAGAGCACTTGTGTGCCATTTGTTAGGGGAGATTCAAACCTTGCACAAAGGCAACACTTAACTTTTAAAGATTAAAGCTCAGTAAAGTTACTGAGCTTAAACACACAATCTCAAAAGGGGAGAAAAGATTTTTATTTTTTTTTTTTTTTTTTTTTTCTGGAGAAAAGGAATCAAAGTATCTACAGCTGACCCCCCTGACAACATACCATGTTCTTACTTACTTGCGACACAATAGACTGCTCTTGGAGACATTACTCAAGATGTTGCAAATTCTCATATAACTGTACAGCAACAAGGGGGAACCAAGGGACCAAGTGTGGTGAGATCCCACACTCAACATTCTTAAACTTGGGGGGGGTGTGTGTGGGATGTGTGTGTAATGGATGGATACAAGAATGCTAGATGCAGAAACAGCAAAAACAAGTATTGCAGCAGACTAGAGCTTATATACTTTGGAGGATATATGAAGAAAACAGAAGTTTTTCTCTTCACGGGCCATATTTAGAAAAAAATAAAACATGTGTTTGCTGACATTGTAATCCTGAGACAGACTGTAATAGAGAAGTTACACATTTCACGCAGTGCCAGCCCCACAGTTAGCAGCAGTGCAGACTACACTCAAGTTTGATAGTGGCTGTTCGAGGTGTGACTGTTCCAAAGCATCAAGCAAGGAGCCAGGTTGTGAGAGGTCTGAAGAAAAGATAATGGGAACCTCCTACAGAGAATCTCCAGCTCCTCCCATACAAGAACTGTGACTAACATAAGCACTTAGGACCCCACCAAAACTTTCCTGGAGGTCTTAGGTCACCACTCTGCTGTGGGATGAATCAGTGCTACAGCTGACAAAACGACATATGAAGACCACTGCTAGTATCACATATACTCAGCAATGCACAATTCTGCTTTGGAGAACACTTATACAATCATAAGTCATTAAAACAGTTAAAGACTATCACAGAATAAAGTGCAAACCTGTTTTCCAGGAAGGGTGTAGAAGGTGAAGTCAATAATTTTCTAGATTCATAGACATTAGCTTCTCCTATATTATTTTTACATAAATAAATAAAAACTAAAGGAAACTCTATGGGAGCTGAGTGTACATCTCCAGGCGTTGAAAACCATCCCAAAAGTTGCCCTTTTAATAATAAGCATCATGTACAGACCTCTGCTAGTTTGTACGGTAAGATCAGCTTCTCTCCTACTGTCACTGTCTTTCTCGTAACCAGGGCCTCAAACAGCATCTCTTCTTTCACCTAAAATAAAAATCTTCATGTTAATGATAATTCTAGGAATAATTTTTTAAATCTATTAAAAAAAAAATAAGTGTAAACACTTTCATAGATTTATGAAATATATGAAAGTGTTTATTTAATTTTTAAAGAAATTTAAAAGACTTTTGCCAGCCCTTGCAGAGTTAATGTTCAATGCCTAAGAACAAGCTAGCCATTGGGAGGAGACAACTCAGCACATAAATCCAGCATCAGAAATCAGACACCACGGTATTCAAGGAAACCTGATTTTCTGCATTCAGTCATCGCATTTCTAGCAGTTTCCCGTTGGTTTCCTTCATTCTCAGTGAAGCTCTTCACTCCCTCACTTTTTGTTGGTAAAATAAGTCAACTCTCTAGTGTTGTCAAGGTGACATAATACAAATTACTCTACAAATAAGAAAAATAGTGTCATCGGGTTAAGGGATATCCACGTGGAGGGGGTTTTTTGGTGTTTTCCATGGTGGGGAGGAATTAGAGGAAACCTTTTGAAAAATACCTGATATTTACGCTGCTATTTGCACGCGATATTTACTCCCTAAAGACACCAGTTCCCAGCGAGGCAACAATCTGCAATCCGTTGTAACAGAAACCAGTTTGCAGAAAAAAAATCAGTTGTGTAAACGCAGACACTTCGGCAAATAGGTAAATGGTGCCTACAAATTAAGCGGTACCTGCCACAAATTGTTGGTAGAAAGCTTTTTTTCTGACCAGTTTCAAGCCCCTCTTATTTTGATATCCCCTGGAGAAATTCAGAAGCATGCCCTCCCTACCAGAATAGATGGTGATATGCTTATGTATGAGTTAGACCTAAATACTTTGAGTCATTGATTGCTCTTTGATAAATTTCAATGCCAAAAAAGAAAATTGTTAGTCTGGGTGAAAATCTTTTGAGCCCAGAGTTAGTAGCTATGGATTGATATGGAGATGTTTACTTGAGAAGCTGCACTGAAGTCTATACAAGCTGCTTATCTTAACTGACTCCAGGCAGACAACAGAACTGCTCAGAACATCTCTGATGAAGACTAGAAGCACCAAACCCCCATTTCTGAAGCCATCCAAGGACCTGTTTTTATCCCAGGTAAACCATTTACAATTTGACATAGATGATGGGAAACTTAGTGGTTTATGGACTTTGACTTATTGGTTTAATCCAGTAATCAGTATGAAGAGCAATGCAAACGAGTCAGTGGAACTTAAGAAATCTCACAAACCATCGCAGTAATGATGCCGTTCTGTACAAAGAAACCTGCTTTCTATGAAGAATACTGTCGTGGGAGTCTCCCTGATAAACTCCAGTGCATTTTTACATAACTAACTTTTCCTGCAACACCCACTAACTAGAACTTGTTGCTGTGGTGTGGAAAGCAGAAAAAAAGTCACCTGTATACAACCTTCACCTACCTGCAAGGTCTGTATCATTGGAAATTGAATGTCAACACCTTGAGGTTTGTTTCATTAGTCCTCAAGTAATACTCCAGAGCCCACTGTTCCTATGATCCGACTTTACCTTTTGAAATCCAGTGGAAAAAAATAATCTTCTGGTTCATCCGGAAATCCACCCAAGTTTTCATATTTGGTTTCCATTCCTCTACATTCAGCAAAACGGCAATTTTTAAAAATTTCAGCTCTGCAGGCAAAACGTGGACACTTTTCCAGCAGCTTGCAACTGCAGGACCATTGGCTGCCCTCCCTCAATGGTGCAGCTTGGAACAAAAGTGAGTTTTACACCATCTGTTGTCCCACTTCAGGGTTACTGCAAACCTGCAGCCAGCAATGCTGGCTGTTTTTTAATTATCAAAGGCAACAAGGCAGAGGGGTATCAGATGGTTACTAGTCCAAACAGCCCAATATAATATTCCTAAACAACATAAATGGTTCCCAGTCCCGAATTTGTCAGTAAACACAAGGATTTTAAATGGATTAAACAAATACCCATGCCGTCCCTCACCATCCCCATCTAATGTTCACCCTGGTTTCCTTCTCCCTCTGCTCTCCTGATGGATGAGTCCTGCAGATGTGCATCCTTCATGTACAGACCTCCTGCAAGCTGACCTGGAGGGATGGCATCAAATCATTTTCTCATAGAAAAACATACTTGGCAAGGATGGGAATGTAATCCCTGCATCTCCCTGCATCTCTGCCTGCAATTACCACCCAGTGGAGCTTGATCTTGATTGCTTCATCACCTCTGAGAGTCAACACCACGGGCACAGCTAAATTATCCTAATTTTCATTTAAGGTCACAGCTGGAAGGTAGCTGACTCCTAATATCAATGAGGAGCCATAGGAGTTTTCTAAAGATAAACTTGGCACATGCCAATGACTAAGAACACCTGGTGCATGGAGATACTTGCAGCTTCCTCATCACGTACATCCTATGCTTCCTCCTCCAGTAAGCGTGATACACTAAAATAGAGACAAAACCCATCCTAGCAGATTAGCAAAGAGAACACAACTTATTTCTTTATTTTGTGACCTGGGATTTACACTTCTAAGTCATGTTTCATGGATTTTTGCATTCTGGTGCTAGAGGGCAAGTCCCGCTCTCCCTCTTGAAAAAAAAAGAGGTAAATGGCCTCTAGGAGTTTATATCTTAATTACAGGGACAAAATACATATTTAAGACTTCACTGCCACATGCAGTTTGAACCAACGCTGAGAGGGCTGGATGACTAGAGCTCTAAAACCCAGCGAAGGATGACTGGCAATGCTGACATGGCTACAAATGTCAGTGGAGCGCAGCAGGGAGCAGACAGCCAGTGGGCTCCCACAAGGGCTGGGCTGGAGCCAAGGCAGGCGGAGATTGCTTCTCCAGTAATGCTGGGGTATTATGTTATAACAGCTGAAGAAAAATGAAATATTTCCAATTTGAAGGTAAGAAAACATTGCTTTTTGTCTCTCCTCCCATATTTGAGAAAGGGATTACAGTGTTGAGCGCTCATTCAAAAGCTGCTTGGTGTGGAGTAACAGAAAATAAATTCAGTTTTCTACCAGTTCTTCTTGAAAGAGATCTGAACCCTTTCTTCAGACTTTCTTTCAAACAACCAGAAAGGTATCTGACTTGAGTTCTGGCTTGGAGCTTCACATCTGATGAAGATGAAGATGTCCCTGCTCATTGCAGAGGACTTGGACTAGAGGAACTTTGGAGGTCCCTCCCAACCCAACCCATTCTGTGATGCTATGATCTGCAGGATTTGTTCAGAAAACAGATCAAAAAGAAGGCTGGATGCAAGCACTGGCTGCCTTATAATCCTCACCCCCCTTTTGCCCCCCAATTACTTTCCAAGATGTTTATCACACAAGGGTCTGTGGGATCCCTCTGGGAAGCTGAAGACAATTTTTAAGTAGAAAAAGAACTTGAGCACATAAATCTCCCATGGAGGTAGACATTAGTTCCAAAAGCTAACATCATGAATGCAAAAAAGAGCTCTGGCAAAACTAATATAGGACACTTGAAAACTTATATTTACCTTTAGTTGCATTGAGGCTGGTTACCTAAGCCTAAAAACTTAATATAAAATGCCCCATTGAGCAAAGACAGAATTTGCCTTCCTTACTCAATGCTCCATCTGCACAAATAATTTCTAGTATTAGTAAACATACACAATTAAAATGTTCCTTCTCTTCTAATGGAAAAAAAAATAGTCTCTCAAGGCCCACTGACACTAGATCATTTCTAGTAGACTGCTTTTGTTAATAAGCCCACAGATGGGCCTGTCAGGCTTTTCCCCAGAAACACAAAAGTTTTCCACAGTTTTACACAATCCTCTGTGATTTCTGCAGAGGACCTGTGATATTTGCAGCACTTGCTCAAGACTCCACGTCTGCTTGATCCATCAGGCAGTCTTGAGATCACGCTACGGCACAGTATTACAGCAAAGTTTAAATGAAGGCCGTGAAAAACCTGCCAAAAGCCTCACATAATCCACACGCTATGTCTATTCTTAAAAAAAAAAAAAAAAAAAAAAAAGATTCAGGGTCTTACTGTAAATGAAACAATGATCTGCAGAGTCTGGCCAAAAACCTATATTGCAGTTTTCTTTTTCAACAAATGCTGGTCTGAATGTTTTAATAAACCAAAAACATATTGGACAGGGTTGGTGGTGTCTAAGCAAAATGAAATCCATTGCAGATCATCATCTCCTCTGAGATTCCTTCAAAGAAAATCTGTATATTAACTTTATTTTATAGGAACACAAATCTCGTTATACAGAGGCAGGGTAGTTGTTCAGTGTTGTTGCATTAACTGCTGCAGCAGTGAAATTCCCCCCATTGTCCTCAGAGGCTCCAAGGCTCCGATGTAAACCAGCTAAGCTCACAATAATTTGGACCAGACTTTCCTTTTGGAGGGGGAACACCTTAGCTTTGCCTACATTTTTTCATTTCAGCTAGGCTGTTTGGTCCTCTCCTCCCCATGAAGGCTACCACCCCATCGGTGCTGTGCAGGAGGACCTCTGCATTCCCCCTTCTTGGCTGATCTCAGAGATGGCCAGTTCAGCTACTGCTTCTCAAAGCCTTTCCACCAAGTCCAGCTGGATTTATTTTTTTTCCTTCTTTTCCATGTCAAATCTTTGACTAAAATCCAGAGAGTCATTTAGGGAAAAAAACACGCAAACCAAAACACTCCCTAAATCTTTGCCTGCAAGTATCAGAGCAGAGCTGGTTTCTTGCATCATTTTGTTATGCTCAAGACCGCCCTGCCAAGCGCTCAGTGGCTGTATGAAAAGAAGTTAAACTATTTGTCAGCTAATATTATTTTTATTCCGAGATGGTTTTTCAGTCTTCATTAGTAATGCCAAGATCTAGAGAGGGGATTAATAGCTTTTTCAAGCCAATTCATATTTTCAGCAACAATGGTGTGATAAGCAAAACTGTATACTGTTCAGTGACCACAAAAGAAAAAAACAAAACCCAAACAAAAAACCCTACTCCAATGAGACAAACTGGAGTGTTAAATGGTTCAACCAGTATTTTTGGTCTCTGGCTGAGAAGAATTCACTACACTTAATTTGGAGAGTTGTAAATAGCTAACTAACAAATGAAGTGCAATGGATGCTCTTTTTGATGATGTTTAATCTGTTTGAACCTTTTAGTCCTCATTTTGGTCAAAACTGAAGAAGAATGCCAAAAGATCTGTTCAGGTCTGCAAAGGTCCACCATTTCAGAAAGAGAAACCAAGTCTCTTCTGAAAATGAGATTGTTGGCTTTATTTCAGCTGACTGTGGAGTGGGTCTATTAGAAACTTTACACTTGGAGGCAACCAACGTCTCCAATTCCATGGATAAATTACCGTATAAATGTGACTTTAAGAACAAGCAACAGCACTTACCCAAACCCAGCGATGTGTTTCACAGGATCATACCTGAGATCTGCATTGTCCTGATCTAATTAACAAGCATTTTATGCTGTATAGGATCATTTAGCTTGCAAAAATTACCAAGATGAACAGAAATCTATCACTTTGCTCAGCTATACCAGATAGTGCTTTTTCAAAACAGTGAAGTTAAATATATTTATGGTTTTGGTTTGGGTTTTTTTTTGTTGTTGTTGTTGGCATTTTTTTGTTTGGTTGGTTTTTTTACAGATTGTTGACACTATCTATGAGTGAGCATGGTATCCATGCTCTGTGCTATACCAGACCATGACACTGAGCCGCTGTTGGATCTACAGGGCTCAAGTGATGCATCATTTCATATGTGTATGTGCAAAAAATAACCCGATACCTTACGGCATGCAGATGTTGCAGAAGAAAGTCAGGGCAAAGACCCAAAACCTGGAACTTCGTCACATCTAAGTCACTCTCTTCTTCAAAGCTTTTTTTAAAAAATGATTACTTCTCAAATTACTTGACATTCTTGCTATGGCCATTTTTAACAGGGTAAGGTCAACAACATTCTCCTGCAAACTCGTATTTTCCTTCTGTTTATTTCTGCAGTCTCCAAGGCCAAGATGCAAAGAGCATCCAGCTGCTTATACCCTTATTTTACAGAAGCTTTCCCCTCCCTAAATTCAAAGAATTAATGAAGCGCCATGAAAATCTGAGAGCACCAATTCCTGAGTTCTTTAGGTACTGAGATAGCACAGGCGCTATTTAAGGGAAAGAATGGGAAGAACATCATGTGTACAGAAAATTAAGAGTTATCTTCTGATGCTATCATAAAATTAGCCTTCCACTGTGCAGCGAGTACGAAGGGATGAAGATAATAGTTATTTTGAACAGTTACAAGTATAACATTTCAGTATCCTTTGGAGTTAAAAGTGGTTTAGAGTGTTTCAAGAAAAGTGAGATGGCAAGGAGAGCTTCTGGTCACCTATACCCTGATATAGGTGTTGAGCTCAGCTCTTGAATGCGCAAGGCAAGCACAGGACAAGTTGGCTCATTGAAATGAAGACTTTTCTCACAAATAAGTAATGCTGCATCTTCATAACCTGCTTGGGCTAACAGAGTAGCTCTCCTATGAACTTACTTAACTTGGTGCTTTTGCACTGATTTACAGAATTGGATATCACCCTGGGCCATCTGCAGTGAGACCTACAAACCCTTCCCAAATGATACTGGCACAGCAGTGACTCACAGATGACAAAATGCTTTTGGTAAAGGGTCTTACACAGCAGATAGCATCAAGAGGTTCACAAAAGAACTAGATAAATGCATACATAGTAGTACCATAAATGGGTACTAAAGGGATGGGATGCACCCTCCAGCATCTCTAACAGAGTCTTTGTGGATGCTGGCAAGATAACAACAGACGGCAAAATATGGCAAGCCAGTTCAGCATCTCTTACAGCCACCACCTGAACCAGAAGAGTGACCCAATGGTCTTACAGTTGCTCCAGTTCCTTATACAAATATCAGAACAGATTTCAGAAGCATCGGGGAATTTTGGTGAGGGAGTTGATGGTTGGTGATTGAAGGAACTACTGTAGTGAATGGCAGGTTTGCTTTCCACCTGGAACTGGTTTGCGATCTTTCAAATGTTAATCACAGAAACAGTGTTTTCAGTCAATTAAACCTGAAGCTGAAGAATAGGGGAAAAACCCCTACATTAAGAGCCTCATTTAAAAAAAAAAAAAATCTTTATAACTTTTCACTGGCAGACATGAACAGCCCATATGAACAGTAACACAACAGAACTTACTCTTCAGCAAAACTGGAAATACATTCTATTATAAAACAGAGGTGGCTCATGAGGTGTGAACATTACAGAACAGGAAGTGAAGGCTTACCTCCAGCAGGTCCGACACGATAGGCAGTATTTCAGGGTTACAAATATCAATAGAGTCATCCCGGTAAGTCTTCTTTTTGTAACGGATGTTACCCAGGTGCAGTATCGCCGACAAGAGAGAGAAAATTCTAAAGAAAATAAAGAGAAGTCATTTTCACTTGGTTGTTTTTTTCTTAAAGCTAATGAAGAAGCAAACCACATGCCCAAACATCCAAGCGCCATCTTCACATATGATACATTCCTCTAATTTTCAACCTGAAGCAGTTTAGGTCCCAAATCTTTAAAAGATTCCTCAAAAATGATGCTTAAATTAAGCATCCAATTCACCTCATGTAAAAATATTTTCACTTAGTGAAACACCCTCCTTTAAAACAGTAGCTCTGAGACCATCGAGTCATGGCCCACTTCAGCAATAGATTCTGTTCGTCCCTATTTCTACACTCTCTAGGGAGCTAAAATTTGATTACTAATTTAATTCCTAGTTAGGCCACCACCTTGCCTTACAACACACCTTCACCTCTCCAAGCTCGTCCTTCCTTATCTCTAAAATATGGATATTGATTCCTTATAATGAATTACAGGGATGCAATTATCAACATCTCTTCTGTAATTTCTTCCACAAAGGTGAAACCCCATGTTTTACTCTAAGCAATCACTTGTAAAAGTATAATAATACTTAAAAGTGTCCTTCCTTTTTACACTCAGCTAGAGGTGGCCATTCTTTCGTATTTCAGCTGTACTGTGCCAAGGAGAATAAATTTGCTCCTATAGCGAAGAATCCGCTATATTTTTTTGACAGGCAAAATTCACTAAGAGAAATACAAGAGCTTGTGCACCAAGAAGTGTTATTGCACAGTAAACCAAAAGCATTTATTTACTGTGACATCCAACTCTGCTCAGTCCAGACTGACTGCTTTATTCTGTCAATCAAATTCCCTTACTGTACAGCAACCTTGCACTCTAAAGAGACTTTAGAAAAACCTTGCTGCTGAAACCTGATTCTTGAAAGATAAGGAACCATGCTGACATATAACATATTTGCAATAAAATGATGAATACTTGGGTTTATTCATGTGTGTAGAACGGATAAAGGAAAAGCAGTCTTCATGTCATAATTAATTTGTTACAAGGTAGGGGTAAAGGATAAGACTGTGAAAAAGATTCTTGGGTGAAAATTTCTTGTTGGAACAGAAGGCAAGACAACACCTCACAGTTAAGGGCTTGTAACTGCTCTTTCAGATACATTTTAAAAAAGCAAGAAAAATAATACTTAAAAGAACAGGAGGTAATCCACCCAGTTGGGGGGAAAAAAAAAAGATTATATGTTAACATCTTAAATATCATTTACCCAAGGTGATGAATAGGGTTTCAAGTGCCACCTGTACAAAGCGGTAATCCTCTGTTCCCACATAAACCTCCAGGATTTCAGACAGAAAGAACGACATTCATTAGTTTCTTGTTTGAACACTTTGTGTTCCAGGTACTGATGTGCTTTTCAGCAATACTTGTGTCAAAATCATACTCATTTTGAGCTTTTTTTTTTTTAAAACACATATTTTTCTATGCCTGTTACTAACCTTAGTAACATATTTGTCAAATTCATTCAAACCTACTCAAGACTTTAAAGCCAAGGATCAACACAACAGGAATTATTTTGTGATTTCAGTTGAAAGTGACCCTTGTGGAACATGTAATTCCTTGCAGTCAGTGAAAGGAAGTATTGCAACCCAGCTAAGAAGTCTAGTTTTTCAACTGCACTTCCAGTAAACTAGTGAACGAAGGCTAGCTGGAAATGAGTCTACAGGACTAGCAATTGCAAGCAAAGGATTAAGTATGATGACTAACAATCAGGATTTCTGATTAAACCAGGATCAGAATTCATGACATGCAGAATTCATGACTATTCATGAAGGGCTGAAAAATACTTCAAGGTTCCAACTGCCTGCCAACGCTCCATTTGCATAAAGAGAATCTTTAACTACAGTAATGATGGGCACATTTTCTTGATATCTTTAAAGTTTTTTTACTCCTTTGTTGTATGAATGGGCAAGTGTCATTGTTCATAGACCCACAGAATGGTTTGGGCTGGAAGGGACCTTCAAAATCGTCTAGTCCAACCCCCTTGCCATGGGCAGGGACGTCTTTCACTAGATCAGGTCGCTCAAAGCCCCATCCAACGTGACCATGAACAATTCCAGTCATGGGGCATCCACAACTTCTCTGGGCAATCTCCTTCCAGTGTCTCACCAATTACTCCTTCCCCCAGCCTGATGTTATGTAGAGCACAACAGTTACATTAGCTCAAGTCAGGTGAATTATCTCACTGATTGTGGAGGTTATTTTTAATATAATCTTCGAACTATGGAAAATAAACTCACTGTCTGCGAGTCTTGGGAAGAAACCCCACCATCTCCATGGCCAGTTGTAACCGCTCAAAGTCATGCTTCAAGTCCTCCCCTTCCACAGAAAAGCAGTCCTGTTGGGTTTGAACAGAAAGATTTAGCACTGAAAGAAATGAAGATCAGAACCGGTCCAGATGGCCAAGTTAACACTTCATAAATATCATTTAGTGACTTCCAAACCTTTTATCAGTGACTAGAACATTTCCAATCTGGCACAGGGAAATGAGGAAATCCAGGAGGCCCCACTGACATTATGAGGAATAACTGTGGCTAATTACCCCCAACACCCAGCCCAGGGACAGGGGGATTTCACAGCACTATAGCAGATATAGCAAGAAACACATATGCGATACAATAAAGACTAGGATTTGCTCCAGTGGCAAGGCAGAATATTTCTTCTTAAATATTAGAAAGAGTACGCATAATTAAAACTTTTATTTTTAAAAAAATTTTAAGTTTGAGTATTCAATTCTTTTTCTTTTTTCTTTTTTAATCAAGCTGTGTAAGAGAATCGGCTTCTAAAAGGACTTTATGGAAAAGCTAACCCGAGTGCAAATTTCAATACAATAATTATTTATTGTATACACAAACATTTTTCTCTGTACTGCATTTTTATCCAGCATGGTGAGATGGTCTTTCAAAGGACACTATATCCCACCATAAACACCTTGGTTTGAATAGCCTGGACCTCAGAGGGGACTGGGTAGGGTATACCTTTTCCAAAATAATATTTTTGGCTAATTTTTCCTGGAGATACATCCTTATTTCCTAAGCTTAGCCTTTAACGCAAGAGGTGAGTCACACCATTCTAACAATATAGTGAGAGTTCATCACTGTGGGATAATTAGCATACAAAAAGGATGTGAATTAACAAGATTAAATATGTTACACATTTACAGGCAGTTTGTTCCACATTAAGTCCTGGTCCATTAGGAGTTCCACTAACTAAAGAGGAAGAATTCAGTTTTAAAATAGAATTCACATAATTTAATGTAAAATAACAGTGAATTAAATCCTGCATAGGAAAAGGAAAGCTTTAAATACATTTTTCACTAACTTTATTCTAACTACCAAGAAGTTTTATAAAAAATGCGAGCATTGAGAAAATTTGAAATCCACTACATTTTATATTTGTTGGAGGCTAATATGTCTGAACAGTTTAGTTTTTCACATAATCCCCAACCTGATGGCAGTCTTTGATACTTTCAGGGAAATCTGATGACATTCTGGACCCGAATAATATTGTCCTGCACCAATAGCTAAACTACACAGTTAAATTAATGCTCCTTAAATGAGTATATAACCTATTCATGCCCAGTTCCTTTTGCTTTGGCTCACCTTGGGCACCCCCATAGATTATATTGATTATTCTTTCTCACTTCATAGCCCATATTTAATACTTCTTCCCCATTGCTGCCTATAAGAATTCCCAGCCTCCAAATCGAAATTAGTTTATTGTGCATCACACAATATAGTGTTATCTTAAATATCAATATTTTACTAATATTTAAACAGAGACTTCCTACAAGTTAATCCAGGTATATAATTTAAAAACTGCAGCTGCATTTACAGTGACAATTAAGCAGCTGTATCCACAAGGTTTCTTTTGGTCATTTGTCTATAAATCATATTTACCACATGAGCAAGCGTGCACAAATTAATTCTGACAGTCTGCCCTGAACAGAGTTATGAGAATACTACAGTGAATGTCATTGAACAGGTACCAAGTAGTCACAGAATGATGACTCTTACTTGAAGAGGTGCTCATACTCCCTTCTAATACATAGAATAAATCATAAATATAGAATATATAGAATAAAGTTACTTTGAATTATCAACTTCATATCCCAAAGAACCTACCCCCATTTAAAGCCTGACAACTGTATCAGTGGTATGTCCTTCATCCTGCACCATAGCATTATTACAGTGATAGCTACTGATTATGGGGACAAAAGCTTATTTAAGATATTTATTTCAACACGGGAGGCTCCTCACACCCAATTCTCCTATCCCCATGACCAAAAGGGAGAGAACTTAAAATGGAAAAGAAAATCTAAAGTTTTTTATTGATGGTCCTCAGGGACAACAACTTAATATTACATGGACAAAATGAATTTAGAGATGCTGAACAAAATATTGATAATTACCCATTTTAACAGATGTATAAGCTCTCTGTACACCTTATCCAAAGGAACACAACAACGACATCTACACTATATATCAGTAAGATCATCAGTAATCAGCAATGGAATTATTTACACTATAAAATATCAGGATAAGAAGTTGTCCCTCCTAAACTCAAACCTGAGCCAACCATCTTGTTTGGCCACTACACACATGCGAAGGGGAACCTGGAGAAATTTTCACACCCACTAAGGTGGGACCTGGACTCTGCAGGACAATAACATACCCACAAATTCTGCAAAGAAGTCTTTTTAAAAACTTTTTAAAAAGATACTAAGTGTCACTTTTAGTGGCACTTCACATTCCAGGAGACAGTTTCATTTTGTGGCATCATTCATCCAAAATTAAGTCATGAGTCAACAGCAAAACACCATAGACAACTCAGAAGTAGCACAATCTACACCAAAGGCAATTTAACTAAAAATTTACATAACAATTGCCAAATTTATTAATCCAAGCAGAAAACCCTTTTGCAAATTACCTACTCAAAAGCAGATGCTCTCTGTAGTATTTCAGCTCTGTACTGTTTCCTAATGGATGATAATTATAAAAAAAGGTAAAAAAAAAAAAAAAAGGAATTTCCTTTATATTAGGGCAGGCAGGCATTACATAGTCCATGCCCACAAACCAAATTAATCATTAATATTCTGCCAGGGCAATTAGTTTCCCAGCAAGAGTGAGTCCCCTGCTTACTATTGGCACATTGAAGCAATCTGTGGATTTCCATGTAAGTTTAAAGATGATAAAATAAATAGGGTATAAACTGGACATCTGCAGCAGGACGAGTCCGTGGTTACAGGGAGAGGTCCAGGGTACACTCAGGAGTGAATCATCAACTGAAGTAAAGATGTGATTTACCATGAATACCACAGAAAATGAGCCCAAGCAAAAGAAAATATCAGATAAACAGCCAAATTGTAATGACATGCAGTTTTTCTGTGCAAAATAAGGAAATATAAGATGGTAACCCCATTATTGGCCCCTCCAGGAGAAGGTATCAATTCTGGGGTTTATTTTAATTTTAATTCCTCCAGTAAATTGTCCTAACCCGCTCCTTAAGCAATTAAGGTCTTTGCAACTTAGTAAAGCGTATTAAGGTATATATATTAAAGCATCTGCTCTTCACTTCCTGCATCCTCTAAGGATGCTAATGCATTAAGGATGCCAAGAAAATATTCAACATTTCTAAACCTTTGAGGGTTAGGCTCCCCTTCCCTCCTCCTCTCGCGTAAGGATCTTACAGTGAAGTCTTTCTGTTAAGACACTTATTTAGCCTGAGTGAAACCCAGCTCTTTCACAGATTACCTCTTACTCTTCCAGAAGCATCAGCCAGAGTTCAACAACCATTAAACACACAGCAAAATTAGCAGGAACGACATGCAGCTGATCTGAAACATGCCTCCCCGTGCAAGACAAAACCAACAGAGACCATCATGGGACAAACAGACACCCAAAGCATGTCGCCAACTGAAGCCACTGCCTCTGACTCGGTTGCACAGCAGGAGCCAGGGAAGGGGGAGAAGCTTCACTGATCCCTTTTTTGGGTTGATCCATTTGGAAAGGATGATCATGTCAGCAGAACTATTTTAGAAGAATAAATTGTTTTTGCGTTCTGAATAATATCAGGATTTGATTTCCTCGCAGATATTTTGGGGGATGTTTTGTCTTCCCGCCCCCCCCCAGAAGCTAGAGAGCAGATTATACTGTTAAAACCGCCATGAACTGATGCATCTCCTAGGACTTCCAGAGACTGATTTGCTGTTTTGTCAGAAAGGAAGTCCAATTTTCACATTGCTGCCATGTCACAATTTCCACAAATCATCATGTATTATATCAAGGATGAACAACAACAAAAAAACCACCTTGGTTTGCTAAAACTAGATGACTGTATCCAACTGTTGAAGCAGCTTTCCAGATGGAAGGAACCAAAAAAGGGCAAGGTAAGAAACATCTGTATTGTCATGGGCTAATACACAAGCAACACCACTGCAGGGCAAAGGAAGGGAGAGGGTAATAGGTTAAACTTAATTTGACTTTGTTTTCTGCTCAGATCTCAGTGCACCTAACAAATTCAGGTGAACGGCAGCCCTGCACCAGCAACACAGAAGACGCAGGTACTTGTACTGACCGGCTCAGAGTCATAGCAATAATCATCCCAGCTCTGTCTGAGGGGTTTCTTTGTCATCTGAAAGCAAGGCAGACTGGGTTAAAGTAGTGTTCAGACCAACCATAGCTCCCACTACCTGCTCCTTAACCAGGGCAGCAACATCGACTTTCCAAGTAAAATAAATGTTGTTATTCTGCATAGTCATTCCTTATTTCCCTTTTTTTTTTTTAAGGTAAGATTTATAATGCTTTTGCATTTATGGTGCTCTGATTCCTCCTTACAACGTTTCCAAGTCTCATGCAATAAACCTAATGGATTTTAGGATCTTTTATTTTTCTCCACAGTTGGAGAAAACTTTGGTTTACCCACAGCTGAAGAGCTATTGATGTAAAAATTACACCAAAGAGCAGATTTTTGTTTCTACTCTCAACTTGTGCTCTAGACATATGTAAGTGTTGGAAAAGTGTGAATCTCCAACTGATTAGAAAGCACATAAGAACGCTTTATCTTTTTCCATTCAGACAGGAATGGAGTTTAGAGAAGTCAAAAAACATTTCAGTGGCCAGTCCCTAGACAGAGACACACATGGCACCAGAGCTCTTCATGAACTTAAAATAAGGACCTAATCCTGCAAATCACTAATTTCAAAATGGATGAATATGAATGACCAGCACAGAAAATATTCAGCAAGTTACAGGGTATGCAATGACAGTTTAAGTAACTGTGCTTTTAGAAAAATGAATTTTTTTTTCAACCTGCTCCCTGCACTTACAGATCAACAAAATAACAGCA
Organism: Phalacrocorax aristotelis; assembly: GCF_949628215.1. Classification (NCBI taxonomy): domain Eukaryota; kingdom Metazoa; phylum Chordata; class Aves; order Suliformes; family Phalacrocoracidae; genus Phalacrocorax; species Phalacrocorax aristotelis. Next base: position 32,325,547 of record NC_134282.1, read on the forward strand.
CATTTTGGTGAAATAATAAATAGATTATTGCTCATCTGCAATATAAAATGCACCTTTGTTTTGCATAACACAACATGAGCTGAGGAAGAAAATAACACTTGACTTAAGGACTGAGCCAAGCCCCACTTAAGGGGCCTGGCCCAATGTTTTATAGCTCTTCAATTTTAATATTTAATTTTTAGTTAGAAACTTAGGTTCATTTCCTAGCTTGCTCTCTTTTCTTTTAAAAAAGCAGGGGTTTCTCTAGGACACATTTAAGAAGCTACTGCAAATGCTCAGGGGCCATTTTAGTACTTTACCTTTTTATGTTCCCAAAGTTTCCTTGCCCTATTCCTCCACTTCCTCTTTGTCTTGTTTTCTCCCTATTTTCCTTTTTCCCCTTTGCCTATGGGGCATGGGAAAGTGGCTACTGCATTGTCAGAAAGCCTTAATATGAAATGATGCCCTGAACACAACTAAAGGAGCTATTTTCCCATAGTTGTCAGTGTTAAATGGTCTCTCTAACACTAAGCCTAATTAAAAAATTATTATAATAAAACCCCTAAAAATTAATACTGTCACTATTGTCCATACACTGTGTTCAGACAAGCCCAGAGTCTGCTTCCTTGATCCACCGGACGTACCTCAGCATCCTTCTCCAGCCTACTTGCCCACAGAATCCTGAATTAGATTAAAATAAATGTTTCAACCTAAATTATCACCTTTCTACTAGTTCTACACACTACATGCCATTGGATTAATAATTTTACTTTAAGTATTAACGCCCTTAAACTGCTATTAAAAAAAAAAGACTGTAATTAAAAGCAGTGTTTTCAACTATCATAAAACTACCAGATTGCCCAACAAAACCTGCGAATCTGACAAAATATTCAACCCAAATGATCTTGGCACTTCCCTGCTGCAAAATGGCAGCATGGATGGTCATGAAGATCACACCATGTTCTCCAACAACGCCTGAGGCACAAAGACAGCGAAGAAAAAGCCTTCAGCTCTTAATACATTACTCATTTGTGTGAATTTACTGATCCTGCTAAGAGTGGGTGGGAGCCGTTAATATTACAATAGCTTTTGGCTTTGATAGCCCACTTTAAAAAGATCTTTAAAAAGTCCCACGTAATTGAGATGTATTCCATATTTATAGAAATGCTGAAGGCTATTTGGGTTGCACTGCGCATACAAGTTTCTCTCCAGCTTGTGTGCTAAATTGCTCTTTGCTAATCATGTTTCAGCTCCAAGAAAATTGCAATTAGTTAAAATTAACGTATAACTTAACTACTCTTACACATATTCCTAACCCTATTTTCCTTTTTTCTTTTGAGCAAAAAGCACTATAAGTCCCTATTCACAAGCATCAGTGGCAACTGTATCTTAAATACCTGAAGTAAGATTTTCCAAAGTATGAGTTTACTTGGTCACTGGTAGGTAGTACCTCACTCATTTAATTAAGACATTTTCAGTGATTGCTGTGCTTTTATATCTATTAAACTTATTATATTGTTGAAATCAAAGGATCATGCTAACAGCCAGTCATGAAGCTACAGAGTTAGGACCACCTCATGCAAGACATTATATCCTCAAGACCTACTGGTATCACATGTTTTTCTCTTCTACTCAGCAGACAGATGATAATGAGTAAATGACATTCGCACAGATAACAGGTAAATTATTACTGTTTCTCCCTTCAACAATTAAAAACAATAAATTTAACATATCCCAGGAAGGGGACAAAAATGGAAAACACTTTTTTTTTTAATATACTATCAGGTGTTCAGATTGCCAATGCAGAATTATTTCCAGTGATGGAAGGCTGCCTACAGTGCATTAACACAACTCAGTTTTACTACTCCACACAGTTTCTTTATTAGCATTAAATGTCAGCAGTAGAAAAGTCAAGACTGTATAGTATTCCCACCTGGTTGAGGTAATGATATTCCTCAGGCTGCTTCAGATGAAATGCTGATCTCTCTTCCTCGCTTGCTCCTGCCAGGAGGTAATAAAATACATGATAGTTCCTGGTGACAAATAATAAAAAAAATACGTTAGACTTCAATATAAATAGCAGCATTAAGCAGAGAAGCTCATGTAAACCTCAGAACCTGATGTTATAGCTTCCAAACTCAGACCTGAATGCTGTTTAGAAATGGCCTGTAGCCATTTTGCAGTGATGTAAAAGATTAAATTAAGTAACTGAGAACAAGACCTCTCTTTTCCATCCAAGGGCATCCACTGCCCTAGAATGTACTTGAAGAATTCCTAGCTGACATCGTCACATTTTCCTCCAGAAACATTTGCAATGCTTACATATTTATTAGAATAAAACCAACATATTTCCTTGCAAGGCGGAAATTATTATTTTTAATACTTTATTACCATTAAAAAGGTAATGGTTTTGCAGTTGCAGTTCTGTAAGACAGAACGGAAAAAATCTTCAATTTTTATGGCTACTCAAATATTCAAAATACTTGAATATTACTAATACTAAAACCACCCCAAATGACACTAATCTGTTTTGCTTCAAGACAACTCTAACACGGATTAACACTAAGATCGTAGCAGTATTTCTAAAATTAAAACTTTGCTTTTATGTTGGATGTTTTCTGAGAGGAACTAAGTTTAATCATCTTGCAACACCCAAGAGTACATTTGTCAAGGCTGTGTATGCTATTTCACTTTGGGATCAACCCATGATTCCATTCAAGGAAACTTCTCACACAACATCTGTCTCAAAAGAGGAACACAGAAGTGCCAGGAGTTGAAAGTCAACTAGAAGCAGCATATTTATTTAAAATCAGAGTAATAATTACTGAGAGAGGAGTATGTAACAAATAGGATGTTGCAATTAGGAAAGAAAATTTTGCTTAAATTTGTTTATAAAATTTTAGCTTTTTTTAGAGGCCCATCTGACAGCTTCAGTGTGCTAAGAACTGTAAAACAGAACTAAAATACCATTTTCCCCCCTTCACCAAATTAAATAAATACCTTACAAGCTGTACAATAAAACAAACAGTACATAATCATCCATATGACATGAAACAAAGAAAATGGAAAATATAAGTCAAAATCTGTCAATAAAATAACTGAGTCTATTCTCCCTGGGTAGTACACTCCTCCCTAAACAGCAAAATATAAAACGCGTCATTTATCTTTGAAGCAGAGGGCTAGGAGCGTGAAAATCTGGATCCCTTCATGCCAGCTCAAACAGGGTTTTAAGCTACCTGTGCCACACTATCGGCACATATAGAAGTAAAAACCAGCCCTGTAAGGAAAACATAGGCACCTACCGTTCATTGTGCTCCTGATAGACTAGTCTTGATTTCTCCAGGAGGTACTTTTCAACATAAGCTCTGGATGGAAAAAATAGAAGTGTTATTCTTTGACCCAATATTCAACTTAAATGAATACAGCTTTACAGGGACTTTTCAGTCTTAGTACACACACAAAAAAGTTTTAGCCTTGTTTCACTCGGTTATATAAATTTCTTCCTAGGCAGAACAAGCCCAATGTTATGTTTGGCTTTTGAGGTTTTTTTGGTTTGATACAAAGCCAACACTAACTTGGATATGAAAAACATGATCTCAGATGCGTTAGCCTATGGGCAGGGAGCACAGGGAGAAATTTTGACAGCAATGAAGAATCTTGGATACCTATTTAATCCAAAGCCAGCCAAATAAAATTGCTTCCAGACTGAGATTTGTGCACAAACCCTACTTCAACGAGAAATACACCTGGGTGCAAAAGTTTGCAAGATCAGGTTTAGCTGCAGCATCGGTCCCCAAATCATCATCCCCTCTTCCAGAAAAGCCACTTCTCAACAAAAAACTTGGGTTATTAACTTGTGGCTACAGTCAAAAAATAAACAATTGCAAAAGCTCCCTATTGGAGTTTACATTTTATCCTAAGAGCATCCATAATAAGCATGTTTAATTTACACATTAAATACTTTTTTCAAGCTTGTAGAGCTAAAATAAGCTTCAACAGGTTTTTTCTTCCAAACAATACTAAACAGTAATGATAGGGATTTAGAAACTGGAGTTATATTTGGTGGTTTTGATGACAAGGCTGTGCTTTCCCAGCTAGAGACACCCCAGTGACGTGGGACCAACATTAGCAGCCATGCGTGAATTCGGAAACCAAATAAACTGTGCGCACGGTAGGACAAGGAAGTGCCTCTACACTTGCTTCTCCACCATAGTCTTGTGATGGGGAAGACAGACCTATTTATTACTTGCATATTAGTAATTCTTCCCTCCTTTCACTAAAAAATAAAATAAAGCACTTGGATGTGCTGCAGAGGTTTTGTGACTACTCTTATGGCAACTCTTAGGAGAGACTACTGGCAGTGGCGTATGGGGAACCCACAATGGGATGATCTCACTGGGTAGGAGGAACGAAGACAGACAGACAGCAAAGCAGTATTATTCTGCTGTATGATGCACACCAAAAAGGTTTACTCCCTGCAAGGAGGCTGAGAATGGTCTATGAATATTCTTCACCGTCAGGGGTTTTTTGTATCCCTTTTCTAACCTGAAACCATTTTTTCCTTTCCAAGCCATGCCATAAATTCACTGCAGGCCTGGAGAACAGATGAGTGAAAAAGGCATCAGTGTCCCAGATCCCACTCACACTCCTGGGTAGCACCTCAGCACGCTGCTGTATGACAACCTCAATCACATCCACTGCCCTTGACATTTCATCCCTTGCCCCCTGATTTCTACTCTTATTATAGACAGTCCCCCAAAATAAGTCACTCTCATGCAATAATACTGGTTGGAAAGGTCTTCTAGAGGTCATCCAGTCCAAACCACTATTTAAATCAGGTCAATTTTTAAAAAAACTTTTTTAAATTTTTTTCTTTCCCCCCCCGTAAATGCAACTAAAATGCTGTTTGGTAAAATACTCCTTGCTTAGTGCAAATATCATAATGAATACATGTCCCAAGAGGAACATAAATCCCCTCTTGTAATAGGATAGTGCAAAGGAAAATCAATTTAATTATAAAAAAGTAGATGTCTCTGATTTCTTTTTAATTACTGTTGGCAATTATGTCAAACCTACCTTTAAAAGTAAAGAAAAGGAGTTCTAAGGGTACTATTTTGTGCAAAATGTTTAAGCATTCTACAGACCCTGTACTTAGCATCCTAGATAACATCATCTGAAATCTGAGACTGAATTTCATATACAAATACCAACATGCAAAACACCCAAGCACTGCACGTTTGAAAGCACCAACTCAATGGTATTTGAGATACAGTCTCATGCCATTGCACAGATTTACCATTATACCAGTGCACTGTTGTTTTTAATTAAAATGTCTTCTCTCTGGCTTTTCTGCAATTTTATGGAGCGTGTCAGATGTTGAGTCTTTTGATCATCTTACAAGGACTGAAGAGGTTGCACAGACCTTCCTCCAGAACTCGCTTATCATCGAACAGGACATAATAAATTCATAAAGCCTTATGGGAATGCACTTAACTGTAGCCATTGCTCAGGCTCCACCAATTTTAAAGACATCTTCAAAGACTTTATTTCATGGGGCGGGGTCGGCTGCTACTAAATCTCTCAGCTATTACATCTCAAGTTTAAATTCGCTTCAAGTTTTGGGTCATTATATTCACAGGGCTTGTAAGCAAATATCCAACTGCAAGTTTCAGCCTCCAAACAGAGGAAAATTCTGATTCGAGCGGCAAATTACAGTTATATTAACAAAGCAAATAATATACAGAATACAGGATGATAATTGACTTGGGTTGTGCTTAAAAATGTGTGCTAAGTTTAAAAAAAAAGTACTTGTGATCTTCTTTCTAAGACTATGGAAGAAAAACTGTGGTCTTGGATGCTAGGAACAGCTCACAGGTTGTTCTAAATGTCTTTCTATTTTCATTGGGTCAGCACTGCAAGCTTATAGCAAAGCGCAGTGTCATCACACCAGGCAACCAAAGACCAAGAAAGTGCATTTCTTTTAAAGGAGAGAGAAAATTCCTCTTATTTTATGAACTAGAGTATACAAATACAATGTTACTTGCACCTATCTGCCAAGTATAAATAGAGACCGCTTCCGCAGAGCTGACATAGCATGCCAAGATAATACATCGTTAAGGCATTTACTGGATTCTTGTTACCCTGTATTTCAGTAAGTATGAAAAAAATAAAATAATTTAGGCTTATCCTTTTAAGAGAACTGTTCACCAGAATTAAAGAAAAAAAAAAAAAAGAAAAATAACATCAGATTTGACATTGGATGAAAAAACAGCAGGAAGGTACACAGAGTACCCAAGCTCATTTGAAAAATTAATGGAAGCTATTTGTGTGATACTGTTCTGCTGGAAAATAAGAAAGAAAAAAAATTTAAAAGCAGTTCTCTAAAATAACAACAAAGTCCCAGCAAGAGATCTCTTAGCTACCTGCAGAAATTATACAACCCCTGGAATGCCACTTCTACTCTTCATTTTTCCAAATGAGTTAATTAACCTGGACAAAAAGGGGAGTTAATGAAGCCCTGCTCATTTAGAGCTAGCTTGAGTCACTTTGTGATGACCTGATGCCATGTAAACTCCCTAAAGCCAAAGAGAAAGCCAGGCTTAATGTTTCACCCAGAAGGTTTCATCTATAGGCTTTCAACAATGCAGCACTTCTGCTGCAGCCCTCCCAGGGAGAAGGAAGGTTTGAGCCACAGCCTTATATCCCATGAGCTCTGGGTAGCAGAAGAGATGTTGAAATCAACTGTGGAGACCATGATTAAGACAAGCATCTCCTTCCAGCAGCCTCGGAGGAAATAAGAGGCCCTAACTGGTAAAGGGCTGGGTTAAAGAGAGACTTCAGGGTAGAGACAGAAGCATATGGGGAATTCAACAGTGATCACCTCTGTAGCACCCATCAGGCAGCTGGAGATTAAATTCCCCCTTGGCTTTCCTCCCTGAGAGTAAGCAAAGTTAGCTCACTCAGCCTCTACTTCCTGTCGTATGCTCCAGCCCCCTAATCCATCCTAGCTAAAATGTTCCCCTTTCCTGCCTTAACTCCTATCTTAAGAGGAAAAGTTCCATTGCAGCTTAATTATAAAGTTGACATCATGATTAAGGAGAGCTCAACTGGCGTGAAGCCAGCTCAGGGATATTCGCACTTCAGGGTGGAGCTCAGATATGCCACCATTTTCATACCAACGGATTTAAATATGCTAAAGCATTTTTCCCACCCACTTCATTTTGGGAAACATACAGGCAAAAAAAGTTAACCTTCTTTTTCGTGTACCCCCTACAACACCCTGTTTAGGCTCCTTGGGCAGGTAAGGGTGCGTACAGCATCTTCAGCCTGATTCCCACTTACCCTCGCACAGTGCCCGTCTCCTGATAATTCACTTGAATAAATTTGCCAAAGCGACTCGAGTTGTTGTTATGCGCTGTTTTTGCATTTCCAAAAGCCTGTGAAAAGAGAGAGATGCCATCATTACGTTCAGAAAGCCACCGTCTTACCTTATTTATATGCACATCACTAATGACTTCACTTTGGGGATTTTGTTATCATTGTATAATTAATAAAAAGCATATCGTGAAAGTTAAATGGTCTACAAAGTAACACAATGAGCTTCTGGGGACCACATTCATTTGCAATTTGGTATTCATGAAGGGCAGATAAACCCTGTTTAAAAACAAAGTGTTAGCTGTACAAGAGATATTTAATATTTGAAGTTATTATACTCTATATTAAGGCTGTGCTTTATTCATTGAAATAAATATAAAAGTACACTGCTCCAACAAGACTCTAAATTTTAATGAGCTAGAGGAAGCTGCTTTTTAATTATATATGGAATTAGGGGGCAAAAAGTGTTCTTTGAAGGCTTCTCAGATGTTAGACAATGTCATATATAGCACTGGCATAACCCAGAGTATTTTCAGCATTTCAGTCACTGTTGTTTTGATCTGCTGCTGTTGTTTTTCCAGAATCAAAATGCCTTTAAGTCTTTATAATGCAAAGCTTTTACTAAAACCCCACCTTACCGAGACACCTAATACAGAGTCATTTCTTGCCATTTAAAAGAAATTTCTGAACGGAAGAACTATTGGAAACCTGTAAGAACTGCAGCTTGGCTTCACTGAGGAGTGGTGTTTTCAATTGTACCTAAATAATTTTAATAATAACTTGGCCCATGGTGACAGAATTTGTCAAGCTGCCAGGTCCAATTAATGTTTCATTCATTAAACAAATTTTGATAATAATTCACCTTTTCTTCTAAGCCAAACTTATTTAAGGTAATTATATGCAAGATAATTTCTGAGAGTTGTTTGTGTATGGACATTGAATTACAAATATGTTTTGTGCTAAGGCTTAATATCAGAGCTCAGCTCCAAGCTCCCAATAGATTTATTCCCTAGTCAGCTATTTATTAGAAAAGACTTTATATGTATAATCTGAAGCTTTTCAAATGACCTCTTTTCAGATTTAACTTTGCAACTCAAAGCACACAAAAAAAGGCCAAATTAAATGAAACCTTGGTGAAAAGGCATTCGACACCTTCTGCCTGCATGATGTGCACTCTCACATCTACTTTTATCTTCCCAGCCAGGTTTACTTAGCAATCTGGTTAGATTTAATGATTTAAGAACTAAAGGAGGTTTGTTAACAGAATAACAACATGATTTTTCCCCCCTATTTGAATACAGGGATTTGTTTAAACTCAAGCTGTTGCATATGAATTTGCTGTAGTTGACTAAAACAAGGTCTGGGATAGCCAAAACCTGCCAAGCAAGCTGATTATACTTGAGAGATTATTTCACCCACATAGCTAAGGAACACTCCCCTGCAGAGGTTTCATCTTTTCAGGCTGCTGACACTTGTTTTCTGCTTATTCCCCACCAAAAATCCTCCCTGCACCCAGCAACCCTCCTCTACCCCACACTCAAGGAGGGCGTCGAAGGTGTCCACGCCTCCAGGTAACCACTGAAGCCCCCAAAACTCTCCTGGCAATGAAAATACATGCATCCTATCCTCTCCCCAGAAAACAGGCACTTTGGCATTAAAAGATGGGATGCTATCATTCCAAAGAATTTACCCATCCACCTCCAGGTATTTCAGCAAGCAGAGACACAGCGAGAAGCTTATAAGCAGAATACATTGATATTCAAGTCAAGGTAGCGCATCACCATGTATTTATATATTTGTTTTAAATAATATTAATTACGTTACAAGCATTTCCCTGCAATAGGATCGACTGCAATCTAAGACATCACATAAGATAAATTTTCTATACACCTAATTAATGCTGTTCACTTGAGAACAAATGAACTCAGACTAAACAGACAGCAACCCTATTTTAATCACTTTTTAATATAATACAGAATTTAAGCAAAAAAACCCCAACAGTATTAAAAGGATTTCCCTGTGCTTATACTTTAAGTAATAGCTCATGGAGGGAAATAAGGTCTACTTATTAGGGTTTCTTTGGGAAAAGCCTTACCCAGGAATAAATCTTTTTTTATTCTGTAACAAGGAACATTTAGAGCCAGGAGAAAACATTTCAAGTATAGGAGTGGGGAGCTGTGAGAGTCCTCCTTTTTAATGAGCTTTTTTTCTCAATTAATATGCCAGGCCACATTATATATTATAACCCAAATGCCTACAGAAATCATAACCCATAATATCCCTCTTTCATACATTTTTCTTTATTGCTGATGTAAATGAAAAAGCTCTTTGGATCACGTCTTGTTAAAACTTAAGGCTGACTCTACGGCAAAGGCACACTGGTGAAGGCCAAAATGTAGATAAAGAAACACCTGATGTTTAACTTGAGACAGCTTAATACATTTTTGTTTAGTTTACTCACTGTATTTCTTTAACAGAACTATTGGTCTATAAAAAAAAGTGTTATTAATTCAATTTATGCATGCCTAATCTGTATATGTACTTGAACAGGACACCATGTCCTTCTGCAGCCAGGGCATAATATAATACCTCAGCCTCAGAAAACACAAAATGAGTTATAAATACCTCCCAAAAACAAGTTATCATCTGTTCGTATTATTTCCCTTTACTAAGTCATTGATTCGAAGCTGCTGAGCAGCTCAACAGACAAAACTCTCTAAAAAGCATTCCTAAAATTCTTGGGGAGACCAAAGCTTTTACTGGCCAGGGCTCAACATTTCGAAGGAAACAAAATTCAATACATTCCTCTGTAGGAGCTGAGCATCCCTCTGGACCCGGTGCTGGTGATTCAACAGTTGAGAGAAGGCAGAGGAACGAGCAGCTCCATTCCTCCTGCCTCCTACAACCCTCCCGCACAAAGAGATGCTTATCGTGGACAGCAGGAAGAAAAAAAAACCAAACAGTTTTGTGGCTAAATACTTCACGTTCCTCCTTGCCTGATCCCAGAGGTTCACTGTCTCTTTGTTTCGGACTGCATATTAATGCAATCTGCATTAATTACAGATTACGGCCAGAATAAGGATTATTTTAATGTCTTTCCTGAAATAAGGTTATTTTCCAAACACCTGCATCAAAGAAAACACCTCACTGCCTCGTTCTCACATGGCAATGACAATAAGATGCTGTGGCATAGATAATCCTAATTGAATGTCACTCCTATATAAAATAACAGCTGCATTCCCCTGGAGAGTAACAGTTCCTGCAGTAAAAGCACTAGTGGAAATATGTGCCTTTGCTAGCATATTTAAGGTGCTCAGCCCTGCCCTTCTCAAACAAGCCTCCAGCACTCACCCTTAGCAGGAAAAATAAATACATCATTTTCTCTTTCCTATACAGAAAGAAAACGTTTTAATAGACAAGAGTTTTTGAACGGTTTCCCATCTACTTGAAATGTAAATCTGTTTTTTTAAAAGCCGTACCATAAATATGTCTTGCTTTTCTTCTGATAACTGGTTAAATCTCAGTCCAGGCTATGCCATTGTGGGGTGGTTACACTCCATCGTGGCGCACTGAAGGGACTGGGAGCAAGATTTAGTCATGTTCATTTATGCTAGGGACAAGAGACAGGTTAATATCAGACAAGAGACTGCTGGAAGACTCATTCCCTGGTTTACTGTGAATTTTTGAATTAATGAATCAAATTTATTCATAAAGTATGAATGAATTGTAACTGTAAAAGCAAGGTGGAAGCTCAAAGCATCAGCCAGCAATATAGCAGCCAGGGAAATCCTGAACTTATGCAACTAAAGAGAATATTGTGAATTAAAAATCTTTGCATATATAGGTGCTGGTGAAGGACAGGAGGGGTGCAGAGTCCATACGATGTCCAAAGAGCCCAAGCCCTAATGTGCAGGAACTGCACTGAAGACAACAGCATAGGAAAACTCTATTTACCATTAAACATCATAAACACAAGGCCAGGGCCAGATGTAGGTGGCCATGACACAAATGATGTAACAGCAAGGATTCAGTGCGCGTGTCAGATGTGCATTCACATGCTTTACCTGTAGCTTCTGTTAGAGAAGCCCAGCATATGCTTCCATAAGAGGTCATCATTTTAAACATTGCCTATAATTTATTTCCAGATTTGAAGGCTATTTTCCCCAATATTCTATATATTATGCTTGAAAAAACTAATAATTCATAAATATCTGTATTCCAACAGGAAAAAAAGACAGAGGAAAAGAAATAGCATCTTGAAATTTTGCAATTTTAATGTCTTTTTTATGTGACCAGGACACTCACTGGCTTTTTAAATTATTCTTTGTAGTTACAAATTCCTTTCTGCATCTTGAAACAAACAGTTAGATGACAAAGACCATTTTTGCTTGTTTTAATTCAACCCGCAACTAAGCTCCCAGCACTCTTCTTGTCCTATTACATTGCTTTTTAACAGAAATATACTGAGTTATGGCCAGAAGATAAAATGCATCTAGACTACTTAAGTTAGAGCCTTTCTAAATCCTTTCTCATTATTGCTTCTGCCCTGGGAAATACTGCTTTTAAATCTGCATCTCACTGCCTGGTAAAATCTATCAACCTGAATTGCACTGCTAAAACTATACCACTTTGAGCTATTTCCCCCAACTTTCAGTTACCATAAGGAGCCCTAAAAGCCACCTCTATGCAGCAGAGACCACAACACCTAAATAAGCACCTAAATAAGGACCAAAGCCAAAAAATACGAGTTACGACTTGCATTCTTGCAAACTAAAATAGCTTTTATATGAATCCTTCAAGGCTTTTTTCTGTGTGGCAAAGCAATAATACTGAATATCTAGTTTATAGCAATTAAATACAAGTTCAAGTGCTGACACCTCACACACTAATTCTCCTGGTTGTGGCTAGATGTTCCATGCTGCCTAATGAAACCATCAACACTTTTATGGTGAAAAACACAAACCACAAAGTATTTCAAGAGTTTGTGCTGCAGTGCTTGAGCAGAGGTCTCACTGAGAACAACCAGCAACCCTGAACTGACAAACATTGACTTTTAAACCCTGTAAAATATTTCTTTCATTATTCTTTTCTTCAACAGGCCACTGGAGCACACTGCAGAGTTAAAACCCAATTTTCCTTTTCAAACCTCAAAGGTGACAAAGCATCTTAAACACAAGGTCTATTACAAACATATTTTTTTCTATTACAAACAGATAATGTTTTTCTCAAACATTACAGAAAAAATTTCTCCTGGCCGTTTACATGAGCAGAAGACTTTGAATGGCAAATAGGAGTTTGAAGAAACCACACACACACGTATATACCTAAAATCTTCAAGGCTGTCACACATATCAGGATTTATGTACAACTTAGACCAATTCACAACACATTTTTAAAGTATTCCTCCTCCATGCACACCCCACCACTTAGTTGACAACCCCCATGGCATCTCCTGGTTAGCAATACTTACAGGACACAAAGTTGTGTGGAAAAGAAAAACTCAGTACTATTGAAAGAGAGTACTTGCAAAGCTCCAGTTGCTGCTCTACCCTAATGAAAGCAAACAAAATCAACAAACAAACAAACACACACCAACTCACAGCAAAAAAACTAGTTCTATGTCTTCCTTCCTTGCAAGACAAATCTGTTGATGGTAAAAGAAGAAATAAAAAGCACTCACACTTCTGCAAGCCCTGCAACAGTTAGCTGTTCAAAGGTGCTGGTGATTTGATGCATGGCGGGAATTCAACTCCTCATCAAGCCAAGAAGCAGCAACTGCTCTAGGACAAGACCCTGAGCCCACTTGACCTGCTTCAAGCACAGATGGACCAGATGTCCTCTAGAGGTCCCTGCCAACCTCAGTTATTCTTCAGTTTTCAAGTATCTAGCCACCTTCCTCACTATTCTAGTGCAGAGAGAGCAGGGACATAAAAGTCATGTCTCAACACACTGCCTAGAACAAAATCCTATCCTATACTAGTCTTTGATAGCAAACCACAGCAGAACATCTATTCAGTGGTCTTTGCTTTCTGTAGTGTCTCCTGTTAGTGTCATTTTTTTGCTTACAAGCTTCTCAAAACTATGTAGTTTTCTGTTTCTTCCCATAAAATCAATAATGCAATTTTTTAGGCTGGCACAGCAACCCTGTCCTCTCCTTGCTTTTCATTCCCCAGAGAACCTTTCAAATACGTGACCTGGAAGTACTGCAAGTCCAAAGGATAAAGACACCTGGGAAATACTGGTAAGTCCCTTCCTCTCCCTCTTGTCCATATGGACCTTCTGGAAAACAAATCCATATAGACAGCCTTGCAGAGACTGCCCAAAGGTCCAAAACCATATTTAAGGGGTCTCCCCCCTCCAAACAAACGTCTCATGTATTGCATTTATGAAGGTTAAAACACTTTTCATTCCACTGTCAATGACGGCACACCATTCACTATGCAGAATTAAACTCAGCAGTATTCTTCCAATATAAAGCACATTAAATACTTCATTTCATTATTCCAGTTACCAAATGGCAGCCAAGTGAGTTCTACCACATTAACAGCCATACTTTCTTGTCATTTAACTTATGTATAAAATAATACTCTCATGATACAGGCTATAAAATATTTTTTAATTTTTTGTTTGTTTTGTTACAAATAGTTTAGGCCATCTAAAAATGCCTTATTGTAAAACATTTGCACTAAACCTACCTGGCCACAGCAAAGCTGAGACTATTCAAGGGCAGTAATTCCCCCCCTCTGCTGAATCAAGTCACCATCCTGGGACGGAGCACTTAACCAACAAATCTTCTGCAGCAATTAGGTTTTAAAATACAGGATCAGTTAAGACCACTTGTCTTTGTGCACTTAGAGTTCATGCTCCCTAATACAAATATGGGACAAAACGACTCTTAATGGAAGAGCACTGATTCGGAGAAGGTTTTGGGGTCAGTTTAACTGAATAAAAGACCTGCCAGTGTATGTAATGGAAATACCAAGAGCACCATTTAATACACTTATAGAGTAAGATACCATAGATAAAGTACTATAAAAGTCATTACAACACACCCTTGTTTGGGAGATTTAAAGCTCTGCTGATGCAGGTGCTCTATCAGCTATGTAAGAAATAAGATTTAGACTCTGCATTCCTGGCAAATGTTGTAACATTGGCAGAATATTCCTCCTCTTCCTATACTTAAGCACAGGATCTGACCATTTCAGCTTCTTCCTCTTAAGCAACGCTCTGGAAAAAAAAAGGAGTTACCATGCAACAAAATGAAATCCCCAAACCAAAGCCTCCTACTTAAGTCCTCTTCCCGAATGGGGACAGTTTTGCTACATAAGTGCCATAATGGGAAAAAAAACCCTGGCTAAGCTGGCAGACAGTCATCAAAAAACACCAGCAGGGATGGATCCTGGAGGCAGAGGCTGCCAAATCCTTAAGGTCTGGCTCATATCCCTGGTCCTTTGCTCATACATTTATTTTTTCATGTGTAACGTGGACAGCCCTGGGAAGAGCAGCCAAACGCACATGTTTTCCAGCAAACTGACACCTATCAGCCAACAAACGTTTTGGTGGAAAAAAATATTCAGCCTGCATTCAGCTTTGGACTTACAGAAGTATCCCAAAATGAAGCTGGGATGCTCGGGGTTATTATAGTGGTCTTTCCAACCCAGGGGATGATTATGACTCCCAACTTTTATATTCTGCAGGCAAAGAACAATCTTTACTACATTAGATGCAGATAGCAAGTGTCTGACAGGTCCCAAGACCAAGCAAAATCTCCTTAATCGGTGCTTCAAATTATTTTCTTCATACTGGTAGAGATAGATAATAACCACAGAGTAATAAAAAGACCAGTTGAAAACTAGCCATCGCTTAAGGAGGAGACTTTAAGCTCCCCCAATAGGCATTACTGGTACTATAAACAAGTCCTACAGCAGAAACAAACAGCACTAACAGAATATTGACAGATAAAACCCCCTTAATATATATTTAAAGTGACCATCAAATAGGTTATGTTATATTATATATTATGGCATCAAGTATAACCATGATTTCCTCACCTTGCATAATCAGTTTTTGCAGAGCTCAATTAAGTACAGTGATACACCATAAAAAGCTGATGTTACAATTAAAACTTCTCTGTAATTGCTAGAGATAACCCTGCAGTGTGTCAGGACCACAGCTGATGTCCTTTACTTTAAATTAACTCTTATTGCAAATAATACGTCCCTTGAGCGGAGCAGATGACATACACAGCACCAGCATTGCCCTTTTCTCAAGATTGAGGCTTTTGAGTCTCCAGAGCTGTTGCCACTCGTGTGTCACCTGCTGTGAAAGCACCGTTAAAGAAAATATGACTTCTCTATTTCCAAAACCAGACAAACATCCACAGGTTTCAGTGGTCTGCATAAGACAGGGTAAACCGCTGCCTCTGAAGCATCTCCCATAGCTTTTTAGTGCATCAAGCATTGCAGACAGTTATAGTAAGGCAGCCCTCCCCCATGGCTTCACATACTTCCAGAAGTAATATGGTTTAGGTCTTTTTGGCCAGAAGCTCATTATCTTGGAAATACTGATGCTTCAAAATGGTACAACACATGGCATCCCAAAACCAAGTACTATTATTTTTTAAATATTATTTCATTATGCAAAGACATTCATGCAGGAGACTATGTTCCCTTAGGACACCATGTTTTCCATATGCAAGCTCTATCTCCATTCTCACTTTTTGACGGCTCTAGTAGCACTCAGGAGTGCTTGCTGAAGCTGTGACTCACTCATTTTAAGAGCTGGCAATGACAGACTAGTATTACCAATGGCTTGCCTGGGCTGGAACTCCTGGTGCAATGCTGGTTGCTTCACGTGGTGGAGCTGTGGACCTTCAGCCTCAGGACAGGTCTGGAAACAAGCCATCAGAATTTGGGGAGATCTTCTTGAAGAGGAGCATCTCCAATGCAATGGCAACTGAGCCAGAGTTGAGAGCCGCTGCCTGGCATAGAAGCGAAACTTTGCCCATCAGCAAGAGTCTCATCCCTTGGAGAGGCATCTCCACCAGCTTCCATCCTCTCCTCACCAACCATCAGCCTCTAAACTAGGGAGAGGTATCTGGTCTGGTGTACAACCCTTGGACAGTCTCCAGCGCCTGGAGGAGGCCTCTCAAAGTCCCTTCAAAACCTTATTTTTTTCCTTTTAACACAATGATTGTACATGAGGCCATAAATGTTTAGAAATAAAGTTTCAGCTTCCCACTGCATACTTGGATAGCCAAAGAAATGCTAAAAAAAATTTAAAGCGTTCACTATTCTGGGCTTGACACAAGTTTTCCTGCAGTTTGCAACCAAAATCAATGCCACCAACCAAAAGGCAGGAAAGTGTCCCTACTGTAATGCCTCCCATCTGGAACCTCTGAGCAGAGGCACAGAGCCCTCATGTATATTTTACACACACATTTTTCCTGCTTTTCCCAAGAGAAATATATGTAATGAAGGAAAACAAAAACACGTTAGCAGCAACAAAAGCCTACCACTGTAATACGAGACCCAGCTTGGCTTCTGCCTGTGTTTTCTTTCCTTTTAGACCTCAGCTACTTTTTGCTAGTAACTGACAAAAAATAACACATACCCTCCCCTCAGAAAAGCAAAACAAAAAAACCCCAGAGCTCTGCCATTATATCAACACAATAAAAACCATGTTTGTTTTCTGCCATGTAAAATATCGCTTAAGTAAGGACAAGATTAAAAGTGAATACGCATGTGTCCAGCCCTTCCCTGCTCTTCTGTGGGATTATATAAATAATCCACAATTCTTGATGCAGTTCCAAAATTTCAAGTGCTATTAAGCTGCAGCATCAAACTCCTGTGCATCATATACAGTTAAGATTTCTCTCTTACACCACAGCAGCTCTGCTGGGCTGATGTTTTCCAGTGCTTGCAATGTTTCAGTAGCCATGGGAAGCTTCACACATCTGACTGATCCATAGAAATGTCTTTTCCCATTTTTTAGCACAGTTCAAATGGTGGAATGGGAGCTTAAAAATGCTTATTACTAAGTATTGGGGATGGACCAGAACACCTGCAGGAGCCAGACTGATGTGTAGCACTGAAAAAAAATAATTATCTCATTGGACTGATGTGTAGCATTGGGAAAAAAAAATATCTTATCAGTGACCAGAATATTTGATAAGTGCCAGAAAAAAACAACAGCTGGCACTGATTATTTTTAGGGAGCAAAAGATAAGTCTCAAAAAACAATGGATTCCTATCAGGCGTTTGTTTTAGGACAGGATTGCAACTGCTTAAACGTGTATTTTCAGCCATTAAGTAAAGCAAAGTAGGACAATTTAAGAGGTACCGCTTGTCAACTTTCCAAAGGTATTAAACATGGGTATCTTTGAGGTCATGATGGAGGGGTTTTCTATAAACTGGAAAAGGTTAATAAGCTGGGGATAAATACAACACCCTACCATCCACTTGCTACAGAGAAAGGAACAGCTGCAATGCAAGCACAAGACAGCCGATGCCCTGTGGCAAGAGACATGCTGTTTTAGTTGTCTGTCATGCAAGAGGTCTCCATACAAAGAATGAGCTTTCATTTCAAAGCACGCCCTGCCAAAATCACCTATTTAGCTTTGCACAGTATTTTCAATACTGCCAAGTATTGGTATTTCTTAAGTCTTTGGGTTTCTTTTGTTTTAATTATCCAACAAAAAAGAAAGCCCCTGATTTAATAAAACTAATGGAAACAGGATGAGTTGTACTACAGCTTCCCACACAGCAAGAAACACTGCAAAACAAATGCAGATATTTTTCTGTTGTCCACCTTTTCCTAGCCTGGCTTTGCAAAATGCCAAGCAGTTGGGACAGCATGTCAGGAGCATGTCACCCTACTTTTCAGAAAGGGCAGGAGTCAAACTGAGCCCACCCGTGGCACGCCAGCACAAATGTGCTGGCTGGCATGCTGAAGATGCAGAGCCCTCGCTGCTCCTTCTCCCCGTGTGAGGATGAACAGCAGCTCTTCATCATTCACCTTGGCCAAGTAAGACAGATCATGAAGTGAGGACCCAAAAGCACCTTCATTCTCTTTAATCTTACCATGTGTGTATTACGAAACGTAGTTTGAAGCTGTATCTTCCATTAATGGGCAGGATTTTTAACAATACTTCAAGTATTAATTTTTATGGTAGCTGCATACATCCAATATCACTGCAAGACTTCAAGTCCTCAGTCACCAAGGAGCTAAAACCCTGCTCAAACCACATGCTTTGCATTGGAGATTTGACCCAAAAGGGAGCAAAACAGAAGAAGAAACACAGTCCCAATTTTTAGAGTAGCATCCCAGAGCCAATGAACCTCCTTCTGTGATCTCCCTTTGTCAGCTATAATAAGTCTTCCAAATTTCACAGCAAATGAAGCCAGGGTCCTCCCTGACGTTAACTCGCTTTACGCACGAATGAGCTGATCCCCAGAGCTCCATGCGCCAGGGAAGTGAGAGGAGGATGCTGTGTTGCTGAGGATGCCTAAAAACTGCAGTGTAAATCAAGCCTCCAAAAGCATTTAACAGCATTTAACTTTGCAATCTCTTTAGTCATTGTACATAATGTTTTGGGGAGCACCAACTTTTTAAATATTTTTGCTTTTTAGAGGAACTTAGCAAACACCAGAATAACATGTTCATGCAGTACCACATTTAATTATAAGATATTCAGAAAAAAGGTGTGCGATGGATGGACAGACAGTGACCTGCTCAGAATAAGTGAAAGATGTTCTTTTTGCTGCACTGGGAGATGTGCACAAGTACTTCATGCTACAGCAGTCTGCGCAGCTAACAGTAGGAGAAATGCAGAAGATACACTCGGAAAATTCACAGCTGGAGCAGACAGTAATGGCAGGCTTTGTTTTCTAATTAACATCATGCAAATAAGCAATGCTTCGTTACAGTACATGCTCATTAAATTATCTTTCTTCTGTTTTCCTGAAGCAGTAGTTTCTACTAGACAGATACTGTATGTCTAATTTTTTTAACACCTTTTTCTGTTTAATTGCCACCATGCAGCCTGATAAACCCTCTCCAATTGCTCCCTACTCTAAAGATATTCAGCCAACATACCCCATATCGCCATGTAAGTGAACAAATGGTGTACAGCTCCCCTTGTAAGAAACCTTCAAGCTTTACAACAGTGAAGTTTAGGCCAGCATTTCTTCTTTCAAGCTTTAAAGAATCACTACCGTGTGTTTAAGCCTTTTGGTAATTCTTCTGTAACTAAATATATAGTAAGTAAATTAAAATCACAACCTGATGCTGGTATCACAGTAGCTGTGATGGGATACAGAAAAAGGCCAGAAATTTTGTGGACAGACATGATATCATCTTTAAACAGACTAACTGGAAGAGCTGGAAAACCCAACAAGCTTTCAAGTGCAGTTCTTCTGCCAGGCTGAGACAAACCACAAAACTCAAAAATACAAATTCAGAGTACTTTTTCTGAATTTAGCACAAGGTTCATCACTTGAACCCAATGGGAGAAAGGGATCTTTAACCAGAGGAGCACAGGGATGTGAAAAGGAAGGGGGAAAGCAATCACTCCCTGTGCTGAGCAGCAATATATAATTTACAATAGACAAAAACGAGGTTTTATGTAGGTTATTTGGAAGCGGGTGATAACCTAACATGCAGCAACACATCAGAATAAAGAGCAGGTCATTACTAATTACACCTGGTTTGTAAAAACTAACTGAGAACCAGCTTTGCAAGGAGAAGAGCTGTTGGCACTCACACACGTGCTCCTGGAGTGGGGATGGCCTGCCTGAGCATCTCTCTCTGCAGGACTGAGGGCAGAAGAATGATACCCAAAGGCAGAATCCCAGCTCTCCAGCTACTGCCCACACCACCCTTACATGATATAGAGCTTCCAGAGGGTGAACATGACTTCATGATGTCTGATCCAAGACATAACTTTTGTGTTCTCAATAAAGAACACAAGAACGCATCAAAACACATAGATTTGATGTCTTGGATCTCCCTTCATTTAAGGCAGAACTACAGAGATGATGGTTTATCTGATTTTAATCAAACTCCATTAAAGCATGTGTATGTGAGGTATCAGTCGTAGCGAGGAAAAAAAGACTGGAGGGTATCTTAGATCCAGATCTCACTTTCTTCATTGCATATTATCCACTTCCAAAACCTTTACTCCATTCATATAGCTGTAAAGTTACTCCCAACAGAGAGCAACCTGTTTATTCTCATTATATACCACCTAAATCAGAAGCTGCTGAGAACACCAAGATGACCGCTCAAGCGGTTGTAGTAGAGTCATAGTATAGTCAAAATGCTCAGCACGTATCACTTGGAGCAATTTGGAAGGATTTTAAAGGGGTAGAGCTGAAAGATATCTCCCTTAAATAATAAAGAATATACCATCCTGAAAGCGGGGTTAAAGCAAGGAGCCTAGCCACTCTGGTTGCATTTGGGAGATGTGAATTTTTTTTTAAAGCAGTTTATTATTTTGCTGCCATTCGCATAAAAAGATGCAAGTAGGATGTAGCAGAAATTGCTGGAGTGCATTTATTTATCCCAAACAGGAAAGATGGGGATGCTGCTTCTGCTTGCTCACTGAAAGCAGCTTTATAAAACCCCAAACAAAAATACCATTAGTGGTATCTAAGGAGGGATTTGTCTGCATCTTTAAAGAGAGAGTATTAAAAGTATTTCTTTATTGACTTTAGTTAGCAAGTCAAATACTACATTAAAGAATTAAACTTGTGAAAACAGCATCTCTTCTCTAAATAGCTCTGCCTGCAGTTCAGGAGGAGGAGGGATGAAAAAGGAAGCTAAAAAACTGACAAAAAAGAAAAATACAGAAAGAAACCTTTCTTTCTCTTGCTGAGCCTCATCCTCTTGTTTATAACTCCCTGGAAGAACAGCAGCACAATTGTTCTACCTCGTGCTGGCCGGACTTCAGCAGGAAGGCTTTGGTCACCCAGCCTCCAGCATCCGATACACGAGGCTATTACCCTGGTCATCTCTCCTTTTTTCTGCTATTTCTTCCCTGTCTCTCCCCTTGGATGATATCCGGGCAGATGGGAGCTACTGAAAATTCATCAGCTGCCTAGTCTAAAGGCACTATAATAATTAAAACGCAGGTGAAAATTTAAACAAGGCATAAAAACCACTCACACACTATCAGGGACTGTACAAAAGAAAAGAAAAAAAAAAAAAGGATGGAATTGGTACCAAGAAGCTCCAAAATCCAAGTTTGAAGAAAAGAAATGCTGAGCATCAACATCACCTTAAGAGGTTCCCACCTATACTCTGCTGCTCCCTGGGATGCATGGCATAAATACACAGAGGACCCTACTACTACGAGCCAGCTCAAGATCATAAGACAGCCTAAAAACATACCGTACAAGTGGGTTTGGGATTACTACTACCTTTGCAGTTCTTCCTATGCCACTTTAGAAAACAAATGTATCAAAGATAACTCATGTAATAGGTAGAAACAGCTTGGAAAATCTCCATGTTAAATTTTCAAAACATTTATGTACCGACACACTGCTTTCAGCTTTCGCATCTTCTTAACCACGCCTCTGGCACCAGTCCACAGCACACAAAATTAAACTGAGCTGATTCGATGGCAAGGAATAGCATGGGACTGAAAAATGATAAAATACCTCCATACTTTCTTCTGCAAACTCTTTCAGCAATTGCAAACATCCTACACCCGGTCACGTATCCTTGTCCAAAGAAATTTTGCTCCTCAGCAAAAAGAGGTGTATATCTAGCAATCTGGGCTAAAGTCAAATCAAATGTAGTTTGAATAAAGACAAATAAATGGAAATACAGAGTCTTCTCTCAAAGTATAAAACTTAACAGGAAGCTCAAACCTATTTTACTTTTTACTTAGTAGTAAGTCGAAACCCACCTTACTTTTTCATTTTCCAGTTGAAAGCTAGAACCTTAATTAAACTCTTTGGGAAAATTTGTGCTTAAGATCTTTCAATGTGATAACCATAAAGCAATTTAAAAATTACAACCATTAAAGTCAAAATGCAAACTTACAGCTCCTGTAGAGTTCAATATTTGCTAACACCGATCCTTTACACCTTAAGCTAGCAGGTAAGATGACCTAGTTATTCAAAAAACTTCTCCCAAATACATGTCTCTTGCCAAACAGATGTGATTAATACGGAAAATCAGAAATATTTTGCTTACTCATAATTATATCTTAACAAAGCTTTCACAGCAACAAAAACCCAGCAAGGGAAGGAGCAGACAATCTAATGATCCGCAACAGTTTTGTGGCCTACGTGGAAAAAAAAAATTACTAAATATTCCCCGACTGCTCGAGTCAATACTTCTCGTAGCAAGACAAATACTCCATTTGCACACTGCTGAGCCCTCACTAAGAGCTTATGGAGGTCTTTAAAAGCCTGACAATCAATAAAGGGCAATTTAAAAAAAACTTAGTCAAGGGGGGCTGCTAATGTGATGGAGATTAAGCAGACGCTGACCCATGCTACCTCTAAACTTTAAAATTTGCCTAAATGACAACCTTAATCAGACTTAAAGGGGTAGATATAAAGAAAATAATCTTTTATTTAATATTTATCTCTCTCATATATATTTAATTTATATTTATATCTCGTATCTGTTACATTTAAATTTTTCTCATATGTTGTGGCTTTTTTTTATATCAGTATACCTGGTATTTGACAACTTAGGAAATGCATCTTCGTTGCAGGCTAACACAATGCAGATATTGCTGCATGCTTAATCCTTGAGGAAATGCAGCCAGTCCCACTGAAACAAGGCTCTTCTGGTCAGCAACATCACCCATCACCTCCGTGCTTCAGCACTCTGCTGAGATGTCAGCTGGAGGATGCATCAAAATTCAGAGTAACCCCAATTCATGTTATTTATCATTTCAGACCCTCATAGGGAAAAATATGGTGCTCTGGCCTCATTGACCTGTAACTGCGTTGTCCATCAGATGATGCATTTACTCAAGCACCCAACTCAGCATCCACTCTGTCAATAAACCGGGCTTATAAGTTTAATTAATAACCCCACCTGAAAAGCAGGCAAACATCAATATGTTGGGTTTTTTGAAAGCATTATGTTTTCTCCCATTATTATTGAAATTATTTGTCTTTCCTGTAGCAGATAAAAACCAGATGTTATAGAGAGGGAAAGGTTGCACAAGCCAGAAAGAAAAACCAAGACAGCAACACGGAGGTTGCACCCATTCATTACCCATATATTCCCTCCCCTGCTGCCATAAAGCTATTTATATTGCATGTCTATTATTACAAATATTATAATTGTGATGTAATTCTAGAAACCACGTTTTTTTTCCTTCTCAAACCAAAGTAGAAAGAAGCACACGAGTCAGAAGGCTGCAGCAAAGTTTCTTTCTGCTGTGTAAGCACTTTGGAAAGCTTTGCTCCCATCTTGCAGCATTAATGCTGATATTATCATTTGTAATCCCTCCTGAAGCAGCCCAAACCCAGGATTACCAGCTTTTGGATGCCCACTTGCTATGCTGAGAATATAAAAAACAAAGTTTGCGTACCTGCACACAGACAATTTAGGAAGTATCACTGTGTGTATCACTGGCAAAATTAAACATGCATCATTGTTTACACAATTTGCAGCACAAGTGAAGGCACAGGACTGGAATTATTTATCATGTTAAGCAGCTACATGATGCAAAAACAGGTAGTAAGAGTAAATTTCAGGTGATTTAAGAACCAACTGACCACATGCACAGGCAACTGAAATGGCAGATGACCTACTTTGTTGAATTTTTAGGCATGCTTCACATGCAAGGAAAGATCTTTGAAGGTCTTTGCTCTCTCCAGGGGTTTTTTTGCCCCCCATTTAACACCCTACACATCTTTTTTAGCCTTTTTAGACATCTCTTAGACATCTAAAACATCTAAAACTTCTGGCAACAGAGTATTCTGATTTAAAGCAAACACACAGTGATAACTGAGAGAGGATGCAGGAGCAGGTTATTCTTTGCTTGAATTTGCAGAAAAAGAAAAGCACACAGGGGAAAACAAGCCTTGTTGTGCTCTATTTGCTACACAAAAATCACTGTCCAAACCAGGGTTGTATATGGGCACCCTATACACTGATAGCACTGCTCCGAGGACCACGCTGGGAAATACAGATCATCATCCGAGTAGGGAAGAGCGGCTATTCTGGGGGATTCACTTAAATTCCTTTAAAAACTGACTTAGTGTGTATAATTTTAAGTTAACTCTGACATCCTTTTCAACTCCCAATTACACACCTATGTACTGGAGTAGCATCTCCAGTTATTTGATGGGGCCACTCATACCTAACAGACCTCGCCTTTTCATTAACAGATACAATAATTAAAATATTGGACAAATTTCCATTGCTAACTACTCTCCAAAATATTTTAACTATCCTTCATGGATGTCCTTTTCCACAGCAAAAAGGGTTTACCCATATTATCGCATGCATTCTTCTGAAGCTTGAAAATTAAGTTAAAATACAAAGAGGATGCTAAGCTTCACGCCAAGCAATGAGCCAGGGACCAAACTGGGGTTTTACTTCATTAATTATTTTAGGCTTCTACATGACTCATACAATGCAAATTGTGTGTGTATATATTCTTATAGATATTATTTTATATATATATTATTTTATATATATATTATTGTAGGCTTCTATATGATACCTGCAAAGCAGATTTTTGTGTGCTTGTGCACACACACGCATACACACATTATCTCCCAATACTTGCAAAATACCACTACATGCTATTATATTATTATTATACTTATTGTAGATCTTATGTTAGAGATCTATATTACTTTGGACTTCCATACGACACCTGCAATGCAGATTTAGGTAGGTGCATATATATTGTTGTAGCTATTTGATGTATATTATTTTGGACTGCTATATGAGACCTGCAATGTAGATTTGTGTTGGGGATATATATTATTACATTACTATTATATTACATATATTATTAGAGTAGATATTTTATATACCTATTATTCTGGACATCTATATGACACCTGCAATGCAGATTTTTGTGTGTGTATATTATTGTATTAATATTATATTACATATATTATTAGAGTAGATATTATGTTATTTTATATGTTATTTTGGACTTTCATACGACACCTGCAATGCAGATTTGCATGTGCTTGTGTGTGTGTAAAAGCACACACATAATCTCCCAATACTTGCAAAATACCACCACATGCTTCCTTCTAGCTGTTGTTCGAAGGAATTAAAAATATTTACTCATCATAATTTTTCCTGGAAACCATGACCCACTGTGTAGCAGGTAAGCTCTGCCCTGTGCATGCAGCAGAGCATTGCCTGCAGTTATGGCCGCTCCTCTGCTTGCTGCCACCATCACCGCGTCTGCAATTACCAGAGCGGCTTTTTGCAGGGTGATTGAGTGCATTCATCCACTTCTGATTAACAGCTCTGGGGAAAAAACACTACAGAGAGGGAAGGGAGCAATCTGAAACACCAAAGCTGAAACAAAAAAGAGTAACGAAGTGCCAAAAAAAATTGCAGGTTGGGATTGGCAGCGTGTGAGGATTAGATCACTGTGAATCCCAGCTTATATAAAGCTCAAACATGAATTTCCTGACTAAGGTAAAAAAAGCCTGGCTCAAATTTATTAACTGCTGGCAAGGTTACCTCTATCCCAGAGGCCTCCAAATACCAAGAAAACTCTGGCCCAGAAATGCAGAGTTCAGCCTCAGAATTCAAATACATTCCTCTGAGCATTGCTGGTTCTGCAGCCATAGCCTAGGCAAGGAAGAAATAAACTCCAATACTTCCAAGTTCACATTTTTCAGAGCCTTAAATTAAACCGTAAATGTGTATTTATAAAGCTTGCAAAGTGGAACGTTGTTTCAATGAGGCAACCCCAAATCTTCCCCAGCTCTGACAGACGCAGCCCACTCCACCTGTATGTCGCAAACAAAAACAAAAAAGAAATTTCTGCTCTTCAGGACAATATTCTGGATCTCCCTCATTAAAGGATAATTCAATTTCGCACTAACATTTGTAAGCTGTAGGAGGACAACCCCACCTGGACCCCACGCCTTCCCATAGGGGAGACTCAGCACTACCCCTTACATCTTCCAGCCTGTGTTTCAGTTTTTCCAAATTCAAAGAAAGCAGTAATTCTTCAAAAAAAAGATTTCATGTTACTAAAATCTGCTTGGTCTCCTCCTCCTCTTTTCCTGCCTCCCCCCTCCCCCGGCTTTGTTTTGGCATTGTTTTCCCAACACTTTTTTCCCCCCCCTTTCTTTTTTGTTTCTTCTCCAAGCATTTCTGATGCTTTACTGAAGTCTGGAGAGATTAGATCTGCTCTGCTTTGGAAATTGCTCAAGCACCAAATACTTGGGATACAGCTCCCACCCCAAACCTTTGCTCTCCAAACCTGCCGTTTCTCAAAAAAATTTTCCCATTTCCTCGATATTAAAGCAGATTAAAGTTTTAACATTTTGCCCTTATCCTGGATGTGAGCATTTTTACCCACTTGCTTTCATTCTCCATTGGCGTCCCTCACACTGATCCTTGTCAAAGATTTTTCTCCCAGTTAAAAACCATATGTAAATCCATCTATTTTGGGACAATCAGTAAATCTTTGATCCCTACCACAAAGTCACTGCATAGGAATCCTGTTTCCCTGTTCTTATTCCTCCTATCAAACATGAGGATATTACAGATCTGGAAAATGCTGGCAAAAAAAAAAAAAAAAATTTAAAATTGCATTATGGCCAGAAATTGCTGAACTTTTTTTTTTTCCTTTTTTTACTTAAAAAAAAAAAAAAAGGCAGCCTCATCCCCAGCATTTTTTGGTACACATACCACTTTTTCTGAGACTGGTACTGCCCTCCTCCAAAACCTCACTTGCCTGAAAGTGGTAGTGAGAGGAGGGGGCAGTTTTAAACAGTTGCTTACTCTGAAAGGTCTTTTTAAAAATTACTTCCCCCCAGAATTCATATTTTCTTAGCGTATGGCATCAGTATTTTTCAAGTATTTTCATAGGAACTGCTTGGAAACCACTATATTATACCCTGCTACCAGTCTGCCCATAACAGCATGATCTGGTCCACATTAAATTAACCATCTTGGTAAATGCAAAAGCATTTAATATATCCAGTAATGCTCAAAAATCAGAGATAATCACAATTACTCAGATCCCTACTTCTCCTGTAGTGGATTATACGGTTTCCCGGTACTTTTTATAATGGAAATAACTGACACAGTTTGCTTTCATGACTATAGACAATGTTTTCTTCATAACAGCCAACCATCCTGATTTGTCTTGTGCTCTGCTAAATTTTGAATTATTTTGATTCTTAAACAATATTGTACCATCTTTTCCTCTATTCTAGCTTTACTTATGGGCGTTGATAGGGCTCGGACTCTTGAAAATGGAAATACATACTTTTTAAAATGCTCTGCTTTTACAACAAAGATTAAATTATTAATTTGGCATCCAGATGGCTTTGCCGCAGCTGACAAGTGCCAGCGTAGGTGGATGGAAGCTATATAACATAGATACCATTCATTTTATCAGTCATGTCATTAAGACCTAGAAAAAGCTTTACCTCTCATGTAGCCATAAGATGCATTATTATGAAAATCCTTACTGGGTTAGCAGCATGTGGCAGAGCCATCCAGGTGTAGGCTAAAAAGCAAGCAGCATGCTGCTGTTCCTATGGTGCTGGCTGGAGCAAAGATAATTTATGGTACCCATGACAAGCTTCACATAGTCAAGTTGACCCCCAAAAAGCCCATCCAGGTTTACTAGGCAGAGACTGCGGCCAATTTATGAGATTCCTGAACTACAGGTGACTGAAAGCAGTGGAACTGGCAGGGAAGCCTCACCTGCCCTGCCTAATGTCCTCCCAAGGATGGGATGAAGGATGAGGTAAAGCCTTCATCTGGCTGAGCACAGCCATTCGTGTGGGCAAAGGAGGACCACCTCACTCTCCAAGGCTCTCTCTACAAAACAGGTGGTGCTTACCTACATCGCGAAACTTCACGGGAGCGAGCAGTGACGCACACAGGGCACCAACCTTCCCAGTGATGGAAAGCTCCGTTAATTTGTTGCTCACACTGATGCAAAATGGCCTTCTTTTTTTAAATGCTTTATATGTCGTAAAATAAGTGATCTGCAAAACACCTCTGCTATTTTAAACTCCAGAGTAACTAACTCTTAAGATTCAGCTTGTCCTTTCATCTTCTCCATTGCAGCCTTTGCCCGTAAAAGTCCAAATCCCAGATCACAGTGACAAAGCCAAAGGCTCAACTGTCTGGCACAACGTTTATCCGTCACCCATCTTAATTAAACAAATAAAAGTGAGTTGCAATCGGCTGCTGCAGTTAAGGGAGATCCTTTCCACAAACATGGGAAACAATGATTTTATTTACCTACCCCAAACTGCTGCCGTGAGCTTCCGCAAGGTTTGTGCAACATGGGTTTGGGGAAGGACTGTTCCATCACCCTTTTGCCACACACTCCACTGAGCTTTAACTTAACTTCTATATAATATTTAACCTTAAAAGCTTAACAAATTGAAGCAACTACCTGCCTATGCTTTACTATATTGCCTTACTTTTTAAAACTGATTTCTGTTGAATTTGGCAAAGCTTTTTGGTCAAAGCAGGAGGCACTTGGTTAAGCTTCTTTTTATCTAGCAGATGTTGGGACCACAAAGAAAATGCAATCTTCTTCAAGCTGTAGAAGAGAGGGTCAACACCACTTATCCCGGCAATTCTTGTGTTTAGACATTTTCGTTGACACAAACCTAAAAGATGATCACTATTCTTGCTGATGCTCATGCTCTACCTGAAGTCAGTCATCGATGAATGCGTTGACTTCTTTCTTCCTATAGTAAGCGTATGGGAGACAAGGCATATACACTGCATTGCAGCAGTGCTGTAGTTGGCTCAGGAGTAAATCCACTTCAGTTTCTATGTTCCAAAACTGCTGCAATTCAAACTAAATCCTGGTTGCAGGCAACTGAGATATTCCACTGCAGAACCAGATGGGAGCTCGTCCACAATAAGACCCTGGAGGTACACACACAGGCTCGGCACCAGCTGCTTCCCTCCACACAAAGGCTCACTGTTGCGCCGAAATGCTTGCTAAAGTGTATATATAGGGTGTATATGAACATATATAATGTATGCATGTATATATATCTTTAATTTCCATCTAAGACAGCTAGGTGCTTCAGGACCTTTACAAATACAATGCTTGCAGACCTGTCCAGGCTCACATAGGAGGACAAATTAAAGAAGAGGCAGGAGTAAGTACCAGCCACATGCACTGACCTCAGAAGTAACCCTCTTCCTTTAGGTTTATATACATCAATCATCACTGGAGACATTAAAAGTGAAAAAACCATAACTGATCTCATTTTCTCTGTCTCTCCACTGTATAAAATAAGTGACAATAATATTTTCTATGCTATGAATAAGAAGGAAACACCTTTCACATTTGAAGACACTGAGGACAGATTCAGAAAATTTTATTTGCTGCCTTGGGAAACAATTTGTTCAAAATCCCAGAGCTCAATAAGACACCATCACCTTGTCATTGAGCAGACAAGAGAGGGTATTTGTAAAATAAAATGCACTCACTAGAGATGTTTAGTGGAAAGCGCTCATGTTTTGTGCCTGGAAAAGCCACAGGGACAGTAGAAACAATGAAAAAGGCAAAATTTGTCAACTGCTACCATCGGAGCTGGGTGTAGTCCCTGTCCTACGGAGATTTCTTGTTCTCAGCTCTTCTGTTCCCCACCAACGGTGACCAAGCTGCAGCACACCACCTCTCTGGCATCCACCCAACACCCAAGCACAGCATGCAAAATCCAATATGGGTTCCCCAACCACAAAAAAAGTCAAAAGCCTCTCAAGTAAATGTGCCTAAAAACCATAATCTGTATTTTGACTGGGAGAAGAGAGGGGAGAAAGAAACAAAATCCCTACTAGCACATTAATTTCTCATTCTGTGACTAGAAAAAACAGTGTCACATTAACTATGCACATTAGGGATAAAAAGTCTGTGCCTTGATTATCAATATCAAGTCCTCATGGAAGCCTTACTGAACAGTAGCAGCACAATCTTTGATCAAAAACATTACTTAGAGTGGTACGTTACCATTACACTATTTGGTAAGTATATTAGTGAAAAATGAAACAAAAAGCTTTCAGAAAAGAGGTCTTTCCTTCATGCTTTATAAAATGGGTTTATACAAAACTGACTAACAGATACACTGGTGCAGTAAGTCAGTAGAAAATTTAAAAAATGGTAGTAAAAAAGTAAATTGTTGTCTAATACTGTATAATGCTGAGCATCAACTGGGTATGCTGTGGTTGCATGCAAGTATGAATACATGGTCCCTGCTCGGGTCAGACTCAGGATTATATTTTATAGATATGTAGATATCTATATGGATAAATATCTATAAAATCTAGATATACAGCTGTCTGGGGATTCATCAAGTCTGGATATCTGGGGATCCAGATATCTACAAAATCTAGATCTCTAAGTACAAAGTATCTATATCTAGATCAATAGAGGGAAAAGTGAAACCTGACTGAAGTGAAACAGAGATCAGTGAAAGAAAACTAAAGAAAAGGATAAAAATGGAAGGGCATGAATGAAAACAAATAGCAAAACACAACTCCCCGCAAAAAAAGATGGCAAAGAGGGAGGGAAAAGATGGCATGCTTGCACACATAGGTTCAATAAAATCCTCCCCGTAAGACAAGATTTTATTTAGCATTTCCCTCCCAGAAACAAAATAGCTGCGAATACTTAAGGGTGGAGAAAAAGGCAGCTTTGCATAAACCTACTTTAATAACTAATCCATTTTCCTGCAGTCATTTCAGGTCAGAAATAACCATTTCTGTCATTTAAGCATAATAAACTGAATTTGGTGGTGACAAAATGTTTGCTGAAGATAACAAATAATGAAATAATATTAAACTCAGTCACTGATACAGCCAGTCTGGATATTGCAGGAAGCCTCTAAAGTAAAAAGATTGAATAATTCAGCATCAGAGAAAAGGATGAACAAGACACTATTTGATACAGAGCCTGAAACTGTAAAATATCCCCAGCTAAAGAATAACAGCATTTTGAAAGCACTGATGAAAAGCATTTGGTGCATGAGCTTTCCTGTATGACTCCTTTGTGTTGCTGCTGCCGGCGGAGGCCTGCACAAATTCTTCCCACATTAGGCATCATCTGTATAATCTCTGTGCGCTGCTCCCGCTGTAACCTTTCTGTGCACTGGGGAGGGAAGAACACAAGGCAAAAAAATATCCTGGCTGCTGCATTAAACACCTACCCCAAACTCAGACCACGCAGGAGATCAATAATAATTGTATATATTATAGGTTAAAAATGAACAAAAGTGAGTAATGAGCAGGATAACCTCAGAATTGCCTCTCCCCTTCATATAAATCCATTTTTCAGGTCTAAAACCTGTGGAGCCACAAGACACAACCTAATGACTTAAAATCAGTGTATTAGAAACTGAACTTCATTAACTAAATCAGATCTATTTTTTTTAAACTCAATTTTAATGAAATTTTGTTACCTCCCATTAATACTGTTCCAAGTAAAAGTACAAATATGTTGGATTTGATAACGCCTTCTCTTGTGGTGAAATAATTGCACCATAATTTGCTGTATAAAAGCAGCAACCCCTTAACCTGGCTATGCACTGCAGGAGTTAACGGAATGCGATCTGCCGGAAGAGCTGGGCCCTACCTGGGATTACTACAGGCCCTGCATACATCCAGCCAAATTGCTTGGGAGCAGCAGTGGAGGATACAAGCACATTCAGCTTTACCACCTCTGCTTTGTCCGGTGCCAGTTGAATATACTGAAAGCACAGGATACGCCCGGTTCTTCTAGTTTATTGATTTTAAAAAAATTTTTTTTTAAACTCTGCTCAATAGCTCTTTGTTTAACTCTGGAAACATTCAGCAGCATTGACTGAAATTTTGGCAGCGCGGTATCATTTTCACTTGCACCTAAGAGCAGCCAGCTCTTCAGCTGCTGCTGCAAGAGCTTAGTTCAGTTGGAAGGAGACTATACATCACCACAACAAAGTCCTATAAAATAAAATTCAGTATCTTTTAGATGCTGCTTACATTTTCCTCTAACAATCCAACAATCAGGATTAAAAATTAAAAAATAACAGCTTTTAGACATCTCGATCTTAAGACTGGAGCTGTAACTTCCCCATACAAGCAAAACACATATATTGTGTAATATTGCTCCAGAAATTAAAAAGCAATTCCAGTTGCTGTTCCTAAGGTTTCTATGCAAACCACCACCTATTGGGAATGCAAATAGCATTGCTGACACTACAAAAGTCTAACTGCAATTTTTTCAAAAGCAGTTCAAGCAATCAACTCCTTTTTTTTTCCCCAGCATAGATGCTGCAGATGCACATCAGCTGTGAAGGACAGCAACAGCTACCCTCCACCACCGGCAGCATTCCTCACCCTGCCACAGAAACATTTCTTGTTTGATTTTTTTTTTTTTTTGTTTTTTAAAAGCAATTGAGAAATCCCCACTGGGACATTTGAAGATGCATGTAAACAGCTGCTTAGAAAACATGTC
This sequence comes from Phalacrocorax aristotelis, assembly GCF_949628215.1. Taxonomy (NCBI): domain Eukaryota; kingdom Metazoa; phylum Chordata; class Aves; order Suliformes; family Phalacrocoracidae; genus Phalacrocorax; species Phalacrocorax aristotelis. Next base: position 32,358,560 of record NC_134282.1, read on the forward strand.
TGGTTTCTGTAGTTGCCATTGCAATGCTTCTTGTGACAAATGAAATGATGAGAAAGTTACAGATGATAAAACGATCTAGCGCAGACTACTTTAGATCTTGGCTCATGTGATACCCGACCGGGGACCTCTGGGCATACCTGAGCCAGGGAGAATTTGCTACTTCTGCATTTTTGCTGAGAACTGGAAAAAAAAAAAAAGGTAACATAATGTAGTAAATTAACTTGCATTCAAATCTCCCCAGGAAAGCTGAAACATGGTTTATGTTTCACTCTGCACCAAAGGGAGGAGGATGCTCAGGTGCTGCACCATGCACTGGTGCAAGGTGATGATCCCAGGGATGCCTGGGGAGCAGCACACCAACATCCCACCTCTAAAGGTTGAAGTCTATGAAAACAAGCTGGGTTTCCAATATAAAGTTCATCTGGATGTTTCTAGCTAATCTAATTAAAGAGAAAACAGGGTCTTAAAACACTGTCCTAAATTGGCATGAACAAGTTACCTGCCTATGAGGTAAAATAGCCCTGTGGCTAAACCACAGTTCTCCAGGTAGACCACTAATTGAATCACAGAATGGTTTGCGTGGGAGGGGACCTCCCAAGATCATCTAGTCCAACAGCCCTGCCATGGGCAGGGACATCTTCCACTAGATCAGGTTCTGCAGCTTGCCCTTGAACTCTTCCAATGATGGGGCATCCACAATGTCTCCAGGCAGCCTCCTTCTAAGTGTCTCACTACACTGAATTGGAAGCCCTGTGATAACATTTTGGGGGTTTTTTTTAGAGCAAATCTTTAATTGTGGCTTTCGGAATTAGAAATGAAGTAAAAACACTTCATGGCCTGCTCAAGTTGCCTATGGGAAGCTCCCCTCTCCAAAAGAAAGTGCAATTGGAGCAAAGCATCTGCCTAATCGCTTCCCTGATGGTTTTTTAAAGTAATATCAGGGTTGGCATCTAACTGAAAAACAAACTACCTACATTGCAGCAAAGTTATCCACTCTGGGTCCCTGACTGAGCATCAAGGTGAGCATAATGTTTTCATCTAAAGTATCGCATGAAGCCTATCAGAAACAGAACTGAATTGCAGCACATGCAACTCTTCCTCTGGTCACTATATAAAAATAATTTAATATGAGAAGCTTGGTCTTAAAACTAAATATCCAGAGGGCAAAATTTTAGTAAGCTCAGCTCTACGGATACCCTGCTGAAAAAGCAATCTTCTATAGGTAAAAACGTGCTTTATAAGAAAGTGGAGGAAAACACAGGAAAAAAAAAAATCACCTTTTTAAACCAATTGGAACCTTGCTATGAGAAAAGTAAGTATGGCATTTAAGTAATATCATTTATCACAAACAAAATATAAATATGTAAATATTTTATAATATGATTTATCCAAAAACCAAAAAGGCCTATTGCAACCACTCCAAGGAGCACCACTACAAAACAAGCTTGCCTATTAAACCCCATTTAAGTCCTATGGATTTTCTTTTTCCTTATGTCAACTACACTTTAAAAGGAGACGCTTGGTCTCAGAACACACCCCTTACTGCAGTCACTGCTACATGCAACTACTGGATGATATTACTGTGGTTAGATGGCAATAACAGCCTGCCTTGACAACTCTCCCCAAAAGTGCACTTTGGACAAGGCTCACAGGAATCTCATGCAACAACAACAAACAACAACAACAACAATCACAAACAATAGCCTGAGGCTATTCAAAAAAGGTAAATTAGGAAAACAGCAAAGCTGTAAGGGAAAAAAAATAAAAATAAATTTAAAAAAAAAAAATCTTATTTTTGCTCCGCTTCCACTCCTGCCCTGTGAGCATGACAGCAAAGGCATTCCCAGGAACGAGTGGCTTGGTGCAAACACACATTACCAGAGGTACTCTGCAAGCAGGGGAAGAAAAAGAGATTAATGGGTCCGAGTAAACTATTATTTGCTGTGCTCCGTTCCCCAAATCAGAAGTCTCAGCACGAAGAGGTATGTCAGCGACTCCTAAAAAGAAAAGCCTGAGCTGAACATAATTTAATTTTAAATATGCAGAGGGAAAACAAGGGAATCGAAGAAGGTGTCTGGAGAAGGGGAGAAGAATGAAGAAAAAGGGCGGGGGGGGGGGAGGGGGGAAATACACAAGTTTGGCATCTAAACTTAGAGAAGTGAAAAGCGTATTTCAACCACAAATGAAAGGAATCAAAAGGTCAAATCGGCAAATGGTTGGCAGGGTAACACAACGCTTTACAACAGATCTTCTCTGAAGATCCCTTTTTTAGAAAACTTTAGGAAGGGAAGGAAAAGCACAAGTATGCACATTTTATCTCTAAGCCTGCATGATTTGTGACTATTTGGTACTGGTGCTGGCAGAGCAGAAGAAAAACTCTGGATTACCCTCACTTTCTCCAAGAGACCTGGAGGCAACTAAAGAAGCACAACAGCAGCCGTCCAGCTGCCAGAGCGAAGGAACGCAAACTTCTGTTCCAAAAGCAAAAGAAATAACAGATACAATTCAGGTTGGGGGTTATATTTTTCCCCTTAAAAACAGCTGCAGATCTTGTGAAAGGAAAGCTTTGTGCATCCCACCCCTGTACCTAATCCCAACACACACAACAGTTCCCAGGAAGAAGTGAGTGGTGACCACCAAAGCAGCATTACCAGTAAACCATTTGCACTGCTGCCCTCCATCCGAGACCCAAGCAAGTAGACTTCAACTTCAGATCCTGAAACACAAGGGTAACAACAGGGATCCTGATAAGCAGGGATCTTCAAAACTGCACCATCCTGAAATCGCTTCCACCCTATCTCCCTGCTCGATAGCATAAAACAACAGCAAGCAGAGAAAGAAAAGCAATGTGCAGCACATGGGCATCCTCTATTTCTCACCTCTGGACATAAGCTTGTTTGACTTTAAGCAATGACTTTATCTTTCAAGAATGATTTAATCTTTCATGGTTGGGAAAAAGCCAGCATGGCTTCACTAAAGGCAGACTGTGCTTGACAATCCTGGTGACCCTCTATGACACATTGACTTGCCTGGTTAACATGGGGAGGGCAGCAGACATTGTCTACCTGGACTTCTCCAAGGCCTTTGATACGGTCCCCCACAGACTCCTCCTGGAGAAATTAATGTGTTATGGCCTAGACAAGTGGTCTGTGCAGTGGGTGGGGAACTGGCTGACAGGCCGCACCCAAAGGGTGGTGGTAAATAGCTCTTTCTCAAACTGGCAACCTGTCACTAGTGGAGTCCCCCAGGGATCGATATTGGGCCCAATGTTTTTCCATATCTTTATAAGTGATCTGGATAACAGCAGCAAGTGTAGCCTGATGAAGTTTGCTGATGACACCAAGTTGAGTGGGGAAGTAGACACTCCAGAAGGGAGAGCTGCTCTGCACAAAGATCTGGATAGGCTGGAAGAGTGGGCCAGCAAGAACCTTATAAAGTTCAACAAGGAAAAGCGTAAGATCATGCACCTGGGAAAACATAATCCAGGAGTGCAGCACAGACTGGGATCCACCTGGCTGGAGAGCAGCTCTGTGGAAAGGGACCTGGGGGTCCTGGTGGACAGGAAGATCAACATGAGTGAACAGTGTGCTGCTGCGGCCAAGAAGGCCAACGGGATGCTGGGTTGCATCAAAAAGGGCATCGCCAGCAGAGAGAAAGAAGTCATTATCCCACTCTACTCAGCGCTTGTCAGGCCACACCTGGAGTACTGTGTACAGTTCTGGTCCCCTCTATACAAAAAGGACGTGGACAGGCTGGAAGGGGTCCAGGGAAGGGCCACCAAGATGATCAAAGGACTGAGAAGCTGCCATACGAGGATAGGCTGGGAGAGCTGGGTTTGTTCAGCCTTGAGAAAAGGAGGCTTAGAGGGGATCTCATCACTGTATACCAGTACTTAAGGGGCAACTACAAAGAAGATCCCTGAAAAAAGCAGAATTTAAGAAGGAAAAAAAAATTTCCAAAACTTTCCTCCACCTTCTTGTTCATGGAGATATCTCTTCTCCACCTCAGGAAATCCAAGCTAGACAGAGGTGCTTTCTCTGACACTACTTAAGAGAACTATAAAGTGGACCTTGGTCAGACAAGATGCCTTAAAAAGCATACCAAAACCCAAACAGGCATGCAAATGTTTCAAATAAATAACAGGACTGAAGGTGGAATGCAGTAGTTTTCATACATGTTTACTTAAATTAATGTGATCACCTAACCGGCTCACCACAGTAACAACCATTAATCGCAGACTACCAGAGCCTAGTCCAATATTTTCTCACTGACTCTAGCAGGAAACTGCTCTGTAATCTCTTGCACAACAACAGGAGGAACACTGGTGAGTGCAAGAACAGGGAGTCTGCTTGCCTGTGTGCTTTAAAAGAGTTAACACACAGTTTCATGCAGACTGTCAAAGGAAAGGCGCCTTTTTAATTTCTTTACCTTCAGTTTCTTACACAGCTTTGCTGCTTTTCAGGGCAAAGCCCATCCCAAATGCCTTTAATCATTTGCTAACTCCAGATTAAGTTAGCTCCACCCATTCTACCTAGCACAAAAACAGAAAAAACTTGTTGGTTTCGCAAAATGAAGCTGTTCACTTATCCTTAGGCGAGACACATCCACAGCCACTAGTTCTTCCTCTGATTCCCAGTCTTCTGCTGGTAGCTGAAGCTGACCCAAGTCCTCTATATTCCATTAATGAGTCTGACACAGAGAGTAGATATCTTTGTCTACAACTGCCAAAAAACCCTTTCAAAATAGAAAATAAAACCCCCAAAATCCATGAGTTTTACCGTCCTTTAGTCAAACCCACTTTTTATTTTCAGACAAGAAAACACAGCCGTCAAGCAACCACTCTGTACCATGGCTTCAAAGAACAACAACAGCACAGATGAAGCTGATGCTCAGGTCACCCACGTGAGGACAGGCTTTAACAAACATGACTCTTAAGCAACACTGGCAAGCCTAAGGAAAACCATTTCAAAGAGTTATGGGACAAACTCAAGGCAAATTAATTAAGAAATGCTTGTATCCCTCTTTAGAGTTTCATATCTGCAAAGTCAATGGTGCAGTTCACCTAACCTCCTTTCCTCCCCAGAAAAAGCCTCATAAAGTAACTAATCACACCAGCCAAAACAAGTACTCATGATTAGAAAATAAAATTTTGACCATGAAAGTTACCTTTGATCTCTTCCCCAGCTCAGTGAAGTTGAGTGCACAGAAACTCCGTAAATACAATAATATCAATATACTGTGTGCAATGAATTACCTTTTCAACACGCTAAAAAGCCAGCCTACCAATGATTCAAGAAACAGTTTTTCATTTCCATTTTCAAACTGAAAGATCACAGAGATATAACTATATTAAGAAACACTTGAGGGATAACACAGCATTAATAAATTTGTCAGAAAGCCATTTGTTGTTTTTTTTGGTTGGTTGGGATTTTTTTGAAGCAGGTAGAATTCCACAGACAGAAACACATCCTCCTCTTACTGCTAATACCATTGTAATTTTATTATCAGCATTTAGGAGATGACCCCAGACTAGTGTCATAATAAAACCCCAACTACTTGTTTTTTGTGTTTTTTTGGTTTGGGTTGGGTTTTTTTGTTTGGTTTTTTGTTTGTTTGTTTTGGAGAGGTTTTTTTGGGTTTTTGTTTGTTTGTTTGTGTTTGTTTTGGTTCATTTGTTTTTTCTCTCTCCTATGATTAAAAAGTTTCCACGCTACTATCATTTTCATCTTACCTCAAGCACTGGTCCAGCTCCAAGAATAATCTGTTCTACTCCGCTGGCAAATCCCTTCTGGCTGAGAGCGGTGAGGTGATGAATCAGAAAGTTGGTGCTCTGTGTCTTTCCCGACCCACTCTCTCCTGAAATCACGATGCACTGGTTCTTCCTCCGCTGAAGCATGGCATGGTAAGCCACATCTGCCACAGCGTAAATATGGGGCTCCAGCTTTCCCAGCTGATGGTTATCGTACATCTTGACATACTTGGGGTTATAAATCGGTAGAAACTTGAACGGATTAATAACAATGAGGATGCTGCCTACATAGGTGTAGATTTTTTCTTGCTTGAAGCGGTTTCTGAGATTTTCCAGGAGCGTTTTCTCGTTCAAGTCTGGCAGACTGCACAAGTCATCATAGTCCTTCTGCTGCGGCTGGGGAAGGAAGCCACGCTCCACCATCCTGCGACGCTCCTCTGTCACCCGCAGCCAGGACTGGAGACTCCCGTAGTGAATGGACCCGTCCAGGTTCTTCTCCCGCAGGAGGAAGCGATAATCCTCGCCGCTGATGCGGTTCTCCAGGGCCGTGCGAGGCCACAGCATCATGCGCTGGACTGGACAGTCCGTAGGGTTGAGGATCCATTCCTCCCCACCAAACTCCTTCACTTCGGCAAGGACGTAACATTTTGTTTTCTCGAGCTGAAGTTTATTAATTAGCGAATCGATCACCTCAGCAGCTGTCGAAGTTTTCCTGGCAGTGATGGGGCAGTAGATAGTCCCTTCTGCAATGCTCCCGGGGTATATGTGCAACGTGTACTCACTATCCTCAAAGCGTCGTCTTCCTCCAACATCATTTACACTCATATTGGATCCTTTCCCATCAGTACCTGCGCTGCATAGTCAGGACTGTCCTGTACGGTGTCAGGTCATCATGTTAGCAACGCTAAAGACAAAGAAGCAAAACAAAAATATGTTAGACATTTTATCTTGGTAGGCATCCCTGAAAAATGGTTGACATGCACCACAAGATGCAACAGAGCAACTCAAGTGATGATACTCATCACCTTAAGACAACAACTGATGATTCCCAACCGACATCTGAAATGGGAGCAGGGTTTTAACCCACCAAAGCTGCAATGAAGGTACTTAACACAAACACCCTAGCTGCCTCAGGCTTTCTTCCACTTGGACACAACTACTCACAGCACCTCAAGCTTTTGCTAACTTTCCCCTGGCTCCGAGGCATCAAAGATTCAAACAGACACTCCGATTTTTGATGTATTTTATGGAGAATAAAAATCAGTATTTTGTGAGTAACATACTAGACGGCCTACTGAATCAATACTGGCATTCTCCTCGTGTCAAAAGAAGGTACAGTCTTATCGCTTAGTATTACCAAATAACTTATTTAAGAGTTAGTGCCTCTATTCCATGTTTGCATATGAAGTAGGCAAACTTCGGGAAAGCATCTTTCAGCTAACCGTGACTTTGGAATACACCCCCTGACTTTCCCAACACTGACTTACCCATAGACATAAATTACATATTTTCTAGATGTTGTTAGATAACTATACCTTTTAAGATTTTGAACAGTTGCATAAAATGCTAACTTAAAAAAGAAAGAAGACTTCAAAATATCACCTTAAAGGCATACTCCAACCAAAACGAAAATGCCTTCTTTGTCAATTCAAAGGCCTTCCTGAACACCATTCAAAATGACTCATGAAACACAATGATTTGCCTAGTCACAAGTTTAAAAAAAAAATTGAATTACTCAGTGGTCACAAGTTCCAAGTTCTGAACGGACATGCAACTCCTGCATGGGGACCCACCCAAGAGCACACACTGCTGATACACCTGATGCTTTGCTCCAACACTCCCGGGATGAGGACCTTATATCAACTCAATTCACCTACAGCTGCTCTGAAATCCAGACTGTGAGAAGAATCATCAGCCTCTCATGGGTGTTTGGTACACAACACCCTCCAATTTTAGCTGCTTCACACTAGGATAAAGTGACCATCACCTTCCCTTGTGGATCTGGTCCTTGCCCTAGACACGTTACCCCATGGTCCTGTGCCAGAGAACAATAGATAAACTCCATTTTCTTCCTGTCCAGGAGATTCTCAATCCATCAGGATTCAAACAGCACCACTTCTCCACTCACCAAGTCAACCTTTTCCAAAGATGTCCATATCTGAAATCAGATATGAAGCATTTACAGCCAACTCACTTGCACAATTGCACTTTTTATTTCCCTCATGCTGCTTAAAAACCACAGATCTCTGGTGTTGAAACACCAAATGCACAGATATTCCTCAAACTTCACCACTAGAAGGAGAAAACGCCCCACCACCAGCCTCAAATGAAGGCGATTCCAGAATTAGTGGCCCTCAGTTCTCCACTAATTGGTTCTAAAAATCTCAAAACTCCCCTTGAAGATGTTAAGAGTCATTCCAATATAAAGACAAAAGGTAACTACAAAGAAATGCAGAGGACCCTCACAGCCAGGATTCAGGCAATAAAGTGGCAGGTGATATTTAATAAAGAGAAAAGTTTACATAACATGCATCCTAACATTATGAATCGCACTGAGCTTTTCCTTGAGCACGGTCCCACAGGAGCAAGACCTCACAACTATGATGGTTGCCTGACGGCGTCAACAAAACACTCAAGAACGGCCAAAAACCATGAGGTCAAAATCATGTCAGGTTTAGGGAGCTCCTGATTGTCAGATATTCAACGTCAGGAAGAGTATTCAGAGGAAGCATTTCACATGGTCACCCTGTCCTTGCACTCCTCCCCAAGTGCCCAGATCCAAGACCTTCAGTCCAAACACAGCCACCCCATCATCTACATCCACACAAGGCTGGGATTTGCAGAGTTGTTTAATTTACTACAAGCATTCCTGACGTCCTTAAATAAAAAGCATTATATCACGCTGTATTGTTTCTCACTCCAATATTTCATTAAGTATATTATCTCCAGCCACGTGCTTTTCCAAGCAAAGATATTAATATGTTACAGTGAAATACATCTGGCATGGATTCACGGAGCATTGCTTGGTAGCAGGATGTATATTATATACTGGGAAGCGCTCCAGCTGCTTTCCTATAGGTTTAGTATAGGTACAGATGCAACAGGGATTATGTCAGTTAACTGCTGGGTTGTTTGTCTTTGTCTAGCTCTGAGACTCCAGCACCAGCCTTTGCTCAAGAATGGGGAAAAAAAGAAAAAACCCAACACAAGCTAGATAATGCCTCACCAAGATTTTACTTCAAAAAGCTTACAAGAGGACTGGCCATTTTTATTCAAGTTATCAGAGCATATCTAAGACTGCTGACTCACAAGAGAACTGCAAACAGGATTCTAAGTTGGTCAACTTGAGTAAATAGACCTTCCCTCCTATTTCCTCCCTCTCCTCAAATACCTGCAAGCTCAAAAATTCTCTATAAAGCATCAGGCCATTCTACCCCACCTACCCAAAAGCTTTCTTCACTTCTCTATAGACGCTTATGCTGCATAGACTCTGTAGAATAATGAACATCTGTGTCTTCTGCATCCAAACAACCTGAATCCAGCAGAATCGCGAGCCAAGCATGAACCCCTGGAGATGCTAAAAGGCCCAGTAACTCTGGGAACGCAGAAGAGGCAAATCCTCCCCAAAACCACTCAGAAGCCAGAAGCTTCCACTAATGACTAACACCTTTCTGACCTCACTAAATTTCTTAATGCCACATTATTTACTTTTAATAACACTAAACATGTCTCGGAGTATTATGTTAGGTCAAAGAAACATTAATGAAGATAATTGCTTGTGGTCTCCCAACCACCGATGCACATCAGCCTGGCTCTGCTCAACATCAAACATGCCTCTTGCGGACAGTCAGTTTTCAAGCAATGAAATTTCAATATTGCAATGAAAAATGCATAATGAGATAATTAGCATATGTCAGGGAGCAAGGCTCCTAATGACTACTGTTTAAGCAGGCTGTCATACTAGCTTTTATATGACTTTTGAAATTAATGGTATTTTTGCATTTGGACACAAAAAAATTAAATAGGGATGTGAAAAGACCAAAACAAGAGTTAAGTATTTCACAACCTGTGAATACTCACGCTATGCACTATTTTAATTAAAGGCATTTTGCATTGCTACGTCTTTACATTCAAATGAGAGCATATAAAAAAACTACGCTACATCTGGGTAGGCAAGTCATTTATATCTGAAAAGAAAAGCTAATGTCTTACTGAAAGGGGATGCTTGGCTCTGTACCCAACTTAAGTGGCAGATTATAAGATGAACTGACTTTACCACCAAGCTATCACTCAGCTGCTTCACTCATGGACCGGCTTTGGCAAGGATGGAGGCAGCAGTAACAGGATGCTGATCCCATGGGAGGTAGAAACCCAGGGGATACATTAGACCAGAAATAATTGCCAACTCCCATGAACACTCTGGCCAAAATTTATAGAGTATGCATGCCTGTGAAAGGAAGAATTTATGACACTTCAAGCCAGTATACTTCCATCCTAATATTTTCTATATCCTTTTCCATTTTCTATGTTTGAATGAAGAAGTTTACTCAAATTGATCCTGCACACTGATTTTGCTCAATTTTACTATCATAACAGAATTCTACTTGCAATGCAAAAAGCATGATCTCCAAGCAAATGTGAGGTTACAAATTAAGCCTTGTGTCCTCCTACATAACAGAATAGTTCAATATTTCCAAGGAGTTCAGAGGCCCTCACAAAAATCACAGTAATAATCTGATCAACAGCAGGTTGACAGAAAAAGCATACTAAAATTATGACAGCCAACTAGGCTTTGTGGATACACTGAACTTGTAAATAGTAGCTTACTTTTACATTCTATGCAATTTTTTACTAGTTTACCACAGTTCAATATACATAAACACTGGTAGCAAATGGGCTTTCTCAAATTAAATGTATACAAGACCACATACGGTGAGTGCTCTTGCATTGGGGGATGCATTGTTTAGCAAGCGTTATTCTGTAAGGGATATCAGACAATGAGGATACTCCAATTACCTTCAGAAGGTAATTGAAACGGAGGCTTTTGGTCATGCCTTTTCTTATTTTTCTACTCAGAAAGACCGATCTCAGTATTTTCATTTTCAGGGACAGTATAAGCAACACTCGGCAAAAATCCAAAATAAAGCATCCGCACCCATCAAAAATAATCTGTGACAACTAAAGCCTAAAATCATGGACAGAGTTTGCCAAACATTGAATGATTTGGAAAAAGTAGAGATTATTGTCAGCATTGAGGCTGCTAAAAGGGTAATTCTGGAAGCAAAGTTCACTTGGTTTTATCATAACATCCCATAACCCAGACAAGGGAATAGAAAAATAGTGAAACCTTCTCCCCATTTCCCAATCCTCAGGCAATTGGAACAGGCTCGGTGGCTCAAGGCAGCCTGGATTTATCCATCCAGTGGTACATCAAAACACATACCACAAGGGGCAGAAATTCCTGAAATAGATAAACTTTAAAAATCTGATAAAGAAAAGGCCAATTTAAACATAGTTCTCTGCTTAATCTATCAGCACAAGAGCTCTCCAAATTTCTCTTCTGCAGCAGCAAATAGCCTCATGCTGCTGGTACCTGAAATAATATCCACACAACATCAAAACTGATGCCAGACCAATATATCTCTGACGGCTGATGCTGTAAAAACTACCATGTCCTAAATGGGCAGAAAGCCCATGTAGATGCTCAACATCTTGGTCATTATTGCACAGTTTTACATGTCAGTTCATTTGATCATCTATAAAATGCTTAACCCACTCCTTTAATCATCCTTCTCTTCTGTACTCACCATGTTCTTCTCTTCCCACTGTTTGCTGATCATTATCATTGCTTAATCATCTACATCAGTCTGTCTCAAAGAACCTCGTGGCGCAAGTGCTTGAGGTAGTGCTACCTAAAATGCACATGTATGGACCCAAGTATTGGTGTGGGGAAGGCAGGAGACTGTTTTGTAGTAAAGCTGCATGCAAAATATCTATAAAATTAGTTCCACCCAAAAGAATGAAACCTCTAATGCAATAAACAAAAATTTTATGAGTTATAGTGCAAGTCTGTAGTTGCAATTTAGACCTTCAAAAGGGATGATAAGCTTGGATGGGGGAGACAGGGGGAAGGGGCAGGACAGGACGGGACACACTATCAGCACTCCAAGATTCTCCTTATACAGAAGAAAGCTCTTTTGGATAAATTTCAGACACTCATTGAATGATTTATGTTGGAAAAGACCCTTAAGGCCATTGAGTCCAACCGTTAACCTAACACTACTAAGTCCACCACTAAACCATGTCCCTAAGAACCACATATACATGTCTTTTAAACACCTCCAGAGCAGTTTATTTGGACTGAAGCACTTAAATAAGACACCAGTGCAGTGAGACAACCCCAAGTAGAACAGCAAATGAAAGCAGGAGCAGAGACACGCTTGCAGAGGCTCAGGACAGAAGCCTCCACTTTACCTGGCACGACAAGTTGCCAATACACAACCAAAACACAGCCCCTGCAAGGCATCAAACCTGCAGATACCCATCAAGATGGGTATCTCCTGCAACAGTGAGGACAAGCATGCAATGGTGGGAACATCCCAGCTACACCTTTTACTGCTTGGATGGTTTCTTTCCTCTCCCCTTGAAATTTTCCATTTGGTCCCAATTCTGTAATCAAGAATTCTCCCTTGCTGAATTAATTTCATCTTGCTCAGGATTTCAAAACAAACATAGGCAAGCCTAAAAATCTGGTGTCCCTTCACTTCCTGCAAACCCAAATGATTTTGTAGTTAAACCTTCTCGACGTCCCCAGTCCAAGTCAGATTCATGAACTGGTTTTTGGTTGTTAATGTCAAGAGTTGTAATAAAAGGAGAAATCATGCTTGGCTGGCATTAACTACCATGCCTCTGGTAGGGGGAAATATTTCTGCAAGTAGAGGTGATCCCACGCTGTCATGTTTCTACAGTCAGATGTCTACTCAGCCTCCAAAGAGGATTCCCAGAATATAAAAAGAAGTTGTAAATACACAGCTCAAACTATAAATCATTCCCAAAGATGTATAGTTGCCCACACTAAGATAAGTTGTGTTTTTTAAGTTGTTCCTAAGCTCACCGGCTTCTCCCATAGCTTGACAAATTGAGAAAAGTCATATCAGGCTCATTTTTCTTGTGTTTTTCATTTTTATTCAGCACTTTAAGGAATTTTATCAGCTTCTTGATTATTCACCTATATTCCAGAGGATGAGACTTGCATTTCAGCTTGTCACCTCGAAGCTTCTGCTGTGCGCTGCAGATTGGTGGTCTTCTCTTTCAGAGATGGGCTCCGTTTACCCATACCTTAAATAGCAAGAAATGTCAGATTAAGAAGCCCATGGATACATGAAGCACCTCAGTAGATGATACTCCTTCCCAGAGCTCAGAATTACATCCTGAGGCTGTGATATTCCCCTACAGTCTGACAGCCAATCAATGGTTCCTCTCCTTCTAGCAGCTGGAAGATGGGCATGGATGCTGCATCAGCAAGAGTGTGATGAACATCTCATGTGGACATCTGTCAGCTTCTACCAGACCTTTTAGCTGAGACAAAAGGAGGCGGGGGAACTTAAAAAAAAAAAATTTACAGGAAAAACTGTTGCAAAACTAATTACTCCTAGAAGCCACTGCAAATGGTTCTGACTAACAAGGAACTGTATCAGGACACGAATAACAACATGATCACTTACTCTTCCCCTTAAGGTCAAAGCGCCTTCCATGCAGGGAATGAGTCAGCATCCGGCAAATTAATTGGGGCTATACAGTGAACAAGACACTTGTCTGCAGGATTCCTGCTGCCTCGCTGGCTGGAGATGCTACCGGCAGCATCAACAAGGGCAAAAACAAAAGAAATTTTTTTTTAAAAAAGGGATGACAGGAAGGCTTGGTGAGGCCTTGTGACTGAGAAAACAGAATGGGAGAAGTAATTTCCATCTTCGCTTCCATTGCAGTATTTCTGTGTGATGCTGGGAGACCCAAAAAAGCCAGTACAAAGTCTTGGCCCAGGCTATTCCTCTTCCTTGAGCTTTCAACTTGAGTCATTGCATCTTGATTTCTGGAAGACCTATCATCCTCCCAAAACATGCATCCTACACAACGTAGTGGCGTTAAAATATTAAAATAATCAGCTTTTTCTGTGGTAAGTGCTGAACAACTAGCACTTGGAAGTTAATTCTCTGTGTCCCAGAGCTTCGTCAATAAAACTGCATCAGAGTAAGCAAGCATACAAGAAATGCCATGTACTTAGCAAAAACAAAGCATCATTAAAAATTTCATTCTGAAAAATGAGGACCAGTAACGAAGCCAGTATCAGGCATTGTGGTCTCCAGCTGCTCCCTCAGCTTTTTTTTTTTTTTTGCCAGAAATGAAGAAAATAACAATATAAAAAATAAAACATTAAAAAAATCAAGGAAATAGCTGAATCCTCTCTCAGGCTGCAAGGATGACACTCATTTAAGTTAAACTTGCTGTTCTCATATTCTCTATATGGCCAACAACAACTGTACACTGAATTGCAAGAGCTAACAAAAAGCCAGAAACTAAGGAAATGTTTTGTGTATCCCAAGTGTTTGAAGACTTTCGGGGGGATGAATCATTGTTATAGGTTGTTTTGCTTCTTCTAATCACTATAATCACTAACTAAGCAGTCACTGGCCGGAGGCATGACAACCCACTTCCAAATATCAAGAGAAATTTTTCATTTATAAAAGCGGCAAAATTACATTTACAGCACCTTCGAGTTTTACCAGATTAACTCTGGGCTCCAGCACCATTGTCTGACAGAGCATCCCTCAACAATACAGCAAGTCTGTTCGTGTGAACAGCTAAAATATGTGATTTTCCAGCTCTGTTGATTAGACTTGCTCCTTACAGGTGTATGCAGAGCAGTCCAGTCTCTGGAAAGACAACTGAACAAACCTGGAGTTGATATCCCCAAAGCATAGATCACTGTTGAATAGCACATTCAATGCAAGCACAGAGAAGAGCCAGCTAGCAGGGAGACAGCTGTATAAACCATAGATGGACACAAGATCTTCCTGTTATCTCATGAAGCACATACCTAGCTAGTTCTATTTTTGTTTGCAGCCAAAAATTTCATGTACAGAGCCTGAAAAAAACCCCAGTGTTTATGATTTAAAAAAAAATTTAAGCTGTTACAAATGAAGGATATGAAGTGTTAGAGCAGAGAGACACTGCCAAAGACTACAGGAGTTCACACTGAGGGGCATCTCACCAGCCCCAAATTAGATGCAGAAAATACCTTTTTCAGAGCCCAGGAACACACCTGTGTAAAGGACAAGACACTTCTATCCTAGAAGAGCTCAAGAGCTTCAGAGAACAAAAGCCAGGGAAATAAAGGCATCCTTCCCCTCCTAATCCAGCCCTGCAGGCACGGATGGTAGAGAAACCTGACTACTGCCACACCAAAAAGGATGCACGTTGAAGGATGCAGCGCAACACTCCAGTACCACTTACAGCTTCAACGAGCATCCCACTTGAAATAATAGCTGAGCAAAAAGATACTTGCCTTTGCAGAAGCAATAAGTATTACCCCAATACATCACACTAGCACCTAAATGCCACATTAGAAAATTTCCAAAGATAAGGGAAATAAACATCAGTTTATTAAAAAAACATTACATTTTTATATGCCACCATCAAGAAATAATTTCTCACTTTGCAGTTTCAACATAATGTAAGTGTATTTTGAATAAGGATATATCAATATATAATCACTTGATATATATTGATATACTGATATATATCAATATTATCAGTATATTTATCCTTTTGAAAGGGTTAGAGAACCATGCCATTCAGCAGATCCTCAGCATGGAGGTCTCCTTCCTCGGGAAATTCAACAAGCTGAAGTAAACCAATACTTCTTAGCCTTGCTTATCCTGGAGCCCATGCAAAAATCAAAATAAACCTTAAATCGCTTTGGAAGTGACAATACCTGTGCTGTATTTCCCTCAAGAAAAAAAAAACTTAGGGACAAGTTACATAAAAGCTCTTAAGACTACAGGAAAAAAATCTGAAATTATCAAGATATTATTTCACCCAGTATTCAAAAAAATAATGTGGTGACATTCAGTTATCTGGAAGGAGTTAATACAGATTAGGTACAAAGTCAAATTTAAGTGCAATAGTGCTAAAAGAAGATATAATAATGTTGTTACTGATGTTCTCTCTTTCCTTATTTTATGGAGGATTATGGACAGCAACCGATAGCTAGAGAGGGATGATTTTAAAGCCTTCTCACAGAAAACTCTTTTTTGCAAACAATCTGCTTTAGATAAAAATTTCTGGTGTTCCCAATACACTTTTATTACATTTCACAAAAATTATTACCTGCCTGCTCCTGGCGACCCATCAACACAAAAACCTGAGCTTTCTCTTCTGCCAAAAAGCTGTTTCCAACTTCCCAACTGACAGGATATACACTCCTCAAGATTAAAATGAATGTTATAAAGCAACGCTGACTGGTCAGAAGCCAGATACCATTTTTTAATATTTTAGATAAAGCATACCTTTTAATGAAAGAGTTTTAATAGCTAATTCTACAAATTTTTCTGCTTTTGTCTCCTATTCTTTAAGCGACACTAGAATGCATCTTTTCCTCAAGCATCTGAATAGGAATAAAGTTACTTTTGGAAGTCCATATTCTTACAGTACCATGCTCACCTACCACTGCAGCTGCCGGCATCTGCCAGTCAGTTTCTTCTGCTATAACTCTTATTTCCAAAACTCAAATCACCAAGGCTTCCACTAAAGCCCATCTCAGTTCTTTTAGAATCCTCCTTAAATGATGACCCTCAACTAACTGCAAAATGCATGCAGTTTTGTCCTCCAGTTCGCCACTTCTACTTGCACCTCCTTCCTGTTTTCCATCTACAGATGAAATCATTTCCCCAAAGAGAGTCATCTTTTCTGCAATAAATGAAAGTCAGCCCTCAGCAGCAATAACTGCAGCCTCATCAGGAAACAAAAAAAAAAAGCAGCTGCCCATGACTAGATTTAGGTTCATATTAAATAAGAGATGATGCCATGTGTTATCTGTCTCCTCTCAAAGTTCAGCATCCAAAACAGCTTAGTGCATCACTTACTCTATATACTTTAGAAATTTGATCTGTATGGCCAGACCATACAGGTAGTTTCCACTCCTTTAAACTGAGCACTTGACCACAAGCTGATGCATAGCTGGTAGTAATCTATATGTTCTCTATACAGCTTATCTAGCACAAAGGATAGATCTTAAAGCATTCAGAAATGTGCCATCAAAGGGAAAAGAATATTAAAACTGTACGGCCAGATCTGCTTAGTTACCTTACCAAGAAAAAAAAAAAAAAAAAAACAACCACCAAAAACCCCAAACAAAACAAACACCAAACAGGAAGTCATGTTTTAAACAAGACTTCCATCAACTAGTTTATGAAAAAAGTAAGTCTTTGTCCTCTAAAGGCCATATTTTAAAAATAAATATTTAACCCACAAATTACGATAACTTAAAAGCAAGGGCACAAATAGGATGTTGCACTTAAACTAACCACAAAAGAACATATTCAGTCTCAAAATTAAGCTGTCGAGAATGTGCCACAACACAAGAGTGGCTTTTAAACTTGAAAAAGAGTGTTCTGAATGCATCAGCATATGAAACCAAAAACAAAAGCCTTCTTACAGTCCAAAACTACTGAAAAATCTCTTGAATTACAGATGACAGCTTCACTAAAAATAGTTATTGTCAGCTACCTGAAAACACAAGCTTTGTGGTTCTTTGAAAACATTGAGAAGCAAAAAAAAAAAAAAAAAAAAGGAAGGGGAGCTATCTAAGTATTTAATAATGCAAGTCACCAAAATATTTCAAGGCTGATATTTTACTAATATTGATATTCTAAAACTGAAGGGACAGCTTGTTTGAAATACCACCAGTATTATATATTCCACACCATTAGCACAGTTAGTACTTTTAGCATGAATCTCTGCACTGCAGGTTGTCTCTTTGTGCACTTACAGGGACAAAGCTTCCTATGCAAATCTTTTTTTTTCCCCCAAATTTTTGTCTTGTTTCTGAATTCTGTAGCTGCCGCTCTCATGAGGACACAGAGCTGCAATCAACAGCTACTTTAATTGTGCATGACATATTTGAAATAAGCAGTAGATTTTGTGTGAAGGACTAAGACAACTAAACGCTATCCTGGCATCACTCTCAACACTTTTAATAAGGAAGGCAAGAACTGGATGGCCTATGGATACAAGGCTATTCTGGGGAATTTGAGATCCTTTTAATAAACAGAGGTGCAGTACGGCAACGAGAAGAAAGTTTCTACCTCCACTGCTCATCTAAGAGCAAAAATACAGGAGAAAGTCAAGCTCCATTTTGAAAAATGGATGTGAGATGCTAATTAATTAGATGTGCATGGTGTTTTGTTTTCACAGGCAAAGTGCTACGTATGGCTGGCAAGAGATCAGTGCTAGCATCAAAACACAATACATGTAAAAGACAAATGCTTGACCAAGCAAGGACTGGACCTTTTAAGGGGTCTACAAGCCCTGGTCGAGCTAAATTCAGCTTCTCCTTAAGGTTATCAAGTTATTGCTTTTCTTGATGGAACAGATATGCTGACTGAAGCTTGCAGAAATTCAGCGATGTTCAGTGACCGGTACCAGGGAATTGATGCATCTGTTAGAGATGCCATAATTCACCTTTTTAAAATGGAACAAGCAGTAAACAATCAAGGATCTACAGCAGATGCTGTGACACGGCATGCTGCCACAATAAACATGTATTTTAGGGTGCCTCTAATATCCTCTGGGTTATTTCAAGCTGGTTTATGGGGGTTCATACACCTTTTGTTAATTGTACATCACCAATAAGAATTCAGAAAAAGCATCCTGGTTTCCAAACCTGCCGTGCAGGTCACTCCATATGGCCACTCAACGTGAAGCAGGACAAGTAGCACCTACAGACAAGGATTAAGATAACATCAGGGGACAAAGACATACAGGGGCTTTGCATTTCACTTAAACCTTCCCACATTGGGCAAAAGCTAGAACAATATAGCAGCTCAGGTCACAATTTCATTCTTGCACTTGGGTAATGGCTTCCACCTTAACTGGCCAAGTTCGAGCTTGACACAAAATAGGATAGCAGAGGAATGTAGCTGATGAGCAAATAAAATTCAAAAGCACATTCTGGAAAGTAAATTTTTTAAAAAATAAATCACTATATTAGTCCAATAAGGTAAGAATTAAGCCAACCAAGGTAACAGCCTGAATCTCATTATATTCTCTGAAAAAACCCATCTTGTCTGGAGGTTGGAGATGTGGTTTCTTAGGAGATCAAGCAGCAAAAATAGAAATATTCACAAGACTAGCAGTGGAATGATTTCAATGCTTCAGTGGGCACAAATTAAAAAGCAAGCATATTCAATTCAAACTAGCACTATATTTGTGCTTTTTTTCTTCTGTTCAGACTGTCTTGTACTTCTACGTGTTCTCCCTTGTCTTTAGAAAGATTATTTTTCCATCCAGAATAAGAGGTGGGGGGTGAGCTTACCACTTTCTTCCATTGTCAGGCATGATTTTTCATTAGGATAGAGCACTGCTATGAAAAAGAAATTCTGACCTGGCTCATCCTCAAAAAAGGAAAGATTAAAACAAATGGAAAACAAATGGTCCTTGAGCACACAGCTCAGGCAGTCTGCACCAATAGAAGTCAAGCATCCTCAGATGGTTTAAGGAATTAGATGATAGAGATTGCAGCAGTAAAATATTAAACATCTCAAAGATAATTCTACATCCCAGGTAGAAACATCATGGGAAGAAAGGGAAGCTCTTTTAAGCCAGGTCTGCAAAACTGCTTCTTCAACATCTGTTTGTGCATTTACCACAGGGCAGCTCACAAAGAAGCTCCAGTAACAGCGTTTGCCCTAATTGCAGTCAGTAGGATAATCACACTTATCCTGAAACAGGGTGCCAAATGCAATATGAGAAAAATCTCTCTTCCACCTTGTATATGCATTTTCTTTGAAACCTGCTACAAAACTAAAGCCTCCCCACCCAGGATATTTTAGGTTTGAACATTTGTCAGGTGATTCTTCTAATTATTAGCTTCAGTTGCAGGGTTATTCCCAGCAAAAGTCATCAGGCCCTCTCACCTTTTACTTTCCACCACATGCCGATCTGCCTCTCCCAATTTTAATTTTCCATGTTCAAGGGGAAGTTGGAGGTACCTCTTCCTGACAAAATGTACAGTGATCTCTGTATCTCAGCAAGGAAACCATCAATTCCACCTGACACAGGAGATGAAATACAGACATCCCTCCAAAAACTGCCAGGTACATGGGTTTAAAGCCTCTTCCTTTGTAAAGAATATTAGAGGTATACTTTAGATATTTTCTTTGCTGGTATAAAGATGCCATCAGCAACAGAAAAAGAAAATTCTGCATTTAACAAATCTGCAGTGAAGAATTTATTATAAACCTAACCCTTAATAATTTAAAAAAGCTTCAAGAAACTTATTATGACATTTAAATTAGAAAGCAACCAAATAGCTTCCACAAGCTTTGAAATTATTTCTAGACCTTGTTTTTTATTTACAAATATCCTAGAGGAAGGGCTTGTTACAGCAAGCAAGGTCCTCATAACATTCACCCGTTCCTGTAGGGGACCTTTCATTTGATCCGACCCCTATGAACAAATTATTTCCACAAGCAGACCACAGTTTCCAAAATGTTGCCCAAACAATTAATATTATATCAGATATATTGAACATCAGTGTACAGGAGAAACTTGAGCACGCGGTAAGTTTTACTAAGACCATGAGTCCACCCAAAACCAAGCAAGGATGACCGTGCATCTCTCCATCCCAGCACACCTCCCCAAACCTGCACACTGGAGCCAGCACAGAGCAGGTCCTGTATTTAAGACAAAACACACCACCAGCCTGGCATCCCTGCCCTTGGAAGGGGACAGGACAGCCAAGGTCAGCCCTCTGTTGTCTGAATAAACTGAAATACAATAGTTCAGCAAGCTCAGATAACACAGCTGGTTTCATTTCTACCTTTTATTTACATGAAGGACAACTGAAGTGGGAACTACAGGTACTTCACGATATCCAGACCTAAATGGTTTTCCACAAGCACACCATCACCTAGACAGCATTTACCCTGATACTAGAACCTGATTTATGGGAATCAATCAATCGGTCTTAAGAGAAACCATACTTTTTCCCACTTTAAAATATGATGTAAGATTACAAACCTCTCCCTAAAGTCATCAGACCTCAATAAAAAACACACCTTCCAAGATCCTACCTAAAGAAGTCACACCATTTACTTTTCTCAGGTTATTAAATTTTTATTCATATTCAGCAATGTTGCAAATGTATCAGCTGAAGTCTTCAGTCTTGTGCATGCATCTGGTCTATCTTTTTCATACTCAAAGGATTTATTTCAAAACGCTCATCTGCCCAGCTAAATCAACATACCTAGAAGTTTCATGAGAATTGTTTTATTTAAAGCATAAATTAGGTGAGGGGGGCCATAAACCATTTAAACCAAACACTTTGACTACTATGAATAATTCAGCTGGCACAAGGCCAGCGCAACTCCCCACATCAGAAAAAGAGGTCGGGTAAATCCAATAATGAGTATCTAAAAAGACAAGTCAACAAAATGAGTTCAATTTTCTCACTGGAGGCAAAGCAGTGTCATTATGAAACAGGAAGGAGGGGGTGAAGAGGGAATCCAGCAACAAAAAAATTTAAAAAAAATCAGAATAATTAACCTATTGGTTTTTGCAATTACTTGCACTCCATTTCATTGCAGAATTAGAAGCATTAGGACAGCAGCGCCAGCCACAACAGGCCGCTGCCCAGGGCCATAACACACAACAAGCCATCCTCCTCTCTGCCATCGCCCTACAGCGATAATGGGTCCATCCCAGAGCAGATGCCACCTCTCAGTTCTCATCAGGCACACACATACATGGTGCTTGTCTGATCCAAGACTAGCTGCTGGCACGAACAGTGTCAGAAGAAGGTATGGGTGGGTTACTTCTGCAAATTTAAAAATACACTAAGGAAAAATCTAACATGCACTAATAAGGAAATTATGAGGCTCAATAATCTCACACAGAAAGGGTTTTAGGACTCAGCTGATTGGATGAATGTCATGTTACCACTAATCAATGCACATTGTTTGGAGAGGACTGAAGTAGATCTCGTTATTTCTTGTACCATCACTGACATTTAGACACTTGCTGTATTTTTTTTCTTTTTTTTTTTTTTTGAGAGAGAAAATTGTATGAGAAGTTATTGTATCTGTTCATAACAGTCCCATCCCTATGTCTGGCCTAGAAAATGCTGGCCCTGATATACCACCTCCACCTATAATTGCATGCACGGGAATCTCAGACCATGATTTGGATCAGAAACCTGAAATTTAGTTGACTTCTCAGGATAAAAAACTTCCCTCCTACCTTATCCTATCTTTCCATCCTCAGCCCAAAAGTCACTTTCTAAAGCAAAATGCCTTTTAACCAGTTTAGGATTATTATCCTTGTCTATACTTCAGTTGCAGGCAGCCTAAAATTATAACAGCCTAATCTAAAGTTTCCTGTCCATTGAAGGGCATCAGAGTTTTTTAAGCTGTTAGTATTTGGGGTCTGACACATTCATGGAAAACCATTTGTTGTATTTTTGTTGCTCTCATTAACTGTAGACTCAAGTCTCATAGATTTTCCATTTTCCTTGAGCCTTTCCAATCAAGTCTGCAGTGAAACTCATCTTCAATTTAACTTAAACCACCAACCTTTAAAAAGCAATGAGGCTTGAAAGACAACTTTTTAAAAGAATGAAGGCTTTGTTGTTGCCTTTTTTAAAACATGTTTTTCTGAAACAGAGGTTTGGGGATTTTTTTAAATTAGGAGTGAAATGTGAGACCAAGTTAACTTCAGAAACATGCATTCAAAGGGCTTAGACACTAATAAAAACCACTAATACCCTGGATGAAGATGACAATACTCCTGGATCCCAGACACTTTGGGATATTTAATTGTACTTTCCTCTATCCTCATAGTGCTGGTTCTCCTTTCAGCTTCTGCCATGCTCACCCACTTCTCTGACTGCTTTGCCAACCACTCATTCAGAATACATAATATATACATAATATCAGTGTAAATTTTGGGGGTTATTAATCCTTGTACTCCATAACCTGCTGTTTTGGAATCCCTCCCCAAAAAAACCAAAACAAAACAAGCCCAACAAAACGAGTCATCCCAGGCTCTCAGCTTTTCAACAGGAAGGCACCTCCCGCATCTCCACCTTCCATAAATTCAGCATTTATATTGAAGGACATTAATTTCTACAAAAGCAGTTAAAGTAAGTCCACTGCAGGAAAGTAAGTGTTCTCTCTGCGCTATTTTGTCAAGTTACATTTTAGCGGAGCAAATACCAACTTGTCTAAACAACAACAAAAAAAAAAAACATACCAGCATTCAGGTTTGAATCCTATCATAATCCATTCATGATAAAAAAACCAAACCCTAAGGCACTGTACACGAGGAACAGGAAATTTCCCAGCCTAAGTCACCAAATAATCCAACTGAGTATTTTTTCCTCCAAACTTCAGTAACATAGTTAGACTAAAGACAACCTGTTACCTCTAACACAAACCACTTTAAAATAACTACTATATTTGTTGAAAGAAAAAGTTTCAACCTATTTAGTACCATCTGGATGCTGTTTAAATTTGTCAGCTTCAGTACGTTGCTCCAGTGATTTAGGTAAATTAGTGAAGCCTCAGCAGCAGCTTGTAATTGCAGCTGACTTTATTCTTGAGGCACCCATCACAATTTGTTAGATAGGGGGAAAAAAATCATATCCTCCCCATAAGAGATTGGGCTTTCTCTGAGTACATAATTCACTTTTATAATTTACATTTACAATTAGCTATGGCGATTTAAGCAGGGAAGATCCTGCTTTGCCCTGATGGTTTAAATGCACCGCAATACTTACAGCTGCTGCACGAACTCCTACCCTCCCCAATAATCAGCATTACAGAAATAATGGTTTAGGAGTTGTTCTTCAATGAAGCATCTTGCTGGTGGGCTGGGGCGGGGGTGGCCTGGGGCAGGGTGGTGGCCAACCTCTAATAAACACTTCCAAAGTGACTGCATGATCTCTTTGCCCTCATATCAAAGGTGTCGTCCTTCCTCGCTCCTCTAAAAGACAACAGGAGACAGTACTTTTCAGAAAACACAAGTTATATCAGAGCTTCTCTGAACACATATGCCTATTGCTGTTACCTGAAAAAACAGAATACATATTGGCATCATATGGCAAAATAAAATATATAAGCATAATTACCCCTCCAAAACACCTTAGAGAACATATGGTATGGAAATTAAACTGCCTTAAATCTCTTGACTTGGCTATGTGATGAGATCAACAGAAGGGAGCGTGAAAAAAATGTTTAAAAATATATTCAGTGTAGGATCACACAACTAAAGCACATTCATCATCTGGATAATGTAATGACACTAGGAAGTGAGCTAAGTAAATCCAAGATTGAAGTCTCATTTTCTGAAGTGCATCTGTTTGGCTCATATCACCCTGAACCTCATCATTTAGCCATGCCGGTTTTCATCTCAGATGCAAAAGATGCAAGAAAATAAATCAAAAAGGCTTCTTCAACAAGCAGCCATGGAAAACATGCTTATAATTTGTTTTTCTAAATAAATAACCTGGATCCCAGCAGGTCCTTGCCACAGCCCTCCACGCAAGTATGCAATGGATGACATCTCATTTCAGGCTGACCCTTACTACTTTGCCAGGTTTTGTTTTTTGGGGGGTGAAAGAGTGTCAATCTTCACTAGGGAAAGTTAAACCAGCTGCTTTTTCACTGAAGCTGATGAGAAGCACTGGCTCAAGCCAACTAAATCAAGGGGGACAGCACGTTCGTGCAGAGGAGGTCACATCCTCCACTATGCTCCTTCCCTGGGATCATCTGGCCATTGCTTTCTATGACTGGAAATAAGGAAAGCCAAAACTGAGGTTGGCTTACCATGGAACCAGTCAGGTGAAAACATGTCTAGGAATAGCAATTATTTTTTTACATTTCATGTGCCAACAGTACAAGCAACTGGCCAAAACTCTGGCTAAACGTGTCTACAGTGGGACTCTGTCTTCAGATCAGGCAGGTAGCAAAAGGGTTCACTCCCTCCAAATGAGTCAAGTGGGGGCCCATCACACCAATATAGCAACTGATACCAAGATCTGAGGAGATTTCCAGAGGAAAACATGCATCAACTTGTCTGTCTTCTCTATGCTGAAGGACTCTGGTCACCAGTTCAGCTTTAAGGTGGACAACACAGGCAGAAGATAACTAGACCAAGGCCAACCAGAGATATCAGGAGGTTTTAGTCCCATGAGTTCTGCTGGCAAACATCTGCAGGAGCACCAACAAGAGGAAAACCAAGCAAGACCCGGACACACAGAAGCTTTCAAAACTAATAGACGGATATTTTATGATCCATTCAAATTGAATTTTGAATCACTTCCACCAAAACTACCCAAGTTGATAACTACTTTGTCTATCATGCAACTTGACTCCAACATGCTGATCTGGTTACTAATTTTGCCAAACCACAGAGTCTGCTACATCACATTCCCATCTCTTTCTGTAGTCCCTTATCTCCCCAGTGTTTTGCAGGTCCCTTCGCTTTGCACCACAAGCAGAGCAAATTGAAGCACCATTTTACACCAACGCAGAGAATGATTAAATCAGATTAATATCATAGCCACCAAATGGTGGCACTAGGGCATTTAAAATATGAATTAGGAGAAATAGAAAGCAGAGAAGGATAGCTAATGAGTTTACATAGAAATACGATGAAGTGAGAATACTTTACTTGATCTCCCATAACATGATGAAGAACTTCAAAGGTTTTTCCAGATTCATCTTGAGTACAGCCATTTCATGGGCTGACTTGCAATACTTTGCAAGCAAAGCATAGCAAAGGATTTTTCTGTAACATAAAGCTGCAACAAGAATTTTGCATAAGGACAGGAAGAAACCTCCTCTGTCTGCAATGCCTGCCATCTCTACCCTAGTGCTACCTCTCTCATCAGCTGCAGGATAACCTCTGGAAGCAATTTTCCCTCCCCACTTTCCCCCCAAAAAAGAAAAAAAAAAAAATCCATGTTGGAACCACCAGCACTCAGGAAAGTCATAAAGACACTTTAGAAGTACCTCATTTAACATGATCTTCCCTTGTGCCTATGGTTTCCAAGCCTGAAGAGAAGTAAATAAATAACATCCACCAGCCACCTTTTGACACTGATACCATATCTCGCTCTAGCTTTGAGGCTTGGTGCAGCTCAACTTTCTTTTTATGTTCCACAGCAGAAGACGGTCAACCTCTGGGATCCCTCCGCTCTGGAGCAGGATGGACAAGTGGTTTTATTTGCAATGGCAACAATCTGCTTCTGGGTCCCCTCGTCATCCTCCTCGCTAGGTCACCAGACCATGTAGGCGCTGAGGCAACAGACTGCATGTGTTTCAGCCGCGGTGCTGGAAGCCCTGGGAGCTGCCCACAGACACCAGATTCTTTATGCATTTTCTGCATGCACACTGTAGGCAGCACCAGAAATACCATCCATGTGGAAAAATGGGAAAATATTTCTGTGATAGGGAAGAAGACATCTAGCTAAATCCAGCTTTGTTCAGAGGCAGGAGTGCCTGCCCTCTGTAATAGGGGTAATTCAGAGACCCTGAGAAATCTATTTTCCATGCATAAATAACCCACATTCAAGCTGAACTGCCTCTTCTTAGTGACGAATAAAGCCCTTGGTAGCAATGGCCTAATATTTGTCTATTTGCTTATCAAGCAGGAACCTTATTACAAAGGCTAACTCAAGCAGAGATTAGATTTCACGTATGAAGGAACAGACAATAGCATCAGATATTCTTCAAACAACAGTAAATAAGATTTATGCAACCGTGGGGTTTCACCTTGACAATTCCTTAAAGAGAAAACCCAACCCAGTACCTCTAAACTAATCTTCTCAAACACTTCATCATATTTTGTTGCATAGACATCACCTCGCTTCTCTTGGCCAACAGAAACTACAAATAGTCTGCAGGAAGCCACTAATTTCCTGAAGAGGGTTAACTGAGAGTCATAGGAAATGGAGAAGATTAAAGCTGGGTATAACATCTTGACCAGGCTAAGCATACTGGGGGGGTAATTGTTCACAGCACTGAGCATGATCAGAAATCTAAACTCATGCAAAAGTAAATAAGACTACTAAACCATTAACACAGACCT
Source organism: Phalacrocorax aristotelis (assembly GCF_949628215.1). Classification (NCBI taxonomy): domain Eukaryota; kingdom Metazoa; phylum Chordata; class Aves; order Suliformes; family Phalacrocoracidae; genus Phalacrocorax; species Phalacrocorax aristotelis. The sequence continues at coordinate 32,385,675 of NC_134282.1, forward strand.
AGCAGAGAATTACCTTCTGCAGCACAATTGCCTACAGAAAGCCACCCTCCACACTCCGGTACAGTTTTTGCATGTTACTACCTAAAGGTGACCATCTAAAATCTTAATTAGAAATTGAGCCAACTTAGTTGCAAGATAAACCGAGCACCTCGCAAATCACAATGCCTTGCAATTAAATGCTCTCACCTAAAGGACTAATTAAAAAACTGAATAGCAAAACAGAATTCGGAGCAATGCAGTGAAATTTCACTTATTCAACAGTTGTGCTGATAGATCAGAGACACAAAATATCAACTTGGCACTCTGTGGGAAACAATCTGAAATAAAACTATGAAGCTTTGATGACTTTGAAAAAAAAATTAAAGTAGTAACCTTGGTTTTAAAGTGTCCTAAATTGTCACAAAATGTTGTGCAACAAAAAGAGAGGAGGGAATGCACAGACCGATGCATAAAAACCAGCTGAAAAAATGAGAAAATTTGTTTAAATACACTTATAAGTATTACAGCAGCCCTCCAAAGCTCCAGGGATTGCATTATATGGATGCAGAATAAAGAGGTGATATGAAAACCATAACAGCTCTGTGCTGCGGACTCTGTCTCACACATGAAATAACCAAGAAGTAGGCGAAGGAAAGAAATGTGTATGCGATGTGGCAGCAAAAGAGGAACCAGAGCGATACAGTATTTAAAATGTCACTGTCTAAATAAAAATTGAGGGGGCTAAATCCCACATAGACAGAAAAAAAAAAGTAAAACTCCCTCTCGGGCACGTATCTCAGCCGGTGGAGCAGCTTCCCTCTGATCAGGGGAAAAGCAATCTTACCCTGCCCCAACCTGCCAGGACATTGCGGCAAAAATCATTCTTTTTATAGGACAGCCTTGCTCTTCTCTTGCATCCTAATACATCCTTATTGAATTAACTTTGCATTTTTTATCTGTACCTCTAAGGCTCTTCCTCATGTGTAACTTAAGATCACTATCAAGAGGGTGACTCCTCTGCCAGCTCAGGAAGCCCATCTCCATTTCCAACCCATTAAGAAGAAAAAAAAAAAAAACCAAAACGAACCACCACCACTTTCAAGATTTTCCAAGACTCTCCCATAACACATTTGAAAGGCAGCCTCTAAATATTTATACATCCTTCTCACATCCTTTTCATATTCTCTCAAGCTTTTCTCTCCCTTACACGACACCTACAAAACAGAAATATCCTGCAGCCAAGGCTGTAGGTGTGCCAAGACGCCACACTATAGTTTTTTTGTCACTCTCCTTGGTAGACCCTATTAATCCACCTCAAATGACAAAGGTGGTTGCAACCTCTGCAAGAAACCTGGGGCTGTAACAAGGGCGCACAAGCAATACAATGAACAAGTAGAATAAGCCTAAAAATACAATAATACTGTAAACCATTTATAAAATAATCTTAGAAACCTACAGAACATGGACACATTTCAGTTCAAAAAAGTCCCTAAAAACAAGAGTAGAGCTCACAACGCGGAGGTTCTTGAATCAAGTCACTGGTGACACATCCTGCAGATCAATGTCCTCTCCTAGGCCCAGCTGTGTCTTTCCCTGCTGGTGGCACCATCCTAAACTCCTCACACTCCTTGCTCCAAATAAATAAGCTTCAGCAAAACCAATTACTCTTTCAAAGGTTTAAAGCTAACTTGATTTAACCAAAAATAAGAGAGAAGTATTTATATTTAGCAGGAGAAGGAAGGAGAGGATGGCAGGAGCCTCTGCTGGCATCACAGCCCTGAGCAAAACACACCTCTACCTACACTCTCAGGAAAATAAAGCTGAAAGTTCCCTTCCTAGCCTGAGAATTTCCTAACTGACACATTAAAAGCCTACATATCAGCTCTACAAAAGAAAAATAAAATGTTAAAAAACTGTTCTGCTGATTGTACCATTGATCTCAAAGGGCCTTTTCTAACCCATCCCCAGTTGGGCAAGACACTCTGGACAAGCGTGTTTCTTGCTCAAAGTAGCAAGAAGAAACCCTAATTCATCCTGAGGATGAATTAATCGAGTTTATCACAAATTCCCTTGAGATTTTGGGCGCATCTCACCATCTTCTGTGCAACGAGAGATCCCAGGACCAGAAAAACAACCTTCACTCAAGGAAGGTCCTGGTTCAGCTCTGGTTTCAAAGCATGGGCTGCTCCTTTGATGCCCTGCCAGAAGTGGCCTCCAGCAAGGAAGCCCAGAATGAGTCACACCACTGGCAGAAGGAATTTGCCAATCTGGATTGAAAAGCACAGATGAAATTTGGGATTTTTCTCCCTGCTCTGCCATCTCCACTTCTGCACAGCAATTCTCAGTAATTGCATGCCACCAGGCAGGCGGTCAGACAAAGGAGAAGCAAAAAAACATGGCAGAAGTGGGGAGGGTCTGCCAACCAAGGCTTTTTTGCTAAAAGGAGAAGAACTGAGACAAGGGACTGATTTTACTGACTTGCGTTACTTCCAGCTGGCATAGGGGTTTATTGCTTTCCACACCTGCGGAGCTATAAGCCAAGGGCTCGTACCACTTCTGCATCACCTCTTTAAATACTGTATCCTCTAATCTGAGTTAGTTCATACACAAATCCAGAAAAAAACCCAACTTTTAAACCCATACGACAGCTTCAAGAAAAAGAGGTTTAGCTGCAGCTTGCTCTCCAACTAGGGATAAAACACATCCAAAACCTATCCATTTTACATTTACATAAGATGCAGGGGACAAAGTAGCCTATTAATGAAAATATAACATCTTGAGTATTAAAGACTTAAAATTCCTTTTCCCAGAAAATCCATTTTACTCAATGGTTAGGGGCAAAGCATTTCTTTGCTTCATTCACTATCCCAACCTATCGCTATTCAAAAATATATTGAAGAGGAAAAACAGTAGTAATATCTCCTTTGTCTTTTCATTTTAGTTTGGCAATTCTGGTAATAAAGCTATGAATTTAACATGATTTTTACTTAAATCAAACTGAAACTGCAAAACATCTGCTGTAGCTGCTGACCTTGCTCTGTACCAGAGCATTTGAAATATCATTCTGTGCCTCTTCACTGGTTTTTTGTGTTGGGTTTTTTTTTTTTTTTAAATCTATCCAGTCCAACCACTAATTTAAAGGAAACTGTGCTGGATGCTTTAATTGACCCCGTTCTCTTCCTTCCCCAGTTTGTCTCTATAATTAGCCCTTCCCAGATCAGCCTAGCAAAAGGAATCAGTAACAAGACCTTTCTGAGCCACACCCTGCAGACCACAGCAACTGCCTCGTATTGTTTTTGCCCCAAAATCAACATATGCTGCAGCATTAACTGCTTCAGGACAAAAATGGGGAGAGGGGAGAGGGGACCAAATGTGTATTCACTTCGCCATTTTCAGGCATGTTATAGTGAACAATGCCGCTAACCCCAATGAGAATTTCACCTGCAACACTAATCCATTGGGCATACTTTGTAACATCAACAAAACACTTGTTTTTCTCAAAATAATATACAGTTGCACAGCTGCCCACACTAAATTCACCTACCTAGGACTTGCACCTCTGCATACCTCAGCACACCAACAAAATGGAGAGAATAATTCACTTCTGCACTGAGGCACCAGGAGGACACACACCTTGTTTCTTGAGAAATTAGAAGGCATGTAGAGAATGAGGAAAGGAAATGCCTTTAAAAAAAAGTCTTATCAGCAAGCAAATGCCACCAGAGAAAATTTACTTCTCTACTTGCCTCTACAATAGGTGACAATTCCTACCAGGTGACCAGAGCTGTGGTTATTTTTAGGTGCTTAGGGAAAAACGAAAACAACACGAACTAAACAAACAAAATTCCCCAAAACAACAACAAAAATCCCTAAACACCAAAACAAACAGTTTAGGTCTGGATTTGCAGAGCTGCTGAGCACTGGAAGGTGCAGAACAAAGTCGCAGTCCTCAGTGATGCCAACAAAACACACAAGGTGATCTCAAAGCCTGCCTGGCCCACATCCTATATTCCACCATGGCATTTTCCGTCTCAGTCTTCACACAAGGATGATACTACAGCCTAATGCAACGATCCAAAACTAAATCAGAGGATTCTTTTTTGTTAGTTTTAATCTTCATTTCCTTCCATTTCATTTCTCCCATCTCTAAAGTTCCAAGAGCACCAATCTCAAGAGGCTGTTCCTAAAGAAGGTGCCCCACCAGGAGAAGCACCCCAAGGTCTACAAAGCAGGAAAATGGTGTGCACCACGTCCCTCACTATTTTCTACTCAACTTTCACACTTTGCAGCTTTACAATTATTTTGCACCCCACAAAGCTTTTTTTGTTGCATGGAGCCTAGAAACCAGTTGCATTTTTTGATGATTAGCATTACTAGCTGAGGCTGAAGTTCTCTTCAAATCCATCAGCAGCCGTTCACTAAATATTATCCTGGCATTTCAGAGCTACAGCTCCCCGAAGCACACAAATACACATGCTTTCATAATGATCAGGAATTTCGATGCTTATACATTTAGAAAATTAAATTGCACCTGGCAGGAGTCTCACTTATAATGGCAGCATCTGAACCTGTAATGATCCTTCACCTAAGGAAAATTGTTCAAGTTTTTTGAATGCATGTCCCCTCCACCCCCTGAAGAGCATACCTGAAAGATAAGTATGCAGAGTACTACTCCCAGAAAACCTAAACAGCAGAAAAGAAAGCTGATCCAGTCCTACAAAAAAATCAAACCAAAACCCATTCTCAGTGCAAAGGATAGTCCATGCTCAAGTAAAATAACTTAGAAATAATGCCGAAAAATGGCACCTAGATCATTTTAAATCTGTGTCTGCAGGTTTTAATTTCAATTTTTTTTTTTCTTGAAAGAAGAGATATTCTCTCAAGGATTGCATTTTTTACTAAAAATAAACACAACACAAGAAAGAAGATTGCAATCTCCTCACCACACAGTCTGAAATCACAAATAACAACACTGAGCTACTCAAACCAAGTTTTTAAACCAGTTTTGCATGCAATTGAAAATGGTTCATATTTAGCAATGGAGATCTCACATCAGGGCCATTTGCTAGGCTGCAACAATTGCATAAAACTTCTCATTCAGATTTTCCTCCTCAAGTTTCACATCTTCGTAGACAAAACAAAAATGAAAGCAGTGTTCAAGCAGGACAGATGCAGCACAGAGAAGTAAACCAGAGGAAGAAACCCCTAATGTTGCTAAAAAGCTAGCCAGTAAACGCTGTGAGCGAGATTCACACCTTCCTTCAACAAGAACAAAATACAGTAAAATATTCAGGCAGGTGGTTTTTTTTCCTTGTTTCAGTTTTCAGATCTTATTTCTTCCCAGCAAAGACTTCAGTGCTCACTTTTTGGTCCTTACCCATTTGCTGGAAGTGTTTTATTTTATATAGATATAGGTATATATTTGTCCTCATATTTATTACATGAATAGCAACAGCTCTAGACAGGTATTTCAATCACATAAATGGAGTAAGAGGAATAGAAACAGAACATATAGTACAGTTGACCTCAGAAGCAATACATTTGAAGGCAGGTCTGCAGCTCCCATCCTGTAGTTAGAAAGGGATTTGATTCTGAAACAACTCACATGAGTCCATGCCTCTTCTAAAGAGTGGTAGCACACATCGTGGGACCAGCAATGGGCAACCGCTGCTAAGTCACCTTTCTTGGTAATTTATTTCTAGACGTACCATTTCAGCCTTAGAAGAAATATCACTGCTGATATTTATTAATGCTAATAAATCCCTTAATCAAATCACTGCAGATTGTAGTGAAATCAGAGATGTATTTGGAGAACTGCAACTACGCTTTGAAATGGGTCCTGTGCTTTGACAAGCAAAGATGCGCTTGGCAACCACTAGAGTTGAACAAGGTTATGCAGTGAGCTGAAAAAGCATTCTTTGATTATAAAAATCATCCTTGCTTTTGGTTAATTCATTCTGTTCATAGTTTAGAAATACTCTTAAGATTCCCCTTACCTGCTGCAGGCACCTCAAACCTGACCTCTGCTCTGCATTGTCCTCCTACCTCCTTACTTACCTGCCAGGCATGATACGCCTCTGCATAATATTATCCAAGGCAACGGCCACAGCGAACAAGCCTGCTCTTCTGATATGAAACACAAACGCCTGCCCATACAGATTATTTATGCAATGGTCTTCCCATGAAGGATAAAAACATGTAGCATGTGCCCTCATTGCTCATTGAGACATTTGCAAATGAGGTGGCCCAAATCCAAACCAAGTCACTAGCAAGCCCTTCCCACTGAAGAACTATATCTTTATTTTCTGATGAAAAGCAGCAGAAGAAACAGTTTTTAAACTACATCTATCCAAGTCCCTCTTCAAGTAGGAGCTGTTCAGCCACGCTTACCAACACAAGCACAATAAAACCCACGTAATTATCCCCCATTTACTGAGCAATTGGTGAATTAAGGAGCAGGGACTGGCTCTTTTGCACTTAACACTTCTCAAAGAAAGCCCCAGAAGGGTTACTTATCAACACAACCTCCCTCTTCCAAAAAAAATACCTATTCTGAAATCTTAAAAAATTGGTTGACATTGTTTTAATCAAGCACTACATTTCTAATTATCTACTGCATTCAATTATTCATTTATTTTTCCCTAATGAAACCACATTCCTTAACTATTAAATCATTTACTAATTCGTCCCAGGGGAGGTTGTCCTAAGCACCCAACAAGCATAAGCCAACCTAACAGTACTTAGACAACTAACGTAAAAGTAAAAATGTCATTGTTTTTGAGGATTTTATTTTGGTTTACATATTTCTGTAAAGCATGAAAAGACAGTAGACTTAGGGAAGTCTTCTAAAGTAAATATTTTAGTTTACTTTGTTTTAAAGTCATCCCTCAAAACCAACCATGTTGATGTTGAATACAATAAAAGAATTCCTGGAGATCTATCAAAAACATTCATGGTCTTGGGTTGGTTTTAAAGCTCAGGTTTTTCAAAGATGTATCTGTGTGGATTAGACGCTCCACTTCCATCAATGCTCAACCATGATATATCACAGCCAGGATCATACACCTTTTTAAAAGTCACGCTTTATAAGTAATAGAAGATGGTAATAAGAATTTTGGTTAAAAAACAGCAGAGGGGCTGTCAGATTATCAGTGTTTGGTGGATAATAGCAGAGACTAAACAGGCAGCCAAAGGAAGAGTAACTCTACCAGTGATTCAAGGTCATTTTGGGGTATACCAGAAGAAATTCAAGGCGGAGAGGTCAGTAAACAAGATTCAAATCTGATATTGAAACCCACACATTTTTGCCATTTTTACATTAATAGAGGTGGTAACTAAAGTAGCAGCATAAGGAAAAAGAAATTAGTATTCACGTACCCAGTATGCTCAGTTGGGTCCTGAATAGATAGTTAACTATCAAGAAGCAAAAATACTGAACAGCAGCTGACTACACACCAAATGCAGTACTTCTGGGCGTACAATTTGTGTATTTTACAATACATTCTTCCTCTGCTACTATACTCAGTATGCAAGCGAGGCAGATCACCACTCTATTCCCCATTGGTCCTAACAGGTATTTGCAGTAAGTCCTGTAAGTTGTAGGATGGCAACGAAGATGATTTCTCTAACAGAAGCTGAGTACCCAGTTTGGACCACAGAAGATGCCAGGATTGAAGGAGCCAGATCCAGCCCTCCCCTCCACGCAGGCAACTTTAGACCAACCTACACCTACAGGCAGCTAATTCCTAGGGACCTTCAACACCCACAAGGATTTCAGAAGCCTTTTCTGGGACCTGAAGGAGAAACTTTAAATGCACACCAGAATCTAACAGAGATGAAGGAAGACTACAGCAGAGCTACTCCAGCTGCTTGCTTTAAGTAAGGCACGTAACCGCAAAAGCAGCAATATAACTCAGCAGCTGTGCGAGACAAGAGCTTATGAGGCGAGAGCTTGGATGAGATGCAGCTGGCTGAGCTTCCCTGCATGCTTCAGCAGCGAGAGGATGCAACCAAGCAGACCCTATTGATGTTCCTGGTGGAGGATGGAGAGTCAGACCTCAAAGGGTCCGAGCACACCCCAGCTTGTGTCTGGGGCACCCTCAGCGCACCGCAGGCTTTCCACTCTTAAGACTCATCTCCCTTGACAGACAATGGGCTTGGCAGGAGACCTAGCTCCATCTCTTCACGAGGCTCTTAGCAAAACCCTAAAAAGGGCTGACAAGAAACACCAACAGAGCCCGAAACAGCAACCCAGGGCTTTGTTTCACTGTTCATGCCGTGCCTTGGCATGGCATGAACAGTCCAAGGTGTATGAGAACCCTACACAAGAAAGAGATGCCTCATCCCTCTCCAAAGGGATGCTCATCCATGCCTGAAGAGAAACCACAGTGCAAGATTTTAATGGCAGAAAGGAATCAGGGGAATTACAATAATCCTTAAATCTACAGGCATTTGTTATTTCATTTTGCTTGGAAAAATGGTGCACAACCATTTCACCTCCAAGGAGTTTTCACCAAAACACTGCAGCATCAGCCATTTACCAGTCTCAGGCTGATTATCAGCAAATCAACCCAGGCAAGGGCTATCCCCATTCCCCTCCCAAGATTAACTTCAGCAAGGTCAGATCCTCTTTCAACAGAAGCCTGCTACTAGATCACCTTAATGAAATCATGGAAATGCAGCATAAAGAGGCAGTTTAACATGCTTGCAAGTGGAAGGCTGTGCTCCATGAACAAGGGCTAACATGGATCACCTATGATCTTGTTCTCCTTGGACACTTTCTACCCAACACAGCTCATACTGCTTCCCTTCCCTTCCTGCCACCTAAAAACCACAGGTAGAAGAACACCGACCTGAGGCATCTAAAGCCGCAAGGAACCTGGTCTGACCTCAAAGCCAACAGTGCTCAGAGCAGGATTTTGGAGCAAGCAACCTCCTGCGTTCCCTTCTGACCTAAGTGATCCTATCATCCTCCAACAGAGGAACGTGACGGAAAGAAAAAAATAATCTAGAAACATCAATATGCAACTGGGCAACATTAAAATCTTGGGGATTTTGTCAAAATAAAAAGCTTTTCTGGCAAAGAGTTCTCACTTCACCTATAAGACTTTTCCATAGGTACCTGTATAGGATTCCTCCCCACAGAAAAAAAAGCCACATTACCATGATGACTAGCAGAGCCATAACTCTTTATAATATTTCAAAAGCAGATACAAAAATGAGTTCAAATCTAAAATCACTGTTCAATATGCTTCCCTTCTGAATTTTGACATTTTCTGAGGACATATGGCTGAGTTTGCTTTTACATGTCCAGATTCTGAAATACAGAAGTTAAGACATCCATGCAGTCACAGCAACAAGATTTAATATTAAAAGACTAACCCATTTCCCCTTTTCCTGTTATTATCCATTATCTGGCTAACGTTTCACATGTTTGGTTTGTATATTCTCAACCCTGAAGACCTAGGCCTTCACACATATACCCAAAGCCTATGGAAAACTTTGGCCAGTGTGAAAAAAAAAAAAAAAAAACCCCACCCTCAATTCCAATGATCTATAGACATCCCATCAGTAGCATTTCATCCTTACAATTCAGCAAGAAACCCATGCCTAAGCTTTGTGACAATCCCAGACATCTAACCTCAAAAGACAGCGTAATGGTTTTGAACGCCAAGATGCAGCAGGTAGCCCCAACAATTAATGAGCACCTTCCCAGAGTAGGGAACTACGCAGACACAACCAAAATGTCCGACGATATTGCTTTTGTCCAAAAGAATGCTAGAGAAAGTCTCGAATTTGCAAACTTAAGCTGCGATCCTTTAAATATTTATGCTTATGTTTACTTTTTAGAGAAGAGAGAAACCCCGTTCACTCAAGAGGAAGTTAAGCAAATGCAGGCGCGCAGGACCCAAGCCTGAGAAAATAAGATGCTCTTCTTAAGCTCATCACAAAAAACCACCAAACTGAAACAAACATTTAAATCCAAAACCTGCTCTCAGCCTGTCTTGGGGAGCCAGACTCCAGGATCAGGCTAGGAACTCCATAACAAAGATGCCTTCAACCTCAGGGTGACATGACAGCAAAACAACCCATCTAAAAATGATGGGGTTTCTTCCCACAGGCAGCAGCTCTTCTCAGGCCCTTAGTCTGCCTTCAGACTTCTCAAGGATTTCACGTGCAAGCAGGACTGCAATCCCATTTTATTTATAAAGCAATGGGGTGCAGCAATTTCTGAAATCGAGTCTGACCAGCTAAGACGCTTCAAGTGGACCAACAACCTTGTTTTGTCCCCAGTAAACATATTTTTAAAGGAATTATATCCAAAAGCTCCATGGTTTGGAGCAAGAACTAGAATTGGGCGGAAAATGGCCACGCTACGCCCACCAGAAAAACCCACTCCAGATGGCTTTAGAAACCCTCAGATCACATTCACTCACAATTTTGCTAGACTTGAGGTATTTAAGGCTTCAGGACTAGGTAGCACCCTTGATCCCAAGGCTGCAATAGTGAACCCCGGACTTCCTCACCAGCTGCATGGTGGTAACAAGCTGCAAAACCAGCAGAGGGACCAGCACCATCCCTGTGCTCCCAGTACTCCCCCTGTTGACTTTCGGACAATGCAGAGGACTGATCTGTTCTTCCATCTGAAGCTGGATGCTGTTTTTCCAGAAATCAAGCAGCATACGCAGGCGATCAGGAATTCTAGTACAGCCCTACCTTGAAACAGGCTAAATTAAGGTTGCACAGGTAACCTCAGGTTTCACGTTTCCTGAGTGCCTGACCTCACATGCTTCACATTCTCAGAGGTTTTCTTGCAAATGCGATGAATGCACACTAAAATCACTACTATCACCCTAGATAAAAATAATTTCAGCATCTAATATTTAGACAGGTAGATTTCCTAGCAAAGGATCCCAAAGGTTTGCTAGTCTGAGTTTTAGGCGGCACATATAAGTGCTGGTGTTTGTAAAAGGCATTGCAAGAGCAGATGTCATGTCAGCCATTTGATACCTTTAAATCTTAAAATGTAGCTTCCCCACCCAAAAGAAAAAAAAAAAAGGTAAAAACATGAACTTCATAAATCGTAACTGGAGCTGCAGATGCACAGGAGAAATAATTCTGAGGCACACTCTACAATGCTGAGTCTGCATTTTAATACTTTAAAAATAAAGAGAATTGGGGTGCTCAAATAGACCTTTTTTCAGACATTTCAGAGGCACCACTGATGGACCATAGGCCTGTTGATGAAGATGAAACATCTCTAAAGCCATCCTGATTTATATATTGATTGCAATAAATAAAGAAATATATATAAAGTTGCATCATTGCTGATAGACCAGGAAACAAAAGCTTATTAGTCGTGTGCCAAGGCTGCTGAATTACCTTCCCTACTGTCAGCAGCCGGACCTACAGCTTCGAAAATGATCTTGGGAATGAAAAAATCAGGGTCAGGAGTGAAAGCAAAGGCTGGGAGAGTCTTCATAAGGAGAAAATGCAAAGAAAATCCTCTTATTTTAAGTTAAACAAATGTTAAAAAAATGAGAAAAGCTACTGAAATGGATAAGCTTAGTGAAAGACATTGGGGAAATCGTGATTATCGCGTGACACTAGGATGATGGGCTGAAGAGAAGATGCTCTTCAGTGATAATGCAGCCTCTCTGACCCCAGCCGGAGTTTGCTGGCGCCTGTGGTTAAGCTCAGCTTGATAAGGTCGCACTTAAGCATTCACAGCCCATCACCACTGCATCCACGCACCTCTCGTCAGCAGAGAGGAGAAGGCGACGTTCCCCTATCATTTCCTAATGCTGGGAAAACACTTGAGCTGAGCCGACCAGAAACCCATTTCCCCAACTAATAACCTATTTATGAAGCGATTTATTAAAGCACTTCATTTTTGATTTAGCAGAATGCCGTGCTGTTTTCTCTCTCCATAGCAGCACTCTCCTTCTTCCTTTGCCACTACGTGATTATTTTTTTATGTGCCAATGGGCAGGGTAACACGCGCTGCAGCAAGGGATGTGAAAGCCATGATTTCTGCTGAGCTCACGCTCCTGACTTTATTAATCTCAGCTTGATTTCAGGATACGAAAACATAAATGGAGGAGGAAGAAGCCAATCCATAAGCAAAAGGGCGGCAAAACGCCCAGCTCTGAACTTATGGCAGGTCCTACCACGAGCCACATCAGAGGATTTTTTGGGGGATAAAGCAAAGGCTGTTTCAACTACAGTTAGGAAAATTCTAGAAAGAAATATCGCCCGTTTGAACCTTCGAAGGAGCAGCGCTCCCACAAAGGTCCGGAGTGCCAGGGAACGAGCTGCCACAGGTTCAAATACTGTGTTAAAATATAGAAATACCTCGTTAAGATGGGGTGGGAATTGTTAACACCACTCGCATTGAGCGGTGTAACGGGCTGCTCCCTTGCCAAAGACGATGGTGCCGACCACGATCCGGTCCCGTCACAGCACCCATCATCGTGGTGCCAGGGCTGGTTCCCCACTCGGGGCAGGGGGTTAGGGGGGGATGCTGCCAGCCCACTGGTGACACTGGAAACACTAAGGGAGGCAAGAAGCTTCCCCCCTGCTCCTCCAGGCTGTTTTTTTCACGTCTTGCGCGTCCGACCCGCCCCAAAATGGGTGTAAACGGCAGCGTATTGACACCGGAGGATTAAAAACCAGCAACCCTGCTCCCACCGTCAGCATTCCCACGCGTGGGGAAGCCCACGGGGGGCCCGCGGAGAGGACCCGCCCGCCACGGAGCCGTCCTGTGCCTTCCACACACAGCCCCCCACGGGGGCCGGCCACGCGCGGGGCCGAAACTCGCGTGGGTCCAGCCATCTTTCCCCGCTAAGGGAACGCGGGGAGCCCCCACGCCACCGGAGGGACTCGCCCTCCTCCTCCTCCGCCGCCGAACAAAGGCTCCCGCCGGCCCCGCGGCTACACCGGGCGATGCTCCGCCGCGCCAACGGGGCTCGCCTCACGTCGGGCGGGCGCCGCGCCCGCCGTCCCCCCATACACGGACGCACGCACGGCCAGAGGCCCCCGCCCTACTGCCGCTCACCTTGGTATCGGGGCGCGGCGCATCCCTCGCCCGCCGCCGCCGCCACCGCTGAGGGGGAGCCCGCGGTGCGCTGGTCGGGGGACAGACGGACGGACGGACGGGAGAAGAAGAGAAGAAGAGGGAGGGGCGCTCCCGCCGCCGCCGCCCGGGCGCTGCCTGACTGCCTGCCCGCGCGCGCCTCCGTCGCGCACACGCCCGCGCGCCGCCGAGGGAGGGAGGGAGGCAGGCAGGGAGGGAGGCGTGGCGCCACGCCACGCCCCGCCCCGCCGGCCACGCCCCTCCTCCGCCTTCTTCTTCTCCTCCTTCAGCGCCTGCGCGTGGTCTGAGGTCGTCAGGTGGTTACGACGCGGTGCTGCTAGATTTACGGCAGCGCGCAGCAACCGGCCGGCGCCGGCTCGGCGGAGGGCGGGCGCGCGGGCTATGAGGCGGCAGGTGAGCGGCGGCGGCGGCGGGAGGAGGGCGGAGGGCCCGGTGCGGCCTGGCTTGGCCTAGCCTGGCCTGTGTTGCCACGGCAACAGTGGTGTGCGTAGGGCCCCGGCGGTGGTTGCCGTGGCCGGTTGGCTCGCAGGTGGCGGCCGTTGATGGTCCATGTCGGTCTCAACCAGGCCCGGAGGTTTTAACGCGCGTTTTGAGGGGAAAATAGTTAAAATCGTGAAAAGTAGAATGGAGTTACCAGCACTAGGTGACAAGGCGGGGCTGCCCGGGTACCGCTTAGCCTGGGTGAGCTCGCAGGGAGCGGTGTTACCGGCGGGGCCCGGCCGGGCCCGGCTCCCCACCAGGACCTGCCCCAGCCCGGCCCGGGCCCCGCCAGCCCGTCCAGACCCTCTCCTCTCCCCGCAACCCTCACTTATTCCCTCAAAAGCGGCAGGAGCTCTTCCTGGGGGAGCTGCTCCCGCGCTCTGATCCTGACCGGCACCGACTTCCAGCCGCCGGTAGAAGCCCGGGGCCAAGCACGTCCCTCCACATCTCCGCAGAGCAACGACAGCCCGAACCCGTTCCTCCGACTGAATTCCTTCTCCTGACCGAGCTCCTGCGATCTTTAGGCCTGTCAGGCAGGCGATATTCCTTCCCAGCACTTCCTACTACTCTCTCGAATGAACTCGTTTCTCAGAGCAGGTGAAGGTGCTCCATCGACATTCGTTTGACATCGTTCTGATGAACCGAGCTGAGGTGTTTCCCATCGTTACTTCTGGGAGAGCCGCAGCAGCATCTCTCATCCTCAGGCATTCAGGTCGCTGGGTTTTTTTCCTTTTAAACTTACTGCTTTGACCAATCCTATCCTGACAAGCAAAACACATTTGATTTAGCAGCATTTGGTGTCGTTCCTCTGGCTTTTAGTTTACTGCCCTGTGAGATGTTGTGAAACAAAGCAAGGTTGTAGAGTTTGGTTGTGTAGAGCAGCTGCATGTGTCCAGTTTGGGGAATTTGTTCGGAACGGAGCGGTTTGGGCATTGTCTGTGCGTACAGAAATTGAGTGTTTTCTTCTGAGTACAGCATTCAGGGCCTCTTGAACCTGAAAAGGCTCTGTTCTCGTATCATGTGGGAATTATAATCTATAGGCTACAGAAGGGTTGTTTATATTTAAGAGAAGAGTAGATAGGTACACTGGTTTTCCGGCTTAGTTATTGAATTTTGCTTGAGTCTCTTCTCTGGCTCTATTAGGAGACTCAGGTGCCAGTAGCCCAGCTCATGATGATAAATAGAAATTGATGTTCCTTGTCTGATCTTGCTACCATTGACAATGACCACTATTAAGAGCACTCATGCAGTGCCTAAAAACTGTACTTCTAGTAAAAGGGAATGGTTTGGTGGTTAAATCGTGGGGCGTTTTACTCTCAATCATTCCAATGACCTCAGCCAGGCTGCTGAAAACTTCTCTGTCCCTCCTACTCTTGCCTGGTAAAGTATGACTAATTTATCTTTCAGTGGCTTTTTATATTTATCTCAATGTTCTTTATATTTGGTACAGGACTTTAGCAATATGGCACCTTAAAATATTCACTCTGGATGTCCTTAGCACCTTTTAATTTATTAAAATAGACTTTAGGAAGCTGATTCATCCTTCATTTATGCTCTCTTTGCCTATTGACACTCAATGACTAGTTTCATTCCCTGGCTCTCAAGTGCTGCCTTCAGAGTGTGAGGCAACAACTACATCAGAAGGCAGTTGTCTTTAATGTTGCGAAAATAATAGGTTTGGGGGTTTTTTGTCAAGTGTGACAAAGTGCAGGCTTTGCCTTGCATCCTGGCTTTGCCTTGCATCCTGGATATGAATCAGTTTGTGGATCAAACTGGCGCTAACGATGGCAGCTTATTTGTTAAATTGTAATTTAGAGACAAGAGAAACTTGACTTCTTACTGTATGGGTGCAAGATGGCACCATTTTCAAATCTATAAATGAAATGGGAGGTTTCACATTAGTCGGCTGGATGACATTTTTGATGAAATGCTCCTTTTTCTCTCATTGGTGTTCTCATTTTAGTGCTTAAAATGGGGCAGATGAACATCTCTCTGAGAAGCTGAGGATTACAGAGAGTTGGTGCAAATTCCAGCTACTAATATGCATACAAAATGAACGAGCAAGACTCTTGTTGGCAACCCACAGCAAACATTCCAGGCCTGCGTCAGTATTTATTCCTATTTTTATGAAAACTTCTGAACAGAGTGTGCCTGAGCCTTCAGGAAGCAAATCCTGGCTTCGTCTGAGCAGAGCTGCTTGCGATCTGTGACTGGATTTCAACACCCCTTAACATCAAAGGTGCTTAATCTATGTCCCAGTTTCTCTGCAAATTCATCTTTTGCTTTAATGGGGAGGTTCTCCCAAACAAAACAAACTCTCTGGTGGCTTTTCACAGCTCCACTACGCTTTTTTGGTCCTTGCTGCTTACCTTAAGTGGCTCCTAAAGGCGTATGAGGCTATGAAGGGTTTTCCTTTAAGCTGCACGCGTTGAGTCATCCTGCAGAACTCACACATGCAGTTTCACAAATACCAGATGGCAATAAAATTAAAAGTAGTAGCTAGCAGCAATTAAGCATTTGCTATAACCATTCTCCCTTCCTGACTGTAGGAAGCTGCCAAATGTTTGGCTTCCCCCACACCCCCCACACCCCCTCCCCGACCGAAAAAACACACAAACGATGTTTCTGCAGAGCGGAAAATTAACAGAATACAGGATGCACGCTTCCTTCCCTAGCCCATAATCCCACTTGGACTTGAGCAAAAAGCTATTTGCTATATTTTGTACATTTCTAGGAGAAGATGAAGCAGAAAAAAGATGCAGTAAAGGAAAACTTGGGGCATTGCAAGGGAACATATAAAAAGAATTTCAGCAGTGACCCTGTTAAACTGGTAGTTCCTAGGCTTGCAGGATGCACAGCTCTTTAAACAAGACTATATTCGGGCACACTACAGAGCTGCTGGGACTTAGATTATTTTTTACTTTGTTTTTATACAGCAGGCTGTTGCAAAGGATCTGCTCCACAAACTTGGAAATAGTTTGAGCTCATTAATGTAGGAAACTTGTCCAAATACCATTGTGTGTGGCTCAGTATAAATAACAATGACTGCTCCCCTTCCTTTTCAGTGACTCTTGCTGCTTGGCATGTCTTGGATCTATCAGTGATACACAAATAGTTATTAGCTTTTTCAAGCCCCAGATACTCCACCTCAGCCCTTCCTTCTGATGTATTACACATGCAGCATGCTTCATCCATTTGGTTATTTACAAGTCATGTGCGATGTGACCTTGCCAAGACTTTTGACAGATAAATCTCTCTTAATTTATGCGTACCTGGCCAGGAAGGAATTTTTTTCATCATTCATGTCACAACAAAAAGCGCAAATCTTCTTCCTAACATGTAAACAACACAACACCGGATTATTTTTTTATTTCCCCTATCATAATGGATAACTAATCTGGTTTATAGTGAATCATATTAAAGTGATCTTATTATTATTAGTTTTTGCACAGTGCTTTAAGAAATCCTAAGAGGTTTTCATGCTATGGTTAGCACAGATGAGGAAAGGGTGAGGCCAAACCAGCTCCACATCACTGCTGTTCTGAGCTGTGGTGTTTCTAGCCCTGTCCTGGCAAGGAGAGGAGTGTCGGGGGTTGATGGCATGTTGCAGCAGTGGAGGAGACTGGGCTGGGGGATGTGAGAGCAGAAAAGAAAAAGGATAGATGTAGGGGGTTTATAGCAACAGTTTCTTTTTAGAAGATCTCCTCCTGAATTCTAGTCTGGTGCTAGCAAGTCTTTTGTGTTGCACCTCCTAGCATGCTGTGCAACCTCGTTCTTAAAACACACTTTAATCCCCTTGGGATGCCAAGGCAGCCAATGCAACAGCTTCTGAAAAGGAATTATATGACTGGTAGAAGGACCAGAATTAGTGGATACTTGGATGATCTGATAAACAGCAAGGAGTCAGGAGAAATCTTGCCTGGAAGACCTGTGAAGTCCCTCAAGTACATCCTCAAACACATGGGTAGGAAGAACCAGATGCTACATTCTACTTGAATTTCCAGGCACCTTTTTAAGGATAAGCAGCCTCCATTTGTGGAAAGCAGGTGCAGTTTAAGAAGGAAGAACATAGCCTGGACAAGTAACAGGAAAAGATTGGAAAGAGTGGGTCAGCATGACCAGTCACTTCTCTTCGCAGGTGGACATCACCAGGGGAAGCCTGCAGGGATGTTTGCCCCTCAGTGTACCTACAACTGCATCTTCCTTTTGTGAGCAAAATTTTGGCAACTTAAAACCTGAGCTAAAAATGTATTTTGTGGACCATCAAGTTTCTGTGGTACTTGAGTTACTGAAGTCTCTACGAGCTAGGCAGAGAGTTGTCCTAAAGATTCCCACAGTAGGGAACTCGTTTGTTTGTGATCTCGTTTTGCTGGCAGGCCAGCAGGTTTTCCCGGAACAGGTCATGTGTCTGGCACTGAGCTGTGGCACTATCTGCTAGGCAAAAGGGACTGTGTACCTGCCAGACAGCCCTAAAAAGAATTTTATTTAAGGAATATCAGTGATGCAAAGAATTACAGTGATTGTCACTGCAGGTGAAACACTGAAACACCAAAACATCAACTGACTTCTAGATCACACATGGTTTCTGTGCAAAGAGCAGACCTGAAGGCGTGCCTGTAGTTCCCGAGCAGGAACTGCTTTGAAATCACTTTGCTTTGAGGTTAAGATCATAGCAATGAAACATTTATCTAATCAGAGCCACACACTGCTCCTAGAGCAGCAGAGGAGCCCAGCTCAACCTGTCAAATGTTGCAGATGAGGAGCTGCAGGTTCTCTGTCTTCTCATCTGGCAGGTGGTTCAAACACTGGTCCTTCAAATACCTGGCCAGGAAACCTGGGCTTTTGCTCCCTGCTTGCTTGGAAGGAACTTGAGATGTTTGTTACACTGTGTTTTGTCCCAGGTGTGATCTAATTCCTTAGTTTATCTTCCCTTTCTGTGTTTCAGCTTTTGAAGTTTCCTGGAGTGCCGCAGCCCCAACCTGCACAGGATGGACCCCGTTGTTCTCAGTTACATGGACAGTTTGCTGAGGCAGTCAGATGTTGCCTTGCTGGAGCCCCCAAACTGGCTTAATGATAACATCATCGGGTTTGCCTTCGAGTACTTCGCCAACCACCAGTTCCAAGAATTTAGCGATCAGGTTTGTTTTATCAGCCCTGAAGTGGCTCAGTTCATTAAATGTGCCATTAGTCAGGAAGAAATAGCCATATTCCTTCAACCGCTGGAACTTCTCCACAAGAAGCTGGTATTCTTGCCTATCAATGATAACTCCAACCAGGTTGCTGGGGGCACCCACTGGAGCTTACTGGTTTATTTCAGGGACAAAAAGTGCTTCGCCCATTACGATTCCCACAGTAAATGCAACTCTGTCCATGCCAAGCAAGTAGCAGGGAAGCTGGAGGCCTTCTTGGGCAAAAGAGGGGGCAAAGCAACCTTTGTAGAGGAGAAGACACCTGCCCAGCAGAACAGCTATGACTGTGGGATGTACGTCATCTGCAACGCGGAGGCTCTGTGTCAGGGATACTTTGGGGGCCATCCAGAGCCTTTGCTGCAGCTCCTCACTCCCTCCTACATCACGCAGAAGAGATCAGAGTGGAAAGCTCTTGTCATGAAACTGGCACAGAAGTGATTGAGATGTGCCTCCAGCCCCCTCAAAAACTGTCTTCCCTGTCCATGAGGCAGCACCCCGAGTGCCTGAGCGAGATGCCCATGTGCAGGATTGTCCCAAAGAAGAATGTAACCCTTCCAGCATGGCTATACCACCCAAACACCCTGTTCCCTCCCGGAAAAGCCTTAGACTCCTCTGGAAATATCTGGCCTTTGAATTTCTAACCAGAAAAGTTACTTTCTGTCAAAGAAATCCTCCTCTCCATGGTGAATTTTTACACTGATCGCTGTGGCAAAATGGGTCACTGAAGAGACTTCTCCACCTTTGCCCAGCAGGCAACACACCCTTGTTAGGTGGCTTTAACTGGCATTGCTGTTCCAAGCCAGGTTTAGCAAATGTCCTTTAAAACCAAGCCCCCAAATGCTTTATCATGACTATTTCCAGTTTGTGCCTCCCGCTAGTGGTATTTCTGCAGTCTAGGATTTAGCCGGAAAGATTTTTTTTTACCCCTGAAAACCTGACACTGAGGTGTCAATTGTCAAAAGACGAAACTCCAAAGGAAATGCTACAATTAGTTAAAGGGGGGGGGGGGGGAATCGGCTTTCTTCGGGTAGGTCCTCCTAGGCAATAGAATTTTTTGATTGCCCCCCACCCCTACTTGCTGTTATTACAAATTAAAACCTGAGTCTCAACTGCTACAAGATTAATAGGAAGCTGAGAAACCCAATCCTAGGAAAGGAAACTTAATTGAGACTAGAAGTTAGGCTCTCTGAAGTTGTTTTTACTTTTCATTATGATTTTACATCATCTCCATTCAGGGAGGGTTTGTCAGCGCTCCCCAACCCTCATTAGTGTTTGCCGTGCTCAGAGCATATAAGGCGGTCACTGCTTCCTCTAGCATAAAACCTGTTTTGTTACTTGAGATTAAAAAAAAAAATGCACCAGGGAGAACAAAAGGCCAGAGTTTGATGTATAAAAGCCAAAGATAACTGTGGTCTCTGTGAAGCCCAAGAAGTCCTTAATACAATTCTAATCAAAACACTCTCCCTCCTGTGCTGGCTGATGGCTGGGATCTCAGAGCAGATCCTCTCATTAAAAGACATGCTTAGCAGTGGGGAAAAGAAAAATTAAACTGAGATGTCATTGCAGGATAAGAAGTAATATCTAACCTTATGAGAAGCAAAGAGGAGGTTGCTCAGGTGTTGTCTAGCAGAGCAACCACACCCTAGCATGCTGACTGGATCAAGGAAATCCATGTTAAACACAATCCTCAGAAAAGGGGGAAGGATTATTTTGCACCCCGAGCTCTTCATCCACCTTATTGCCTGCCCAGCCCCACCGGTGGGTGTACCAGCACAGCAGTGAGGGTGATGAACTGTAGGAAGGTCCTGAACTTCCCTTGTTGCCAAGAGGAAGGTCAGTAGCCACTGCCCATGCTCCCCCAAAACACCCAAGCAAACACACAGGCAGCAGAGGGGCAAAATAAGGGTTGGGGGGTCATTCTCACCCTTCCTAGGCTGCCCCAATGGGAGAGCAGCCAGTGGGCCAGGTCATCCCTCTGAGCACCAGCTCTCCCTGTAAAACCCCTTCACTGCTTGGATGGCATTGAGCTGCCTGCCGAATGGGATTTGCATGGGGCTTCACCAGAGCAACATCACTGCCACTGCGGCTGAGGCTGCCTTTCTCCCAGGTTTGAAATAAACTCAAATGAAACCGTGTGTTTGTCAGCATCATCCCGTCTTTTGCGTTGGTACCCGCCAGCAAGCAGTGGCTCCTGCTGCCCCGCAGTCTCTTGTGCAATGGTGTTCCAGCTGTGAGGGCTGCGACTCACAGGCAGGGCCTCAGGTCACGCAGTGGCTTTGCAGCCACTCTGCAGTGGGTGAAACCAAGTAGAGATTGGTCTCAGAGAGCCAGTGAGCCTGGGGACAACTGCACCAGCACCTTGTGCAATAGCAAGGAGGCCATATGGGCTGGTTTAATCTCTTAATGACATTTCTAGGGGTAGATTTGGGCTGGGGAGGAGGGCGGGATGGTGGGTCAGACGGGGTAAGTATCGGGGGGGACTCAAGGGCAGGGGCTGTGCTCATGCAGAAGGCACCCTATGCTCCTTGTCCCCATCCCCAAGGGACGGGGCAGGGCTGCCAGAGCCAGCAAGGTGAGCACCCAGGGACGTTTCCTGCACCCGAGGCTTTTATGTAGCATTTCTTTACACAAAGAAAAGCAAATAAGCTGAGGCAGGGCGTCACCGGGAGAGCAAACACACCGACCCAGCAGGCAAACACCAACTGGAAAACAAAACTGGAGCCTTGCAACCAGCTCCCAGCAGCAGGGATGCCCCTGCCAAAACCACACTGGGGGCTTGCCCTGGGCTCCTCCAAACCTCCTCCACATCAGTTGACTGCACCCACAGGTTGTCCCCTCTGTTGGCTTTAACCAAAGAGCCCTGAGAGGAGCCAAGGTGGCTGTCACCACTGTCTCATGCCTGGCTCGGGCTCAGCATAGGGACAAGGTGCCCCACGCACCTGCTTTATATTGGGTGCTGCAAAGCACCCCAAAAAACACTAAGCTTGGCACACAAGATCAAAAAACCCCTCCCAATCTTAAACCTGTAAACCTAATATTGGGGGGGGGGGCCGTAAACCCCACTTTGAGGTTGAACCCACTGAGCACCAGCTTGTTTTTAGAAAGAACAACCCCAAACCCATTTCAGCAGCTGCACCAGCAAACCAAGCTGGGCAAGTCCCAGCAGAGTTGGGGCAGCAGCTGGACAGTGCTTTTCACCCTTGGGGTCACCCACAAAACTCAAAGGCTCTGACAGCCCAGTAACACCAAGGCTTTGAAGAAGCAGCTTTGACAGTTTGGCCAGAAATATGGCCGAACTCCAGCCAACCCACTCCAGCACCCCAGGGTGCTAAATGTCCCCAAAAAATGTGGTGACACCACCACAGTCCCCACCTAGCCAACATCACCTCTGCTGTGCCTTTCAAGTTGGGCCGTTTTCATGCATTTCACCAATTTTCATGTATTTTGCTGTGTGGGCCAGGCTGGCTAGGGGGCGGGATTTGGGTTGCAGGTGCTCAGGGAGGAGGAGGAGAGCGGCCCACCCTGTCCACCCCAGCAGGATGGGGCCGCAGCTCAACACCCTTCCCAGGCATCCACTGGCCCCAGGGTAGCCCCCGCTTGGGCGTCACATCCCACGGTCTCTGCTGCCATCTAGTGAAGAAACCTCCCCGTCCTGTACATCCAGAGCAGCCCTGTCCCTGGGTGTCCCCCGAAAGCCATCCCTGCCCCAAGCAGGGCTACACCCCAGCCTGGTATCCCCCACCCCGGCATGGCCCTCCCAGTGCTAGAGAAATGATGCTGAGCACCCACCAGCACCCCAGCAGCACCAGCCCGCGCAGCATCTCTCTTGTCCTGCCGCCCTGTGGGGTGTGACATCGGGGCCACACAGCCCCAGGTCCACCAGCACCACCCCAAAGGCAGAAGGTGGCAGTACCACCCATCCCCAAGCCCTCATGAGGGCAGGCTGTCCCCATATAATCCACGTCCTGAGGACAGGGCCAGTGAAGGGGCATGGGGACAGCCCAGATTCTGGGGTACCCATTTTGGGGCTCACAGCCTGGCAGCAGACAGGGGCGTGCTAGAAAATCCTGGTTTTATTTTCATTTAAAAGCCATTCTGAGCCCACAGTGAGCAGCGAGCTCTTCCCCAGGGCACAGGGATTTGGCCCCATCAGCACTTGTAGTTCCCAAAAAATAGGAAAGAAAACCAAAATACATCACACAGGTATCACCTGCCGCCCCAGCATGCTCCTGGAGGAGGCTGCAGGATAAATCCTGTGGCACTCGGCTCCACACAGTGACGACATTAACACGAACCAGGGCACACACACATGATCTGGGACGTTCACCAGTGCCAGCTGTGGGCTCCTTTCAGGACATCTTAACGAGGCGAGTGGGGCTAACAAAGCCCTGGTCCAGCACCATTTCCAGGTGCAGACCCAGCGAGGACACCTGATCTGGGAGGACCCTAAAGTGCTTTGCAGGGACATACACACCACTATACCACCCCCAAGATGCCCCCAGTGCTCCAGAAGGAGGGGCTGGAGGCCAGTACGGAGCCCAGCAGAGCTGGGGGGACCCTGGATTGTATCCCCACCCTTGGGTGCTGGGATAGAGATGCCCCACATGGCTGGTGGCCCATCCCTGCAAACCCCCAGGGTTGGGGCCATTCCTCTGGCCACAGCCCTGGGGGAACCGAGAGGGGGATGAACAGGTGGATTCAGCCCAGAGCCGCTGCCTGGGCTTCACCCAGAGAGGCAGCAGCAGCTCATCCACAATTTTTAGGGATTCCCAGTGAGCCTAAGGTCATCTTTTAACAAGAAAAGCCCAAGTCTGGAATAAAAACCAGCAATCATATAGCAGCAAGTTCTAAGGGGAGGTCCAACCACTCAGCAGCCCCGAGCCATCATCTGGTGCTATGGCACAGCAGCGTCCCGGGGAGAAAACGGGTTTCCAGTGGGACAGGGAGTTGGCACCAGTGGCTGCAAGCTGGCCGGGTGGTCCCACCGAGAGTGGGTGCCAGTAGGAAAAGAGAAGATACTTGGTCCCATGTTACTGGCCAAGCAAAAGCCCAGCCACGTGCAATAGCTGCAGCCAGGACACAGCACTGGGATCCATACGCAGGGTGCCACTGTCTCAGCATCTGTCCTCAGCCAGCGCTGGAGGTAATGGTCACCTGCAAGCAGAGAGTGGGGTAAGAGGGGGCGAGCAGCTGCGGAGGCACTGTACCCCAGCCCAGTGCCCAATCCCCATGGGCACGAGGAGGGAGACCCCCAGATGTCCCCAACCCAAGGGAAGCCACTCTTGTCCACCCCTTGCTGATGCCTGTGCTTGCATTAGCCCCAGGACGCAGCCCAGCTCCATCAAGATGCCCTGGTGCTTCCTACCACCAGGCGTACGTTGCTCTTTGCACCGCATCCCCTGGGTCCTCCACTCACAGTGTGACCCACCTGCCCCAAAGGGTCCCCGAGGGTCCCTCACCTCCTGTGCCCACGGGAGAGGTAGTCCCGGTTCAGAGAGCAGAGCTGCTGCTCCAGACGGAAGATGCGGAACGCTAGGTACGAGGAGGACACGACGAGGAGGCAGATGCTGGGAGGAGAGGAACAAGCACAAGCACTCAGATGCCAGTGGTTGAGAAAGATGTTCCTGGCATAGCCCCCCACCCTCCCCACGCCACGGCTGCCCTCAGCACACTTACAGCACAATGAAGATCTTCAGGAGCTGGTAGTCAGAAGGTCTCAGCTCTGCCACGCAGTTCTGCTCCACCTCCAGCTCCTCCTCGGTGTTTATTGCACTTTCTAAAATGCAAGCCAAGACAGCTAGGCAGATGCTCATGCTCCTCTAGCAACCAGGAGCCTTCAAGCATCAAATATTCCTTCTCCATGGGCTAACACTGCCAGCATGGGCATTACAGGCACACTCTAAGGGCTCAGAACCCGCAGGCAGGAGACCCCACCCCATCCCCAAGACTTCATAACTGACTCCCAGCCTCAACCCTGCTTGTCTGCAAGGCAGAAACACCCTCCACAAGAGCGGAGGATGAATGAACATGTATTTATGGAGGTTTATGCCCAGCACCATGCGTGGGGCAGGGCACAAACCTGCGCCCCAAGGTTGGACGCAACCCTCACCCGAAACCAGGGGCTCCTCGGAGGTGAAGGAGCTCTCCTTGGCACTCAGGCTGCTAATGGAGGTCCGGTGGATGCACTGGTAGTTGGCGTCAGGCAGTGACAGTGACAGCGAAGTGGGTGACACCTTCCTCCACTTGCCCTCAGGGACGATCACCTCCTGTGGGAAGGGCCATGGGTGAGCCGTGCTGCAAGCAGCAGTTTTTCCCATGAAACCAGCAGTGCCAAGGACATGGTGGGGCCAGATTTGGACTCGAACTTTACGGCATCTCCGTCAAACACCAGCACATCCAAAACATCATCCTAAGGGGGAAGCTGGTCCTCTGCAATGGCCCCGTGGGGACACGGGCTCCTACTGCTGTAGAAGGGACCTGCACACACACCCCACACCTGCCCCAAATACCAATTGCTGCCTCCTTCACCCCTTGGTTTGAAGCTCAGGGCAGTCACTTGTCATCCTCCAAGAGCGCCTCGCCTGCCCCATGGCTCAGCATCCCAGTCCCAGTGCACCCCAGAAAGGCACCAAATCGAGCAGAGCGGCAGCCAGCACAGAGAGAGGTTCCCCTGTTGGAAAGTCCCCAAAGCTGGAGCTGCTGAAGGGCTGCATCCCTCAGAAGCACTGGGAGATGCCTCCAGCCTGGATCACTCCTGATCCACCCCTTGAAAAAGCACCTTTAACCCCCAGATTGCCACCAGCCCACTGGAGACACCCCATTTGTCACCTCCTGCACCAAGCCTGATGCACAGGGCCACCAGCTCATGGAGGACACCCTGCTCAGCATCCCTGGACAGCCTGGCACAGCTGCAACACTAACAGCTGTGTGACCGAGCGGAGACAGGGACAGGCCATCCACATTTCATGGAGGGGACATTCCACTGGCGGGGGGCGCAGTCACTGTGGGCAGTGCTGAGCCCTGCCAGGCTCCAAAGGCAGCAGGACACGGTCCCTCATGCTGCCTTGCTCACACTGCGGTTCAGCAGCCTTTTCCCTCTCCAGCCTCCTGGCTAAAAGCCATCCCACTAATCCTATGGGTTTTTTGATAATTCAACCACTTTTCCAGCCTGTTATCCATGTTCACAGCTTCAAACAGCACCAGCCAGTGGGAGTGGAGCGGCAGCATTTTGCACGTCGCTCTGAAGTTTTTCAATCCATAAACAGACTCCCAAGTCCAGTCATCGGCTTGTGCTCAGCCACAGGCTGTCCAAATTGTCTTCTTCACACAGCCAAACTGGGGTATGAGGATCCCAGTGGATGAGCTACGAAGGTGACAGCTGCATCCTCATGCAACCTTTCTCCGGAGCAAGGGGAGAGGACTGACTCTGCACCCTGCAAGAGGCTGCCGGCCGAACCTCAGCATGCCAGGAACGCTTTAAACGCACCAAGGGGGCCAGGCAGATGCTCTCCTGCCCACAGCACGAGTTCCTGGGGCTTCTTCCCTCTCCCAGAGCTGCCCTGACCCTCACCAGTGACACAGCATCAGGCTCCTCTGTCAGCTCCTTCAAACTCAAGCTCTTCTTACTCGAAACCTGGAGGGGAGAAAGAAACAGGCATTACTAGCTGGGGCACCACCTCTCCCTGCTTCAACATGAGCCAGACAATTGAATTTTGATATTTCTGGTGGGTCTATGAAAAGCAGCTGCCTAAAATTTGCAAGCGCGGGGATTTTGGGGGTGGAGAAAAGCAGGGGACAGGGCACTGCATTGCTGCTTCCTGCTGCCGAAAACCCTACAGGGCCGTGGGTGAGCCGCCAGCTCCTGCAAGGGCTCCTGCACCAGTCTTGGCTCCTGGTGGAGGGGATAAACCATCAGGGGGAAAAAAGGGGAATATCTGGGCAGAACCAGGCACATATCAAAGAGTAAATTCCCTGGTTTGGCAACAGGGCTGAGACAACCAAATCACCACCCCGGCACACCAGCAGCCACCCTTCCAGGCAGGGATGGGCTCTGGCACCGCTTCCCACGTGCTTCAAAGGCAGGGAGAAGAGGAGGTCCCCATAACTCTCCTCTACAGCTCAAGGGCTGGTGGATTTCTTCCCCCTTTAGGCTTAATTCGCATTTATTTTCTCTTTGTACCATTTTTCCTTCCCTTCAACTTTAGATCTGGGGGAAAGGCAGCGATGTGCAGAGTGGCAGAACTAGTATTACTACCAGATTATAAATAATTTATATACACGCCCTGGGAGAGAACAGAAACTCTGGGCTCTGCCTCCATAATCCGTGACCCAGAAAAGGCCACCAGTGGCTCTCGGGGACAGGATGCCTACCCGATACCTGGGGATGGGCTCTGCCCCACCAGGATGCTCAGGAGCATGCCAAGAAACAGCCACTGTCATTCTGAGCTATGAAACAGGGACAGCAAGACAGCCCTTGCATCGCGTGCAGGGGACAGTGGGGATGCAGCAGTGTCATGAAATGCTGCCATTCTCAGCACGCTCCTGACCCTGCTGCGGAGCAAGGATGCCGAGAAGAGGCAGCAGGGCACCAGGGAGGGCTTTGGGAGCAGTCCAAAGCCTTTGCGGCAATAGCAAAGAGCTTTGCTCCCAAGATGCAGCACAAACAGAGCTTGTGGCTATCAAAACTCCATCAGACAGGGGGTAGAGGGTACCTGCAGGTGCGTGCAGACTCGCCTCAGGACATCGTAGACGCTGTCACGGGAGATGAGGGACACAAAGATGTACTGCAAGAGAAGGAGAGAAGCTGCCAGGAAAGTTTTTCCCTGATCCTGAGTCCAATTTTCCACAGGCAGGGGACAGGCAGAGACGTCCTGCCCTTGAATCTCCCCTCCTTCAGGAGCTGCATCCCCTGCAGGCATCTCCCTGCAGAGTTTCCCTGCTGCTATTTTTGCAACCTGCTAAAACCTGGAGCAAACTTTTCTGGGGCCGGTTTCCCTAGGCTGCTGTCCTCATGGGGTCTCCTGCACTCAGCCCAGAGGGATGCAGTAGCAAACCAGGCCAGGACTAACCAAAAATGTCCCCATGGATCAGCAGAAGGGGACACAGGGCAGTGCTCACCTTGCCTGAGGCAGAGCTCATGCAATATGCAGAATAGCCTTACAACCAGATCGCCTGGAATGACCAAATCCTGCCTTGCCACATCCCCTGCTAAAATCCCGCAGGAATAACCCCCTCTCTGGGAGTGGACAGGCAACATGTGCTGCCATGAGCAGCACCCAGGCAGGCAAAGACTCAGATGCACTGAGCAGGACTATGTCAGCTCACTGCAGCCAAAAACACCCAACGTGATTTAAAAGCCGGAAATTCATCCCCTTAACCAAGTTTTCCACCAGCTTGGGTTGAACGCTGGCCCAAACCCTTCCCCTGCTTGCATTTAGGGAGTTTAAAGGTTTTATATGAGCCTGGCAGGGACTTGTCAGGCTTGGCCAAGTTTCACTTGGGCTTTGCTTCACCCAGAAAAAAGTGAAATTTAGAAACAAATGCAAAGCCATTGTGTTTGTCCTGGATGGCTGCCAGCACAGAGAGCAGTACTAGCTTCCCAACCGGCCGTGTTTTCAGGTGAGGACAGGAATTATTTCATGCCCTGCTTTCAAATCACAGCTGGCTCAGACCAGGGCATCCCCCAGCTGTAGTGAGGCCAGGTACCAATGCTTGAAGCACCAGTGTTACCTTTCTGCTGGCATTGGTGGTGATGGCCAAGCCGTTGGGCAGCAGCCGAGCCGTCTTGTGCTTTTTTATCAGCTGTACGGAGACCACTGGGATCACAACCTGGAGGGCAAAAAGACATGAGGATGGGCAGGGACAGGCACAGCACGTGCCTGGGGAGTTTCTTTCACATGGCAGGGATTTAACACACATCATAATTATGCCCCAAGCAGAGTGGTGATGCAGGGATTCGGCATTTCCCAAAGACAGCTTGGGTTTTATTAAAGGTCACAGCATTCCACTGCATTAATCACGGCTTGGAGGTGGTTTCTACTTGATTAAAACACAGAGAACAAGGGGAAAGCATCATAGAGCAAGTCTCCCTAAGACCCATCATGAGAGCCCCCCTGCAAGCCTGGGGAGGGTTAAAAAGAAGGCAGGACGTAATTTATGGCAGGATAACTTCACTGAAACCCCGTGCTTCCATCAGATATTTGTTAAAAGCAGCTGATATTAATAATTCAGTTCTTCAGCCCAGTTTTAAAGGAAGTCATCCTTCCCCAAGATCCCTGTCATCCACAAGACTAACAGGGAAACATCAGATTGTAAATCAAAAGAAAATCCAAGAGAGACTCAAACCTCCCCACCAAAACCTTTGATCTTCCTTCAAACGCCGTTGCAGCTTGTAGGAGCTTTTGCATCAGGGAATTTTAAACCAAATTAATATTTGGTTTCCCCAGGCAGATCGCACAGGAGACATGGCCGCGCTCCCCTTTGCATCGGAGGTTGACAGTGATCTTGGTGGTATTTGGGTACAGCAGCAGGTAAGTGGGTTGCAGCATAGCCTGGGCTACAAGCCCTATATGACCGGGGTAGGCTGGCCCCCACATTACCTTGATGTCCTTCCCAAAAAGGTTTGCGTAGAAGCAGAGCCAGTTGGGGGAGATGTAAAGCCTTCCCTGGATGAGTATGTCTCTCTGGAGGGCGCAGGAACAAACTGCGAGGCAGAGAGAGGTGCATGGCAGACCGTGGGCTGGATCCTGCCACCCCTGTGCCCATCCCTCGCCACGTCACCCACCTTTCAGCACGCTCTCCTCCGTTGGGATGTCCTTGAACAGCTTGTGGTACTGGGAGTTGTACTTGCTAGCTGCCTGAAAAAGAAGCGGAGCAAAGTTATACAGTGACCTTGCTGATAAGGAGACCCGGGGAAAAAAAAAAAACCACAACAAAAAACAACAGAACACCCTCCTGCAAAAAAAAAAATCTCCCTCTCCTCGCACCCGGGACCAGCGCAGCAGGGTCCCACTGGCCTGGGGACAGCGGAGCCAAAGGGGTAGAGGAGGGTCGGATGATCCGGCACCCAGCAAATGCTGCGCCATCCTCCCAAATAAACATTTCCCCTAATATCTAAGGAGATATCTAAGGGGCATCTGAGCATCTGCGAGGAGCCAGTTCTCCCCCAGGTGCATCTGCAGGCAATTTATTTTACCCAGCAGTTTCTCTCCTTCTCCTCAAGCTCTTCCCTTATCCGGGGCACAGTGACAGCACTTGCTTTGAGCCCATCACGCCGCACTATCCAGCTATTTATATTCCCGGTGCCTCTTCAAAGCCTGCCAGCAGCTGTGGCAGGAGGCTTGGCAGGTTCACCCTTAAATAATTCTGAATGTAAGTTAAAGGATCCAAAGCAGTTCAATGCTTTGCATTAAATCCACTCCGCAAGTCCTGTAAGGCAGAGCAGGCGGATTTGTGCCCCCTGTGCTGGAGGAGGCAGTGCCCCAGACCTCAGGGTGCTCCCCAGGGACACTGCTGTCCCTGCGGGAGTGACAGCTCCGACCCGAAATCCAAGCAATGAGATGCTTTGCCAGGATGCGGAGAGATCCAGCACAGCCCAAAGGGCCCCGGGGCAGCAAGGCTGGTTTGTAAGCAGCACCACAGGCACAGCCCTGCTGACTGCGGTGACAAGGTCACCTTTGCTCCGCACACCTTGTTGCCGGATGAGCTTGGCCATTAGAGGATCAAGGCTCTGCATCACCTGGGGTTGCCTTAGAAATCCCCTGGAGAGATGCCAGGATGGTAGCAGGTGCTGGTGGGAGTGTTTCAGGGGACGCACAGGGATACAGGGGGACACGGTAGGTACTGTGGCATCGCCTCTGAGCCACCCGCAGGCTGTCTTGACCAACAGGTCAAGAAACATCCCGTGGTCCAAGCACAAACCTGTTGACATCTAGTAACCCTCCCAGATGCCTCCAAATAATCAGCAAAATGTTTTTCTCCTCCATCTTTTTCATGGGGAAAGGCAAAACACCTTGTCCCTCCACCCTTCTGTTCCTCTTCTAGAGGATCTCTTGTTTTGTTGATGGACCAAAAAGCTCTACTTTGGGCATGATTTGAACAATCAAAAAAGGTTCAAATGGATGGAAACCAAGTTGCTTACAGTCAAGATTTCCTCCTTCTCCTTTGCTCTGGATAGAAAACCCTGAAAGTGATTGCAAGGCAGATATCGGGCCACAGAAAACCATCATTGGCGGCCCTGAAAATGCAGGCAGGAGCCTCTGTTCTACACCAGGAGCCACTATGCCTTGGCCTCCGGCTCCCACTGCCCACATTTGAGACCCCATGTGAGCTCCTCTGTGGCAAAAGGCTGGCATTAGGCTACAATGAACCAGCCCGTTTGACCACGAAGCCAAAGACTTACCACTTCCCGGTGGCATTTCTTGATGTCTTCATCCTTCAGGGATTCATTCAGGTGGAGGCTGGAAAGAAAATTAATAATCATCAGGTAAGTGAAGCACCCCAGGTCTCTTGCCCACTCCCTAAAACATGTGCTGCAAGAAGAGACATGGCAAGATGTAGAGGACCAAAGAGACCCCAGGAAGCCACGTTTTGGATGTCTCTGTGATTTAACGTAGCATCGGGTGTTGCTGAGGTTAAATTATGGCTGCAGGAGAAGGCTGATCTCTGTTGGGCATTGGGCTGACAGCAAGCCAGTGGAGGCACCAGCACCAGGGTGCCCATAACCAAAACACACCCCAGCACCGGGGGAAGGAGCCCCGAGCTGCCCCCGGCAGCAGCCTGTGGCAGGTTAGGAGCTAGCAATGGGCAGCTTCGGCTGGGTCAAAGTTTCCCCAGGGAAATTACAAATGGGAATTTGGGAACGTGCCCGGGCAGGAGGATGGACTCAGCTTTGGCCGTTCATGGGGGCATCCATCCGCATCCATCACACAGGCAGATGAAGGGAGAAACCACAGAGACAGTGAAATCCTCCAAACAACCTCAGCAGCGGGAATACCAGTCCCCCTCCCCAAATCCCTCTCCCTTCCCTGTTTCTTTAGACCCAATATTTGAGGGTGAAGACAGAGGGGACCCGCTATGTCCACTCCCAGCTGGCAGGCTGCATTTGGGCGCTTGGAGGCAGCGGGGATGCTGCCGGAGGTGGAAACAGTAGGAAAAAGAGCAAACATTCAACCACAGACCCTAGAACCCTGCGGTGACGCTGCCCCTCACCTGCTGTCAAGGGAATCCAAACTCTTCTCCTTTTGCGATGCCTCCAATTTCTCACGGCCATGCATGGGCTCAGGGATCTTCAGGGGAGCTGCTTTTTCATGCATTGGTTTGGCGTAGCAAGGAGAAGCCTGTTAGCCCCCATGGGGAAGGGAGAGAGGGGAGAGATGCATTTCAGAGCTGTAAATCCATTCCACTCAATCCCCATCCATAGAGAGACGTTCATATCATTGCCACTCAAGGACAGCCAGAACATTTCTGCAATTTCTCAAGTCACGTGGAGGAAAAAAAAAAATAGGGCATTTCTTGCCACGAACTCCCCAGCACCCGCAACTGAGTGGCCAAGGAGCGGCAGATCCCTCCCCACTGCCTCGGATAACACCTTCCAAAGCAGAGCCTCTTCTCCTCAAGAGATGGAGATTTCAGCCAGAGAGGGCCAGGGTCTGCTCCTCCAAGCTGGCAAAACACCATCTTCCCAGAGCAGAACCTGCACTGAAGGCACCACTTCCCTCCTTTAATTGCTCTCCTCTCATTAAAACCCGTTATTTACTATCATAAGTTTTATCAGAGGCACTTATCAGCCACAACAGGTAAAGTAAACACACTCCCCATGCAGCCCAGGGAAGGTTATCACCTGGCAAGCCAGAAAGGTGACACTTCCGCCCTCAGCAGAGTACAACCAGCGATTGCCGTGCCGTGGCGCTTCTGACACTGAGAGCCAAAGCAGAGAGCGAACCCAGGGGACTGATGCCAGAGCAGTGATCCATGGGCTCTGGCAGCATGGCAGAGCCGGCAAACAGCCACCAGACCTATGGCGAGGAAATTATTCAAGGGAAAAGAGCTCCGCTCAACAGGCCGGGGGTGATGCCAGAGCAGGCAGGGGACAGGCAGGATGGCGGCAGGATTAGCACCAGTGGGCAGGACAAGCATGGAGCTGGAGCGCATCCCGGTGCCCACAGGGATGATGCTGTGGTGGTGCGGCAGAGGCCAGGTAAAGAAGCCATCCCAGACTGCTTCCTAAATTAAGATAGAGGCTCTTTTGCTGCCCTGTGCTTCCCTACACACCCTGCTCCCACTCCGAGGGCCTCATCTGAAGGGAAACCCATCTGAATAATCCCCCACAGACTCGGGGAGAGCCCGGACGGGGATGCTGCACCCTGACACCCATCACCCAAATGGCCTGAGAGTTGAAGCCACATGAGCCCCTGTGTTCCCACAGCCTCAAGGGCCTGACCAAAACGCTATCCCAATGCGATGGAGCTGGACTGAATCCTGGCTGGAGGCACGGAGGATGCTCCCTCACGATGCAGCACTCACACAGGGCTGCAGAAAAACCAAAGTCGCCACTGCCGTGCAGATAGGACCAGGCTGGGAACCAGCTCCTGGATCCCCACAGCCAGCATTTGCAAAGCAAACGAGCTGCCGGCATGGCCCTGAAGCCAGAGCACTGCAGGAACAGGATGAACACACTGGGGTTGTGGGTTTTTTTAGAAGCTCAGGTCAAAGGATGTGTCTGGAATGAAAAGGAGACTCTACCAACAAGAAGCACCAAAATAGCATCCCTTGGCATCACACCAAAAGGCTTTTTCCCTGCCTGATTCCTTGGACTCCCCGTGCCTTCAGGATAGGCAGCCCTACACTACAAACACCCTTGGCCAGGTGGTGCCACACTGCCCTAAAGCTGAAACTCATATCATGGAGGCACCGAAGCCTTCATCCGCCCCTGCCCCTGTGCTGGAAAAAAAGGGCTCTGACCTGCTACAGAGCCTCTCTCTCCAGAGCTCAGCCTGCTCTGCCTTCCCCCACGTCATCCCTTAAAATCCCCAAGCTGTTGTTCCACTTAATCTGGGCAAGCGGATTTTGCCCTAACTAGCTGATGCCAAAGGGCACTGCGGGGGGGACGGGGAGAGGCACCCCCTGCCCGAGGCAAGGGCATCGAGAAACCCCTCCGAGGTCACCAAACACACAGAAATACCCTAAAATGAGAAGGGACAGAGGCTGGAGAGCACTTGGAAGTGCTGCACAGTCCTGTCCCGTTTCTTTCTCCCTCTTACAGCCACCACTGGGGACAATCCAGGTCAGACAGTCCCAGGACAAAACACTGACACCAGGCTGCTCTAGGGAGGGTCTGGAGGATGTGAGGAGCAACCTCAGACCCAGTGGATACATCACAGCAGCTGCCTCATCCCCCCTCTCCAGATCTTGTTCTGTCCCGGCTCCCAGGTGTGGCAAGGATGAAGATGCAGGGTCTGGGAGCAAAGGATAAGTCTGGGCTCCAGGCACAGCCAATGGGGAGGTCTCCCTGCCAAGAGTGGCTTCCAGCACCAGCACAGGGAGAAAAATACTTTCTAGCAGATCATGCTGTCACCCTCCCACCCTCCTCAAAGATTTTGGTTTTTTAGCAGGAAGCTGCTCTGGCAGAAAACCTGCCATCGTAAACTAGACGTCCCTCAGCTGTCCCAAACTACAGACGGAGCAAGTACAGTTGGAGCGCAGAGCCCCCAAGATGGGGCAGAGTGCACGGGCACAGGAGTCCCCAGCAAAGGGAAAACGTTGCCGGCAACCTGCCAAGGCCCTGCACGCCGTACCAAGGCTGACACCCCACCTCTGCCCATGCACGCTCCCTGAGGCCCCCAGCTCCTCTCGAGGGCTGCAGCTTTGCCAGGCAAAGCCTGGCACTTCTCCCTCCCCGTGGATCAGCATCTCCCTTCCCTTGCACAGTGCTGGGATCTGACCTGGAAATGGTCCGGTGCAAGCCCCTCCGACAGCGTTTGATTTTTGCTGGATCCCTTTCCCGCTGCCAGCACAAACGAGGGGAAACTGTACGGTGGAGGCAGGAGAGAGCGAGCCACGGATTTCGCTTCCCCCCGAAAAAAAAAACCAAAAAACAATTAGAGCTGGAGGGAGGCTCTTGCGGCCAGGCTGCCTCGGCCCGAGCGAGCCCGGGCAGGATCCGGCGAGCTGCCCTTGTTCTCGGCTTTCAAGGTCATTTCAATCCCGTGTGTTGGCTGCTGGAGCGGAGCCACCGCCGAGGATGCTGGAGGGGATCGGCCGCTGCCGAGCGGCGCTGTCAGGAGAGGCAGGAGGTCAGCGGAGGAGGGAGAGAAGGAGCCCGCTATGTCCCCCCGGGTCCCGACGCCTCGGGCGGCCCCCTGCCCTCCCTCCCTCCGCGCGCCCCGGGACCACCCGCCCCCGGGTGAGAGCCAAGGCTCCCAGCAGGTCCCGACATCACTCACAACACCCGCGATACTCGTTTTTACTACGTGCCAGTCTAAGAGCCCGACGCCCCGGAAAGAGCCCGGCCTTGCTCTCTTGCCGGCCCCCGGTGGGGCAGCCATGGGCCGGGAGAGCTCGGCCGCCGCCCGGCACCGAGCCACGCCGGGGGCGGCGGCGAGGAGTGGCCGGGGCAGCCTCCGCCCGGGCTGGGAGCCTCTCGCAGGCCGGACCGGCGGCTCTGGGGCCGGGCAGTGCCGGGACTCCCCCCTCCCTCCTCCCACCCCGGTCCGTCCCCTCAGTGCCGGGAGCGGCGGGCGGCGGTGTTTCCGCGCTCCCCTCAGAGCGCGATAGCGCCGGCGGCAGGCCAAGGGGTGGCACCGGGCTCACCGGCAGCAACAGAGGGGCGCCCCGTGGCTCCCAGCCGCCACCCGGGACCCCCCAGACCCCGCCGCCCCTACCTCAGCGGCGGCCCCGCGTTGTGCTGCCCCGTGCGCCCGACCTCCTCGCGGCCGCACCGTCGCCCGCCCATTGGCTGCCCGCCGCCACGCCACGCCCCCGCAGCGTAATTCCATTGGTCGCTGACATCTTCCCGGCCGCCGTCCTCATCTCCCCCCCCCCCCCGCTCCTACCGCCGCGTCCCGCCCACTGGTCGGAGCAGGCGGCGCCTAGCGGGGACATGCCTCTTAAAAGGCCCGCGCCTCTTAAACGCGGCCCCGCCCCCGCCCCCGCCGGGCCTAAGAAGCAGGGCAGGCTGGCAGGTGCTTCAGCTTCTCTTTATTGATGGACAGTTGTGCTCTACCACCCCAGGAGCCCGTCGGAGTGCTGGGTGAGGGTGAGGAGACAGGGAAAACACAACCAAGACACAAGACAACAACAATGCTGCACAGGAAGCTCTTCGCACAGAGATGGAGCGTGCAGGGAGCCAACACCCTTCTCCCACCCCCACCCCTGAAAATAAACCAGCTCAAGAGGGGGCTGGAATCACCTTGGATTTGGTCTGGGGGGAGGTTTCTGGCTGCATGGGAGGGGGGTGAGGAGCAGCTCACCTCCAGCAAGGAGGGATGCAGCGGAACCGTTGACAACCCATCACCTCTCCCTGTTCCCCCAAAACAGAGACAGGGAAAGGGACATTTCACACCCTGAGGACCATCTAAGAGGAGTCCCAGCAGCATGCGGGAGCCTCCTACACTGACTCCTGACATACATCAGGGCAGGACTTCACTACGGGGAAAGGTTTTTAAAAAAACTAAACACTTCAAGTAAATATTTTTAGTGATGTAAGGTCTCTTGCCCCTGCTGCACTGGGTGGTGTTTAGCAACCTACATCCACTCTAGGGCCAAGGAGAACATCGCAAGCGATGGCTGGTCTAAGGCAAGGGGAGAGGGGAAGGGAAGGGGGAAGGAAGGTGGCTGCTGGTTGAGTCAGTCGTTCAGGGAACTGGCACCACACGCATGGTGTTGGTGTAGCCTGAGCCAGGGCGCCAGCCCGTCAGGACAATGACCAGGTCACCGCTCTTGAAGAACCCACGTGCTTTGCCTAGGAGAGAAGAAAAGGAGGTGTTGGATCTCAGGTCCTGGCAGTGTTGGCTTGCCACAGTGGGGAAACATCACTTGTCACACATGCCCCATGCCAGCAGGGTGGCAGAGGCAGCCTGTCCTACAGTAGCTGTGGCTCAGGGTTGGTATCAGGACCCCATCCTCCCACTGCCCCACCCATCTTGGGCCCTTCGCCTCTGCTTTGGGTTACTCTGTGAGGCAGAGCTTGAAATTCAACAGCAAGGGATTTGGAGAGGGGCCGGAGAAAGGATTAACCCGCTCTGGGCTTCTCATCTCTCAGGAGTGATAAGCACTTGCCATGTTAAAACCAACCTGGTTTTCTACTGCAACCTATTTTAAGGCAGCTGTTCCATTTCCCAGTCAGATGCAGTTGAGCTTGTGCAACTACCATCCCCCCTTTCCCAATCGGACACCATTACCACACAGGCAGCCAGTTCCTCTCTTTGTCACCAGTCCCCATGGGTAACCCCAAAAGCACCACTGAGGTGCTCAGAACCACCACATCGCACCAGACGATTCCCCAGGTGAGGCTAGAGCAGCACCACTCACCAACATTCATGCCCAGGTTGACACGGAGGTCCACATCCTCTGCCCACGCATCATGGGCCGGTTCTTTGCACAGGACAGGGAAGACACCCCGGTAGAGGTGGGCCTGGCGTGCTGTCTGGTCATTACGGGTCACAGCGATGATGGGAGCCCGCGGGCGGTACCGGGACACCAGGTGTGCTGACCTAGAAGGAAGCCAGACATGAGGTGAAGCACCACCTTACAGGCACAGCCGCCCCAGAGCAAGCTTAAGGCAGCTTGTGTACAGGCAAAGGGGCACCTCCACTTGCAGAACAAGCGGCTGCAAGGTTTGCCTGTCACCATGGAGGGCTCCTATGTCCCTCCAGGGGCTTTGTGAAGATGACCACAGGAGATGCTGGCAAGAGCCAAGCTCACCAACAAGCTTGATGCTCTGCTGAATTCCCAGTTAGGCAACTGGGCGGACCAATGGCAGAGGCCGTCCCATCCCATGGTGACGATCTCTACTCCAATCTTGTGGTGAAAATCACCTCGCCTCCGAGTTTAGGAAATGCCATCTGCGTGTTTCAGTCCGGAAAACAAGCCTGTATTTGTCTCTGTTGCTATGTTAACATGGCAAGGCGCCATTTATTCTGGCCCCTGCAAGCAGTCCTTGGCATCTCAGTGAGGGTCTTTGCAAGTTCCCTCTGTTTTGAGGAGCTCCCAGTTTGTGGGCTAGAAAAAGCCCATGCCAGCAGCGCTACACGAAGCCTGCCAAGGAGGAAGCCATTTGCCTCCCAGCCACGTTCACCTGCTGAAGCCAGCAAACAGGCCAGTTCCTCCCTGCAGAGCTCTGCTCTTGCACCCAAAAGGAAGCAAATGCAACTGAGGCCAACATTTATACAGGAAGTCAGGCACCGAATCCTCAGAATGCCTTAACAGCGTAAGCAGCACACACTGGGCGGAGAATACAGCTTCCCCTTCCCTGGGCACTGCCTACAGAGTGCATTCGCAAATAAACAAGAGATTAAAACTGCAAGGCCTTGATATTTACAGCTCCATCAGCACACCACTATCTCCACTAGCTTTTGCAGCCTTGTTTAGTGGAGCCAAGCTCAGCACTACTCAGAAAATTGCTGCTTAAAGTAGGCAGTCGCAGTCAGCTTGAAGCAACCAACACATGTGCCAGCTCTCAGACAATCCTTCCCACACTGTCCCGTAAGTGTCCCAGTAGCTCTAGGAGACCCAGGTACTCAAAGGCTGTAACTGAATCCACAGCTAAAAATATTCAAATATCAGAGTTCAAATCCCTTTAAAAAGGTCAAGTGTAAGACTGGAACCTTTTACAAAGAAACATTAGAAGCACAAGGGTATCCAGAAACTCCATGCTTCTAGTCACTCCTCCGCTCTGCAGAAAACAGCTGCTTCAAATCATTTTAAGCTGTAAATTTGGGTGAAGGATTCACAGATGGTCCAGTTCTTCAGGTATACCATGCCCAGCACATATAATCACATCTCTGATGCCGCACTGTTTCTTTGGTCCAAATCCAGTGCAAGAAATTCAGATTCTCTTCCAGAAAGCAGTCTGAGACTTAGGGTTGGACATGCTTTGAGGGCAGGCAGCCTAATTCCTCTAGTCGGAAAAGCTGATCAGCAAGGCTGCAGCTTCCTCTCCACAACTGGAGGAGCGAGTATCTACGCAGTGGTTGTCACCATCACTGGATAGAACTCCCAAACTAAATAGTTGCAGCGCACCTCCATTGCTGTCTCTCACCTGCAGCCACAGCACTGAGCTCACCTGGGAACAAAGGCAGCTCTTGGCTGCTGGGTGCCTGTCAGATGCCTGCCTGTTCAGTGAGATTACTTGCAGGTGGGCATAAGGAAGCCTGTAAGAGGACATTTCCAACGCTTGCGGTTTCCCTGCCTAACAATTCTAGGCTAAGCAGTCCCTCTTTGACCCTTGGGCTTAGGCAAGCAGGGCTGATGCCTGAAAGGCTCAGCAGGGACCCATAGTTTTGATGCCACTATGAAAGGCCAAGGCCTCAACTTAAAAATAAGAAACAAACCACCAGATTCTGCATCCACTGAACTTCTGTCTTACTGTTAAATTGAGGGTTTCTTACCAAGAAGTTTGAACCGAAGCTGCAACACTTCGTTTCCCTTGACTCTTCCAGCCAGCACTGCTGGCAGAGGTGCCATTCCCGACAGCAAGGGGAGGCAGGGCTCAGTGCTGATGCCACGCTGGCAGAGGCAGGCTCAGGAACTTGGAGATTACGTAAGTGCAGATGTTTGAGATGTCTGCCCATCTCCTGAGGAACCCGCACTGCAGGCAGGCAGCCTGGGCTCTCAGTAGCAGCCAAAACCCAGCCTTCACTGTTACAGCTCTAGTTTTTCAGTGTCATCTTTTTGCGAGCCTCCTTCCCCCACCCTGTCATGAAGTGGGCTTGACCTGAGGGAACCTGTCACCTCCTACCTTCCAGACTTGGTGAGGACAATAATGGCCCCACTGCAGCATTTGAAGGACGCTTCCACAGCGCCAACAGCGGCAGCCTCCGTGGGATCACAGTTCAGGGAGGTCAGACGACGCAGTTCCTCAAACAACTGCCTGTGAAAGATGGCGGCTTCGGCCTCGCGGGCAATCTATAAGAGCAACATGCGTTCGGGAAGACAACACTCACATCAGTCGCTCGGGGCAGCACAGGGTAAGGCAAGGTGCTCGATCAGCAAGGTGTCACCCAAATACCATCAGCTTTTGACATAAGGAGTTACCAATTAGCAAGCCCAGATTTAATTCAACATTTTAGGGTGACTGCTGCAACACTCAGCCACCCAATCAGCACGGCCTTATGGAGGAACCACTTGAATTCTCAAGGTTTCTTTTCCAATATTGGGGGCACCGAGTCACCTCACCCTGCCAAGCCCACACTCAGGTGACATTCATGCCAACTGCCAGGCACTCTCGCTCTGCTCCTGCCTACCTGGAGTCCATCCCTGTCATAGAGATGAACTCAACTCAGACTCAGCAGTTATGCAAGGCTGATACCATAGCAGCAAGCTGCTTGCTAAATATTTGCAGTGTTAGAATGGAGCGTGTTTTTACTCATGGAAACAACTGGCACCAAGCCCCCTCTCTGAGCCCTACCTGCCGGACTCGGTCAGAACTATCAGGGCTGGAGCTAAGCACTTAAAAGAGGCCTCCACTGCGCCTACTGCCATGGCATCGGCAGGGTCCCTGTTGTTAACATTGAGGCGGAAAATTTCTTCGAACAGCTGACGATGAAACATAGCGGCCTCAGCCTCACGAGCAATCTGCAGGCCCGAGTAAAAGGGAAGGAAAAGAGGAAAGAAAAGAAGGAAAGATATACCAGAGTAACATGAGATCACATTAATTTGCTTAATTGTCATAGTAATGCATGCAAGAGGATATTAAAAGTGAAACTCTTTGGCTCTCAGGTTGTGAGTTTGCTGAATGCAACCCAACCTACCACACCACCGCCACGCCAGCTGGTCCACCACACTGCTTAACTGCCAGGCCCTTGTCACTGGATAGGCACTTCAAAGGTGGCGTTCTTGCTCTATTTTGGATCCTTTCAGAGCTTGAAATGCAGACTGCTTTTCAAGGACCAGAGCAAGCCAGCTCAGAGTCAGATTGCACTTTGTTGCAGTTGCTCATTATTTGAGAGACTCTTATGCCGTCTACCATCCTGCTGATGGTCCTGCCTGTAATTCCTCAGGAAGAAGTCTCTGTAGCTCCACCTCCCACCTTCATACTCTCCCAACATCACACAGCACTGCTGGAACAGTCTTCATTTATCCAACATGCAAGCAATGCACTTCCAACATCCCTGAAGTGGTGAGACCATCTCAGCTTCATTAGATTTAGTTTAACTTGAGAGCCAATAAAGAATTAGTTTGAGAGTCAATAAATATTTAGTTTAACTTGAGAGCCAGTAAAGCTTCACCTCCAAGTGCTATACCAACTTCCCTTTCGGTAATAGAGAAATAAATAGGAACAAGTCTTCATTACAGGTTGTCACAACAGGTATGTTGGGGTGTTTGTACAGTGCCAGACTTGAACAGGTGAGAGGTACAAAGGCACAACTAAGGACTTTCTGTTCAGGATAAGCATTTGCAACAAGTTTAGTAATCTCTTCCTCCTGGTATGCTGAGAATCACTCGCATTTAAAGACAATTCTCATCTCAGAAGGCTACCTTTGCCCCTGACAACCTGGTAACGAAGACTTGCATAGACTAGAAAAAGCATGCAAACACTGACCATCTTTTCAAAGACAACTTCATCCAGTTACTCTAGAAAGTGAGCAGCTGCTACACAAAGCATGACAAGTTGATGTTTAAGCAGAGACTGAAGTGCCATTATAGTGAGAGCTTTGTAGTTAGACCCCTTCCAAATAAGAATTTTGCTACTCTAGTGTTAATGACTGTGAAGCTAGGAATTATTAGTCTTCCACAGATACCAGTTTAAGCCAAAGTAGTTAAGTATCTTATGTCTAAAAATAACAGGACACATGTGACAGGCAGGAACAGCAGTCTGGTGCCAACTCTAGTCTTAAAGCAGTCAGTTTTGTTATTGCTGGCTTTACCCTTGCCATTAGATAAAACGGAAGTATGGTATCAAACGCAAGAGCTGGTGGCCAGACAGTTTATCTTCAGCTCCTGGTCCAAAAGCAGGCAGCTCTGCTTAACATACAGAGCAAACCTGAGTTTAGAGGGAAATCTGCATTTTCCAGTTGTAAAAGAATATGTGTATACACACATCTGCTTTGACAGTGGCTGCAGAAAGGCCCAGCAATTCTTAACTCCATGTCACAGCTAGCTTTACACATACAGTAATGGCTAGAGGGTTTTTAGGTGGGAGAAAGGAAAACAGAGCAGCTATTTAAACCTCAGTCCTGTTAGACAACATGGCCAGGGTGGCATTTGAAGGCAACTGCAGATCATGGACTGGAATGGGAAGCAAGCCCACTCCCACAAGCAGGAGACAGCCTGCCCAATATTTGGAAGCTTGCTACTAAACTTGAGGCACATGGTGTTTTTGTCACAGAGATGCCAGCTACTAAAGAGCAATCTCATTTCCAAGAGGCTAACTGGAAAGGGATCACTAAGTGAAACCACTGCAGAGTCCCAGCAAAGCTGCTGAGACAGGTCAGGGACAGGCAGGTGAAGCCTTCTAGAGAGGTGCAAGGACACTACATAGCACAGACCCTGATCTTTCTCAGCATTGCAGCCCATGCTTGCTATCTGCAGCTCACTACAGAAGGAGCTTTACTTGCAATACTCTTGTAGCAGCACTGGATAAACAAATACATAAAAGCAAACTGATACCAATTTCAGGCCAGGGAATGTATATAGGAGCCACTCTTTACCAGAGGTAAGGTGCTATGACCACTTGCCCACTTCAGATGGAAGTACTCATCTGTTCCAGCAATGCTGCAGATGTCCAGACCATGGTTTTTCAGGGCACTACTGCTGGGCAGGGCTTTTCTCAACTGGCACCAAGTGAATTAGCTCAGATGAAAGGTCCTGACTATAGGGGAATGTGCTCCTACCGTCAGAGTTGGCGCCTTGCTGCCTGTGCCATGCTACATTAAATGAAGTGATTCTGTGTTTGCTCCCCTGCACAGAGGGTTAAA
Source organism: Phalacrocorax aristotelis (assembly GCF_949628215.1). Lineage (NCBI taxonomy): Eukaryota > Metazoa > Chordata > Aves > Suliformes > Phalacrocoracidae > Phalacrocorax > Phalacrocorax aristotelis. The sequence goes on from NC_134282.1 coordinate 32,428,553, forward strand.
ACCTTCAGTATTTCCACAGGACCCTGGCAGAGTGAACACCACTATTCCCAGGTCTCCAGGAAGAGGGAAGCACATGCAACAGAACCTGAGCTCAGGCTACAGGTACATACAGCCTGCCTGAGTCTCAGAATTAGTGCCAGAATGGAAACCCAGGTATAAGGTTTGCTGCAGCAGGTTTCCAACTCTTGGTAGAAAGTCAACCCTCGTCATTTAGGGGGTGAAAACTGAGGAAAACACATTTAAGGTGCACCATTAGTGTTCAGTCACTGCCTAGTAATCATCAAGTCATATTTTGCATTTGCCACATGCAAAAAACACCACTCCATGTTGTCCAAATCAAGGTAAGAGATATTTACATAATGCACTGCAAACAAACACTAGCTGAGTTGATTAATCTATATAACCTGAGTTGCAAATAAAACTGATGAGAGTTATGAACTGGTCAGAGTTATCACTGCTGTGATTCACAGCACTGGTAACTGGGGAGAAGCAACACTTGTAGATACTCGACATCAGGCTTTTTATCAGCTGAAATGTGAGCTGGGTGAACTCGAAGCAGAGCAGAGGTTTCTGGCAGTTCAAGCATGTAAAAACATGGTGCTGTCAGTACTTGTGCAACAAACACCCCCAACACCAAGCGCACCAGGTGCTGAATGCAACAGCACTGTAAATCAGACCCACAAGCCTCACCCCCCACCAGGAGTCAGCCAATATCTTTCATTATCTAGAGATAAACTGCTTAAGCAGCTCCTTGACCTTGCAGAAGTTTAAGGCATTTAATATGCCAAATGAATAGGGCATTTGGAGAAACTCCTGCCAAGGTAACAGCAAAGACGCCTTTACCCTGGCCTGAACAAAAAAATCAGTACGAGAAATCTGAAGTTTTAGATTTCAGAGCACTGCAGAGCAGTTCTCAGTTTTTCCCACAATAGTTCAGGGCACATAAAGTAAGGTTTCAGGCCCTCGGGGCCATGCTAGGTAAAGAAACACCACAGTGGGAGCGCAAACAAAGAAGTCACTACTTTGGACTGCTAGGTGCTGCCAACTTGCAACAGACATGTTTAGGTCTTCAGGTGCCTGGCTCAGATGGAAGATGCAGGGCAAGAGAGTACCGCTACTTTTACCTGCAGGATAGGCCCCACCAGAGCAAAGGCAGTACTCACAGCGTGCTGCATGCGCACAGCCTCGAGTGGGTAGTCTCCCTTGGCAGTCTCTCCGGAGAGCATGATGCAGTCCGCTCCATCCAGGACAGCATTAGCAACGTCACTGCCCTCAGCACGGGTTGGGCGAGGTTTCTTGATCATGCTTTCCAGCATCTGGAAGAGAACAAATCCAAAGAAATCAAGACACCGCAGAAGGAACCAGCTGCTTTTTCGCTAGTGTGCTTCAATATACTTTATACATAGGGCAGAAGACAGGGTGACACCTAAGGACTCTGGGAGAGGTGTTCTCCAATGGGTACAGGACAGAGAGGGGCCTGGTCCCAGCCAGCTTTGGATTAAAGCAGCTACCAGCAAGAAAAACAACCCTTTTCATTTTGTACCTGTTCTACATTTACTCCTTTTTTCAGGGAGATTTAACCCACAAACCCCCACAGACAGGATTCTGACTTTCCAATTTAACTTTCCAGCACAGGGTTTGGTCCAAGGAAACCAGAGCTCTTTAGGGCAGAGTATTGCATCAGACATCTTCACGGAAAGCTCAAATCCAGCCACATATTCCCAAATTAGCATCTAGGGGCTTGGTTTTTCATCTCAAAATAGGTAAACAGCAAGGTCTACACCAACTAACATGATCTTCATCCACCACAATGTTTCAAATTCTTTATACAATATGTACAGGCTAGTAAACTCCCAACAGCTAACACCACCAGCCTCCTAAGCACCCACTCCAAAGAGTGTGGGAAACAGGATAGCTTTCCATGAAGTTAGCTCTTCCTACTCCCTTCTCTCGGAAGCTAGTATAACTCCACACACCAAAGCCTGGCTAGCTCTCCTGTCTTCCTCAGATGAACAGCCTTCTTCCTGCTGCAGCTCACCACTGGGCAAACATCACTCATTTCCTCATGAAACACCACCTGAGGCAGCCTTTCAGTTGCATTTTAGTAGTAATACAGGAAGAGGAAGGAGCATAGGGCACTGTAAATCCAGAACCTTGTCTGACAACTACCATCTAGAGACAGTTTTCACTTCCACAGCCTGTGCGCAGAGCAAGAACAGCCAGGAAACAAGTCCTCCCAGTGCCTGAGGACTGACATGATCCCTACGGGAACCAGTGAGGCTGAGCATCAGCTCTCTCTCCCTCACTAGCAGCTCCCAGAATAAGGAGAAGGATCTTTTACTCGGTTTCTTCTGATGCTGCAGTATCTTGTGAGATATCTGGGAATCTTAGAAGTCTTCTGTTAGGCACAGATGTGCTGCCAGAAGATCCAAGGCAAAGCATAAGCCTTTTATCCCAGAATTAGTTTAGTCAGCCCAAAAGGCTCAAACTGCATGAAGTTTTGAGGGGAAAAACCTTCAGCAGCCACAGAAGAGGTCCTGTAACCTTACTGGAGAAGATCCCAAACACATCTTTAAGGAAGTGCCTCAAGATGAGGGATCTCACTCGCTAGCAAATGCCATCAAGCAGTGACAGCTGCTGATGTTCGCACCCGGCCAGACTCCAGCAGTTATGAACTAGCATTGCATTTCAAGTACCTGAGTGGCACAGATGACGGGTTTGCCAACCCTATTGCAGCGCCCAATCATCATCTTCTGGGCAAGGAAGACTTTTTCAGCGGGGATCTCAATTCCAAGGTCACCGCGGGCCACCATAATGCCGTCGCTGGCCTCCAGGATCTCATCAAACCTGACAGCAAGAGAAGAGGTTTGTTACCCCATTTGTTCTGCAAAGCACCTTCTCTTCTGTTCTGTCCTCCCGTTCTGAAAAGGATCATCAATCTGGAGCATGATATGCAGCTACGCTGTCGGCACATGGCTTTCCGTGCGCCAGTTTTGTATCCTGTAATGGCAAGGTACGAGGAACAAAAACAAGACCAAGCCGTAGCACATATACGGTGCTGTACTAAGCTTTCTAAAGCTATACCAAGACAGATCAAGTTGATCTGAGGTATTTTAGTCTAATAGTTTGTCACAGACATGGTGATTCCCTTGCATTAGCTTGCCGTCCACACCTAGAACAGCAAGTTTGCCCAACTTTGAACTCACACTTGCTACAGAAAGCGACACAGACTTTTCAGGGATGGTGGGAGACTGTGACACTGTCCCCACAAGGTCAGGGCGCATGATAGTTACACACCCACTGTTCATACCACAGCTACGTCAAGTCTCATGCACATGGCATTAACTGACAGCTTGCACTACCACCCTGGTACTTGGACTAGTAAGTTTGCTGCTGCTGGGAAGCACAAAGGGGCTGTGTTCTTCCTTTGATACAGGATAACAAATCTGAATGAAGTGTCACATGCACAAAGCTCACCTGCGCACACCCTCGTGGTTCTCAATCTTGCTGATGATCTTGATGTTCTTTCCCTTCTCCCCTAGCACCTTCCTGACAGCATGGACATCAGCAGCTTTGCGGATGAAGGAAGCAAATACCATATCTACGTTCTGCTCCACGCCAAATTTTAGGTCCTGAATGTCCTTTTCAGAGACCGCAGGCAGGTCAACTGCAGCGCCGGGCAGGTTCACTCCCTTCTTGCTGCCAAGCATGCCGCCATTCTCGACCTCCGTCATGACATAGTCCTTGCCTGAAACGGATGTGTTCCCACACCGGTAAACCAGTGTTTATCAGAAAGCTCCCCACTGCCAACTCCCACAGCACCTCCCTGCCCAAGAGCAGCAGGGCCAACAGCAGCTGTACGTGAGAAGAGTAGATCACTGTTCTCTTCAGTGGATTTATGTAACACATAAGCTTGCAATGTACCCATGGAAACAAAACAGAGGGGTTTAAAACCACTTCTATGCTGTTCTTGGAGAAGACGCCATTTGTTCTGTGCAGGAGGTTGGGACTGCCTCCCACAAAAAATCCACCAGGTTGCTTTTCTGCACGCAGGAGCCCCGGAATATCAAACTGAGCACCCCAAAAGCCTCAGCTCCATCTCCCTATGCACTCTGGAACTAGAGGCAATACCTTGCAGCTACAGCACTAGCTCTACAGTCTCGTCCCTAAAGAAGCAGCACTATAAAGTTATTATTGTGGAACTAACCTTGCCCCCACATTACCAGTTGAAGCTAGTTATGCCTCTAACCACAAAACTCAGGGTTTATGCTGTAAAACCAGTTAAATCCTGCATTAAAAGCATAAATTAGCCTGGCTAAAGCACGAATTAGCTAAACAGGCTTCGATCATGAGCACCGGTATGTCCCTACCACACATTCAGCTCTGAGATGTTGTAGATTACAATATAGCAAAACCCAACTGAAGTAAGTTTTTGGAAAACTTGCTAATTGATGTAGAGAAAGTTTTGCTCAAAGTCTTACTACAGCATTAAGAATTAAAGTTGTGTGCTTTCTTTAACACACAACTGCAAGCTCAAAAACAGTTACTGAAGGGAAAGCACAAACATGTTCTCAGGAAAAAACAAGGAGGCATAGCTCAAAGGGTTGTTACACACCTTTCTCTTTAACCAGCAAGGAAATCAGACCATCATCCACATAGATTTTGCTGCCAACTTCTACAACCTTGGTGAGATTCTTGTAGTCCAGCCACAGCACGTTCTCATCGCAGCTCTCCATGAAGGCATCATCCAGGGTCACTTTGAGTGATGCGCCCTTCTTCAGTTCCACCTCTGCTGTGCCACTCTGCATGTCAGAACAGGTATTTCAGCAAAACTGGTAAAAACCAGCACACACCATCTCGCAGCCTGCAGCAGTTTGTCAAAATTTTTGGTAGTTGTTCATTACCTCATTTCCTAGAGACTTTTTGTTTGGAAAAGGCCACAGGCGTAACACAGTATCTAGTCTCATGCACTGGAAAGTGGGAGAAAAAACAAGAGTAACTTACTCCCTTAATGAGTCCAGTTCGGATTTCAGGTCCCTTGGTATCCAGTGCAATAGCCACAGGCCTGTAGGTGATGGGATCAGAGGCAAAGCTCTCTGTAGCTTCTCGCACATTCTTGATTGTGCCCTCATGATACTGGCAAGGAAAAAAAAGAGATGGAAATGTTCAGGCCGCTTCTACTCCACTGATTATGAGAAAGACCACTACGCACCCCAAACGCTCCCCAAACTGACAGCTCTGCTCTCACATCGTGCTCAATTTCAGTTCTAACTTGAGAATTTAATTTGGACTGAGCTTCCAGAAAAGCAAAGTGTGAGGATACAGAGACCTTCCCCTGTGGAAGTGGAGTCCGGCAGTTACCTGGCCAGGCCTTTGGTGCTCCTAGTTCTAATCCCAGAAGGACAACTCAAGGAGACAGCCCAGGCACTCAGGTGATGTGGTTTTGCATCAGGACATACACTTGCCTTTTGAAGACGGCCCACCAACCAACAGGCCTTTGGGAGCAATGTTTCCAAAAGCTTTGGTGAATACCTGCCTATTCCACATGGCAGAGCACTGGCAGCTGAACCATTATGTGCATGGAAAGACTACTTAATGCCAGGAGAATATCCCAGCTAAGCAACTGCCACACATGGTTGTTCTCCTCCCTTTGGAGCACAGAAGGGAGGATGCCATTATCTGTACTGCCAACCCCCCCACATGCTTCCAGCCTGACCCCTCTTATCAGTCCCACAGGTGAGCAGATGGACAAGGTTTTTTATAACTCTTTGGCTTAAACTCCCCCTGAAGAGAAAGGATTTGCTAAGAGGACATTATCCACTTAAGCATTTACATTTTATTTCAAGAGCCAAAGCAATCACAGCCAGAAGTTCAAGACTCCAGCATCAGGCACCTGGCTTCCAAACTTCCACACATCCAAGAGCACTTCACTAACACTGCCAGTTTCAGGACAGACAGTTCTGTGGGGAAACTCCCATCCCAATGACCTCAATGAGCTTCAGATGACCAGCAGATCAGTTTACTTTTCTTGCTTAAACAACATTTAAGAGATAACCTCGACTGCAAGTTGTGTAACACTTGACAGACTTCTGCAGATAAGAAATACCCTTTCCCCTCTCTGTGCTGCAGATGGGCAGCGTGTTTGACCTGACTCACTTGGGAACACCCGGCTCCCCCTGCACCACCCATCTATCTCTACACAAGCCCCACACACTGACTTAAGTGTCACAGGGACAATTATCCAGCATTAGGAAGGTGCGGCCAGAAAAGGCTGTGCTAAAGTTCACGTGCATGCCCTCGGCCAGAGATATATAGCAACTGCAAACTCTTTAGAGCAGGAAAAGTTATTCAGTTTACTGGTTGAGTGTGCATGCTGAGACTGAGAAGGCCCTGACCCTTCCATGCACTGCAGCCTAAACAGATGCAGCAGAGAAAACTTCCCTGAACAGTGCTATTACATTTATGTGGTCCCTGTTAACTGGGATTTTTCCTTTTTAATTTGATACTGATGACTAACTGTCTCCTAGGGAGTCTGACTTCCTGAAGAGTTACATACGCAGAACAAGAATGTGGGCAGAGCTGGAAGTAAAAGACTTTTTTTCTATATAAAAGGGTTGGAGCCAGGTGCTGGAGCACCTCTGTTAAAGTTGATGCCCTGTTGAGTGCTTTAAGGTGGACACAAGAACTGAAGCACTCACAGCAGCTGAACACTCTTTGGGGCTTCATTGAAAACCGGAGTGTTTTGGAGGGACTAGGAGGGGACTCAAATTTAAGACTGGCTACAGCTAACAGTCAAACTCAACAGGAGATGACAGCAAGCCCAGACTCTGCTGTAATTTAACCTCACCTGTATGAAATATGCAATTAGACCTCACCCAGAACAGAGAGCCACAGTTCCTGTCCTTGACCTCAGCTAACAAGTACACAATCCACAGCAGCAGCTCTGCTGGGCAGCAACAGTGTGAAAACTCCCAGTTTCACCCTGGCCACCAACTCCCTGACAAGCCACCTGGCCCAAGAGCCACGCAGCTGCAGGATTTGACTACAGAGGAGCAGAGTTATTCCACACTGCCCTTTCTTCAGGCAGATTTTGCTAACAGCAGCCTATGCAATGACATTACCCTAGGGTGTTTAGTCAAGGTCCGTTAGTTGCCCACAGTTAAGCATCAGACCTTTTGATTCTGATAGTGCCCTGTGGCCTTTAAAGGCCACGAGGGTGAGAGGCCAAGATGTTATGCACCGCAAGGCTCATGGTTCAGTAAGTAAAGCCACCTACAGCTGCTACTGGCTACTGTCTGACATTTTCAAAGCTGGAGGGCAGCCAGGGTAAAAAAACTCAGCGGGAAGACTCAGGGTGGCATTCTAGGCAACCTGGAACGGTATCCTTGGCAACTCCAGTACTGCTGAGGATCTCGTCTATTTATATCAATGAGGGCTTGTCTGCCATGACAGTGTGGATTTCTTTTGACCTTACTCTTATAAGCTCATTGCTGCACCACCTCCCAAGTACTGTGGTGCTAACCTCATGAATACCAGGAACACAAACAGAGCAGCTGGCTAACCGAGCATGCCAAGGAGTTCAATTCTTTCAACTAGGTGCAGTAATTACTTCAAATCACTAACAGTTTTCTTTTGAGACAAGGTTATTCATTGATCGCCTGCTTGCAAAATCCCCAGCAATGAAACAAGAAGCGAGATGAGCAACCGATAGTTGTGTACTCTGGCAAAACAGGGACAGATGTTCTCTGGTTCTGCTATTAGCTGAGAAACAGCAGCTTTGTACAGCAAATGGTGGGATGCAAGGAAGAACTGTCGGATTTCACAGCAAGCAGTTCACACGAGTGTCAAGTATTGGTTACCTGACTCTCTGGTACAGAGAAGGGTGTGGAACCAACCCAAACTACTTTCAAAACAGCTCAGAAAGCACACTGTTACCAGCAATTACCCAGGCTCAGTATGTACAAGCAGCACACTTTCCCCAAAAGCAGAGCGAAGTTTTGCATTCTCACACCAAGGCTGCTCCAGACTAAGCTGAATCTCCCTCCTCCTTGAGATAGGGTCAGCAGACGCAGACACAGGGCCCAGTGAGAGCCGTATCAGCTCAGATCCCACCCTTACCTCATGGGTGCCGTGAGAGAAGTTGAGGCGGGCAACATTCATTCCAGATTTAATCATTTCCTTCAGCTTCTCCACTGAGCGGGAGGCTGGGCCTAGGAGGAAGAAACAGTTTGAATATTAACTTTATAAAAATAATGAGGTAACCCACACACGCCAGGCTGTTTCATGTAGAAGAGAGAAGGTATAATGATACAGACTTGCTCAGTGCTGAAGCAGCTCATCCCTACAGTAGAAAAGACTGTTTGAACTTGCCTTGAGGAGTGCAGCATAACCTAAGCAGTTCTGATTTCCTTGGCTACCAGATTCACTCCTAGCAATAACGGGGGTTAGGCAGACATGGGAAAGTCATGTTCTTTCAACATAAACGTTCAGGCCTGGCAAGGGATGAAAGCTGAAGCCTTCCCACAATTTCCCTGACAAGTTTCACCCACACAGGCGTCAACAGCTGCAATTCTCTCCTATCTAGGAATCGCCTACCAATGGTGCAGATGATGCCAGTGTTCCTTGCAATGGTTGGCTCCGAGTCGATGTCCAAGCGGCACATGTGTTCCAGGAAGGTGTCCGCCATGGCAGCGTGCAGCTGCTGGGTCTGGATGAAAGCGGTCCCTGCATCATGGTGCTTCGACATTGTCACTGGAATCCTGGGTCTAGAAGAGAAGAAGGCAGTGCCAGGTTTAGGAATCACCCAGACATGCTCATGAGGCAGAGACACCAACACACCCATGTGATGAATACTGAGGTAACAAGAAAGCTGCTACTGGGTCAAACTATCTTTATGTTCCTACTTGAGAGTCTTAGATACAGGCAAGACACACTTCTGTTTCCATGTCATCCCCCACGTACACCACTCAAAGCTCACCTGCCTTCTATGCAGATGTTCCCTTCATAGCTTCTCTTCATTGCCAGTCTTCCCTTGGAGCTACACAACGCAACAAAATTCAAGCACTTGAGTGCACAGGCAGAGATTCTGCCTCCTCCCTCCCAGTCCTCAGGCCCTTTCTCCTACAGGCCTCAACTGTGTTCCCATCACAACTGCAGACCCAGGCAGCACAGTGCTAGCGTGCCTGGAGATACACTCTCACACGGGCAATCTTCTGCCGAGAAACACCTAATCATGGCAAAGTCTGCCTAAGCTTAAAACCCATCCTTTAAGCCTGTACAAGCAAGTAGTCATGAGTTGATTAAACCCAACGCCTTGGCAGAGAACATGTAAAAGTCTGAAGATTTCTTTAATATGCTCAAGGTCCCTCTTCAAACTGAATACGCTGTGGGTCTCCCCCGTTTCCCCCTCACCCAGGGCAGCAGAAAACCACTACAAGGTTGGAAACCAGTGGTGTTTTTTCCCCAAAGTTTGGATAAAAAAACCTCTGAAGTCCAGCTGCATACCTCTGCCAGGACTAAAGCACCCCCATCACTGCAGGAACAGCCCACAATCCCATGAGGAACCTGAACTGAGGCATAACTGTCCACTGGGATGGGGGACAGTCATTTCCCAGCAGTGCTGGTGCCCCCAGGGATTTCTAACTACACACCTCAGGCCGCACTGCAATAATTTTGTTTCCAAGTAGCAGTGGGGGCTCAAAGCTATTTGTCCTCTTCGACCTGCTCAGGCTAGGTTGCTGGCATTCAAAAACCCTCCAGTAAGTTATGTAAGGCAGTGGCTACTGGCATGGGCAGATCACTAGTTTTGACTTCAAACTTCACCCCTTGGGCACACAGGGGATATTCAAAGCAGGCTGCTCTTTCAGCATAAGCTGCCTTCACCTATAAGATACGCCTTTAGCTCGTAGAAACATGGGCTGCTGCTCAGCTAAAAGCAGGGGTAGAGCAGGGGTTTTGTTCTGCCTGTCCCAAGCAGACAAAAAAATCCCCCAATAAATCACAAAATGGTGTTAGCTGCACACACCAGCTAGCTCAGTGTATTCAGCTTTGAAACAGGGGCACTAATATACCCGAAAGCTTTGTCAAAGCTAGCAGGGCTCGCCAGAACGAAGCCATGCCTCTAAGGAACAGGCAGGGAGATTCCCTGCCAGCCTGCCACGTGCCTGCCCAGTACCGCAGAGGCTCTTGTTCACATGATGCTCCTCCCCTCAGCCACTTCTGCTCTGCAGACCTTCCCCACGTACGTGCAGATCGTGCAGATCCTCTCACAGGCAGCCCTGACTCACCACTGCCTCACTCCCATGCTGCATAAAGGAGTCAGGCCAGCAAAAAAACCATAATTTGTCCTGGCAAAGTCTCCTTTCCCTCAGCCCTGCCAAAAGCTGCTAATTCACCCAAGTCAGTACAAGAAGGTCTGCCCACATAAAAAGCCCGACAAAGTCCCATTATTATAGCAAAACCCAGGTCAGCCCAGAAACATTGTGTTTTAGCCCTCTAACACTTGCTGCTGCATCCTCTGACACCTGTGGAGCAGCTCTGACTTCTCTAGAAGCCAAAAAAAATAAGCCTTTGCTGGGAAATCGCCTCCATGCAGCGATGGGCCAGTGGGTCCGCACAGCTTCTGGGAATGAGAGGAATGCGAAACAACGGGATCCTGAGATAGAAACTGCATCCAGAGCATGACTTGGAAGTTTTTAAAAATAGGTGAGCTCTCCCTATCAAATGGAAATCCCCCACCCACTCAGGTCATTTGCAAATATAATGTTAAACCCCCTAAAGTCTTTTTATAAAGAGAAAGGAAAGTTAAGTTCCCACCCAGAATCCCCCTTTACAAGATTCTTCCAGCAGTTTAGTGAGCTCAGAAAAAAATAATAAGAGACATTGAGACCTAGTCCAGGGGCGAGAGCAGAAACACAGCAGCCAAAAAGTATCCCGAATACCCATCCACCCGCAGCACCGTGCCCCACTACCAATAAGCCTCACTTCCTCCTGTCTCCCGTTACCATGTATTTACAAACCATCAACTAAATTCTATTGGAAGGACCAGTCTGATAAATGTAACAGGAATGTCTGGCATTTCCCACTATTCGACTTGCTTTTTTTAAAGTCAGAGGAGCAAGGGCTTCAAGGACACCCACAGAGAGAAAGCACTCAGTTTGGGCTGAGCGAGGAAGGGGGTAAGCAATGCCCTACAAAGGCTGAATGTTTCCAGCACTAAAAAAAATCTTGAATTCCTTCCTCAAGGAACAACGATTCAAATCCCAAGTTTATTATTTGGGCTTCCTGTGCTTCAGGCAGGGCGTCCTAAAGATGTTTGGTATCTCCCCAATTCTTGAATATTCTAGAAAGCGCCATTTGAGGACAGGACGACCAGTTTTGCAGTAATGCAGTGACTAACTCCAGCCAGCTCATCCTGTGGTTGGCTGAGAGAAACCCTAAATCTACAGTACCTCCAGATCTCCCCTCCAGGATGGAGAAAGGAGAAACAGCAGCAATCATCCCCACCCCCCCCACCCCACCCCGGCAATCCCCACCCCAGGCCAAAAGGGAAGTGGAAACTGCAGTGGGGAGGCCAAAGGGACTGTCCCCAGGCAGGACGGGCATTAACTACTACTGCCATGCTGGACAAAGATGTTTCCTTGCCTGTAAAAGTTGTAGGGAGTCTCACAATGGGTGACAATTCAGGTCTTATTGGTCAGCCTCACTTACACAACCTCACTGATGCTGCACAACAAGGCTGCTCACACCCAGTGTCTCTTGCCAGAGGCAGAAATAGTTTGAGTTAGCACTTATTTCATAAGGGCAGAGTTATGAAACAAGGCAGGCCTTCAGATTCCACCCCCCCCAAAAAAAAAAATCCTAGAAAAACCATCAGCTCTGCTCACTCCAGAAGCTAAAGGCACTCAACAACAAAAAAAATCCAGCTCTGCAGCAAAGCAGGCTTTCAATACAGCCTGTCAAATCCCCTCCCAGAGGGAGGAAGGGCAACACATTCTTCCCTAGGTGGCTGCTGCAGGAGGTGGCTTTGTGCCGTTACATAAGCACAAGATGGCCACCCCAAAATGCCATCTCTTTTCTGCAACGCTGGACAGGACCCAGAAGCCACCACCTGCTCCCAGCTGGCATACACTCTCCCCAGCAGCGAGCCGCAGCTCCACAACAGAGATACCTCTCTGGCTTTTCAGAAAACGAGCTATGGGGGCCGGGAAGGTCAGACCAGCCCACAGGGTGCTGGGCAACATCAGCAGTTTCCCTGCGTGCAGATGGATTAGCCATCAGATCCACGTACGACTTACCCAAGCCTGCCCTCCCTAGAGGGCAAAGGCATACAGGAGGTTGAGCAAAAAAAACTAAGCAAGCATCAGATGTTTGGTGACAAGAAAGACTTATCTCGAGGGTGTTTGTAATGCAGGTACACCTACCAGCTTAACCTTGCAGCATGTTGCCCTGACACAGAACAAATAGCCTTTCAGCCTGGCCCCACACCAGCAGAAACAACCTATCTGCCCTCAAGGAAACTGTAAAAATCTTTTTTGCATTATAAAAGAAAGAGGATTTGGGGTTTTTAAATGTAAATATAACCCCCTTGGTGGAAGTCTAGATCTCTCTGCTTCATCCCCAGCTCTAGGATGGAGATTTGCTGTGCGCCCAGCCGCGGGCGCCAGTGACAAGGTACTGCAGCCCCATCCCCTACGTGCCATCCATCACCGTGCACTGCAGAGGCCCCGGCACCATCTTCCCCTGGGGGAGAACAACAGAGGCTGAGCCGGAGATAAGGGACTAGCACGTGGTCCGGCCAGACTGGGAAACATTTTGTCTGGATTCAGTTAAATTTATCAGCTCAGCGTGCGGAAAGGGAGTTAAAGATGGCATTGGATCCCTCAGGCTACCACTAATAAATTAAGGCTTTTGTAAAATTTACGACCTTGGGCAGATAAAGAAGCAGGCAGTCAAGAAAAATGGAGGCTGCTCCACCAACAGGCTCACAGGCAGCACCACAGTCTCTGCAAGCTTATTATCTAGCGAAAGTAAAGTTTCTCAAACGGGTTTCGCAGGCGAGAGTCCCCGCTTGAAGCACGTGGCTCACAGAGAGCATCCTGCTTTGGCAGAAAAGGCCTTCCTTAATCTGGTCACGGTTTGGAAATGAGTTGGCATCCGCACAACCCATTACCCCACCAGACTTCAACTCCTCTAAATTAGCCTGGCTTCTGCTTTATAAATGGAATGTATTTGCTTAGAACTAATTTTTCTTTTTTAATTAAACTCTCCTGGTTGCACAACAAGCCCTCGAATTTCCCTAGATATACCTGGGTAAACAAAAAAACTTCTTTGTCATCCAACCTTTAGGCCAAGGCAAGCCATTATTAGCAGCAGCCCTTTACAGGAGCAGGCGGTAGCCAGAAAGTTAAGACGTTAACATCACAAAAACCTCTGTGAAACACTGATTTCTGTTAACCCGGGCCTCACCGATAACTAGTGACCTTATCGGAATAAAGCAGGTTTTTAGAGGCTGCCGGCTTCTTGTATTAATCTGAGAAGACAGTCGGGGGGTTGCCATTGTCCGCCCACAAAAGCGCTATTCATGCCCAGCTAGCCCTGCAAAGGGGGTTTAAACACGTGCCAAAGGTTTTCACAGTTCAGGAGACTGTCCAAATCGATCGGACATGTTTAGGCAGGCATAATTACGGGAGAAGATTAATTCGGAAGGTCCACCCCCCCTTCCGAGGAGGTGGGGAATAGAGAGGCTACAGATTAGGGGGAGTTTGGCGAGCTGACTTAAGCTACTGCCCTTGGGAGCATCGCCGCCGCTCTTAGCGAGTGTAGCGGAGCGGAGGAGAGGCCGGCAAAGCGCTTCGCTCCGTCCCCGTCTGACTCAGCCTCCCAGAAAACTCTCAGGAAACCGGCCCAGACATTGCACTCCATGCCCCGCGCTCCGTTTTCCGCGTCACAGCGAGGGGCACACGCCTCCCCCACCGCCTCCCCGGTACCCCGGCCGCAAGGACCGGCCCTCCACTCCCTGTCCGGACGGAGGGCGGCGGCGCCCGGGGCGGCTGCGGAAGGGACGCTCTGAGCGGGACGCCACCACGTGCTCGTCTCCGACAGCCCCCCACGCGCGCGCCGCGCCGCACCCCCCCCCAACCGCCGCCTGAGGGAGACCCTCGCCCGGGCGGCGGGAACAGGGATGAAGGTGATGATGATGGCGGCGGCGCGGGGAGACGCCGCCCGCTGTCCCTCAGGCCGCCGTTACCTGCCCGACCTCGCCACACGCCCTTCCTCCCTGTGAGCCGCCGCTCCTCTGGGCACCGCCCCGCTGCCCTGCTGAGGTGATCCCGCTGGGCCGAAGCACCGCCCCTCGCCCCCCCGGATCCCTCCGCTGCCCGCCCCCTGAGAGGAGAGGAGGCTGTACGCCGGAACTCCTTTCTCCGGCGGACGCACAAAGCGCGGAGAGAGGCGATTTCACTAAAGCACGCGCTCGGCCGACCAATAAGGCGACCACGCACGCAGACGGAGGGCGGTCACCGCCCTAAAGGGACCGCGCCCCGCCCCGCCAATCTTAAAGGCGCCGCGGCACATCCCGCTGCTCTTAAAGGCGCCGCGTGCCCCCCCCATTCCTCCACCACTACCGCCATCACTGCCACCACTACCGTTCCGGGGCGCTGCTGGGTCCCAAGGGTCGGGCAGCGGCGCTGGGCGTTTTGGGGTGGTGTTGGAGGGTCCTGACTCCCCAGGGATGCTGGGGACCCTAGGCTGGAGATGCTGGGGACATTGGGGGACCCAACATGGATGCTCTGCACTGGGACCATGGGTACACTGTGCTGAGACCATGGGGACACCAGGCTGGAGATGTTGGGGACCCTGGGCTGGGGACACTGGGGTCCCTGTGATGGGGACAGTGGGGACACCACAATGGGGATGTTGGAGACCCTATGCTGGGACTATGAGGACACTGCGCCAGCTATGTGGGGACCCAACATGGCCACCTTGTGCCAGAGCCAATGGAACCCTGTGCTGGGGATCCATGGTGACCTTGGGCTGGGGACACTGGGGACTCTGGGCTGGGGACGCTGGGGTCCCCATGCTAGAGATGCTGGGGACTCTGTCCTAGGACCATGGGGACCTTTTCTGGGGACATCAGGGACCCATCACAACTTCTCTGCACTGGGACAGTGGTGACCCTGTGCTGGGGACGCTGGAGGCCCCATGCCATTGGCACGGGGACCTGCCACACAGACCCTGTGCTGGGCCATGGGGATGCTGTGCCAGCCATGTGGGGACCCAAAATGGCCACCCTGTGCTGGGATGGTGGTGACCCTGAGCTGAGGACACTGGGGACCCTGAACTGGGGACACTTCCAGCCACATGGGGACCCAACATGGCCACCCCATGTGCGACCTTGGGCTGATGACTGGGGACTCAGAGTTGGGGCCACAGGGACCATGTGCTGGGGACACTGTGTCAGCCACCTGGGGACCCAACATTGGGGACCCTGGGCTGGTGACTATGGGGACACTGAGTTGGGGCCATGGGGACTGTGTGCTGAGGACACTGGGGACCCCTACCAGCCCCCTGGATCCCGTCATGGCTGCCCCGGTCCCAGGGGTCCCAGTCCCCTGATGGGGGAGTACCAGAGGGTACTAGGAGGGGTGGGAGGTCTGGTGGGGAGGGGGGGAGGTCCCCACGGGTGACGTCAGCAGCGGTGTTGCCGGGTGACAGCGGTGGCGCCCAGGCCCGCGGTGGGGCCTGACGTCAAGGCCCAATGGCCGCCCGCCCGACCGGCAGCATGGAGGCAGTGGCAGGCCCGGTCGGCTGCCGCTGAGATGGTGAGGAGGGTCCCCCCGGCCAGGGGGGACACGGGGGGATGGGGACACACCCCCCCCAGCCCGGCGGAGGGAGCAGGCCCCAGGGACGAGGGGGCCTGGGGAGGGCGGCGGGACGGGGCCTGCTCGGGTGGGGGCGGTGAGGGGGGCTGGGCCCTGGTGTCCCCCTGTGCCCCCGTGTCCCCCAGCACGGGAGCAGGGCAGGGCTGACGAGGGTGGGACCCCCTCCCCATCGGCTGGGCCCTCCCAGTGGCTCTGTGCGCGGTCCCCATTCACTGTCCCCACCCTACTGCTCCCCTCTAATCTGCTCCCCCATTCCTGCTCCCCCCAACCCACTACCTCCCCCATCCCATGCCCCCGACCCAATGCCCCCCCAAAATGCTGCCCCACCTTATTCCCCTCAACCCGATCCCCCCAACCTGCTCTCCTACCCAGCTGCCCCCCTTCCACTGCCCCCCATCTTGCTGTCCCTCCCATCCTGCTCCCCAATCTGCTCCCCCAACCTTCTGCCCCACCCTGCTGCCCCCCCAAATCACTCCCCCCATCCTGCAGCCCCCATCCCACTCCCCCCAACCTGCTGTCCCCCATTCTGCTGCCTTTCACACTGCTCCCACCAAATCATTCCCTCCACCGCACTCCTCACAACCCCCCAACCCTCTGCACCCCAACCTGTTCCCTCAACCCATTCCCTACAACCTGCTCCACCCCAGCTTGCTCCCCCCAATTCACTCCCCCTAATCTGCTTCCCATGACCTTCTCCCGCAAATCCACTCCCCAACCCTCTCCCCCATAACCTGCTCCCCCTAACGCTCTCACCCCATCCCCTTTCCCCCCATCCCTGCTGCCCCCCAACCCTCTGCCCCCCGTAATCAACTGCACCCCAACCCTCTACCCACCAGGACCTCAAGGGCCAGTACTGGACGGATGATGACTCCGATGGGGACAATGAGTCTGAGGAGTTCCTCTATGGCGTCCAGGTAAGCACCATGGGTGCTGGGTCCCATGGGTGCCATGGTGAGGCTTGGGGACCCCCAACCTGCACCCAGTCCCAAGTGTGGGGCTGCAGGGGCTGCCAGGTCTGATGGTGCCACATGGTGCTGTGCTGCAGGGGACCTGCGCTGCTGACCTGTACCGTCACCCACAGCTGGACGCTGACATCGAGGCCGTGAAGGAGATCTACAGCGAGAATGCCGTGGCCGTCAGGTGGGTGTGCCCACCGGCCCCTGCACCCAGCTGTGCCAACCCCAGGCACCCAGCTGGGCCATCCCCAGGGCACCCAGCTGTAGCAATCCCAGGCACCTGTCAGTGGCGTAACCAGGGCACCCGACTGTGGCACCTCTGGGGCACTTGGCCATGACACCCTCAGGCACTCAGCTGCGCTATCCCCAGGGCACCCGACCATGGCATCCGCAGGGTACCTGTCCACAATCTGGTTGCTCTCCCCGTGCCATCCCAGTCTCAGGGGTGCACACATGCTTGATGTACGTGGAGCCACACGTGCCCATCACTGCTGCATGAGCCTACCTGCCTGGCACAGTGGGCACTGGGGCAGGCAGTGGTAACAGCACCATGCCAGCCTCACCCCATCTTCCTGCCACGGTTCTGCATGTCTTCGCAGGGAGTACGGGACCATTGATGATGTGGACATCGACCTCCATGTGAACATCAGCTTCCTCGATGTGAGTCTCCAGGGTGCCCCCACTGGCATTGGCACAGGGAGTCGGGGGGACATGTGCCCAGGGGATCCCCAAATTTCCCTCCCCAGCTGTGGGTCCCTGCAGCTGTGCCAAATCACGGCTCTCCCTCGGCAGGAGGAGGTGGCAACGGCGTGGAAGGTGCTGCGGACGGAGCCCATTGTCCTCCGCCTGCGCTTCTCCCTCTCCCAGTACCTCGATGGCCCCGGTGAGTGGGGACAGGCAGGGCACGGTGTCCCCATGTGCCCTTGGGACAGGGACAGTGGTGGCACCAACGGCTTGGCCTCCTCTCTCTCTCTGCAGAACCGTCCATTGAGGTTTTCCAGCCATCCAACAGGGAGGGCTTCGGGCTGGGTCTGCAGCTGAAGAAGTAAGAGGCAAAATGCAATGGGCACCCAAGGGTGGTGTGTGGGGTGGGCCGTGGGGTTGCCATTTTGCCCCAAAACATGTGCCCATGCCACCACCCTTTACCTGCCACACAGCCCCGTGATGGGCTCACCACCAGTTCTGGGTGGGGAAGAGAGGAGCTGGGTAGCATGGACCACCCATACACTAGGCTCAGGGGACACCAAAGCACCCATGGGTGCTGGCATCCGGCTCAGGCACCCATGCCACCTCTCTGCCAGGATCCTGGGCATGTTCACGTCTCAGCAATGGAAACATCTCAGCAATGATTTTCTGAAGACCCAGCAGGAGAAGCGGCACAGTTGGTTCAAGACGAGCGGCACCATCAAGAAGTTTCGTGCTGGCCTCAGCATCTTCTCCCCCATCCCCAAGTAAGACCCCAACGGTGTCCCTGAGGGACCAACCCTCTGTCCTCTCACCCTTAGTGGCCAGGGACCTGGCACCATGCCTCAGTTTCCCCACTCGCCCCTTGGATACTGCTGCTACGTACCAGAGCCCAAAGAGGTGAAGGTTGCTCCCAAAAACCAGCTAAAGTATGAATTTTGCACCGGGTGATGGAGGAGATGGGGACGTTGACAAACAGAGGAGCTCAGCAGGATTCTGTGCCCACAGGTCTCCCAGCTTTCCTGTCATCCAAGATTCGGTGCTGAAGGGCAAACTGGGCATCCCCGAGACTCGTGTCAACCGCCTGATGAACCGCTCCGTCTCCTGTACGGTGAAGAACCCCAAGGTGGAGGTTTTCGGCTACCCCCCCACCAGCACCCAGGCAGGTGTCGCCCCCTTCAACATCCTGGTGGGTGCCTCCCCGCCTTGGGGTTTGCTTTCCTCTCCTTTCCTTTCCCAGATTCCCAGGGGCTGCTGCGGGGTTGGATCACTCATTGTGGGGTGGTGGGACCCCCTTGGGTTGGGGGAGCCCCTGTGGGGCTTTGTGCCCTGACCCTCGTCCCCAGCACCCTTGAGTGCTGGTGGGCAAGCTGGGAGGCTGGCCGTGGGTTTTACCTGCAGGGTTTTACCCGCGGGGTTTTACCCGCCTCTTGGTGCCACACCCCTGATGCAGCTGCATCCCTGGGAGGGTGGTGGCATGTTGGGGATCCTGCTGTGGTGGGGAGGGGTGTTGGGGGCTGCCAGTACTGTGTGGAGGTTTGGGTGTGTGGGAGAAAGGGGATAACACAGCTGGCTCCGCTCCGGCTCTGTTGCAGGTCGGCGGCCACTGCAAGAATGTCCCTACGCTGGAGTACGGCTTCCTCGTCCAAGTAAGTGTCCTGTGTCCCTCTCATCCTCATCACAGAATAATAGAATCATTAAGGTTGGAAAAGACCTCTAGGATCATCAAGTCCAACTGTCAACCCAACACTACCATGCCTCCTAAACCATGTCCTGAAGTGCCATGTCTACATGTTTTCTGAACACATCTAGGGATGGTGACTCCACCACCTCTCTGGGCAGCCTGTTCCAATGCCTGACCACTCTTTCAGTAAAGAAATTTTTCCTAATATCCAGTCCAAACCTCCCCTGATGCAGCTTGAAGCCATTTCCTCTCGTTCTATCTTGGGGTTGCTTGGGAGAAGAGACCAACACCCACCTCACTACAGCCTCCTTTCAGGTAGCTGGAGAGAGCCCAACTCTCCCCTCAGCCTCCTCTTCAGACTAAACACCCCCAGCTCCCTCAGCCCCTCCTTAACAGACTTGTTCTCCAGTCCCTTCACCAGCTTTGCTGCCCTTCTCTGGACACGCTCCAGCACCTCAGTGCCCCTCTTGTACTGAGGGGCCACAAAAATGCACACAGTACTCGAGGTGTGGCCTCCCCAGTGCTGAGTACAGGGGCACAATCACTTCCCTGCTCCTGCTGGCCACACTGTTCCTGATACAAGCCAGGATGCTGTTGGCCTCCTGGCCACCTGGGCACACTGCTGGCTCGTGTTCAGCCGGCTGTCAACCAACACCCCCAGGTCCTTCTCCGCCAGGCAGCTTTCCAGCCACTCCTCCCCAAGCCTCTAGTGTGGCTTGGGGTTGCTCGGGAGCATCTGCCAGAGCACCATGGCCACCGCCAGGGACTGACACCCACCATCCTGTCCTTCAGATCATGAAATACGCAGAGCAGCGGATCCCAACGCTCAACGAGTACTGCGTGGTGTGTGACGAGCAGCATGTCTTCCAGAATGGCTCCATGCTTAAGGTGCGGGGAAAGGGACCAGGTGGGCGCGGGCTGTCACCCT
The DNA here is from genome assembly GCF_949628215.1 of Phalacrocorax aristotelis. Taxonomy (NCBI): domain Eukaryota; kingdom Metazoa; phylum Chordata; class Aves; order Suliformes; family Phalacrocoracidae; genus Phalacrocorax; species Phalacrocorax aristotelis. The sequence continues at coordinate 32,448,686 of NC_134282.1, forward strand.
GCGTCACTGTCCCCGACCCTCCCCATGGCTCCTGTCCCCTCGGCAGCCTGCGGTGTGCACCCGGGAGCTCTGCGTCTTCTCCTTCTACACCCTTGGCGTCATGTCTGGCGCAGCAGAAGAGGTGGCCACAGGCGCCGAGGTAAGGGTGCGCATGGCAGGTGACCATGCCATCACCTCAGGGTGCTGTCCCTTCACCCCACGCTCTGTCCCCAAGGTGGTGGACCTGCTGGTGGCCATGTGCCGTGCCGCCCTGGAGTCCCCCCGCAAGAGCATCATCTTCGAGCCTTACCCTTCCGTGGTGGACCCCAACGACCCCAAAACACTTGCCTTTAACCCCAAGGTAAGCATGGGCGGGGGGCAACGCTCCCCCATGCTGGGGGTTGATGGGGCTGGGCGGAGCCCTGAGGACCCCTCCGATGGCCACCCCTCTCCTGCCCCACATGTAGAAGAAGAACTATGAGCGGCTGCAGAAGGCCCTGGACAGTGTGATGTCAATCCGGGAGATGACCCAGGTACACCACTGTGGCCCTGCACCACCCATGGCCCCCTGTGAGGCCCCTCCCAGTGCACAATCCTTCGCCTCACCAGGGGTGGCGTTTGTGTGCTGATCTCCACCTGCTCATGGCTGGGTTGGTGCCAGGGGAACGACCCACACCCCCTCTCATCTCTGCCAGGGGTCCTACCTGGAGATCAAGAAGCAGATGGACAAGCTGGACCCCCTGGCCCATCCCCTCCTGCAGTGGTAAGGCCGAGGGTGCCCTGTCCCACTGCCCCACAGCCCCTGGGACAGAGTGTGCAGTGGGGCCAGCTGGGCATCCTCATCCCCTTTCTCCTGGGGGGCCGTGACCATCCACTGGCCTCAGGGCGGGTTCCGGCACAGCTCCCGCCTCAGCCCCACTCCCAGGGCAGTGTGGGGCCACTCTGTCCAACCTTCTTCCTCCTCTTCCTCCTTCTCTTCCCAAGGATAATCTCCAGCAACAGATCCCACATCGTCAAGCTGCCCCTCAGCAGGGTAAGGGGCCTGGCCAGGCTCCAGGTGGGGTGTGGCATGTGGGATGGAGGGTATGGAATGTGGGATGCAGGACACACAGTATGGGATGTGGGAGGTGGGATGTAGGATATAGGATGTGGGATGTAAGATATGGGACGCAGAATGTAGGGTGTAGGATGTGGGATGCAGGATGTAGGATATAGGTTGTGGGATGTAGGGTATGGGATACAGGACGTAGGGTATGGGGTGTGGGCTGTGGGATGGAGGATGTGGGATGCAGGGTGAGGGATGTAAGGATGTGGTGTGGGCGATATAAGGGTCTGGGTTGCAGGATGCAGCCTTTGGGATGGGGTCTGCAGCCTGGGAGGCGTGGGAGGCAGGATATGGGATATAGGGTGGAGGATATTTGACATGGGCTGTGGGGTGGTGGAAATGAGATGGGATGCCATGGGCCCTTCTGGCAAGCTTGAGACAGCCAAAGCAGGGCTGGGACGCACACAGGGCCGGGCTGCCGTGCATGATCTCTGTTTGTCTGTCCTCTCTCCCTGCCTTTGCTCTTCCATTTCCCCTGGTAGCAGCTGAAGTTCATGCACACCTCCCACCAGTTCCTCCTGCTCAGCAGCCCCCCTGCCAAGGAAGCCCGCTTCCGCACCGCCAAGAAACTCTATGGCAGCACCTTTGCTTTCCAGTAAGTTGCTGGAGCGGGCGGTGGGAGCCCCTGAGGCAGATGCAGTGGGGCAGGGGGCTGTGGTGCTGACGTGGGGCTGGCTTTTTCCAGTGGCTCTCACATTGAGAACTGGCACTCCATCCTCCGCAATGGGCTGGTCAATGCTTCCTACACCAAACTGCAGGTAAGGCCCCCCTGCGCCCAATCCCCTCCCCAGGACAGGCAGGCAGGCAAGGGGGGACGCAGGCAGCTGGAGATGAACTGCCTGCAGAGGCTGGGCTGCCTCTGCCACCATGCCCAAGCTGTCGGGTTGACCCCGCATTGCTCACCCTGGTGTTTTCCTGCAAGCTGCATGGAGCAGCCTATGGCAAGGGCATCTATCTGAGCCCCATCTCCAGTATTTCCTTTGGATACTCAGGTAAGAGGCTGCCTGCACTGCCCAGCCCTGCCTGCGCTCCTATCCCCACTCCCTGCATGGGCCTGGGGATGTTCAGCATCATACTGGCCGGAGGAGCCACGTGGGAATAGGCAGCCTCCCACATCCTTCCTACCGGCACCGGCCTCTTCCCAGCCAGGTTGGGGCTTTCTGTTGCGCTGGGGAATTAAAACCCCAACATTTTCTAGACTCTGAAAGCCGCTGTGCCCACTTTTGGGGGGTTCCCAATGTTCAGCTGCGGGGTGGGAGCATCCAGCATGGCCGTCCCGGTCTGTGGCATGTGTCCCCCGCATGACCCCAGGGGCGCTCCCTGCCCGGGAGTGATGGCCGCTGCCTTGCTTCTCCACAGGGATGGGGAAAGGGCAGCACCGTATGCCTTCGAAGGATGAGCTGGTGCAGAGGTACAACCGGATGAATACCATCCCCCAGGTGATGGGCCAGGGGACACCACAGGAGGATGGGGATGGGGACTCAGCACCCACAGGTGCTGAGGAAGGGATGAGACCAACATGGCCAGGGCAGTAACACTGGTTGCTCTCCCTGCAGACCCGCTCCATCCAGTCACGCTTCCTCCAGAGCCGCAACCTGAACTGCATTGCGCTTTGCGAAGGTGCGAGGACACGGGGGGGGGGGGGCGGGGATGGGTGGCCAGGCAGCATCCCCATCCCTGGCTCAGCCGATGGGTGGAGGAGGGGAGGGAGTGAGGATTCCCACTGTGTGCTGCGGCCAGCGGGGACCTCGTCCCCCATCCAACAGCCCCTTCCCCCGGCAGTCATCACCTCCAAGGACCTGCAGAAACATGGCAACATCTGGGTCTGCCCCGTCTCGGACCATGTCTGCACCCGCTTCTTCTTTGTGTAAGTCCTGGCTACGCCCACCTCACCGGTCCCCCTGGGACACACCCTTACCCCCCCCCTTTCTCCCCTTCCAGGTATGAAGATGGCCAAGTGGGAGACGCCAACATCAATACTCAGGACCCCAAAATCCAGAAGGAGATCATGCGTGTGATTGGGACTCAGGTGTACACAAACTGAGCACCGGTGGGGACACCCTGGGTGCCGAGTGAAGACCCCAGGCGAAGCTGGGGAAGGATGAGCAGGGTTTCAAGCCTCCTGGGCAGGGCAGAGATGGGGGCCCACGCCAGCAGCTCCACCCTGTACATAGGCGTCAAGCATCCAGTGAGCACCAGGAGGGTTTAGTGGTCCCTCGTCCCCTCTCTGTCCTGTCCGCCAGTGTCCCCGACCCTGTGGCTGTGTGGAGAAGGAGCTGCGGGGGCTGGCGTGGCCAGTGGCCGCCCCTCCTGGTATTGGCAGCGATAGCATTTTTATCGATGATGAGAAACTGAAGCAAAAAAAGAAAAAACAACCCAACCAAAAAGAAACCCCAAAAACACAGAAAAAAGAAAAAGGGATCTGTGTCGGTGTACTTAAAATCTTTAAATGGATTGGGGGTGTGGGGAGGGGATAGTGGGGAAAGGGAGCGTGGAGAAGAGATTGGGGCCATGGGGAAAGGGTTGGAGGACTTTGGGAGAGGGATGGGGCCACAGGGAGGGAATCGCACCACCGTCATACCATGGCAAAGGGATTGTGCTATGGAGCAGGGCCCACCCCAGGGAGAAGGACTGTGCCTCAGGGATGGGACCAGGGCAAGGGGATGGGACCCCACAGGGAGTGGTGCTGTGGCAGAGCCTCACCTGCGCAACGAGAAGGAAACGGCCCAGGGCCAACCACACTTTATTTCAGCCCAAGTGGATCCCAATAACTACGCAGATACGGAGGTGGTGCTGGCACAGATGTGTCCCGCTATGGCCAGTCCAGGATGAAATCCTCTGGGAGAAGTGCTGGAGACTGCAGGGGCTCTGGGCAGGGACCCTGGGCAGTAGTAGGGGCTGGCAGGGTCGCTGGGTACCAAAGTTCCCCACAGCCCTGGGGCCCTCTGCATTGGTCATGGCAGTAAAATACCAGCCTTTAAGAGACAGTGTCTCCTGCAGCATCAGCCCAAAGCTGCCTGGGGACATCAGCCAGTCCTGCAGGGACGTGGGGGTCCCTCACCAGGGTTCCAAGGGTTTTAAAATCATAAATACCCCAAACCAGCCCTCTGCCACCCTGGTGGAAACATGGGCATTGTTTTCAACCAGCAGTTATAAAGTTAAGGATCGACCTAAAAAATATCCGGGTTTAGGTGCAGTCACTGGGTGAGACCCAACGGGCTTGTCACAGCAGTGGCCTTGCTCTCAGCATCACCTCTGTGGCATCCCCTGCCCTCAGGGCGTGACGGAGGGACCCGACTTCACGTCCATCCTGTGCCCGCGCCGCTTGTCCTGCACCAGCTGCTCCATGTCTCCACAGCCACCCAAACCCGGGCAGGGGGGATGCTGTCCTGATGCCACCCACTCCACCAGCAACCCCATTTTTGCTTAAATTGGTGGGGTTTGGGGATTTTTTTCCCCTCCCTTAAATAAAAAATAAATCAAGCCACCTTCCCGTGATCATTGAACTCGCTTGTCTGTGGGTGCAGCCACAAAGGGACATCCCAGGGGACACGCTAACATCCTCCAGAAGTTCCCCCATCACTCAGAAGCAACCCCCAAGCCTGGGTGGATTCCTCTGGAAAATGGTAATTCCTGGGGAAAAAGGTAAATAAAAAAAAAGAGATGCCCCATCTCCTCTCCTGGCTGCATCAAATTCCCAGTGGATGCTTCAGCTCAGGCAGAGCCAAGCTGGTCAAAAAGGGTCACTGGCGGCGTCTTCTATCGGGAATGTGTGTGCTGGGACACGGCAGCGATTGCTCCAAAGAACCAATCAAGGTGACGATTTTGACAAAATAAGTTTATTTCGCTTGACTTCTGCCGAAACCTCCCATTTTTCTTTTCTTTTTTTTTTTTTGTTTGGTTTTTTTTTGTTTTTGTTTGTTTTTGGCTGAAAAAAAAAATCCCCAAAAACCCCCCAAACCAACCAAAACTGCAAAGAACAGCATTGCTTCGCCCTCTCCCAGAGGCGACTGTGGGGCTCTTTCAACAAACGTGACTCCCCTGCCGCCAGCTCCCGCCTGGGCCACCGGGCTGGGGAAGCCACCGCAAGCCCACCAGAATCTCCCCTTCTGCATCCCCCCATCCCCACCTGCAAATCGGCCCCCCAAAACCGAGCCCTTGAGCCCCACAAATCGGCCCCCCGACACCGAGCCCTCTAGGAAACGCTCGCAGCTTGTAACGCCCGAGGTTTTTCTCAACCTTAATTTCTGCTTTTGTTTTTCTTCTTCTTCCTGGTTTTTTTTTGTGTTTTGTTTTGTTTTAAATTAATTTATTTATAGATATATTTAAAAAAGCAATAGTCCTTTGGTCCCTAAACTCTAAGGAATGATATGACTCTGAAACAAGTAATCCTATGTCCCTGTGCCAGTGACGAGCAGGGGGAAGCATGTGTCCCACCGCCCCGCTCCATGGGATATATATATATATATATACTTATTTATATATATCTTCTATAAGTCCAACATCCTTTGATCCTTTTTTTTTTCCTTTCCCAACGTGGAAAAAAAGAAAATCTTGCCCTTTTTCTCTTTTCCAAACAAGCATCCTCCAGGTGAAGTGCCTGAGGCTGGTCCCGTCCCACCGGCTTTGGTTTAAGAATCCGTTTGGAGCCTCTTTTCCTCATTTCTCCTGGGAAATCGGTAGCAGCAAGTGAGTGCTTTAAAAAAACAAAAACAAAAACAAAACAACAAAGGTAGATCATATCCCGAGCACCCAGGGCCGTGGTTCTTTCTCCCGGTGAGGGATTCAGTGAGTCCCGACAAGCAGCCAGCAGCGAATCTCAGCCCCGGCGCCGCATTGCTCTCCTCCTTCCTTGTCTTCCTCGCTCTCTTGTTCCCGTTAACAAACAAGACCAGTTTGGGAAAAATATCAAAAAAGAAAAGAAAAGCTACGACCAGAATGGCTCTCTTCTTCGCTGTTTTCTCCATCACCTCCTCCTCCTCTTCTTCCTCTGGGATGTGTTGCAAAGAAAGAGAGTTACGGGTTTGGATACTGCACTTGGGGAAGGGGAATGTCATCAAACACCGCAGGACGCTTGACCTGCAAAACAGCAATGGGGCCGTTAGCCTGTGTCCTGGGGGATGGAGGGAGGGAAGGACAGACGGAGAGAGGGATGGAGGGAATGACATAGAAAGGGATGGAGGGAAGGACAGAGAGAGGGACCCAAATCCCAGTTTGAAACACACATGCAGACAGCCCTGGGTGCAGAGACACCCCCCCCACTCAAGGACATTTTTGGAGACAACACGGCACCTGCAGTGCTTTAGGTGAGCCGGACCCCACCGGTGGGTCTCCTGGGATGTGGCAGGGGATGCAGCAGGGCCAGGCCACCCTGGCCCCCCCTTACCTCTCCACAGGGCCAGGGTGAGCAGGGGTCAGTAGGGTCTGTTGGCATCTTTTGGCCGCTTTAGCTGGACTTTTAGCCTCTTCATGCCGATCTGGAAGCCATTCATGGCCTGAATGGCTGCCTGAGCACTCGTCGGATTGTCAAAACTGACGAAACCTGGGGGACAGGGACAAGGTGACAAAGGAGTTTGTCACCATAAATATCACAGGTTGCTGCTTTACTTCAGCCAGGCGTTTCCTGCAGGACGCTCCCACGGGCAGCCTCAGGTGGAGCCCCAGGCTGGGGGGCTGGGAGATGGGGTGGGGGGGTAACAGCACAGCCCTGGATTGCAGGGCACCGGATGACAGGCTGATGGCATCTTTGGGGACACCAAGGTCTGCAGGTCTGTGGAGAAACCAGGGTGACAGGGTCTGTGGGGACATCAGGGCGATGAGACCTGGGGACACCAGGGTGACAGAGGCTACAGGGGGACACTGGTAATAGGTCAGCAGGCCAGAGTGTGCTGGTGGCAGCAGTGGCACTCAGCCACGTAAGCTGAGCAGGCATGGCAGCGGCAAGTGGTGAGCAGCCCTCCCTGGCAGGCACATGCACTGGGCTGAGGACACAGGGGACAGTATAAGAGTGGGGAGCAGCAGGGTATGTCCTCCTGCCCTGGCATGGTGTGGGACAAAAAACTGCCCTGTGGCCCCAGGACAGACAGCCATTTTGCTTCAACTACTGCATGGCTTCAGTCATCCATCAGTGCTGCCTGAGCCAGACCCCCAAGCTGGGACGTTGCGGAGAGTCAGGCCCTGGGACTTACCAAAGCATTTACTCTGGTTGGTTGCACGGTCCACAAAGACTTTGGCAGAGATGACATTGCCGAAAGGCAAGAACATCTGTGTGAGCTCTGCATCCCCGAACTCCTGGGGCAGGTGATAAATAAACAGGTTACAGCCTTCAGGACCTGGGTGACACACAAAGGACAGCCGCACGTCAGCCGTGAGGTGTGGGTCACCCCGGAGGATCAACAAGGAGCTGCCAGCCCCATGGTGGGGTGCCCCCAACCCCTCACCTTCTCGCTGCTGCTGTGGGATGATGGGCGCTTGCTGGGGAAAGGCTTGGCTGATGGGTGCGTAGGCAGTAGGATATGCTGCTGGAAGAGAGAAACATGGAGCTGAGACGCCAGCACCCACCCCACTCCCGCCACTGCCCTAGGAAGGGCTGGGAACACATGTGTCCTCCGCTGCCACCCTTGATGGAGGTGCCTCTCCTGCCCTGGAGCTGCTGGCTCTGCCCTTCCCACCCTGGCCAGCATGGCCCCAGTCTCCCAGCACGCCCATGATGCAGGAATGCCTCTCCCAGGAGGGATGCTGGTGGCAGCAGTAACACGGTCTCAAGGTTGAGGAAAGCTGGCACTTTTAGTTGAAAAGAAAACAATTAGGGGTCCAAAACTTGATCCTGTTGAAAATCTGAAAACAGCTGTAAGCGCTCCTAATTAAATGACTGCCAGGCTCGACGTACTTTCACAGGATGCTTTGACCCCCTTCTCTCCGCGTCCTGTCTCCCCTGCCATTGGATTCGGCCACGCAATAAACATCCAAGGATTTTTGATGTCTTGGTGCCTCCACGGCCATCTCTACCAGTGGGATGGCATGTCAGCAGGATCCAGCATGGAGCCAGCTCTCCATCACCGCCCAAACCTCGCCCCCTCTTTCCTAGGTACTGCCTCCGGCTTTCCCCCCCAGAGTTATCTCAGTCCAGTGGGCATTAAAACTCACTTTCCTCCATCCAAAATTTGCATGGAGGGCCATGCCAGGAGCACATCTGTGTTGCTGGGGACGAGGGGATGGCACTCTGCATCAGTGTCACCCCCATCGCTGCCCCGGAGCTCCTGCCAGGGTATGGCACCCCATGCTCACCACATTGATCTGTGCCCAAGCATGCTGCCCCAGTCCTGTGGTTCAACCCCGGGGTGACATTCAGCCCCCAAAAATAAGGGTGAGGAGCAAAGAAGGGAGAGAGTGAAGAAGTGCAAAGCAAAGTTTGAGACCTGCATAGTGCTGCATGCCTGCGTAGGCTTGCTGGAGGGGATCTGCCACCGTGGGGCTTTGAGCTGGGAAGACAAAAGAAGGGAGAAGGAAAAGAGAATAAGCAAGAGAAACCCAGGGATGAGCTGCTCCTGCGGGAGAGCCAAGCACCACCACGGAGGGGTAGAACTGCTCCCTGCTGTTTCGTAGGAGCTGAGAGCATCGCCATGCTCACAAAGGCGGCAATGCCATGGGAGAAGGGATTTTGGTGGGCATTGGTGCACAGCTGGTTCATCTGGTGCATTCCTGGGGTGGGGAGCACCCTGGGAGCCTGCCACTTGAGCCAAACACGCATCCCCAGCCCTGGGGGAATGTGGGGGAGCCCCCCAGCCAGCTGCAAGGAGGGTTACCTGGGTAGGGGTGGATGCCATTGGTGTAGATGGTCTCTGAGGCAGGCTGCCCGTTGGTCTGTGGCGGCAGCGGGCTGAAGCCGTTCACCCCAATTGGCGTGGCAATGCTGGGCACGGGCGCCGTGCTGATGCCAGGGGGGGTGCTCGTACCTGTGGGAGGGAGGCATCAGCGCCGGCAGCCCCCCTCGAGGATGTCAAGTGAGGGCGGGGGGGAATGGAGGAGAGCTGTACCTGAAGAGGGGGTGAGGGGGGCAGCCACCAGCCCACTGACATTGAAAGCGGCCATTTGCTGCATCTGGGCAGCGGCAATGGCAGCCATGGGGTTCAGGCAGGTCCCCTGTGCGGCCGCCATCAGGGCTGCCTGCTGCTGCATGATCTTAAGGAAAGAAAGGCAGGAAAAGGGGAAAGCGAGCAAGAGGCAGAGAGAAGGGGGGAGCAGGGGAGGATAAATTAGCATCCCCACTTTGCACCCACACATGGGGGCTCAGAGGGATAAATGCCACCCACTGCCAGACCTGGGGACAGGAGGTCCAGGTGATGCTAAAAAAGGTTATACCTGGGTCTGCCGTGCCCCAGAGTCATGCCACCCACCCTCACCCAGGGGCTGAAGCCCTCTGTTGTGTCCCTAAATGGGGATGCACTAACCCTGATGGGCATCCGCACCCACTGGCACTGGTACAATCCCATACAGGCTTCCACAGTCAAAACCAGCCCCCCAAAATGCAGGGCTCCCCAAAACCCCCCAGGTCCCAGCTGGTGCCAGCTTCTACCGCTTGCGTATAAGCCCCATAGGCGCCGAACTGGATGGTCATGGGGTTGAAGATGCCCAGCTGCCCCGCCATCTGATGCATCCGCCGCAGGGTCCTCTCCTTATCCGTGTCCGCAAACTTCACGACCAGGCTGGATGAGGCACCCTGAGATGGGGTGAAGACAGGGCTGACAGTGGGACCCTGGCAATGCCACTGGAATGCCTCCCCACTCTGTGGAGGGACCCGCTGCCTTGCAGCAGCTGCAGCATCCTTGGCCCCAGGGATGCTGCCCGGCTTGGCAGCAGCAACCAGCAATCGATGTGAGGTTTAATTATAGCCAGCTTTTCTCCCCAGCGGCGGCTTCCTGACCTCTGTTTCCTTTTCCCCTCTCTCCTCATTCAAAATTTTGAACTTCGGCATTAATTAAACAGCCCCTTTCTCCAGCGCAGAGGGAATTAGCCCCGCGTGCCCACCCCTGGGACTCAGCGCCCAGGCAGGGATGAACCTCGGGGTGAACTGGACAACAAATCGCCAGTCCATGGGATTTTGATCCAATTAGATCAAATTAGCCGGTGATTGGATTATTCAGGCAGCATGGGGCCGAACAGGGCAGGGCAAGAGCTCAGCACTTACCGGCATGGTTTGGCTGCCGTGCAGGCTGTTGATGGCAGCCTGTGCCTCGGCATGGCTGCCGTATTTCACAAAGGCACAACCTAAGGGCAGAAAGGAGACAAGGGAGGGGGCAGATTCAGCTGCTGCAGGAGCCAGCACTGCCTGGCCAGTAGCTCCCACCCTCTGTGGGTCCCAGAGGACTGCGGGGTGCCCACCCAGCTCCCCAGAACCCACCTTTGCTGGCTCCATCAGGCCCTCGGAGGATGGTGCACTCCTCAATCTGGCCAAAGGGTTCGAAGAGGCGCCGGACGTCGTCCTCACTTTGCTGCTTCCCCAACATGCCCACAAAGAGCTTCCTGTCTTCTAAAAAAAAAACCAAGCCTGTCGGAGAGCGGGATGCCACTCACCATCCCGCCCCCTCATCCCTGGTTTGCAAACGGCGTGTGGAGGTGAAAGAGGCAGGTGACGCTGGAGCCTGAGTGGAGAGCGATGCCAATCTGGTGGCAAAGATATAGTGTTTATCACCTCCATCCCACAAAACACTAGGGTTGGGAAAACATCTCCTGCAGGGAAATTGCCTAGGGGTGAAGCCGGGAAGAGCCAGCTCCTGCTTCAGGGACTGGAGCTGGTGCTTTTTCCAGGGATGGAGTCACCAGCTCCCCCAGCACCAATGTGGAATGTGGCTGGGAAACAAAGAGAGCCCACAAAACAGTGACGATTGCCTTCGTATGATTGACTCGCAGAATAACCCGCAGCCTCTGGCCATGCCCAGGGGACATAAATAACCCAAACACAAGAGAAAGGAGAGTAAATAATGAGAATTTCACGATTATTACCAGCATCTGTCTTGCGCAGCCGCATGCTCCCGCTGCGCGCTAATGGCATTTGACAAAGAAAATAAGGTGCCCTGTCAAAAGCATTGCCAGGGAAATAAATAAATAATGGCAGGAGACGATTAATGCTCTGTCCGTTAAGGTACGAGGAAAATTAGTTAAGGGAATAGGGCTCATGTGTTGTCTAGTTAGACGTAAACCATCTCCTGGCTAAGGCAGCTGGGGGGAGCAGGCTCAGCAGCCGAGCATCACCTCCTGGGCAAGGGGGCCAGAGCCAGGCGCCCAAGCTCACCCATCGATTTTTAATCCTTCACCAATTATGCTCAGTAAGTGGGTAATTTATTTGCCAGGTTCCTCCAGGACATGCTGGGACCAGCTCGTGGAATGTTTAGTAATGTGTTTTGAATAGAGGGATATCTACCCGGGCCATCCTGTCGAGGGCATGTGGCCCCACACGAGCATCTGAGCGCACCTACATGCCCAGCGTTAGCTTGTGGCACCGGAAATGTTGGGGTTTTTTGATCAGGTTCCTGCAATTTTGCCCAAATTATTGACTCAGCCTGGAAACGTCATGGCCCCATGAGTTGCAAACCCCCATGGAGAACTGGGGGGGGGAGGGGCCCAGCAGTTTCTCTTTGAGAGGTGCTTGGGCCATATGTGGCTAACTCCTGCACCCCAACTCTGCTGGGGTCCCCACAGGCAGCTCCAAGTGGGTAATTAGGTTGTTTGATATATGAAGGGGCTGTTAGAGAACAGCTGGCTGACACTCTGCCCAGCAAGATGTCAGGATGTTCATGGGATGACATCAGGATGCTCCCCCCAGCCAGCTGGGCAGGGAGAACCAAGATGGCATTTGCCATGTGCTCAGGTTTGGATGCCACCAGCAAAGGCAGCTCCTTTTGTGGGTTTCTCTGCAAACAAACCTCCCTGCGGCAGCCCCCGCAATGCCACTGTGTCCCTCATCATCCTCCCCCAGGTGGCCCTGCACGCCCTTGCCCACACGGGGCAGCCGGGGAAGAGGGAACCTACCTCCTCGGCCCTCGCTGTCGGCCGGCTTCACCTGGATGGGGCGGTTCATCTGCAACATACAAGCGGGAGCGGGCAGTCAGGGGCCAAACCCTTTCCACAGGGAATAGCAGGATTTGGCCCCTGCCTGGCACAGAGGGCTGGGGCGGGGAGCAGGGAAAGGACCTGCAAGGACAGAGCAGGGTTTGTGGCCATGATGAACTGGGATGCCGTGGGCAGAGGGCCATGCTACGGCCCTGGGGATGGGTACCCCGTGCCGCAGGCGCCTGCTGGGCCGCCGGTGCCAGCCTTGGCCGCCTGCCCGCTTTCCTCGACTGCAAAGGACTGCAGAGGCAGCAGCAGTGCCCAGCCGGCCCCAGCCCCTCCAGTAGCACCACCACCGCTCTCCTTTTCCTGATTCTCACCGAATTTTGGCCTCTTCCCGTGCGCCGCTGCTGTGTGTACCCGCAAGCATGACACACGTGTGCAACAGGACACGTTGGGCCAGCACACATATCCCTGGCCTGCTGCCCCACAGAGCCATTTCTCCTCCTCTCTCCCCCTCCTTTTTCCCCCATTTAGCCGAAAAATGCTACAATTATGGCCGTTTCCACAGCAACAAGCGTGCTTCCCCCGCGATGCTGCAGAGTCTGAGCCATGTGCTCGATGGGGTCGTCACGGCAACGGCAGGATGTCACGCATGACAGGGTGGGTGTGCACGCACATGAACACAGCTTGAGCTCACACAGGGACAGCCAAGCACACGCATGCTGCTGTCGCACCCACACGGGTGCGTACCCCCCACCCCGGGGTTCCCCCTGTGCACCCCTGGAGGAGTGCCCCAAATTTAGGGGCTGGGTGGGGGCAGCACCAGCCCGCCCCCCCCCCAGGGTGAGGGAGAGGATGGTTAAGGAAGAAGAGGAGGTTTCCACAGCAACCACCTCATCTCCAGGGAAACGCGGGCAGAAATGTCAGTGCAGAGCCGGGGATGCTCCAGGGATGGGACCAGGTCTCCAGGAGCCATGGGGTGGCACCAAGGGACACAGGGCCACCCAGCTGCCCTCGCATCACCCATTGTGTCACTGGTCCCACAAACATCCACCCCAACCCCCGCACTGGAGCAGGATCCACCTCACCCCAAACCCTGGAGGCTGTGACAGCACGGAGAGTGTGGGACCAACATCCCCCTTGTCTCCCATATCCCTGCCATGTCCAGGAGGAGTGAACCCCATTTTTGGGAGGGCTGCCCCCCCTCCACTGACCCGCCAGTCCCATTTACCAGCGCAATGGCCTTTGATGGAATAAATTTCCCATGCCCACTGCTGTATGCTTAATGTAATAAACCCAGCGAGTATGATTTAGAATAACATTTACGGAGCCGCAGAGTGTCATTTTGATGTGTCTCCAGTCTCCGCTCGCCGGTTATTAAACTGTATTGATTCTCCGGGAGCGGCTGATGTTTATAAATGTCAGGCCTTGGGGACCAGCTAACCTACCCCAGGGCTGCTGCACCACACTGGGGAAAAACCGCCCTGGTCTGTGGACACCCCCAAAAGGGGATTTTGGCACCCCTGGCATCACCCATGCCCACCGCAGGGTGCTTGGTGCTCCCTGTACCAGATCCTGTGGCACAGGTGGATGGCATGGGCACCCAGACTTCCCCCTGCACCCAGCTGTCCAGCAACCACTCGTCCATCTGTCCCCACAGCACCCCTGCACTGTGCCCCTGTGCCCACGCAGTCACCCAGCTCTCCCCCGCTGTCCAAAAGCCCTCCATCCATGCCCCAGCACCCAAACAACCTCCCAGCCATCTCACCCCACTCCTGACACCCATCTGTCCATTTCCCATCCGTGACACCCACACAACCACCCATCTCCACCTAAGATTCACCCATCAATTCACCCATCTATCCCCCAACACCATGCATCCCCATAGCACCCATCCGTATCCCCAACACCCACCCATCCCCATGACATCCACACATCCACTCCCCAGCCCCCACCCATCCCCACACCAGCCTATCCATCCCCACCTTCCTACCACCCACCTGTCCATACCCATAGCACCAATCTCTCCACCCCCATAGAACCCACACATGAACCTACCCACCCCCCAAGTCCCCCCACCCATCCTCGCACATCCCAAGGACATGTTGACACACCCAGTGTCACAGGAGACCCTGTCTGGGGTGTCTCAGCACCCACCAGTCCTGTCATCCGTGGGTGCTCCACAGAGCCCCAGCTACAGCACCATATGGCCAAACCTCTGGTGTGTTACAGCCCAAGGGGGTCACCACCAGTTGCTAAACCTCTGTGTGACCTCTCGGGCACTGCCCCCCATGCAAATTTGAAGGCCCCTTTCAGCCTGGGCACCAGGGAAAGCCAGCCCATGGTGAATCCCTGCAGTGGGACCTGCCCTGTGTGGAAGGGTCACCTCTGGCCCTTGCTTCTCCCTCGATGGCTGGAGGATTGGGCAGGGCCACGACACGTCCAAATGAGCTGAGATGGCGGCACTGAGTGACACTGGAACAGTGGGTTACCGTGAGAGCCAGGTGCCTGCGTCACCCTGGGGGTCCCCAGGAAGCCAAGGGCCAGTGCAGGGAGCCACCCATCGTGGGAACACCCTTCCAGAGCCCTAAGGGGGAACTCACAGCGAGGGGACACTGGCCTGGGGACAGTCACACCGCTGCACAGGCACATGACCATCCTAGCACACCCCCACGCACCACCACAGATCCCTTACAGCTGCACTCCCACTCTCACACGACCCTATGCACAACCACAGACCCCCATACAGCATCCACCGTGTGCACCCACCCACCTACAGCTGCACACTCGCCTCAGCACCGCCCCTGCACTACCATACACTATACGCTTGCACCCACTCCCAAGAGCACCACACAGAACTGTACATCCATCCTAGCGTGACTGCACACCCACATGTAACCACACACCCACCCCCAACCCAGCCCCATGTACACCTGCCCACAAGACCCCTACACTCACACACACTGAGACCAGAGTCCTCATAAGCACCCACCCACCCACAGACATACACACACACACACAACACCCACAGCACCCTCCCTGCAGCCGCGGACCCTGCACAACCACAGGCACACACCCCAGGGTGCACAGCTGACACCATTATCCATGCCAGGCAGGACACAACACCCTTGCCTCAGTTTCCCCACTGCAGCAGCAGGACCCACCCTCGGCAGCCCTCTGTGGACACACAGACCCCCAGTGCTGGACACCACCCCTGGATGGCCATGGCTCCCCTCCAGCAGCACCCACACCCTGTCCTGACCACCACCCACACACACCTGAGCCCTGCACACACCTGGCCAGCCCCTCCACCAGGCACCCACAGTGTAGGAGCCCATGCAACATCCATACACACACATGCGTTCCCTGCTCACACCCACTATGCATGCACACACACGTGCACACACATACCCACAGCTGCCACCCCCCAGGCCCACATACACCCACACTCCACCACCATGCACACAATCTGGGCGCAAAGACACCCTTAGCACCTGCTTACACACACACGCACACACACAGAGCCACCAACACGTTTGCACACCCACCACCCCTGGGTGCAAATGCTCCCCACCAACACCACTTGCACGCACCCCAGGGGCAAAACAATACCCCCACCAACACAAACGCACCCCTGCACCATCTGTTGAGTGCAACAACCCCCCCCACCGAGCACATCCCCTTGCACACCTGCAACCACACACACAGAGCACCAGCACGTACACACCAACCCAAAGTGGAAAATACACCCTCCAGCCAACACACAAACCCATCTCTGGGTGCAGACACATCCTCCTCACCAACACAGGCATGCACAGGCTCCATGCCTGCCTGCAAATACAGCCTGCTCACCAACACCCACCACCACCACAGACCATTCCTGGGTGTAGATACACCCTCCTGACCAACACGCTGCTGCCAACACCATCCCCATCCCTGGATGCAGATACACCCTCCTCATCAACACATACATACTCGCAGCCCCCATCCCCGCGTGCAAACACACCCTCATCAACAACAACCACCCTACCAACACATGCACTCCACCCCTGGGTGCAGATACACCCTCCTGACCAACACCCACACTCACACACCCCATCCCTGTGTGCAAATACACCCTCCCCACCAACACCCACGCTCACACACAGCATCCCTGGGTGCAGATACACCCTGCTCAACAACAGCCCCCCACCCCTGGGAACAGAGACACCCATCTCGCCAACCCCGGCACACACACACCCCACCTCTGCGTGCAAATAGCCCTTCCTCGTCAACATCCCCCTGCCAATACCCCATCCCCACCCCTGGGAGCAGATATACCCCCTCACCCCCCCATCCCTGCGTGCAAATAACCCCCCGGGTGCACACGCCTCCCACCCGGGTGTAAGTACCCCCCAACTCCGAGGCACCCCCGCCCCGCTGGTGCGGATGCCCCAGCGCACGTTGAGGCTCCCGGGCCGGGACGGGCCGAGCCGGCGACAGACAAAGGCGGGGCCCTACCTCGATGCAGAGGATCTTAGACCCGGCGGGCACCCACAGCACGGGCGGCCGGGGCCCGGGCGCCGGCACCTGCGGCAGCTGCATGGCCCGGCCCGGCCCGGCCCCGCCCGGCCCGGCTCGGCTCGGCTCGGCTCGGCCCGATTCGGCTCGGCTCGCCTCGCGCAGCGGCGCGCGGGAGGCGGGGCGGGGGGAGGGGCGGCCGCAGCCCCGCCGATCCGGGCCGAGCCGGGCCGGGCCGAGCCGAGGGGAGGGGCTACAGTTGGGGCACGCCCCCGCACCGCGCCGGGGGCGGGGCCTGGCCGGGGTAGGGGGACCCGAGGGCGCCGGGCTGTGAGCACAGGCAGAGAGGGGCGTGCACAGGCACAGGGGTGTGAGTATGAACACACACGGGTGTGCAGAAGCGCAGAAGAGTGTGCATGCGCACCGGGGTGTGCGTGCGTCCAAGCACACGGGGTGTGTGCAGGCACACAGGGGTGCAAATACAAGCAAAGAGGGTTGTGCACAGGCACAGAGGAGTATGCACAAGCATAGAGGGGTGTGCATAGTCACAGACAGGTGAGCACATGGAGGTGTGAGCACAAGCACAGGGGAGTGCACAGGCAGAGGGGTGTGAGTGTGAGCACAGGGCAGTTGGACACACAGACGCCTGCCCAGATGTGCCTGTGCACCCCAGCAGACACACAGCCACGCACTGCTGTGCACATGCACACAGAGGGGGTGCGCACAGACATGGGGGTGCCCATGCAGGGCACGTGCCCACACACCAGCGCACAAGCATGTGCTCACGTGCGTGCACCTGTGCTTGCCCTGTGCAGGGGTCTGGGGTGAGAAGTGAGCAGCTACAGCAGCTGTACACCTCGCACACACGCGTGTGATGAGAAGGGGACATAGGCAAGCCTGTGCCTTGCAGGCAGTGCCTGACCCTGCACCTTCTTGAGGCTGACCAAGTGGGCTGTTAACTCTTAAACCTACTGATGCACAGCACCATCGAACTCTTAAACCTACTGATGCACAGCACCATCGCGAGGACGTACCTCAGGAAGCCATGTCCCTGCGAACCTCATCCCCCTCCGTCAGCTCCGCACACGCAAAGCAGGGATTGATATTCACGGGCCCCAGCGCTTTCCCCAGCGAACCAGCAGCCCTATTGATTTTTATTTAGGCAAATAATGAAATATTTATTTTCACTTTGTTAAGCTCGGGAGGTCGGAGCCCACAGAAAGCACAACAGCACATGGGCCGCAGGAAAATCAATGCCTCGGTTTGCGGCCGCTGGAGCGGCTCCTGCGCCTGTGCCCTGGGTAGGTGTCACCATTCCCCCCCACCAGCTCACACCGACTTCCCGGTGTCACTTACCCCTGGCAGCGTCTTCTGCTCATGCAGGGCGCTCTGTGCCTTCAGGGCCGAGTCGCGGGCGCAGTAGGTGAGGAAGGCACAGCCTATGGAGACAGGGAGACGGGGTCAGTGTCCGGCCCGGCCCCGCCACAAAGCTCCAGGCATGCGGAGAGCCAGCAGTGTGGCTAATATGGTACTGGGGTGTCTCGGCACCCTGACACCCAGCACCCAATACTCTGGCAGCATGGCAGACAACACCTTGGCACCCTGCCATCCTGGTACACTGGCACCCTGACATATGGCACCCTGACATCCAGCAACTCAGCACCCCAGCACCCTGGCATCCTGGCACGCTGACATCCAGCACACCAGCACCCTGGCACCCAGCACCCCGAAATCCAGCACCCCAGCACCATGGCATTCTGGTACCCAGCATCCTGGCATCCTGGTGCCCTGACATTCTTCAGCACCCCTGCACCCTGGCACTCTGTCATTTGGCACCCTGGTACCCCGGCACCCCGGAACCCAGCAACTTGGCACCTCAGCTCCCTGGCACCATGGCATCCAGCACTCCAGCATCACGGCACCCTGGCATCCAGCATCCCAGGACCGTGGCGTCCAGCACCCCAGCACCTCAGCACACAGCATCCAGGACCCTGGCACCCATCACCCTGGCACCCAGGTGGGCACTGCCGCCAGTGGGGCCAGAGCTCAGCCCCAAAACAGGGTGGAAGATCTCAACACAAAAGAGATGGAGCAGTAGGATGAAGAAAGGAGCAAGGCAAGAGCAGGCAGTGAGTGTGGCAGCGCGCGGGAAGCAGAGCTCCAGCCCTGAGCTCCAGGGAAAGCCACAGCCGAAGCCCTCCAGGAAGCAGATCTCCAGGCGTCGAGGCCGTGCATCCTGGCTTGCCGCCACGCTTCTCCCAGCCCCGAGCATCCTTCTCGGGATGAGACTCGCATAGCAAAGGCGCTCCAGCTCCTCCGACATTGTGGCGCTTTGGGGATCGGGAATATGCCTGGGGTGAGGTTTTCCCACGCTGACTCACGCTGCTGAGCTGCTTGCTCGCCTGGAGCTGGTGGCGGACAAGCGAGCCCCGGGGACAAGGTCTGATCCTCTCCCCTCCATCACTCCTGCTCCCATGGGAGCATCCCAGGTCCCCGTGCTGCCGCCACGCCGCTCCCTCCCAAAGGGCTCCCCCCTTGATTTGCTGGGGTCACATCCAAAAGCATCTGAAAGTGATATTAAAACAGCAGCAAAACAGTTTCCCTTCAACAAAGTAAATATTTAATGAATAAAATTGACATTGATGCATTTTTAATATTGGCACAATTAAATCCACCAGCTGATTAAGTATTAATAACTCTTAATAAGTACAATCAGCATGCCTGGGAGGAGAGGGAGCGCAGCAGCGGGTGGGGGGGATGCCAAGGGATGGGGTCCCTTGCCCACCTTGTTGATGACAAGATATTGGGGACATCTGCCCTCACAGGGAGCAAGGAGAGATCCCCCCCAGTTAAATATCAGCCCCACTGTGGGTGGAAAAGGGAGGTCAGCGCAGCGGCTCCCGTCAGTCCTGGTGCCATTTCCAGTGTTTACCATCCATAATCAAGTTGGCTTCTTCCTCTCCACTCTTCTTTCCCTCTTTTTTTTTTCCCTGCAGGCAATGATGTGGACGGTGCCTGGACATTCTGGAGAAGTTTAGAGGGTCTGAGTGGGAGCGACCCCACTCCAGAGGCTCGCCAGGAGGAAGGATGCCATTTGAATTAGAGGAGTGTCCACAATGAAATCGCATGTCTGGGCTGCAGTGGTTGAAGCTGGCGCCGGAGGAAACGCTGAGGGGGCGGCAAGGTGCGAATCCCGTTGTTCAGAGCACACAAGCAGCTTCAGAGGTGCTTGGAGACATTTTGAAGGCTGCAGTGCTGAGAATTAGAGTCCAGGCGGCTGCCCCATGGCCAAAGGGCACCAATGTGGTGGCATCCTCAAGCACTAAGTTTCGGCTTCCCAGAAAGTCACAGCGAAGCAGGCGCTGCCTGTGGCACAGCATGTGTAACAGCACGAGGTCCTGTCCGGGTGACACCCAGAGTGCCCTGATGCCCTTCTGGCACTGCAGACCCTTGGCTCATGGGTGGGAGGTTCCATAAAGAACTTGTTGGTGCATGTGTGAGCCCCTCACACGACGCAATGCTGCTTGGGGAGCCCCGCGCCAGGACACCAGCCAGGCCAGCAGTGACCCCTGTCCTGCCAGATCACAAAGGCCTGGGGCATGGCACAGGCTGGGGGCCTGGCAGGGGGGTGCCCCTGTCTGCAGTGGGTGCCTGTATCCAAGCTGGGTGCCTCCATCCCAGGGGTGCTCCAACCTCACATGGGTACCCCAATGCCAGACAGGTGACCCCAACCCAGGCAGGTGTCCTAAACACTGCTGGGGTGCTCTGACCCCAGGGGTGCCCCTGAGCCAGATGGCAGCTCCTCTAACCCTCGGTGGGTGCCCCACCTCAGGCGGGTGTCCCCAACCCAGGAGTGCGTCCACCTTAGACAGGTGCCTCTGCCTCAGGGGTACCCCAATCTTAGCAGGGCTGCATACCAGTATGCCCCATACTGGCATGTCCCACTTCAGGGGCACCTTCACCTCAGGGGTGCCCCCACCTCAGGGGTGCACCATACTGGGGCACCGCCATCTCAGGGGTGCCCCATACCAGCGAGCCCCTCCTCCTCTGTACCTCCACCTCAGGGTGCTCTGCCTGAAAGGTATCCCCACATCATGGGTACCTCCAGATCAAGAGTACCTCCACCTCAAGAGTACCTCCACCTCAGGGATATCTCAACTTAGGAGTGCCCCATACTTGGGTGTCCCACCTCAGGGGTATGTACATCTTAGGGGTACCTCCACCTCAGGGGTGGCCCCACCTCAGAGGTGCCCTATACCAGGGTGCTCCACCTTACAGGTACCTCCAGATCAGGGATGTCCCTCCTCAGGGGTACCTTATCTCAGGAGTGCTCCATACTTGGGTGCCTTACCTCACGGTGTCCCACCTCAGGGATACCCCTACCTCGGGGTGCTCCACCTCAGGGTGTCCCACCTGAGGGGTACCTCACCTCAGGGGTCCCCCACCTCAGGGGTACCCCACCTGAGGGGCGCCCCCACCTCAGGGCATCCCACCTCAGGATGCCCCACCTGGCTGCACCCCGCTGGCGGGCATGGAGCCCCCCGTACCTTTGTGCATGCCGGTGAAGCGATCCTTGAGGACGGTGAGCTCGTAGATGCGGCCGAACTCCTCGAAGAGCGGCTTGAGGTCGCTCTCCTCCAGGTTACGCGGGATCTGCCCCACGAAGAGCTTGATGGCGTCGTGATCCTTCATGGCGATGGCGCCGGGCGGGCGGCTCAGCCCGTTCACCCGGCCGCTGTTCGCGGTGCTGAACGCCGCCCCCGCCTCCGCCGCCGCCGCCGCCGCCGCCGCCACGCCGCTGCCTGCCGCGGCCATGGCCCGCTCCGCCGCCGCCGCCGCCGCTGCGGGAGGCGCCCGCCGCCCCGCCCCGCCCCGCCCCGCTCGGCGCCGCTCGGAGCTGTTCGGAACCGCTCGGCTCGGCCCGGGCCTCTTCGCTCACAGCCCCCCCCACTCGCGCGGGGCTGGTGACGTCAGCCTGCTGGCCCCGGCCAGACGCAAGGTATTAGCATAATGAGGGAGCGGCGGCCAATCAGGAGGGGCGGCTGGCAGCGGCGCGGGGTACTCCGGCTCCGCCCACTGCTGCCCCCTGCCGGGCTGACCCCGAACCCCTTCATCCGCGTCACCCTCCAGCCTCCATCACCCCCACGTCACCCCCTCGTCACCTCTCGTCACCTCCACGTCATCCTCTCATCGCCCCCGTCTCCCCGAGGCAGGGCTGGCCAAGGGGCTGAGCAGCCTCCCACCTTCACCCCTTGCAGCCCTCAGTAGGTTCCAGAGTTAACACTACACTCTCTCTTCCCCGCCTGCTGCCACCTTCCAGAAGGATTTAAATACACAGAAAAGGCTCAAAAGGGACAATTTTAGCACTTTTTTTTTTGCATTTTTCACCTCCACGGACCCCATGTTGCTCCAGTTGCCCCTTCGGAGCTGGGCCAGACTAGGGGGGGAGGATGTAGAGTCGCCTCCCTCCTGCACCCCCCGCCACCCCAAAAAACCTGTAATTAGACCGAATAGCTTTAATACCCAGCACGGTCATTAATTAATTACTCCCCGTGCAGCAGGTGGGCTGGGGGTGCCCAGCTTCCCTGGCGCACTGCCACGCATGTGCAGGTCTGCATGCATGTGTGAGCACGGGGGGGCATGTGCAAGCATGTGCATGTACATTGCAAGCACATGCAAGCTCGTGCAAGTCTATACAAGCACATGCATGTGTTTGGCCAAGTGTGTGCAAGCATGCACATTCAAGTATGTGCAAGTGTTTGTACATGTATGCAAGCATGTGTGTGTGCAAGTACATGCAGATGCGTGCCTGTGTTGCAAGCCTGTGCAACGGCATGCAGCCATGTGGGTGTGCATGCATGCATTTGCATGCGTGCAAGTGTGCAAGCATGTGCATGGGTGTTTGCAAGCACCCATATGCACGTGAGTGCACGTGTGTGCCTCAGTGCACGTGTTTGCAAGAACATGCATGGGTGCATGCACTTGCAAGGACACATATGCATGTGTGTGCAAGCATGTGCATTGCACGTGCATGCACATACACATTTGCAAGCACCCATATACATGCAAGCAGGTGCACATGGCTGCAAGTATGTGCCTGCACACACAAGCATGTGCAAACACACGCAAGCGTATCACAATGGAAGGGGACATTGCCCAGGGTGGGCACCCATGGGTGGGCTTTGGAGACGTGGAGCATAATCCTCCTGAAATCCGGGGGCTCAGCGGCTGTTCTTCACCACCGCCTGGGTTTATTTTTAAACCTGTTGGCCCCAAGTGATTCACACACTGCCTGTTCCCTGCTCCCCGGCAAGTTTTACACGACCAAAATAGATGTTCTGGAAGGAACAGGCCGCACAGCAAGGCCATGGCAGGAGAAAGCAGGGTGCTCCCTCCCCACTGACAAGGATCCTGGCCTTTGCAAGGGTGAAAACATTGCCAAGGCACCCCCAAGATCGAGTTTTTGGGGATAGGTTGGTGGTGACCCCCTGGAAGGGGAACTGTGCAGTGATATTTAGCCTGGGTGGTAAATACCAGGCTTTAGTGGACAGCACTGGGTTGGAGCATCCCAGGCCCTGCCCACCCTGAGCACAGGAGAAAAAAAAAAAAAAAAATCCCTCTTTTCCCCAAATCTGGCTACATTTCCCTGTCTGAGTGGTTGGGCTTCACTGCCTTTATGCCCCTGCTGCCTCAAGATGTGTCACTTCAGAGGAGCAGTATTTGGGTATCCCTTCACGGGATGATAAAGAAATTCAAGACTTGACAATTTCTGAATATTTTGAATTCAAATTTAATTCAGTATTTTTAATTTGAAGTTCAGTAGTAAAAGGTTCCCAGCCCTAACAGCAGATCTCACTCATTTAAGACCAAAACACACGTACAACAGTCCCATCACCCAAGATTTCTCACCCGAGTGATGCCCTGCTTTGAGCTGAAGATGGTTTCCAGCATGACAACCCCAACCATCAATAGCAAGTGTCCCAGCATCCACCCACCATCAGACTCTTCTCCAAGGAAAATACTACCCAAACCAGACCTCTTGGACGCAGACCTGGGGCTGAGCTCCCCATTGCAAGGAGAACAGAGCAGGAGGATGGATCAAATCCTGGTCAGAGGCAACAGCAGATCGAAGAGCAGTGTGATGACTCCATAACATCCACGCACTGCTCAGCACAGGGAGCTTCCGGGCGAAGCTGGGGGAGGAGGAAGTGGCAGCAGCCAGGATTTGGGGCAGCAGAGATAGCAACTTGCATACAAGCCTCCAGCCCGAACACAGGCAGAGAGAGAAGAGGCAGAGACATGATGAGGAACACCACAGGACTGACCGCTGGTGCATGGAAGGCTGCAGGAGCAAAACCAAGGTCACCACATGGTAAGGTCCTGGCCACAAGCAGGGCCTTGTCCAGGTGTGGTCAGCGGGAGGCCAGGGCACAAAAAATGGGGGAGCCCTTCTCACCACCTTCTCCCTGCAGGGACGAAGTCTGATAGCAGCAGAGATTAAACACAGTTCATCCAGCTGAGCAGGCACCCAGCAAGCTCCAGTGCCACCAGGATGAGGCACAGCCAGATGCTCCTCCACTGGCATCTCTGGAGCAAACCCTACCCATTCACCTGCTACAAAAACCCTTGCACAGTCTCCCAAGGCCCAGCAGAGCATGAAAAGGCATGTTTTTCCTCTTTAGGGTAATTTATTTATAGATTTAAAGAAACAAAAATAGGAAAAATAGAAAAAAAAAAGAGAGGTGAGGAACGCACACTAAGGAAAAAAAAAGTTCATTGCAACAAAGCAAGAGCAGAAGCTGGGTGCAGGAAGGGGTCCCTCTGCTAAGCCAGCAGCTTTGGAAAGAGGGATCATTCCTCCTCTGTGCACAGGGACCAAGGTCAGCGGGACTCTCCCTTCAAAACCTGCTGAATTCATTTTCACAGTATCCTACGTAGAGAGGCTGCGCCTGGACACCACGCCTGCAAGGAGAGCAAGGAGACGGCATTACACAGAGGGCACAAGCAGACCCCACGGACAGGTTGGAGTAGTCAGAGCACAGGTTGGCCATCCATGCCCCACTTCAGGTGCGACAAGGAGGGAGCAGTTTTCATCCTGCACTTATAGACTTGGTTTGTTGCTCATGCATGGGAGCACAGAGTAAGGGCAGGTTTCCTGGGGAAGCTGGTGCTGCAGGAGGGGTGGCAATAGCTGACATGTTCCCCTTTCTCAGCACAAAGTCCTCTCCTCCACAGCCACCAGTCCATGCCAGCAACAGGGGCTCTCTTCCAGCACTGCACAAAGGAAGCTCTGCCCACATAAAGGCAGGAGAAAGGCTCAGAACCTTCCCGTAGGAATAAGGGTCATTTTGCACCAGGGGAAGCCCATTCACCCTCACCACCCTCCCCAGGAATGAACCCCAAAGACAGTAGCATTTGTGCTGCCCCCACAAGCTGGCATCCAGCTGTGAGGAGAAAGAGTTACCCAAGAAGCTTGCAGCGGAAGTCGGCCAGCCGCACATAAGCATCTTGCAGGTCCCTGACAGTCGCGTTACTCCACAGTCTCTCGGCTATGGCCCCAGCTCTTGGCCTTGGAGGAACAAGGGACAGAGGGATTCAGGTCAGGGCAGAATTTGAAAACTTCTCACAAAGCCCTGAGCTCCCAAACACCCTCCTGACCAAAGTTCTTCAGCACATAAAGGCACATGGTTCTGTGTGTCAAAAGATCCACCCATAGACACATGTGGATCAGGATGTACCAGGGTGACAAGACAGACCAGGATTAAACACATACTGCTTGCAGCAGCAGGCTGTACGGGAGCACGTTACAGTCTTACAAACCCTCATTCAAGCTTCAGTGAAGCCGTTACGAGCACAGAGGCACTGCCAGGGGACAGGGACGAGCACCACACGCAGACCAAACCTGTGGTGTGGCAAAGCAAACGAGCCTGAGCCCTGCCGCATGCAACTCCAGCTGACTTCTCTGTGACTTCTCTTACCAGAGCCTGGGGGCCAGGTTAGTGACGTCCACATATTCACCCCACATGCACGCCTCTCCGCCGATCACTTGGTCCTTCTGCTCAGGGCTGCCTGCCAGAGGATACAGCATTCAGGAGATGGGGTGTTGTAGGATAATGGCCTTATTGCCCTGCTCTCAGAGGCGCCTGTAACACGAGTGAGTGGCTCAGCTACGGAGACAGTAACTTGCCCTTCTGGAATCTCCTGCTACAAACCCCAGGCTGCGGGAGAGCAGAGTTGTTTTCTGTCAGCATCAAGGGAATGGGATGTAGTTCAGGAACCAAGGACACAGTCGCTCAAGCACCTTCACACCACCAGTGAGAACAAATTAGCAAGAGACCTAGCCTTGGTGCCACCTCCGAGTGACAAGTCAGCTGTTGTACAGGAAGGGGACACAAGGAACTCACCTTCGAACTGCAAGGGCTCCACCTCGTAGGCTGCCATCCAGTCCTGCCCATAGGAGATGTGGTTGAGGTACCAAGGAGCAGAGAGCAGAGCCCGGTAGCCAGCCTTGGTGACATTTGCCATCTCCTCCATGTATGGCGTGTAGTTCTCCTTCCACACATGGATGATGGTGTCCGGCCTCAGCTGAAGAACACATGTGAACCCTGTGCACTGGATGACTGCGGCAACAAGAGCACCACCTCCCCTTGCACGTGGGGTGCCCTGACCCATCTACAGCTTTAAACACCCCGAAAGGGAAACTGAGGAAGACATTGAGCCACTTCCCATCTGGTTTGCAACAGAAGCAACAGAGGGAGGAATAAATTCATTTGCAGAGCGTCCTAGGCAGGGTTAAAACCTGCCTCTTGCAGGTGTATACATAAGAACCTGGAGGAAAGAGCTTATTGACAGCAGCATGACAGAGCCACCAAGAGGGCAGCTCACTGGCAGCTCCATCTCAAGATCAGCCCCCATCCTGTAACACAGCAACCCCCACCAGCCACAGCACAGCACCCCCAGAGCACACCAATGCATTTGGCCAGGGTGCTGGCACTGTCCACCCTAGCACAGGCAACTCCATTAGGGAAAGCAAGCAGCTCTCACCTTCACTCTGTTGTCAAACACCTCCTGCCACACGATATAACCTTTGCCGAGGGAAGAGATGATGTCCAGAAGCCTGGGTGGAAAGAGTACTAAGTTTTGGCTCATCCCAGCTACACGCCCCTCTCTTTGCTGGTTGCATACAGCCAAAGCAGCAGCACCAATATTCCCAACACCCACAATGGGACATGAAGGTACTTCCAAAGGAGAAGGAAGAAAGCACAGCCCCTTATGGAGCTTCCTTCTCCTCAGCTCCAGGCTTTTTTGTGGTCAGGCTCCCAGTAAAATGCAGCTAGGCTACTCATCTGGGGTCAGGGAGACATGCCCAAATGGGCATGCTCCTGAAAAGGATATCTGGTGTTCCCAAGACTGCAGAAGACATTTGTACTGGTCACATACTGCAGCTGCAGGCTCAAGATGCAACCGTCCTTACCTCTGGATATAAAATGACTCTAATTTTTTGTAATCTTCACCAAAGCCCATCTCCTTCATGAAGGCACGAATTTTTGGATTGGATTTCCTGCATAGCCAAAGAGAAGAGAGTAAAAGCAAGGCCACTCTCCATAATCTTCGAGAAGTCATGGAGAATGGGGGATGTCCCAGAGGACTGGAGGAAGGCCAATGTTACCCCTATCTACAAGAAGGGCTCGAGGGAGGATCCGGGTAACTATAGGCCCATCTGCCTTACTTCAATCCCTGGGAAAGTTATGGAATAAATCCTCCTGGGGGCCATCACAAATCAAGTGAAGCATGTGATTGGGAAAAGCCAACATGGCTTCACTAAAGGCAGACTGTGCTTGACAGTCCTGGTGGCCCTCTATGACACAGTGATTTGCCTGGTTAACATGGGGTGGGCAGCAGACATCGTCTACCTGGACTTCTCCAAGGCCTTTGATACGGTCCCCCACAGACTCCTCCTGGAGAAATTAATGTGTTATGGCCTAGACAAGTGGTCTGTGCAGTGGGTGGGGAACTGGCTGACAGGCCGCACCCAAAGGGTGGTGGTAAATAGCTCTTTCTCAAACTGGCAACCTGTCACTAGTGGAGTCCCCCAGGGATCGATATTGGGCCCAATGTTTTTCCATATCTTTATAAGTGATCTGGATAACAGCAGCAAGTGTAGCCTGATGAAGTTTGCTGATGACACCAAGTTGAGTGGGGAAGTAGACACTCCAGAAGGGAGAGCTGCTCTGCACAAAGATCTGGATAGGCTGGAAGAGTGGGCCAGCAAGAACCTTATAAAGCTCAACAGGAAAAGTGTAAGATCATGCACCTGGGAAAACATAATCCAGGAGTGCAGCACAGACTGGGATCCACCTGGCTGGAGAGCAGCTCTGTGGAAAGGGACCTGGGGGTCCTAGTGGACAGAAAGCTCAACATGAGTGAACAGTGGGCTGCTGCGGCCAAGAAGGCCAACGGGATGCTGGGTTGCATCAAAAAGGGCATCGCCAGCAGAGAGAAAGAAGTCATTATCCCGCTCTACTCAGCGCTTGTCAGGCCACACCTGGAGTACTGTGTACAGTTCTGGTCCCCTCTATACAAAAAGGACGTGGACAGGCTGGAAGGGGTCCAGGGAAGGGCCACCAAGATGATCAAAGGACTGAGAAGCTGCCATACGAGGATAGGCTGGGAGAGCTGGGTTTGTTCAGCCTTGAGAAAAGGAGGCTCAGAGGGGATCTCATCACCATGTACCAGTACTTAAGGGGCAGCTACAAAGAAGATGGAGACTCCCTTTTTACATGGAGTCACATGGAGAGGACAAGGGGGAATGAACACAAATTGCTCTTGGGGAGATTCCAATTGAACATCAGAGGAAAGTTTTTCACATTGAGGACAGTCACCCATTGGAATAATCTCCCCAGGGAAGTGATTGACTCGGCCATGTTGGACGCCTTTAAGAGTCATCTGGACAGGGTGCTAGGCCATCTTGTCTAGATTGTGCTCCTCCCAGAAAGGTTGGACCACATGATCCCTGAGGTCCTTTCCAACCTGAAATTCTGTGATTCTGTGAAAAGCACTGCAACCTGAGCTCTGGACTAAGGCCAAGACATAGCCAAGTCCTTCCCTTATTGGTCCAAGGCTAGCCCAGACATTCCAAGACCTGTGGCTGCACTGGCACCAGCAGCTTCCTACAACCAGCATCACCATGAGCACAGAAACCCCAGGCACCAACACACAGAGCCTGGGGGAGCAGGACACCAAAGATGTGCAGATGATAGTGACTGAAAAAGCAATGGTCTAGGACCCAGTCCCAGATACTTCCCCCCAGTCCCTGTCCAGACCAATTTCAGACTCACCAGCACGTGAAGTCTACCTCGTCACCACCGAGGTGAAGAAAGAAGTCTGGGAACACAGTGCTGACCTCCTGAAACAAACTGGTCACAAACTCATAGGTGCTGTTAAGGATGGGGTTGATGGGCCCATAGGTCCCAGAAGGATCCTTGCCAAAATAGCAGGGAGTCAGGAGGCCTGGAGCACCTGGGTCATAACAAACACAGGACAATAAGGAAGGGGCTAAATGTGGCTATATGGCCCCATACAAACCCCCAGACCCTCCTCAGCACAGCCCAGTGCCTGCCATGAAGATCGAAGACCTGGGCACTGCACATAAGGCACAATCTCAGCAGCAGAAACACAATCTCTGGCTCAGAAAGCCGGCCCTGATGGGGAGGGATCCACGTTCTGCACTTGTCTTGTTCTCCCCCTACGCACATCCACTGCTGTCCCAAACATGCACTCCCAGGTGAGATCAGAGCTCAAGCCTTTTTGGCTGGACACCTCATTTTCCCCCCTTGCAACAGCAGCTCTGAGGACAGGACACAGACGTGGCTCAGTCATTTCCCTCCCAACACCAAATCCTTGCAGCCTGCACACCAGCGAGCACAGCAGCAGTGTTGGGCAGCCTAGTCCCCTCTAAATCATACAGTTTCCAGTCAGCAGTCTCTGAACCGGCTGACTACATAGCCCTGCTTCTGCACCACGCTACTAGCTTCCACCCTTCCCAGTGTTCCCCTTAGTATCTCTCCCCACTGCTGTTTTGGGGAGATTCCCACAGGAAACCAGAGACGCTGGGGAGAGATAATGCCAGTGCCATCCCCAGCACCCTCTCCCAGCTCCATGCACCCGCTGCAGACAGGGAAGGGGAGCAACCACAGTTTTGGCTGTGACCACATGCATGGGTTGTACTCCAGGGCAGAACATGGTATTTGGAGGCAGGGAAAGGAGAGAGCAAGACAAGCCAATGTTTTCCTGGAGCTCACACTTCCGGACATGGAAGAGGAGATGCTGCTCCCTGCTCTGAGGACTGGAAGTGTGTCAGAACTGGGGCACAGCTGAGATGAGTGAGGAAGCTTGCTCAGCTGCGCCTCCAGTTAAACCCAAGATCCTTGCAATACCCTGGTTTTGGCACAGGAGGTGTTCCCAAAAAAAAAATCATGCAGCTTGGACCCAAGAAGAGAAGGAAATGTTTTTCCTTTGGATTTTGTCCTAGAAGTTGAACCATTTGGTCCTACTTCCCCCAGATGATGGTTTCCTCCTCCTCAAAGCGAGCCTGTGGGACATGGCTGCCCACACCCAGCTTTCGGGATCCAGGTTCCAGATTCCCTTCCTCCCCCCAGTACAATTACAACTCTCCTCACAGTAGCAGCAGGCAGTGTCTGCTCCTCACCTGGACCCCAGGAGAGGGTGTGCCCAGGAGTGTCGAACTCCGCAATGACTCTGATGCCACGCAGCCGAGCATACTCAATCACCATCTGCACATCAGCAGCTGTGTACACATGGGTCATGGCATTGAAGGCTCCCTGGGGGAAACACGGGAAATCTTGGTGCCTTGCTCAGGTGCTGAGGGAGGGATCTGCTCACTCTGGGCTGGGCGCTACGCAGTGATCAGGGTGGGTTACCTGCTTGCTGAGCTCCGGGAAGGTCCAGCTCTCATAGGGAAAAGATGGGTCATCCACAATGTGCCAGTGAAACACATTGAACTTGTTGTAAGCCATGACATCCTGGGAAGGAACAAGAACAAAGATGAACGTGGCCTGTGCCTTCTTTTACCCAGCTTGCCACAGAAAGGGGACACAGTCCCTGTGCTCCAGAAGGACAAGGCAGAGTCCCTAAATGCTCCCTGGGATCCAAGAGGGATTCAGACACCTTTCTTCAAACACACCAGCACCACAAAGAGCTGCAGAGGGCCAGTAGTGCTTCTGCTCACAATAAAATCCCTGTTCTCCCTGTAACTGAGCCAGTGGTGGAGACCTAGAAGCTTAATTCTGCTTGGGATGAACACAGACACCACCACCACCCACCTTTGCCTAATGTAGCTGGGAAAAAGTCAGCATTTTGCCTTGCCTCAGAAGCTAATCCAGATTGAAGGAATCCAAGATACCTCAGGGTTTTCTTCTCCTTATCCTATTTACAAAGGGAGTTGAGAAATCACCCAAATGAGGCAGCTGTGAGTTACACCAGGAGCAAACAGAGCCATGGGCACTGGGAAAGACCTACAGCATAGAAGCATTTTTCCATGATGCACATCTGTATATTAAGAATTGAGGTCATGCTGCCATCCCACCCCAGCCTGCTGCTTCATCTAGGGACATGCAAGCTGCTTTGTTCAAAAAGCCCAGGTTTGACAAAATCTTCCTTGATGAGATGTAGATGCAGTGGCCTACGCATTAGCCAGCTCCTAGGATCTCTGGAAAGGAGCAACACAAAAAACCCTTCCAGACCACTCAAGGTGTGTCAGCTCAGAGTTCCTCAGCTGTCACAGAGGAGGGGACCCCCAACTAAATCACCTCATCTCTGAGCACAGGCACCCTACCAGAGTTTCCAGGATGGCTTTGAGAGGCAGGTAGTGACGAGAGGTGTCCAGCAACAGTCCCCGGTGAGGGAAGCGGGGGAAATCCACAATTTCTGTCTTGTTGATGTAGTACTGCATGCAGAGAACATGAGGTAGAAGTGAGCAGGACTCCAGGCAACACAGCCATTAGCAGGAGTCACCTTTGTCCCCAGAGTTAGCAGGACAAGGAGGGGTACCCTTACTGCAAGCTAGCCAGAAAGAGCTGCAATGCTTTAGCCACTCAGAAGGCAAGGATCTGGCTGGATTCACAAATCTCTACTTGGCTCTCGGCAAGGCTGTGCTGCACTGCTGGTGCCCCCCTCATCCCAAGCATCCCAGCAATGCTCAGCCTGTCCCCACAGATGCAGGAGCATTATGGAGAGCTGACTGCCCCAGGAGTTGAGGCCAGGACTCACCATGCCATTCTCATCTCTCCCAACGAGCTGGCTGAACGTTTCCAGGCCTGCAGAAACCCACACAGAGTCACTTTCTCAGCACAGATTCCCCCAAAGGAACAGAGCTCAATTAACAAACAAGTCTATGGAAAGAGAGGGGCACAGAGAGACATCCCCATAGGCCTGGGGCAGGGAGAGTGGGAATGCCTGACAGAAAGCACACCTCACCTCTAAGAGCTCCCCAGAGGGCATCCGCAGAGAGCAGCAAGGAGCCTTCTGAGACAGACAGCTTATCTGAAACATAGCATCAGAGGGGGCAGTGCTGGCATTAGGTACCACACTCCATGACATGCTGCCACAACAGTCCCAGCTATGGGGTTGCAGCGGCACCTGGCAGAAATCTTGATACAGAACTGTACCCTTGGATCCCAGAGAACTAACTCGTGGGTTTGATTTTTTTGTTTCAAACCTCTCCTACTGCTTTATCAGCATCCTTAGGTAAGTTGCTCCCTCCCTGCCCCTGTTTCTCAGTAATACTCAGCGAGGATGCTGCCTCCCTAAAATGGTGGCTAAGTGCTGCACAGTGCTATTTTCAACTGATGGGCACAGAAACAGCCGCACTCCTGCTCCAGTCACTCCCTACTGCTCCCAACCCTGATACTCACAGCTTTCCTTGGAGTCCAGCCTGGGAAACCCATCACAGCCTGGTGTGGCAACATAGACAAGGAGCTGAGTGCAGGGCGTCCCCCAGGGTTGCTCGTTCTCTGCAAGGGACACAGACCAGACATCAAACCCATCCTGGCTCTTTTCCCTGCTTCCAGCCCACCTCCATCCCCATTGTCCAGCTAGCAACAGAGGCACAAGAGTACACGGACTTTTAACATGTGGCACAGGGGTGTTCAGCAGGGGCTTCTTTCAACATAGGTAATCAGGAGCATATGATCCTAACCTTCAGCTTGAAGATCTGCTGGGGAGGAAGCCTCCAAGGAAGACTTCACAGTGGAAGCTTAAATGCACATGCGGAAGAGGAGAGACATCAGAATATAGCCTAGCAGCAGCCCCCAAGGCTTCCTGGACACCAGCCCCTGCTCTAAGCAACGGCCACAACTACTCAGATCTTCTCCAGGGGGGGATGAAGAGCTTCACATTTCCAAACTCTCCCAGGACTGGAAAAAAAAAAAAATGAACCCAAGAGCTCTGCTACCCTACCCACACTTCTCAGAAAGGGCAAAGAAACCCTGTAAAAAAGGGTGGAGAATGAATCCA
This sequence comes from Phalacrocorax aristotelis, assembly GCF_949628215.1. Lineage (NCBI taxonomy): Eukaryota > Metazoa > Chordata > Aves > Suliformes > Phalacrocoracidae > Phalacrocorax > Phalacrocorax aristotelis. Next base: position 32,481,855 of record NC_134282.1, read on the forward strand.
AGCATACTGCAGAATTGGGCTGAGTTAGAGACCACCAAAAGGTCCCGCCCAGCACAGAAAGGCTCCTGACCAACTTCACATTCTGCAGAGCAGGTCCCAGGTGCAGCAGCTGGAAAAATGAACTCAGCCACATTCAAACCCCAAGCAGGAGCTCTGGCCACGCTTCTCTATCTGAAGGAGCACTTCCAAGGATGCAGAGACCCAAGTCCCCCCTGGAGTCGTGCAACCAACTCCAGCGGGGGGTGTTCAGCCTTCACTGAGGTGCATGGGTCTACTCACAGCAGTCTCTGGCCAAGAACAGGGATCAGCTGGCTGGGACCCTGCTAGCTGCAGCCAAGGTCCATGCCTACAGCCCCACAGCATTCCCAGGAACAGCTCAATATAATCACTGAAAAATTAGAAGCTTGGCTTTGAGTAAGGCTGGTCACAAGCTGGGCACTAAGCAGACTTCAGAGAGACCACAGCACTGTCTGCATTTCACCTGAATGCTGGCAATTGTGCTCCACAGCTTGCTGGATCCAGAAACCCAACTTCTCCATGAAGGAATGGCAAAAACTCTGCAGAGAGAAGGTAAACAGCTTGAACACAGTCCTCAGTTTTGAGATTTCCTCTCAGTTACAGGCAAGCCAGTAGCCAAGGCAACCTTACAGATGTGTGAGCTGGCACGCTTGCATGGCAAGCCCTGCTCCCTCTGCTTGGTGAGACAGCAGCTGCCCAAGGACAGCTGCTCTCAAGATAGGGGACATAGCTTCTCATTCTGTTGAGAAGCTGCAACAGAATTGGTCCCACCACCACGCACCATGTTTAGGCCTGCCCAGAGAGACGTTGCCAAATGGGGCATCCTCGACCAAGGAGCTGGCAGGCACCACCACTATCACACCTAGAAGGCAATGCAGATGGGTGCAGCAGGGATCAGTGACGCATCAACCGCAAAGGCTGAAGTTCATGGTTCAAAAGAGCATGGTGAAGGTGCAAACTGAGTGAATTACAGTCATGGACTTGACAATAAGGATGCTAATGCAGCAATTGCAGCAGGATGGCAGCAATGAGACATCAGGTATGGGACTGGTCCTGGCTTGAGCTCCATGCAGGGTCCTGGGTCTCTCCCAGACTTGTTTCAGAGATGCCCAGATTAGTAACAAGAAAGAAGGGAAGAGCAGCAAGGGAAATCCCAGTTACAGATAGGGAAAACAAATATTCTTCACCTTGAGCATGGTCAAACACTGCAGCAAGGGCTGCAGCAAAGGCTCAGTTCTCCATGTGGGAATACCACATTTTGAGCTGGACACAGAAGCTTGACCCAACTGCAAAGTTGTCTCCGACTCTTGGCTTGGCTCTCTTTTGAGCCAGGACTTGACCAAAGACCCCCATACATCCCTCCTCACTTAAACCGGTCTGTTTTCATGTTTGAAGTCCAGCATGAATGCAGAGTTCAGACATAATCTTGCCTGCTTGTTAAATTGACATAGCAGCTTTCTGAAAGAGGCAACAAATGGTTTCTATCTTATTTTCTCTATTAATAGAAACTGTTTTCTTCCATACAGGGTTTCCATTGCCTGTTATTACCAACCACCCATGGTGGGGTGAGGGGGGATGAAGGAAGGCAAAGAAGGGGAAAAAGCCCTAAAATTAAACATGTAGTTTGAGTGTCATTATGCAGGGCGTATGGAAAGCAACGAATATGAACAGAGAGCTCAATCTTGTGACTGCAAGAAGTTTCTCCAAGTGATTCAGTGGTCACATATCACCTCAGAGGAACAGGAAAACATGAATAATTATTCAGCTGCTTTAGTTCCTAGCGGCAAAAAAATAAACAAGAGGAATCTTCTCAGCTCCCAATTCAAAATTTATTTCTATTGCTACTTACAAGAGTTGAAGAAATCAAATAAGCAAAAGTATTCTTCTCAGTGTTTCAAACTTGAATTTTTCAAAGAATGATGTGCTCAAGATGAAGCCAAGTGGCTTCCAAGGCCATTATCCTTCTCCACTTTGATCAGAAGCAAGAGTTCACGCTGACATTTAAAACAGAAGCAGAGTTACTAACTCTTCTTGATGAATGAAGCATTTCATATTTCCCAGATAGCACCTCAGGCTGCTGCAGACCCACGCAGACACCAGGCATCCGTGCATGCCGGCTCCCCAGCCTGTTTACCTCTGCGAGCACAGCCAAGGAATTTCCTGCATTTCATCCCAGACATGCAACAGGTGCTACCACAAAGAAATCTGGGTGCAATAAACCATGATGATGTACTGCAAATCAAGCCCAGGCTCTCAAAGCTTTTGCCTTTCCTCATCTTAACCTACAATTTCAGGGTGAATCTAAGAGCTACTACCTCGCTTTTGCCAGAAAAGCCTTACTGCCTTGGGATGCTGAGCAGCTCACCTTATGGAAAAAGAGCAGAAAGAGGCCCCATGGCACAAATACATAGTTGCTAGAAACAGACGTGAAGCAGCAAGCCTCTCCTCAAGGTAAAGCTTCACACTGGACATGAAGAGCTGCTAGGCACACAAAGAGCCAAGACTTGCAAAAAGCACTGAGGCTGGAGTGACTGCAACACCAGCAGCAGCTCTCCCTGCGGTCACAAGAAGCAAAACTAAGTGCTGGAGAACTGAAACCTGATCTGGAGGAGATAAAAAATGAGATGAGAAAACTCTTGATAGCGAGAGCCTAAGTCCTTTAAAGAAATGCTGCACAGCTAGTGCCCACTGTGCCAAAGAGATTTCTTTTAAAACGTGCATGCTGCTGGCATTGCTCTCTACATACAAACCCAATGGTGCCCTTTGCTACGAGACTCAATTCAAGTGACCACATGACCAGCCCGCTGCCACCATCTACCCTCGCCACAAGCCCCTGCTGAAATGAAGCAAGGGGTTAAAAAGCAGGCTGCCACACAAAACCCGTGGTTTTACCCCCAAAAATAAACAAGGGTTTGGTTTTGTGGTTTGGTTGGGTTTGTTGGTTTTTTGTTTGTTCTTTTTTTTTTTTTTAAGAAGGAAGGCAGAGGTGAAAGGGTGCAGCGCCCTTCCAACAGCCCCTCGTCCCCGCCTGCGGAGGCCGCGGAGTCCCCCGCCCCGCCCGCAGCCCCCGCCCCGCCTCACCGGTCGGGCGGGCAGCGGTGAAGAGCAGTGCCCAGTACCGCTGGAAGGCCGCCTCCAGCACGGCGCAACCCGGCCCCACGGCGGAGCCGGCGGCGTAGGAGAAGCGGAAGCGGCGGGGAGGCAGCAGGCACCGGCCGCCACCCGGTGGGAAGCGCTCGGCCTGGGGCTGCGGCCACACTGCAGCCGCCGGCTCTGGCCCTAGCACCACTGCCACCGCCAGCAGCGGCAGCAGGAGCCGCAGCAACATCGCCCCCACCACCATGTCGCGCCCCGCCACCTGAGAGAGGGAGAAAGGAGAGGCGGAGGAGGCGTCAGCGCCGCCCGCCGCAGGAGGGACGCCCGCAAAATGGCAGCTCGGCCCCGCGGGGCCAGGCCCGCCTACCCCTGCGTTGCACGGCGCTATCACACGCCCTCACAGCCCCCTCAGGCGGCGGCCCACCCACCGTCACACCAAAGCCGCCGGGAGTGCCTTCAGCCAAGCAAGCGCCTCTTTACTTTTAAATAAATCCACAAACCCTTAAGGAGTGTGATTTCTTACCCAGCCCTCAAAATTTAAATCCGCTTTACCATGCTCTCTACCCCCAGGGGATGCCCTTGGGGAGTCTTCAGCAGCCTGATCTGGGGTTTGAGGAGAATATTAATGATTTAAAACACATTTCACCTGCACCACTTTCCAGCTGTGTGACTGAACATGCACATGCTTTAGATCCACCTGGGGTTTTGGCATTTTTTTGTTGGTATCATGCATTTTTATGAATAATGCTGGATGTAAATCAGACCTTGCACGGGTTTCTAGGGACATCATATAGACAGCAGGTGAAATATTTGTTGGGTTGTAAAAAAAGAAAAAAAAAGGGGTTGTTGAAAAAAGGTTTATCCCATGGTGGAGCCTTAAGCTGAAGTGTTGCAGAGATGCTCTCCACACAGGGTTTGGCTTTTGCAAGGAAACCCTCAGCCTCAGGTGAACTCTATTTTGCCTCCTCCCTCCCAGCTCTGCATTCCTCAGCAATCCCCATATCAAATAAGGACCCTTAATCCCAGGACTTACCCATCTAATTGCCAGCTCAACTCCATCAAATTATGAAAATACGGTCCTAGCCCTCCTGAGCAAGCAGTGAAGCCACTAGAAAACTCCAAGCTATCAGGAATGCTGGGAGACAAACCACAGGCATGGGGAGCAAGCAGGAAATTAAACAAATGACATTGGAGAAAGCTCAGCAAGGGAGACAGCCCCATCACACTAACTCAAGATGAAAAACCACTTTGTGTGAGCAGGACAGAACCATGGAAAGTTCTGGTGGGCAAGTCAAGGGATCGTCTCTCAGGTGACCAAAACAGGGAGAGCCAAGGGCAACAGGGAAAAAAAAAAAGGCAGTTTGAAAAAGAAACCCTAAAGGAACTTGCTGTCAAAGGTTACACAAACACCAGCACAAAGCTGGGGACTGGTAGTGAAAGGAGATGAGCCAAGAGGAGATGGGGGAGTTTCAGAAGAGCTGGGAAGGAAAGGTTTCAAAGGGATGGAAAAAGGTGCTCACCAGGGGTGAGGGAGTCCATGCGGTACCAGTGAAGGTTTTTGGGGTGTCATGGGGGTGGAGAAGTCATAGAGATGCCAGGCAGCAGGAAGGGATCACAGTTAGATTTGGGTCTAAATGGAATTGTGGAATTTTGTGAGATTAGTGAAAATAAATAGGGGATCTCAGGTGGGGGAAGGCAGGAAGAAGGCTAAAGATCACATAGATGGGGGAGCTGGGGTCCATCAGCAATGGGGGCAGAGCGAGCCAGCTATTATTACCATGAGTTCAACACCTACACAGTACTGCATCCTTCCACACCCTGTGGAGCAGCAAAGACCACCCATCCACCTAAGGGAAGGTGAGCCAGGACCTAGGATGGGCATGACATGGGCCAGGCAACAACCTTACCAGCTGGGTGCAGCCCCACAGCCAGGCAAGCAGAGCATGCTAGTGGCAGCAATGGGGCCCATCAACAGTCCAGGTGTCACAAAAAAAAAGCAAGGCACCAAGATAAGTCTAAGATCAATCTGGGAAAGCCTGAGAACAGACACACTCACAAGAATGCCCAAAAAATAAATAGCTGCCCAGACCTCAGTTTAAATAGAGCTCCTGGGGCAATGGGTCATGGGTGGAGGTCCCAGGCGAGGCTGACTGTGGCAATTAAAGTCTTGGTGCCCTCAAGCTCCAGCAATCCTGTCCTGTCCCTTGTTTTCCCTAGAGACAAGTGGCAGGATCCCAATTCAGTGCAATGACACATGCCAGGCTGCTTCTTTATGGTTCTCCTGAAGCCAGTGCCATTGCTCCAGGACGTTGGCCCTTCTCTGTCTCTGTCTGCATCACACAGCAAGAAGGCACATGGAGAAGAATGCCTATGTTCCAACCTGCATCATACCTCTGGGAAAATGGCCTCTGTCATTCTTTTTGTTCAAGTTTTCCTCAAGGCTGCTGCTGGTCTACAGGCAGCTTCAGTGGTCTTGAGCGTGGGGTTTGTTGCCTTTCCCTGTGCAAACCTCTGAAGTGCCAACTGTTGCCACTGCTTTTCTGGCAACATCGATTGGTTCCAGATTCCCTAGACTTTTCCTCAAGTAGCTTCACTGTATTAAAATTGCAAGGGAAGGAGAGTAAAAAAAAACAGGAAAAAACAACAAAAAAAAAACCCGAACCAAAACCCAAGGCAGTTTGTTGCTTTGTTGCAGCAGGCAATGTAGCAGTATCAGCAGGGCTGTGCTTCCCAGCACATGAGACTGATACATGAAAGTGCCCTGGCCTGAAGCAAATCCTTATTTCGGACCAGGGAGGGTGGTGTGTTCACTACCCTTATGTAAAGCGTTGTGATCATAGCTTTCAGTTGAAATATTCAAGCCTTTCTCTGGATTCTGTTGTTGTTGCTATTTTAGGAGACCTGATGTCTCCAGGGGATGAGTCAGAGAAGTTCATCTGTGGCTGGCTGGCATTAATCTAGACTAACAGTCTGATTCAGGAACGTAAGAAAACTGCTTAACTTTGGAGCTTGGCTGGAAGAAACTGGTAAGGCATGGAGCACCAGTAGCCAGGAAGCTGCTGATGCTCTTCCGTAGCTCTTCAGTAGACCAGCTCATGGTCTTGGAGCATATCTCTAGGGTGACATATTCCCCTGGGAATGTTGGCCTCTTCAGGCTAGTTCAGCAAGAAACAAGCAGGGAGTAAATATAGAGACACAAGGTTCAGAGTTTACCTGTCTTCCCCCCCACACCTCCTCTCGCCCTAACCTGGATCACCAGCCCCGCAGCAGGGATGTACAGGCTCAGAGGTGCTTTAGTATCATTGCATAGGGCTCAGCTGGGTGCTGAAAACATCACACTGGCCCAGCCAGGTGATGTTATTGCAGAAGTATCTGCAAACCCTTCTTGTCATCTCTTTTACTGCAAGAGCTGGAAGCCAAATTGCTGGGGGATTCTGCAGAAAACTGGGCTGCACCAGGGCTCTGCTGGATTACCTGCTTTCTACCAATAATGAATTTGGGAGAAATCCAAATTCATTGTTCTGACAGAAACTGTTATAAAAACAGGCTGGTGTCACACTTGGGCCTTTCCTGTTTGTTCACCTTCAGGGCACGAAGGTGGCCTTTGGGCTGTCAGTGCATTTCCTTGTTCCACAGCATTTTTTTAATGGTATAAACCTATTTGTTATGCTGGCTAATTCCCTGTAATGTTGGCTGCTTCTGCACTTAATCAGGAGGATGTTTTGCATAGAGATTCCTCCACTGGTGGGAAGCGTATGAGCTGGTGAACGGAGAATGGAGGAAGCAGTTCATGGAAACCTTCACAGAGTACAAGTTTTCTGTTTGTTTTGCTCTTTGAGCCAAACGTTGTCTAAGCACACTTGCTCCTGAATGAAGCCAGCTCCCAGGTCAAGGGACCTGCTGGTAGTGCAGCTGGAAAACACAGGTCATCATCTGGAAATGCCCACAACTGCCTGTAGATCTCTGACTTCAATTTTGACATCTCAGAAGCTTTCTGGCCAAAATTACTTCCTCCATTTGCTTGTTTACCTCCCCTTTTGTCCTCAGTAAAATAATTATGATATTTGGATTGCAACCGTGAGGGTTACAGCTATGCAGTTGTTGAAGCTACCTTACTTGTGGCAGTGGTCTGGGGGAAGTAACAGTCGGCACATGCTGGGTCTTTGCAGGTGTGGACCCTCCTGTTGCATATCTCCATGTTTTGGGCAGGGTATTGTTCAGCATGGTGTCACACAGGCACTGGTAGGGAGCATGCCATCTGCATGAGTTGGTGCTGATGTATCTGCTGTTCCAGCTCATGGCTGCTCCATGCCGGCAGAGCATATGCTCCACTGGAGGTGGGATGACAAGGACATATTTCCTCCTTCGGGGTGACACTGCTTTTCTCAGAGTAACTCCCCTGAAGTTTGCTGTGGACATGGGCGCACCAAGCAGTAGCAGCAGGTCACTAGCCACCTTCTGCTGTGAGCTGAGCTGGGGTCTTCTACTGAAACAAAACTGAGTGTCGTAGGAAAGCAGGCAACTCTCCCAGCTTCTCCCCCTTCTGCCAGAGATGCCTGTACCTGAGGGGGTGATGGGGCGAAGCAGTGCCTCTGAGCCCCAACACTGCAGACTCTGAGCTGGAGAGGCTGACATACCAGCACCCGTTTCATCAAGCAGAGGGGTGCTTGTGTTTAAACACCCAGCAAAAGCCAGGAGAGACGATTGGTGGATCTTTAGCATATGGACAGAGACGATCCTAAACAAAAAATGACCCTAAATCCATGTCCAGGGTATTTTCACCACCCAGATCCTTCACTAACAGCTCAACTCATGGGCAACATCCATGCTTTTGGGGCCTGAAGTAGGCTGGTGTACAGCATGCTGCTTTCAGAGCCACAAGTGCATATCCCAGTGCTTTTCAAAGCACGGATGACTCGTTCTTGTATCTCTACATTTCTCTGCATGACCACTGCTTGTCATGCTAGATGCTGCCATTGAACGGTTTAGCAGATGCATGTGGTAAATGAATTAATCGGCACAGGTGGAGTTGAGCAGAAGGAACCTCTTCAGATGGGAAAGCAAATGTAAGGGGAATGAGGCCTGGGAGATTCAGAGCAAGCAGGCAGGAGTGGGTCTTGCTGAGGAGGAATATTGCAACAGTTATGAACTTAAGAGTGGAGTTTGAGGCAAAAAGCTTGAGGTGAGATGTGCTAATCAGACTAAAGGATTTGGGTTCCTGACTCAAGCTCAGCCTGGTGATATTTGCACTATTGGTATTATTTGGAAATCCTTTTTTCCTCTGGATTATCTCCAGCCTGCACAGCTTTGGGGTGAACAAATGGTGGTGATCTGAGGGGCATCTCGGCCCATGCTTGTGGTCAAGGTTGTTAACGGCTGTGCAGGCAGACAAAATCAAACCTGAGGCATAAAGAAATCTCCTGGGTTTCCTTTCTCGCAGTGCAGGAGCTCCACGTGCCTCAGGTGGAGGATGAGAAGGGCTTTTTCTGGAGATCCTGCCTGCTCAAGAAGCAGTGGAGCAGGAGGGAGGCTGGGTGAGATGGGAGGTTTACCCCAAATCCGCGGGTGAACCCTCCAGGGCAGGAGCCCAGGGGCGGTTGTGGTGTGGGGCACCAGGACTTTTTGCAGCATTTTGGTATAGCGAAGTGGTGCTCATCATGGGGAGATGCTGTGAGTTATTGCGGAGGCTGACTATTTGTGGCTGCCATCCCCAGCTGCTCTCAGTCACAGCTGCCGGGCTGAGCTGGAATCAGTCAGAGGCCGTGGACGCACAGTGACAAACTCCTTCTGCACAGATGCCCCATTCCTGTAAATCCCAGAAGCGGTGCTTAACTTCATGGAGCAAGGTGATTGCAATACAGTCTTTTATTCTTACTAGAATAGTTACTAGAATCACTTGGGTAATTAAGCTCTTGCAAGAATAAAATGAAAAAGCACCAGGTGCCTATGGAGGTCTAAATAATTTTTCAGAGTGGGTAGAATAGCAGTTCTCAGCTTTTCTCAGTAGCTGGAGTCCTAAAATTTCCAGAGGCAGCACAGATTCCCTTGGGATGAGCTGAAAGCAGCAGCCCTGCTTTTCTCAGGTACGTTTAGCTGACCATCTACAAGGTGGGTATCCAGGGCTCCCCATGTGACTGTTGGGTCAGAAACTTCATAATGAAAGGAAGACCTTTAGCAAGCGGCATGGCTAAAATTTCAGACCAAAGAATATTTTTGAGAAGTTTTAACGGAGGAGTAACTGGCAGCTAAGCACTGATTCTTGTCTTGCAATGGGAAAAGATAATGCTGAGAGTGTAGGATCCTCCTACACTCCCGTGTCTGCAGGGCGGAACGGGCAAGATCCCATCATGGTTTATGTGTGTTTATTACTGGGATTATACGAGAAAGGGAAACAGCCAAGTGCCCAAGGAGGTTTAAATGTGTTTCCAAATGGCTGTGCTCTGTGCTTCTGGAGGGTGGCTCTTCCCCTTGGCTTTAGCTCATCCAGCAGGGCTCTGTGGGAGGCTCCGGGCTCGGGAGCTCTGCAGCCTCGGCAGGGGCCAGGAGAGGGCAGCGGGGAGGCGCTCGAATGCCCGCGGCGCGATGCCGGGGGAGAGCCGGGGAACTGCCGATCCCTGCCCGTGCCCCGGGGCCGGCGGGGAAAAACAGGTTACCGAACACTCTACTAACCTGGGCCCGGCGGGAAAGGTTGGACCGAGTTTTGTGTCCAAGTGCAGGCTCTGGGAAGCTGCAAAGCTCTGATAAAGCAAAACCCTGCAGCCCGTTTGATGCCTGTCTTGGCTCCTTGGGGTCTGGCAGGCAGATCTGTGGCCCCACACCTCTTCACATGTTGGCAAGAAGCTGGGCATGTCACCAGTTGGGCAGGATGGTGCTAGCACAGAGCAGCAGGGGGTGACACATGGTCCCCCTCCGGGACAAAGCATTGGCCAAGGACTTGGGGTGACCAACTGAGCCCCCTGAAGCTTGACATGGGCAATGGGACCAGCCTGGCAAACAAACATCCAGCTGGTGAGTCTGGAGCTGAACAAAGCTGGGGCTATTTATATTTATGTAGGGCAGGATGATTAATGCCCAGGCCTTACTGCCAAATAAGTAGGGTAATTAGGGAATTGGCTTTATTTACTAGGTAGCTTGGCGTGAGGCAACGTGCAAGCCCGGCCCATGTCCCCTTGCACTGCTCCTGACCTGGGCAGAGCTTGGTGACCACAGGCCATCCCTGGCCGTGTGACAGGGATGGCTTTGCATGACGACTGTTTGGGGAGGACAGCAGGCAGCTGCAACTGTAGCAAGCTCAGTGGAAGCGGCTGTAATTCTATGAAACACAGGAGCTGATTTTTGGAGCTGCTTGTGTATGTGGAGATGCAGACTGGTATCCAGAGAGGTTTCGAGAAGCATCTACCCAGGACATCGGACACTTAATTTGCTTGGACCCCCAAGGGCACCTGCCTGTGGCACTCTGAACTTAAACCCTTGTTGCTGTGGCCATCATTACACTTCCTGTGCTCTAGCAGAAAATAAATGTCCGTTTAGAGGCAGCTTCTAATTTTCTGACTGTTTCACAAGGTATTTGTATTGAAACAGGATCAGGAAGCAGGATCCCGCTGCACTGGGTGCTGGCTGAACACAAAGTGCTGTGGTGACTCCTGCCCCAGAGAGCTGACAAAACTCATCACACCTATGCCACATACCACCAGGCTGACTCTCCCCCCTCCCCTCCGGGCGCGGGGGCATCCTCATCCAGTGGAGCAGGTGAAGAATGTCACCACATCAGAACCACCCTACTTCACCTGGGGAAGAAACAATTCCCTGGGGTGTGAGGAAGTGGAGGATTAGCGTGGGTGGAGAAGGTGGCCCTGGAGCCCTTGTTGGGCTGTGCCAGCATCTTGCATCCCTGGTGAACAGCAGTGGAGGGTATCAGCTGGCTCTCCTCTGGGCTGGGCTGCAGCCTTGTTTCCAAGCCAACCGGAGTCCCTTGTGCTCCCCAAATGGCTGCAAACAATAAGCCTGGCTCACCTCCCCTGTACAAGGCCAAGGCTGATGCTGGAAGCAGAGCTGGCCTGGCTGTGCTGCTGCGATGGCAGGGAAAGCTGAGGCAGAGGGTGCTCAGCTCCTGCAGCACCCCAATGTCTGCCCTGCTCGTTGCTCAGTGGCCAAGTGAGAGGCCCTGGCAGGGATGACGCCAGCTGGGAATGGCAATGGCTCCATGTCCCTGGCCTGCCCATAGTGCTTGCTGCCGGCAGGCTTGGCCCCAGCCATCTGCAGAAGGGAGACGGGTCTGTCCCTGGTCCAGCAATTAAGCTGCTCCTGTATATTCTTGCCCCCTGCAAAATGCCAAATTAACAGAGAAGAATGGGAATCAAGCACAGCACCACTGTCAAAACCTGGGTATTATTACCTCTGCTGGCCACGAGGCAAAGCCAGAACTCAGAGATGTCCCCTGGCGCAGTCGAGGTCCCCATCAGGGATGGCACGCACATGATTATCCCATGATTTCACATGGACTTCTGCCTGGAGGGTCTCAGTGCCATTTTAGTCTGATTTTGAGGCAGAACAACCTATTTTCCCCTCACGTTTCCCTCACAAGTCGCTCCCTATGGGTGCTACACCACTCTTTACCTAATGGTGCTGCCGAGGGTCTTCCCACCGGGACACCTCAGAAGGGCTCCGCGCCTCTGCCTCCACCACACGTCCCCGCCACCCCGCAGCGCCCAGACCTGGGTCTGGTAGCGGGGGGAAGCCAGGGGAACTGCCCCGCACCAGTCCACCCGCCCCACTCACGATGGCGGCGCGCCACACTCAAGATGGCGCCGTCAGGGTGAGAGGGGGTGTGTGTAAGAGGGAGCGGTGCGGCGAGCACTCAAGATGGCTCCCAGCGCGGCGAACATGGAGATGGCGGCCGCCGCGCAGGCGCGGCGCCGCGCGTCACGCGCCGCGGCTTGACGTACCGTGACGTGCCGTGCGTGCGCGGCGCGCGGTGACGGAGCGGGTCGGCCGCGTCCCTTTGTTGGCGGCGGCGGCTAAGGCTGAGGCGCGGCGGAGCCGGGAACGGGCCGGGGCGGTGGGGCTTGGGGAGGGGGAGGCTGCGGGAGCCGCCGCCGTTTCTTCACCGCCTCGCCATGGACTCGGACGAGGGTTACAACTACGAGTTCGACGAGGACGAGGAGTGCAGCGAGGACAGCGGCGCGGAGGAGGACGAGGAGGACGAGGAGGAGGACGAACCCGACGATAACCTGGACCTGGGCGAGGTGGAGCTGGTGGAGCCCGGGCTACGCGTCGGCGGAGAACGCGACGGGCTGTTGGGCGGTGAAACGGGAGGGCTGGGCCCCGGCGGCGGTGGCGGTGGAGGCGGCCTGGGCGGCGGGCCGGGCCCCGGAGGCGGCGGCGGCCCTGAGCAGGAGGAGGATTATCGCTACGAGGTGCTGACGGCCGAGCAGATCCTGCAGCACATGGTGGAGTGTATCCGCGAGGTCAACGAGGTCATCCAGGTGCGACCCCCCGCGCAGCGGGACCGGCACCGGGCGAGGGGGGTCGGGGGGAGGCGGTACTGACCTCGCCGCCGACGGGACTTGTTGAGGGGCGCCGGGCCCGGCCCTCCCACCGCCCACGTCCCCCAGCACACGCTCCGAGGGCACCCCCTTCCTTCCCCCCCCCCCCCCCCCCACGGCGAGGGGCCCCGCTCGGTACCCCCTTCCTTCCCCCCCCACGGCGAGGGGCCCCGCTCGGTACCCCCCTTCCTTCCCCCCCCACGGCGAGGAGCCCCGCTCGGTACCCCCTTCCTTCCCCCCCACGGCGAGGGGCCCCGCTCGGTACCCCCTTCCTTCCCCCCCGGGGGTGCCTCTTGGGGCAGGCCAGGAGCTCGCTTCCTGCTGCGGAAGCGTCGGGAACGAGGGCCGTGGTTTTAAATGGGCTCGTCTTTGTGCGGTTTGCAGCCGGTAGGCTGTAATCCGTGTTTTGCCCTTTCTCACTCTCTCCGTCTTCACGCTGGCTAGGGGGTTGAGCCCCTACAGTGCCTCCGGTACCCCGATGAGTCGATGGCAAGCTCTGGAATTTGAGGAGAGGCAGCCAGGCACCGCTCTTGTTTTTGTTGCCTTCTCCCTTCCCTTCCCCCAGCCACATACAACCGCGATCCTGCTCATGGGGTTGAACTCTGTCGTGTTTATTTCCAGCATAGACCAGGAGGTATATGGTCAATCGCTTCAAAACGATAACTTTTTCACCTCTGGTTTTTAAGCTCACTGCTTTAAAATTGAGATCGAGTTCAAAAATAACACTTACTGTCCTCAGATGAAAATATCTGAGTCGTCTTACCTGTTGGCTCTTGAGCTTTTGGAAAAAAAAAAAATCAAGCTACTGAAAGTACTCAGCATCCCTTTCCTAACGTTTATGGCAAGGTTTTGCTCCAGCTCATCATAAAGTTTCTGATGCCATTCACTTTTTCTGCAGGTGACCAGAGTGCTTGGGTTTTCTTTTGTTCCCATTTACGTGATATTATTTGGAGTTATAGCGAGTAAATAAGAAATGCTTCTACTTTTCCAGAATGCAAACAGGAATAGTGTGAGAAGCTGAAATCTATAGATATTAAATATTGAAGGACACAGTGACCAGAAAGCAGTTGTTTTGCTAGTTGTATGTACATCCAGTGTTGGTAAATCCATTTAAATACAAGATGCTTCAGTGAATGCTTTTGCACAACTATTCTGTGCTCTACAGCAGCTAAAACAGCATTTTAAAACTGCTATTATATGTGCTATAAATCCACCATAGCTTATATGGACCTTGATGCAAACAACTGTTCAAGTATTTGCTTACTAAATTATTAAATGGCATTTGTTAAGTAAAAATGAAGTTTATAACTTTAATAATAGTACTGTACATGTAAAGCTGAATAAAGCAGTCTGTCCAGATTAGCTGATGATCCTGCAGTTAAAGATCTCATGGCTAAGTATGGGTATTTCTTTGCTTCCGGTTGTTGATTGTAATATAGGGAGGGAAACAAATGGCAAGGAGACTTGCAAACAATTGGTAACTTAAAATTTTAACTCTTTGAAATAGCTATTAAAATGGTGAGTCTGTATTTAATGACTAAGACTGCGAAAATCATGACCCGTGCTGATTGTATTGAACAGGTTCTACCATTTGTCCTGTCTTTGCATAAGCAAAGTGGTGGAAAAGTTCCTGCCAGTGAGGAGTAGTGAGTATTACTGCTTGTACATTTTCCAGACCTAGCCAGTATGGTGAATTCACTTATGTCCTTCATGAACTGATTTCTTAAGCAAGGTCCTGGTTTCTGGTCTGTGGGGTTTTCCCCCTCTTATACCGCCCTTGAGCCATATGAGCTTGACCTCAGAGTTGCAGAACTAGTGGAGAGAAGTCGATATAATTAGAGACCCTGTTCCAGCTCATGTACCTGGGGTGGTGGTGGGAGGCCTGACCCTGCGATGGACTGGGCAGCGCTGGGCTCCGCAGAAGCCTTGCAAACCACCCACACATAACTGCTGTGGCTGCTGCTTATGCTTTAGTTACTTGTGTTAGGTTTGCAGTAGTTATTCCTGGTTTAACAGAGCAGGGTGCAGAATGCCAATTTGTTTAGAATGTCATGGGTAAACTCAGGACCTAAAATCGGCTTAAGCCCTGGAATGTATCAGAAGGGAGTAGAAAAATACTTGGTTGCTCTGAATTGCTTTTGAATGCAGGCTGACTGCCATTAGATTGCTAGTCTGTTCAGAGGTAAGTGAGCAAAATTCATTTGATGCTTCAGTATTTGCTTATCCTTGCTTCTGTTGCTGGTTGTGAAATCTTCCAGGGCTCCATTCTGTTTATTTCCTTGCTTTTGGCACTCAACCAGGATTGCTGCTGCTGCTTTTCTGGTTCACTGAACCTTTTCTGGAGTCACATTGGCTTAGGGTCCTGCTGCGGATCCTCAGTTGCAGTGCTGTGATTCACTTGTTCCTATCGAGTACTGCATGGCTTAGGTGTCTGTTATCTACATTGGGTTCTTGGTCTTGAATAATGAGGTTATGTTTTGTAGTGGGGAACAAATGTAGGGAACTTACTTGTTCAAGTGAGGATGTAATGCAGAGCTATCCCATACCCGAAAACTTCAGCTGTAGGTCTTGTGCCCTCTAATCAGTGAAGGTGCTGATTTCTTCTGATCAGCAGTAGTGTCTAAATAGCATTTTGTTGTGCTGTTGATCATCTTTGCAGCTGCAGTGAAAGGAAGAGGTGTCAGTGAGCCATGAAGTATCTGCAAGGGGGGATCTGAGTCATGGTAGGTATAGCTGTCTGTGTTCAATGGCCTTTGTTCATATTAAAACACTGCATTTGAACAGTTTAGCTGATAGTACTGCTAGCTGAAGGGACTGAATTAAATTTGTTCTCCCATTGTTTAGTTATTTCCAAATAATGGTAAATTTACTGCTTACGGAGCCTGTGATTCGCGCATCAGTGTGTGATGGGCTCCTGAAGGTAGCTGCACACTGCCAAGGTGTTACCTTTTTATTGCTTGGCCTTCTAAGACCACTGAACTTGCAGTGAACTAGGGTGGTTTCAGAATGACTGAAATATTCAGGATATTTTGCATTTGCTCTTTCTTGTCTGAGTATAAGTGGGATTTCAGGTATTTAATGATGATTTTTGCACAGTACTTGGCATTTATGCTTATCTGATTTGACTCCATGTGTCGCACAACAAGAATTCCCCTTCCTCTCTGAATGCAAAAATAGGGGTGTGAATAAGCCCGTTAACCTTTTGCTGTTGATAGGCTGAGGCTTTTAAACCCCACCTCAGATCACAGAATTGCTTCCATTATATCACTGTGATTACATGCAGTAGGGTGTCATTTGACATGTTATTCTAAATTTTAGTTGTCAAAGTAAGCAGGCGGATTTCTGGTGGTTTTCCAACCACTGGCAGAATAACTTACTGAACAACTGTAAAAACCTAGACATAGAGGTGGTGTTGAACAAAAGGCTTTCTTCCCTCACAGGCGTCTTCCCACAGTTGAACGTCTTCACCATATTCTTCTCTTTGAACTTTCATCCAAATAATTTTCTGCCATCATTAACATGATTTTTAATACCAGATTTCTATTTTCATGTTTGCTGTTCATTTTCAGAAAATCTACTTGAAAAATGTTTAGAATAGCATATTTATTTCTACTCTGAATAGAGCACATGATCTGTGTCTCTGTCATCTTGTTTGGCCCAGTGTTCCCCTTGCCTTGCTGCAAGCTTGTGCAAGTTCAGTATTTCTGAGGGGGGTTCATTTCCCCTTTTTGGTCACCATTATCTGGAGCATTCCAATGACATCATTGTGACGTCACTGACCCTATTCATTCTTTCTGGGCTTTGTAATGGTGAGGTGTTGAAAATACCGGGATGAAGCTCCGAGGTGGCTGATGTTTTAAACAAAGCACAGAAAAGGCAGTTGAGTTTTTTTCTTCCCACACCCTGCAGCAGGGAGAGGGATCCTGGATGCGGCCAGGTGTTGTGCCTAACCCACCATGTGGCTGTAAGCATGTCAAGCTTCAAACCGGGCCTTTCTCTGGAAGGAGGTAGCATCACTGGATCCAACAAAAATTAGGCTAGCTCAAAAACACCTTTTGTCTTTACTGTAGCCTTTAAAATGAGGTTCTTCAGAGCAGAACAGGTAATGTGTAATGTCAGGGCATTTTTGTACTGAGTGTTGGTTTCTCATTTGGCTGACAAAGCTGGGTGACTTCTTTGGGAGTGAGGTCAGGTCCTTACTGGGTACAAACTTTGCTGTTAAAATAAGCCAAAACCCCAGGCCACTCCTAAGTTACAATGCTGTATTTGTTAAATTTGTTGAGGGGCAGCTTTTTCAAGAGCCCAGCAGAGTTGGGGTGGTGCAGATATCCCCAGAATGCTGTGGCTCTGTGGTTAAATAGAGCTCTGTTACAGCAAGCGCGAACCCATTGTTGCTTGGCAAAAGGGGTCTTATTAAACACTGGCTTTACTTGCTTGGACAAAATGTACTGATTTCCAGTTGTAACTTAGGAAACTTCCCTGGTGCTGGTGTAATTCAGTGCTATGGGCAGTATGTTCCAAATATGTTGTCCAAAATAGGAATGACTTGCCAGTGAGCAACAGGAATTGCTGCCGTCGTACTGGGTCATGCTTAAAACTGTATTTAATGTTACAGATGACATCTTGAAAACTCAGAGTACTTGAAGCTGCTTGACAAGCATTAGGTAGGAGTCTGTGGGTGGAAGCAATTCAGGCTGATGCATCTTGCATTTGGGTCCGCTTGCACTGCCTGTACAAGGTGAATTTGCAAACCTCCTACTTATCTTATTGTGTGGTTAGTTATTTGATAATAAAATTCTTGTTGGGGCCATAAATATTATGATGCTGGAAGAAGATGCTTAGTTAAACTCTGTTTGTGTCACGTGGCATTTATAAGGTGTTTCATTATAGTAGGAATGCATTTAACATTTCCAAGGAACAGAGTAAACTTCATTGTCACAAAGCATTCCTGAAATCTGGTACAAGCAATTACTGCAAAACTTTTGGAAATGACATGGTTCCTTGGCTGCCAAGACATGTAATTCTGAATATAATAGAATGTTTTTTTTAGAATGATCTTAAATTTCAGTGTTACCAGGTAGAAAAGTCTTGTTTTATCTGTTAAGTCTCCAGAGTAATTTAAACTTTGTACTTAAATGACCCATTTGCTTTAGATTCCTGTTTCTGCTAGGCCAAATGTAAATCTCATTGCTGGCAATGAGTTAAAAAAAATGCTGGTTTCTTTTGTCTCAATGTGATTTTGTGAAAATCACAACAAGGCAGCCTTCTCTCAGGGGTCTTGTGGATGCAGATGGGGCTTGAGCGTATTGGCCATGTTTTCAAAGTGAAACTGAAAACACTTTTTTAGCTGCTCTTAAACATTTGGTTCTAAAAGCAAGAAATTAACAGTCAATACAGTTATTGTTAATCCCTGTGGGTTTGATTTTAGTGAGCAGAATCATACTTGCATGCAAAGTAGAAGTGTTATTTCTGCTATAAATTGGAAACTGGTGTGCCTTGGAGAAGTCTTAATTGAGACTGCAGCATTTGTGGCCCTTGATGTGAAACAATAGCTGTTTCTGGGTGTTAGCCATAGTTTCAGTTATGCTTCTTATGCTTTTATACTTATCCCAAGCTCTGACTCCTTAGTTTTAGCCTTGCATGAGTTAAAGTTCATAATGGGAAGTAAAAAACAAACCTGTGATGCTCTTTGTGTTCCTGTGATATGATATGGAAGTACAGGGCAGTCCTGTGTCTATTCAAAAATAGTTCACATTTCTTGCTTAGTGCTGTTTTGGCAAGCAATCTTAAATTCAGGAGCACAGAATTTCAGTTTGACAGTATCTGCCTCTTGCGATTAAAACTGAGACCTGGAAGACTTCAATGTTTGTTCAAAGTGATGCTGTTAACTCGTAAATTAAAAGTTGCTTCCGGTACAGCATCTCCCCAGGTGTCCTTGCCACCTGTTGAATTGTTTTCAGTTTTTTTATTTCAAAAATTGTCTCTCTTCCCCTTTGTTCTATGAATGAGAGAAAGTAAACAAGAATGTGGTTCTGTTGTTGGGTGTCAGATGTAATAGAGCCATTTAAGGAAGTGAGTGTTGATCTCCAAGGTGTGCATGTATTATAATAATGAGTCAAGGTTTTTATGCAGAAATAATTTCTAGGAGCCTTTTCCATCTGGAGAATGTACCTGCTTATTCCTCTGCTTAGGAAAGACAATCTTGAATGAGAACTGGGAAAAGAATCCAGAATTTGTCAGGAGAGCTGTGACTTGCCATGGGAAGTAACTATGAAGGCTGAAAGTCCTCTCCATGTAGTTCAGTCTGTAACTTACCTGCTCAGGGTCATGCTTCCAGTCTTCTGGACTTCTATTACTTTATGAGCTATGGGATCTAAAATTATTGCAAGTTGATGTGTTTTCTTGTTTGTGGCTGGCTCTGCTGTATTATTGGCAGCTGTAAAGAATGTTTGGAGGCTTTTATGTGTATATAGGCATATAATGCTGCTAGATTTCATGAAGTCATTCAGTAGCTTCTGTGTTTGCAAGAGAATTGCAGCCTCGTTTATTGTCAAACATTCGTGGAGGGTTCGTAGCTACCCAGTAATGCCAAATGGTGCATTTGAGTGCGGCCCAGAATACAGATGCCTGCATGTTAGAGGACTGCTGGGATCGCATGGGATGTTGGTGCAGAAGGATCCAGCCTGATGAGGAAGTGATGGACTCTGCTTGAGCTGGAGGAAAAAGTTTTCTTTTAATTTGATAATGGCAATTCTGCTAATGTTTAAATGTCTTTGCCATCCCACGTGTTTGCTGTTGGGAATGTTGAAAACCTTGAGTTGTTCTGGCCTCCATTTGATTCCTTAGCTTGCTATTAGCTTTTGATCTTGAGCTGTGATGGGAAATACTGTTTAAATAAATGCTTGGAAAACTGCTATTCAAGGCTTCCTCAGTAGTTGAGTTTCACATGCCACTTATTTTGGTAGTCTTCGTACTTCACAAGTCAGTGCCTTTTTAGAATTTAAAATGTCCATAGAACTACAGACACTCTTTCAAAAGAGGTCCCTTGTTTACAAGGCATAGTAATGCTGAGTAATTATTTTTGGTATTCAGAGTAGTTCACTGTGGGACTGTTTGAACCACTGTATGTATGTGACGCTCAAATACAACTATCTGCAACAAGTCATTTGCCTGTTTTTAGAGACTGAGAAATGTCATGAATAATTTTGCCAAATGTCATGAATAATTTCAGATTCCAAGTCTTATGTAGATAATTTCAATGGTATCTCAATCACTTGGAAAAAGGAAGAAGCTGATAAGCCATTTAAATACCTTTTAAAATACTTTGCTGCTTCCCGTTGTAGCTTAGCTGCCTGGTTTTGGACGTGTTGGCTTGCTTTGTGCAACTGCCTTGGCAATCGTGATGCCTTTTGGCAGTGTTAATGGTCTTGCCAGCTGTTTTGGGCAGCATTTG
Organism: Phalacrocorax aristotelis; assembly: GCF_949628215.1. Taxonomy (NCBI): domain Eukaryota; kingdom Metazoa; phylum Chordata; class Aves; order Suliformes; family Phalacrocoracidae; genus Phalacrocorax; species Phalacrocorax aristotelis. The sequence continues at coordinate 32,501,967 of NC_134282.1, forward strand.
GGAGCTGATGGGAGAGCTAGTAGGCACTACCACTGTCCAGAAAGGAAAAAAACCATCTGAAAAGATGGGCTTAGGAGGGACATGTGTATCCCTTTGGTGTCCTCCCTTTGGACAAGTGTGGAGCTCAGACAGCTCAAGCGTCAAGCGCTACTTCTCTGTGACTGTGTTATGGACTATGCCTCTCCTTGTTGGCAGACTCTGGCATGACTGTGTGATGGGAAAAGGTTGTAGTCCTCTGCGGATATATTGGGGTGAGGAACCAAATACTGCTGCTGGGGACAGGGGAACAACTGAGAGCCCTGTGAGCAGGTGGTTCTTGGCCATAACCTAGGAGTAACTAGGCAGTAGCCTATGTACCTACCTAAAACTTGGCTTCTTGTCCTTTTCCTGAGCTACTGGTGGTTTCTAGCTGGTGCCCACTCACACTGGTCTCAAGTTCCTTCCTTCCAACCTTTTTTTGAGCGTTCTTGTTTTTGCATCTTCCTCAGCTAAAACTTTTACCTCCCAGAGCACCATGTGGCACATTTCATTTCCAGGGATGAGCAGTGCAAGGATCCTGTCTTGGCCATCTGCTTCAAAAATAGGTCTTCTGGGAAAGTACTTGTGGCTGAAACATAAGTGTGAAAGAGAAAAGGGTTTTCTTATGACTTACTCGATTCTTTGCCTGACTTCCTGGTCTGAGGCACCCTCCATGCTCTGGGACACCATGAAGGTGGCTTTTCACATGGGAGGGTGCATGTTAGTTCACAAAAGCTCAAGCTGTGATTTGTGATTTGAGGAATTTGGGAGCTGGAGGGAGATAATCCCCAACACTGGAAATTAAAAGCTTGGATATTTGTTTATTGGCTTTACAGCCCTTCAGAAAAACTGTCCGTGCTTGATGGTGTCATGTGTTACCTCGCCAGATGACGGATGCAGACTCTAAACTCTACTGTTTTGTAGCAGATAAGCAGGATAGACTAGGATCCTACTCAGAAGGATTCTGCCTGTGCACAGTTCTTTAACTGCACACTGAAAATGTAGAACCAGAAGAATCTGTGTCATTGCACCTGAAAATAGTCAACTGGTAAAATAACTGACTTCTTTGGGTGTTAGTTCAAAGAATTTTTTTCACGTTAATGACTGCCTATTCCTTGTAAGGAGAGGGCGTGAAGAGACCTTCTTCCAAGACATAGAAATAAAAAATTTAAGTGGTTCTGAAAGCTTCCGCTTCCTGCCTGGTATTAGTGAGCTAGGTCAACCTCCAAAGGAGTGTGTTGAGTAAGCCACTTGAGTGTACTACTCTGACAAGGTGCATTTGACCTGTTTACTTTAGCAAAACTTTTTCAGAGCCACAGAGGATGTAGCTGGTATTTGAACAAGTCCATTATATAAAAATCATGGCAGGACATACTTGATGTTCCATTCTTTGCTGCTTCGATGTGTATGTGGAAACTGGTGAAACAGTTACTGTATAGTGAAGTACTTCACTCTGGCTAGCTTCCTTTTAAGGTTTTTCTTTGGTTTTGTGAGCTAAGACAGTATGGGCTGTTCTTTGTAGGTTCCCATTGCTGTTTGGCTTGAAACATCAACACACTTAAACTATTCTGGTGCTTTGAGCTTCTTTGGGTATCTAATACACCAAACAATGCTTTTTGAGGTACAGAGGTTTATAGATGTGTACCAGCAACTTGAAATAGGGACAACGTTACATGTGTATTGCTCTTGGCTTAGGCAGTTCCCATTCCCTCTCTGCATGGGTAGAGCTGTTTGCAGGGCCAAATAATGAATGGGATCAGTGAACTTTCTGATTAAATGTGCCTCTTCCCTGCTCTTATCAGTCAGCCCACTGTTTGACCCTGTGAGTAGCTGCTTTGCTCCATTTGCCAGAAGTGATGGTAGTTGAATCGCTCAAACCTGTGCTGTCAGCAAGACATGCATGTGTGTCTACAGCTGAACACAATGTTTTTTTTGTGGCCTGTTTTGTATGCACGTGTAATTATAGGTGCCTATTTAACTTCTGAAAGAATTCTGGATAGTTTTGAAAAACTTCGATCCCCTCTGCAGCTGATAACTTTGGATTGCATGTGTTCTTGTGTAACAAAATACAAATGCAATCAGCATTCTTTTGGCAGAAATGCGGGGAGGGATTGGGGGAAAACAGGAGAATTCACATGAATAAACAGTCTGCCTTGCAGTGTGCTTTCCTGTGTGGGGAGAATAACTCAAGAATAATTTAACTCTTAATACTCTACACCCTGGTCAGGCTCAGGGATCTGAGGAATAGGGAGATGGAAATAAGGAGGTTTGGAAAGAAGAGTTGAGGATCTCGATGGGGTAACCAAAGGAGAAACCTCCCAAGGCCTGACAAGGTTAGACTCCAGAATAGGTGCTCAGAAGTGAAAAAGCTTGGCTGATCAGTGTGTTTTAAAATGAGGCCAAACAGCAGCTTTTTACTAAAACGATAGGAAGAAGAACACTCCAACATCTTGTTAGTGGCTTCATTTCTTTTCTGGGAGCTCCTAACCATAAGTACTTGTGTTAAAGTCAAGAGTGACAGTTTTCATTCTGGGATCATTTATTCAGGTGTAGAGGAATGCAATAGATGCAATTAATGTGAAATTTGTTTTTTGGATGAAGTGGAATGTCTCTGGTGTAAAATCCCACCTAGTATGTGTACAGGAAGATAAAGTAACAATTTCTAAATACTCTGAAGATTTGATGAACAAATGTGTCTGACATTTTTGTTTTGGTAGTTATACTTTGACTGAAAGGCTAACTATCTGAGCAAATTGACGTATTATTCTTTGATTTATATATATTTTATATATGCATTAGTATGTTCTGTAATAACCCTTCTCTTTATTTTACTTGGTAAAATGATGTGTTAGAAACTTCCTTATTTGAAAGAACTGAAATTAATACTTAAAAACGTACTCTGCTGTATTATGTTGGATGATGATAGCTGATAGTAAATGCAGGTGTAGTTCTGTATGAAAGCAAAGATGAATAATGTGATACTGTCATTGGACTACTGCCATTTAGAAATGTCAGATACTTTGCCTTCAGTTGGGAATTCTGTATTGGTGTTCTGGAAAGGAGTTTAGAGATTGTGTAGAAACTGGTAAATGCTTGCTTCTTGTCTTGCTTTCTTAATTTCTGAATCTCATCTACTTTGTGTCGTTAATCCACTCTGGGGGTTACTGTATGGGAACTAGGTTTGTGTATCTGATGCTTTTTTTTTAGCTGGGATGATAGTTTGTAGGAGGGGAGAAGAGTGCAGAGACTTGGAGCTGTCTTTAGGGATGGCTGGTACTGAAACTATCTGGAGGGAGGGTGCTTGGAGATGTTTGGGATATGTCATCCTCATGTATTACAGTGTAATTCTCCTGACTGGTGTCTTGCTGTCGCTTGCCAGGTTATCTGGTTTGGAAGAGGCTGGGTGCCAGCCTTTTCAGTGCACTTAATTATGCTAATGACTGGCAGATAATTATTCATATTGCTATCCTTCACATCTTTTGTAAAGTGGGACTGATTAGGTGGGTTTTTTCTCTTGCAGAAGCCCAGTGTCTGATGACAGATATTACTATCTTAATGGGAAAGGAACAAGGGATATCCTTGTCAGGTAGTGCACAATCCATCAAATACAAAATAGCACATCCAGGTTTGTTTCCTGTTCCCTACTGAAAAGGAGATGATGCAGGTGCTTTGCAGGGTCTGCACATAGTTTCTGGTTTAACTCAACTGATTTAGAAACACTTCTGATTAAACAAGTGCAAGTTTGTATAGAGGCAAAGCTTCAAAGCCCTTAAATGAGAAAATGGTAAAGAAGTTGGAGGCTTCCTATTCTCCCCAAATGCTGTATGACTTGATTTTGTTATTTCTGTTTTGAATCCCAACAGAGTATTTTGTCTTAACTTGAGGGAGCTCAGGTAGTTGGTTAAAAATACCTGCAGCAGTTATAGACTGCAGGTACAATTTTAGGTATGTCTTGTTAAAGGATAGGAACGAGACCAAACAAGAATAGCTACAGTCTTCATGCCTCTGGGACATCCATTCTTCAAAGGGGACTCTGTAGAGTCCTCGGAGGAAAACATTTTTGGGTATAAACAGGCAAAATTACTTCTTGTAGCGTAAATCCCGGCTCATAAAATAAGATGTTGCCAGGGTTCTGTTTTGCTGGCTATAAAACCAAGTAAGACTAAATGAGCGGGGTATGGTAAATAAACTGCAAAGTCATCATTAAAAAATGGTCTGAGCTAGAAGAGGCTTGTTGGGGAAAAGGATGCTGGCAGGTTTTCCTAGTGCAGATGCAGCTTCTGCCAGTAGAAAAAAAGTGCTTTTGCAGGTATTGCTGCTGTTGTGCAGGGAAATGATATAAGCTATAACCACATCTGCTCTGGGGCTTTTGCCAATGTGAAGATGTTGCCAAAGATTGCATCCCCAAGACACTGCTGTATTGGCAATGATTTCCTGGGCCTATCTAGTTTGAAAGTGTTAAGACAGCTACATTTTTTTTCTTCCTTGATGGAGGGTTGTAGACTAAGGCATAGGCATCACTGAGGTAGATTTACTGCCCATTTGTCAAGGTGACATCATGTGTGTACAAAGCATATTTTACCAGTAAATACTTCAAAGGGTTAAGCTCTTCCTGTTTTGTATTGCATTGCAATTTGGCAAGAAGTCTATCTCTGTTGAATGATGCAGAGACGATAATGGGCAAGGCCTGCTGTTGGAAAATGGAAAGTGGTGGTAAGAACTGGGATCCAGTTGGGGAGCTGGATTGGTAAATGGGGATGTTAATTAAATCCACACTGAATGGTGACTGACTGCTGTGGTGTGGTGCACCCAAGTGCTCTGTTTAGCCAGGTATGTACAACAGTAAACAAGCTTAGGGCCTTTGTGTGGTGACGGGGAGATGAAGTCACCCCAAGGGAGGTGTTTTTTTTCTTTCCTAAAGTTTTACATAGTGTGTTGCTGCTTTGGTGAGCGAGTAAAATTTCCTCTCTGTCCGAGGGGAGTGTGCCAGAGGAGGCAAGAGTAGTGCTGCTTTGAGGAAGGGACAAAATGAAAAGCAATAGGGACAGAAGTGAAGATAAATACCTAGTGCTTAGATGCTCACCAAACTGAGGCCTGGAGGTAAAAGATAAGATGGAAGAATGTTAAGGTTTTTTTTTTTTCCTTCGTAAATATTCTCTAATGCTCTTGTAAAGTGCTGCTGGCTAAAAATTCTTCAGCTAAGCCAGTGTTTCTCATCAGTCACGTTGCCTCTGAAGGGGTTAACTGTTTTATGCCACTGTGGATCAAAATACACTTGAGCTAACCTGGCCGTTGCATGAGAGAAGTTTTTAACTGGGGTGGATTTTGTTTAGCTTTCGTGGTAGCTCTTTGACTGGTTTTTGTGGGTGCTCATGGAAGAAGTTATCATGCCTTACCATTTTCTTCTCTGTCTGTATATTTGTTTGAAAATGTTAATTATAATGTTCTTTAGTAGAAGTCTGGATTCAGGACGCAGGCTGCACAGGTATGTTATTTTAAGATTTTTTTGCATAGTAAGTATTTCCCCCCAAGTACGTGAGAGCTCTGACTTCTGCTGCAGAAGTCAGGTAGCCTGCCCTTTTGCTCTCATTCGTTTCAGAAGAGGAAAAACACTATGTAATCAAGCACTGCAATAACTGCTGGGTGAGAAGAACCGTTTGTTTCTGCTGGCAGTGCGTGTTAGGGTAAAGCTGTGTTCAGTCGGGCTATCCTGGGAACAACTGATGTTGCTGTACGCTTCTACGGGAGAACTTATCTTGGGCCGCATATCTCCGGGACACAGGGCTCTACCCACCCTGGGGACAGTGATGCACAGACATCAATATGATGGATACAAAATGTCCGTTTATTTGGCTGCGTCACACGCTTATATAGCTCTTGCGCTTCCTGTTCCTGCCACTCCTATGGGGAGGAGTCTATCTTTCCGTCACATCCCGTGATCTTCCGGTCGCCGATCCCTGTCTATTCCCCTACATCCTGATTTTGAGGAATCAACTCAACGGCAGTTGTCTTGAGGGTATGTACAGTTTAGCTGGATTATATCTTCTGTGATAACTCATTTGTCCTTGTGTTTAAGCATAATGTGATGTTCTCCATGAATGCCCTGTAACAAAAGCAGATGGAAGACAGATCACCCAACAATTCAAGACTTAACGAGCATTTGAGAAATATGTTTATGCTGAACATCCTTGGGATCTGATCCTCTGCTTGCAAACTATATAAAGAGAAGGCGCCCTTTCTTTAGTCATCATCTGGAAGGACCTTTGAGACCAGGAAAAGGACAATTTGAGAGACCTTTCCAGAGAACTTATAAAAACTTAATTCAGAAAATCAATTAGTTGTTTTCTTGGCACGCATTTGAGCCTACAGGCAGACCTGCTAAGGGAATTGTCTATGGAAAAAGAACACAAGTTATCAGGAATTTACCCTTCCCAATATTGCTGTGATGTTGGGCATCAGAAAAATATTCTATTCTTCTCAGATCACTATTTCTTCCACACACTTCATGTATGCCATGGTATCATTATTTCTTCAGGTTATCCTAGGAAAAAAAATAGTCTTTTGACACCATGAAATGTCGTAGGATACTCTTCTAGGAAGGACTTTGCAGGTAGGTTTTTTTTAAGTGGAACACACTTTTTTCAGTCAGATACTGTTCTGATACAGCAGGTCTTTGTGAATGAAGCGTGATAACAGATCTTCAGGAATGCAGCGATGGTTTGGCCTTTTCAAAAAGACACAGAGAATACTAGTCTACTGGCACTGTAAGATGCTTTTTGTAAAACTGCTATTAAAAAAAAGCAAAATCTCAAAACCATTTTGTGTGGCTGTAAGATTGGTGCAGCACCGACTCTTGTGCAGTACGGATTTCTTTCTGAGGTGAAGTAAGCTGCTGATACCTTCACAGATCTGCTAATAGCATCCTCCTAAGATTTACTGCCAATCCAGTGCCTTTTGATGAGGTGATGCCTTTGAATGTGCTTAAAGCAGCAAAAGTGAACTTCTGTTATCCTAAGGGTAGGCAAAATCCATGGAGAAGTGCCAGCTACTGCTGACCAGTAAGTAGTTCACTGGCTGGCCAGGATTGAAACAACCTGTTCTTTATGTTGTATGAGCTGCTGGAAATGGAGCTAGCAGAGATAGCACTCTTGCTCCCTGATGGGGAGGGATGGTGCCAGTTTCCTACAGATATATCAAGCCCATGAGATGGGTACAGCCCTGTGGCTGAATCTGGCAATGTACGATGCTGATTATGGTGAAAGAATGGAATTAATATACTGATATCTGTTTGAAGAAAAAGTAGGGAAAGATTTTTTGAGAGACACCTCACACTTCTATAAAATGATTTAAAGGAAAAAGCAGTTGTAATGTTCCTCTTTCAGCTTTATTTCTTTACTGTCTGTTTCTGCCTGCAAACAGGACAGCTCTGTAGCTCACATTGATAGACTTGTACCTTCCCGGAAGTATACAGTTCATTCAGAAGTTGAGTCACTGAACACAGTGTTCCCCTGGAACACAAATGTGGTGCTTTGGGTTGTTTTCGTTTTAACAATTTGATGGGTAGCTGGCCTGACATATGCCACTTTGAGTCTTTCCAACATTGACTAATAAAATACTTTTTAAAAAAAAAGTGTATTTCTCTCTTGGTTATGTTGAGGATGCATCTTGGTAGAGATTGGCAGTATTCCCACAGTTTACTTCCAAAATCTTCTGTTTGGTAGCCCAGCTGAATGTAGACCCCAGATGCTGTAATGATGATACAGACAGGACTAGGTCTTGCTCTGATTAGGAGCTGCACTCTGGAGCAGCCACCTCCCTTGAGATCTGTCATGCAAATGGAGAAAGCTTTTGGAAGAAAGATGACAAACCATTACATTCATCTTCTTGATGAGAAACAATCTTTCTGGATACTGCTTTCTGAGATGTAAGCTGAAGTTGCTGGTGGGATAATGGAGGAGAAAATGGGATGTCTGTCTGTAACTCACACAAGTTATACCCCAATATGCTTTAAAGTCATGGGCTCAAGAAGATCTGGGGAGTCTGATGTGGGGAAGGCCCAACTTTGATGTGCCTGATATGTGACTCTCAGCAGACTAATTTCACAAACAAAACTACTTGGAAGCAAGTCCCTGTTGTCCGAGTTGTGCCAACTCAGCTGTCTGGCCACATGGTGATCCTGATCTGGGTTATAATAAACCAGTGACCATCTTAACCTGGATCAGTTCCTCTGTCTGGTTCACTTGTAGCTGTGCAAGCAATTGGGCTGTCACTGCTGAGCAGCCAGTGACAGGCCCAAGAGCCAATGGTTGCATGGGCATGTGTTGCTGCTGAAATACTTTCTGAGCTGTTCCTTCTTGGTCTGGTGGGTATGGGATATAGTTTCTTTGGTGCAGGCTCTGAAGAGCATGTTTTACTGCCCTGCCTACTTACTGCCCTATTTCCAAGTAAAATAAAGTACCAGCTTCTTGGGTTATTATCTCAGGCAAAAATAGAGTTGGTGCATATCTAAGTCATTTTGGGTTTCTGGAGTCTTTGGTGTCTCTAAAATCTTGTGTAAGGGAAGAGATTTTTTTACCTGGTTTGATCAACCTGTGCCCTTGGGTGAAGCTGGGGGTTTTTGGTATGTATTGCCCAGTTATTATACTTCTCTGCCTTGGGTGTACTCTTCACTGAGTAAAAAACTGACTGGATAGCTGAGCCCAGAGAATTGTGGTATACAGAGCTAAATTCCCTTGGTGAGCGGGGTTCCCGAAGTCTCAGTTTTAGGGCCAGTCTTAATATCTCTATCAATGATCTGGATGAGGGGATTGAGTGCACCCTTAATAAGTTTGCAGACTATACCAAGTTGGGTGGGAGTGTTGATCTACTTGAGAGTAGGAGGGCTCTACAGAGTGACATGGACAGGCTGGATTGATGGGCTGAGGTCAGTTTTATGGGGTTTAACAAGGCCAAGTGCCAGGTCCTGCACTTGAGTCACAACAGCCCCATGCAATGCTACAGGCTTGGGGAAGAGTGGCTGGAAAGCTGCCTGGTGGTGGTGAAGGACCTGGGGATGCTGTTTGACAGCTGGCTGAACATGAGCCAGCAGTGTGGCCAGGAGGCCAACAGCATCCTGGCTTGTATCAGGAATAGCGTGGCCAGCAGGAGTAGGGAAGTGATCGTGCCCCTGTACTTGGCACTGGTGAGGCCACACCTTGAGTACTGTGTTCATTTTTGTGGCCCCTCAGTACAAGAGGGGCACTGAGGTGCTGGAGCGTGTCCAGAGAAGGGCAGCAAAGCTGGTGAAGGGTCTGGAGAGCAGGTCTTTTAATGAGAGGTTGAGGGAACTGGGGTTGTCTAGTCTGGAGAAGAGGAGGCTGAGGGGAGACCTTATTGCCTCTCCAACCACCTGAAAGGAGGCTGTAGTGAGGTGGTTGTTGGTCTCTTCTCCCATGTTACTAGTGATAGGACGAGAGGAAATGGCCTCAAGCTGCATCAGGGGAGGTTTAGACTGGATATTAGGAAAAATTCTTTACTGAAAGAGTGGTCAGGCATTTGAACAGGCTGCTCAGAGAGGTGGTGGAGTCACCATCCCTGGAGTTATTTAAAAAGACGTGTAGATGTAAGACATGTAGACGTGGCACTTTGTGCCATGGTTTAGGAGGCATGGTGGTGTTGGGTTGACGGTTAGACTTCATCCTACGGGTCTTTTCCAACCGTAATTATTTTGTTTGTTTGCTACAGAAAGAAGTAATGCTAAAGTTTGCTTTTGCGTTCCTCTTGAACCCACATAGTATATTTTCTTCAAGGCCTGCACTAATAAATTGACATACTGGTTTGAGACCAGAATTGACACCATACCACCCATGCGTCTTTTCTAGTCTTCTAGAGACCGTTGGTCTGAGAGGCCATGTGGGACTAGAAGTATTAGATGATGCTGCTTTCTGCCATTGGGGATGCTTGTGGTCTGGGGAAACCCAACAGCTTTCTTAGGTTTTTGATGGAGTTGGATCTTCTTGTGGTACATTTATATGGACAGTGCAGTAACTCTCTGGAAGGTCAAAATTAAGCATAATGGGGTGAGAGTTTCTATGCTGGAGGTTCACGTACAATAGAAGGGGGAAAATGGAATGTGAGCGTCTGGAAGAGTAGTAGTGTATAATGTCAAGAGGGAAGGGGGCAGAAATATGCTTTATGCTGCTTGTGCGAGTGGTGCTCTGTGGATGAGCAGGGGAGGTGAGTATACCTTATTTGTGATTGGGAAACAGAAGTCTGTTACTGCTTTTTCTAAATAGCCAACTGTTTCATTGATTTCTCATCTGAACAGGAGCGGTGCTGTGAGGCAGTGGATATCAAGTGAAGGTTTGGCATGAGGGGGAAACTGGTGATTACCAGGGACCTGGACTCTACCTGGATGAACCGGAAGGTCCTTTACATTCATGGTAGCCAAAACTCTTTTGGGTCACAGATGAGGCTTTTAAAATCACCCCGTCCACAGCCTAGCTGCTGAGCTGTGTGCTGTTTTCTTTCATCACAATGGGAGATATTAAGGAGCTACTGAAATAGTAAACTGGAAGAATTATATGGAAATGATGCCATCACCTTCTCCTACTCTTTTAAGGCAAGTCTTTGCAAATTCATGAGTGGGAGGCAATGGGTTGAATAAGCCCATTCTGTAACATACTTTGGTACCCATGTGCTCCCACTCTGGTTCTCTCAGTACATCAGCTATAGTTGCTCAGTGGTAACTCTGGAAAACTATATCTGTGGCTTGTGTTGCTTACACAGATTTGCTGAGTTTTGCCTCATATGCTGGGATTTCTTGTGGTGGGAGACACCAGGAGGAGGGAGATGCTTTGGGTGATACTACCTTTGTAGGCAGTAAAACAATAATACTCCTTATTCTAAAAGAATTAAAAGTGAGAAGTGGCTTGTGAAAGCGTGTGCATTTGGAAACTTCTTATTCCATAGTCCTCGGAGTGTACAGAGGCAAAACTTGGTCGAATTCATAGGGCCTCTCTGCCTGTGGGTTTCTGCTCTTTAAAGGGTTGGCTTTGTACTCCACAAGTGTAGCAAAAGGAAGTAGAAGTCAAAATGTTCTTCAAATTAAATGTATAAAATAAGGGTGAACATATCTCTCTATCCTTTTGTCAAACTGTGGATCTCCTGGTATGGAAGCAAGCATAGCTGAAACATTAGAAAATACCTTCCCTGGTTGTAGCCCATATGCTGTTTAATTTGTGTTGAGTTGGTGGTAGAGCTTCTGCAGTCATCTGAGAGCCAGTGCTGCCCAGCATGCTTGAGCAGCAGGGCAATCTATCTGATCTTCTTTTATTTAGAAGTATTACAGTGTGAATTCAGTTTTTGCATTTCCAAATTTGCTAATTCATCCCGGAGTTGTTGCTTTTAGTATTTTTTTTCCTGATTTTAAAAGCTTTGTTAGACAATGGATCTCTGTTGTGGCTCCTAATCATTAACCTGAAAACTTTCCAAAAAGCTCAGAGAAAATGTAAAGCAGCTGACTGCTTAATTTCTGTCTCTTGAACCAATTAACTGGAGTAACGGAGTTTTCTCCAAAGTAGCTTTTTATTATCTTCCTCTGCTACACTCTTGTATCTTCATCAGAGCTAGAAACAATTAGAGAAGTGCAGATAGGTTACTGCAAACTGAGATGATAATATCAATCTGCCATTTGGTGCCATCATATAACGGCACTAATTCAGTAATTCTGTAATGCTTAATTTTCAGAATTACGAGATGATGTGTGAAGGGAAGTTAATAAGATGAAGAAAGATGTAGGAAGCTAAGGAGGCAATCAACATCGCAGCTGAATGTATGTGTTAATGGGAAGTTACAGTGAAGTCATAAATGCCAGCTGAAGGATAGCTGTTGGCAGGAGTGACTGGCAATGTCACAGGAAGGTGGCCTGGCTCCATATGGAGTTGCTTGGAAATGCAAGTGGCAGGAAACAGGTCACCGTTTGGGTGATTCAGAAGAGGGTAATTCAAAAAAGTCACATAGTGTGGCTTCAGGATGTGAAGACCATATCCTCCATGGGTGTATAGAGATCGAATAGTATTGATTTTGTTGTTATTTATAACAGGCATTTGGAAGATAAGAAGCATCTTGGATCCACCTGTGTATGTTGTACTGGCCGCAGAAACAAACCATGAGATGGCTAATGGCAGAAACGTACCATGGTGTGGTTCTCCCCCAAGCCTGAGGGGATGGCAGGGGAGGACAGTATGGATGGGTGGTGGCACAACTGATCTGTTTAACTGCTGTTCTCACAAGAGTCTGCTTTATGTTCTGTCTGTAATTGAGCCAGGGAATATTAGATTACATGGAAGTTTTCCAGCAGCTTCTCCAAGTGTTCTCTTGGTGGTGGTTAAAAACTAGCAAGTTTGAAGATAGCCTCTTTAGGACATGATGTCCTGGAAGTACTTGACACTTAGATCTCATAATCTACATTCAGTTTGTGGGAATTTTATTAAGCTGTTAGAAATGAGTTTTTGTGCTTGTAAGATTTCCTGTAATTGTCTCCTGAAAGAATAGATGTGAATGGATCTTTACAAATGAAGGTTGCTCAGTCCACTTGCAAAACAATGCAAACCTTATGGCAGTCTTACTGTAACGTGATTCAAGCTAAAAGCTTATTTAAAACACTTTCTGCTCGGTAGTTTATGTCTAAGGTTATCTGTATGTGGCTGGGAGAGATTCAAGTGAAGAAGAGTGGTGTTCCAACAGAGTAGATGACTTGGTTATTGCAGAATTTTTGGCTGGTGTCCTCTTTGTTACCTGACAAAGGAAGCAGCTGTATGGTGCCTGGTCTGTTATATGGCTTGTCCTTGTGCTATGCCATTGGTGAAGGAGCTGACGTCCTTCAGAAAGGAGTGTCGGTGTGCAAACCTGTTGGGTTTTGAAGTAATTGAAGACTTGGGAGGGGTTGCTGCTCCTGTTCAGTGGTGGTGCTTAATGCAGTTGAGTCTTGCCCATTTGTATCTGCCTTGAGGTTTAGGGCATGCCTGCCTGCACACCACCTCATGATGTAGAGTCACCTGGAGAGCAGTGGGGAAAAACTTGCAGTGCACCTGATGATGCTGGTCTCCAGCCCATTAAAGAGAACTACAGCTGAGGCAAGTGAAAAGTCTCTTTTAATTTATCAAGATCTCTTTTAAACATTCTCACAGTGAGGTTCCTCTTACTTTACCTGCTAACATAAACTGTGACATGTTAGTTATTTCATTGGTGCTTCTTTCCATGGTGTGGTGTGCATGGTGTCAAGCTTTGGAGATGTTGTTCAATCCTGCATGTGCTCAGAGGGCAGCTAGGATTTCCATGTGGTGCTCTACTATTGGCAAAGGCTGGGTTTTTGACTCATTACTTACAGTGGTGGTGTGGCGTGCTGTCTGTAGATGCCACTTTACTGGAGCAAATGTTTGTGCTGCCTAGTTTCAGACAGGCCTTAGTTTCTGAGCTGTTCTCTTGATGGCCCTTTGCTCCTCTACCAGGGTGTGATATCATCACCAAGCAAAACTCTTATTCTTCGCTGTCAACCAATGTGAAACCGGTCGGTTTCCTTCTGCTGCAGAATTTAAATATGATCTTGTGTCACTTATGCATCTGTAGAATATAGATGTGGATGCTGCTGTCGTTTGAACAATTTACATTGTCTGAGGCTTGGGGAAAGTCAGTGTTTCTGGATTGTCTAGTTTGATTCATGAGGGCAAAAGCAATTGTGTAGAAAACTGCGCTGGAAGTGGTATCAAACTTGCAATCCTGTACAGAGTCTGAAAAAGCTTCTGCTATTGGGATAAGGATGCTGCAGTTGGGATGAAAACTTGAAATGCAAAGCTGCCCTGTTTAGAAAACAAAACTGGCCATGAAATGGAAAAACAAAATGAGGAATTGATTGATACCATGTCTCAAGGAGGTGGGAAAGTATTTTGCTGGAGAACTGAGCTTAAGTTGTTCTTAAATGGTTTTTATCTGCAGTGATTGCTAAAATTAAAACAGGAGTTTATTCCCAGCTTGTGATGAGAACCTGAGCTCTTAAATCTGCTTTTCTCAATAACTGCAACAATTAACTGTGCAGCTCATCTCAATGGATGAAAACATGAATGGATCAAGTACTGCAAACTGTCATTCAGCAAATTATGCTGCTTGGAAATTCTAATGTCTAATGGCCTAATAATCTTTAATTTATAATTCATTTATGCATTTAAGTGTATCCAGATTCCTGCTTCCAATTCATACTTATTTTGACAGCAAAAAGAATAACTCAGCTATTAGTGACTAAGCTTCCAGCTCAATTAAATTCTAATAAATTAATTGAGTTTATTTTAATTAATAATGCTTCTTTGGAGAAGTCCAGACCTCTGCAGGGTTTTCCATCCCTGTATCTCCAGCTGGCTTTGGTGTGCCTGAGCATGTCAACATATATGATAATAGTAAATGTAAATATCTCCATTGAAAAGCAGTGGTGAAGTGGGATCTGTCTGAAGCACATTTGGGACTTGGCTGCTTTATTAACCTAAAAACAATCACTGCTGAAGAGTCCTTCATTCAGATTGTGTTTCTCTCTGGGCAGAGCTTTATTACAAATGTTTTGTTAGTGAGATAGTTGTGACAGCGAGTCTTTTAAAGTGCCCTGAGAATTTCAACAAAATGGCTGCTTTCCTCAGGTTTCGTTTCTATCTGGATATCAACAGGCTCACTGCCCTGAGCTCTAGGCGATCTTCCTCAGCTTCAATGTGTAAAATTTAACAGGTGGCTATTGTAAATTAGATCATCTGTTTCAGCTTTCATCAAACCACATTTGGAGGAAAACGGAGTGTTTGAATGTTAGCTTTTCCCTTGCTCGCTGTCTGTTTCTGTCTGCTTAGTAAAATTTTTCTTTGTAAACAGCAAATACCCTTTGTAAAAGCACACTTCTCCCTGCTGCAGCTTCAAGCCTAAGTAGTAATCCTGGCTGAGCAGTGTTGTAGCCTGTTCATAACTAATCTTTGTGGTGTAAGAGTCGTAGACAGTCCTGTGTGCCAAATGAGAAGCCCATCCAGTTTCAGAACATAAACTATAATATACCAGTGCTGCATAATCTGGCATTGTTTAAATGTTATGTTAATTTTAGCAGCGCTGGGCAGAGTGAGTGTCCAAAGTGATTGCTGAGGGCTCGTGCAGTGGTGACAGGGCTGATACGGGGCTGTAGTGGAACTAGTGCCAGAACAGGGGTTGAAACATCAAATTGTTTTGGTGTTGTTTTAACCCCGTATGACTGAGTTACAGGACGTAGATGCTCTGCAGCAGTTAACCTCTCATTGTGATAGATGCTATGATTTACTCCTTCAAAGCTGCTCCCAAATAATTGTGGGGTAAGTGTGTGCATGCAAGCAATTAATGCGGAGCAGCTGTTACCTGGTACCTTGGTGGTATGCCTTGCCTTAAATTAGAAAAATCCTTAATGCAGAGGTGTTTTGCTTTTGTATTTAACTGTGGTTTATATTATGCAAACCAAGCAAGCCTCTTAGTGTTGCCTGCCTCCCTGTCTTCAGCTCTCCCTGCGTAATGCAGCAGGCTCCAGTTGTACTGATGTCCACACCACGTGTGAGCAAGGGCACAATTCTACTAATCCTTGCCCTTCTGTATCAGTGAAACTAGGTAAGTTCTAAACACTAGATCTTAGACATGGCTAGCAGAGAAAGCAGGCAGCCCAGCTATTTCTGGTAGGAGCTTATCATGCTGCTGGTGTTTCCTTTTTTTTTAATTAACAAATACTGCTGTAGCTAGGGGAAGCTAAAGCCCAACAAGCCAGTAAAAGCTACCCCTCACACCATAGTTGTGTTATAACACACCAAACCAGTGCTTGTCTCTGGAGTATAATCCTAACTAAAGTGCCGTTTTCCCATCGCGATGGCAGTGTATGAAAGAGCTTTCCTTTTGTGAAGCTGGGATATTTGGGGGGTCTAATCTAGGGAAACTTGTTTTGGAAACGTCGGTAAAATGGAGAAGCCACAAATGAAATGAGACCCTCTTGTTCTTTGCAACCACGTGTCCTTCGGTGAGTGGTATTTGTAGCCTTGTTGCACTTGATAATCGCTGCAGACCACTTTAGTTCCTTATTAGTATGGCATAACTTATCCTTCGGTGCAGGGGGAACCTGTCTGTCATCTTCAAAAAGAGAAGTCAGCTGCAGACCACTATCTCAGTTGCCTCTTAGCCTGTTAAATTGCTTAATAGGAATTCTCAGAAGCCTTAATACAGTGGCCAAGTGGGATGCTGTAGCAGAAGGTAGGACAAGACTTCAGGCTAATTTAAGCTCTCTTAATGCTGTTGCTTGAGAAAATAAGACAGTAGTTTTTCTTTGTACATCTGGTAGATCTCTGGGCTGAGTGAAGAACCCTTGTGTTTGGGAAGAGCTGCACACTTTACTGTCTGAAACTGGTTTGTAGCTCTAGAGCATGGCAGGGGTGAGGGGCTCAAGCTTGATAGACATGAGAGTGCTGGAAGGATTACATGGAGAGAAACCTATGTGCAATCTGCCTGGTATGTTTAGGAGGAGATTTCCTTGTTTGAGGCTAGGCTTGTCTTACACTGTGGAAATTTTTTTTTAAAATAGAAGTTGTTCTGCCTATAGGAGCTGGTATCATAACTGAGATAATCTAGAGACAAGATCAGTTTGTTTACTAAGTATATTTTCATCTTTGATTAATTTGCTCTAGGAAGTGTGTGTGTTTGAGCTATTACGAGCTCCTTTAGGAACTGCTGCATAATACAGATAGTATTACAGAAGATGATGTGGAGACCCAAATACAAAGTAACCTAGACAGATCAAAAACTAAAACCCTGAAAGAGGCTGCAGTCCTTCTCCCTGAAGCTGGAGTAGCCTTTTTGTGAAGGAGACCCTTCAATTCCGATACAGTTTCTTGGTGGCAGGACTGACTTGAAACAGTTCAACTGCAGTGTCTGCAGTGCTGGCACAAGCTCTGTGCTGCTGTGTGCTGGGCTGGATTAGGATTGATGCTATCAAAAAGCTGTTTCGTGATTTATTTTTTTTTCTTCTTTAAATGGATTTCTCCTTTTACCAATGAAATGGGTAAATCTGCCTGAGAGCGGGATCACCTCGATAACAGTGGCTGCAGCACTGTTATCCTGACTCCTGCTAGTGTACTGAAAGTCAGGGTCCTGCCTCATTGCTTCGTAATGGCCAGTTGCATGTGGTTCAGCCAAGTGCCTTGTTGTGTTGTTACAGTTAGGAGCTTGGATCTATGTCGCTTGGGAGACTTGTTCAAAGATGGACTGGGGCCACGTTTTCACAATACAATGTTTGGCAATGTCAGTTTCCGGGTTTTCTGCCCCATACTGTATAGCAGATTTGCTGTCCCAGCTGTTCATGGGGCCCCCCATGGACTGCATTGGGGATCTTGTCTAACCTTTCTAAAGCTGCTTTTAAACATGGGCTTTTTAAGCTGGGAAAATTTCTTTATTTGTCCTTAAAGACAACGTGCTGGCATTAGGAAGAAGAGTAAGAACGCTGCAGAGGGAGATGAGCATCACTTTTGATAGTGTAAACCCTAAGACTAGTTCTTTGTGCTTACATTTTGACCCTAGGGCTTTATTTCAAGTGAACTTTTTGTTAGTGTCCCTGCTGAAAGGTGCTGTCCTCTTGTCCCCTCCTGCTGTTGTGCTTATGCAGCTGTTTGTGTGGTCAGGCAACCACAGATCAGGGAACTGATTCAGTGAAAAAACAACTTAAAGGAAAAGAAACCAAGATCCATTTCGGAGTCAGTAGTTTGCAGTGTTGCAGCATAAGATGGCTGTACTAGTATGGATTGGTAAGCGCAGGACATGCAAGCATGCAGCTGAGGGTAAGGATGGGATGGGATCGCTGCTTTGCATGGCAGCATTACCTTTTGGCAGTTTGAAGTTGTAGATATAGCTCATGGGCTCAGAAATTCACATTGCTAGTTTATGTCGTACTTTTCAACAGCTTCAGAGTGACCATTGAAAATCTGCCCTAAGGCAAACTTCCATTTTGGTGTTAAGTGGTGAAGTATGCACAGCCACTTCCAGGGCGATGGCTGTTGCTTCTGTTGCACATAAATGGTCCTAAACCTGAGCCCAGAGAGTTTGGATTTAGGGAGCTAAAACACAGTTCTGGGGTGTAACAAACCATATGGCTTCTGTTATGTTTCTTGGCTCATATAGTCACCCCTTGGCTGATGATACAGATTTAGTTGGAAGAAAAACTTGTGTAGAAATGAAAAGCAGCTTTTATTTCCAGTCCTATTTCTGACCTTCCTAGGCTGTATTTCTTTCCTTAGTTGTGTAATTGATTCTTGGGGTGCTTTGGGAACACCTGGAGGTTGCAAAGGACATTTGTCATCTTACACTGGCAGCTGGTTACTTTCTGGGAGAGTTTTTAGCCCAAGTGTTTTGGTGGTTGGGGCCAGGACAAACAAGGAATATTCTTGTTCTGGGAATAGTGTGGAGCTTGTGGCAAAAATAGATATGGTGGATGGTGATCAGACATTTATGCATTTTATGAACATCATGGGTTTACATTATATAAGCACGCTGGGCGTGGAGATGGTGGCACTTGACATCTCTTGTGGTAGCAGTAACTAACCTGTTCCTTAAGTCTTGAACCATATTTTCATTTTTTGTAGATGTTTTGTTTTATAGTGTGGGGTGTTTTAATTTTTCTATCTGAAATCAAACTATTTTCCAATATACATTAGTTAATGTGTATTGTCTGAACAGATTATGTTATCAGACACATTGATTTCTCCATTTGCTTATTTAATACTCTCATGTTCTCATAACACTATCAACTTGGTCAAGTAGTAACTCAGTTACTTAATTTTTTTCTTCCTCTAGAATCCAGCAACTATTACTCGAATACTGCTTAGCCATTTCAACTGGGATAAAGAGAAGCTGATGGAGAGGTAAGCAGCCATCATTTTGCTTCAGACTTCCAAGAAATGTTTATTAGCAGAATAATATGAGAATGGATGAATGCGCAGTATGTGGCAGGAGGATATCTTGTGCAAGCTCTTGGCCTTTCCTCTTTAACAGCCTTTACCAGCTAAAGGTGACTCCTTGTTTTAATAATTTAATTTAATGTAATTATTTAATATAATTTAATTATTAATACCTGTTAGACTTCAGAGAAGTTTTGGAAGTTAGTTGCCCCTTGGAGGAAGGGCTGCCTTCCAGTTTGAACACATACAGGTACAGGGTTTTCACAGACTCTGGAAAAAAGCAAGCAGTAATTGGTTCCTGTTATCTTGCACCCGTTTCAGATGTGGATTTAGTTCCTATTGCATGTCATTACAGCATGGATATTCCTGATGTCTCGGCAAAACTAACAAATAAACACAAAATTGTTCTTGACTGATAAAGAGTATAGGTAAAGTGCATTTGCCGTGTCTTCATCTTTGCAGTTCTAGGGTTTTTTTAGCGTGTATGTAAATAATGCATGGAATTTTGCCTCCCCCTCGGAGCAAAGCATTTTATGGTTACTTCTCATCTTTGATTCTCAGCTTTTGGGGAATGTTGCTGGTGAAAGTACTTTTCATAGTTATTATACAGTGGAGGTCAAATCCAGCTATAGTGGTAATGCACTTTTTTTAAAAATCAATACCAGTGTTGCTGTTGAAGAGAGTAGGGGAGCTGGAGAATTCAGTTTACTTCTAGAAGGTGTGGGGAGAATAGGTCTGGACCAGGTGCAGCATAATGGCAGTACAGGAACTTACTGGTTGTTATGCTCTTTGCTGGTCTTAATAATTGTTAAGAGACGCAAGCGGGTGGGTTGGGTGTGAGGGCAGAAGGACTGCCTGGTAGGGTTTTTCGGCCTTCTCTCAATTATTCTTTCCTCTGCCTCATAGTCAGGGCATGAGGAGATAGGATGTGCAGAAACAATTGTAGCACTGTGGAATTGATAAATACTGGCTAACAGCCTCTAGGTGCTCTGTGCTGTGGGCTGAGCCTCTGTAGTTTGCCCTGTCATGCAGGGTGCAAGTATGGAAGAGCAACACATTTTCAGTCTGCTAGTAGATAGTTTTGGAGTTCAAATATTTCCACTGCCTGGGATAATGTATTTAGGACACCTTTGGCCCCCTTTGTGTAACACTTTCAGTTAGTGATTGTGCTCAGGTATCTCTTATGCTTTGTTTGGCCTAGATTTTTTTTTTTCTCTGAAGTGATTATTTTTTTAAGCTTTCTAGTCTTTGCTTTCTTTCCTGAGATTGACCTCTTTTAGTTAATGTTGGAAGTACAAAAGCTTTGTGTTAAAAATATAGTCACATTGAGGCTATGTAACTCTGACTACAACTGTTAAGCAGTCCGATTTATTCCTTCTCTATAATATGTGTCCACTTCTTTGTATTTGATTTTTCTTGTGCTGGTTCTTTTGGTCAGGCTAAAGTTCACTCTCCTTGGCTATCTCCATCTTGCTTTGAGATACTTCTATGTAACTGTACTGAAATATCATCTGTTATTCAGTAGGGTTTTTTACCTTCTTGCTGAAAGCTTCATTAAGGCTGCTGTCAATTAAAAACAAGACTGTGTTTTTTTTTGAAGGGAGGTGTCAGCCGCTTCTTTGAGGTATTATTGTTAAGGCTTTTGCACTTTCCAACGAAAACAGTTTCAGTACATGTAAATATTTACAAAGTCCACAGGTAAACATTTACTCTTGGTACATATTCATTAAAATACTCATCTTAATTCTATAGTATTACCCCTATGAGTAATGTAATATGTGACCCTTGCTTATGCAGACTTACTGCACACTAGGCAGTTTTGGTGTTGATGTCGTCTTGTATTAGAAAAATAAAACTTTTTTGTCTATAGTAGCTGGTGCTGTTTTCTGTCAGACTCTTACCAAATAGCTTCCATGAAGCCCCTTGCAGTGCTCTGCTGATGCTGTGCTGTGCTAAAGCAGGAGCGGATGGCTGGGGAAGAGGCTTGAGAGCTGGCTCTTAGTGTTCAAGAAGATTTTGTGTGTGGTAGTAGGTGAAGGCAGGGTGGGAGGCAGGTGGTTACTTCAGCAGCCTGGATGCAAAAACAGTTTGAAATAATGCCATGAGCTGCCTACAGGTCACATTTTTTTTGCAAAATAGAGGCCGTTCTCACTCACATGAACATGATAAGCCGATTAAGCCCAAATTTAAGCTTGGTTAGTCTTCCAAAAGAGAGATCATTTTTGTTACTTCTTCGGTTTTGTGTGTCCAGCAAACCTTACGGCAGCATGGTGTTAGTGTAAATGAGCTGGAAAACACTGGGAAGCGTTCATCTTGAGGTAGAGAGGCATGCTCTAATGGGGGGTGGTGGGGTGGAATCTACATTTAAACACTATTATTTTTAAGGGAAAACCCCTGAAACTTAGGTTTTACTTGAAAGTAAGACTGTCCATTCACTGTGTCTTACCCAAAACAAGTCTTGTGTCTGAAATTTCTAACTTGCTAATAACTGAATGTTCTAATAACAGCGTTCTGGCTTGCCTGTCGGCATGTAGCCAGTGCTGTGCAGGCTAAACCCAGGCAGAGCCTGACCCCAGGGCTGAAGCCTCTGCTCCTGCTGGGGAGCTAGCAGGTAACTGCTGCTATTGCACTTCTCACAGGCACCAAGCAAAAGCACTCGCACGCAGTGTTCTTTCACACCAAGTGCATCCATGTTCTGCAGCAGTGTTGAGGGCATATATATACGTACATTATTTTTTCCTGGAGGACTCTTACTTTAAATAGTTGAACTAGTGTAAATTTGGTCTTTCACACTTCTAATAACCATTAGAAAGACTTCCCAGGAAATTCCTGTTGTTGCCTGCAGTCTGGGTGGGTTTAATGCTTGCTAAGATGTAATGTTTGGGTGCAATTTGTGGTACTTGATTTTACACCAAGTCAGAGCTCAGTTGCTTGGTGGTGTATATTAACAATACCTAGCCAGTGTCTGTTTTATCTTAGTTCATCGTGAGTCAGCATGACCTAACAGGCAGCCTTATCAAAACTTGCCTGTAGTAAAGCAGATATAGAAAAAGAAGCCATTTAGTTAAGTGTTGAGTTTGAGGTCTGAGCTCGTGCGATGAAAACTTGTGTTTTAAAACATGAAAACCTCTTCATTGCTGTTTTATATTGTTACTCATATTTTTAATGAGTGGGTTATTGTCTGTGTCAGCTTTTGTGGAGTAATTGCATGGCGTTATTAAGAGCAGAGACATGTTACAGGTATTTATTCCACTTATAATGAAGTAATTGTCACAATTGAAAAACTGCCCTATCCTCTGGTAAAGCACTAATTATTTGACTGTGTCCAAAAGCAAGATTGGTCTCTTGGGGTGGATCTCTTTGTAGGATGGAAGTGGGTACTGGAAGAAGTACTCAAGTTCAGCTTCTGATGTGCCATATGTTCTGGAGCATAAAGACATCAAATACTATGTTTTTCTGTCTCACAAGCTTGATTAATAGGGACAGGAGGCTAGCAGGTGCAGATTAACCAGGTAACCTCAGAAAGAAGTGAAGGAAGTGCTCTGGGTTATAACTTTCTCAATTACTTTCCAGTTTTACCATGGCTCATACCATCTGTCCCTTCTGAGGACAATTTTGGGGAAGAACTTCCTCATGATGAAGAGACTAAAACGCAGCTCTTCCACTTTATGTGCCTTCCCTTGGTCATCTTTTTTTAAGAATAGTAATTCAGCATGTAACCAAAGGCCCAATTTAATCCCTGGAGGTAGAGACAGAGGTATTGCAGTCCCTTGTAAGTGCTTATATTGGTGGTCGCATGTCTGCCTTGCCTCCGAGCAGAAGACAGATGCCAGGATGACCCGGTGGCTAGGCTGCTAGCCCAGATTGCCTCTTCTCCTTGCATTCAAGGTCTGACTTCTCTCTGTAGGTATCTGGCTGTCTGCTTCCCTTTGGGCAAATAAGTACTTAACACCATCAGAGGCTGAACAGATGAAAAATTGTGTGTGGTGGGTGTTCTGTTATGAAGATACCTTTTACTGCGAGTACACTGATTCTCTGACATTCACAAATGCTCTTTCACTAAAGTACATATCCCAAAGTGTGTACTAAAAGCTTTTTTTTTTTTCAGTGAAAGGTCCTTTTATCATTGATACTCCCTTGGATAGGATTTGGTTATGTCTAGAAAATTGTGGTTAGGCAGTTACCAACAGCAGGAGGAAACTTTGAGGAAATAAAGCAGCTGACAGCTTGATCCCTCTGCCAAAAAGACTTGATAGTATTATGGACTTGCTGTTGGAAAGCAGTGAAGAAATTCTAAAAGAACTTGAAAATAATACTCTGGTGTGTCTATTAATTTTAAAGTAGCAGAGAAAACAACTTGATCTCTGATGAAGAGAATGAATTTTGAAAAACTAATAGAACTAGTTGTTGAAGTCAGCTATATTGAGGAAGGAGTCAAATGTTGAATAGACCATAATATTTCTTGAGTATCAGAAGTACTAGAATTACTTGCAGTTCTCCCCATCTGCATTGCAAATGGAGAAGAGGATAAAGATTTTGAAGACTTAGTGAAGTTGCTGTGCTCTTCCCTAAGATGAAAATAAGGACCAAGCTACCAGGAAGCAACCTGTTATTAGTGAGAACTTGAGGGATAGCTTGAGGGGGGGAAAAAAAAATCAGAAACCTCAGAGTTGTGAAGGAAGTAAGGAGGGAATTAAAGGATTTTTCTCCTATGGTTCACAGCAGAGATGATAGCATGCAACTATATGACATAAAATATGGGAAATCATTGGGTTCAGCTATTGGTATGATGTGTATGGAGTTACTTTGCTCAAAATGCAAGTAGCAGACTAGATAGAACCTATTGGTACGTCCCTTATTGGTTAATTTTGGGATGACTGTTGTTGTTAATGTCTTGGTACAAATCTGTTTGGAGGCATTTGGTTCAGAGGAGGATCCAGACGTTATATAGAAAAAAAAAAAAAGTGGTACAAAGTGTCATGATAGGTCTCATCAGCAGAGATGGAAAAGACTGTGGGGTTTCTAGTAGAGATTAAAATGGAGCTGCTAACATGAAGGAGCTCTGGAGAAAGGTAGACGCATTAAGCGAGAGATCTGCAGGAGAAACATAGGTGAAATTGTATGAGTTTGTGGTGGAATATTAACTGTAATTGAATTTGTTTTGGCCTGCTTGAGTTCAGAGAGGATGAGTGGAAATGGAAACTGGTGGTGGAGAAGGCTTGCTGGGACAGAGAAGTAGAGAAATGTCCTGTGAGACGCTTACCTGCTGTGTTGGGAGAGGGTGTTAAGAGCTGTTGCCTGTGAATCCTTCAGTGGAAGAACATGGGAGGGGCAAAGGGAGATCTGGTTAAATGGATGGTCTATCTTGATGCTTGGACAAGCAGGGAAAAAGGCATGGTAATAGGAATTAAGAGTCTCTCCTAACCGTTGAAGGGACTGGAACAGCCTTTTGACTGGGCCCTCAGTGTGTTTGCATAAGGAGTGGTGGAGTAGTTAGAGAGGTGTTGGACGTCATTCTGGAGTACCCATTACAACTGTGTGTTTTCAGGGACATCTAGGTTTTCTTCTGCATTTTCTAGAGTTCCTATTTCCTTACTGCCTAGTGACAGCATGATTTTAAGTCTGAGACACATACATCCAAATAGTTGTGGAAATTACTTACTCAGCATATCTTGGCACAGCAAAGAAAGCAAATGCATTAAAAGAAAACAGCTTGCGGGCCCAGCATGGAGAAGGAGGAATACCTGATGCCCTGTTTCTTCTCAACATTTGTGAGGTTTACAAGCGGCAATCCCAAAGAGCAGAGTGAATACTGTAAGATTTAAGAGTGTAGCAGAGTTAAAAAGGCAAAACTTTGGGGTTTTTTTTTCCTGAGTTTTTTCCTCCTTCTGTATGGCCCTAAGTCAGCTGTCTCATTTGCTTCTCCTGTGTAAATGTAGGAGACACTAGGCACTCCTGAGATGGAAACCACTGAATGTAAGCCGTGGCTCTTGCACCAAAATGTAAGCACCTGCATGTTTTGCAGTATATTAGTGCTTTGGATATGTTTAAATTGGTTAAGGACTCCAATCTATGAATCTTATTTAAGTTCCTTTATCACTAGCCTTTAGCCCCATGAAACAGATGATGTCAAATCACTTACTTTCTATCCATTATCAGGGAAATGGCTTGAAAGCCTGGGAAGGAAATGGTTGTTCTGAGCTAGTTACCCATTGGTATTTAGAGGGGATAGGTAATTCCAGGTGAAAAGCAGTTGCTGGTGACTTTTGCTCCATGTTTCTTGGTGTAAGGCAGTAGGTATCATGGCTCAGAGTAGCTTTTGCAGAGATTTAGTAAAAAGTTAACTGCCTGTTGCAAGTGGTAAAGTCAAGTTCCTGATGTGGATGTGCACTCTTCAAAACAGCCCATTACAAATAGCAGAGATTTCCATAAGCATTTAGCTGACCATGAATGCCTCTATTAAAGTTGCATCATAGCATTTGTCTTCAAAACTATTTTCTTTGCAAACATCACACCCAACTGTTTGCTTTTTTCAAACGTAGGATATCCTATGCTGATTATGCTGCATGTAAGAACAATTTGAAGGCTGGAAACCTTTTGTGCAGTTAATATTTATCCATGACTCTTTAATAAACAAATACTGCCAATGATGCGAGTGCACTGAATTCTCTTGCTAAAATTTTCTAGATATAAGTGATCCTGAAGGCAAACAAAATAACATGGTTGAGTTAAATTCCTGAGCTAGCATTGAAGAACAATGGCAGAGCCTCGTGTATGCTGCAATGCTACAATTTACCACTATCTTTAAAATTCAGTGTCTTGAAAATTAAGACCTAAAGTATGTGAACTGCATCAAAAAGCAAATGAACCAGCAGTAAAATTAACCCTTTTTAAATGTAAGTCAAGTCCTGTTCTAGGTAGTGCTGTAAGAGAGCTGCTGTGGATTTGGGACTTTTTGGGGATGCTGCCAGGTAAGACCATCCATCCAGAGGCGTTTTGGTTAGATGATGTCTCACAGGCCTAGTCCCATGTTTTTGAGATGCACAGAGTAACAACTTTCCCCAGTAGAAAGTCTTGGTTCTTTTCTATCTGTTGGTGGACAGCAGATTTTTTTTTTTATTGTGGTCTGTTTTGTGATGACCTTAAATATATGCTTTGTAAAGACTCCAATGTCAGCCTTGCCTGTGTGCTTAGTTACACGGACAGTTATCTGCTGGGAGTAAATTTACTGTCTTAAGAGTAAATGACTGCACTGTGATAAAATGTGGGGATTTTTCCTAGGTAAGTGCCACCTTACTTGGATTTAACTTGCTGCTGCTGATGGGATGGGGGGAAATACTTGTTTACTGGTATCAAATGAGGTATCTACATGCAGGCAAGGTTAGCTGGTTGTCAGATTTGATTAGTTCTTTGCAGCTGCTGTAGGCTGGAGAAAGATATGTGGTGTCTTGATATGGGGAAGAGGCCGACCTGCCTACTCATGGTTCCTTCAAAACTGGTCCTCTTCAGCAAGTTGAAGAGCTTTTCGTAAGACTAAACCAAAGCAGTATTTTTTCCTTAAGGGAATAAGAAATAAAAAGAAAATGTTCTTTCATCTCCCCCCAACCAATTTTGCACCCTCCTTTCCATGAGGTAGCTAATCTTCGGAAGCATTGTACACCTGGAGTTGTATTTTCTTAGGAGGTTAAAATATCTCGGGTTGACTGGAGACAAAAGATACTCAAATGGCTAGGGTTTTGGCCCAAGGGATGTACTGTGCAGGCTTTGGATGTGGGAAAGGTGTTTCCTGTAAAATTGAAGACTGGCCTAACTGGAGTTCAGAGTCCTGATCCAGCAGCAGTTGATCCCAAACTCCAGCGATGCCTGAAGTGTGTGAAATGCAGTCCTGCAGTTGCCTTAATTGGAGATAGGAAACCATGTGTAAGTGCTCCATCAGCTGAACGAAGTGTCTGACCCTGCTGAGGCGTTTCTCCATAGATCAGAGAAGGAAGTGCCAAAATTGAAGTCTCTTTGGGCCATGCTTAATGTAGACTGAGTACACAGAGGGAAAACGTGAAGTACAGGAACTAGGGACCTGCTGAATCATGAACTATGACTGAATGTTGCTTCCTGCCTCCTCTTTAATATTTTAGTGAGTAGAATATTGGGGGAAAAATGGAAGGTTTAAGTTGAAAAGAGAATTGAACGTGGGGGCATCAAACCTGTGCTTTAGCAAAGTGTCCTGGTGCCTGGACTGTGGAGTAAAACATTCCTGCTTCAGTTTCCTGTCATGGAGCTTCAATGCAAAGAAAACACTGTGGAGAATCATGAATTACTTGAAATGCAGCTGAAGAATTGAAGGTACTTGACTTTTCAATTCAAGCCCTCTGAAACAATGTAGTTGTCTAATAACCAGGTCTGTGGTGAGGGCCGTGTTGTGTTTATTAGTGAAGAGTTTGTTAAAAGTAGTGGGTGTGTGAGTTTTTTGAAGTATTAAAACCAACTTTGTACATTTAACTCCTAAATAGAATTTGAAAACTAACTTACAGGGAGGGTGGTTAAACTTTCATTTTCTTGTGTGTTATTCAGGTACTTTGATGGCAACTTGGAGAAGCTCTTTGCAGAGTGTCATGTAATTAATCCAAGTAAAAAGTCTCGAACACGCCAGATGAACACAAGGTCATCAGCCCAGGATATGCCTTGTCAGATCTGCTATTTGAACTACCCAAACTCGGTGAGTACCTGGCAGCCAAGGTGGTATCAGACCAGTAACTCCCCCAACTTTGCTCTCTGAAACTTAACACATTGAGCAGAAGTTTGTAAGGACTTCTCCAACAGCATTTTGAAAAAAGCCTTTGAAATTGAGATTTCACTTTTTTCATTGAATCTTCTGATCTGTAGTATATGCATTAAAAAAAAGTGTTCAAGATTGTTTCTTAATGCAGTAAACCTTGTCTTGTGTGCTGCAGCTGATCCAAGTAATGCGGTAGGGGACCACTGGATTACGTAGTGCTTTATGTGTTCTGTTTAATTCTTACTGTGTGGCTTGACAAACTTATTTTTTTAAACAAACCCCAAACTGTATTAGTTTACCCAAAATGGGATTGTATTTCCAAAGAAACCATTATCCCTTCTGCAAAAAACTTTGAGGGTCTGGGCAGCAGTGTAGTAAAGCTGTTGAGAAAAGCAAGCAGTAGATCAAGTGATTTTCACAAAGGTCAGATAGCAATTGAGACATGCAAGCAAATGATATGTGAAGGAAAAAATACATGGAAAGCATGATGGGCAAAGGGATTTTCTTAAATAGAACGACAAGACAGGAAACAGCTTTAAATGTAGTAAATAATGATGCAAAATAATCAAGCTAGAAAGCCTAGAATAAAACTGAGTAGGAGCAGAAGTGGTGCTGTTCAGAGAACATGACCCATGTGGATATCTTTGGATCTTTATCATGTTTGTGCAATACCTTAATTGGAGAAGATTAGGATAGAAGTGCTTGCTGGGGCTCTAGATTAGTCTTATGGTTTGTGGTGAGATTGGTGATGGTGCTTCTTTTTTTTTTTTAAGCTATTCACAAATACTGAATGTTCTGATACACTAATCCAGGCTTTTGCTGTGTTTTGTACAGGAGAGGAACTAGTGGCTTTCCAGGGGTGGGACATAATGATGGGAGATCCTGAAAGAAAATGAGATTAGAAAAGCCTAAATATGAGAGTCTATCCGTGGCTTTGCCAAAAGGCAGGGCGCTGATGTATGTGAGGAATTCTTCCTCTGTTGGAACTTAGTGTTCCTGATAGAGCTGTCCTCATCCTCCAAAACACTGTAATGTCTGCCTGACCTTTCAAGAGCAGAGCAGCCCTTAGATAAGCCTTCTACTCTTTCTCTGAGTGTTTTTTCTGAGCTTGCTTTTCAGCAAGAATGGAAACCGTTATGAGCTTTAGGGTTTATGAGTAGCCTTGAATAAAGTACCCTTGCTGCTGTAGTCTGACTGCAAGCCTTTTCCTTGCTCTGGAAGAGGCAGAGCAGAGCAAAGCCCAGTTTCCGGCAGCTGAGATTCTCAGTGTTAAGATCACTATTGCTGTTGACCCAGTAACCACAAGACTTTGTGCATCTCCTTTTAAGCCTTGTACACTGACTTCCTTTTTAGAGAATAGCTGCTAAGGAGAATCATTGCTTGTTTTGTCTAAAGAGGTTATTTTTTGAAGATAGACAAGCTTGGGAAATTTGTACTTAGCCAAACTTGTACTGTTTAATCACTGCAAACTTTCCAAGTTGAGTAGTAAGGAAATAATTTTGATTTTTGTCTCAGAAAAGGTCATCTTGTAAACTTCAAATTTAGGTTTCATGTTCTTAACATGTTGTTCTCCCACTTTTTAATGTAGTTGCTGTGCTGGGTGTGAACAATATGCCCGGTGCTCACAACTGGCTGGCCTTTCCTCTGACTGGGGTACATGTGTTGCGAGAAAGCTGCTTCCCAGGCTACTGGAAAGAAGTGCACAAAGCACACTAATATGTCTTTCTTTTGTAGCTCAAATAGCCCATTAAAAATAGTGGTGGCCATGGGATCTTGCAAGTGAGCAGAGGTGTCTCTAAATTGTGTTGTTTAAGTCAAGAGACAACAGAGGGGAACCTCTCTTTCTTTGCCATACCCCAAAGCTGGAGCATAGAGTAAAACTAATATTATTTCTTATTTTAGAAGGCTGTAGTGTCTCCTGTGTCTGAGGTGACTGTAAGCCATCTGGTTTGAAATCTGTTTTGAAGCTGTTTTTGGTGAATGTGAATTTTAAATTCTAGGATAAGTTATGTTCAGTACCTAACCTAAAATCTCAGTTTTTAAATCCTCTTGCAATGGTCAGCTATTTTTTTCCCACCAGAAAAAGCTGGGGTTTTTTTTGTTTTTCTGAGAGCCCCTTTCAGCCTGTAGAAAGCTGGGAGTCTGGAGTGGGACCCGTTAAGAAATTTTACAGTGTACAGCTACTTCAGGAATGTAAGTGTCTTGAATATTTACCCTCTCATGGGGTCATTGCAGTGGTATTAGTCTGCCTTTGAAAGCGCCTGTAAGAGAAATATGAAGTCTTCATAGCCCTTCAGTCATCTCCAAAGAACAGTGATTTGAGATTTTGAGAAGCACCTGTAAAATCAGGCATTTGATGCTCTCATGGCAGCCTGCACTCTGATGGTTTGAAAACTGAAGGGAGATATTTAGTCCTTCTGGGTTCCCATGAACCTGTGTCAAGTCCCAGTAGTAATTTCAGGTGAAATCCTTATTTGTGAAGACAGGACTTGAGAGGGTTTTGGCTTTGCCCACCTCCTCTCTTGCATCTTGCCCCTCAGGTCCCATCTGAGAGGAAGGCTGCTGGGGTGGGGGTGTTTGGGGAGCCTCATACTGTTGTCCAAACTGTGTGCTTGTTCTACGGACACGTAGATGGCTTCATCTGTCAGTGCTATCATCATTACTGAAGTAAAGAAGGCCTGAGTGAGGCTGTCATGGTAAATGCATCTTGGGGCAGCTGATCCCTCTTTGGTCAGTTTGATGCTACCAGAAGAGCAGGGACAGGTATTGAGTGGCAGCCTGCTGCTGCTAGCACTTGGTGTCACAAGAAATGTAGGTGATGAGTATAGATAGGGTGAAAGTAGAGCTGTCCCCTGTGGAAACGTGCTGTTTCAGAAGTCAGTTACCCTTTACACTTTGTGGTTTTTATATTGGCCTTTTTACATGCTCCCTTGACATCTGCTGTCAGCTTAGCTAAAAATAATTGGGAACTCCCTCAAAGTAAAGAAATTAGTTGAATGATACTCTGAATTCTTTGCAGCCTGGGAGGAAGCATGGTGGCTGCCTTTTATGTGGGCATTTAGCACATCTTTTCACTGTTTGAAGTAACTGAAGAGTCTTACATTGAAGATATGTGCTTACCTATGTTTGGTAGTGTGTCTGTCTTCCTGTGTGTGCTGACTGCAGGAGTATTTAGGTTTGTTAAGGGATGATCCCCTTGTCCATGCTTATTTCCCATTATATGTGGAGAAGCCATAAATCTAGGAAAAGTCAGTGCTGTCTTCAAGCTCCATGCTGTTGGTTTCCTGAAAGTTATGTTGGGACTTTTCTACCATAACCCTTCATCTCCAGCATCTGACACTTGGCCACAGCAGCATCTGTGGAGCATCAGATACCTTGTTATCTGGCTCGGTAATGGTTCAAAAACAAGTGATTTTTTTTTTTTCTCCCCTCTTCAGTCTTGAGGTTGATGTACATTGGCCCCATAGCTGCCTGCCTCCTCTCTCCCTGATCTATGGTGCTGACAGGACACACCACTTTGATTTTGATTTTTGGGGGGGTGGGTGGAGTGGTGTTTCTTTGTTTGTTCCAAAGAAAGCAAAGGTTTGGGTGGGTATCTCGGTTTTCATCTGGTATGAAGTCAGACGCTCAGTTCACTTGTCTCCTTGCTGACTGGTCAGGTTGGATTTAACTGCCTTGCTCCTCCTGGTAAGTGCTCTCTGGCAGGGCTGTGGGAACGGCAGGCAGAGTCGAGCCCGTTGGCTGCAGCATCACAGCATGTTTCCGAGCCTCAGGTTCAAACCTGTGGCTCTGTTGATGGCAGGAGTGCTAGACAAGTGTGAATCACAAAATGGCAAGGCTGTGGGAAGTATGTGCTAACAAGCACCTTCCCTGCGTAACCTGAGTGCTGTAGCATCGAAAGATGAGCATAACCTAGCTAATACGCCAGTGTTGGATGAACAAAATGGGTGATGTGGTGGCCGTAATCTTGAATCTCTAATTTTGTAGCACTCTCTTTTCTTAAAATGGACTCTCTCCTTTTCTTAATCAACAGCATCCTCCTGCTGTTTCATGCTGTTCTGCAGAGGATAGCAGGTTTCTTTCATTTGTGGGATTTTGTAGCTGTTGATGGTATCCGAGGGTGGAGCTCTTGTCTTTTTCTTATTGGCTGAGAAGATGGTTTGAAAAGCTAAACCATCAAATAGTAACCTGCATAGTGGTACGAGTGAATTGTTTTAAATATAGTTTGTCCTTGCCTCTGGCTCTGAGCGTAAAATAGCTTTGAGATGACTGGAGAAAAGGAACTTAATTTCAGTCTTTCTCAGCAGTGTTTGCTTCTCTACCCCTTGTGTAACCATTCAATCCCTGATGATATCTTGACATACTCTGTGTAGATGATGCGTACACAGATGAAGTTGTCCTTGTTGCTGTCTGCAACAGCTAATCATTATTGAATTTTATTTAGTAATTTATACCTGCCATTTAGGATCTTTAGTGCTTTCATCTGATGAGCATCTGGGTTTCAGAGGGAAGTTTACCAAGTAAGTTGGCAAACTTTATGTGTATGCCTTAAAAGCGTAAGTGCACACAATTCTTTCTGTTTCTGTTGTTTAGTGCTCACCCAGTAGTGCGGACTGCTTGCTGATCACTTACTGTTTCCTGTATAAGAGGGAGCTAAATTAGTGCCTGTGCATAGCTGGTGTGCATATTCTGGCACTTCTGGGCAGTACCCACATGTAATAGCAAGCCAAGTGGAAAAAAGAGGAGGAGTCTCTGTATTGTAACTGTGACCTGTGTGGTGGTGTTGCATTTATTTTACTCATTTGGAAGAGTAAAACAGTGGAGAAACATGCTATGCTCTGTATATATTCCTAAGACAAGGATCAATTTAAATGGGCAGACAGATGGAAACTTCAGCCCCACCTTTCCTTGCTGCTAGGGTCACGGAGCTTTGAAAGCATGACTAAAAGCTGCATTGGCAATGTTCTCTAGTAGTGATGATACAAAATAAATAGTACTGTCTCAAGTTTAGTGTGGGGGATGAGAGATGTGATAAACTGC
Organism: Phalacrocorax aristotelis; assembly: GCF_949628215.1. Taxonomy (NCBI): domain Eukaryota; kingdom Metazoa; phylum Chordata; class Aves; order Suliformes; family Phalacrocoracidae; genus Phalacrocorax; species Phalacrocorax aristotelis. The sequence goes on from NC_134282.1 coordinate 32,534,757, forward strand.
ACAGCACCAAGAAGGGTGAAATGATCAAATGAATTAATGTAATAAAATGATCCAATGTCTTGTGTGTTTTGTCACTGCAGTACTTTACTGGCCTGGAGTGTGGACACAAGTTCTGTATGCAGTGCTGGAGTGAATATTTAACTACCAAAATAATGGAGGAAGGCATGGGACAGGTAAAATTCCAACTCGTCTACCTCATGACTTCTTTCTGGAAATTCTGTGTATTGGAGAGGAAAGGAAAAAAAAGGGGAGAATTCTTCCCCACTGAAGTTTTTAAAAAAAAGAGTGACAAAGAAAACCCAAACCTCAAAGCTTTGGGGGCTGCAGCCTTTGCCACAGGTGAAGCTGAAGGGAACTACATGGAATTAGCCTGAGTGGGAAGAGTCGTGCTGTGCACCATGGCACATCTGGGTTGTGATGATAGCAAAAATAATGCATTGGCTCTATGCATTGTGGTTAATTCTGTTGCCTTGCAATTTTGTGGTGCAAAAGTAGGATAAAGACTGTTCCTTTTATGACCTTTGTTTTTTTCAGACAATTTCATGCCCTGCTCATGGCTGTGATATCTTAGTCGATGACAATACAGTTATGTAAGTATGATGAGTTGCTACCTCTTGGCTTCCCTATCATTTTCCATTTTGTTACTTGTGTGCTATTCAAATGTACTGGCTGTTAAAGAAAACTGCATAGAGACTTCAAGGCAGCAGAGAGTTTGGTCTTGAACTGTCTATTTTGAACCAGTATGTCTCTTAACTTCCACAGTACTTGGAGGAAAAAATCCTTGACCAATTTGGTCAGCATGACAGCAGAATAAACACCCGGCAGTCTTTCCAAACCCTGTTTAACTGCTTTGTGCACTTTGTTTCCTTTGATTTACATAGGAATTTAGGACTTCCAACCTAGGTCAACCCACTGGTTCACCAAGTCCTATAGCTATAGTTAGTATGTGAGTCAGCGGAAAGAAGTCCTGTGTGGGGTGTGTTTTATGTCCTCTGATAGAAAGCAGGTGACCCTCAAACATAAGATTTGATTAAGCTGGTATGTCAGCCTGTGTCACTTTGCTTATTAAGTTGTCCGGCTGTAGGATGACAGCTCGTACACGGTGGAGCAGTGAATTCATAAACTTCCTTCTCTTTTATATTGGGTGATGTTACTGCATGAGTAACATCCTTCATAATTCTGAACCTTGATTAAGTTCATTTTAATTCTTCATGCTAAAAAGCATCTAAATAGAAGCTTATTCTGTTATCGTCTTCATTCCTTCCTTCCTGCAGTCTGACTCACTCATTGATATTAATTTGCTGGTTTTTATATCAGTTGCTTTCAGAGTAGTGATTTCCTATATCCCTCTGCATTGGAGTCTCTGTTAGTCATGAAGTGTAGGTTGGATAGAAGTGGAAGTAGCTGAAATGTTTTCATGCCCTGTGGAAGGGTGTCTTGTGGACTTCAGTGGGTGGAAACTGAACTGAAGTCGGCATAGTATCTTGAGTGACTTGATTGAGATTTTCGTTACTGCAGTCTGAACTCAACTTCTGGTGTCACACAGTCTCAGCAGGAAATGAGGGTTTTCTTGATCGCAGCAGTTTGAGTAAGTGGTTCAAATAGTGCAAATAAGGTAGGCTAGCTGAAATCAGTGGAGGCTGGGATGGTAGCAGAAGCAAGGAAAGGGTGGAAAAAGAGGAGAGCAGCTCTGGGTTTTGTTGCTTTGGCTTCTGTTACTACTGCTTGATATTAGTTAGTAGGTCTGACTGTCCTTATGCTTTACTTCAAGGCTTTCATAGCACAGAAAACCACGACACTGGTGTGAATCTGTACAGTCTTCAACTCATACCATGCACTGTGGTATTCCTGCCCACCTATAAATGGTGGAGAGATCTGGGGTCTACGATAGTAAAACGGCATCTAGGTGGTAAATCAAACACATTCTCTAAGTAAAACTATAAAACGTTTTTTGTGGAGGTAGAAATCCACCTTTCCGTGATCATACAGGGGACATCTAGAATGTCTGGGGAAGGGAGCTGCACCTTTTTTTATCTTTTTTTCCTCCGCAGAAGCCTAATGCTTTCATTTAAAAGCAAAGATGGACAACCGTGACGATCTTATGACACGGCATGAATAATGGAATCTGCACCCCCTCTCATGCCCCTAATTATTCTGGTTCTTAGGTCTTTTTTACAAAGTCTCCAGCTCTAGGTTTCCAACCTGTAGGAACCTAAGATTCATGTGCAATAGACATCAGTTTCTTTATCCATCAGAAAATCGAAGTAGATAGGCCAAGTTATTAATTTGCGCTCTTCTCAGTACATGCCCTCAGCAAGGCAGTATATCTCCAAGTTGAATTATCTCCATATGAGTCCAAACTGAGTCAGATGACTTTCCTGGATTTGTGTGTGTTTAGCTAGCTTATTGTCTGGGTTTTTTTTGTTACTGTTAAGCTTAAGTAGGAAGGTTGAAGAGAAGGGTCCCTTTCAGCTCTTTCAAGACCTTCAAACTGGCTGAAGGTAATCTTTCTATCCGTTGTTCACCTTTGCTAATGCTGCTGGTAATTGCTTTAACCTACATGCAAAGATGTTGATTTCATTAATAAGCAAGGCAGGCTTCCTTTATTACTGGTGTGTCTAACAGTCGCTGCTCGTGGGTGGCAGCAGTCTGGTAGTACCTTCTGAGAGTCAACCCACTCGGTGGGAATGGATGGATTTTTGGGTTCCTGTATGGAAGTTGTATGGAGTGCTGCTTCATTTTTAATTTTCTTTTGCATTATTGCAAATGCCAGCGCTTCAGCGTTGGATCAGAATGTAGTAGGGTCTTGAAGTAGTTCCTTTGGGAGGGTGTTTGACATATCACGTGATGTGCATTTTGTTAATTCCACTGACTGGTGTCTTGGAGGAGTTTGCATTATCAAACCAGAACAAAAGTATAAAACTTACGGTCTGATAAAGGATTGCTGCCATCTTTGGATGTATTTTTGAGATTGTGTAGTTCTGAACTGAGCTGCCAGAAAAGATCAAGAGTTAAGTTGGTTTTGCAAGCAGTTTGCTTTTCCAGCCTGGCTTCTTTAGTGTGGTTGCCTCTCTTATAGCTTGGCTTACAGAGGAATGCACCCCAAAGGATGGCTCATGGACACTGGGCATGGTTTTCATCTCTTAATTTGCCTAGTTTCATTTATTGTTTGTCAAAAGACAATAATATTCAGAGCAAAGTTCTCAAAGGTCTTGGACCTGAGTAGTGCTGCAGATGTGCTGCTGAACCTAGAGCAGGTGAGGTTGCTAGTGTGGAGTGACCGTAGGCAGTTGGGTAAGCAAAAAATGGGATTGTGTGCTCAGTGTGCTCTGGTTAGCTATGACATTATTTTTAATTTAAATTCCAGTTCCTGATAGCAATATATATAACATGGGTTTTTAAAGTGACATTTGCTATGCCTAGAAGCTTGGGTATGGAGTAAGAAAGATTCATAATTCATATTTTAAGTTCAAATTCTTTTTTCATTCTTTAATAAGTTTAACTCCAAAATTGCAGGCTTGCCATGGATATGGGCTTGATGAGATGCTTTGTCAGCTGATTTGTTTTAGTTTAGCACTGAGAATTTGGCTACAATGTGCTATGTTTATGTAATAAGCAGCATGTCGTTTGGTGGTGAGCTCCCTGGACTGCTGGGGGGTAGAATTTATGCAGCATCACATAGTCACACGCGCTGTTCTTTAATGATGGTTGGCGTGATAATGTGCAGGAGTACGCTTGATTTTTGGCTGCACCCTGAAACGGATAATCTATTCATTTCAACATTTATACGTGATATGCTGTATAAAGCTGTACTCTACGGTTTGATTTTAAAACAGAAATACATCCAAGTGTGTATTTGTCCAGCTTTATATTGTGAGGTTATATATATGCAGAATACACTTCAGTTATAACTGAAAGTTGTATATACAAGCATTCAGCAATACATAATTAAATTACTTTGAATGTATCTAGGCTGGACAGTCTGCTAATGCCAGCTGAGTTGGTCTGTCCAGGAGAAAAGTGGTCACCATGATTTTAAGGGATTACTGTGTCTGGTTTTCTTCTGCTCTCCTGCTTCCGAGCTGACTTAAAGTCAATGTTGTGTATACCTCTATGATGTTGAATTTAAACCAACTTTGTTTTTATGGTAAATAGATTAAAACCACATTAACTTTTAAACTGAAGCTGTAGCATTCCGTAGAAACCCAGATAACATTAGATATACTAAAGTTAGTAACCACAACAGTTGTTCTGGAGCTTTTTAAAGGGTTTTGCCACAAAATGTGCATGTTTAATGTAAATGAACTAATGAAATTGTTTTGCTCTGGTTCTTGGGCTGTTCAGAAAAGTGTGTTTAAAAAAAAAAATCCCCACAGCAAGAGGTTCAGTTTTCTTGGTTTGATTCTGAGGCTAGTATTCAAAGTTAAATACAATAGTTACCAACAAGATTTCAGAGTAAGGTAGTAAGTAAAGAGAGAACAGGTAAGTACAAAAAAAGTATAATCATAGAAGGAAGAATCAAAATAACTTGTCTGAACTTACTGGCTATGCATAGAAAAAAAATGCATTTTCTACTACAGTAATTTTTCTGTTTCTTCCCTTTCCACAGGCGTCTGATCACAGATTCTAAGGTTAAATTAAAGTACCAGCATTTAATAACCAATAGTTTTGTAGAGGTGAGTGTTTTATTTGAATTTTTTAATGGCTTCTAGGTTATTTTTGCTTTGCACATGTACCAAACCAGAGCAGTGAGGCTTGTTTATTATAACTGTAGAGCAGTCTTTTTTGCATAGCTTCTAATCAAGTGTAATTACAAGTTAGGGGCTTCACAGGGGTTATTTGATAGCCCATTTAGTTACAGGTATAGTTGTAGGGGAAAAAAAAGTGCAGGACAAAAGACCTAGAGGTATAGCAGACAGATGACGTTGGAAATAAAACTGCAATATTGCTTTTAACAAAATGCTAATAGGTTTGCAACTTCAAAATAAGAATAATCCTAGAGAAATGTGCTTTGGAAGATTTTCCACTGTCCCAGTTTCCCAGTTGTATCCTTCTAGATTCACTGTGGAGCCTAGTAAGTTGTTACTGGGATTGAACTTCCTTTCCTTGTTTGAAGTGATGCACACAGTGGTTTCTTTTTAATGCAACACCGGAGATAAACATGTGTTGCAGGCTGGAAGACTGACAAGTCTAGCAGTGCAGACCCATATCTGGCTGCAGTACAGCAGGAACAGGCAATGAGATGGTGTTCAGGGGGTGTTAAAGTGGTGCTTGTAAAAAGCTAGCCTGCATGGTGTGAGCAGTGTTTCAGGACTGTTGCAGTGGTGGAACAGAGATGGGTAGTTGTAAAGAACTTGACAGATGCTTTTTTCAGTGGAAAGCTTCATACTTTTGAAATGTTTTCTCTGTGTGAGCTGGGAGGTCAGCAGAAATATTTACGCTCCGCATCTTTCATAAGAGGCCATTTGACAGTGAAGAGTTGACTATCGTAATCCTGCTTTCTTTGAGTAGAAAGCGAGTAAATGCTTAGATTGAGGAGACAGCACTCTTATTGCAGAGGATTTGTAAGACAGGATTGTGACTGAAGGTCATGTTTGAAAGGATGAAAAAGGGATGAAGGGCAGGTAGGGTCCTTGTGCAGCATTCTTCTATTATGTGTTTGTTCTTTTTGCTTTATTTCATAGTGTAATCGACTGTTAAAATGGTGTCCTGCCCCAGATTGCCACCACGTTGTTAAAGTCCAATATCCTGATGCTAAACCCGTTCGCTGCAAATGTGGACGTCAGTTTTGGTAAGAACAATCAAATACAAGATGTTGCTGTTGCTTTTTACTTACTAACATCAAAGTGTATTAGTATGTATTCCGTAAGCCTTTATACTGGGGTGTGGGTTAGATGGTGGGAGAAGCATGGGGCGGGCTTCACATGGTAAGCCAGGATTAGATCCAGCCGACTGCAAAGCACTATGTAACTTGCTCTCTGTCTCTTGGGCCTGCTTTGACATGGAGTCAGATCTAGCTTTCACTGAGAGATGGCCTTCAGCTGAATGGTTTCAGGTTAGGTAAAGTTCTTGTCTGTGTGTACTGTATAGAATCAAAGTGTATTTAGATATATATATACACACACACAGAGCTCTGAAATGGCCATTGAGGGATCTGAGTGTTGGGGTTTTTTTAAACATGTATACTCTTTCCTTAGGACTGGCTTTGGTCTTTCAGCAGAGCAACCCAGAAGAAAACTTATGCAGTGTTAACCTAGTTAAATAAAAGTACAATTATCTGCCCTGTTTGCTTATTTTCCCCTATCTTTTACTTACAGCTTTAACTGCGGTGAAAACTGGCATGATCCTGTTAAATGCAAGGTGAGCACGTCAGAGTTCTTTTCTAAATGCATGACTTGGAAAAGGTTAAAGTCGATTTATGCGCAAGACATAGAAATGAAGCATAAGTTTTGCAGTTCTTCACATCAAGAAGCATAGTAGTTCACCTGTTTACATCATAGTGTGAGAAGAATTGGTGAAATTATACTGGATGCCTTTAGGATCCCTCAAAGTCTGACCTTGTGAAGGAGCAGTGCCTCAGCCAGATGGGGAAAATGTCTGGAGGAGGAAGCTGCTCAGCTGTGACCCTCTGAAGAGGAATGAAGGTGCTTCAGGAGTGAATACTTCACTTGACAACAAGCATTCCTGTAGTAGGCATTTCTGCAGGTGGTCGGTGCTTCGGCAGGCTTGTGACTTGGACTGAAGGAATTAATATGGTCCTGACACCTATTGCTGTGCAGTGAACTCTAGAACTGTTTGTGGAGCTGTCAAAAGCTGTAATCAAGCCTGGGATCCTGTGGCCTGCGCAGAACCCATTGACAGCTGTATTTCTTGTGTTGGACAGAGCAGCCTGTGTTCCTAGTGACAAGTGCAAAAAAACTTTCTGGGGGAGAGGGGAGGGAAACCTCACCAAAGGCTTATCATAGTTTAGCTGATTTTTCCAGGCTATTGGAAAGTGGTGAGTTTATTATCTAGCAGGTGCAAGCAGTCTTTTGCTTCTGTTACTTGCATTTGTTTGATAAAGTCACGTTGTCAGTAAGGTGTGTTTTTTTTAAAAAAAAAAAAAAAGATAAAAGGTGAGTTGCAAGCCTAAGGAAGAACTTGGCTTGATGTAAAGCTAGGCATCATAGAGGGTCTGACTGCAGTTTTGGCAGATCACTGTTACAACATCTGTATTTTAGAGCCCTGCCTGAAGTTTGTGTTGATTTAACTTAAGAACTGCGAACTCATTGCTGAAGCGTTTGTGCTGAGTGATCGTGCTTGCTGGATCAGGATGGTGCTGCAGGAAATATCTGCAACTGAATTAGTTGCTGTTTGCTCTGCTTTCCAGCACCAACCCCCCCTCCTGTAGTCTCATGTGGCTATGCATTCCTTACTATTACCTTAATGTAAGCGTCTGTCCTAGGAACGCTTACAGTTCCTCTATTTAAATGTAGCTCTCTTAATTTTTCTAACAGTGGTTAAAGAAATGGATTAAGAAGTGTGATGATGACAGTGAAACTTCTAATTGGATTGCAGCGAACACAAAGGTGGGTTTTTTCTCATAATATATATTTAGATTTATCAGATGAAAAGAAGAATGACAGCCTAATTCCTCTGTACTAGGATTATTTTCTGTTGCATGTCATTAGTTAAGAGCAAGCCTTAAAATCCACAGTGCACTGAAGTATCCTTGTTTGAAGAGCAAATAGGTGTTACTGCCTCGAATCAGGTGAGGTTCTTTGGGTTAAGTGGAGTTTGCTCTTGTAAGAAAGAGTTAATTGTAGACCCAAAGGAAGGTCAAGTTTTTAGGTCATTGGGCTCCTGTCTGGCACTGGTGGCTTCCCTAAGCAAATCTGTGCCTCGCCAAGTGTGTGAAACATGTTAACACCACCCATGGCTTGATTTGGCTGTGGTAATTTACATCTGCCTTTAAATCCCCTGGGTTGGCCTCTCGGAGTTGTTCATTTCTGCTGGGCAGGATTCCAGATACAGACTGGCAGAGCAGCTGTTAAGATTTTATTATGTAAATGTCTTTGTTCTAGCTAGCCCAACTTTGCCCGAAACTTCAGCATTTGTTCAGTTTGGGACAAATTAAAACAAAGGTTGGCATGGTGGCAAGAAAACAAAAGCAGCAGATGCCATTGGCTGTTAGGAGCACACCTGGGTCTCAGACTGCTGAGCCAGGAGGATGGAAGAAGGTGGGGAGGGTGTGAGGAAATGGCTGCTTTGTTTTCTTAGCTCTGTTGTGTAACTGGTTAATGGTGTTGTTTGCAGCAGTTGCTGCTTCTTTCTGGGGCTGGCTCTGTGTTTTTCATTGAACTGGAATGTTGCATTATGGTGAGAGCAGAAACACCCATTGCACAGAAATGCACAGTTGAAGTCAGGCTGAAATTGTGCAGTCTCAGCTGCTTATTTCTGTTTCATGGGCTCAGACTTGTGTGGTCCCTGCTTGGAGGCTGAACGTTGCTCAATACAGCAAACTTGGCTTTTTCTGAGGTGGGTGTATTCAAAGTGTATTGTGGCACAAGAACTGAACCAAATTTTCTCAGCTTGCTTGGTCTTCAGGTATTGCCTGTATTAAACTTGAAGAAGGGGAGCTAAATAGCTGGAAAGGGCTCAGTGTAAGCATATGTAAAGCAGCTTTTAGCCTTGAGTATCTAATATTTGGGACATCAGAATGGCCACAGCCCTACTTTGCCTGTGTTGCAGTCTTACTTTGCTTGTGACAAAGCCTTTGAGAGCCAGATCAGGTGCTGCTGCTGATTGCCCTCAGGGGTGTGATACCGGTCATGGCTGTAGGTCTGTTGGTCTTCTGTCTGCCCCAACCTTGGCGCATGCTGCTGAAGACCAGGATTTGAGCTCTCCGTGCTGGGTTTTGTTATGACCAAATGTTAAGCTTTCCATTACTGGATTCTGTACTCATTAAAAAGCTGAAATGATATATGCATATGTGTTAATGTAGACCAAACATGAATAATGTGCCACTAATGCTGGCTACTGGAAGTAGGAAGCTACTTGTGTCTCTTTCAGACAAGATGATGCTTTCTGCAGCTTGCTTGCCCACAGACTTAAGTAGAGACAGAAACATTGTTGTAAAGGTGATGGCTTTTTTTTTTTTTTTCCCCTGTCAAAATCTGGACTTTGTCAGGTAGGAGCCATGCTACTGGTTGAGCTGATATTTAAAGCATAGCTCACACTGTCAGGAATAGTGTTGAATGGCCAGAGTAAGAAGGCTTTTGTTGTGCGGAACACCCATCCAGAGGATGCTGAGGAGGGCAAATGAGAATGGCCAAGCCATGCTGGCATCAGCCCAGCTTATCTATTAGTTCCTGTAGTCCAGTGTCAGCAGCAAAAGAGCTGTTGTCCTTGAACATTCCTGTCTAAGCTACTTCATCTGATACCATACGAGATGTTCCTACCTCAAGAAAATACTTTGGAGCCCAGGATGTACAGCAGCAACAGGAAGAACAATAACATCGGGGTAATTACACCGGACATCTGAACAAGCCAACTGTCCTGGAGTCTTATGGTATCCATATCAATTGAATTAAGTGCAGGACAATATCGCAATTCTTCTCTCTCCAAACTGATGCTAGATTCAACTGAAGGGAAAGTTGGCAGGAAACATAACCCACCCCTTGTAATGATCTCTGGCTTCTTGTGGGCAGCAGAGATGCGGAAGGTGGTAATTCCACGCTGCTATAATGATGAAGCATGAGCAACGCTGGCTGCTGAAACATGTGCAGTCAGAGCTTTGTAGCTTTTGGAGAGCCAGATTGACCCAGAGCCATGGGGCTGCCAGCCACTACCTCCTCTTGCCTGAATTGCCTGCTGGCCCTTGGCCAAAGGCACAGAGAAACCCAGGTGCCCATCTGACAGCGACACAGTCCTGCTCCTGTTCAGAGGGACGAAGAAAAATTCTCTCCTGCTGTAGCATGAGGTTGTAGCGATACACTGGGATAGGAATTGCATGGTTGTAGTACACATACATCTGTGTCTCAACTATTTCTAGCAGGAAAATGGGGCAGTTATGTTTGGGGAGGGATATTTTGTGCCTTCACAGCTGTTTGCTTCAGTGAATGCAAGTCAGAGCCCAAATTCTGTGTTGAATTTCTTCATCCTGAAGAACCTGGAAGGGAATCGGATCAGGTACTGCCCAATGCAAAAATCCCTTTTTTCAGTGGGAAAAAAATCTCCAAGTAATTTCATTGCTACTATAGTCTCCATTGCTGTTTCTAGCTTTTGAGAAGTGCTTTCTTGAGTCCTCTAAGCATGATGCTGAGCCGCAGTCCTGTCCCATGTGGTCTGTGTTCAGAGACGAAAACTTCCTGTCTTACCAAGATGAAGGTGTAAGATTAAAACACCAGAACTCCTGGAATGTGGGCTTGAAATCTGGGTAATTCTTTGCAACAGGAGAATGAGATACATTTGTTCCAGCTTGCTCTGGGAGACAGAGCAGGAAAGGAAAATTGGGCAATATTATGAGAGAATAGAAGAGTGAAACCTAGCTGAATTGGTTTCTGTTCACAAGCCGGAGTGATTTGATGCATTTTTTTGTGAACTATGTAGAATGGTCTCAATGAAAAAGAAGGAGATTTGAGTAGCAAGTTTTGTGGTTTCCTATATAACTTTTTAAATTCTGCATTCATTTATTTGCATTTAGGAGACCTGCACTAAATTCTTTCTGCTTGTACAAAAGATACTGCCCTTGCAGTGGAGAGTGTGCTGGAGTTGATAGCCTTTTGCTTAAGATACTTTCACATATGAGTTGAGCTTAACTAAATTAATTGAAACTTGAGATAAGCCTATACAAGTTCTTTAACAAGCCTTTAATTCTCAGTCTTTTTGCAGGGAGGGGTTGAATACTCCAAAGTTTTGCACATTTCTTTCTTTTTCAGTTAGTTGTACAAACTTGGTTCTTAAATAGTTCCTTGAATTAAACCAGGCAGGTTTCAGGTATTGTTTGGGTTTTGTAGCTTTGGGAATAAAGAAACCACATAGATCAGGTACTTCTGTTAACTGGACCTTCAGAGGAGTAAGAAACATTGAAAACTTGGATTTGTGCATTTTTTGGGGGCTCTTAAGGTGTATCAAGACTGCCTGAAAGGAGCTTAAAAGGAGGGGGGGAAACCTGTTTCGAACCTGAGTTTCAGTGATGTTAATCTTTCTGCATCTTAGAATACTAAAGAAAGAAGAACGAAGATGGTAGTGGTGCGGGTCTTCACCCAAGGCACTGTTTTGTTTTGTGGTGTGGGCTTTTTTTTGTTGCTGAAGTTAAATTGATGTTAATGAAAGTTGTTAATCTGATACAAAAATGCCCCTGCCTTACCACTTCTCGCTCCTGGCGTGTCACTGTCTCATTATCTCGCAGGCTAGACAGGGCTTGAATGCCTGATGTATAAAACAGGCAGATTTTGTTCCTCCAAAAAAAGCTATTGGCTATTTTTCTCCTGTGAGATAAAATGGCATGAAGTCAGTTCTCTTCCTTTTCAGGTCACTTTTTAATGTCTGAACATGTACTCCCTCTGTACCTTCTGGAAGTCCTACATTTGTTCTAATGCGTGGAAATTCTGGCAGCCTGCTAGATCCTCCCCGGGTACCGGCATCGAACTTTGCTCTTTCATTTCTCACCAGCAGAGTTTTGTGCCAAAACTGTGAACAGCATCTTTCTGAGATGTCAAAATGCCATCTTTTCCTCTCGGATGAGCAAGTGTTTAAAATACCCTGCTTTGCTCAATGACTCTAGGTGTTGTCACAATGTACTATTTCACACTAACCATAATTAAGTTCAGTGGGTTTGGATTTTGTTGCAATGTATTATGAAATCTCCATGGCATTTAAGGTTTTGGGGGGTTTTTTTGTATGATGGTTTATAGGTGAAGATGTTTCTGTTGACATGGCCGGGAGGCTGATGTACATCAGTTGCCTCTGGGTGTCCTGAAGAAGGCAAAACTGTTTCAACTGCCCTGAAATATGTTTCTAATTAGCCTCCTGTTCATAGAACAGCAGCTGTGGTTATGCTGGTTTACGTACACACAGCCTTTTACGATAAAATAGAGATTGTTCTCCTTTGCCAGGCTTGCCTGCAATTTTGTTTCAAAGTGCAGCGTGTAAGCGCAACACCGAATTGTTTAGAGTGGAACAATGTTAATGAAGTCACTTCTGCATCGTGGCACAACAGATAAAGTGCAGAATAATGTACCAGTTTAGTAATTTGATTTGCTGGCTATTATGTTGTTGCGTAGCTGTAATTCTCAATAAGATCTTCCTTCCCTATCCTTCTTAATCTACAAATCTCTCCCACTTGTTGCACTGGTGGCTTGAGTAGTTGCTGCTTTTTTCTTTCCATCGGTGTTCAGCATTTCTTTAGCATGTTCTTCTCATGGCTTTCCCTTAATTTTTAATGATATTCAACTTTTACACAGGTTCATGCATCTGTATAGCTCACTATGTAATCTGTCTTCCTCATGCCCTGCTTGACAGCCATATAAAGGCTTGAAAAGAATGGTGTTCCCTGTAATAAAAGGGCTGTAATTAGGGTCTTTTTGTTCTAGTTTGCATCATAGGGCTAGAAGCCCTAAGTGCTGTGCAGTATTGACACACTGAAGATCTTGGTCTCATCCTCAAAGACAGGAGAGCAGAATTTCGGTGCTCCTAATTGAGCCTAGCTATGGATGAGGATGACCCCACATCCTCATGGTGCGGACATGCCCCGCTGCACCCCTCCAGCTTGGCAGGTTGTCTGGGAACTGTTTCTCTCTTCTTCCAGTTGTAGGATTTTCCTAAGCAGGAGTGATTGCTGCAGCTGTTTGTTGGATTAGCGACATCTTCCACTGAGGCATGCGGAATGTCAGCATCTCATCAGATAAGATGGGTTTGGAAGAAACTGCACGGCTCTGTGATCGTCATCTTCTCTTGAAAAACTGTTCATCACCGTGTGCCCCAGGGTCAGCGTTTGAGTGACGCAGAGCTGTGTTGTGATGTGACAGGGGTGCACTGCCACTGTTCATACATATTATCCAAGTGCTGATGAGCTAACTGAGCAGGGATCTTCACAGTTGTGAAAGCTATCGAAGGGATAAACCTAAATTTGGGTCCTGAGGTGCCTGTGTGGGATTGGAAGACAGGAGGGCTGCCTGGAAAAGGGAAAATAGATACCGCACTGGGTAGTGTGCTCAAAGGAAAGACCATTTTTGACTGAAATTCACAGAACTGCTTTGACTGATGAACTGGGAACAAGCTTACCTGGCTGACTATCCATCGTATGGACAGACCAAGAGGGTATCTTGATGTTGTCCCCCCTGAGCAAGGCTGCAGGGGAGCTCATTTGCTTCGTTTAATCTCTTTGTAGTACAGCTACTCTGTAGGACAAACACAGGACATGAGGAGGAAAGCAGGTCTGGAAAAAATCCCCTGAGGAACTCACCCAAAAAGTGTTTTAGCCTTTTTTCCCCCTTATCCTCTGTACTTGCTGCTTGATTTTAACCTGATGAATTCCTTGGCCCAGCTCTTGTGCAGCTGCTTTGTGTCCTGGCATCAGAGAAGTGCCACGGGGACAGCAAAAAGCAACAAAAGAGAGTTGGACCAGTTTCCTTTGCTCATAGGGCAGATTAATTTATTCTTGCAACCCTGGCTTTTTATACTTATTGGGATACTAGAGAAATAATCTTTTATGTTCTACATGAGTTAAATATCATTTTACAAAGTGGCCGTATGCTGCTGATGTGTGAAAATTATATTGGTGTTACCAAAAAAAAACCCCAAAACCTCTTCCTCAAAGACTTCCCTGTGCAGTGCTGCTCTTTGATATCCTTGTATTTGTCAAAGGCCTCCTTCCCTGAAAGGGGAGCCCCATGTGGGCTTTTGTAGGAAAACCTTCAGTGAGATGTCACATGAAGGGGGAAAACGGGACCCGATGGGAAATGTGGAAATGCCTCAGGAGGAAAAGTGTCTTTTTAGCTGACGGAACATCTTTGAAGCACGCTAGATTCTTGCGGCATGTTTTCAGGTACTTTTTGGGTGGCATTTTACAACTGCAGGTGTCTTGGATTGATTAAAAGTATGGCATCAACTTTTTTCAGTTTGATTGCTGAAGTGGACCAAACACTTGATGGTGAGGAAAGCAAGATGCCTTCCCCATGGCTGTTGTAGACCATGACTATTGCTGTGATTTTGGAGAAGGTCATGAAATTACCCATCCAGTGTACCACTATGATAGCAACATAGATAAAATGTGTTATTCCCTAGGGGTTTTAGCTATCTAGCTGCTCTGATTTTGGAAATATTTTAAGGCATGACTTGGAAGAGGATCTCGATGATCAAAGGGAAGAAGTAAACTATGCATTTCACTTGACATGTTATCTCTTACTGCCATGGGAACCCTTCTAACTTCACAAGACCGTTGTGGGTTCTGTGCTTTCCCTGCTAATGGTGCGCTCTGTCCTGTGAACAGGAATGCCCCAAATGCCACGTCACCATTGAGAAGGATGGGGGCTGCAACCACATGGTCTGTCGGAACCAGAACTGCAAAGCGGAGTTCTGCTGGGTGTGCCTGGGCCCCTGGGAGCCCCACGGATCTGCCTGGTGAGTTCAGGAGTGTGCCTTACTAGAAGGTGAGGAAGCCAGGATGCAGATGGCATCGATTTGGACTGAAATCTGTGGAATTGGTGTCCCTGTTACAGGTACAACTGTAATCGCTACAATGAGGATGATGCGAAGGCAGCAAGGGATGCACAGGAGGTGAGTCCATAACCTTTGGTGGTGAGGGAGATCACCAACCCTGTGGCATGCTTTCTGTAAACCTATAAATCTGCCCTGAAGAGCTTGCTGGATTTGGGCACAAAGCCAAAGGACATTCCTGTGCAGCTTTGGACTCTTGCTTTGTGCCAGGAAAAAGAAATAATGTTCAAAGCCAATTAAACCCACTTTAAAGAGCATGTTAACTCAGTTAGATGTATTGCTGCCTTGCCTGTTTTATAGCAGCTCTTCACGTGAAGTCGTCATAATGCCGTGGGTCTGAGACAACAATCCTCACATCCTTTGTAAAATGCTCTTTACCGCAAAGTTCTTAATGTGAATCCTGAGGTGTTTAAAACACAGCAGACCTTCTGAATGTAAATAAAATACTGCTGTCATTCCAATAACTATATTTGGAGGCTTGACATAAGAGAAATTGTGGGCGAAGTTGCAGCTATGTTAAACTGTTTTATGAATATGGATAGAGCTGAAACCCATTTTAAGGGGGAGGCATTGTGTGCTGCAACTTGCAGAAATCCATTTCCTGTACCTCTGTCAAAGTACTGTTATAACCAAGAACCAAAGTATTTCCTGCAGCCCCTCCTCCTGCAGATAAGGATGACTTTGGCTGATATGTGCTGCCTTTGTATAGCCACAATGTACAAGTTTAATCATGCCTGTGTTGTCACTTTTTTCCAGTTGATCTGTTAGATGAAAATAAGATTAATGGCTGTGTATTGAGTGATCTTGGTTCTCTGGTACTGCTTCGCACATGGCATCTTTCCCCTGCTTTATAATCAGTGCGGCCTGGGCAACATAAGGTTGCCCTCTTAACACAAGCACAGTAATTGTTTAATTAGAATTCCTTATTAGCCAAAAAAAGATCATCTGCTTCTCTTTGTCGGTGACACTGGAAGCATTTAAGTCCTGTAACTTGAATCGAGAGGCTGAAATTCAAAACTGATCAGGCTTTAGCAATGTGATTTTAACTATTTTCAGGGTTGGGAGTGAGGATGCCATGGCTGTGCTAGGAAGTCTGCATAACAGTGAGCTGCTGTGGGTCTGGCCTCTCATCTCCACACAATGTCAGGGTTAACAGTGCCGCACAAAGCCGCACCATCTAAGTCTGGCCAATGTGAGAGGAGAGGAAACACCTTTGGAAAGGAAGCTTGTTCTCAGGGTCAGGAAGAGCCTTGTGAAGGGTTTACTTCTCTTGCAGCCGTTACTTTGTTTTAACTATTTGTTTTCTTTTTCCCTAATGGGAATTAACACAGCGATCCAGAGCAGCCCTGCAGAGGTACCTGTTCTACTGCAATCGCTATATGAACCACATGCAGAGCCTGCGCTTTGAGCACAAGCTCTATGCTCAGGTGAAGCAGAAAATGGAGGAGATGCAGCAGCACAACATGTCATGGATCGAGGTGCAGTTCCTGAAGAAAGCAGTCGACGTCCTCTGCCAGTGTCGTGCCACACTCATGTACACTTACGTCTTTGCCTTCTACCTCAAAAAGAATAATCAGTCCATTATTTTTGAGGTAGGAAAAACATGGTTGTTAGGAGTTCAGAGTACAAAGCTAAGCTTTGTAATAGAGAACTAATGCTTGGAGAAGCTCTTGTCCCCAGTTTTACTGAAGTGAGTCTGTCTTAATATTCTGTTGTGCAAAAGTTAGAGGCTCTGCTGGGCATCATGTAGCATTGTCTGCTGGAGGAGGAAGTAGAGATACAAGATGCTGCCCTCTGAAACAAGAAATGGAGCGAGGCTCTGTCCTGAACTGGCAAAGAAGGCATTAAAGCTTAAACCTGGCGTTTTGATGTTCCCGGTGTTGGCTTTTTTCCAAGGGCACTACTGTTAAAATGGCACTTGAACGTCTAAATGTGGAGGTCCAATCTGCTTCACAAGTGAAACTGTATTGACTGTTTATGGTTTAGAACAGTCCTCTGCTGGTCTTTGTGCAGCACTGAAGCAGGATGTTTCTCTGCTGCATGCTCAGGAAGGGGTGCACAGAACTACTGAGCAGTAGTGAAAGCTGTGCTCTGATGCTGCTGTTCATGTACCAGGAGTCAGTAGAGGCTTTGCCAATGCTGGTAAAAATAAATAATAGATGGGACAGAATGGGAGATGAATTGTCTTGTATTGCACTGTACCACTAGTAAGGAAAGGATTTTTCTTGTTGTTGTTGTTAGGCTTGCCAGGATATTGCAGGTCAAGGAAGGGATAAGACTTGCTGGTAGATATGCTGATTCTCTTTTGATCAAATGAGGAAGCTTCAGCTTTTTCAATCTTGATGCTCAAAGCAGGTTACTAATGTGTTACACAGTGTATATCTAATCCTGCTTTTTATTTCAGTACTGATTTCAGTTGAAGAAAAAAGATCTTCCTGTTCCCCTCCAAATACTCCTTTTTTCTTTTTTTCTTTGCAGAATAACCAAGCAGACTTAGAGAATGCTACAGAGGTGCTTTCTGGGTACCTTGAGCGAGATATATCCCAAGATTCGCTGCAAGACATAAAGCAGAAAGTACAGGATAAGTACAGGTTTGTTTTTGAATAATCCTCTATCTCAAAGCTGCCTGAGTACCTGTATTGCCATCCCGTGTGACAGGTAGTGGCATGTGTACTTGCCGAGCTACAGTGTTCTCCAGAGTCACGTCCCTGGGAAGTTGTTTGCTGTTGGCCTTCTGCCATACATTGTGATCATCAGCCAGTCCCTGGGCATTTGGGAGCAGCAGCAGCAGTGTCCCGTACCAGCCCCTGAAGTCATCAGCAGTGAAGCTCTCAAGCAGATGCTGGCAGCGTGTTTTTGTGCCCCTGTTGGGACCAGCCCTTGGCTGAGGTGACAGCCTGCAGGGAGAGGCTCCCAACTCTGCATCTGCTCTGCTGAGCAGTAGCTAGAAGATTCAATCCTTTAGTGGAAATATCTTGTGAGGAAAAGCATTGGTTTTATATACACTGCTGTTCCTGCACAGGAGGAGTGTGTGGGAATGGCCAGGACCAAGGTGGGATCTGCATAGTGAGGACCAAAGAACAAGGAGTGACTTTATTGTTCCAAGCTGACAGCTTTGGCCTAGATTGACTTGCCATAAGAGAGCATTCAGGTCTTTTATTTATCTCTTGTGTCCGTTTGTACAAAAAGTCGCCGTAGAAAAGCTGTCCTTAAAGTAGAGGGAGAGAGCAACCTGTGAAAGTGGGGAGGAGAGAAGAACTGGGGTCCAGGTGACACAGATGCCAATGGTTTTTACAGTCCCAGGGAAATAGCTTCTGCCCAGTGGAAAAATACAAAGCTGTAAATGCAGATGAGTCACAGGATTGTATGTTGCATTTTTGAGGCATTTTGCCAAAGTCATTCAATTTGTTATGGCTAGCTTAGGGGAAAAAGTAGTCAAAGTAGGGTGAGCTGTAGTGACTAAGGGACTCTGGGGAGCAGAAGTAACTGTTGAGCTGTGGTGGGCCTGTGGTCCCTTCTGCCATAGTCTGGCTGCATGGCTGGGGCTGGACAAGACTTACCAGACCTCTTCTGAGACATTTTGTAACTTACTGACTTAATGGTGGTCTTAAAGGATAGCTCAGATCAAGCTGCTTGTTCATTTAAGCCCTCTGAAACTGGATGTTCTTCTAGGGATGGTAACAGCTATCCAGAAGACATAAAAACCTAATATAGCCTGTATTGCCTGAAAATGTACTATCCCAAACATGCCTTTGTGTTTCTGAGGAAAAAAGCGTGCATCGGTCAAGCCTGCACAGGTCCCTAATTAACTAGTTCAGTCATGTCTTAGTCATGTCCTGCACAGTGCTTTTTGCGTACTGGTTACAGTGTACTGATGCAAGACTGACCAAGGATGTTACTGAGGTGGGTTTAAAGAGCTGTGGGAAATTGCAGGAGCTGACCTCCTAGCTAATTTGATTTCAGCTGGTTTGATCTCTTAGCTTGCAAAGACATTTTGAGAAAACAGGCTTAAAACCCCATCACCAGCAGCAAAATAACTGAAGTTGGGAAAGCAGAAACTCTGCATGTTTGCTAGCACATGCGTTAGAAAATCAGTGGGACTTTGTGTACAATCATTTCTGTTGCAACAGCCAATAGCAATGCGAAGAGCCAGGACAGTTTTACTCAGATAAATTTGTCAGTCTGATCAGCTACTGAACAGTAGCAGCATAAGGGTTGCGGGTTAAGGTGAGGTATTTCTGAGCTGGGGCTGCTGTGATGTACTCCTCATGCCTACGTGTTAGCAAGTGTGATCAAAGATAGCTTTCTGCTGGGGGATTATTCCTTTGTGCCTCACCTGAGTGAGCAGATTGGTCATTGCTGGGAAAGCTGGGTTCCCAGCTGCAAGAGCCCCTCGGATGCTGTCCTGGCCAATGTGCATGCTTGGAAATTGAATCACACAATCCCCAGCAGGAACTGGTAACTTGACAGTCGGCTCCTGGGTTCCAGTTTCTCAGGTTACAGCACACTGCTCTGGGCTGGGCACTGCCAAACTGTGAACTGGGTACACAGCTGCGCCTGGGGCCCTGGGAGCTGTTACTAAGACTTGTCTTGTCCCCGTGTGCCTAAAGATGATGTAGACCTTGGCATCGCTGCTGGAAGGGGTTTAATCCAGAAATGCCTGCTGCTTATTTGTAATTTGCTGTTGGAACCTGAATACTTTAAATGTTTTTCTGCTTTTCAGGTGTGTTAGCCAACTAAAAGGATAAACGAACATGGCATCTTTTGATATGTTCTTATCACTTTTCCTCAGTATCATTGACCCTGGTAGGACTGTACCTAACTCTGGGATCAGTTTAATTTGCAGCTTTATCTGTTTAAATGAGTGTAGGTGGGAAGACCCTGCAGGGTGTAGTGTTCCTCTGAGACCCGGGAGTTGCAGTGTGAGATAAAGCTTGCCTTCCAACCAGACCAGTAACCCCTTTTTGTAGCCAGTTTGACCAATTCCATCCCCACCAAGATTTTGGAGGGGAATAGAAGTGAGTCAGTGCTCCCAAGTTTTTGCCCAGCTAGCTCCTGGATTTTTTGTTGACCTGATAAGGTTCAGCATTGACACAACACCTGGTTTGAGGAGAGCTTTGTCCCATTTTGGGTGTCGCTGCTAACCCCTCATCTAGCTTTTGCAAATAGCAGCCGCTGCTGCTTCCTTTTTCGGGTATTAATGGAGGTTTCTCAGTTGTAGGGCTTTGGGGATACTTGTGCACAGGAAACTAAATTTGCATGCTGTCTGTTCAGCCAGGGACCTGGAGTTGAGTAACTGGAGTAACTGAAGTCTTAATTAGCGCTGTTAACGGGCTACAAATACAAATTCCCTTCTCAGGGGATCTCCACTTTTGGAAGTGAGGCTTAATGTAGGTTTGTGGTACTTGATGCTGGGGATGAGCCATGGTTCCTAACCTGAATTTTCTGTGCTTGTTCCCCTTTGCTGCAGATACTGCGAGAGCCGACGAAGGGTTTTATTGCAGCATGTGCATGAAGGCTATGAGAAGGACCTGTGGGAGTACATTGAGGACTGAGACTGGCCCTGCATAAAACGAACTCTGAATTCTTTACCATCTAGAGTGCTCATGCGATTCAAATAAAACACACACAAGGCACTACGCCTATTAAACTGCTGGTCTGTAGTACCGGGATTCTGTTTTGTTAACAGAAAGTCTAAGTAAATTATATTGTAATAAAAAAAGGTAGATAAACCATTGTACAACAGTATTCTAGGCGGCCAATACAAGTGTGACAAATGCACTAAAAAAACCAACAACCAAACCCTCCAACTTTAACTTGTAACGTAGCTTCATTCTCCAAGCCGACTCCTTTTTCTTTTCTATCTTTTCCTGTGTGTAGTACAGATGGAATTTAAACCAGTTTCTTGACACTGCTTTTCATGTCCAAGCCAGCCATTTTGATGTACTTTGGTAAGGGGGGATGGCTCTCCTGCCCCCCTCCTCCTCTCTGCCACCCAAGTACATGGATGAATGTCTGTTGGCTCATTGTAAAGATAAATCTTGGGGAGGGGAGGAGGGGGGGATTATACGGCAAGGAAGGGGGGGGGGGGGGAAACAAAACCAAACAACAAAAAAACCCCACAAACTTTGTATATGACTTTTAAAACAAAAAGAGGACAACACAGTATTTTTCAAGTTGTATATAGCGCATATGCATGGACAAAGAGCAAGCGTGGCACGTGTTTGCATAATGTTTAATTACAAAAAAATATTTATTCTTTAAAAATCTTCAAGATTATGTCTATTTGCTGTGCATTTTCTTTCAGTTTGATTTTTTTTTTGGTTTCATTTTGTTTTCCATGGGATGGGGTGGGGGAAGCGTCTGCTGGTGTAGTTGAATATATTCTTTTTTGGAAGGCTTTTACCAGAGAAGTTGGGTTTCTCCTCTTCCTGCAGTTCCTTACTGTCCACAGCCTCCAGTTTTGTGTGTGTATCCATTGCTGGAGCTGGACCCCTCCTCTCGTGTGCAGCTCCTGATGCTCTGTAACCCCATGTGCATTGTGTTAGTGACCAATGTACACTGATTCAGGATGCTCTGGGCCCTTCCCCGCCCCCCGCTACCTCCCTAACCTCCCCAAATCCAACTTGCCTGTTCCAGTCCATGCACGCAGGACATGAGCTCTGAACCCAGAGGCTATCTGTATGTGCGTGTGTTTAAATTTTTATTCTGAGGCAGGAGAAAGAGAGGTATTTGTACGGAAAGATTTTGGCTGTGGATCTCCTCTCCCTCCCCATTTCATCTGTCAAATTGACCGTTCCTTGCTGTTTAAGTTTCACTTACGTTATAACAAGTCGTAACATTGAAAAGGAAAGATGATGGAATTGTCTTTGTGTTTGTTTTGGCCTCAATTACTGGGCATACTGTCCTGGCAAATATTTAACACTCCATCTAGTGCAGTAGAAGTTGAAATCAGTGGCGTATTTTTCAATGAAAAG
The DNA here is from genome assembly GCF_949628215.1 of Phalacrocorax aristotelis. Lineage (NCBI taxonomy): Eukaryota > Metazoa > Chordata > Aves > Suliformes > Phalacrocoracidae > Phalacrocorax > Phalacrocorax aristotelis. Next base: position 32,556,434 of record NC_134282.1, read on the forward strand.
GGGAAAGAACTAATGAGTTAGCTACTGAGTCCATTTTTATGATTTCTGTAACAAGAGCTATGTTAAAGTAAACAATTGGTGGTGGTTTTATTAAATTTACTCCTGTATAGGAATTCCTTCTGTGGTATTTTTCGCCAGGCTAGTGTCCTCAAAGCTTTCTGCCCCTCTGCCAGCTTCAAGGGGGAATAAATTCGTAATGGGGCAAATTCAAGAAGGCAGATCACAGGCAGGTCTGTAATGCGAAACAACTGTTTCTGGCCTGCACGTGAGCCACTTCAGCTCCCTTGCCGATGAATACTGATTCTTCCAGGCATGTGGTTTTGTTCCTCTGCCCCTGCTGTACCCCTTATGGTGGCCTATTTGCCCCTGGGAATCACACATCAGCATACCTACACTGCAACTGCTTGCTCTGCTTTTCCCGCCCAGGCTTGCGAGGGGTGGGACAGAGCAGGGCTGCATGGAGCCACCGAGGCACGTGCTGCCTTTTGATGGCATCTACCTGCAGGCAGAGGCTAGCTGGCTTCCCCTCGGTTCACAACAAATCCCCATCCATGTTATTAAAAAGCTTTTGAAAGCCGTGTGCTCTTCCAGGGTGTGGTGGGCTGGGTGAGGGCAAGCTCGGACTCTGTGCAGTGTTGGGTTTTTGCTCCGTGTTCCCCAAACTGGATATGGGTAGGCTCCAACCCAAAGGAAACCTCCTCTTTGGTGTCTTCAATTGTGATGGCAGTTGGCAAAATGTAAGATAATAATGATTGCTCCCACGGAACCGGGCTTTAATCTGCTGCTGTTGCTCCCCCCGGCTTTCAATTGCTCCCACAGCAATGGTGTGTTTGCAAGGACACCGTCCCCGCTAACACCTGCTGTGGCGGGCAGCTCTGCTGCTGCCTCTGTGGAGAATATAAAGGGGAAAAAAAAAAAGTCCCACCCTCTTGATGGTCTGTAGTTGTACCAACTGTACCAAGGAGCCCAGCTGCGGCGAGGGGGAGCCGAACCCGTTGATCGCCTGTCAGCCCTCCCCCGGGCCGGGGCCCCCCCGCTCGTGGTCTTACACCAACAAACCCTCATAAGCTGATATTTTATTTCATTAATTTGGTGTCTCTCATGGCAGAGGCTGCGGCAGAGGATGGACGGCGAAAGGACCGGGGGCGGGGAGGGGGGTGTGTCCCGGGTCCTCCCGCCGCCTTCCCGTCGGGCCCAGCGCCGGGCTTCTCCATGGTTGTCCCGGATGTGATTCCCGGAGTGGGGTCGGTTTGTAACCGTGGTAACGGGGCGCCTCTGCCCGCCGGCGGAGGCATGGCGGAGCCGCGGGGCGTGCCGGTGAGGGGCCGCGCCGGTGAGGGGCCGCGCCGGTGAGGGGCCGCCGGCCGACCCAGCACCGCGGGGCTGCAGGGGGGCGAGGGCGGGAGGACCTTTCACGAGCAAGTTTTTAGTCTTTGCACACTTGGTGTTAGAAACGTAACGGAAGCTCATTAATATTATGACTTTTTGGGGGGTAACCTAGTGAAACCGAAGCCTTTCTCAAGGTCTGGGCGTTTGGTGCTCTGGCAAAATGGCCCTCTTTCCGGCTGCTGAGCAGGCTGTGTCGTGCAACATGAGTTCTTGTCGTAGAATGCTCTGAAGAAAGATAAAAGGTCTTGGAATAAGGCAACAAAAGTCAGGGTCAGGTTGGACAGGGCTCTGAGCAACCTGGTCTAGTTGAAGATGTCCCTGCTCATGGCAGGGGGGTTGGACTAGATGGCCTCTAAAGGTCCCTTCCAAGCCCAACCTTCTACAATTCTATGAAAAAAATAACCTTCTCATGGATAAAAATCTGGTTAAAAGGTGAAGAGCAGAAAAAAAGGAAGAAATGCTCTTTTTTGTGTGTGTGGTGGAGGGTGGGCATTAATGAAGCCCTGCAGGGGTCTATCCTAGGCTTGTGTTGTTCAGTCTATCTAGAATTGATCTGGACAAAAGTATGGCTAAGAAGTCATTCAGGCAAGGAGTAAATATGAGAGACTAAAGGAGAGTCTTAACAGTGCTGAGTGACAGGACTTAGAATTGGAACAATGTGTGCAGATTGAAAAAAAATTGCAAGTATGTAAAAAAGCGGGCTTTATGCCAATTATTGCTGCTTAGGAATGAGTTCTTGGGATTGGGATATTCTGTGAGAATATCAGCTCAGCTTTCACAACAGCAATCAGAAAAGTGAATAAAATGTTAGAATTTATTAAGAAACAAGGCTGATAAAAGTATATTCCTGTGTACATCTGGGGTGTTCTCATGTATCAGATACTGTATAGGTCCTGATCCCCTCCTTCAATTTAAAAAAGGGAGTAGGACTTCTTACCAAATCATTACAAGGACCAAGGGTAGACTTAACTCCAGTTTAAAAAAGTGTTTATTAAGGAGAGGGAAGGTGACACAGGTCTATAAAATCCTGTGTTGTTTCTGGGGAAGAGGAGAGAGAGATGTCTCTTCTCCAAGAAACTGGAAGTCAGAAATAAAAACGCTTCTCTATGCAAGCACGTTTCTTTTCTGTGAAGGCTTGGTTTTTGATGCAAAGCAATAAAAAAATCTAAAATGCATTTCTTTTTCTCTGACTGGGTATCTGTTTATGAGCTCTGGGCAATATTTGCAGGTCGAGATTTGCTGCCCGCTATGCGATGGGACATCGCTGTGCTCACATGCCTGCAGGCTCTGATGGTTCCCCAGGAATGATTTTGTTCTAATTAACTTTATAAATGTTTTATAATAACTGTTTTTGATATTTTCCTGTGTGATCTCTAATTAGCATCTTAAGATGCTTGGGTTTCAGTTCTTTGCAAGGTAATGATCACTTTCTGGAATCCTAATAAAAGACAGGGAGCCTATGGAACAGGCAGGTACTGTAAAATGAGTGAGTTTATTTAATGTACACAGCAAACAGAAATCTCTCTCTGACTGTGGCTAGGGAAGATCAGAGTTTGTCTAGCAGCAATGATACTGTTTTTATGCCCTCTTTTGGGATTTGCCAGTTGTCCTGTCTGATTATTTTGTCAATAGATCTTAAGGAAACCTTGCCTGGTGTACTTAATACTCCTTTTTTCTGTCTTTTCAGGTTTCTTCGTTGCCATTGGCTACAGAACCTCCAAAACCCTATCCTAAAAAAGGTTTGTTTGAAGATATGATTGTGTTTCTTAGGCCATTTGATTTCTAACATTTCTTTATAGCATGTGCAGCTGTCCAGTAAGAAATTAACGTCCACTGGGGAAAGATGAGACCATCTAGACTGTAACCTGCTGAGTACAAGTGCTTTTTTCTAGGATCTGTATGATCTGCTTAGTGCTGTTGCTGGCTGACTTACCATACCTACAGCTTGCATCATGTTTGCTTATAACCTAAGAGACTGTTGATTTTATTGTGTACATACTGTTGGGCCGCTAATGAGTTTGATACTCATTTATCTTAAATAAATGAGGGGTTTGTTCATTATATGTTCTTCAGAAAAATGTCTTGCTGTAGAAATGATCTTGGGGAAACTAACATTGTGTCTTGTTGATTTTTCGTGTCGCATTTTCTAAGTTTTGAAGAAAAAGATATGTGCAAGTGAGATCAAACCAGTTGTGTTGTAACTGGTTTTAACTATAGGTTGTTTGCGTTTGGGTTTTGATTTTTTTTCGTACTGAAAGTGAGAATTACTTAACTCAGACTGAGTTGTTGTTTCAAAGTCTTGGTTGACTTTGCACTGGAACAGGAACAATTTCATTTATTGGTTCAAAATGTTAGACTAAAGCCTGATGTTTTGTAAGGGGCCTGGTAAAGCCTGCAGAACAGTTTGATATTGCAGCCCCTCCTTTCCCCGCTTCCCTCGCTCTTGCGATGTGACTTGTCCCAGCCCACGCGATGAGCATTTCCTCCTCTGTGGCACTGAGCTGTGCTCACGTTCCTAGTACAGATCTGTTCACTTAGACTTTTGCGCCTACCTACGGTGAGGTTTGGGTTTGTTTTTATTTTTTGGATTTTCCTTTGTCAAGTGTTTAGAGGGCTCCATCAATTTAGGTTACAATGAAAAGTGAACCCTGCAGTGTTGCTAGAACCCCAGTACACTTATAACGCCAGTCAGAAGCAGTCCTCCTTTTCCCTCACCTTTTAATTCAGGGAAGCTCAGTTGAGGAGCACTGTAGTCTGGCTGTTTTCTACCCTGAATGTGTGATGTGCCTGTCAGAGTACACTTGGGAGGAAATCTTCCATATTTTGAAATGGAGACTGTCTTGATGATAAAGGAGCTTGTTTGGCAACTGGGTACTACATTGTAGTTTCGGCCTAAAGATGAAGTTCTTCATCCTGCATGTAGGCCCTGGGAAGCTGGAAAAGCCACTTTGCTTTTGTTTTGGGGACATCAAGCTAACATCATGTAGTCCCAGTTCCTGGGGGCAGAATTCCAGCACTTGAGCAGAACATGACTGTCCTGGAGGCGGTGCTTGACGTTTTGGTAGACCTACAGCTGTTGGCTTGCACAAGTCCAAGCCTCTTTTGTACGTTGCCCAGAGCTGAGAGAAAAAGCTTCCTACTGCTTCAGGCCTGTATGCAGGTAAAAATAAAACCAAAATTTACTTCCATCTTGACTGTCAGCTCTTTTAGAGCAGAGGTTGGTGTTACTTTGAACCAATTAGCATGGCTTCCGTGGAGGCATCAGTTCACTCCTTACTGAGATTGTTTGTCTCCATCCTTTTTGAGAAAGATTATGACTCTGATGCCTGCATCCTTAGTAACCCCCATCTTGTTCTGCCTCCTCGTGCAAGTCTCATCTTCATAATTTGCACTGACCATGTGGGTTGGGAGGCTGCATCTTCTATCTGTTTTTACAGGACAGCAAACGCTTGCAGTTCTCTAAATAAAACATCTGTAGAGGGATCAGGCTGGTGGTGTTTGCCAAGAGATGGACTGTCGCTCCAGCACTCTTTCCTGGTAGGCTGAGGTATATTAAATCAACTCTGCATAATTCATGAGTGAACGGAATAGCTGGAAAAGAAAGATGGGGCCATCAGCCTTAAAAACAAGCTGTGGAGGTGTGCTGGATAGAAGCTGTCATACCTCTGTCAGCTTGCTTGTTAAACTGTCTGTCAAGCACCTTCCTGCTTTTAAGTGTGCACAGTTTAATATTAATTGTTTGGGAGAATGAACTGTGGCAGCTGCAACTTTCCTAATAGGATTGCTTCTCCAGATCCTGGCTCCTGTTTGATAAAGGGCTACTTTTTCATGGCTGCTGAGGAGTTTTTTCTCCTGCTCAGCATTTTGCATTAACAGCCCTGAAACAGAGCTGGGCGCTTCTTTAGAAAAGGCCACAAATGCTCCTTCAGGTTTTAAGGCTGCAAGTCTGAGGCTGGGCACAGGCCAGGAAAAGAATTGGTCTGTCTCAGTCACCAGCCAATGTTCCTTCCATCTCCTTCATTTGGTATTGGTGTTTGCACAGCTGCATGCCAGAGGGGAGAAAGTAGTAAATGAAATCTTGTTCAGTTTTGGACCTCTCACTACAAGAAGGACATTGATGTGCTGGAGCGTGTCCAGAGAAGGGCAATGAAGCTGGTGAAGGGTCTGGAGAGCAGGTCTTATGAGGAGCGGCTGAGGGAACTGGGGTTGTTTAGTCTGGAGAAGAGGAGGCTGAGGGGAGACCCTATTGCCTCTCCAACCACCTGAAAGGAGGCTGTAGTGAGGTGGTTGTTGGTCTCTTCTCCCATGTTACTAGTGATAGGACGAGAGGAAATGGCCTCAAGCTGCATCAGGGGAGGTTTAGACTGGATATTAGGAAAAATTCTTTACTGAAAGAGTGGTGAGGCATTTGAACAGGCTGCTCAGAGAGGTGGTGGAGTCACCATCCCTGGGGTTATTTAAAAGACATGTAGACGTGGCACTTTGTGCCATGGTTTAGGAGGCATGATGGTATTGGGTTGCAGCTGGACTTGATGATCTTAAAGGTCTTTTCCAACCTTAATGACTCTATTAAATCCAGTTTTTCATGGTTCTGCATCTCCCTTTTATACTGATACGACCTTTGACTCAAAATTAACTATGGTGAAGAAAAAAAAAATCTAGCCTGTGACTTTTGTAATTCTGTTTTGCGTCTCTTAAGGTAAATTGAGGCATCTCCAGTACTTGGCACACCTCACGTAGTTCTGAAACTAAATGCTTTGGAAGCCATTGTGCTTTGCCATTTAACATTTGACTGTGTTGCATTTAGTGCAGTGGGTGAAAGCTGATTTGAGCTGCCTGATTGTTAATCTCTAGGAAATGAGGGCAGCAAAAAGATTTGTAATAGGGTGTGATATAAGAGTGTCCTTTGTGTGTGGGTGTGATGCTGGGGACATGTAAGAGAGGAGGGGAAGGAACAAAGGTGATGTTGTGTATGCTTTTGTGGAGTTTGGCAAGAAGGAATAGCATGTTTTTCCTGTGTGACTTTTTTTTTTAAATAAGATTTTTCTAGAACATCTTAATGAAGTCTCTCATGCTATTTTAGTTTGGCTGAGGAGAATTACAGTGAACTTTAAGGAGCCAGGCGAATCTACATCAGTTCTATTTTAATAGAAGAGTGCTGCTAAACTTAATTTAAACTGACATTTTTAAACACTGAATGGTAACTTTCTGTTGCAGCAATTTACCTTTTTATAGTCATGTAGTATTTTCAAGTACGATGCAAGAGAGATACTGAAACCGACATTAGTGCAAGCAGGTCTGTGGAATACAGAGACTATATGGTGTAATAGTGTAGGCCCCTCTCCTGTGAACAGTTTGGTGCGGATAAAATTGGAGCCCAAATAGAACATAACTAAACAATGTTGTTGTAATCAAATGTAGTAGAGTATGACCAAGTCATCGCTGAAATCCAAACTTTAATGGTCACCTTGCCTGGATTCAGATTGTAACAGCTCCCCTGTGTGTTTACTGGGTAGGAGTAAGGTATTAAACCTATGTTTCTGAGACTGTGGTGTCAAATTTCCAAAAAGTAATTTGCATGATGAAATACAAGTGTGAGTTTTGTTACTGAACCAGAAGGAACGCCAGAAGACCATGTTTTCAGGCTGACCTGCCACACAGGTGAGAATACATTGGATACTGTTGAACCATGCACCCTGAGAGTCGTGTGGCTTCCCCTCGCTGTCGCACTGCTTTCCTCCCATGGATGCTCCTTTGATCCTGCCTGTAAGATGAGAAAAAATGGAAACCTAGAACCGGTGTTCAGCAACCTGATTTTATGGCTCTTAAATAAGAATAACTTTGAGTGAAGAGGCAGAATTTGCTCTTGAATTAGCTGCTGTTAGGGCTGATCCATCACATGGCTTTTAGGTTGCAAAAGCTGAAAGGTTGGGATTTAAGAGAGTCTTTCTTGCAGGGCTGTCATCCCAAATGGAAGACGATGAGCATTCAACTAGGATATAAAGGGTCTGGAGCAGATTCCGATGGTGGTGGGGAGAGGCGTTGTGCACAGTGATCAGGTTAGAAATCTCCACATCTAGCAATCTAAAGTAAAGGGACCGGCAGAAGGCAAACCCCTCGGAATATCTTGTAGCTGCACTTGGTGACAAGCATTATTCAGCAGCTGACACATTAGTAGCTAGAACCATTCATTATTTTGTCCTTTACCCCCTGTGGGGATGGCTGCTCTGAAAATCAATTCCCTCTGTTGCTAGATCAAGGTCCATAACTCTCCTCATGTTGATATTTTGTCCCCAAGCAATTGATGGTAGAATAAAGGGAGCTCTGTTCCTTGAAGTGATGTCGAGTTAATATCAGCCTGCTGAGATGGGGTTTTAATCTCTCTGCTGCATTTTAAATTAATCAGATATTTTCCAAAATGCTTTACCGGTTTTGAGTTGAGATGGGCTGCCTCCTATCTTTCCACTTCCCTTTGCCACACAGGCCAATCAAGTCTGTTTGTAGTACCTGATAGTACTGTAGCAGAGAATTGCTTTTACTAGCTTGTATTGTTGATTTTTATGGAACATAACTTGAATTTATTTCCCTTTATCGTGGAAAAACATACTTAGAAAGGAAGTTCTGGGCTCATGTTAGTCTAATAACAGTTCAGAGGCTAATGGAACAATTTTAAACGCATTTGGGTTTCTACACAGATATTAGACCTCAGATTTTCTGAGGTACAGTGATGGCTTTTTAATAACAGGGTAGACTCCTAAACATACATATACTGTAATAAATACACTGAAGAAAAAATAGATTTCACTTGAGTCACTGGGAAGAACTTGGGCTAGAAATCCATGAGACTGTGAAGAAGGAGAATTCTGAATTGTTACCAGCCACCTCTAGGAAGAAGCAGGTAGGTAATTTTCAAATCAAAAATCTTCCTTTCATGAATTGTAAGAGATTAGATGTTCTGCCCAGTCCTGGGCATTGGGATATTTTTGGGATACTTTGTAGGTATGGTTTTTTCTACAGTTTGAAGCAAGGAATTCTGCCTTGGTTTTAACTGTGGCTTTTGGCAAAATGCTTTGACTTCTGTTTCTTTCCATTTATCAACTATAAGTTTGGTCTAATATTCAATTACACTGTTTGCATGCTGCAGACTTTCAGTTAACAAAAGATTTGGAGACATTAAATAAAAAATATTTTATAAAAGCATATATTGCGATGCGCTACTTAGCCTGTTTAAGTGCTCCTAAAAATAGTACTGAAGGGTGCAGGTAAGGTGTATGGAGAAATTTTATAGGGAGAAATTTTAGCATGGCCTGTGGTCAGGTCTGTCTGTTGGGCATTTTAACATGCTCAGTGCTTCAGATCAGAGCACTTCTATAAAATAAACCAGGTGTCTGGATTTTTCAGAGCCTGTGAGTCTTCATCTTGGTTTTTTCTTTTTTTTTTTTAAAAGCATGTTCCACTTCTGTCTTGTATGATTATGTGCATAAAGAGCAAAAATGTCTTGTAAGGCCATGGCGAGTCATTGAAAAGGAAGAAATTGAGTTCTCTCTGCTTTTATTACGTTCTGCATTTCAGAGACAAAGTAAGTTGCTGACCTGAGATTAAAACAGCTGATTAAGTAGGTTTATCAGTGATAAACACACAAATGCTCGGTGTCCCTTTGTAAGTAATAGCAAAGTTTTATTAGATTTGGCTATTGCGGATAAATTACGTAACAGAAATAAGGAAGTATGTAATGTAAATGTGTGTTTTAAAACTGTGGTTGTGTCCTGTTCTTAAACTCTGCGGTAATGAGGGCATTGCTCTTTGTGGCTCAAAGTTACCACACTTTTACCACACAGAAACCTGTGTTTTGGATAAATGACAATGACATGTTATTTTGCATCTTACTGAGGTAGTTTCTTCTGCTTAATTGAATTTTGAAATATTCCCAAGCGGTGTGTGTTATTCCTGTCCAGCTAAATCCCATGTCAGTATTTAGTTCAAATACTGATAGTGCCGTCCTTTTCATATAGGTGCCCATCCTTGAAGACAAGGGTGTAGTCAGTGGTTTCTAATTAAAAAAAAACTGCACGTGCTGATTTGATGGGCAGTAAAGCTCACTTTATCTGGTATTGACTTTGGCTGGGAAGTGCTCATGGCAATAAGCAATCTCAAAATGGGACTGTTAGATAACAAATAACTTTCAGATTATACAGAAGTAGATAAGTGGTTTACACTGATCATCTGTCCTGCGAAAATTCATCTTGCTCTCTCTCCGGGTGGCTCGTACTTGCACAGATGAATTGATGGGGATCCTTCCTACTCCTGCAGTTATTTTAAGGGATCTTGCAAGTATTTTAATGGCTCGAGAACTCTGAAGAGCAGGAACTTTTCAGTACACCGAGGAGTTGATTCTGTGCACTTTCAGAGCTGATAATTTCTGAATTCCTGATACATTTCTTTAAATCAATATAAATCCATTCTTTGAGCAAGCTTCAAAGCTGCCTTTGAACTTGTAACAGTGAAGCTGCCTGAGAAATCCAGATAAAAAATAACCCCCTTGAGTTAAATTAATTAATACCTTTAACTGTGTCAAAAAAAAAAGTGGAAATGTTGTGGTTGGGGTGAGCAAATGCAGTTCCTGCATCTGTACATACCCATTTGTTTCCATTTGGCCGTCTGCGAGCCTGATGTTTTAGCCCATTTGAACTTACAACCTTGTGGGAAGAAAATGGTTTCTAAATAACATACATTAGTTGGTAATTACATCATTGTTTTACACAAGAGAATTTGATATTTTCATCTCTCTCCGGTAAGTGGATAGTAGTGCTGTGTGTATTTTGTTCAGGATCTGATACAGCTGTTAGTTTTGAATAGTGAGATTAAAAAATGAATTATCATTTTTTGGTAATTAAATTGTATAGTATATATCACTTCATCTTCCTTTGCCCAAAATACCAGCCCAGTAATCCCTGCACCGCAAAGAACTGGGAGTATTTAAGTTTAAATGTGCTAACACAGCTCTGCCCTCTTGTGTGTGTACATTATCAATTGTGATTAGAGGAATAGGGAATCCTTTGCAGACAGCAGAGCAGGTGTGTTTTTCTGTGAAGACTAGTATCACTGTAAAATTTTAGTGCTAATTTTTTAAATCAGAAGAATCACAGTTTCGGTTCTAGCTTTATGTCTTTTGGCAGTTGTCAACCTACTTCATTTCCTCTCTGTGAAGAAGAAAATCTGTATCTGCTTAAGCCCGTTGCAAATTTAATTAAGCAATGAAAAGTGCCATGAAAGTGTCACCTCTTGCAGAAAGCAGGTATAAGCTGAGTGTCTTCTGATAATTTGATAATTAAGAAATATATTAGACTGAATTAGGATCAGGAGGAGGGTGAAGTACAGTAGCTCAGCTTTAGAGGTCCTAACTGTACAATTGCAACATATTACTTTAGGATCACATTTAAATTGGTACCTTTATTTTTTGAAGTTTGTTTGAAAGTCCTTGGTGCTAGGCGATTTTCTTTTGTATTTTAAAACATTCAACTTCATCCTTGTCTGTTGGCGTGCTGCTTACAGGTAAAATGGCGTCTCCTATTGTGAATTTAAAACTAATTTTGTAAAAATAGTAAGAAATTTAGGAAGGGTGGGGTTCATTTTTCTGAATTGAGGTCTCTCTGACATGGAACAAGCCTCAGCGCATGACCTGTGCTCCATATTTAGTTAGTGGAAAGTCCATCTGATGCCATTCCTCTGACCTCTCCCAGCCACTTATCTTGGGATGTGATGAATCACTCCCCAAGGGTGCATATTCCTTTCCTTTACCGTCAAGACAGCCCCAGGCATGTAACTCAGATGTCATAACTTTCAGACACTTAAGTTGAAGGAGATGCATCCCACTCAAGAATGTCAGAATTAATGTTGTCTGTGCAACTTAAATTTGCGCCTTTGAGTCTTTAGTGGCATAATTAAACACTGGCTTTAGCCCAGCTCTCCAACGTAATTAGCTGCACAGGAATGATGGGGCTCACTTAAAAAGGAATAGCTTTTTCAATAGAAGATATCTCCATTATTCAGTGCGTAGCCAGTTGTGTTTATCTTCAGGCATCAGATCCCATCGATCAATTCCCTGATAATGCAGCGTTCTTCTGTGTCATACTCAAACCATGCATTATACGTTAAAGTCTCTTAAGAGACAATATGTGCTTGTCAGTAAGACATTTTGGGTTCCCCAGTGCTTGAGGTCTTGATTTTTCAGAGTTACCAAGCATGTACACTGCAACATTCCCATGGCCAGAGCACGGCTGCTGTCCATCCTGCTTGCTGGAGCGAGCGCTGGCTGGGAGATACCGGCTGTCATGTCTTCCGAGCTGTACAGCCAAAACCAATGGTTGGGGATGTAGCGGCTGCCTTCAGGAAGCCTGCTTAGGTGATTTTTCCAGCTTTGTAACAGAAATTGGAATGAGGTTTCTTGTGTCATGAGCAGCTTTACAGCATCTTAATAAAGAGACTGTTCATTCACTTCTTCCAGGGTCTGCCCCCTTTGCCGCGGATGTTTTAAGCTGCTGACAGAAGCTGCAGAAGTCCTGTGATTTAGTTGCTGTTCTATTCATATTTCTCAACAGTTTCATTTGCTGTCTGACCTTGATTCATTTTGATATTCATAATCATTAGAAGGAGGCAGGGCACTTGGTGAAAATACTGGTGCATTCCTGTAATTGTATATGTGCTCATGTAATTAAAGACTGTATCGTTAAGACATTTGTGCAGTAGGGGAGAGTGAGGGCTGCACAAGCAAATATTCATCCTCGGACAGACATTCAATGTGGAAATCTTCATCCTGAGGCAACAAGTCTGGAAGAAGTTTGAGCATTTGAAAAATAGGGTCTTGAAGTAGGAAATGTTGAACCATTTGCAAGATCAACCTCAATATTTATTTATATATATATATTCTTCTAATATAATAGGCTTCTTTGGAAGTGGATGAAATGAGGACAGGTTCGAGGTTCTTCCACTCCCTAATGAGCAGGAAGCTTCAAAGACAGTCAGGGCTGGATTGTGGTGCTCTCCCTGTTGTAAATTTATTTTGGTTTTTCTTACAAATGCCTTATAATGATTTTAGTTTCAATTTCCATGTAAAATACCTCACGCTGTAGACAGAAAAAGACTAAACATAAGAATTTAAGCCAAAGGAAGGATTAGACTGGAAATCCTAAAGCTACCGTGCTCCTGATACAGGAATTAATGAGAAGCTGGTTATGCAGGTTATTTTGGGAATGCCTGCAGCCACTGTTGCTTCGTTTGCGGGGAAAATATCTTCCATCCCTGCTTTGGTGTGGGAGGAGACAACGAGTAGTCACCAGTTAGTATCTCAGACCTCCTGTGCTATTTAAAAGCCATTTTATTCAGAAGCCCTCTGTGATGGTGTGTGTACTCTACCTCCTTTCTTTAGGAGCAGTGTTGGCAAATAGATACTCTGAGCTCGGTCTTCTTGCCTACCAGGATATTGAGCACAAGGCTTCAAGCAGCAAAGATGGTTCAAATGGAGAAGATAACAGTCGGGATGCTGTGCCAGGGGTTGGATCCTTGAATATGTCCAAGCTAGAGTCTGCATACTCAGGGATTTGAGAACTGTTGTGCAAATCGGCCTGTTTTTTTTCTAGGTTAGCTTGTGTTTAAAAGCAAAAAGAGCAAAAGCTCTTTCAGATCCTTGTTTTTCTTCTGTTCAGAGCATGTCTCTGCACAGCAGTCAGCACTGATGGTCAAAACTGGCTTGTGCAGACTTCCAGTTCTGACGTTTTTTAAGCAAATAAAGATTATACTTTTTCAGTTTTCTTTTTACAGTATGCACTTGTTACTAAGTTTCACCCCAATGTTATTTGCTTGAATCAAGCAATATTAGTCTTGAATCAAATTTTTTGTGTCGTAATTATCAGGCTAATGTATTTGCACTAATCTGTGTAATTCCTCCCTCTCTCATCGAATGGAGTCATGATTGCAGAGTGGTATCTTGCCAGCCTTGTACTGCTAATGGAGAGTTCCCAGTAACCAGGCTGGTTCTACCACTGGGAACCTCGCTGTGGTGCTGGGAAGTCGGAGTGGTCACGAGTATTTATTTACAGATCTTCCCACTTTACCTTAAGGTTAAATTTGAGCAGCACATACTAGAAGGCATTTATACTGATTAATCAGTGTAGGTATTTGTCTTGTAGATAAAAACATTTTTATTTGGAGTAACTCAGAACTTTAAATGCCTTAAACCAGAAAACCCACTGAAGTCAGAGCTAGCAACTCTTTAAGATCTATGCAGTGTAAACTAACAACAGAAAATGTCCTTTTTTTTTTTTTTTTCCCCTTCGCCCTAGTGTATAAATCAGCTTTAAGACAGAGTTTTTAGCTCTTCTATATAGCTTTGGCTTATTTTCCTGCAGGGGGAGGTGTAGAGTCAGAAATGTTGCTTTTTGGTTTAAACCTGCTCCTGTTTTTCAGTCTCCTTCCAATTTTCTCTGCGTATTGTGAAGCTATTAATACATGATAGTAAGATCACAGCTATGAATTATTGCTTTCTTGCTAGCACCAGAATTGTATATGATGAGTTTTATTAACCCCAGCTGACTGTAAATAACGAGGAACCATAGGGGTTTATTGTTTGATTTAAAAGTGTTCCGGCAGCAATTTGCAAAAGGAAAAACAGGAAAAGGGATTAAACAGAGAGAATGGCTACAGCAAAGGGTTCTTTCCTTTTTTCTGTTGTTTATATCAATTTTTTACAGATATTTGTGTACATAAACACCTATATTCTCACATATATACATCTGTGTATACTCACATAGATACATACATGTGATGAGCGAAATACAGCATAAACAACCTCTTCTGGGTGGTGATTTTTCATCACTACTGAGTTTTGAATACATTATGTCTCCATTCATGCAGTTTTCAAACTTCAGGGATAGATGCGGATGTAGGAATACCAATGTTCCTGTATTAGTTTTCTTTCAAAGCTATAATGTATTTATATTGCTACAGTCTCAATAAATCCTTTGAGTCTCTGAGTAAGGAAGAGGATTTCCTGTTAAATTCGTCTGTGCACCAGCCTAGCTAGGAATTTGTGGGATCATCCTCTGATGTCAAGGCAGTCTGTTATTTATAAATCTAAAAATCTTTATTTTAGAGCTTAAAAATGCTTTCTACCCATTATTCATACCTTATTTTGGAAAGTAAAATTCCCTGGCAGTGGTACGTTGTCTTATAGTAGCTATATGAGTTTGTGTCATATTATTTTAATATTATTTTTGTTTAGAAGACACTAATTACCTCTCTGTCACCAGTTATACAAACAGTAGTATAATTCGTCACAGTGGCAGCTTGTGAAGCTCAAGGCAAAAAGGAGATATGTGCAGCTGGTTTCATCCTAGCCTCTCCCTCCCTATCAATGTTTATTTAACATCATTGTGAGAGCACCAAGCTTCATTTTGGACTGTAACTGCAGCTATGCCTGCCAGTAAACCTTCCCCAGGCTCTGCAAGTGGGATTAATTGTCACCCTGGCAATAATGTCAGCAAATGTCTCCAGGAGGCTGAGTTGGGAATTGAGAGATGGGGTGGATGTTGGTCCTGAAAGACTTTCGTGTGTTGCCTCTCAGGTTTGGACCTGGGTATTTATGTATTGTATTTATGCTGTTGTGAGCCTGCTGTTAAGCTGATGATCAGAATTACTTTAAAATGGAAAATGAATCTCAAATCGAAAAGATCAATCCTGCTTCTGTGCGTTAGAGCGAGCCTTGCCCAGTGATGAGAGATTATAACCTTGCTCCCTTGTGGCTTTGCTGCTGCAAAGCTTTCCACTTCGATGTCTTCAGAGCAAGATGCGCTTTACCAGATTCGTCTTTGGTGCAGCTCTCTTAATAGCAAAATGTTACAATATAGACTTGAGTCATTGCCTCTGTGTTTATTAATTTTGAAAATGCCTGTGTGCTTGAATGCTGCTTTACAACATGCTATTTTTCATTAGAATTTGGAATGGGACAGTTGAGTCAGGATCCCAATTAGGCATTTTGGATAATCTTACCCATGTACATGGTACCTACCACAATGGAGCCAGGAATGGCTTGTGAGGCTACTGCAGAATTTAAAAAAAAAAAACCAAACCAAAACACCACTTTCATTACTTTATTGAAGATTTTCTGCTCTCTCCTTGTGCTGTATGTTATGTGTAGTTTAGGTTATTGTGGATTTTGGTCTGATAACGGGTTCTTCTTGGTGTCTTCATGAGTCTTTGCATCTCCTCCAGGCTCTTGTTGCTCCTGCTTGGTTCACCTCAGGTTGGGTTGCAAAGTGGGAGGTAAGGCGAGTGAACTGGGGCTCAGACTCATTCCTCTAAGCTGGGATGGAGAAATTGCTGGGCTCTGACCTGGTTTTTTAGTATGATGAGACTAAAATCTGAACTTGAGCTCCTTCTCCACCTCAGACAGCTATAGCTGATCTTTGCTTTTCACAGAAAGGGTGCTTACATGCTCCAGGCAGCTGGCAGTTTGCACACTGGAGAAAATAAGGTGATGGTTGAAAGGCTGTCTGATGGCTACAGTTGTTGAAGTCCACTTACTCTGGCTATACCCACAACAAAAATGGTCTTTTGCATCTGGCAGTTTCTTCAAGAGGACGGTTGGTGCTTTAGCAATGGTTTCCTCCATGAAATTTGATAGGAGCCTTCTGGGGGTTTTTTCCCCTCCTCTCCCTTTACAGCAATTTCAAAACCCTTTTATTAAATCTAAACCCCACTGTTTGATAGTTCATATCTAAGCTATAATTACCCAATATGAAGATGCAAGCACAAAATAATTTCCTAGGGAGGTTTACACAAAAGGGAATAACTCTTATTAATTTTTTTCCAGTCCTTTGAGAAAATCTATAGCAGGATGCATAAAGCGAAGAATGATGGTAGCGCAGCACAGATACAAACCTGATGATCTTACTCTGATTCTGTCGGGGTTTCCACTCCAGTGGCTTCCTTAAAGGAGCATTGTCAGAAAGAAAAATCACATTGCTGGAAGTGGGTTGTGCGATCAATCACTGGCCACCGAGAAAGTGGGGGATCAGATAGATTCCCTTTCTAATTCAATCAAAACACTTCAAAGAAACTGGCATGTCTCTCGACTGAGGTATTTAATCATATATTTGTTGCCTGGCTCCCTGTGGTAGTTGCTTAATGAGACTAGTCTTTTGTAATCCCAGAAAAGAGAGGCTAAAAGAGAATTATGCAAGTTATAAACCCTTTTCACTGTAGATACCAAGTTTTTGGATAATTGTGTTTTCTTGGACTGGCCGTTGAGCAGATCAATTTACAGAAACTAATGGCTTTTTTTTTTTTTTCCTTACTGCTTGAATGGTATAAACTACTATTTTCTAACCTGTAGTCCCTGCATTCCTGCAGCGCCTGGATTGTTTGCAAGGACTCTGCAAAAGGTGACAAAGAAAAGTGCGTTTTCATGTGATCTGCAGCAGTTGTATATGAGGAACTTCTGAAGGTCCATCTATTGAAAAAAGTGGAAAACTGCAATGTATGCAGCCTGAGGGACTTGATGAATGTGCTCAGCTCTTCTGGCAAGGCCAAATTCGTCGGCCTTTCCCCATGCAGAAACCTTCTGAGCAACCGGTTGTGGCAGTGTGTGTTCCCGGCTCTAATTAGCATGAGATTGCAAACCATTATATGCCATATGGAGCCTCCACTGCTCCTGTTCATCCTTGTACTTGAGAAGGCTGAGGCGTGCTGCCAGTGCTTCTTTCTCTTCTTCTGCCCCTCATAGCAGCCCCCGTGGCCGGATCCAGCCATACATTGCTGTTCAGGCTGACGCAGGAAGGGCTGAGTGACACACATCATCTGTGTGTGGCTTTTTTAGGTATTTTGCAGGGAATTATTAAACTTGGAAAAAATACATGGATATTAGGACCAGCAATGGTTGAATCGGTTCGTTTCAGAAGGCACAGAATGTTTTATGCCCTTTCTCTGGAGTTAGAGTTCCAAATTGCCAGGAATTTGTGTTTCCCTTTTCTTCAGAAAAATGCAGTGACCCTTTGCACTGGGGGAGTACTTATCAGCAGGCTGGGGGAAGCTTTCTCACTGCTTTCATGGAAAAACAGAAATGCAGATTAAGAAGGTTGTGGCTCTGGAGAGGTGTATCAATAATTTACATTACTTCTTTCTGCATCTGCATAGAGTATAGAGCTTGGTAACAATCCTTTACTTCCCACAGCCTTTTTTTGGGGGGCCATACTTTATCCTGTGTCAAATTTATTAATTTCCTCACAATTTCTATGTCCTTCCTGCCCTCTGTGGGTTCCACACCAGATTTGGTTCATGGTGTGTTTACGTTTGATATCTTCAGAGGAGGGGTCAAACTGTTCCCATTTTCTTTCTGGAGTAAATTCAGGGAGTCTATCAACTTTCTTCTATGAACCTTTATGCTCATTTTGTATTCAGATGTAAGATTCTGTTATATCTATGAATTAATCTTGATTTTTTTTTCCGAAAGACATCAGAATTGTTTGTCTTTTTTTTCAATTTGCTCGTCTTGGGGAAAAAGAAAAGAAAAAAGGAGAGTAATGTCTCCTCAGTCAGGTGTGTTGCTATTTCCAAATGAGTTTTAGGAGCATAAAAACTCCATGTGTTTTCCCAATTCCACATAGTTATCCTTAGCTCAGTTTATCGCCGGAGGAAGCAAAACTGTTTTATCTCTGCAGATGTGAATGCCGTTCACTTCTGTGTCTCATGGTGCATTTTGATTTCTTGGTTTTCTCTCCAGCCCAGCTCTTTTAGGTAAGTCCCCAGGGTTTTTGCAGTCTTTGACCCAGACAGCAGGCAGTGCTTGTTTTACCCTTTTCTTTTGCGGCTTGATACTCTGCTCAGCGCTCACTCTGACATTCAATGCTTCTTCCTTCCCAACCCTGTTCTCAGCAGGCATTTCTGTAGCGTGGGAGTGGAGTATGATGTCCCTTTGGTCTCAAAAGTGTGAAAAAGCTCTTTCCTTCAGGAATTAAACAACTGATCTTCCATCTGCCTGCTGATGTACTGTCTTCTTAGCTTAGCCCAAAACACTACTGTAATGTTATTTGGTCTCTCCTATCTCAGCTGGCAACACACCCCAGCCAGCTAGCTTTTTCGTATGTTTTAATATTTATGGTGCTCTTTGTTTCTTTTTAACTTCCCTGTAAGGCATCCGTTACAGGTGGTATCACGTAGGAGACCAGGTGGGGTATGTCTGGCAGGTCTTCTGATTAATCTCTGTTTAAAACAGTTTTTGTTGTATGTAATGATGAAGACTTTTGGAATCTTAAGCTGTATTAGTAGGCATGAAATGGCAAAGTATACTTTAATTTTGACTGTAATTGAAATCTTTATGGTTAAATATAGTTCATAATGTCTGCTCTTAAATCTGTGCTTGCAAAAGAAACTATGAAGTACCCAAGACGTGTCTGGGTCAGTATTTTGTATCGGATAGGGGCGCCAGGAGACACTATGCAGGAAGAGCATGCAAGTCCAGCCGCTTTCTGCAGTGCACTGCTAGCATCCCCAAATGCTGATTTTTTCAGAAAAGAAAGTTATGTCAAACCATGGCACCTGTAATAATTTACACAGGGAAGTCATTACAAGTTTGTTAATGAATTAGGTGACCCCTCAGCTGGCTTCAGAACAGCAGCCCTCCAGACTGTTTATGAAACAGCGTTTTTTCAGTCAATTTTTATCTATTTAGGCATCCTCTTAACTCTTCCCTTCATGGTTTCACTGTAAGAAGGACAAATGGAAAACATGAAGTCATCAGAAATCAATTAATCTGGTCTGAAAACATGCATATTAAAATGCTTTACTTAAAAAGTTCCAGATATCACCCAGTAAAGCAGAATTCGAGAATGTTTGGATCCCTGATTTGTGCATTTCCTTAGGCTTAGCTTGTTTGGATTACTTTTTCGTTTGGACTTCAATTTTTCTATTTGCTTTTAGGGTAATTGAACCTTCTTTATAAGGTATTAGACCTTAAATTGCTGGGGTGCAAACTTATATCTCAGCTCTAGTACAAATCTGGCTGGATATTCTGGAGCTTAAGGGAAAAAACTAACAACAAAACCAGAATGGCTTTACAAAATTTTTTTCAACTTCATCAGCAGAAGAAATTCTAGTTGTTTTTAAGTGCTCTCAGTGATACTAGACTTGGTGTGAATTGTGGGGGAGAGGCCGGTATGCTTGAGAGATGTGTTTGCTACTAGCCGCAGGTGCAGTCCTCGCATGATTAAAACTCAGCGTTTCTAAAGGATAATAACACTTTGCACTGATAATGTCTCCTGATGTGATTCAGTCCTTCCAGCTGCAGAGCTTCTTCTTTCTTACATCTGATTGTGACCCGTGCCGCTGGCTGGCAGAGGGGACTGTGGAATGCTTCAAATAATACCTTCTGCTTTGAGTTGCTGGAAGCTGAGCCTGCATCTCCATTGGTGCTATGGGTCTGTGCCGGGCTCCGTGGCCCTGGGAGAAAGGGGCCTGGTACTGTATTGCCCTCACCGCTGCCCTGGCTGCTGTGCTGGTCCTTGCTTTGCTTTGCTTCTGCACTTCTGTCATAATATTGACTTGCAAACATGGAGCTTTTGTCAGTTGCTATGGTTACCTCTCAGCTACCGGCTTCTGAACTGTAGAAACGAGTAACAAGCAATACATTTCAAGCCTTAATGAAATGCACAGCAGTGTGTTAAACTTTTAAACCCAACGTGAATATCACTAAGCAACATCCTTTCGTGATTTGCCATAATTACTGCTGCAAGCTTCTTAGGATTGAAATGCCAGAGCACAAGTCTTTCTCCTCCACTGCATCAAATACATTTTTCTGCCAGTAGCTTCACAGTATCTCAGAGCTGTGATGTCTCATAGACCCTTCCCAGTTTCAAAGAACTAAGTTTGACCTCTTTAAATTATTCACACCTTCAGAGCAGCAAGATCTGCAAAATCTCCTTTTGTGTGTATCTCCCATTTCCTTCTCCTTCACTCCCAGAAATTTATTTTAAAGATGTTTGATTCTTCTGCCCTAGTTCCAAAATGTGAATCCAACTTGTTTTCCCCAAGCTGCTTCTTGCAGATTTGGAAGAACCAATTTAACCAGACCAGCACTGGTGTTGAATTAAAATGTTTGTGTAGTTGGTGCTTGGAGGTGTTTGTTCCAGTAACTGCACCAGAAGGAGCAGATGACTCAAGTCTTTCGAGGTGGTGGTTTTCTGCTAAGAGGCCTTATTTAGAGTCTGTCTTGCACAATGCATTTTATCAATCAGTTTGGAAAGTAAAATGAAACTGGACACTGTTTGTATGTCCACACTCCAGGCTTCGGGTCAAATGATTAATTGCACTGCCCGGTGCAATTGCAGTTCTTGAATCAGTTGTGCTTGCAGATGGGGTCGTTCAGAATGTCTCTGTGCTGTGCCCAGTTTCTCTGCTGATCAGTCTGATTTCCTGTATTCTGTTAATATTTTACATTTACAGCACTGGAATTACCAATCCTGGAGAGGAAAAATTGGCTGATCTATCTCCTGTATGTTCGCAGAGACTATGACGAGTGTAAGGTAAGAGTTGCTTTTGAGACTCTGCATTGGGAATTATTTTACTAACATTTTGAAAGTATAGTTTTCATACCAGTTTTCAAACCACCCTCTTTCCTTTTGGAATAAGAGGAAGAGAAAATGCAGGTAAAAGAACTTTAATGTTCTCAAATCATTGGCTACCTTAAGGATTCAGGCATGCAGTTCTTTAGCAATCTGTGAGCCCAGTATGTCTTTGGAAGTGGAAAAATGGAAAAAATTGCAAACGTCTCTTGTTCCAAGTAGTGAATAGGGTCTTCCAAACTGATAATTACCCAATTCCATAGTGCAGGTCTCTCAACGGCACTTAAAGACACTGTGAAAAATGCTTCAGCTGAGTAAAACATTACTACCAAGTCTAAAAAAAATGATCTTGGTTACCCTTGAACAAAATTCTTTCATTTTACGCATGGTACATTGCACCTTTCAATTTCTGCTGGGTTTGGTGGGTAACTTGGAAGTGATTGTTTGGTTTGGGATTATAACAGTAAGTGGACTAAGGAAATGGCAAGGCAAATCTATTATTAAATGGTGTGTTTTCCTGATAAAATGAACGTGAGCTATGGAAAATGATGCACCAGTGGGCAGGAGGAGGGGAGTAAGAGTTGCCTTTCTGTTTCTCTCATGTGCAAACAAGATCTGAAAAGACTTTTTTGTTTCTCAAACACCCAGGTTGGTCAGGACTTGTCTCTCTTTGCTGGAGAACTCCTGGGGGTGCTTAGGAAAGTGGCAGGCCAGAGGAAATTCATTTAGCCTTTTAATGGAGCCAGAGGGTTGTATCATCAACAGAGCTATTTCCTCTCAGATCAGGGTTTAAATATATATAAAAAAAAAGTTAGACTAGCAATCTAAATAAAAAATTGTTTCCCTTTTCCATAGATCTGACTGCATTTTTTGGTCTCCGATTGTGTACTTTTACTGTTGCTATGATGGGATGTAGAATCGCAGAGTGCAGAAAAGATGTACAGCTCAGGAAAACGGAGGAAATAAAGTGGGTGATAACATGGCAATGTTGACTTCTCCACATCTTCATCAGTCATGGAAGCAAGCAAAATACAGGGAAAAAATTGAGAGAGTTTGGCACCAGACCATAGCTAGTTAAATGATCTTCCATCCTTTCACTCAGATGTGATGGATGTGTGCTCTGAGGCCTAGATTTGTCCCAAAGAAGGCAGGAACCTCAGCATATCAGGATGCTTCTTCAGTCTCTGTGGAGTCATATGCACGTCCAAAAGCAATTCATATCTTAGGGGGTCTAAGCTGTCCTCTGGTAGCCTCTGTCTGTCTCTGCTGGTGTTACGTGGGGTTATGGATATAACCTGAATGCCCCAAGTGCTTGTCCTTATACATGATAAGCATAGGCATTCCCAAACATGCTGTTTGGGGCTAATGCCTTCAAAAAAAAGAGGTATTGACAGTATCCCCAATGGCTTGAACTGTGTTAACTCCTTGACTTCAGTATAGTTTGGGTATTTGTTAAAGTCCATTGATTTTCTTTTAAGACTCAGCTAAGAAATGAGCGACCTGCGATGCTTTTAGTTTCGGTTTGGATCTTGCTAGACCTTCTTTCCCACTCAGTGCTTTGAAATGCTTCCTCTCTAGTGTGGTGTTTTTCAATGATGTAAAAGGCCAAGAAAAAACTGTTTACCAGTACTAGCTCCCCAAATTGAGGGCCTTACGTTGATTTTAACCCTTACAGTGCCACTCCTGCATCTATTTTGACGTTGCCAAGCGTTTGACAAATTTTTCCACTCATTACAGTGAGAGATTAATAATGCTGGCTGTTTGGTTCACCTCTCCTTCTACCCAGCAAGATGCAAGGCAAACATCCCCCAGAGCCTGCGGCTACAGCATCCCCTGTGATCGCACAGGCAGAGAGGAGTAGGGAGAGAAGAGAGACTGGCTCTGCTATGCAGAGTTTGTCACTCAGCTCTCACTCTTCTCATGCAAAGCTAATAAACTGTGTTTTCTACTTGCATCATCAATTCCAGCCCTGCCCCCTAACCATTTTTCACAACAGAAATCTTCTGCTTCTATGTGCGAGGAAGAAATTATTAAAATTACCAGATGCTTTTAATTAATTAAAATCGCTCATGCTGGTTGGTCTCCTGCCAGTACGTCTAAATTCTGTCGGCGAGTTAAATAAACTTGGGAGGAAAAGCTGGGAATACAGATCATATTTCTCCGCTCAAGGCCTTTTGCTATGGGATTTTTAGGGCTTACAGAATTAATCAGATCTCTCTAAAAGATAGCTCTCTGTTGCCCTCTCTTGCTCTGAGAAACTGGTTTTATGTAGATGGAGCACAATATAGAGTATCTGTATTCAGGAGATGCTTGGTTATGTCTGAGCTGTATGTCCTGTAATAATGTACTTTGTAAAGAGTATAATATAGATATATTAGCAGATACAGATCTGACGAGGAGAGCAGCCTAGACTTGTTCTTCCTTTTCCTTCCTCCCTTTAGTTTTTTTTTTTTTACGAGTGAGGATTCTCAACAATAACCCTCCTTGCCTTTACCCACTTTCCTTCTGTGTACTATATTTGAGGTTCAGTTTTCCTCCTTGTTTTCAGGTCCTTCATTTGTTTTTGTCTCAGAGGCAGGGGATGTTGGTGCTACTCATACACTTGACAGAAGTGCCAGATGAACACCAGGTTATTGCTAGCCCAGAAGTCTTTCTTTCAGCCCTTTGTCTCTTCCACTTCCAAGCAAAAGAAGAGTCTCAGAGCAGAAATGATGCACTTGGTTTGCAGCCACAGTGGTCGTCCTCCCAAATGTCACTCTTTTTGACCAGTTTTATAATTTAGGGTCATGTGTGACCATGGAATATAGCCAGGCTGCACCGCACCCCCAACTGTCAGCTGCATGAATGCAGCCAGCAAAAATTTACATTTTCATCAGGTTTTTCCCCCCCCTTCCTTTTCCCGTGTACTCATCATTTGTTCATTTGGCTTTCATTGACTCAGCTGCAGTTGCTCCAATTCAATTTATTTCTTCACAAAGGGCCTGGAGTAGATACCCTTATCAGCACAGGATGCTTTCAGGGATTCCTTGTGGCATTTTCCCCAGGTAGTATCTAATTATCTTTGGTAATAGGAATGAACAGAGAAGTACTAAAAGGGCTACAGTATTGCTGGCACAGTGCTCTTCACACACAGTGACAGGCTTGCACTCTTCTGTGCACTCTTGTAGATGTCCGAGCTGCAGTCCAGTGCCTTCATTATACGTGAGGTTGTGGTTTCTGTAACTGAAACCAAATCTCTGTCATTAGCTTTGTTAAAGTTATGAAAGTTTACAACTTTTATAGCATTTTAATGTAGTATATTACAGCAACGAGCTACAAGTTCTGCATTAATAAACTTTTCCAAGCACAAATTCTGATTAAACAGATTTTGTAGTTCTTGTGTCCTGTGTTACCATCACATAAGGAAGAACTGTGTCCATCAACATGTTGCATGATGTTTAAATTTAAGTTATTTTCGGGCATTCTGCAGTAAGCACAGATATAGCACAGTTATATGTAGCACGTACAAAAAATTCTCCAAATCAAGGTTGTAGGAGGTATTTGGTCAGTCAGAAATAGATATTCTTTCATAGGGTTTGCCTTTATTAAAATATTTGAAGGATTTATAGTCTGCAGAAAGCTGTCATGTTGCAGTTTAGTAAAGGGGTAATAGTGAACCAGCTAACAGGTTTTTCAGTGAGGGAGACTGCATTTTGGATGTTCTCTGTGCACTTTGTCATTTCAGGCTGTCATCAAAGAGCAGCTCCAGGAGTCTCATGGACTGTGTGAATATGCAGTCTACGTTCAAGGTATGTCACAGGAGGCCTCTGAAAATCTCAGCTTTGTTAAAACAAGTCTCTTCTGATTTGAGATACCGTGAACAATCAGAAGGGGAACAGATGATAGAAACATATAGAATTCATGTGTAAAAAATAATTGGTTTTTTTCCTACTTGCTAGTTCTAGTTTTGAAGTTTAGGATTTTCACATGGATGGGCAGAGTAAGTTTTCTGTTTTCTCTGTATTGATGAGTTTGTCATCTCTTCTTTCTGGGACCATGGGCTCTTGGCCTTTAGTGTGTCAGTGTGTGGTTGGGTTGTGTGTTTGGTTTTATTACAGATGCATGTTTTCTGTCAGAGCTACCTGCCTCAGGTGATTGTTGTCTTACTGTTTGCTTTAAGGACGGTTATCATCTTCTTGTCCTGCCCTTTGTCCCTTGAAAAATGTGCCCCAAGACTTGGTGTTGCAATTCAAAGTGCCACGGTAGAGGACAGCTGAGATTTGTTGGCCAAGGACATAGTGCAGCCTGTAGAAGTTGGGGGGGTGGGGGAAATCCAGACTGCATCTTAATGAGCAATTTGCCAGGGTTTAAAGCTGCCTTTGTTCTGAAAACCAGAAATTTTTCCAAGCCAGCATGAGTCCTTTGCATGCATTGTCATTCTGCCCTCAGACACAGATTCTGCCTTTCCAGGTGAAAGACCAAATGAGCATTGTTATCACATATCTGTATTCCCCCTCCTTTCCCTGCTCTCAGAGAGGCACGTTTTTCGTGCAGGTAATGGACTAATTTGCCTGGTATACATTGTCTTACAGCTTTGATATTTCGCTTGGAGGGGAAAATTCAAGAATCTCTTGAACTTTTTCAGACATGTTCCATTTTGAACCCTCGAAGCGCTGACAACCTCAAGCAGGTGGCACGATCGCTGTGAGTGGTGATTTATTGTTTCTCTTTGCTGTGGCACCCAGGACTTTTCATGTTTGGTTTTTTCCCTGAGCATCAAGTGGAATCCCAGGCTGCTTAATTCCAAACATGCTTCCTCCTTATCAACACTTGAGTTGGCTTCCATAAGTGTGGGCTACCCTTAAAAGCAGAATCTCTGTTATCTGCCTGGCTGGTATAGTATTTCTTTTTCTTCGTGCTTTAAGCAAGAGAGGCAACACACTGATTTCTAGCTCCAGACCTAAGGGTGCTGACTTGAGCTGTGTCGACTTGCCCTATGGACTCCTTTCAGACTGAGTGTCTAGTTAGATCGCCTGTCTCTTTTTTTTTTTTTTGAGACAAAGGCAGACTGCAGAGCCTATGAATTTTCCTTGCATCTCCAGTAACATTGGGGAGTGCCTCAGCATCTCACAGGATTGATGACCTTGGCCCTGAAAGGGAGCGGAGCTCATACTGTAATATTGCTGAGATTGTAAACTTCTCAGGGCTTCTCACATGGGTCTCTGGAGAGCTAGCAAATAGTGTCATTTCTCACTGGCGAAGGTGATAGTGGTTGCACAGTAGGCCTTAAGAGTAAGAAAAAATAAAAATTTAAATTCTTTTGCAGGTTTCTTTTGGGGAAGCACAAGGCAGCCATTGAAGTGTACAACGAAGCAGCTAAACTCGATGAAAAGGACTGGGTAAGTGTTTCAGTGAGTTACAGATTATTGTAGTATGCAGATGTTTCTGCAGTTTTACAAAGACAGCTGCAAACTTGTTCCAAACAGAGGTGAGCTCACGCTGCTTGCAGTCTGAGCAGACAAGGAGCTGCAGGGCTGAGAGGCATTGCCTTTTAGCACAGGCTCACGAGCATGGATGAGCCTCTGCAGCATCTGGTTTGGATCACAGGAGTGAGGCCTCATTTCTACCTGCAAAATCCACACACCATGTCTTGGGGCACAGAGAATCAAGCAACATGTTTGAGCTTTGCAAAGTATCAGTATTAACATAGCCGTATATAGTATGAAGAGTTAAATTACATTAAGGAAAGCATGGGAAGTAGCTCCCTGTTTGGAAACCCTCAGTTATCATTAAAACTTGCTTGAATAATTGGGAATCTTTTTGTAATGCAAAACACCATTGAAAAAAAAAAATCTCAAACTAGCTGGAAGCCTTACCTGTTACCTACCAAGCATTACCTGTTTTGACAAAACATAGTCTGATAGCTACAGGAGCAATCATTAAATTAGCTCTTCTATGTAAGAAGACAAAAGTGAAGGAAGAGCATTGCAAAGGGAAATGTGTGACAGTGGGTGAGAGAGAGAGGATGTGGCTTGCAGTTAGCTGTGGGCAGCCTTCTGCAGGTGACTGTTTTGCCTGCGGAAGTGTTGTTTCTAAGTGTTGTTTCTACATGTGATCTCATTCCCTAAGACATCTGGTGCTTGCTGACTTTAGCCATACTTTTGGTGCTCAGTACGTCTAAAATTCAGACTTGATACAAGGATATGTTTGGTATTATTGAACTTATCCTGTGCCAGACAACTCCGAAACTTTTTATACTGTGGGTCTTTCAAGTCTGCATTCCCTTAGCTAACCAAGCTACTTGCAGTATATGTTTGGTGTGACTATAACCCTGTTTACAATTGCAGCAGGCAGACTTCAG
Source organism: Phalacrocorax aristotelis (assembly GCF_949628215.1). Classification (NCBI taxonomy): domain Eukaryota; kingdom Metazoa; phylum Chordata; class Aves; order Suliformes; family Phalacrocoracidae; genus Phalacrocorax; species Phalacrocorax aristotelis. The sequence continues at coordinate 32,583,773 of NC_134282.1, forward strand.
TGGGTATTTTGATTAGTTATTTCCCATACCTGGCTCAGCACTGGAAGTAGAGCCAGCCTGTCCTCTTCCCTTGCACTGTCTCATTCTGCAAGCCTCAATAACCAGGAGTTACTGATTCATTACTGTTCTCCACAGTTGGAGAGATGGTGTGGAGGAAAATACCATTCTAAGAGGGTTAATGGGGAAATAAGAGAGTTTGCTCTTAGGGGTCAAAGCTGTCTAAACTGATGAAGCAGTGAAATGCTCACCAGAATAGAAACGAGGAACTAGTGGACCACGCTTTTCAGCTTCCCAAGATGTGCCAGGGTGGGGAGGGTGGCAAGTAGCTTGTCTGTTAAGCTATTGGTGATGAATTAGAGGTATGATTGTTCCTATGGTGTCACTGGAGTGCTTAGGATCCTTAAGTGATCTTTCTATTATTTTGCAAAATTGTTTAATATGCTCTTCTGGTGCTTGACTTCTATGTTGGCAAGTTAGGCACATCTTCAAATTTTGTCCAGCTGGGTGCAGCATTGTGCATATCCTAATGACCTTACAGCTAGACTGAGAGCCACCCAGAAGGGCAACTTCTCTAGCTTCAGAGATACCCCTGGGAACTGAGTCACATCTCAGTGAAGAAACCAGTCTTTGCTCCTTTTTCTCCCAAGAGACCATCATAATTTCTGTGTTTTTGTCTCAGTGGCCTGTAGTCTTTTGTGTACAATCACACTTAAGCTCTGTAGGGTCCTGAAGCAACTTGAATTTATAGGTTTACTTGATCTACAAAGCCAGAAGGGTGTGGGCAGGCACAGGGGTCTCGCTGTCCAGGTCAGTGATGACTCTTGTCCCTGGTAGATAATGTAGCACGTATTTCAAACCTCATGCTGATTTGGTTTTGTTTGTGATTTGGTTTTTGTTGTTGGGTTGTTTTTTTTTTTCACACAGGAGATCAGCCACAACCTGGGTGTGTGCTACATGTACCTGAAACATTTCAACAAGGTAATGCAAATGGTCCTTTTACCTACCTGACAAATGGGAAGCAGGGTTCCCAGAAATTTCACTTTCTTTGGTAGTTTGAAATGGATCATTTGCAGTGATAGGTATCGAGAAAGTTTTTTTTGCTTCAGCGTTTGTTTCTGGGCGCAAAAGTTTGTGAGCTGTCTCTGTTTCCATTTGCATGTTGAATTACTTTGAGTCAGCTGCAAGTTAGTGAAGTTGGCTAAGAGTGAAACTGAGGTTAGCTTTGTTGCTGGCTGAACTAGGATTTTTCAGACAGCATTTCTGTTTTTAAAAGGAATGTTTGAGAAACCTCAAAGAGCTGCCTCAAACTAGACAGAAAACCAGTTGTGCTCCAACAAGACCTGCTTCTGTGTCTGAGCCTTCTAAAACTAGGGAAGTAACACTGCTGGTTTTGTGAGGAGCAGCAATCTGTAGAGCATGCCAGTTCTATCTTCTTGAAGAAAGAGATGTGTGATGGTAATGACCCAAACCATTTCCCCAGCATACAGCTCAAGCTGCTGCACCTTGTGCAGAGAGTTTCTGAAGAAAATCTTGCTGCCTCTTGGGTCTGGCAGGATTCAGAAGGAAGAGTTATGGGGGGTTTGTTTGCTGGAGTTGCAGCAGGCACCTTTTTTCCTCCATGGAAAGAATTTGCTTCTGTGTCTGAAGCTCTTTTTGCACCAAGCCTGGAGCAAAAGTCACAAAAGCATAGCTGCAGTGTGGGCAGCACTAACTTTATTAGCTTTGTAGCTAGTAAAGAACTTCTTGGAAGCTTGAAATAGAGTTTTGTTCCCAGGTCTGAGCATGCTGTTCGCAGCTCCTCACTTAACCCTCCCCTGGGTGCTCATGGTGAACACTGAGCTGTCTCTGATCCTGTGGGCTTCCAACATGTAGAAAACTTTTGTTCCCAGTTTGGACCAACTGCTCCCTGCTGCTGATTCTGGTGGAATGCTGTGGCCCTTGCAGCAAAGCCCTGCTGTGTTCCCTGATCGAGGCATCACTGTAAAGCAAGAAGCTCTGGAGTATAGGTTCATTCTTGAGATTTGTTGTCTGCAGTATTGCCTTCCAAACTGGAACCTGCTGACTTCTCAGCTTTTCCATAAATCTGAGATGTACTGGTCACCCTGGGCAGCAATACTTCCAGGAGGATGTCTGAAATATAATGAAGCCCTCAGGGATGACTCTTTCTTCAGTAGTTGGTGGTAACAAATATCCCATATTGCAGAATTCCATTACTGTGTCAGCATTTCACTTTCTAATATAGCGCATGTTCAGAAACAGCAAACATGCTTTGCTGTCCTGCTGGCTAGGCCTGAGGAAGTAAGAGGAGGACACGTTTCAAAGTGTCTCCTGTTGGAGGGTATTGGTGTGTGCCTCACAAGAGCTGATTCACTCCTCGTTTACTTGGCAATCCATGCTTATTGCTGAAATAAGCATTTTAGCAAAGAATAAACTGTAATGTACCTGTTGACCTAACAAATCTGGAGATTCCCTCAAACCAAACAAATTCAAATACAAGAACAGGCCCATGCTCCTCTCCTCCTTGGGAGGTCATTGCCTCTTTTTTTGGCTTGAAGCATGCCATGTTGCCTTTTCTGTCCCTAGAAGCAAGTGGCTCCTGATGCAGAACTCGTTTCAACAATTAGCTGGGCTGGTTTTGCTAGCAGGGTTCTCTGAGCTCAGAAGGTGTTAGCTATTCCCTTTGGCTAGCTGCTGGGGATTGCTGTTAGGCTGTTGCTTCACTGAGGTCTCTGTAATAACTTTTTTTTAATTCTCTGTGATTGTGTGTTTAGGCACGAGACCAGCTAAACAATGCCCTGGAGCTCAACAGACATGATCTGACTTACATGATGCTGGGAAAAATTCACCTATTGGAGGGGGAGACGGATAAAGCCATTGAAGTCTATAAGAAAGCCATAGAGTAAGAATATATTCTTTTTTCTATCTGCCCATGTCCCATCCTATGCCAGAAGAAATTTGATTGGTGTCCCAGATCTGAATTGAGGACATGATTAAAAAGCTAATGGTAATTATAGTGTCTCTGTGCAAAGCTGGCACTTTCAAGCTCCTCAGCTGTCTCCGCTCTCAGCTGTAGTCCTCCTCCTGCTGACAATGTGTCAGGGAAGAAGGTAAATGTTTGAAGGTCTGCCAGAAAAAAGTGGAAAAACAAATGGACAGAGATGCCTGGGAGCAAGCCTATCCAAAACCGGCTTCATAAATCCCAAAGGTTTATCTGTCAAAAAGATCTAACCTCAGGTGTCTCTCTAACCCTGATCATCTGTCAAAAATCAGTTGCTGGGTTTCGCATACTGTTTTCATTTGGAGTGATTTGTGTTTGAAGGCATGTGAGTAGGCAGAGTAGAGATGGGTTGGTGCATGGTGAGTTTCTCCCACCCTGTTTCTCAGTACCGATCTATCTTGTTTTAGGGCATTCCTGAGCATCTGATTTACCAATGCTTTTAAAATGTAGTTTTGTAATGGAGGCAGACACTAAAGAAAAGCAGGAGCATGTTGGAAGCCACTGGAGGATCTACATTTTGTACCGCTCTTTTCACATACTGATTCCTTCTACACCTGCTTTTGGCTGGTGTCTGACAGTATATTGTGTTGGGTTGACACTAATCTAGAATGTTTGTTACATAAATAATCTTTGCTAAGCACCTTACCAGGTTTATATCACAGAATCACAGAATGGTAGGGCTTGGAAGGGACCTCTAGAGATCATCTTGTCCAACCCCCCTGCTTGAGCAGGTGCACCCAGAGCAGAGGGCACAGGACCGTGTCCAGGTGGGGTTTGAACGTCTCTTTCCAGGGAGGGAGACTCCACAACCTCTCTGGGCAGCCTGTTCCACTGCTTTGTTACCCTCACAGTAAAGAAGTTTTTTCTCATTTATCTCAGTGCTCCCCTGCCCTGCCTTCTTCCTCACTCCTGTGTTTCCTTTTTTTTTTTTCCTCATCTGCCTATGACATTTTCCCTGCATTACCAGCTCCAGGATGGTCTGTCATTGCTCTGTGTGTATATATCATCAGGCACAGGCAGTTTTTTTCTGGTTGAAGTTTAAAGGTGCTGATGTGAGTCTGCATATTAGACTTCTTAAGTCTTGATAGCAGGGAATTGAAAACTTCTGTTAAGGTGAGTGAGGCCACAAATACAACATCTCTTTCTGCTTTTTCTTTTTTTGTTGTTTTCATCCTATTTATGTTTTCAAAAGCTACTAGGAATGGGGATGCTTTTAAAAGGGTTCACAACATTGCTGTGTGAATCTCATATAGCAGTGGAGGACTGGGAGTTGCATACAGCAATTGAAAGCCCTCGGGACATATATGTTCAAGCTTCTCTGTGCTGAATGGAGTGGTGTGTATGGCTAGGGATACATTACCAGGTATAGCCTGTCTAAGCACTCTGGTCTGTGGGCTGCAGTCTAGCACAAAGCTGTGGTGAGCAGTCCAGAGCTGGTCTGTGAAACCAGGTTTGTAATCTTTTTATAGGGTAAATTAGAAGTCTAACAATGAGGCGTGTGTAGGATCCATCAGAAATGCTGAGGATTGCCTGTCCTACATGGCCCAAGAGGTTTGGGATGGATTTATAGGGTGGTTTATGGGAGACGATGGACAATCTCATTTTGTATTTCTGAGTCACTGTTGTGGACTCGCTTTGAAGCTTAACAAACCCACATTATTTTGTTATGCATCCAGATCTATTTCACTGAGCTATGCTGACTTCTTATTTGTATCTGGAAGACATTTTGAAAGCTTAGGTGTAATATTGTTCAAAGGAAGTCCCCATGATGGCAATTGTTCTAATATTTGCATTTCATAATAACAGTTAGTTTACTAAAGTGATACAAGGATAATGTAGCATCGTAATTCCATGTTCTGTTTTTACCTGGTTCTAGAAGGGCTAACAAACAATGCAGCTGTCTGGCTTTTGTATTACAGGTTTTCGCCAGAAAATACAGACCTCCTTACAACACTGGGGTTACTTTACTTGCAGGTACTGAAGACTGTTAGCTATTACATGAACTTAATTATTTTCAAAATGCCCGCTTTTTTTTATTATAGAGTTAATTTCTATTCACCTTCCTATGACTTGGTCATGTTTCTCTAAAGACTGCATTTAGTACAATAGTGCTTGCTTTTCTGTATCTTCTTTTTTCCTTTTGCTGCTAAAAGCAAGTTGATATCCTGGACGTGAGCCAGAACAGGAATTCTGTTTGGCAACTGCCCTGATTCTGTTATAAATCCTCCAAGTACAACAAAACATGACCATCTATTACCTAGCTTCTGGAGCAGGAGTCTAGCAAGTTATTCTCCTACGAAAGCATCCATGAAATCGTTAGTGTTAATGCACCATAGAAGATGATCAGAATCAATTTAAATAACAAAGGCAGGCTTATTGGTTGGGTCTGTAAAATGCATTGGAAGGACCACCTGATTATTCCAAAAGCTTCCCAAAGAGTGAGCAAGCACAGAAGAACAGGCAGTAGTGCCGGAAAGGATTGATGGGCTAGAAAACTTGCACCGAGTTGCTGATTTGGAAAGATCCTTAAGCATCTCCCTAATTGTTTAGATGTTCGAGAATAAAATGTAGATCTTGAAAAAAATTGTCTTGCTCTAGAGATAGAGAAATTCAACAGCAGGCTTGGATGTATTAAGTGGGTAAGTGTGGATCTGGAAGGGTGTATATCATGGGAAGGGGGATCTGTAAGACAGAAGTCTGAGTATAACATTCTCCCTGTGAATTTAGCCCCCAGGACCCTGTGCTGTGATTCATTTGTTCAGTTTGTCATGTCCCTCTGGATGCGTAATCATGTTCGGGAGTTTTAAAGATGCTTCTACAACTTTCCCACTTGCTGAAAATTGCAGAAGGCACTGGGCTCTGATGCATCAGTATAAGCTGGAGTGACAGATGGGCTTCTCATCAATTTTTGTGACCAGAAGGGACACCAGTATCCAGAATTTTATCCTATTTTGACTGGTACAATTCTGGCATAACTCAGTTGAAAACAATAGGATTTAAGGGAATTGAAGCAGACATGTGCTTATATATGGACACAGTCATGCCCACTAACACTCACAGCCTATTAGAAGAGGAGGGGGGCCTTTTTCCCATGACAAGGGTGCCTGGGGGAGTGAGGAAGGTGTGGTGAGGGAGTCAAGGATGTGCAGTGTAGCAATCTGTAGCCTCTTTTCTGGAGGAGAGGAATGAGCAGAAGAGTATCAGCCCAGAGCTTGCTCCTGCATAGAAAAGTCAGAGCATAAACCATATGGGAAACTTTGTTTTGGTCAGAACAGTGAATCTAGCCCAGCCAAATACATTTTTAGAATCTGTTTTGTAAATTGTCAAACAAGAACATGTGTATGTAATGGAAGCACTGTAAAATTCACTTTTCTGAATATTTGTTTTAAGTGAACCAGAAATTCTAGTGCCCAAAAAACATGTGTCTGTTCTCCTTCTTAATCCCCCTTATTCCTGAATTTCTGATGCTTATTTACTTCTTCTCCCAGCTTGGGGATTACCAGAAAGCTTTTGAACACCTTGGAAACGCGCTTACTTACGACCCAGGCAACTATAAGGTATCGTGAGGAGTAGAAACAAACCAGCTGAATGATGATGAGACACCTCTTAAAGCTAATTCCAATATCAGAACTTTGCCATCTCTATCCAGGGTCTTAGCCTGGAGAGGCTGAAAAGGATGATGCCCAGAAAGCTTTCTCCAAAATACATTTCTGGGAGCTTTCCCTGGGCAGGGTGTGGAGGTACGGAAAGAGGAGGAGGCAGAATATGGGATGTTGAACTGATCTCTCTGATCTTGAATCTGAAGTCACAAGCAAATTAAAACAAATGGAATTTACTTTGCAGGGAAAATGTTCTAGACGTTGTTTCAAAAATCCAAAGAGCCGTTCCTGGGTCCCTGTGACTCAGGAGCACAGATAGAAGTGATATTCTATTATATTATTCTCCCATATGCTGACAACACTGTGCTTCCGACTGTTGCATACAAACATGGCTTTTCCTCGGCTCTGGTCTGGAAAGCTGAGCTTGGCATCTAGGTTTCATTCCTGACTGTGAAACCGCTTCCCTTTTTAGCCACGTTACTTCGTTCCTCTCTGCCTCTTTTTCCTTCTGTACTATGTTAATGATGTGGAGTATTGAAATGCGAGGTTGACAAATGATATGTGAATGCAAGCTGAATATTATTGTGAAAACACCTGTACACTTAGAAATTTTACTTGTCACCGTGAAATATTATAAAGGACTTAACTAGTGTAGTTTAAATATAGTGTGTTACAATCATTTGCTTTTTATTCCCCATGCATATTTCCACTAATTTGTGGTATCAACTAGTCAGTGTGAACTACGCTAGCTTTGCTGCATATGTCTAGCTTGTGTATGTTTTACTTTCGGGGTAGCTTGCGCTAGAACTATTTCTATTTGTGCCTGTTGGTAAAAAAAAACCCCTTTTAGTGCATAGATCTTCTCATAGACTCTGACCCTAGGAGATACTACTGCTACCCCAAAACACACCCTAAACACTTGTCACATTATAATATTTCTGAGACAGTTATGATCGAGATGGTACAGGAAGAAGCAGACTCCGAGTCCCTTCTTTACCCTGTCTTCTGCTATGTTGGGAGATTGTAGAGTCCCCATCTGCTCCCCACTGTTGGTCTTGGCAACCCCTAGAAAAAAAACACCTGAAAAAGTTAAATGGTTGCTCTTGACATGGCTTTAGTTTATTAATTTTGTCCAGTTCTCTTCTTACTGTATTTGGGGAAATGCAGTTCCTCAGCTGGTCACTTGTCTTCTCTCAAAGGCTACCTTGGCAGCTGGCAGCATGATGCAGGCCCATGGAGATTTTGATGTTGCGCTCTCCAAATATAGGATGGTAGCCAGCGCTGCGCCTGAAAGCCCCCCGCTATGGAACAACATTGGGATGTGCTTCTTCGGGAAGAAGAAATATGTAGCAGTAAGTATCTGGTTTCTTTTCTTTTTTTATCTGTAGCTGACTGCGTGCAAGAACAAGATTCCTTCTATGGCAGAGACAGGAGGTCTGTTCTGGATGGGCTGCGTTACAGCACGCTTATTCCTTTTTTGAAGGCTATCAGCTGCCTGAAGCGGGCAAACTACTTGGCTCCCTTTGACTGGAAGATATTGTACAATTTGGGGTTAGTCCACCTCACAATGCAGCAGTATGCATCTGCTTTCCACTTCCTCAGTGCTGCCATCAACTTCCAGCCTAAGATGGGAGAGCTGTATATGCTCCTTGCAGGTATGCAACACTCCATTATCCAGCTCCAGTGGATATCCAGCTTAGTAGATGCAATGTTATAGAGACAAAAAGTTTGGGCTGAAATAAACAAATGCTGGATAAAGGCTATACTAGGAAGCTGCTTGCCAGTAGGTCACTGGCAGGTATAAAGCCTGAATAGTCTGTTCTCTCTCTGGCTAATTAAGTTAAATTGCAGTCAGATCCAGATTAAACATTAGAAAAGACTTGCTACATGTAAGAGTTTGGGTTTGGGTTGCCTAAGGAGCGGGTGTGGATTTCTAGCACTGGACATTTTTGGGATCAAGTGAGACAAATATTTGTCAGAAGTGACATTAGTAGGGTTAATCATGGCAGCAGTCCAGACAACCCTGGTAGCACCTACTTATTTTACGATGTAATGACCTTCAGAATTGTCCTAAAAATGAAGTCCTGGTGAAGTATCAACTTGGGTGTGTACATTTTGCTTTGGTGCAGTTGCTCTGACAAACCTTGAAGACATTGAGAACGCAAGACGTTCCTATGAGCAAGCTGTGGCACTGGACAAGTAAGTCTTAATCATAGCTGTCAGTTGTTTGTGTTGCTTTGCCTCCCTCACCTGGTTTCCTTTGCATGCTTTGTCCCTCTGTCTACTTTGATGCTAAATGGTTTGTGATAGGGAAATGTTTTTATTCCTGCAGCTGTGCAAGACACTGTTTAAAAAACACCTTTTTTTTTTTTTAAATTCAGGTCAGTTCTGAAAAGTGAAAGGGAAATTTTGTTTCAGTCTGACCCAAAGCTATCATAGACCCATCTATGGTGGTATGAGAAGATGCTGGTCCCTTTCCCTCTGTCCTCTCTAACTAGGTGCACCAGCCAGGCTTTATTTTGGGATTTCTGGAAGTCTCTGAACCCATAATAAAGGGCAGCAGGTTTCAAAAAATAGTGTTTTACACTGTAGTGTAGTTCTCTTTGCGAAGAGGTGCTATAAGTGCTCTCAGGTGTTTACTGGGTATTACATGGCTTGCATGCATGGCAGAGCTCTTGAATCAGTTAGCCCTGGATAGCTGGCGTACATCTGGTACTGAAGTTCTTCATATTTATGCATCAACAGAAGTACAAAGCAGGTTTAATTTAAATACTACTTCTACATCTGTTTCAAACATCAGTAGGTCTGTGCCACCTCCTCAGAGGAACTGAACCTGTGCAAACTATGGTTGAAGATTTATAAATGCACTGCTGTGCAATACATGGCGTTTTGTAATTATGCATCAGTCATTTCTACCAACGTCACTCATTTAAGTCCAGTCTACTCCTCTGCCTGGCTCTCCTAATCAGCCTTCCACGCCTAGCAAGGCAGTACAGGGCCTTAAAAGATTGCTTTGACTGCTTAGTCATGAGTTTGCATGCTTTGCTCGAAGAGAAGGAATAGAAATTTAGCTCTACAACTTTGCCTAAGTATTTGGCACTGCTATGATGCTACAGCTATATAGTCAAACTGGGAAAATAAAACCTCCTCAAAGCAAAAATGAATGCCAGCTGCTGGGAGAAATGTCCAGGCTTTGTTAGGCTTGTTCAGCTGACATGCTGTATATTTTAGACTGTTATTGTGTGGCTGAATCCATGTCCCCACAGGCTTTCTTTGCTGGCATATTATGAACTGTTTGGCTGGGATGAACATAGCTGTGTTTGTTTCCATTGTCATAAATACTTTTATAGCAGTCCTGTGACATTTGTCCTGGGTGCCATGCTGGGGTCTGGAATGGAAAGCATCTTAGAAAAATCTTTAAAAAAGGTGTTACTTCTTACTACTGGTTCTAGCTCACAGCTATCCTTTTTTTCTGTGGTTATTTAGCTATTGATTTTTTTCTAACTGTCATATTGCTTCCAGCTCTTGAAGACAAATTAGCTCAATAAGGTTCAATTAATTGTAAAACTGGCTGTTCCCAGGTCTGTCTGATCTTTATTTTCAATGTTATGTTTTGTGGGTTTGGCTCTTTGCGTGTTTTGTTGTGTTGGTTATTTTTGCCTTTTTTTTTTTTTTGCTTTTTTTGTTTGCAAAGAGATGGGGGTTTCATATTTATTTTTTCATGCACTACTTCCTTTGCTCTGGCAAAGACAGCAAGGAGGCAGGATTAGTGTTCCAGTTTCTCAGTCAAAGGAAAAACAATGATTATAAATGCTATCAGATTTAATCTAATGGTCTTTTTTCTTGCTGTGCTGTCATATAACTTACCAAGGATGGATAGTCATGGCCTGCAGATGACACTTCCTATTTATTGAACAGTGTTAGCAGAAACCTTCCCTTCTTCACTTTTCACAAAGGATGCTCTCACTGTCTTGTCCCTCGCAGGCATGGGTGCTGGAGTCCTTGGATGGCTCCCGTTATCCCTGCTGGGCTCCAGGAGAGGGCACCAGTCTCTCGCTAACGTTTATTGAGCAAACTACAAAGCATCCCTCGCTGACCTGTGTGCAGTGATACATGTATGCAGCTCGTCCGCAGTGAGCTGCAGTCAGACAGTGGTCTTCTGAGCACCCCTCGACAGCACGTCTCCTGTCCGGCCAAATGCAACCTCTGCTTTTCCAGATCTTATCTTGTAGCCTGCACGAGGATGCATGAGTGTTTGCAGGAGCTTCCCTGCTGGGGCTGGTGCCCCTCTTGCATTTCATTTCTTTGTCAGATAACACACATGCGTTTTGCTTCTCTAAAATAAGGGTGAAATTCCAACTGCTAAAGAACAGTCAGAGCAGTTTGTTGAGTGTGGCTTGTCAGGCAATTAAGGAAGGATCAGGTCTCTGAGAGCTTCACTTACCAGTTACAGAGCCAAGGGTGTCAGCTCACTCTTTCCCTCCTGTTTAGTTTGCTTACACTCCTTCCTGGCTATGCCAGAAAAGCTGCTGTGCAGGGCTAATGTATCCTTGTGAAGAAAATGGATGCTGTGGAAAAGGAAAATATATGGAGCAATTCTGCCTCTTTGAAACCTTCATATGCTGTTCTGTATCAGGAAAGGAGGCAGGACTGCACAGGATAACAGTGTTATTTGTGGTGCTGGTCTTCTCTTTGAGTCCTTCATTAATAGGTGTTGCCTACTGTTTTTCTATAACAGTACATACAATTATGTGTGCTTTGTTGGGTGAATGAGAGAGGTAAGGAAACTGAAATGTAAACAGCATGTTCTGTAGCATGTTGGATTGTAAAATACAATCAATAAGCATGGGTCTGTTCCATTGCCCTGTCCCACAACAAGCTCCTCTCCTATAAACTGGGAGAGCTGTGAGAGCCTGAGGCAAGTCAGAGCAGAGATCATCAGCCTTCATGGTATGATGAAAGCCCTCATCACTGCTTTACCTGCCCCAGGAGCAAGGGGCTGGGAGACCAGGCACTTACTAAAGACAGTCCTGAGATGATCCCCACATGCAAGAAGAGCCTTGCAGGGGGTGAGGCAATTGGCAGAGTCATTTATGTTGTCAGTGACACTGGGATACTTTGCTAAGCCCAGGTACTGGGTCTCTCACCAAGCACGTGAGACTCTGTTGTGTTCCCAAAGGACTCTGGCTGTGTAGCCCATTATCTGCTTTGGGGTCAGATACTCTGGTGTCTCCAGCTTTGCTCCTTGGGCTCATCTTAGCATTATTCAAGTCAGGATGATTGTTCTGACAGTGAATGCAATGCATCCTGTGTGTTTGCTGCAGGTGCAACCCCCTTGTCAACCTGAACTATGCTGTCCTGCTGTATAACCAGGGCGACAAGAAGGGAGCCCTCTGCCAGTACCAGGAGATGGAGAAGAAGGTCAATGCAGCGAAGGAGAGCAGTACTCTTGACTTTGACCCTGAGGTACATGCCTAACAGTTGTCAGCGGGAACTAAGTAGCCATGCTAAGACTGGCAACAAATGAGGAGGAAATTTTACTTTGCAATCCAATTATTAGGAAGAAATTCTGCTTACAAGATTTTCTGAGTAGGGCATTTGCCTGCTGAGAGCTGCCTGCTTCATTTCTGTTCTTTGAAGCCTGGTTCTTCAATCAATACACAGGAAGAAAAGATTCCATCTTGATTAAAGGAATGAATTAGCAGAGATGTTTCCCTTGAGCACCAAGGCAGTAGCTAGCTCTGCACAGCTCGCTCTGTTGTTGTGGTTGACTTTATTATTGTCTGAAATGTTCCTGTTTACAGCGGTCTTCTCTTTTTGCTTCTTGAGGAGATGGTGGAGGTTGCCCAGAAGATGGGGGCTGCCCTGCAGGTCGGGGAGAGCCTGGTCTGGACGAAGCCTTCTAAAGAGTCTAAATCCAAGCAGAGAGCTGTTCCATTAGGGAAATCCACCAGCACTCAGCAGCCTTTGGGCTCTAACCAGGCCCTGGGCCAAGCCATGTCCTCAGCTGCAGGGTATGGGAAAACCATGCAGCTTCCCCCAGGTACTTCTCTTCTGCTTCTCTTTAAAGTAGAACTGTGGGAGGGAGAAGGTAAATCTCTCTTCCTTTGAGCATGTTTAGGAAGGTATTGACTTGCTTACACAGTAGTCATGTCAGTATTTGGTAATAACTTTCCCAGATCTCTGAATTAAGGAACTGTGTAAGGAAGATGTTCTCTGTAGTGCATTTTACTGTCCTGCTTTTGCAGAGGTGTGTGGTTGAGATCTTGCTCTGGAAAGGAGGTAGTTTCAGAAACCAGACCTCTTGTCTTCCTTTGGAAGAGCCCTGGAGCTGACATACACAAACAGGCTGCTTGAGAGAAGGGGAATGATGGACAGTTTTTTGAAGCACTTTATCACTTCTTTTACAAAAATAACTGCAACTGGATTACTTTGAAGCTGTACAGCCTGGTCCCTCCCTTGCAAACGTTGCTGGATTACCTTTTAGTGGGGCCACTGGACTGAAGGCTGCTCAGGAGATAGTGTCAGCCTTAGAAGGCTTATGCCAATAGCTGTACATGCTGCTTCTTGCTGGGCCTGGGCAGGAGCATCTCCTGAGCCACTGTTCATAGCCTGGACCTCCTCTCACCCCTTGGCTTCCGAGGAGGAATGTACTAGAGATATTGCTCACTGGGATGATTTTCTGTCTTGTTTGGACTGAACCGGGAGAGAGGTTGTGCAATCCAGGCCTCTTTCTTTGGCACCCCTAAGGACCTGTCATGCATAGAATAAACTTTCCATTCAGGGAAGACTTAGTCAGGAAAGCTGAAAAAGAACACATACAGGAGTTTGCGTTTTACCTGAAGGACTTTATCATCCACATCAGGAAAGGGAGGTGCTTCTTAACATCAGTTGTCAGCTTAAATCTAAGCATAGAAAAACTTCAGCATGGACGCGTCCTGTTTGATTTTATTCTGTAAGTAGTTACATTAGCTGCCTGGAAACTCTCCTTGAGTTTGCTAAAACGGTGAACGGAAAATGATACTGTGATTTTGGCTTCAGCTTGAATATAAACCAGCTTCAGTGGAACTACTTTCCCTTCCAAAGCATGAGTTAATTCATAGGTTTGTACTGACTTCTCACAGCAGCCCAGCTGAATGAGATCCTGTACCTTAGGATCCCTTCAGCAGAAGTAGGCGTACTGTAAGATCTCTGGATGGAGAACTCGTAAGAGTTGAGTGCTATCGATAAGATAATGCCAGACAGAAGAAATCTGAGAGTAATTAATAGCTGTGATTGTTCTGCATCTCCAATGCTGCCTGGAAGGGCAAAAAGAACAGACAAAAGATGTGTAGTCATACAGTAACTATAACTGTGTTCTCTCCCCAGGTGCTGGAGCATCAGCTCCACCTGCAAAGCCTCCTTCACTGCCTCTGGAACCAGAACCGGGCTCAGAAATGAGCCCTGGGGAGACCTCAGCTGAGGAACAGAGAAAAGAAAAGCGCAAGAGCCGGCAGGCAGCGGACTAGGATGGACTCTGGTCAGGACAGGCAGGTGCAGGAGTATCTCCAGTGCTGCCTGCTGACTTGTGGGGAAAGGGACCTGCCTTCTCCCCTGACCCACAGTAGCTTCACCCCACTTTCAGTCAGTCTAAATGCAGCTGTTTTTCTGTTAATGATTTTAGCACACAGTCTCTACCTTACCCCAAGCAGTTGCTGTGGCAATCAGAAGAGGTTTCTGCATAGCTGCTATTAGCATGGTCACAGCTTACTACAAGAGGCTGGAGGCTGGAGATCCATCTTCAGTGTTTGGGTAAAAGTCCTCCAGAAGGATGCTGAGGCATCCAGTATATTTAGAAAAGCCAGCAGTAGTGATTTAGCACCCTGGATCGCAAAGGTGGTCAAACCCTTCTAGTGGATGAACTTGTAAGCGGCTGAGGAAGCCCTACACAGGCTGTAGTGAAGTCAGTGGTAAAACTCTTGGAGAGGGGTTGAAGGTGGTACACCTCACCAGGGCAAGCGCAGAGCAGTAAGCCAGGCTCGGAACTAGCACAGCCCGGCTTACTGTGAAATAGGGGCTTCTCCTTCCTGGTTTCACAAGGGCAAGACTTTGTAAATGCTCTCAAGGCTGAAGAAAGGAAGCTGAAACAGCTGGGAGCTGGTATTACTGAGCAGGGCAATGTCATGGGCATGAAAGACACTTGAAAGCCCACGCCTTCCTTAGCGGTGGCAGTCGTGAAACACAGGGGAGCTGCATAGCAATGGGGAGCTCGTTTGTCTTGAGGTGATTGCTCCATTAACAGGCAGCCTGGTGGAGGATGGATGGCTGAAGCAGACCTGCTGCGCCAGGCTAATGGCACACTGAGCTGGCTTCTTTAGCACTGTTTGTCTTCTGATTCCAGGATCACTCTGTATTTCTTGAATCCAACCTATTTTTAAGCATAAGCTTCTGTGTGTAGCTAAGAAAGCTGCATAGCTGGTCCACAGTTAAGGCAAGCACTCAGAGGCTGGTTATTCTGGAAGCAGGCTAGCTGCAGCAGCAAAAAAGTCTGCCAGATCCCTAATTGTTTGCTAAGAAATGGTAAATGAGCCTCAGTGAAGCTCTGCTCATGTGATTGGAGCTCTTTCTTGAGAATTTGTATTGGCCAGCATGGGGGGGTAAGATTGGTTTGCAGGAAAAAAAAAAAGCGAGCCTTTTCATAAAAGAGGATATGGCCAGCTTCAATGCTATATTTAAATTGTTTCAGTACATCAGCAGCCATGCTCTGAATAATTTAGTTATGCCCTCCTTACGGTTGCATTTTAGGAGAAATCATTTACGCTGGCTGCAAGGCAGTGAAGCAGCCCATTGGTGAGCAGAGCAAGGAATTTCAATGCCCATGTGATAACAGAGGCACTTTGAAACTTTCCATTTTGAATGGCAAAACACTAGCCTTCCTTTTCTCTGCTACTGTCAATTTGTTGCCTCTGGGATTTATCCAGAGCTCAACACAGGTCCTCAAAACAATTGGTTTTGGGAACTGAAGGTGGGACCATCATACTTTACAGAAAAAGTCAATAACTGGGTTTAGTTTCTCTCATTCTCCCCTCTGTGTACCGAGAATTATACCAAGCTAACATTGCTGTGGGACTTTTGACCTGAGTTTTCCAAACAGAATGTGTAGCACTTCCCCAAGAAAACTGAAGCTTCAGGGTTCACTGTATTTGCTGGTTAAGCTACCCAGCTTTTAAAAATATATTTCCTGCTTTTAGTTTTCCACTGTTGTGATGTGTCACTCCATAATTAACAAGTCCAACAGGGCAAAGTTAGTAGTGGAAACTTGGCTGTAGCAACATAAAAGCAGCACGACCAAGGCTCTGGCTGCATTTAACATCCTTCAGTTGTGCTTTGTGGTTAGCTGCTATTATCCAGAATGATATTAATGCATCTTTAGAACACAACCAGGAACTAAAGTACTATCCTGCTCCCTGGAGAACACTAAAAGAATAGGAACCCTTCACTTTCTCCTCTGTTTCGATTGCCAAAACTGCCTGCTTATCTCAAATGTGACTTTTTTTCCAGCTGTCCTCCACTGATTGGTTCTATATCTGTACAGCCTCTGGTAGCACTCCTGTAAGGTTTCCCTCATGCTAGGAGTTGAAGAAAACAGAGGATCTTTTGTGGAGCACTGGCACATTTAAACAAACCAGACAAGAAGCAGTGTAAATCAGGTACAGTGCAGTGATTTTTATTCACATTCATCTTTTTACACTGAAAGTTACTGCAGCGTAACCGAGTGCCTGTGAGGAGGAGGTTAAGATTGCAGAGCAAATGTAGGCCAGGGGTGGGAGCTCTTGACCTCACCCCCAAGACTTTAGTTCATGACAGTTTTTTCCAAAAGCAGTTGATTGCCGTGATCTTTTATCACAAAGGCTTTCGAGCCCTGGAAGCTCCAATACAAGGAACAGTGACCAGAACAATGTGGTTACAGGTAGCTGACCATCAGCATTGCTGATACAGGAAGGTTTTCCCCTCCATCTGCTCATGACCATTTGTTTTAATTTTACTAGCTGCTTTCCCCTGCCTTCTGCTTGTTGTAAGAAAGAAAAGTGACCTTAGACTGTAGCATTACAAAACTCCTTTGCGATATTCAGTAGGTGGGCACAGCCTTCGTCCCACCACTGTTCTCAACTTACAGCCCACCTGAGACACAAGGAACGATTAAAGATCTCTCTCCTCTCAGCCAGTCCCACTGGTGTAACTTGCTACCTTCTTGGCGCATAGGATGCTTTTACAGGGTAAATGTTACACATTTCTGTTACACCTTACGTACTCATAGGGTTTAAAACACTTGCAGTTACTGTAAAGGTATTTAAAATATATATTTTGGTGAAGTGCTTTAACCAATTCTATGAAAAGAAACAGTAGCACCATGTTATTTTCTGGATTTGAACAGAGGGGAGCTTCATGTATGTCTAAGGAAGCATTTTTAAATATGTAACTACAGTTGGGTAATAAATAGAATAGCAGTTCCTTGTCCTGTTCCCTCTCCTCCCACTGGGTATTGTGATGATGGGATTTGCATACAGTAAATTCATAGTATCTTGACGGAAAGCTTTTTTTTTTTTTTAATGCTATCTAATGATGAGAATGAGGCTGAACTGTTCTTTCAGCTGAAATTAAGCAAGGGAATTTTCAGCAGGACTGTACTAAATCATTTAGGGATTTTGGAAATCACACCTTATGTTCCAAAACCTGCTTCTGGCATCAGCCATAATTCTAATCTTCTCTTACCTCCCATAATTGAAATTTTAAGATGGAAAAGAATAATGAGCTTAATTTCTAGGGAAGTAGAAACCATCTGCTTTAGGACTCTTTCTTCCCCCTTTTAGTAAAAGCTGTATCATTAACCAGGTTAAATCATACAAAATAGACTGCAGCCTGACCTCCTCACAAGAAAGAAACTGGAAGACACTCAACTAGCAATGCCTGAGCAGCAAGACCTTGTTTCAGCCAAGAGTAATGATCTGTCCATCCAGCAACGTGTATTCAACCCAGACAACTCTGGTTTTGAGGTCCCTGAGACAACTGGATGCTGATTTATGATACGGGCAGTATTAGTGTATACTTGCCATGTTCCTGTATGCGGTCTTTTCCAGTTGTGGTCACTGACAGGCAATAGTGAGGAAGGTGGACCTTGGGTCCTACTCAACATCCAGTTCTTGCATAAGACATAAAAAATTTAGACTTCTCCATTGGGAAGTGCATTTTAGTTGGCAAAGCCTCTCCTACACAGACAGGCAAGCCTCAGTGCTGAATGAAGAAAAATGCACTTTACTAAAATAATAAGCTCCACACATAAATGCACTACAAAAAGGCACATATTCACAAGTAGTTCATCTGCCAAGATTGTTTTATATAATAGAAAACACAGATTTACTACAAGGAAAGCTTCACCACTCTCTCAAACCAAACTGCACAAAAAAAAAAGGTTTTTTAATGAAAGATACAGCTGAGATTTGAATCCAGTTTTATCCAGGCTGCACTGGCTAAGGAGCAGCTTTCCTGAGAAATTCATAGGAGAGGTTTTCAGGGTTGTTTTTTTTTTTTTTTGTTTCCCCCACTTGCATCTTAATGAGATCACTCCCCCTTAGCTGCCAGCATTTGTATTATTCAGCCACTCTGAGATCTTCTCAGCAAAGGCTGATACCAGGCTCAGTTTTCAAAGCGACAGCGAGCTGTTTGGAACAGACGCCTTTCTGAGCTTCCGGCACAGAAGGTAATGGCTATGCGTGTCATTTCCAACCTGCATTTACTTCCTTTGCTGAGAGAATGTCCTCCCACAAGAGTCTGGATCAATAACTCCCTGATAATTCAGCCTAGTCAGCTCTTAGGATCCACCTGAGATACTACGCAAGAAACTGCTCCATCTGTTACAGAAGAGAACTTTGTCTGACATCTCTGAACAGACAGGAGAACAATCATTTCTGGCCCTAAGATCAAGTTTCACTAAAGAGATTAATCAGACTCAGCATTGCTGAAGCAGAAGGCAGACAGGAGTGATGAGAGCAGGACAAGGGATATGCTATGCAAGAGAACTCATGGCAAAGAGGTTTCCTCTGCTCTGTATCACTCAAACTTCCAAAACAAAGAGCAAAGACAACCTTTAATATTCCCATTTCTCTCTCTAGTCACCTCCTTAGTGCTTGAAAGAAGAATGTAAGACAGTCATTGTGGCATCTGTTTGAGCGGGTTTTAACCAATGAGTCCTACAGACATGTAATTTTTTTTAAACATGAAACCTGTGATCATCCCAAAGTGGTAGTTTAAAACTTAACTGTATGCTTTTACCAAAACATTAATTGCACTAGAGAAGAGTGTAGTTAATATGGCTTGAAACAAACATGCACATTCAAATCCTAATTTAAGGCAGGACATAAAAACAATCCAAGTAAGGCCATAAAAATGTAAATTTAATCTTTTCCTCCATTTTTATACTGTTCTTCCAAATGTACTCAAAAACACGATGAGTTTCCTTACACCAGAAATAGCAAGGCAGCACGCTGTGTGTCAGAAGTACTTGACAGCACTGCTTCAGAACAGATTGCTCCAAGCACGTGTATCAGCAGCCAGTGCCAAAGATCAGCACAGAGACAGTTTAGCTGATCGCTTGTTGACAGCAGCATCAGCTTTCACCTAAGCTGTAGGCTCCAAAAGAGAGCCCGGCAGCACAGAGGTGTAAACAACTTTTAGGGTAACTGGAAAGAATTATGTTGCCTTGTACCATTCTCACAAAAAACATCCCAGTATTCATTTTAATTTTTTTCTCAGGACATGACTGGAATGGTCACCCTGTGGCACATAATTCCTGATACTTCAGTACATTATTACAGAATAAGAATAAAAATCCAACCACAACTAGCATCAGCTGATTTCACAGTTTAAATATACCTTTTTTTCCTCTCGTTGTCATTGGGAGGTGTACTACAGAGATGGCTACAAAAAGCAACCCCACCTTAGGCTAACTAGTCTTAAAATAAACTTGGGCAGAAGATAACTGATGGCAAATACGTACACACTGCTGACAGTTTTCCATTTGGTTTTGGAAATGGATCTACTGCTCTGCTGCTATCCAAGCTTTGGATTCCAGTAGCTGAGAAGTGAAGTTGGGCTCTAAAGCAACATCTAACAAGGGTCAAAGCAGTTGATGAGGTCTTTGCTACAGGCAACACATAAAGGCTAAGGAAGAAAATTTCAGCACTATTTCTGTAAGAAGGAACTCATGAGAAAAGAGCAAACTTAACCGGTACAACAGGAGACAACCAAGAAACACAGAAGTAAAGAAAATCAAGCAATGCCTTATCAATGCTGTGAAACTCCCCTGGAGGGGGTGGGGAAATAGCGAGCCTTTAAACTGGAAAGAGTTGGATTTGGGATGGGCTTTTTCATGGCCATATAGCAATCGCATATCACCACGGGCACGGCAGAGAAGGAACGTATCCTTTCAAAGTCTGCCAGCCTCCTGTGATTCACGCATCTCTTCAGCAAGCAACGTACACAGAAAAGATATGAAGCATTGCTTGGTTTTGCTCAAGGGTAAGACAAAAGACTGGAACCAACTTGGCTGCATTGGCTACAGGCACGTAGGACTGGAAATATCAAAGTGCACAAGTTTTAGCATCTAGAGAGCCGCTAGTGTACTGTTACAATGATGAGCTCATCTATTGCATCTTCGGAAAACTATGTGTGAATAAACATTTCCAGCGGAAGCGCTTCTGTTCAGGAGTACGAGGCTAGCCGAGGTTTGAGTCATCCATCACTGTGGATTTCAAGGTATGAGTATCACAGGAAAACAAACAGAATTTGTAGAGACAGGATCAGGGGAAAGCAGAGATCATTTCAAGCCTAGTTTTGAAGCTTTGCTATTTTTGCAACTTTTCTGTTTCTTTATGGTGAAGAGAGATCTGGATTTTTATAACCCATTAAATAAATTTGTTTAAAAATCTCTCACCTATGAGGGACATCTGTATTTTACAAAAAAAACCAAACCAACCAAACAAGAAAACCCACAATCGAGAAATTTCACTAGTTTTTCCCCCCTATACAGACCAAAAAAAAAAAACCAACCCACTAGCTTTTTCCATTTCTGTTGTTCAGCAAGGTCTGTTAAAGCAGCTTTTCTTCATTGTCGCTATTGTAGCTGTGCGGAGGTATGAGACAGCCTACACATGCAGGAAAAGGATTTCAAGAGACTCTGCAACCCTTATTGGAATTAAGCGTGGAAGGCAGAGGGACATTAAGTGCATCTGTGTTCACAGCATGTGCAACATGAAGAAAACATGCTGCTGTGTCCCACCATTCAGTTCAGTTTTGTTATCATAAGATTGTTTCAAAACTTAATCAGGGATACCAACAGTATATCTGATTAACAGGTCATGCTTGTTAAGAGTTAGCCTTGGTACATGAATGTGGTGACCAGGTGAGCTCTATATGCCTGATCAAAGCAGATAAATAGATAGAGCAGCCATCTAGCCATCACGAGCTACTGTCATTTGAGAAGTGACTCAGTGTGTGCCAGGCATTCAGAGCACAGTGACAACAGGCCAAAGAAGAAATACTGCCTGGTGAGAAAGAACAGGAGCAGCAGGTAGGAGGAGTGAGTAATAACAATAATTGGAGCTTTTAGGCCGAGATGAATTCAAAGCAATAAACCCCTTTTTCATACTTGTTTACAGCAGTTATTAATTCAAAGTAGTTTAAAGAGATAATTTAGGCCTGTAACACTCCTGTTAAATCCAAGTATAACTTACTCTTGGACCAGTTCTGTTAGTGCGGTTATGTGATTTTAAATGGCCACAAGGCGATGCCAGTCCAATCAGCCTCGCATCCCTGCAAATATTTTTGGAAGAGAGAAGTGCAATACAGCAGCAGGGCCACTGCTGCTGACAGCTTGCATGTATTTAGTTTTGTTTTGTTTCCAACTCAAGAATCCGCACAGCTTGGCCCAACGTCAGGAAAGTGGGACCTAGCGTAAGCAAAGGATTAGTCCTCCAGCTGGCAGGATGCATGGCCTTTGGTGGGCCTAGGGGTGGTGTGCCAGAAGGCTGTGATCAAAGGTTGCAAAATAACCCTGCTCATAGCCTCAGACATTTTAGGCGGCTGAAAGTAGAATTTATTAATTTTTTTCTGTAGAAGACTAAAGCAGAACTCCAAGTCTTATGCTACAATTATCAATAACAAAAAATAAGTGGATAGAAATAGTTCCAGTCTTACAAAGATCCTGCACAGAGATAAATGCTGAGACTCAACGGAAGATCAGGATGGGATAAGCTGCAGGAAAGCACAGCACTGACTGTATTTCTCCTCCAGTACAACACAGAGGACTTTGCTCAGAGGGAAAGCAGGAGTTAAATATACATTGACAGACAGCATTGTGTGCTAAGTCAGTACAAGTTACACCAGCTGTCAATTTTTATCCTTACAGAGCATTCATTATGGCATTTTCCAACAGGGGAACATCACTGACAACAATATGACAGCGTTACTGAAACGGATCACTCCAGCCTAAGTGATATAGGCTCTCCTCCCCTCCATTCAGACACAAACACTAACCTAAAGCAACCTCCTGCAAATTCTGGTACAGCACAGGTTTGCAGAGACATGCTGATTGAATTTAATTCAGTTATACTGAAAAAAAATGTACATGATAAGCTATGCATATATGCTTGAAGTTCCTGAAGTGGAGAGAGACAAAAAAATGCTGGGGCTATGTAATCCATAGTGCGCAACTATGAGGAGTTAAAAACATAAGTATTTAATAAGGACACATGGTTCTATTTTTTTTAATTTTAGAGGCTGTCCAGAGCAAAGAAACTATCAGTGATCTAGTCAAAGAAAAAAAACCAAAATCAAACCCTAAAAAAGCCCTCCTCACTTCAGTCTTCCCTGGAAAACACTGTTGCAGCTTTTGAGCCTCCAGAAGGACCTTCCCTAATATATTAACCCTTCTGAATGGAAAGCAGGGAAACTGAAGGCAATTACACAACTATTCTCAAACAGAAAGATTAGTCTCCACCACTCAATAGCTTTTCTGTAAAACACCAGATATAAGCACCCACTGTTAGCAAAGAACACCAGCTGTCAACCCTACTCTGTCTGGAACTCTTGGCATTTAGCGTACAGCAAACACAGGTGGTTTACCTGGCAAGAAAATAAAGCTGTCTCCCCAAATATAAACCCTGATTATTTTCACTTCTAGTTGCCCAAAAACTAAGCATGGGCTACTAGGGCTCAGTTAAATACTATTAGTCACAGAGACAACAGATACCCAAAATAATCTACGCAGCCTTGAGTCAGGTTTTATCTGTGCATTTACGGAGTAGGTACAGTGTGCATCACATTTCAGGACTCTGGCTCCCTCCAATGCTGGGGGCACCGAAGTTGAGAGGTAATTTCATCAGTAAAAAATACCATCATCACACCAAGCAAGTGGAAGGTTTGCTCTTGCCACATAGCAATGTGCTGTGAGGAGATAAACCAAAAGCCTTTATTTTTAATTTATCAGAGGCAAGGTAGGGCCAAGCACTGCTGTGCTCTCCCTGGGATCCACACGCAGGAAATTCTCCTGGCTGCCGTACTTTCCAGCACTAACAGACAAGACCCATTCGGAGTTACAAACAGCAAACGTACGCCAAACAGGGATTGATATTTGTTTCCCTCCCCACATGCTTAAGACAAAGCAAAGCCAATTTTCACATTAAATACTCAAACATCTGCACCTAACTTGGAAGTGTTTGAGTCACTGCCAAGTGGCTGGAATGCATCTGACAGTTTATACCTGGAATTATTCTTTGGCTCTTGTTTCAGTTATATCCAGAAAACACACCACGTGGATTCTGTTCCTATACCACCACTGGCTGAAATCCTAACGGAGGACACCATGGCTCCTCAGACACCGTAGAGTATTGGAGAAAAAGGAGGGTCTTAGTCTCCTAGTGAGGATATACTTCTGAGTATAGCAGTCCTTCAGCTGAAATAGCATCCCCAAGTCCCACGGTCCGGACAGGGTCTTTACAGACCAAAACGGGAGTGAAATGGAATGAGATGCCTTCTCTGTGCCAATGCACCACTGGCTTATCTGGATTCAAAAAGATTTTGGAAGGTGCCTCTGTCTGGGAGGTCACAAACTCTAAAGGAGCTTTAAGAAAGACTTTGCTGGTGTCGATGGTTTCAGTCGCACAGGCCTGAGTCCCTGCTGCTCTAGCTCCAGCAGCCACAGCAGCAACCTGGTTGCCCCAGTACCCATCCACTGTGACAAGGATATGATAGGCCAGGGTGTGGAAGTGGATCCGCGTGAGATCAGAGGCCCGGTCCACTGTCTTCCCGTGCTCCTTCAGGATCCAGAAGAGGATGTCGCTGACTATGCCCACATCGGGAACTCCACTCCAGGAAGCAAGGGAGGCGTGGGGACCAGAGGCAGACTGCGTGAGGAACAGCAGCTCCTGTTCATTCAGCCCAATGGAGTTCACCAGGGGAAAGACCTGCTAACAGAAACACAGGAACAACAGTTTTTCCTTCAGAGAGGGAATCAGACTTTAGTCTTTCTCATTCAGGGTATTGATTTTACAATACTGTGTTACCGGCTCTCTTGCCAGTGTGCGCAGCAGAAGGAAGCACCCAGTTTCCTGCAGAGATGCAGGCCAAAGTCACTGCTCAAGCTTCCCCAGTTCAACAAGTCTGCAAGAATTACTTAGCCAAGAAAACATTTCACGCCAAGGGTACATGATAATTTTGTGCAATTAATTTTCTAGACACGCACTTTGACATTAAAGAGTAACAAAACATCAAATCCACATCAAACTCTCATAACACAGATCAGAGCTGTGTCAAGCTAAACAGGGAACCATCAGGATCTGCAGGGAAGAAATCTTTCTTTGCAGAAAGAAATCAAGTTTTTTTTTTTTTAAATTACAAACTCAGCTCAAATTCAAACCCTGTTTTTTCTAGGAATTTGCAGGCCTGCTAAATCTAAACCAAAGTTACTTGTGGAGTTGTGAGTATTCCCCTGGGTCACCTTTCCTCCCGTGACTGCGAAAAATCTTTATATCAGAGAACAGAGCCCAGCTGCGTAGCATGGGATTTTTACTGAATACAGTTGCTGAATAAATTCAGATCTGAAAAAAAAAAAATCCTTACTCCTTGCTGAAAACTGTCTGATGATCAACCGAAAGCTTTGTAAGATACCTCCTAAATTAAACTTCCCAAAGAGACCTTTGCAAAAGGAGCACTCTCTTCTGAGCTAAAGAAAACAAATCTGTCCTCTGCTAAGTCATTACAGTTCTCCTTCGCTGCGCAGAGGAGACTGGTAGACCTGACCAGACTCTACTGGTAAGCTCAGCAGAGAAAACTGAAGCATTCAGAATGCAATAGCAGACATTATACCCATGTTCTCAATTTATCTTCAAAGAGACAGCTCTAATTTTAAGTTTTCATTTCTATATTCATCTATCAGTCCGTGCATTGTGATACTGAAGAAAAGGAAAACAGTAAAAAGAGCTTGTCCTTTCAGTTTCATTACCTGATGCATAATGTTGCTCATAAAATCTTGATCAGTCATACTGGCCAGCTCCAGGTGTATGGGAATGTCAGTGGGGATGTCAGAGATGGAGGCCACAGCCTACAGGGGAAAAGAAAAAAAAAAAATCCAACCTAAAACACATATTCATTAAGAAACAGAAAGAACAAAGGGATTTTGACTCAGAGATACACATCCTTCAATCTTCTTGTGTATGGAATTAAACACAAGTCCAAATGATATGTCTGGCAACTGCCAGAACGTACAGCTAAGGGGAAGAAATTAAAACAACTTCTAGTTTTCAGGATCCCAGAGCAAGAAAACTGTATCTAACCCTAATCTGCACCCAACTCAGCACTCTTCTAATGGACGAATTCAGAAACCTCACAAATCTGAAGCAGCTGTAGAGCAGCTGGTCCTAGACCAGAGAAAAATAAGAAATTAGGCTAGTGTATTGCATCAGGAAGGGCACTCAGCTGTAAGACAGGCAGTTATCTGGAAATAAAAAGAAAACTTGGTGTAGCTCCTTTGGGCTCAGATGAGAAAGCTGCCTCTTGGATTATCTAACATAGATGCTGCTTGAAGAATGCAAGTCTGGCTTATAACCTTGACCACCTTAGTGTCTGGGATAGAAAAAGAGTAATTTAGCCATTAGACAAGCTCCAGTAACTATGTCAGCGTACTCCAGCCAGACAAACAGACCATGCCTTTTTTCCCTAGAAAACCCACTGAATCTAAGAAACATTAGTGTTAGAGGATTAGGCTTTTGCCATTCCTACAGTTCACATTCTTCTTTTAGCATGCAATACTGAAAAGATTTGTGGGAGATCTGAAGACACAGCCTATTTACAAGTTCAAGCCTGGGAAACCAAAAGTTTGCCACAAAGCATTTGCTGGAATGGAAATTAAGGTGGTGTTCAAGTATCTTACCTCCATAAGTCGTCTCTGCCGCATCTCCCTACTCTGGCCTTCCATCATGTGAAGCCCTGAAAGTACCACAAGATCTGGCTGAAATTCATCCAAGCTGGACACAAACACTTCCAGCATATTTAAGGCGCCATTTGATAGGTCATGGGAGAAGATGAAGCGGTTGGCATTGGGTGCTCTCACTTGTCCCCACTCTTCACCTAGGATGAAACAAATAGAAGCGAGTTAACTCAGAAGAAAACGAAACCACCGGTCAGGAGACTGTTTTGGGATATCCTGCTGGAATACGAAGGCACGGTTTCACAATGTGACTGTGCCCACTTAACAGCTACTGCCAGCTACAAGAGAAGTCTTCCTCTTTTTCTCATTCATTCTCTTCATTCACTCCCTTTGCCTCATTTAGATGCTTGTCTGATCAGAAGGAAAATTCAATACTTGTTTGGTTTTGCAAGCTTTGTGATGTTTTAATCAGTTATATTCATTTAGCATGCAATTAGGTGAGTGTCACAGCCAGTTCAAGCCAAACGTTTGGAGTGTGCAGGATATGCAAAGAGAGGTTGCCTTCTGGCAACCTGCTAGGCTTGACTCAGGCTTCATCATGAAAGTACACCCTGAAAAGTCTCGTGGCTCTTGCTGTTTCTGACTGCGCAGCTCCCATAAATTAGCTGCAGAATAGAGCTGCATCAGTGCTGTATGTGTATATGGTTTTATTCCTGGATAAGATCACAAATTAAATGGGCTCCATCTCCAGGACACCAAGCTATGAGAAAACAGGGTAACAACAGTGAGCTGAGAGAGGATACAAATTACACAAGCCACAGTCCAACTGGCCAATCCTCTGCCAGCTCTCCCTATCTGTACACAAGTCTTTGTTCAGGCAGCGGGCAGTTCCTTGTGCCAGTTACGATAACTGGACAGAAAGAAATGTAGGGGAATAAACAAACACAGGTCACAAAGGGTAGCTTGGACAGAAAGCTCTTGAGACACAAGCATTTTGGAGGCTATGATAGGCAGAATCTCCACCTTAGAACCACCCTGCATACTTGTTCACTCAGGTCTCCCAGACCATATACTGGTTATACTATGGAGAATATGACCAGCATTTGTGGAAAAGCCACTAAAACAGTATCAACAGCCATCAGTGCTGCCTCCTCTTAAGATAAGGCTTATGACAAAGTTCTGTCTAGGACATAGATCCCCAGAGTTGCATCAGGAGGGCAGCTGCCACCTGAGAACAGAGATGCTGAGAAAAGGAGACATCATCTACTAACATATCATCTAATGAGGATGTTTCCAGGAGCAAGAAGAATGAATAATTACTTAGAGATTAGTGTAATTTTACAAGTGCTACTGTGTAACAGCACTTTTCAGTTATAGTAACTTTGTTTCAGCCAGAAGTCCAGAGCGAATGCTTTGAGTGCTGCTCCACATAGCTTTGCTGCTGAAAAAGTTTAATTAAGGTGGTTCCCTCCTTGTGTCACTCCCTCTTCTGTCACACCAATGTAACTCTGAAGCTGTATATTGAGAAAGACCAGTGGAATGATTCAGGCTGAGAACAGCAAGAAAACACAAGCAGATTTGTTTTATCCATTGTATTAGGGTTACCCTGAATTTCACCTGCATGTGGTTAAATGGTACCTTCTGTTTTCAGAGGAAATAAGTGGTCTATTTTGGTGTTCACACAGCTTTAGAATTACATCCATCAGGCCTGCTTAGGTTATGCATCACAACAAAATGAAAAGTCCACTTGGTTTCTATAGGTTATAGCGTACAACCACACAGAACCAATGGTATGGCAAGACAGCAGCATGAATCAGTATTCACAGTAACCGTATTACAAAGAGAAAAAGTTTCAAAAGACT
Source organism: Phalacrocorax aristotelis (assembly GCF_949628215.1). Classification (NCBI taxonomy): domain Eukaryota; kingdom Metazoa; phylum Chordata; class Aves; order Suliformes; family Phalacrocoracidae; genus Phalacrocorax; species Phalacrocorax aristotelis. The sequence continues at coordinate 32,611,691 of NC_134282.1, forward strand.
TAGATGCCTGTTCACCTACCACACCTGCCTGAAGTGCATGGAATTATTGGATTAGCCCAGTGACAGCTGCCAGTACTGATAACTTACACAGTCCTTCTGGAATTAACTGGTTTTAAAAAAAAAAAAACCAAAACAAACAACTGCCTTTAAACCCAGGACTGTCTTAGTGATGTTCAGGGCTCCCACCTAACATCCAGCCTTTGGCAAGTTACCTGCTTGATACTCCAAGATAAGATGGAATTCATCTCTTTCCTGCATGGATTCAGGTGGCACAACTACATTGTCATCAAGTAGTTCGTGGAGTTTAGGGCCAACTGGGCCGCAAAGGAGAATCTAGAAAACAAGAAAAAACAATCAAGGATCCCTTGCCCTGTCCCTTGCCACCATTTCAGTGCGTTTAAGCATCACCTAGACAACTGATTTAAAAGCATTATAATTCAACTTTTAAAAATTAGCTATGCTTTTCAACTTCTAAGGCCAACCACATGTTTCACGATAACCTAAGAAATAACTTCAAGATGCACATAATCTACCAGGAAGTAACGTAAGCCTCACTACGGACAAGTGAATAGCATGGAAATTTTGGAACACATACCTTCAGGTCTGGATTTGTTGCAAGCTTCTGACCAATGAGAGCAGCATTTCCTCCTACATAGAGCTGTAAAACAATAAGAGGCAGGTATGGGCATTCCTGTGCTTTGATAGTTTTATACATGCTTAGTCCTCAATACAGGCTAGATTAGACAAGGGTCTAGCATTATAGAAGTTCATTAAGCTTACTGGGGCTGAAGGCAAAAACAATTTTACAATTCTCTGTGAGATCTCAACAAGTTGTGCATTCTCTGACTGTTTAAAATCTAAATATTCACCTTCAGGTAACTCTCAAGCTTGTAAAAATCAATTCATAACATAAAGAGCCCCTACTTCTGTGCAACTTTTCTGTGGCATTTGGTAACTTGTGGTTTTTTAGCAAGGCTGACAAGCAATCATTTAAAAACTGCAACAATACTTCCTCCAGTTTGAAATGAAGGTTAAACCTGCTACCTGTGCCCATGTGAAATGAGCAGAACTGTGAAAGTTTCTTACTCAGGTAAGAGAGATTAAACTTTCAAGCAAGAAAACTCCGATGTGAGCTTTGAAACTAAAGATTATAGATTGTCATGAGGATCACAGGCACTCAGAGGAGACAGAAAAGAGGATATAGGAGGATACAGATAATAATCAGGTGATTCCAGAAAGCCAGTGTAGCAAACGTGGTGAGAAACAAGTCAACACAGGAGAGTATTGACCAAGAGAAAACATTTAGAGCTTTTCCTCATTTTCAAAAGCAGCTGGTGAACTACATAAGCATTAAGCAGTCTGTAGAAATTATTAACTGCCAAGCAAGGTATCAAACTAGATTCAGAAGAGCCAGTATAAATCAGAGCAACAAAACTTTGCTTTTGGAAAGTCTTGCTTGAGAACAAATATTTATTTATTTTAATCACTCCTAGAGGGAATTTAAATCCTGTGTTAAGTAGCTGAAGCTGATCAGCATGTTTACAACTCCTAGCACTTGGATCTACTTCCTCACTTCGTGCCTCATTATAAGATGTTGGAGCCTTTTACAGCATCAGCCCCATCTGTCTCCCATTTTACAGTATTCCTATGAGGCATCTCAGACCAAAGTGTCAGTCTTGAGAAAGCAACCACGGGACAGACCATTCAAAACCCTACTACTTACAGCAGGTGCAGAGTTTTGCAGAAAGTCATTAACACACTCAAGCAATGGCAACAGTTTCCTTCCTGAGTGATTTGCTCTCTCACTAGACATAGAAGTCACCAATGATGCAGAAAATAAGAAACATGCTTTTCAAAGCTTATCTTGAGGTGGAAGACATACCTGTGCACCAGGGTACTCAGAGGCTGTCTGTGCAATGTGATGGAAAGACTCAGCGTCACTGAAGAAGCGCTCAGCAGCTGCCCCTTTTTCCATGAAGTGAGCGAACACTTCTTTCAGGTCCTGTCTGGAGTTCAAGACTGCATGATTTTTTCCATTCCCGGGTTCAAGACCAAGCGCCTCTAACAACTTCACACCGGACAGAACAACGTCTACGCAGGCATTGACACTGGAAGAGAAAAGGAAAATGCATCCTAAGAAAACCACGCGTTCCTTAGGAATATTGTTCCTTAATATTGTCCTGCGCTTGCAAGACAATACAATGAGGTCATTTTCCAGTTAGTGATGTTTGCTGTTCACAGCCCTCATGCTAAGGGGGAAAGTAACCAACGAAATGAAAAAAAACACAAACCACAAAGGCATATGAATTTCCTGAAATTCTCTAATACAGCGTTCTCCTCTTGACATGCTTTTATTGTGCTCCAGCACTGCAGAGAAGAGAGGTATTTTTAACATACTGCTGAATTATAACAAGAAAGAGTAAGCTGCAACATACGCTACCACCTTTGGACCTATGCAGTATATGTTATGCTTCATTTGCTGCCTTAGGTTTGCTCAAAAAAGAATAGGCACAATAAGAATAACATTTTAAATCCTTAAAATCAGATTTTTTTAAAAATATACTTCTAGTTTAAAACATATATGCAATTCAGAACCGTTAAAAACAAAAATGAAAGTATTTAACTCTACTATATCAACCTCTTCAGTTTCAACTATTGCTTTCAATAACCGAAGCCACACACACGAACATCCCACACATATGTTTGCTCTGTTGATAAGGAATCACAGAATCACAGAATCACAGAATCACAGAATCACAGAATCACAGAATCACAGAATCACAGAATCACAGAATCACAGAATCGGTAGAGGTTGGAAGGGACCTTTAGAGATCATCTTGCCCAACTCCCCTGCCTGAGCAGGCACACCTAGAGCAGGGGGCACAGGAACGCATCCAGGCAGGTTTTGAATGTCTCCAGGGAAGGAGACACCACAACCTCCCCGGGCAGCCTGTTCCACTGCTCTGTCACCCTCACAGGAAAGAAGTGTTTTCTCATATTGAGATGGAACTTCCTGTGTTCCACAGGAAGTCAGGAGAGCAATTTTTCGGTTGAAATATTTGGTAACTGCAATTTCAAAAGGACCACCCCAAATTTCCAGAAATAGCATACCACCTTCTCTCCAGTAGTGGAAACAGGAGAAAAATCCCACAATAGTTCGGAAGTGGTAAGAACCATTTCAGGAGGTCTAGACTTTATGTGAAGTCTAACCTGCAGCTCAAATCTTCCCAGTCCCCATTTCTTTTCAATTATATTAATTTAAACACAGTCTAATTCAGACTAGAGAACAGGAAAGTTTCTGGCTGGAACTAGGTCCCAGGAAGAAAGTTTAGGAACACTTGCCCTTCCCTCTACTCCTTGGTTTCAGAGAGACACCAATATATACCAAATATTTACTGAGATGATACCAGCAATTACTAAAATGTCTTCTGGAACTGCTGTCAAGTGCAATTTCTGTTCCTCTGCCCATGCTCCCCTGGCAGGGATTGAAACGATTTATCAAACTTAGGCAGGATCTCTAACTTACTATCTGTCTATCCACACAATACTCCAAATGCCAACACCTGCTTACATGTCAGCATGAAACGCACAGCCATTTACTATTCCTCCTTGTCAGTGACCTTTCATGCATGATTTGGGCTGCAACACATGAAGGCTGCATTGCACAAAATAAAGGACATTAAAAACAACCGAGGCTTTTCAGTACCTGAGGTAACCAGCGCACAAATCCTCTGTATTGTGCATCATCTCATGCACTAGGGAGAGAAAAATCCCCTCACACAGCAGAGAAAAGAAAACCAAAGAAACAATAAGCTCAAGCAGCACTTTAGCCCCAAACTCACTCAGCAAAAGGTCAGCAATTTTATATTTTAATAAATCATTAAAGATGCAAGGGGACATAAACCAAGTCACAGTTCTTTCAAGGGAGACACCTCTAATCATCTTCCAACTGTCCTTCTTCTCCCTCCCTGCCATTCCTCTGCTAACACACTTCATGCTTTTAATAAACTCCCTTAACAGCAGGGATATGCTACTAATGAACTGCTTCCAGAGTTGAACTTTGAGGCCCCATGTGTTTTGGGTGTGTGTATATATTATATATATTCAGTTGCTTTAAAGCAAAGAAGAAAGGAATAAACCAAAGATACCTGGCTCTTTTCCAGTGAGGGCACAGCAAAAGAGAGGACTAAATAAGGCACCAGAAAACCTATTTTGTCATAGATTCACAGGAGAAAGTCTGCATCAACTGTGATGCAAGGGCAAGACAGACTCCAACCAACACTGGATTAGCTATGGAGACGCTGAGGTGGAGAAACTTCTTCCAACACTTGAAGGCCCAATCTGCTAGTCAAAGTCAACCTGTCGTGTCCTTATGTTTAAAAGAAAGTGAGTCAAGTGCTAAATATAATGGCAAGATTAATGATAAGACTTAAAACCAGCATTTGATATCAATGTGACATTCCTGAACTTTCCCCTCGCCCTCTTCCCAGTTTAAAGAGAGGAAGGGTGTTGGATTTCCCTGTACATGCACAGGTGTTTTCAACGTCTCCTGCTATCTTGTTTCACCTTCCTCATCTCTCTCCTTCGCCTCTCCACCTTGACTCAGTTAGTTCTCCCCTATCATGAAGGCTTTCCTCACTTTGCCATTTTACAAACTCATCTCTTGTACCTATTTATTGCCGAACTGTGCTCCGCAGCTGCCACCTTCCTGGGGATGGGCCAGCAGCTCTGATTCCCTCAGACATTCTCTCTGTATAAATATGTTTTACAGGCAAGCCAGCCAGGGATAAGGTCTCCAGAGACAGACTTGCCAGCCGGCTCTGAACCATGCAGCTCACTTAAAGCACCAATACAGGAGTTTTCCAGACCATTAATCCCCTCAGCCAAGGTCCACCTCTGGTTAAGCAACGCAGGAGGCAGGTGCTGTAGTCACTAGCAGCTCACTCTCAGGAAGGCACCCCTACCTGGAAAACTACAGGCCTGAAAAATTAAAAGAGTTTTAATGAACAGGTGAGGAGCTCCAGTGAGCACCCGGGCTCATCAGTGTGAGGTCCTACAGCACGGCACCACCTTGCGCTCCACGACTAACCTCTTCTCCTGTCTGTCCGGAGGACAGTGGAGGAGGCCTCTCCCGGGGTGTCTGCTGGGGAGCACTGCCATAACCCCCGGTAACTCAGGGAGCGGCTTTGAACCTTGTCATAGCTCAAGGAGGCTGCGCTGGCTCAGGCTGGAGGGTTCCAGCCGGCGGGTCAGGCCCTGATATATACATACGCATATATATATATAAATCTATAGATACAGATATAGATACAAATACACGGCCGCAGAGCCCGCTGAGGGGAAGGGGCGCCCACCCGCGCGTCCCCCGCCCCGCCGCCAGGGGCTCCCTCCCTGCCCCGCCGCCAGGGGCGCTCTCTCCCTCCCCGGCACCTACCCGACGGCGACGCGTGCCCAGCGCCGCGCCGGGCGGACGATGGCCGCCTGCCAGGCCGCCACCATGCGGTCCTCCAGGGAGCCGGGCCGCCGCAGCCCCCCCGGCAGCGAGGCAGAGAGGTGCCGCAGCACCGAGCGGGGCAGCTCGGGGCCCAGCAGGCAGAGGTAACCCAGTGCCAGGGCCAGCAGGCCCACGCACACCGATCTCTGCCACATTGCGGCGCGGCCACTCCTCCCCCGCCACGTCTGAGGAGAGACGCCGCTGGCGGGGGCCTCCTTACGCCGCCTCCGTAGCGCCCCGCCCCCGCCCGGTGCCCGCTGTCGTAAAGTCGCTTCGGGAATCGAGGCGGGCCCTAATGCGAACGGCGTAACCTACGTACCTCCCGGGAGGTACGGTTACGCCGCCTGCGTAAATGAGGTACGGGAATAAGGTGGAGGCTGCGCGGTGCGTGGCGGTACTTTGTGAGGGGGAATGGCTGGTGGGGACCGGCTCCCTCACGGGCCCGCTGGGGACAGTCCGGCCTGGGGCAGCGCCGCCCTGGTCCTCAGGCAGCGGGGAGACCGCGGTGAGCATAGCCCTGGTGTTGCCTTGGCGCCTGGTTCACACTGTATTGCCACAACCGAGCTGAAGCCCACCCATGGCCATGGTGCCTGCATGCTCACTAAACACGGCTGTCCCCTGGCTCCTTTGTCCTGTGCCTCTGCTTAAACAGCTTCTCTCCAGCAAACAAGTCACTGACCTGAATTGCATTGCTGGCCCTAGTGTATATTCTGGCTTCCTGTGTAGCCTAGCGTCTGGTCTCAGCCTCTTCCGTGCTTTCTCTGGGGTGAGTTACTCCATCGCATTTCTTCCCATGCTCCTCCTGAGGCAGCCTGTGCTGGGAGCTGTGGGAGAGAGCGTCCTTTGTTTCATCCTATCACAGAGGTGGTGTAGTGAGTCAAAAGGGAGGTTTCCCTTTTTAACGAAAGGGAATTTTTCCAGGCTTCTTTAGAAATCATAGAAATATTAGCTCTAAGACTTACGACAAAATTTGCAAGAGTTTGACAACTGTGTGCCACAGTGCGTTGGTTGAGGCACCTGATAATTTTCTTATTCAGATCTGTGTTGTGAGTGATTGTCATCTCCTTTGACTCTGAGAAAACAAACAGTAAAGGAGATGGGGTAGGGGAAGCCTTCCTGTTGATTTTTCTTTTTAGGATGCAAGGGTTGGTATTTAGTCAACAGCTTATCTACACCAGCTGTTATCATGTACCTACTGACTGGCCCTGAGCAGTCATTTGGCTGCCCATCAGCTTCCCTTTCTGACTAGTCCTTATGAAAAAGGATTGCCTCATTTGTTTATTTTTTTCCCGTTTCTGTGAAGTTACTCCTTGGAGCAAGTAAAGACGGAGGGTGTGAAGGTCGGCAGGACGGGCAGATGATGTGGGCCAGAATTGGTAGGGAAGGAAAGAGTGAAAAAGAGCCTTCTCACCTGGCAGCGAACATGCAGGGGCACTGACAGCTTTTGTAAGCCTAAAGCGTTATGATAATGTAACGATCTTTAAGAACGGAATCCTGAAAACAAACCAGAGGCCTAGCCACCTTCCTTATTCTTCAGGAAATCCTTCAAACAGTTCTTTCTCCTCAAATAGCTACCTGCTTAAGTGTACTGTAAAAGGGTGATTATCTTCATCTCTGTATAGACTTACCTTCAGCCCACCAGAGTTGCTTTGTTAATATGTAACCCTTTTTTTCCTTTGCTCAGGTGGTCTTTGGGTTTTGTCAGTAGGCTTTTTCATTTGAACAAATTTACTCCTTTTCCCTTTGGCACTTTCCCCGCTAACGTTTATCTATATGTGATTATGAAATCTCGCTTGCTTCCGTAGTCTCTAACTCCCTGGGGTATAGGCCCATGAGGCTCGCACAGTTATAAACAGCCCTCCGGTTCAAGCAGGCAGTGCTACGCTGTGTGAGAAAGAGCAAATACCTGCCAGATCCCCTCATTGCTCACTACAATCGGGTCTTCACCTAAGGGAGCCTATGTATTTATAGCCTTGTCACAGAACATCGTAATTAGACGTGCCCATAAGGCAGCCAAAACCCATAGCATTGTCACAGCTTGCGGACCCCATTATTAGTACTGTGTTGTCAGAAGGTTAGACTGCAAGCGGATAACCTATCAAACACAGCAATACTTTGGGGAATTAGCCACGATTCTATTTTGGGGTGATTAATTTTTCATCTGATGCTAATGCAATGTTCTGCATTGTTGCTCTGAAGACTAAAGTTGTCTTTTTTTACTCCCAGAACAGGTACAGTTTCCACATGAACAAAATCGAAGCTGCTCAGGAGGAACCACTGCTATTTGGTCTCCATAAACTGCTGGTGTTAAATCTCCATGAACAGTTTTGTCAGTGGACTTGAATGAGACTATAAAGGTAATTGAAAGGTTTGGTTTATTTTCTTTATTCCTGCCAATAAAAATAAAAGGCTTAGCAAAGAAAAGAGGTTTTCGCAGAGAACCTGTTCAGTTACAGAGCTAAACAGAAATTTCTTGGTCAATGTTTGTTTTAAGCCATTGCAGATCTAGATTTGCCTCAAACAGCCAAATCAGAGGTGAAGCTGTCAGCTGAGAACTGGAATTTGGCTCCTTCTTTCCTTCCCTTGAGCTACCCAGCGCCCTGCAAATTCTAATTGGAGGTAACGGAGAGGGACGCAGGGCTGTTGGATTCTTAGGAGTTGACTCAGGCTGAGTAAAAGGTGTTAATTAAATACCTGTTTAATTACAGAAATATCAAGCTGATTACTTCTGGTTCAGTGCGGTGTGTTATTTCAAAGATACGACACACTGATTTAAAGGGTTTTTGCTGGAATGTTTTTATTAAAAGCAGAGGAAGAGAAAGTTAAGGGTTAGTGGATTTTAGAATGGAAAGAGTTAAATCTAGACTTAATGTCAACAATTTTCCTCTGTTTCTTTTCCCTAGTTATGTGAAGTTCTTTGTATAAGAGATCCTTTCCTCGACACTGTTTCGTGGTAGGACCTGCTTGTGAAGACCTGTTTTTCTTAGTTTGAATTCAAGCTGGAAGCAATTGCCTTTACTCCTTGTTATGTTGAATTTACATATTCAAATGAATTCATTCCCTTTGACCTACTTTGGCCAGCTTAAACTGTAGGCCTGTGCACAATGGGGGAAGGGGAGGAGTTTAGCTCAAACTCTGAATTCCTTTGTTGTTGCTGGGATCAGTCATGCGTATCTGTGATGCCTGGGATCCATTCTTCAGCTGTACCTAATAAAAATTAGGCAGTACTCAGGGCAGGATTTGCATTCCAGATGCTTGCAATCCCATTTCCTCCCATCCTATCCAACACTCCCATCACATTACTGCTTCGCTCTGTGTTCCCCAAGCTTCATGAAGTCAATTATTCAGCTTTTACGTGTCCAACTGACTCGTCTACATGTCATCATGCCTTCTCTGCTATTAAAGATCTCCCTGAAATCCCACAGCCTCCAATCTTTTATTACAGGCCTTGTTTAATCTGAATTGGAAACCCTTTACAGTAGGAACCATATATCAGCCTATATACATGGAAGGAGCACGTATGTTTCTGATGCTTGAGCCGTGTCATTAAATGAGAGCCGACAGCAGAATACATGGGCGTGAGTCATCACTGCTGGCACGTCTTCACTAGGGGAGGAGTAGAAAAAAGTGGAAAATAGGCCTTTTGGGTGGATCCTAATAAAGGCCTGGAAAATTCAGAGGTTGAAATTGTGTGCTGAGCCATGCAGATGAGCAGAGGAACTGTAACGAAACACAGACTCTGTTCTTGGAAACTGGGCAATATTCCCCGTCTGAGCTCTGCCAGCATGTCTCAATCCTGGACTTCAGCACCCACTGCTTGCTCTGCTCTATAAGACACCCACTCAGCTTGGCCAGCGCATCTCAATCTTGATCTGTAACACCTCCTGCTGTTCCAATTCTGGGCCATTTTTGAGCAGAAAATGCTATCTCTACTAAATTGTGCCAAATTGCTTAATTTTGTCGGGAGAACTCATTTTCACTTGTCACCTAACGGGATACCTAGAGACTTTCATCTAGCACTGTCAGCAGTAGAGTAAAAAGAACATGTGAAAACCTAGCCCCCTGCTAAGTCCCCTAATTATATAGTGATGTGTTAATAACAAACACGCTTTCATGTCTTGGCAGTTGCAAAACACTCATCGGTAGTGCAGTGCTTCAGAAGTAGCATCGCACAGGAAAGATGCAAGTCCCAGTTTAAATTACTTAATTAGTATCAGCATAGTCTGTACCCAGAATTAGAGTTTGGAAGAAATGCCTAGTACGAAGCTGTCAGATGCCAATCATTTGGATGTTCTACAGAATCTGAACCACCACATTAGAGAGATTTGCTGTTGCAAAAGTGAGTGTTTCTGCCAGAGAATCTCTTTTCCCTTCCACCCTGCCTCATGATTATAAATCTGCCTTCCTTGGAGGCCTTGCCATCATCCATTTTTTTGAGAGCTCAGCAGTGGGGGGTGGAATGGCTTCCATCTTGGCTGAGACACCAGGGTTGGAGCTGGGATCGTCTAGATCCAAAATTACGTATTTCTTTCAATTTGAGCCAAATTGCTAGATTTTGCAGTGCCGATTGCCCATGCCCTGTGGTGATCAGCCTGGCTTTCAGCAGAATATGCAGGAGCTGGAGCAAGTGTGAGCCACCATGCATGCTGGTGAACACCCATAGCAGTTAGAGTTTGTGGTGGTGGCTGCCTGAGCTCAGGAAGCATCGCCCTGTTTCTGGAGCAAATGGTTCAGAGCAACAGAAATGGAAGAACTAAAATCTTTGTGGGAAGAAGACAGTTTAGGAAATTATCATCAAGAAAGAAGTGAGGAAACTTTGGTGAGAAGAGGTCTTGATGGCATTTCCGTTCTTGCCCCAGTCAGACTCCAAGTGCAGCTGCACCAACTGCACTGCTGTCAGGTGCTGAGAGCTGCAGAGCAACAGGCCAGCTAAACACCTATTTATCTGTCAGGTTTGGCCCTGTGAACAGTCACAGGTGAGTTATTAGATGTATTACAGGTGGCACTGGATATTATCCAAAAGAAAGGATGGTTCTGTGTCTTATATGAGCAGTGCATATGGACAGAGCAATGCTTTATGTGCATTTCTGGATTCCTGACTTCTTTGGCAAGATAGAAGATGAATGACAGATGCCTGATCTTATCTTTGGAAAGGAACTCTGAAAACAAAGCTCAAAATATTCTTCAGTCCCCTAAATCCAACCAATTTACATACTCATTGGTGAGCGTTATGTGGATTGCATCCTGTAATATGTACTTTGGATTCTTTATTATATAGGTTATAATTTCTCTTCACATTAACAGCAGCACAGTGTCACTGGTAGTGAATGTGCCTTGAAATGTTTGGTGTCTATCAAATATGACCTCACCACTCTGATACAAAGGGCATTGCTAACACGTCATCACTACCTTATCATATACCTCAAACTAACAAATTGGCATAGTACAGCCCCATCAGCAAAATGATATGTCAGAAATGTGCCACGTTTCTGTTACCATTCAAGAAAACTCCTAAAGCCAGATCTCTGAGAAGCCCTTGGTTTGCAGCCCTTTAGGCTGTAATTGAAGCCTTTGCTGTGGCAGATGACTATGGAAGAAAGATTTAGGCAGGTCTGGAGAGACTAGAACAGAGAAGCCGAAGTATTTGCTGTCCTTTAGGCCTGCCTGCTTGTGGTGCTGTATGCGGGGACCTGTTGGGGTGCTTTGCAAATGGGCAGGGCAGCCTTAGGTCAGATTTCTGCGAGCATGAGGGAGGAAAAATATATATCCGGCTGAGCGCTACATGGTTTTATCAGCAAAAAGCCACTCTTGCTAGTATTGTTTTATGAGAGTAGCCTTTTTCTTTTTTTCTGTCTCTTATTCAGTGTGTATTGCATGCACGTCTGGAATAGCCACAGCCTGGGTCTTGGGCACAGGATACGTCTTTGTGGGGAGCAGTTCTGTCCCGCTGGCTCAGCTGCTGTTTTGCCATTCCAATCACACATGCAACTGTGGAAGAATTGTGTTGGGTGAGGACAACTTAAGGTGACGGCTACATCAGCTAAGCGCTGCTCATTCTCTTAGATCCTGCCTCACACCGTGCCCCTGGGTGGGCCATTACCACACAGAGTCTGCTTAGTCAGAAAAGCCCCAGGGCCACCTTTGCTCCACCCTCCCGAGCCCCATCTCTTCGCTAGCACCTTCCAGTAAGGCAGCACAGACTCTGCTGCAACTCCATGAACAGGAACTCAAGGCTGTGGCAATCGGGCATACGGTTTTACTTTCGCAGGGATGGCTGATCTGCTGACTGATAGGATGTGCTTTATGCAATATTGTAAGCTAGGCATATTTTAACATGCTAACTGAAGCTCCAAATCAGATTTTGCAATAAATTTGTGTATTGGTCTGAGAGGCAGTTGTTTCAGAATTTCACCGGTGAGACTCCCAAAACTATTTGCGTATTTCATAGTTCATATTGTAAAATACTCGCATATGTCCCCGTGTTATGTATTAACTGACACAACTCATAAATAGCAGTGCCTGGCAGAGCTGTCTTCCATAGATTTGTCTACAGAGGTTTTAGCCATAGAACTTGCTTTGACAAAGTTGCCCCTGGTATTTTCCTCCTGTGTGAATGACAGGAGGTGTAAGGCATGGAGTATTTGGTATAAAATGAAGTCAGTGGTAGTAATTGTGGCTGCATGTGGAACCATATTTGTCTTAATTGGCAGAAGAGTTCTCTAACCTCTTCCACAAAGAGGTGATGAACAGGGAAGTAGAAACTTTTTGAGAAGAAATGTGGCTTGAGAAAAGTGATAGGCAGCCAGAATACCCAGAAAATGTTTTATAAAACAAAGAGGAGGTGGAGAAGCAAGGGGCTAGCGAAACTGTATGGGGAAGAGCTTGAACAAGATTGCAAAGAAAATACCTTATGCTCTGGAAATAAAAATATAAAATGCTGGACATCACAGAAATACAGAACAAAATCTGTCCTGTTATAAATATTATTTGAGCTCGGTTTTTACTTATGCAAGCGTATAGGTATTGCTGAGGCCCCATAAGCATGAAATTCCTTTTTCCTTTGTAGTTTTGCAGCACCTGTAAGTCTTGTGAGGATGTGTTGCCTCTAGGCCAAGCAATGTGTGTGACAAGGAGAGGTAGCTGACCAAAAGAGATTGAACTGAAAACCAGATAGATTCCCAGGGAAATGGCTTTGTGGTCATATGGGTGACCAACCAGATCAGGCCTCAGAGAATTCCTTTTGAAAGTCTGTGTATGATTTAAGCCATCTTCATTCTATGAGCTCAGAGATTATGCTTCGTTAACGCTGCAGGAATGAATGCTTTCCTGTAGTATCTTACGGCTAATTTGGGTGGTTGGGTGGTTGTTCTCACTGGCTTAGAGCAAAGCACATCTCTCTTGTAGAAACGGCTGTTCTGCCTGTAGCACTGGCAACCCACAATGTAGTGCTCTGGGAGACAAGGCCCAGTAGCCAAGTGGGCTAAAGAGAACAGAGAAGGCACTAAAAGCCTCTCCATGATGGACATACTGAGAAAGACTCTTCCTCCTTTGTCTTTACAGAAGTGTAGAAGAAAGCAAACCGATCCTTTTCTACCTCTGTTGCTTTCTGGATTTCAGAAATGACTGCTGTGAAATTTCCTTTCTCAGTAGTGGCCAAGACAGATTGTCTTGTCACCTTATTCTTCCCTGCTCTGCCTCTAGCTGAAACGTCACACACACAGAAGACGACCTCAGCAGTGAGTGATTACTCCATCTGCTGTCTAGAGGAGGTCATTCATCTGTGAAGGAAATGCTTTGAGGTTCTGGTTGCTCATCAACCTCAAAACCTATATGGTATAAAAAATGTCCAGGGAAGAGCAACAGGGATGATTGTTGGTCTGGACCAGCTTCTGTACAGGGAGAAGTTGAACAAACAAATACTTCAGCCTTGAGCAGAGATGCTCTTGAGCAGTGCCGTAGGGGGTTAGGAAGTCCTCTGTGTCTAGAGGGTGACCAGTGAATGATGGCTTGGTCTTTCTTTCCCAGGCATCACACTATTCACTGCTGTCAGAGATAATGGGCTGCATGGGTCTGTAGTCTGACGTGCCATGACTGTCTTATGTTCTGCTTGGGAGAGGAGAAGTGTTACTGAGCATGGTTTTTACTTCAAGTGAAGTCATGAGATGCCAAATAGGGAGGTGTGTGAGGAAACCTTTCCCAAACAGATCCCTGTTACAGGAACAGAGCTGATAACTCTTTGGAGACTGCTACCAATTTAGCACTTAGTTGGCAGCTGAAGGTGAGAAAGACAGGTCTGGACAGCTGCACAGGACACTTGCCGGGGAAAGGGCACAGCTATGCACTAAGCACCTGATGACCAGACTTAGAGATTGTCAAAGTAGATGAGCCTGACGAAGGCTGTGCTACCAGAGGAGGAGCAGGAGCCTGAGGACAGCTGGGTTTTCTGTGGTGGTGCATGTCACTGTCTCCGTTGAGTTCAGCTGGAGACACAGGTGCTGCGATGCTTCTCACTGTTAGGCTCTTGAGCTTTCAGCTGGGCACCCGTCCAGCCATCCATTGCTCCTTGGATCTTGTCCATGGGAAACCAAATGTGATTTGAGAGTTGCCACCGTGGCAGAGATACCAAACAGACACCTGGCATTTAATACAAACTGAGGTAAATTCAGTCTGAAAATAGAACTGGGTTGTGCCTTGACTGCCAGGCAAGGGAGCCTGTGGTGGGGCTTCTGGCTGCTCTCTGGAAGCTGGGGTCAAGGCGCTGCAGATCAGCGCCAAACAAAAGGCAGAACCAGATGTTTGGATGTAACTGTAGAAAAATAAATGTGGGACAGCTCAGAACCTCAGGTAAATTGAAAGCCAAGGCAGGGGCTTTTCTTTTTTCCACCATGATTTGATCACATGAGTAGCAACTGAGTGAGCTCTTCTTTGTGGTACAACTGACATAACATAAGGGGAGGCGAGACTGGCTTTGTTTTCAACTATGAAATCCATGAAGGGATATGTTCTTTGTGGATTAATTAATTTTGAGAAAATGGAGTTTAACTATTTGACAAAAGATTAATTTCCACCCACTTCCCAGCTGGCACTCTAGTGTAATTTAAACATGGACTGTCAGATTCTCATCAGCCTTCAGCATTTCAACTGAAATAGCAACTTTTGCCTGGCAGGTCAGCGAGTAACAGTTGTGAGCCCTGTGCTGCTCATGGGTAGTATGTAGGAGAGTACCAGGGAGAGGAAGGACAACGTTCTGCCCTGCTTCAGACAGGGCTGGCTGGTGCTGCACATCCTGTTCAGCAGACGCTACGAACAGGAGCTAAAGTAGAATCCCTCTGACCAGGGGTTTATGTTCATTTCCCAGGCCAGCAGAAGCTTTCAGGAATTTTCCCCTTGACCTTTTTGTAAAATAAGGGGAGTGATGCTATCCTTCACTCCAAGGGAAGGATTTACTGTTCAGATTATTCAGTATATCAGCACCGCAGCAAGCCACATTAATAGGACATGCAGGAGTCAGCGCAGTACCCAGTGACATTCTGCAGACAGGTGCAGAGACGCCCTCAAGACAGAAGCTGCAGAAGATCATAATCACAAACTCATTAGTCTGCTAACAAGAGCTGGGGGAATAAACCTAAAATTAAATTCTAGTTTGCTGTAATAGCATGCGGCAGACACCTGCTGTCTTTCTGAGGTTGGGACTTGGCCCTGGGAAGGTGCATGCTGCTACCCGCTGATAATAAGCCAGTTCAGAGACCGTTAGGATGTATAAACTCTAGATTCCTTCCAAAGCTTTCAAATCTTTGCAAGCCTTTAGTTAGCCTTACCAAAGAGACAACTGTTATGGAGACATTTACATCAACATGATGCACCTGGCCCACAGCAGGTCTTACCCCTCAGTTCATGGTACAGTGATACAAACTGCGAGGTGACAGTGTCATCTGTTGCCAGTAAATGGAGTGGCAGGAGAGCAATGCCTTTCCTGTTCATGTCACCACTGTCAACAGAGCAAAGATGCCTCTAATGCATTTGTGATCTCACGTGAAATGTTCAAACTGTATTTCAAGGACAGAGGTATTCTGAGAAGAAGGAGATGAAATCTCCAAGGAGCAGTTGTGAAATGCCACTGTTAGTGCCCCCAGAATGTCTTTGGCTTATTTTGCTGAAACGGTGTGCTGCAGCTTATATCTATATGATAAGAAAAGGACACAAATGTTCACAGTTGGGACTCTGAACAGCCTTGCAGGTCATAAATACAGCAAGGCAACAGTAAAATGAGATCTTTATTCTGATAAAAGAAAATGCAGAGAGAGAGAACATCAACCAAAACGTGTGCCCACCGTGGGTGCAGATAGGAGGAACCTGAGAACAAACTGCAAGACAGATTTACAGTTGTGGATATTTGCTACTCTGTCAAGATTGAGGGGCACCAGAGAAGTCCAATTTACTGCCTAGAAATACTTAAATGAGATAGTGCAGCCCCCTGGAAAGATTGAGCTGGGAGCTGTGTGGCAGAAGGCTCCGATGAGGTATTGTTGAGAAGAGTTAGAAGGACACAGTGAGGAAAAAGACCTGTGTATCTCAGACAAGACTGACCTAAGCCCAGTGAATCTAGATCTGTTCATCTTTTCCGCTACCTAAAGCAGAAAATATATTCAGTGAACGTATTTTGGACCTTGCCTGTGTCTCCTTTGGGCAGTATGGACTTGAGCTGTTCCTCAGCCTAGAGCACCAAAAGGGGAATGTACTGACTTTTTGGTATCTGCATGCTCTGAAGCTGATGTTACCACAGCCAGCAGTGGTGGAAGAACTAAGGCAAAGGGGAAAAGCACTGAGAAAAAGCAAACCCTCCTATCGCCAGTACACAAAAGACCACCTGGAGCTACCATCAGGAGATCCTGTCAGTGTTAGACTGTTTTTTGAGGATAAATCGTGCACTTGGAAGCTAGAAGAATCTGTTGAGCAGATAAATTCTTGCTCATGCAGCCTAGCAGTAGAGTGTCATATATTTCACTGAAACCACAAATACATACACTCAGTGAAAGTGTAAGATGAATGAGACTTGGAGGACATTGAAATACGCAGCCTTCTGGGGGTTGCTCAGCAGCACACAGGAGGAACGTAGGCCTACCAGCCTGCCGAGGAGCATGAAACAGCCCCATTGCAGCCCCGCATCAGCCAACCTCCTGTCATCACAAGAGTGGCTTGCACTCACCCATATCTAGCTTCCCACACAGCGCACACAGGGTTTTCACAATGGCAAGGAAAGAAGGAACAATCTTCCCAAGCCTGGAGAAAATCCCTGTGGTGCCAAAGTAGGTGAGTCAGGTGTCATGAGAAGCAAGCTTGGTGTTGCAGGGGGTGGCTTGGCTGTGCTGGGAGCGCATCAGGACAGATATGTAAGAACATAAAACATGATTTGAGAGATGTGATGTTTATCTTTGCCGCCTGAGATGAATGTGGCAGGAAGGAATATTACAAAAAAACGTTTTCCAGCAGCAGGTGCCAGCGCATGAGCCTGGGTATGGCCTGAGGGCACATCTGGCCAGATGTTACAAGTGCCCACACTGGGGAGAGTGGGGCTGGGACACAGCACAGTACTGCTGCTTCTTGCTCAAACGGAAATCTGGGCTTCTCATTTTCTTTTAGGCCAAATGAAATGTTCTGGTCAATCAAAATCCCCTTTTATTTAATTTGTGATTTCTTTTGCTGACTTTATTCCAGCAACCATTTATGGTGCTGAATGTCCTGTGGGTGTAGCTGGGTATGGGACCTGACTGGCTCTGATGCTGGGGGCCTCCTGCAATCCGTTGCACTGTGGGAGGACAGAAGTGTTTCCACCTTCCAAGTGTTTTCATGGCAGCCAGGAATACTTTGCTTCCTGGGAGTGGTGTTTCCCGTTGGAGGAAGACTCACTTTTCCAACACATTGCTGTCCTGACAGTGTGGAAGCATTCAGCCAAGGCCAGCCTCTCAGGCAGCATTCAAAATCCAGCCCTCTCTTTGCATCTACTGAGGGGGCTGGAGCTCTTTCTGGCTCTTCTGGGGGTGGGACACCTTGTTTTCACTCACTTGGAAAGTAAAATGGCTACTGTAGATGAGCTTTATTTAGTCTATCTGTGCAACATGTCTGTATTTGTAAAGCTCCTTCATTCATATCCTTGGCTCCCAGCGCTAGGAGCAGTACCTTGTCCTTTAAAATGTTGATAATCCCTAGCAAACCAAGCAAACTTCCTACAGAAACAATACTTGTCATTGCTTTGCCTTTGGCTCTGCAAAAGATATCTCATATTTCTTCTCCTGCAGTGCATGATGCTGCTGTGCTGATGGGTTGAGGGGTAAGGTCCCAGGGCAGGTTGGTCCGTGGTGTGGGCATGGAGGTGCCTGGAGCACAGTGCCCGGGGCAGCGTTCAACAAGAGCCAGCTGCTGAGAGATCCTTTATAAATCCTCTGCGATGATGGTACACAGACAGACTGGTGAGTTATTCTGGCTGCTCAGTACACTGCGAGATGTAGTCAGACCTTAGGTGATGACCAGAGACTGGTGGCCGAGAGAGGGGTAATTGCTTTGCTCCACATTCCTCTGATGGATGCCAAACTCAGGTCCCCAGCAAAGCCTCTGTGAACAGAGCTTGCCTTTATCTGAAGTGCCCAGTAGTTGATAGAAAGCAGTAGGCAGGCAAAGATTTCTGCCTCTGCTTGCCAAAATCCCACTGGCCTTGGCTCAAGGTGTGTAGAAGTTACTGCAATTTTGGGTGCTGCTGGGATTAGTCCTTTTGAAACGCCAGCTCCGCATGCTGGGTGATGCGTGGCCACTGGGACCGCCCTGAAAGCAAGCCGGGTGCCTGGGCCATGCGTCCCCCGGTGCTTGCAGTGGCACAGTGGGCCTCTTCCGGCTGTGGGGTGCCAAACAGTCCAAGTCTAGCTGGCCCACGGCAGAGGGCGCTGCGGGCCTGCGCTGCACAGCCTGGCAGCTCCTGCCTGCCTGCCGAGCTGCCTTTGGCGGCTACAGACAATGCACCGGGCAAAGCAGACAATAACAGGCAGGAAACAGGCAGCGGGGGATTCACCTCCGAGCTGAGAGATTTCATTCCTTTGGAGGGGAAAAAATGGTGCTGGGAACTTGATGGAAAACAGCCCGAAGAGGGGAGGGAACGGATCATACTGTCCACTTGTGAGAAACAAGGAGCCTCTGAATTTTCAGATTATATTTAGTGTGGAGATCTCTTTGCCTTGAAGGGTGTTTTTGGTGGATTAAGGTGCTTTTGAGTTCAGCTGCTGCTCGACAGAAAGGATGGTGGATTTTGTTTCATACAATCAGATTATTTTTCCCCTTTTTGTTCTGTTTTGGTTGTGCCCACAAAATAGCCAGTCCTACCTAAAGGTTGTCGGTAGGAAGTGATGTTAGAAATGGTCCAAATCTGCACTGGAAAAGGTGTATCATATCACAGACATTTGTTCTCTTCCCATTTCCATGGAAACATGCTAGCATGGACTTCAGTGGTGTCAGGCAGAGCAGCCTGGCCCTCCAGCCTGGCAGGATCTAGTGGACACTCTTCAGGAGGAGCTGCTGGCAAGAGCACACAGAAATGTGGCTTGGTCTCGTCAGCTTTCGGGGAGACTGGGTAACCTGGTCCTTTAGAATAAGAGCAGAAACAACAGCTGGGACAAACATTTGACTCTCAACTTTCCCTTTCCCATACTACTCTTCCACATCCCATTGCCCCATCCAGTCCCGCTGAGAAAACAGTGTACACCACAGGCTACAATATTTAATTTCCTGGGGGGTGGAAGGGGTGGAGAGCACATGTTATGGCAACTGACAGGCTTTTTTGTTCTGCGTCAGTCCTTTTATTAACCCCCTGCTAGATCATTCACTCTCTCTGCTTAGCTGCTCCTGCTGCGTTAGTGATGAGAGTGTTTGTAACAGCAGGTGTGCCTTGGGAGATTATGGGAATCCCGTGGACAGGGAGCAGTGGGTTGGTAGGTGTGTGCACACAGATTGCTAGCTGCAGCTTTGCCTCCATCTGCCCTCTCTGCTAGCCTAGATACCTTTTATTATCCCTGCAGCAACAGCAGTTGCATGTCTGATCCCCCTACAGCCACCCTGTATCTCCCTGTGGGTGGATTTGATGTCCCACCTGTGAAGGCGGTGGTTGCCAGGACTCTGGCCTGTTGCGAACAGATAGGCAGACGGTTAAGGCAAGTGCATCATCCGCTATCCTGCACTCTCCACCATCCTTCAGCTTCGCCTAGCCCCTATTATTTATTGTACATTTTAGGTAAAAGCAAGTGTTTCCACCCAACAATCTTGTCTGTTCCCCCTCTGGACTTAGGGCCTTGGTTCCATAAAGCGTATTTTCCAGACATATTATATCCCAGAATTTATGGGAGCAATCTAGATCTCTCTGGGCCGTTGTTTCCCTTGCCTTTTTGATCAGACTGCTGTTGGTGGTTGATTATTCAAACAAATTAATTTGGGATACACACACAAGTTCTAATTAGGTGCAATTATTCACTTATTTTCTCCCTGCTTCCCTCCGACATTGCTAGAAATCCAAAAATATCACCCTAAATCAGTGTGCCCTGCAATAATTATCCCCTGGGCCAATCCTGAACCTCTCAATCTATGATCAATACCTTCATCTGTCAGCCACGATTAATTAAATGGAATCTCACTTTCAGGGCCTTGATTCATATCACCCAGAACAGCTTACTGCATATTATAACCCAGGCATGATTCTAATACTGTCCTCAAGTGAGAGGGAGGGGCTGACTGATACATCAAACCCCAACTTCATTAAAAAGCCAAGGGATACAGGGACTCTCATTGTAAGGCAAGTGATAAGTAGGTGGGACCATGCTTTTCTCTGGAGCCTGGCTGCTTCACATGGGAAAATAATGCTGCTGAAATCAAAGACAGGAGCAAGGGTATTACTCTGTGTGAGGAAGGGAAGCAGAGTTAGTCCCAGCATGATTGTTTTGATGTCTGTGCTGCCTGCATGGGTGTATTCTGTTCCACAGGAGCTTCTTTTTTTTGGCCAGCAGTTGCAGTTTTGGAATTTGATATGGTTATGAATGGTATTCAATATCCAAAGGCTGTTCTGAACTTCCTGGCTCTGGTCTGTGGTGGTCCAAGCCAGAACTCCAGAGATGCTGTAACAAAGCTCTTAAAAACAATAAAGATGTTTTACTTGAGATTCCTCTGATGCATTTAATAACCCTCCATTCTACACATGGAGTGGTAAAAGCAAAGAGGGATGTTAGGCCAAGCCATGCAAAGCAGGTACTGGATCCAAGATTCATGGCTCCCTCTCCTCTTTGCCATCTTGCTCGAACAGGAAAGGAGGTCAGATCTAAAAAGAGATGATTTGAATCTGTTCCAGGTCTTAAACCTGAGAGCCCGTACCCTTTTTGCTGATGCTGACCATGTGTCTCAGCCAGACAGCATCCTCTCTCAGGACTTGTGCCTTCATATTCTTTTTCAACTCTGATTCACAGCCAGGCTCTCTGTTTCCCAGAATGCCTGTCCTTTGCACCTTCACCCTCAGGACTTCAAAAGCCTCAGATCCAACATCTAGGAGTCTGAGGGCAGCTGCTGTTATCCACAAAGGGCAGTCAGCTCAGCAAATCTTCAGGCAATAAGAGCAATGATTTCCAACTTCAAGCCACCTGGAGGAAAGTGGAGCTGTTGATGTTGCCAAGAGTCATGACCCCAGGACTGGGAATAGTGAATCTAACTATGCTTGAGCTTTCCAGCAGTCCTCAGTGTCCAATTTCATCAGTGCAACTATCTGGGGGTTTCCAGGACATGCTGCATCTTCCAAATGATAGATGTGTTCTGTTTTCTGCCCTTGTAGGACAAATTACTTTAGAGCCATAATCAAAGGGGAACAGGGAAGCTGTGTAGGTCAGCTCAGGATTTGTGCTGTGTGTGTTAGAGGAGAGCGCAGTGTTTGTACAGCACAAGCAGGAGCTTATTGCCAGCGCTGGAAACGTTACGGTTTGCCTTCCTGGCAAAATTTACACCTCAGTGATATATAACGGAAGGAGGAGGCAGAAGGTATGTAAAACCTTCCACTCTGCCTGTGGCCATATTCAGCAGGGGCTGGAGCCCAGAACTGTGGTAGTGTTGCTCTAGGGAGCTGTGGAGCTGACCACAGCCTGGAGAGGCATACTTTGCATAGCTGCTTGAATTTGAAAGTTCGTTCCAGTTCAGTGAGGCAAGTGGTGCTTTCATGCTTGCTGTCTGCACAGGGTTCTAGTATTTGAGCTGTACCAGCATGCCAGTTCACATCCAGAAGTGATTAAACCAGAACGTTTGCTAGGCAAATTTCTTAAGTTTGATAGGACATTCAATTAGGGAAGAGAAATGATAGCTGTAGTGTGCTGGTCACCAAGTCTGCCTCAGTGACAGAGCTCACTGAGAATTTCACAGTGGCTTTGCAGAGGGAAAAACAAGATGTGAAACTTGCAAAATAAATAATTACTTGGGAGTTTTCTGCCTGGCTGTTTCCAAAACCCCATTCTTACCTTTTGCTGAAGGTCAGAATGGTACCCAGGCCGTTACTTTATCTGCACTTTAAGCTTCAGCTTGTAAATAGCAAAATGTCTGTGATCAGAATGTTTTTAGGTACATCAAGCCAAAAATGCCAATTTCTCTGTTCCCCACCTAAGACAATTGAGCAGTGGGATTTGTAGTAGAGCAATAAAACACAGTGCCTTTGTGGGTGAAAACTGTTAGCCTTAGGTTCATTGCAAGACAGAGGAACAAAGGCCACTTTGCATTCATCAGCCACTTGAGAAATACAGACCCCACCACCACACTTGCGGGGTGAAAGGCTCTGCTGGTGAGGCTTCATTGCCAGTAGAAAATGAAAATTGTACACAAAATACAGATGAGAAAATTTGTATCTCTGCATTTGAGTGCTGTGCTGGGTATGACATCACTGGTAGCCAATCAGCAATCTCCCTTTGTGTCTGGCTTTCTAATACAAGCCACTTCATCAGAGTAATTTGCAATAATAATTTATTCACCTTCTAGGAACAATACCACCTGACTCTCTTAACAGCCGGAGAGAGCGAGTGTGCAAAGTTCTCAAGCCCTAGACACTAGCTATGCCCTGAACGAGTGCACCTCCAACACTGACTTGATAAGAGTTTCGTTCAAGTTGCAGACAATATAAGCGATCACTTGTGTTAATTACCCTATGGTTGAGCACCCCTAAAGGTGCTCAGCGCTGCAGGCACCCGGAGCAGAAGGTGGTCCCCATGGCAGTGGGAAAACGGGTGCTCATAGGAAGTGTGGCACTGGGGCCATGTAACCAGGCTCAGGAAATCTGGGCAGGGTGTGATGGGTTCCTGTTGCTCCTCAGGGGTTTAATAGGTTTGCCTGAATGAGGGGCAGGGAACCCTGGACTGGAAGCACATAGAAGAGGCTGAGGCATCAAAATGTGGTGTGCAGCTGAGTTGCCTTGTGCTAAGCAGGGGAGGATCTGAAGGTGCAGGAATGTCATGGGTATGGTGTCTGGCAGTTGTGTCACACAGTTCAGCTCAGAGAAACCTTCTTTCCTGGCTGTGATATCTCAAAGCTCTTCTGTGGTATCAAACATGGCATCCAGTCTTACACACAATGAGTAATAGCTCTGTGAATGCATGTGCAGGGTTCAGGAACCCAGCACAGAGATGCTGAGGAGGGAGGACAGACTACACTAAAAAAAGAAGCAGAATCTGTAGGATCTCTCCCTGAATCACAAGGAAATGTTGCTTAGAGCAAGGTCCTGCAGTACTCTGGGGTTGAGTAAACCTGTTGTGGCTGCTTGTGGGGGTTGCTCGTCCTGCATCTCTCTAGGAGGAGCTTCACCATGCTGGTATGTTGTGTGGGAAGCTCTCTCAAAGCTGTCTTAGCCAGAGCTGTGCCATATAACTGCTTGTGAAGGCATATAGATGTATATTTTGCAGGTGTAAATTCCCCATATCAGGCTCTGCACAGGTAATGCTGGATTTGGAAGTGAGCACACAGGCACTGAATAGACACCAAAACACAAAGACAACCAAAATAAGAGATCACTTCCACCCTGAATAATTTCCTTTATTTTACAGTGAGAGAAAGCAGTGGAGCTGGAAACAGCAAACAGATGTCCCGAGTCAGCCCAAGTAACTCTAGACAGACATACCAATATAAACATCAGGACACTGAAAGAGGTAATGGAGATGTCAGTTGAAGATGCAGCTGAGTTAAAAAGCCCAACAGTTGTTAGGTGGCAGAGTGAAGGGGGTATTGTCAGAGTGTGCAGGCAGCAGCCCCCCTCTCTGGCTGAGCTGTCAGCATTGCTGCCTCAGGATCATCAGGGTGTCTACACGGCCTTTGGAGAATTTTGAAATTAAAAGCCCCAAATACAAATAATTCAGCCACTGGAGTTAATTTGCTCTGTAAATCCTTCTGCAAGTGCATTCAGGTAGGCTGTCAGGGGTTCCTCCAGTAGTTTACCCTCGCCCTGTGTGCCACATTGATCTTGGAGAGCTGGACAGCCCCACATGATGAAAAACCTACCTCTCAGCCATTCCTTAACAAAGTGTTTAGCCAGTAGTCCCTACTGCCCTGAGGGGGTCTATCATGATTCAGCTTGGAGGAGCTGCTTGTGGAGGTACAACCTTGTTAGCTTCTAGAAGGCTGCCAAGGACCAGGTCTTGTGCTGTTGTATGGCTGTTGGAGCAGTGGGGAGTACGAGGAGCCACAGGCAGCGTAAATGGGGGGCAGGAGTGAATATGTTCTCCCCTGGGGTTCCCAAGTAAATCTAGATATGCTCTACTTGGATGTATTACCCTCTGTGTGATAGCAAGCCAGAGGGGCCCCAAGTGTTTTCAGTGAGACTGGGAGGCATATGGCCCCTTTCTGAATCAAGGCTTTCCCGATTTGCTGTTCTAGTCCCTCGCTAGGGTTGGGATGTTTATTCAGGCATCTCCAGGGCCATTTGTAGCAACCAGGAGACCCTGGCTGCAGCCCACCTGTGGGTACTGCAGACTGGCAATGAGATATATCCCGGTTATTGTGCTATGAGAGACCCTCGCACCAGCCCAGGTCAGTGCTGTGTTGAGCAGTCATGCTGATTTGGTGACTACAGGGACTTCTGAACACTGGAGGTACCTTTCCAGCTGCAAGGAAGGACCTAGCCTGTATTCCCATACTGTAAAGCGACCCTGGGGGCTTTGGAAAGTGTTTTGCTGTTTGGATTTTGCTCGTTTATTTGGTTGGGTTGCACTAATCCTGTCTAAAACAATGATTTGGGCTGGAGGAACAAAGCAGAGGAAACCAGGGAGAGAAGGAGGGCTGAGGTACTGCACCCAGCTTGTGTCTGTAGGACCCTTTTAAGTGTTGTTTATTGATTTACTTTGAAACTACATCCTTGGCCTCAAATGCATGCAATCAAAGGTGACAGAACTCCAGAACAGAAGAGTTTATAATATATTTTCTAAGAATTGCCTGTCATATCTGAAGGGAAAATGGAAGGGTAATATAAACACACACAAAGCTTGGGGATAATGGCTATTACTGAGACAGCGCTCTCAGAGTCTGGAGTGATCTGATGAAGCCTTGGAATGGAAATTTACAGAAAGCTGTGCTTTGCAAATTCAATTCTCTTTGTAAATAAAGCTGTGTAAAAAAATATCCAAATTGCTGGAGCAGGTAAGCAGGTAGCCTGGAGAGACCAGGCTACCTTGTCTTGACTTAACTCTGTACTTCATGGAGCCTGGCTTTCAGATAACCTCTGCTACTCCCCGTCTGGAACCATCTCACTTAATTTTGCTTATGGGGTTTGTACCAGAAAGATGTGTTAGCACAGCTCACCCCGTCATGCCACCACAGAGTACCTGTCAGTCAGCGAGGGATGTTTTCTGAGAAGTTTACATTTACTGGCTTGCAAGGCTGGGACAGAGACAATCACTTTCTGGCGTGGTTCATTTATGAATCAGGGTCATATAATATCTTGCTTTCATCAGGGTTTGTGTTCCTTAAACCTAAAAGCAGTTTGCCTTTGTCATGCACATGCAGACAGAAACAGAATAACGTCTGGACCACTTACTTAAGGGTTGAGTTTCTCGCCTGCTCTTCTCCATTGACTTGGCCAGGCATTTCCAGATTGTAAGACATCTGACTCATTACATTATTATCCTCAGATTAGACAGCAGCAAAGTTGCTTAAACCTGATTTAAGTGCCAGAATAAGCCCTTTTAATACAGCCCTTTTGTTCTTGCGATGGTTGTCCCACTGGTCTGTTGCAGCCCCCTATTCCTCTCACTCTGCCTGGGGCTTGCTGGACTTGCTAAGAGCCTCTCTGTGGCTAGAAGTGGATCTTCTTTTTTTCAGAATCTCTTTGTTGTCTTGAGCTCTCAGAACAACTGCCTAACACTTGCAAAAACCCCACATCCCTCTGTAAATTACATTAATCCCTTCCTGACAAATGAGAGGCCATTGCCAGTGACAAGTTAACCTGGACATTCTCTGTGTGCTTTCCAGCCAACCCTCTCAAGTAAATGGGTGATTTCAGAACTCAGCACCTGGCCAGCTGGCTGTGTAATCTAGGGTCAGTTGTGACTTTCAGGATCCCACTGCTCCTGCCCCGGCACATCACAAAGATGAGCTCTGTCTCTTCCAGTGCCTGGGTAGCAGCTGAATAATGCTGGGTAGGCTCTGTTTCCCGGCACAATGCCCTGCCAGCTACAGCTGTGTCGTTTTCTTTTCCAATCTATGGCTACTGACAAGGCATTTTGCCCTCTCTTTTGGCTCTCATGGTGACCTTGTGACTGTCTCTTCTGGGGCTTCACTGCCCCTTCTTGCTATATAGATGCCAAAATCTCAAATGAGAATATGGGCCCTAACCACTGGAAGGTGTCTCCTCTCCATGGGGAAGCCCTGCTCTCCAGATGAGGTCTCGGCAGCTGCAAGAGCCAGGTCTGGGCCTGCACTCACAGGTGGCTCCAGGGGAACAGAGGCAAAAATTCATCCTTGGAGAACGGGGGCCCAGCAGCTTCCTGAGCCCTTTCTAGGTTACTTATCAGTAGCTGGTATGACGCATTTGCCCCCAAGAAACAGATCAGCTGATGGAGGTATGTGTATTCCCCTCTGCTCACAGAGTAGGACAGGGTTACTCCTGCAGCGATGTCTCTAAGGCTGTGCCTGTCCTGCTTGACAATCTTCAAGTACTGCCGGCTACTTCGCCTGCTCCATCCTTGGCCACTTGCCCAGCCCTCCTCTTTTCCTCCCGTACATTCCCTCTCTGGGTGACCTTATTTACAAATTCTGCATATATAATCTCCTGCTGATGACTCAGAGTGATTGCTTTCCTCCTAGCCTGTCCTGTGCTGTCCAAATTAATTCGCAGTCTGTCTTTCTGACAGCACTTTGCGTACACCCACCTACTGGCTTCAGCTCAACACAATCAAAGTGGAGTTTTAAATCTTCTTGTGCTTGCTCTTCCCTGCTACGTTTCCTGATATCTCTTTCTCACCATGTGCTCAACCCCTTGGTCCTCTTTGACTTGACCTGTCTCTAAATGCCCATATCTGGGCCCTGCTGAAAACTAGCTGGTTCTTCCTAAAGAATATCTCTAAGATCCAACTCCTCCTCCCTGTCTACCCAGCTGAAATCCCTTTGGGATGGATGCCCAGGTTTTCTGAGCAATCAGATTTCTGCTACACTTAGCAGTTCTGTGCAGAGTACCACACAGCCTTATCATCGGGATTTTCACTGGAGACCTCTGACAGTGCGATGTTAAAGGGTCCTGCAGAGTGTGTCTCACTGATCCTGTAATCATCTCCATCTTGTGAGCTGTAAAGCACATGTGCCTTCTGCAGATGGCCTATTCTGGCCCTGCTCCACCTAACCATCTCATAAAAATTTTCTACTGCAGAGATACCAAGTCCTGCCTGTCTGCCAGCCATGCCAGTTCCAACATGCCACTGCATGTTTCTCCCAGGTTACTCTGTCTGCAGCAGAGGAGTAACCTGTAAACACTAACAAAGCATTTTCTCCTTCTTCCACTAAAAACTAGTACGCTACACTGCCTACCGACAGCAACGTACTTGATACCTGCAGTTGCTACCCAGCACCTGCCTTCATGCCTATTAGTGCTCCTTTGCCTGCATACCTTGTCTTTGTGGCCTCTAAGTGTGTCCTTGGGATGTATATACACTCCTGAGCATGGGACTGTCCCTCCATGGCATTCTTGCAGCGTATTCAGCAAGATGAGACCATTATACAGTCTATAACGAGGGAGGAAAGCGTAATCATTTGGAAGCCTAAATTATTAAGTCTGGTCATTTTGGTTTCTGGGAGCACTGAACACAAGATTGGTTTTAGGGCTTGCAAATTTTCTGTGTAAGCTTCCATTTCCCAGGCATGTTGCTGTTCTGTTGCCTCTGTCAAAGGTAGCAACTTTGGCTCTCCTCCCACAGATTATCTGGGCATGTAAATGACCTAAGACAGATACACT
Organism: Phalacrocorax aristotelis; assembly: GCF_949628215.1. Classification (NCBI taxonomy): domain Eukaryota; kingdom Metazoa; phylum Chordata; class Aves; order Suliformes; family Phalacrocoracidae; genus Phalacrocorax; species Phalacrocorax aristotelis. The sequence goes on from NC_134282.1 coordinate 32,639,668, forward strand.
GTCATTTTTTCATGCTGTGATTTTTACTTACACCCCCCTGTGGTACGTGACAATAAAATTACCCCACTTGTTCATTTCCCACAGACAATTTTGCAGGCTTGTCAAGCAGCATCCCGTGCACAGTCCTCTGTCAATTGCTTTTGGGACCTCGGGGGCAATTTGGGAAGGATCTTTTGTACTGTAATTCACCTCTGTTTGCCTTTAGGAGAAGGATTCTGGTTTCCATGCTGTTTTCTCATGTGCCTGCATGGCTCTTTGATCACAATTTGACTCCTCAGGCCTTCAGAATTACAGCTACCTTGTAAGGTTTGCCCATAATCCTAGTGACATATTGTTTCTTGACAATCTCCAGACTTTACTTGCTCCTGACTCGTGATTAATGGCTATTTCTGACAGACTTTGTGATTCTCTGGTTGCCACAGACTTCCTATTTCTTACCTAGATTTAAGTGCTAGTTGGGTCTAAAGTACTCCTTACCTTCTCCGTCACTGTCATCTGACCTTCCACATTTTCACTTTAAAATAAGGAAGATTTCAATATTGAATCCACTTCTCTCTCTCACTTTTATCCCCACTGACCCTTCTGCACAACATAAAACCAGACATGCACCAATAACTCAGGTGGAGAACCTGCAAGAGCCTGCTGCGCTCACCAGCACTTCTTACCAGGGTTCCTCTCTTGAAAGCACAAGCAACAGAGCTCTGACATACCAGCAAGGTCCATGTCAAATGAAACCTGTATGCTTTCTCATCTTCCTCCTGAAAAGACTTTATACATACACTGATGTGTTTGCTCTCAGGGCTGAGTTTGAGCTGGTCAAGCCAGGATAAGAATTGCTTCCAGGCAGGAATCTCTTTAATCAAATGCTTTTCCTCCTGCTTATTATGCAGTGTGTTCTTCTGACACCAGAGGGAACAGGAGCAGGATATCAGAGTTGGCTGCCAGCTGCAAGCCAACGGGCATGTTCTTCCCAGGGCAGACCCTGGTGGTGAGTAATGCCAGTGGGGTGTGGAACTGCTGCAGGAATCCTCATCTATAGGAAAACCATGCATCGTGCGAGTGGTGTGGTTAGTGAGTGGTCGTGGCTAGTGGTTACTGAGCATTTAAATATGTTTGTAGATACTAGGTCAGCCTTGAGGAGGTTTTTTTAGAAGAAAAGATAAGCAAGGAGGAAGGCAGTGCAACAGCAGTGATTTCCAGCCCTTGGGCAGGGGATGACTTCCATAGAGACAGACTTTTTTCAGTGGGCTCAACTTCGCTGTGCAGGGGCGCATCTGTGTCAGGTAACTTTAGAGGCTTGGAAGGTCTGAGCACCTAAGCATATGCTCTGGAGAGAGGGAAGGGAGAGCAGCCAAGGACTGAGGGATGAGGAAGACAGATTGTCCAAAGTATTGTACCAAGAAGTTCAGTGTATCCTGACCTGCAGAAGGCGTAAGCTTTGTGAAGGACAGGTGTGCTTACGTGCTTGCACTTTGAAGCGTTTTCTCTCAGAATATACAAAATTTGCTTTATGAAGTATGTCATGTGACTTTAAGATTTGCTTTAGTGTGTGACCACAGCATACCCTGCTAAGCTCCTGGCCGGCAGAAGTGCCATGAGGTATTGGGAATTGGGTCTAAGAGAAGTAACAGCTTGTAGATTAAAAGTAGAAGATGATGCACTTCTCAGGAGCAGAGGGCCTAGAGGAGAAGGTGTCTGGTTGTGCAAAAAACTGACCTCAGGATGCAGCTCTCTCCTTGCATTGCCTGCCCCAGAGAAATGATCATACAGGTTTATTTTTCCACCCGGGTATACAGAGCCAGTGTGAATGTTGGAGCTCGGTGTTCCACAACCTTCCCACCTCTCCTGCTCTCTGGCAGAGAGGGAAAAGCACTGAGGGAGGAGTACACCAAGCTTGCCCTAAGAGCAGTAGCTAGATAGACTGAGAGCTCCAGCCAGTCATGTTGGTGTGTAAAAGGAGTGATTACCCACGCTTCAACAGTAGAACCAGGGCATCCAGCTGAGGTCTTTATTCTGGAGCAAACTCACAGACCTTTGCAGGGAGCTGTTGAACTCTCTTCATCCATCCCAGGTCTCGCAGATGGATCAAAGCCCACCCTGCCAGCAGATATCCCCTGCATGCTGAAGAAATGAAACGCAAGTTCATCTTGGTCTTAACTCAGTGTTCTGCCTCCACCTTCATGAAGGAAATGATGTCCATCTTTTGGTAGTATTTTTCATATTTTATAAATCATTAGTGACCTCCTGGTCAGACATTTCAGGAAATTTAAGAACCAGCTGTGAGGAGGAACCTTGGCTTCACCTTCTATCTTCCAGGCTTGCATAAGCTGCCAAACTAATTACTGGCACATGCAGCAGCACTGGTATTACCTGGGGGTTAGCAAGGTAAGGTTTTCCTAGATACTGCTTCTCCCGCCTGAATTCTGCACAAATAGGGTTCACAAATCCCTATTTGTACAAGCAGAAAATGTCATTATTCTGCCCAATTATAATCCCAAACTTAAAAATTAATTGAGGCAGGTATTAAATTAAGCAGGTTTTGCTTGAGTAAATATTTTCCATTTTGAGTCTAATCTATTCACTTAATAATCTAAAAGAATTTTATTAATTTTATTATGGTTTGCAAAAAAATAATAATGTCTGTTCCATTAGGAGCTGTTGCTGGCTTAAGAGGATTTTACTCCCATTTTATGGTTTGGTTCAAAGAAAATTTATTCTTGCAGTAGGTTTAATGATTCTTAGCTAACGTTGCCTTCCCAGCTGCAGTTGGACTGTAATAAAAAAAAAACCTTTGGCTTTTGTTAGACTTGCACATTCTTGGCTGCCAATAATGATTAATCTTTCCCCCTATAAGACCATCTTATTACTTGGGTTTGACTTAGGAGATGCCATTCCCTCCGGAGCTTCGTAAGGGCTTTCTCCCAGAGCAGCTCTGATGCAGCGCAGGTGTGACCTGCAATACCTCCCTTTGTAGTCTGTCTTTGCCCCTTAATTGCTGATCTGCAGCATTCTGCTTTCTAAGCTCCTCTGCACAGGAATGCTATTTTGGGAATGACGGAGGATTAATTGCAAGAGGAATTCCTGAATACTTCATGCATGGAAGGGCCCTCGGTGGCCCTGTCTGGATCATCCCCAGCGGGGAGGATTGTCTAGACACACTGCTCGGTGAGGAGATGCAGGGGGTGCAGGGAAGGCTCCTACTCCTCCCTGACTGTGGGCATGCTGCAGAGGGCACTGACCCCCACCCAAATAAACAGGCAGCGATCTACGCCACTGCTAACTCTCAGCTGTGCTTAGAAGCCCTTTCCCACAGGGCGGCATCCCTATAGCTCTCAGCAGGACAGACCATATCCTGCATTTTTGTGGGACATCCTGGTGTGGAATATCATGCTCGTCTTGAGAAGGCATTTCAGTGCTGGTCCCCTCTCGATAGACAGAGATGGGAATGCACCCCAAAGGTGCAAGAGGAGGCTGAGAGTATAGGGCTGGTCTAGGTAGAGGTCTGCGAAAGCATTACAGTGGATGATTTTGGGGCATTGCCAAACATATGGGACTGGAGCTTCACACTGAGAAAATTTGTGTTTTAATTCATGGCCATCTTGGCAGTGTTTTAATGGTTCATAGTAATAAAAACCCTGGGAACAGGAAGGAAAGAGATGCTTAACCGATTTAAGAGAGACCTTTGCCATTAACAGGACACACATGGTTTCTGATCAGCTTGTTGCATCAGTCATAAGTGTGTTTGTGCTAGATGAATTTGCTCTACTGTCTCTCTGCCTTTGCCTGTGAGATCTTTTGGGCAAGATGATTGCACCGGAGACGTTGCATAAAGAAACATCTTCCCCCTGCCTGCTCTCTGAAAGGCAGCCGATTCTAGGGCAAGACTGGCAGCTCATTGTATGAAAAGGTGATCTGCAGTACCAGCAATTAAAACTGAAGTGGAAAATGCAGGAGATGTTTGGGCTAGCATCTGGAGTTCCTTTTAGAAAGCCTTTGCAAACAAGCATGAGTGGTCAGTGCTGTTGGTTTACATCCATTGGAGCCCTGCTGCATACCGAGGAAAAGACTCATGTTGGACAATGGTTGTCAGCAGTAAGAGGTGCAGAACTGGTGTTCACACAGCCTTGCTCCAAGCACAGACAAAGACAAACTATGCTCAGCATCGTTTCAGAAACCAAGGTTAAGTGTCGGGCTGGTCCAAGCAGGTTTTATGAGCAGCCTTAACATAACAAGCCCATATAGGTACAAGGAGAGAGCATAAATGGTTTTTGGAAAGGAGAATTACTTCACTTTCCACTTTCTAAAGGCTCATGATAAATCATAGCATGAACGCTCAAAACCAGAAGCCTCAATGGCTTTACTACCCATCTCACAGTGAAATAACAGGTGCGGAGGTGAGAAGGCACTGCTAGGAGAGACACAGCTGGGCACTGGTGCACACTGAGTCACCAAAAGAAAGCTGAAAGGTACGATCATGAATTTCAAACTGTCTCCCTGCCTCCACAGCGGGTTTCTTGAGGCTTAGGGAGCACTGGGGTATCCCTACGGGTTGATGCTCCTCTGAAAGTACTTGAATCTGAAGGTGCTCTGTCATTGGAACTGAGCCACGTATATGGAGTCAAGCAAAACTGTTTGCAGAACTGGTCAAATTCAGCAGGTCATTTCAGCAAGGGAAAAACACCCAGTGCTCGTGTGGGATTAGATCTTCAGTTCTTTCTGACCTTTTTTTTTTTAAAATTTCTCAAGTTTGCATTTTGAAAAGCCATTTTGTTCAGAAATTTAGCTGCCTGGCATTTTTTTAAATGCACAAAAGCTTCTGAAACCAAAACCAAACACATTTTCTTTTGGGCTGGCCAGAGTGTGCCATTGGCTCTGAAAAATGTTTTTAGATTTGGGTTTTTTTGGTTCAGCAAAGGAACCTGACAATCTTTTGTAATGGGTTGGCCTAAGAATGTTTGGGGTTTTTTTCCTCCTGTTTTTTTTCTTTTAGTTCAGTCTTTGAGAGGTCCTCCAAATTCCTGTGACGTTCCTGCTGGCTGAGATGTTCAGCTCTGTTGGGAGACCCCTCCATCCTCTTCCTTGTCAGGAAAGGGACACAACTGGGCTCTGGAAGCCCAACTGGATGGAGAGTGAGGGCAGGACTGGCTCTGAGAGTGGACTCCTTCTGGTGATATGGTTGAGAGTAAGCATGGATGAACATCATTTCCCCACTGCTGATGGAGCAATGTCATTTCCTTGCCTTTCTCTGCCTGCCCTTCACCACCAAATGGGTGAGTTTGCCTGCTTTTTTTTTTTTAGTCATCGTACCTGTATTCCTTTTCAACTGCGGGGTCAGGGTTGCCATATTGTGTGTGGGGAGTATGTTTTCACTGTCCTTGCTGTTCCGCTGGCTGCCTATGCCCATGTACCCCTCTCTGATGCCCTTTCTGGGCTCAGAGCACTTACTACCTTTCTTGAGTGAAGGCCTTATTTTCTCGTGTCCTTCTCAGCCATTCAACTAACATAATGAACCCCTTCTACTGTGAGTGAGGCTGTGAGCGTTAAAGGGGCTGGTAAAGGGTGTGTTTTACTTTTAACTGCTCTGTTTCTTCCACGAAAGTATTTCGTGCCCTGCATTCAGCCCCGAGACTGTCTTGGGCAGTCACGCCATAGCAGCAGCCCACAGTTGTCCTGGGGGATGCAGTAGCTGGGGTCGTGGGTGTTTCAGCTGAGCTCGCAACACTGTACTGACGCATTGCTATATGCACAGGCACTTCAAAGAGGTTTCCACAGACAGGAAGCAGGGCAGATTAGAGGCACACTGAGGCTTTTATTTTATGCCAGGACTTCAAAATGTTATTGCTGATATTTCTGTGGCCCCATTTTTAACCACTTTTAATACATGTATATAATATAGCACAAGGCTGGCCTCTGTGAACCACACACTGCATCTTCATGGGATGAGAGTCACAAGACACTTCACATGCATCAGAGAGCCAAGGGGCTCCAGGGGAGGTTCAGGACTGGCTCCTTCAGCTCTGCTTCCTCTAGCAGCAGTGAGTCAGCAAACCCAGCAGACCCTGGGCAGCCTCACCATGCCAGGCACTGCTCTGGAGCCTGAGATTGGCTGTCCCTGGTGCAGCTGACATGGCTATGCTGCTTTCCACCCTAGGGACATGCCACCTCCCTTGGAATGTGCTCAGAGAGGCAGTGCTGAGGTAGCCAGAGGTCCTGGCAGGCCAGGGGAGTAGGTGGTGCTGGAATTTTGCCGCCTTTTCTTTTCTCTCATACGTTTGCACGCTTTCCAGGCGTGTGTCATCTCCACTCCCACAGGAGCACTGGGAAGAACATGCTCCAGCTGCTGTTCCTCCATGGTTTCTCCCCAGCAATGTAAATAGTTTACAGGGGACTTTGTAAACAGCAGATTTGTTTAGGATATTGTCTGCATTCCCACCTCAGCGTTTCTTTATTCAGCAGCACAGGGGAAAGGCTGACCTGCTGGCTGTAGGTCTGCGGCTCTCATTGTTGGAGGGGAAGATGGTGATGACCGAGAGGAAGGAGTTGTGTACACTCCTGTATTCTCTGTGAGCCTGGTGGATTTGGGGGATCACACCGGGGTCACATGCACACATGGTGGCTGCATGGAAATGTTTCTGCATCTAGCAGAGAGGAAAGCTGGCATGGGATGCAGCTGCTGCTGAGCCCTTTGCAGGACACGGTTGCATGAGAGAACAGTGTATATGAACAGAAAGCATGCTTACACAGTGCCCAGGGCACTGGGAGGTAGATGAGAAATATTCAAAGATAGGAGCTTCATTTCAGAAAAGCACTGCCTATTTGAGAAGTCTCAGGAAGCTGATTGTCCACCCAGGGAAAGGGAACTATTAAATCAACTCAGCCTTCATCCTGTGGGAGTAACATCTGAAGATGTCAGTTCTGCCTTCAGAGCTTCTCACACCGGGATTCAGCCTGTGCTTAGTGGTAGGAGGTCAGCTTCCCTCCCCCACCCCTTGACCTTTGTAAAGGAGCAGAGAAGGGAGAAGGCAATTCCTACCTGAGCTTCTGTATCTGCCACAGAAGCTTTGCCAAACTTGAGCTGTACTTTATCTGGGAGATAACCATAAACCTCAGAACACACACTAAAGACATGAACAGTCATGGGAGTGGATGAGGGGAGCTTGAAATAGAGGCTGACATACCAAAAAGAGGCTCTAGAGGTGGGGGGAGCAGCAAACAGTAATATTTAGAAGCAGTCAGGAGCTTTTGGGTGAATGGGGGATGTTCCTCAAGGCCCTAAGTGTTTGTTGCAGCTGTGGGTGAGTTCAGTCTTCCTTCTGCTAGTGAAACATTGCTTTTGCAATGTAGCTGGGAGAGGCAGGTACCAAAATGGGAGAGCATAGGAGAGTAAAACTTTCAGGAAGCACCCGGGGATGGTCAGCAGAACCTATAGAGGAGTGAACAAACCCCGAATGTTACAGTACACTTAATGGTGCGTTGTTTTTTTTATTTTCTGTTGTTGTGCTTAAGCCTGAGCAGCTTAAATCTGTGATGGGCCCTCAAGCCACTACCTCTCAAATGCTTCCCACCGACAGGAGGGATAACTGCTGGAGGCCAGCTGGCTACCCGATGCTGGGCTGTCAGGAACCGACAGCAGATCATTCTGCTGTTTGTTTGCCCGTTCCCCGCCAACCACAAGTTTGAGTTTTGAATTTAAACATCCTGAATAGAAAGAACAAGATCTCCAAGTGACATCTCTGGCTTGTTGCCAGGGGAATCTTGCATCCAGAAGATAGAAACAGCTTGACAAAGCCAAATACTGGGAGAAGGAATCTGACCCCATTTTCAACAGCATTGGCTTCCCTAGCATGTGAATGCTGGTTGCAGTTCAGAGATGGTCTGCACCTCCTCTGTTAGTGTGGCCGTGTGAGGGGCTGGAGACTCCCTCTGGCCATGTCCACGTGTTTACTGTTATTAGGAAGAAAAGGCCAACAAATTCTTCCTGCTTCCTTCAGAGGCATGGATGTGTGGCATGGACCCAGCCTGGCCTGGGAACAAACGTGAGGGCTGAATTTTCGTTGTCTCTGGATGTTTTAAATACCACATAAACCCCCTGTTTTCCTTTGGGGGATGTGGATAGTTGGGTGTTGTCCAGCAGAATCCTGTTGACTTTCTGGCAAGCTTTAACTGCAAATATTTGAACAAAAAATTATCTCATGTTAACCTTAGCAAAATTTAATCTTTCTGTACATAGTGAAATCTGGCTTAAGTCACAAGTGAAAATGAGAGTGGTAGTTTCAGGTGATTCCCCAGTGGATGTTCAGCACAGAAACCTGCGTGTTGCCCATCATGGATGGCAGCTTGTTCATCAGGAAGGGATGAAAGGGCTGCTGGAATTGCTGGGCAGGATGGAGTTGTGTCGGCTAGGTTTAATATAGCCCTGAACAGGAAAGCAGGAGGGCTTCAGGTTATGCTGGATGACTGAGATGGAAGGTGGAAGGCACAGGGCTGTCGGGAGAGTTGCTAGTTCTCAAATCTTTCTGTTTCTTTGCAGGGTCTGGAGTTTGCCTGTAGCTTGGGACCAGTTTTGCTATAACCCCAAAGCTCAAGCAGATTTTCAGCTCTGCTTTAGGTAAAATCCCTGTCTGCTCAGCTCACTGGCTTGCATTGTACCCTCTTGGGAGGACAGGGGATGTTACAGGAAGGGCTCAGTTCATTCCTTTCTTCTCTTGGACTCTCACCTTTGTAATGGTGAAGAGGAGGCAGGAAGCCCTCTGGGAACATCTACCGTCCCTCCACCTCCTGTCTGCCTAATTCATTCCTGGAACTCTGCTATGGCCTGGGATAGGGGTTCCAAACTCCCAGAGGGCAGAGCTGAGCCCAAGGGAAGGAAGACTACAAATTACTGAGGAGAGGCTGAGCAGATGTGTGAATAGAGGGAGACAGCAGCAATACCAAAGCAGTTGGGGGTCATGAGGCAGACGGACATGAGGAGTTGCTCCCACAGCCCCAGAGGACCACCCTGGACTTGTACATGCTGGAGATTCAAATACTCCCAAGCAAACCCAAACGTGCAATGCGATCCTCATAAAAACATCTTCCTCAAGTAAGAAGTCTGAGTGGGCTGGGGTTCCTCAGAGCCGGCAGTGTTAGTGGCACAGGAGGTGAGCAGGGGAAGGGGCAGAGCTGGCTGCCAGGGCCACAGGTCAGGACCAGGGCACTGGCAGAAAGTCTCTGTGGTTCTGCTCAGAAAAGATATTCCAAGCATTGATGTTTCCAAATGAGGAGGAGCTGACAGCTGCCCCCTGCAGCCCTCAAGTGCCTTGAATTCCCATCTTCCTTTACAATAAACAGGTGCCTTGCTCAGTTAGATCCCTTGAGTGGAAACATCTGGGAGCTCCCAGCATTCACCCCAAATTCACCCTGCTTGAGCCACACAAGCAGGCAGGTCTGTTCCTTTGGTACCCAGTCTCTCTTCCAAAGAGAGTGAGTGCAGGATATTGTTGGGCTGTGCTCTCTTGTTTTGATGTGGGCCGAACTGTGTCTGGGACCTCTTCAGGGAGGGAGATAGTCTTCTATGGTCCAGCTCAGGCCCACTCTGTTTCAGGCCTTGGCTTTGATGTAGAGACTGACTTCTGCTGTGTTTTGTGTTCTTGCCATTCCATCTAGCAGACAAATTCCTGCTCTGCTGGATTTGGCCCCTGAAGCAGCAGAGTGGTCTTAGCAGCAAGGCTCAGGCCTTATGATAAAGCCCTGACACAGGTGTTCATGCTCTTGGGCACATCCTCTACCTCCCTGGGTGCTGCATAGGCTCAGGTGATCTTTGGTTGCCTTTTTTGGAAGGGGGGGTGGCTAAGTTTGCAGTGGCCAGTTGGTAGCTCTGTGATGCTGTCTGAGCTTGGCAGTATCACAAACCCGCTACTGACTGCTCCTTCTGTTGTGGGAGTGAGGGAGGCTACGCCAAAGTACCCTGTATGATCTGGCCTGAAGGGAAGGATGTAAAGCCACACTCCTAGTGTTTATTATCCTTTTTTACATATGGATGTAGAGAGGAGGCAAGTGAAAGGATGGCAAAGCTCCTGGGGATCCAGGCACCCTCCTCCACAAATGAGGCCCTGCTGCCTGGCTACCCAAGGCAGGCAGTGCTGCAGTGCCAGAAGGTCCCTATCTCTTGAACCACAGAGGGGGCGAGCAAAGGTTCACAAACTGAGACCAAGGGAGGCTGAAGAGCAGCACTGAAAAACACCGCCTGTGGGTCAAAGCAGTGCTCCCAGTTGCATGGTACTGCTATCAGGTGGTAGAGCACAGGCACAGAGTGTGCCTCAGTCCCAGTGATGCTTTCTGCCTTGCTTCTGAGAGCTAACTCTGCCAATCCTTGTGCAACAGGGACATCAGTGAGGGAGCGCCTCTTGTGACTGGAACAGTGCCTGTGTAGCTGAGCCCTGCAGGTTTCATCTCCAGGCCCTGTGACTTTGGTGTGACACGAGATTACAAAGGTAGAGTTGGGAGTGGGCTTGCAAGATGGCAAGTGCGGTCTAATTAAGAGGGAAGATGATTGTTAATAAACTGGGTGTGATAATACTTTGCAGGGGTGGGAACAGCTGATGAATGCAGAGCCACTCGAAGGCCTGTGAGCACCTGTTACGTGCACGGGGTGTTTGCAAGTGGGTTCGGTTCTCACTCCCAGCCTGTCCGGCGTGAGGGGCTGGGAGCTTCTGTGTGTGCAGGCAGGCTGGCATTGGGGGCTTCAGCAAGCTGTAACAATTCCCATTTAGGTTTGACCTTTTGCTGGATATTAAAGCCTTGCTGTGGCTCAGTGAGATCAACGCTGCAGCAAACACAATTCCTCAAGATGAAATATCTCTCCAGCGGGTAATTCCAGCCTCATTTGAGGGTTGCTGCATTTTTTTTTCTTTCCCACTGAATCATTTATTCCTGGTGTCAGGAAGGTGCAGAATGACTTTCCCCACTGGCTTTCAGAGCTTCATTGATTCTTCAACTCCCACTCCTGCAAATCTGCTGGAACAGCAGCCCGTTGCCTCTCCAGTTTTCCTGGGGCGGTGGGGAAGGGGAGGGTCTCAGGACTGGGGGAGTTCTTCAGTGAACCCATTCACAGTCTGGGGGAGATGCAATCATATTTTAAGCTCCATAGTCTGAGGCAGTGTTTTTTGATTTGTAGGTTTTTTTGTCTTAAATGCCTTCTCAGCACTCAGCTGCCTGCATGGAGAAGCGGGAAATAGGACACATTAAAACTGCTGGTGAAAGCAAGTTTTCTGCTGGAAGGATCAGGAGTGGGGCGTGATCCCAAGTCTTGGGTTGTCCTGAACACCATTTGGACACTGACACTGGTCACCAAAGACAGGGCAGGTCCCTGCCTGACTGAGAGGTCTTCAGAAAGAAAAGGAGCAGGATGCATTATGGCAGCTCCCCCAGAACAGGGAAATAATGGCAGATCAATGGTAGAAAGGGGAGCAGTGAGCAGGAGCATCTGCTACAGTTGGTGTGTATACGTATGTGTGAAGCACCTATGGGAATTTCTGAGATTGTACAGAGTGCTGGAGACCTTTGGCCCTTCCTGCTTTCTGGTTCTCTGTTGCAACTTAACTCCTGTGCTCACAGTGGGTATGAATCTGGTCCCTTCAGCAAAGGAAAGCAATCAACTCCCAAAATCTGCGCAGCGAAGAAATTCAATCATTGTGTGTCTGCCAGACGGGAGTGACTGAACCCAGGCTCTGCCTGTCATCATCAATCTATTTGCAGTCCTGTATCTGAGTTCACACTTCATGTTCTCCAGTGCAGCTCCCTTCTCTGGGCTCCTGGGGGACATAGAAATACTCATCTTCCTATGTGGGGGATGGAAGGAGGAGGGGCAATGGAGTTGAGACCTGGATAAAACGGCCCCAGAGCCTGGGAACTCAGGAACCCAACCCAAGAGGTACCATCACATCACTCTGTGATCCCTTCTGCGTACAGGAGCTGGCCGGAGCCACCACTGCTTTGCACTTGGCATGGCACTGAGGGGAGTGAAGGAGCCAAGTGGGTGTGAAATGCAGAGTGCTGCTGGACCCCTCTCCAGCAGAGGAGCAAATAGAGCAGGAGAGAGGCCACACAGACCCCAGCTTTTCAGCATGGCTGAATGGATGCCTTATGTCCAGCAAAGCTTGTCACCAGGCGCTTGCTACCAAGCTCAATAGCTTTAAGGAATTTCAAGCAGTCTGACCATGCCCATTAGAGTTTACACGATTCCCCTGCCAAGTAGTTGTAAATGTTTCCGTTCGTTCTGCGCATGGCCTAGTTTCTCCTGTTTATCTTAAATGTGCCCAGGATGTGACCCTATTCCCATCCTCAGCACTCTTTCCAACTCCATTTAATTTCTACTTCTTCCTATGAACCACTGTAATGTAAGCACTGTCCAAAGGACAGAAAAACAAAGGGAGGTGGATGTTCACAGGGTGCCATGCCCTCCTTGGAATCAGGCAGGGTGCTCTGGCATCAGTGTCAGATGGGTTTAGATGGACATAAAAGCAGTAAGAAATGCACACGGGTGCTTCAGGGGAGCTGGGGACTGGAAAACAATGGAGGAGGCTCAGTGCTGGCAGATATTTAAGTCATTCTTTATTGCAGTGCTACACAGGAACAAAAAAGATCAATATTTATTAGTCACAGAAAGCATAATTTTGCATGAAAAGCATCGATCAGTGTGTCAGACGAGACAATGTCATTACATCTTCTTTATGATTTGGTCAACATCCCTATAAGACTAAGGACATTGTTCCTCTAGACAGATAGAGTCGCCGGGGTGAAGGAAGAGTTTAGCACAGTGCTGTGATTAGAGGGAAGCAAAGCAGGGGCTGCAGTAGTGTTTAGTGTCACAGTTTAGTGTAACCTGGGCTTAGGGGCTCTGGTTCTCTACCTCATCTTTCTGCGTGGTCTGTTTGCCACTGGGGTCTAAGTACTACCAAGAGAAGTTCACTGCTTCAGAGTCAGGTCCTAATTTTTTAGCTGTTTTTCCCAGTGAAATAAGCTGCTTGCCAGCTGGGGCAGGGTAAAAGCTCCCCCCATAAGGTAGTGTTGCACAATTATAGGCTTTGTGGGATGTTTACACCATCCTTTAAGGCAACCCAGCATATGTGGTGAAGATGCCTGTCAGTCCTAGCTCTCCACCCGTTGTTCTTGTGCACTCTGACTGACTCCAGCCCAATCTGACCAGTGGGTAGAGGTGTCCGGTGTCAGACCACAGACTGAGGACTACATGCAACCACCAAAGCTGTTTGTTCAACCCAAGCAGCAAGTTCAGTGGCTGGCCAGCCAGTCTGGCTCTCACCCAGCCAGCTGGTGAGCTCAGGCAGGCAGGGCATGTGGGGAAGGCTGTGGGCATTGCTGTGCAGAGACTGGGAGGCAGCTGGGAATGGCATGGAGGAAGCAGAGGAGCTCTGGGGTGGCCTTCAGTGGGATGGAGGGGTGTTCAAGAGGATCTGGTGGGAAGTAGGAAGATGAGGAAGGTAGAAGTCATTACAGTTTTACAGCTGGACACAAAGCCAAAGGGAACAAACATCTGGACCTCCACTGTGTGTAGACAGCTGCTGCTAGAATCTCTCCTTGCTGTGGGTCCAGGAGGCAGGGCCAGCTGTGGTACAGTCAGTGCTAAAGAGGGCTTATAGCTGTCCCTGTCCCTGCGTGACCGGCAGCTTGTGCCTGAGCACACAGCAGCAGCAAGATCCCCTTATGCCTCTGCAAAAGCAGTTCAAATCCTGCCATTTCCAGCACTGTGCTGGCCCCAGCAGAGATACAGGAGCACAAAGATGGACATAGAAACAGAACTCCTGAGTCAGGACTCCTGGGTCATGATTCGTAGCAGTGCCTTTGACTCCCTTAGGGCAAGCCACAAGTCAACTGCATGCACTGCAATTGCAGAACTCAGCTTCCACTTAGACACCAAAGTAATCAGCTCAACCAGAACTGCTTGCTTCAGTCACTGAGGGCGTAGTGACTTTTCAGAAAAGTCCTGCTGTAAGTGTCATGATCAGAGCAAGCAGTTCTTCCAGTCCCCAGCCTCATGCTGGGTGTAAGCCAGGGAAGTGTGCCCATGGCTTGGTAAAAAGATCCTGACCAGTTCACGGGCTGGTTATGAGTCTTAATCTAGGTGTTTGTAGATAAAAGGTGTCATCAAATGAAGATGAGTGGCTCTGTCTGGGTATCTGAATGATGAATGAAGTGTTGTTCCATACAAGTAGAAGGGACCTCCATGTGCATCCTGAAATACAGTTTTTAAGACAGCTGTTTGGCTCTCAGCCCTTCTGTCAGTGAGAGAGGCCACTGAAGAGGTGGTACAGTCAGAAGACTTGGTTTAAAGGACACAGGCACCTGCAGCCCACCTGCATTATAGCTGCTGCTGCAGAGATTCGTGGATCTTGTACCCTTAGCATAGGAGGCAGGAGGCTGAGGGATCTCTTGAGCGTAGGAGCTCAGGACTGCAGTGTGAAGTGCCTCTTGGGATCTGGCATCAGCGTGTTGATCCCCTGAGAACATGGGGTGACTGTAGCACAGTGTAGGTGAGACAGTGGGCCTGGGCCGGAAGGGTCTGAGGGCTGTGTTGCTTTGAGGAGCATTGGGAAAAAACGAGTTTTCAGCTCCAGTTTTGCTCTGCCAGTTGCAATGCATAGAGCAGGCAGCTTTGCCATGTGGAATCTCAGTAAAGGAACCATTAATTTTGTATTAGGACATAAAACTGTTTGAGCTAAACAGACCGATACTCCTTCCAGCCCAGTATCCTGTCTCCACCAGAAGCCAAAGCTGGCTGCCTTAAAGGAAGGCATAAAAATCCCATAATGCCCATAATTGTGCAATACTACCCTGTGGGGGGAGATTTCACCCTGACCCCAGCTGGCAAGCAGCTTATACCCTGAAGCAGGAGAATCAATAGCTGTTATGATTTTCATTTGAGCTAGTGTCACTGCGGCTGCTGTTCTTATTCACATAAACATCTGATCCTGTTGTGAAACTCTCTAATGCTGTTCGTTATACTGCCCTTTTGATATCCTGGCAAGGACCTGATGTTCTCAGTTATGGTGCTCAGGATAGGTACTGGATGATCTGCCCTAGGCTGCTCGTAGGAGAGCAGAAGAGGAGCTTAGCCCCTTCCCCACCACCCCAGCCAGTCCCTGCCCCTTCTTGTACTCTATTTAATGTTAACCCTCCCTGTGGCCCTGCTGTAGAGTGACCATTGTGGGGACAAGCAGCACTGATGGTTCCTGTGTCTGTATTGATTTTCAGCTCAGGTATTGCCCTAGGAGTAGCTGTGTACCAAAGGTGAGTTTCTTTGCCTCTGGAATATTTGCAGGATATTCCCTAGAGCGGGATTGTGGAGCTAACAGGAGACTGGTTGATCCAGGTGTAACCTCCTTACCACTGCTGCAGGTGATGGAAACACTTTCTTGGCGGCAGTGCCCTGTCACTCCCTTTCTCCTTGGACATCCCAGTGGATGTTAATGCCAGGTGAAGCCTGCTGGGGAGTTGAGCAGGCGGTGTGTGACAGGGGCAGGAGCCGTTGGAGACCAGGACAGTGGCTCATTGCAGTGTCTGGGAGGAGAGCTTGATGTGACTTCAGCTCTAATGAGATTGAACAGTTGGTTATGTTTTCACTAAGTAAAAACAGATTTTTCATCCAGGGAAGAAGACTCACTCCCAACTAGCCATCATTAGGGTGAGATACCCAGCCCAGAGACTGCTTCTTCCACTTGTCTGGCTTCCCTCAACCCCCACCAGCCCTGAGCATGGGAGAAGTTAAAAAGCAGACTACCCATGAAGGAGCAGCAAAGGTGTGTTTGCCTGCTAGCAAAACAGGAGAGGGGAATGAAGGCAGGAGAGCAGGTCTCATCATGTAGAATGGGAGGAGGTGACACAGCCTGTGATAATTGGACCATTAAATCTAGCAAAGGCATCGACACTTACACAATGTGGCTCAGGGAAACAAACGTTCTGTAGTAACAATAACTCTCCAATAGCAAGCAATAAGTATCTGCAATCATTTTTCTGCTGATCCAGTGCTTAATCCTATTGTTCAGGCTCCAGGTCAAACTGTCCTCAGACAACGGTGCAGAGGCCAGATAGGTTTACAGAGATGTGCAGGCGTGACCTAGAGGAAATTTTGTAAATGTCTCTCAAATGTCCGCCTTTGTTTCCTGTGCCTTCTCTCTGCCAGTCCTTCCACCTCCAGAAATCTCACTGTTGGAGGGAACCACCCCAGTCCTTGTGCTCGAGCCCTCTTTATTCTGCCCTACATCTCCCTGTGAGTCTCACTCACCAACTACAAAGAATGCCAGAACTGCCTGAGATGGTCACAAAATTGGCTTAAAATCCTTATAGTTTACAAATCTGGCTTTAAATCTTTTTATTTATTGTAGGTCTGAGGAGGAGGGATTTAATCCCTGACCTGCATTCTCAGACTTTTCAGCTGTGAGAGCTAAGAGTGCCATTTTTGCAATAACAAGTGGAATTTCGTGTGCAGATGCAGGGCACCAGCCTGAAGAAAAACACCCTGTTTCTGAAAGCTTCACAATAAAGTCTGGGCTCTTGGCAATTTGAGGCTTCCAGGGCCAATACCTTCTGGACAATTACCTTTATAGATTCTTAATTCACCAACTCTAACCCCGTGGAGCATATCAGACCCCACTGATTGTTGTTCATGCTGTAAAGTACAGGCACAAGGTTTGACCAAGGCTGCTTAGATCTGACATTGGGCCTGTGGTGCTGGGTAGCCCTGGCCAGGGGCAAAGACCAAGTCCTGTGTTTGGTGACCAGGTCCCATTTGGCACTGGTGTGTTCAGGATGTGAACGTGCTCATAGCTGGGGTGGTGGCAGGAGCCCTGGAGCTTGAGGCCATCTTAAAGTGGGATTAAGAGCAAAGACAAAGAAAATTTTACCTCTCCACTTCCTTGGGGTTTTCAGCTCTTCTTCAGCTGGGTAGAGGACATGGAAGGTCAGAAAAACACTCTCTCAATCCCATGTCTGGCCAGGCGGGGGATTGCATAATGCCACAGATGTTCCAGCTGTGCTGTTCAAATGCAGATGACTCTGCTGGATGTCTTGGTTTACTCTGGGCTTTGGGCTACCAGGCTGTGGTAGAAAAATGACTTACAAGTGTTAGCCACGTATTTTCTTGGCCTGACAGCTGCATGACACCCAGGACTGACCAGAGCTGGTAGGAGGTATCCCTTTTTCCTGAGGGCAGATACACTTTAGAGCTAGTGATTCAGCATTCAGATGATATTTTTCCCACAGCAGCATCCTTTCTGAATAGCGCAGCACTCCTGAATTAGAGCGAATGATGCTAGTGTGTGAGAACACTTACAATATTTTTACTATCACTTGAACAGTGGGATGTGCCTCCTTTCCTCAGGAGGTGTAGACCCAGCTCACTGTTCCTGTATTGCTTCTGAATCAGCTTCACTGCTTCTCTGGTACAACCGCATAGGTCCTGATAATAGGACAGAAGTGCGACCCTCCACTGGGCAGGAGGGGATTGAATTGGGTCAGAAAGAGATGTCAGACTGTGTGACACGGGTGTTGTGAGACACCAGGCTCAGGGCTGGGGATAATGTGTGGCTGGAGTCTACTTGATGCAAGGTGAGCTGATCATGAAAAGTTTGTGACTCCCTGTAACTCATTCCCCTCCTGGGGCCATCTGTGCTCAATTATGACTTTCTAGAGATGTCTAGAAAGGGGAGATGCCTGGGATATATTTGTTTTCCTCTTCTTTCCATTGATGTCTCTTCCTTAATTGTTGGAGAATTCTGCAACTTGGGGTTGACCTTCTCTGCCTGGGCTGGACCAGCGCCTGCTTGGTGAATAGGTATTAACGGCAGGGGAGGGCAGGACCTGTGATAACTCAGTCTGGCAGCCCCACCCATGTCAGCATCAATGTGATGGAATAGTCTTTGGAGACCCAAAGAGCTTTAGTCAGCTCTTCTTTTTGAAAAGGGTTGTTGTAAAAGGAGTAAAGGAAAGTAGCCATACAAAGCCCTGAAAACCTGGAGGAGGGGACGGAAATTGAGACATAAGAAGGTAAAGCAGTTTAAGAGGAAGGTTAAGGTGATGCCATCCCTGTAATCAGTGATAGTGTTAGTAAATCTGGACTTGATCCTGCTCTTCCTAGCTATGAAACTCCTGCTGGTGTCTGTGTCTGAAGGTGTTAGAGTAGTGCCTTGGTAAAATGTGTGTGTTGGGAGCAAGGAGGCCCCAAACATCACTGTGGCATGCACTCAGCACTGCTGAGGAACCGCTTAGGAGGACAGGGGTATCTGGGCAGTGCAGATGGTGGTGTCGTTGGGGCTCGCAGCCTTGTGACACCTGCCTGGCTTCAGAGCTTGTCCCTGCAGCTGCAGGCAAGCTCTGACCTCTCCCAGACTGGAGCCCTCCAGACCCAGGGACTTGTTCTTCCTTTGGGAACGTGTGACCGGGCAGAGGCTTGCTAGTGGCAGTGTTGTTTCATTTTAACAAAGGAATAAAAGAAGGGAAATGGATTTTCCCTCTGCCAAAGATATATACCCATCTGCCTCACCCAGACCACCCACCACTTCTCTGATTCCCAGGCAGACTTTTGAGAACTGGTTGGAGCTTGGTTTCTTGCAGCTTAAGATGCTGCCCATTAGCAATTAGTTGGGCTTTGGGTTCCCTGAGTTCAGACCTTAGACTTTGTGGCCAAAGCACAGCATGGAGCATGTTCTGTGGTGGCACAGTGCGAATGCAGAAACCTCGTTCTTTGTTCTTTTAGCGATGGTGGTGGTGATGTCAAGGTACTGTCCTATTCCCTGCATGTGGTTTTCATCACCCTCGTATTAAGCTAAGACAGCTTGTTAACATAGCACACATCCCAGGACCAGATTTATAAAACAGATCAGCTGCTCTTGCTGCAACATGCAGTGGCAAGGAGCCATGGTGTGTTGCAAAATGATTATTTCCTCATATGATACCGGCCTGAAACTATGCCAGGACGCTTTAGGGGTAGGAAGCACCATTAGTTTGTGAGCAGGGTTGCTGCTTATCTCTGTTTCTTATATTTCTTTATCCCCTACAGAGTGATGAGACAGCTTGGTGTGCAGGAAGGTTACCCCAGCACCTGGCCCCCACAGCTCTGAGTTAGGACACCTTGTCACCATTGTGCATCTGGAGGTCAGTGATCTGTGAGTGCTTCGTACACATGCACACTCTGAGGCAAGTGAGAGGGATCTCAGCTGCCTGTGTGGGGATGGGAGGGTGGCGAACAGGGTTGGCAGCTGGCTGGGCAAGGGAACCACTTCAGTCATTGCACTGGAGTTCGCTCTGGTCAAGTATTTTCTGCCACTAATTCTTACCAGTCTTGTGGCATCCCCAAATGAGGCACAGGGGATTACAAAGCAGTCAGCTTTCGTCTAAAGCCTGACCTTGGCATCAGGCTGTTAGCATGGCAAGGAAGAGAGATGAGTTAGCTGGCAGCCTGCCTGTGCGTGGCAAGGGCTCTTTAAAGCCTCAAAGGATGCATTAGTTTGATGTCAGAGGCATTGTTTGTGGCATTCCTTGGAATAATCATCCTCCCTCTGAGTGTGTGTGCATGCGTACATGTATCTTCTCCCTATCTGTATCTCTGATGCTCCCCCATCCTATGTCCGAAGAGCTCAGTTAGACTGCATGGATAACTCCAGTGAGACAGATGGAGATGGATCCAGGCCTCTGTGGGGACAGCTGCGTCCCTGACAGTCCCCTCTGGTTGTGCACCTGTTAGGAACTATACTTAGCATGGGAAAACTTTCCAGAAAAGAGAAAGCAGGGGACAAGTGGGGAGGCAGAAAGGCTGGGAATTTGGCCTCATTCTCCCCAGCCAGTCCTGAAGCTCCAAAATTGCCTCTCAGTAATAGCATCCAAAAATGGCAATCAGGTGAAAAGCAGGCAGTGTACCAAGGCGTGCTGGCACTGTTAGGAGACAGCCTGAGCGAGTGACGGCTTCATAACTCCTGACTGAAATGCCAGGAAGCCTGGTGTGTTTGTCCTGACAGGTCCCAGCGGTCCAGATCACTCAGCAACTGCCATATGGGAACCCTGGTATATACTGAGTGAGGCATGTGCTGGGGGTTCACAGATTGAGCCTTCACTGTTGCAAGATGTGAGGCAGTGCAGACTCCAGTGTCCATCATGTATCACCCAGGAATACTGCAGTACCTCTAATGATCACCAATTCAAGCAGCCACCATTCCTAAAGCACTCAGCAAGCTGTCTGCCTGTGCTCCAACCTGTCTGCCACACTTAGAGCCATCCATCCACCTTCCATCATCTCTTTGCATAACCACCTACCTCCTTTTGGTGCTATGCAAGATTCTCTGTGAGGAGATGGGAGGCTTTTCGGCTCTTCTTTTTATAAACGCAGAACCTGAAGTTAGGTGCCCATGCTCTGATGGTAACTGAATATGCCTTCTTGCAGCAGGAGCTCCTTGGGAGCCTTGCAAGGAGGCAGACTGAGCTGTGGTGTCTTGCCTGAACAGAGGCAGCAGATCCAGGTAGGTTTAGAGGCCATGTTTTCCTTTATATTCTTTTCCTTTGATAAGCGCAGAGTTGCATTTTCACCACACAACACTCCCATTGGCACAGGAGATGCCTGATGGCCTCCTCTGCTGTGCCACTTGTGATGTGTAGCAGTGGCTGCACTCTCTCTAGACCATCTTTCATCTTCCTCCCTGGGGAGGCGCTCCTGAGCTCCTTCTGTGGAGAGAATCCCCTGCCTGGAGCTCCAGCTGGTGAAGAGTGAAACTCTTATCAGTGCTTTGTAACTGTGGGAAGCTTCGAATGAATGAGAATCCAGCAGCTCTCAAATGCCTCCAGAGCCATCCTGCAGCAGGGCCCAGCTCCCGGCACTGCTAACAGGTGGCATTGCCTCCCTGGAAGGACGCTTTGCTTTGCTTTCAGCTGCTCTCCCACTATGCCCATCCGCATGCCCTCTCTTAATACCCGCACACTGCGCATGAGTTAGCATTTCAGTATTTATGGCCACCTGGGCTGTTGCTTAGCAGGGGGATTTGCTGTACTTAGATGAAAAATGCAACAGGAACTTTAAACTGCTCTGTGGCTAAATTGAGTTCAGTTTTCCAGTCCCTGCAGCTCT
This sequence comes from Phalacrocorax aristotelis, assembly GCF_949628215.1. NCBI lineage: Eukaryota > Metazoa > Chordata > Aves > Suliformes > Phalacrocoracidae > Phalacrocorax > Phalacrocorax aristotelis. The sequence goes on from NC_134282.1 coordinate 32,660,774, forward strand.
CGGCCCTCCTCCTCTGCCCTGTTATGCCCTCTTAGCAAGAAGCAAGAAAACTATTATATTGCACTTAGGAGCCACTGAGTACTCTGGGTTTTACCAAACATCTTCCCTGAATGAAATTTTTAGTCAGTGTTTCCCCAGTCTCGGGGGGAAGATCTGGGTGTGAAACCAAGAAAGGAAGAGGGAATACAGTGTATCATGAGGATATCCACATCTCCAGCTGATAGGATAAATCCATAATATTCGTAGCTGCCTAATCTGGATTTTTGTGGCACTGGAACAATTTGTGTTTGCAGACCTGTGCAGCAGATGTGAATGGAGGTATCTTACCATTTCTAGGCACTTGAGCCCTGCTGGTACTGGTGCCCACTGTGCCAGCTCTTGATGCCACAGGTTTGGTTTCTGTGCCATTGGAAGTGGGGAAATGCTCGTCTCTTTTCAGTGGCTACTTGCAGATTTTTCCCCTTAAGACTGGGAAAGTCCTACTCATTTCCCAAATTTTTCCCTGTGGTATAGGAAGGGATGCGTAGGGAGAATCAAACCTATTTCTGCTTGTGAGTGGGAAAAACAGGAGTTTGTTCCTAATCTTAATCATGGAGATGGATTGAAAGAAACTGGTAAGCGTAGGATAACTGGGTAACCTGTATATTACTTGAACAGTGCCTAACCTCTCTTCGTATATGCCATGGAGGCTTTCCTGGAACCAAAGGCACTAACCAACATAAATTGCTTCTGTCAGTGTGCTTTATTGGACTACATCAGAGTAGAATCGATAAAGAGTTTTAAAAAAACCCAAAATGGGCTTACTAAGCCAGACCAAATCATAAACAGATGAAAGTGCTGTGGAGGTTAGGTTTCAGCTGGCATTCATGAAAATAGGGGGGTTCTGGTGTTGTCAGAGGGTGATTCATTGCACTGGAATATTTCAGGGGAGGAGAATCGTAGAGGAGTTGTTAACACACTGCTGCAAAGAGAGGGTCTACTTGTGTGTCAGGTTTCTGCCTCCATGTTTGCTGTCACAGATTTGTACTGATATCATTTATATCAGTATAAGTTATCTGTTTCCAGTTAACCTAGATGAAAGCCTGAGTGTGGTTATTGCTGGAACTTGTTAATTCAGAATAATAAAGTCCGTCAAATTAATTCACTCCTAAAATTAAGCTTATTTGCATTGGCTTGTCTGTTTTTTTGTAACCGATCTCTCTGCAGGCAAATGTTTGTGTAAGCTTTTTGTATGTGCTTGTGAGTGTTTGTATGCATATGTAATTTCTTTCACCACCTTACAACCAAAAGAGGCTGAGCTGGATTCAAACATCGTACAAGAAAAATAGTTTCTCCCTCCCTGTGAATGTATTCAGTGAAGGTCCACCCTAAAGTGAAGCTGAATAGCTAAGGTATATAAATCCATGGGAAAAAATGGGGTTTGTAATGGAAATGCTCCCTTGTCTTAAATTATAGTTAGGTATATGTGAAGCTGAAATTCATGCTGCAGCATCCAGACGGTGCCTCAAGCTGGCCACACATTCCCAGAAATAAAGAAAAATACCACAGACTACCTGCAAAATGACCTTTCTCCTAATACCGACTTGCAGCTCAGAAGCTTTTGTGCTGTAAGAGGCAGGGCAAGATACATGAAGTGACAGATTGCTGCTGACAGTGAAAGGCTCTTTCAGCTGCATTTCTCTACAGCCACAGTGATATATCCAGGGGCTTGTTAGAGGAACAACAACACCAGCCAATAACCAGTTGGTCTAAGCCCTAGAGATAGACCGTATGTCCCACACTCTGTTTCCTAATCTGCCAATGTAGAGTAAATTCAGCTGCTGTATCACTTCTCTCCCTGCATGTTACATAGCAAAGAAATGCACCCGTATATTTATTTGTCTATGGCAATGCCTGTATCTATAAATAACAATGTTTGTATCTGTGCACATGTGTACGTGTATTTATGTGTCTATGTATTTATTATGGGCGAGGCTGGTTGTAGAGAAGACCAGAAAATGGAAATCCTTTTCTGCAAATCATGCTTTCTTGGAGGAGAGGAGAGCCAGGAGATCAGGGGTGATGAATTGGCCCTGAACTGCAATGAAAAATTTTTTTAAAAGGCAAAACAATTTCAGGGAAAGGGTCTCCAAAAAAGTCCAGTTTCAGGAGGTAGCTCGATTGAATTTCTGGTTCCTGGCTGCCTGCCTGGAGGGCCTCTTGTCACTTCTACTTTCTTCCAACAAGGCAGAAGGCGGAACTGACAGCAGCTTTCCCGCCAGGCTGTTAGGGAAGCAGGGAAGCCAGATGCTTTGCCTCCCTGCTCCCTCCCCCTTCTGCGGCCCAAGGCCAGGGAGTTAAGTTGCTTAACTTTTCCATCTTCGCTCTCCAGTGTTCCTGGTCTGACTCAGTGGGGATCCAGAGGAATGAAATAATGCCTGGTAGTCAGCAGAGTCAGTGCATGTGCATGAAGGGGTTCCTCACTAACGAGCGACAGGAGTGTGTATGTCACACAGTAAAGTAGCATTACACTTCCATACAGAGAAGTAAAATTATACTTTTGTACAGACAGTTTATGCAGAGGCACAAAGGTGGAAATGGGCTGGTACACAAGTCTCTCCCCTAGAGCAAACCCAAGGCAAATTGTTGCATAACATGATTTCAGAGCTTCCATTCCAAACTCACTTCTAAACTCACTCTCAGCCTGTGCTATTTGTGTAGCTGCGTATAGGTTACATTGTAGGTGGTGGCTAAAATATTCTTACGATTTCTTCTGCAAGGACGGTATGCTCAGCCCCTCTCTTTTCTTCTTTGTGTAGGATTATCATCTTCAGATGGTAAGAAAAATAAGAAGGTTTCAGTTGCTGTTGAATTAACATTTCTATATGCATCATTTAACTAGATAATTTGCTGACTCTGGAATTTTTGTGTAGTCAAATTGGTTGGCTGTTTTAACATTCTTAACTGCTAGTTAAAATGATGTGGAGAATAGACCCCTTTCTTTAGATTCAGGGCAGTAGCAGGGTAAGCTTCTCTACTATAGTTTTTGGGACCTGACCTGCTCCAAGTCAGGGGTTGTGCATTTCCCAGCAGACGTGACCCACAGAGCTCTTGCCCTCCCTTTCCAGTTTGCCGACAACTGCAAAATGGGGTGAAAAATTGGTAGTGGGTGGCCAGGAAATTACACCCTCTCCCTCCCCAAGCTTATCTCATTGCAAAAAGCTCCAGATGCCAGTTAAGATGAGGACCCTTCTTCTCTGCCAAGCTCATCTGTACTGAAACTGGCAGTCTGTGGGCAAGCATCTCTGCAACCTGTTGGCTCTGCCAGGGGTCATCCAGACATCTCGAAAAGCAAAGAAATCGTAGGGCTTCATTAAAATACATGCTGTCCTTTTCTCCTGCTCTGTGCTGCTTTATGTGTTCTCTACACCCAGAAGTAACATCACTGTCTACCCAGTGTGTGCATGTACACTCCTTCCTTCTGCCACTGGTCTCTCGGTCCCTCTGCCACCTTCCCCAGGCGGGGAGAGTCATGATGGAGCAGGCGTTCCTCCTCGTCTGGCAGGCGTTGCTGCCTGTGCCAACTCAGGCAGGAATGAACATCAGCCTAGGGCAAACCATGAACATTTGCAGCCTGCAGCAAGGCAAAAAGTGTTGCCCAGAACAGCCTTTGGAAATATTTTTATTACCCCTGGTTGAACTGGCAATCAACTAACTTGAGTTAAAGATCACAAGTGGAGACAAAGTCTAAGGGGAATTTTATGCTTGGAGTCAAATTTCAGCAACATTTTTTAAGCATTTCTAATTGGTATGGTTTAACAGCCATCACCAAACATCCCCAAATCAAAACGGTTCCGATGTACATGGAAAGCAAATCACAGTCATACAGCTGTAGCACAGTATTATGAGGTGGATGAACATGGGGCTTATAAAGGAATCAGCCTAACCACTGAGGTCTTTCAGAGCAGCTTTATAGTCAGACTTCTTTAATGGACTGTAAAGAAAAAAAAAAGAATTTTATTTTTTGTTTCTTCACACTTGGCAGTGAAAGAAGAGCTTGCATATGGCTGAATGCTTTCAGATCGAGCCATCTTTGCCAACCAAAGCAGATTCTTCTTGCCTGCTTTCAAGAGGCATGAGCTTAAACAACTGGTCTCAGAGTGAGGTGTCTCTACAGTCTTAGCCATGAAGAGAGGTGATTATTCCTCCCTAATAATTCAGTTTCCCATAAGGAAATTATCACACACAGAGGCGTGCACCTTCCTCTGTTCTGTTGACATGAACTGCTAGAAAGATGTATTTCGGTAATAAGGTCTTTGCAGTGAAACTTAACAAAAATGAGGGGGCAAGTTTATTAATTATATATTTTACAGTTAATGAAAGATAATATTTAAGAGAAGTAATTGCAAGCATCTGCCTTGATGGCACAATTCATTTTCAGTAATAAACGGTTTGTGTGTCCCTTTGTTGGACTGATCAGTTATGGAGACAAATCCTGCCTCATGCTAAGCCCCTCTTATCTCTTTTCATTTGCAGAAGATTAAATGTTCTCCTGTTCTGTGTATATAGAAGAGACTGGAGCAGAGCTGCTATCTCCATAACAGTAGAACTACAGTGAAATGTGAATTCTTTGTTCATGTTTCATTGCCTGCTTTGAGGAAAATAGTGATCATGAGATCAGACATCAGCCTCAGGGTGAGTATGGATACCACCCACACCAGCTTTACCAACACACTGCAATCTAGATCTGGTTCTATCCATTCCTGTCTAGCTCTCTCAGCCCTGCTGCGGGCTCTGGTAGGCATAAAAGCCTTGTTCTACAGGACTCAGGTATTTCACTCCTCAAGCTGCTTCTAAGCAGCTTCTTCCATTTCTGCTGAAATATCATGTAGGAGCGCTTGTCACTCATCTCAGTTTGCATTCAAGCCATTTTCAAAACCTGGGCATGGACAAAACATTAGCTGTCCATGTAGTAAATTGACAGGTTGTCAGAGCGTATGTCCCTATAGTATCTGATACAAAGGGTGGCTGGTGTCTTGTGTGCCCTTACATTTGCAGAGTGGGAAAGTTTTTTGCAGTATCACTGATAATTTTTCTATGCTCCTAACACCTTTCAAGCAGTTGGTAGAGTCTACCTCATGTAGGTGCCCATCTCCCATTTTCTTTCTGCTACCTGAGGTACACTACAGAGTCTGTGACACACAGTTGAGTGATTTTTATTCCCTCCACTTGAGGGAAGTGTCTTACAACATTTTACACTGGTCCACTGTGATTGACTCATGCCACCTATTTCTGAAATGCAGCCAACAAGGTAAGAGAGGTTTTAGAAAACTTAACAGCACCCAGATCAATTTAGGACAGGCAGTAAAACCAAAAATTAGTTAAAACATTGTAAACAGGCAAACTCAGCATGCCCACTAAACAGAGAGCCATCCCTGTGTGACCGTGTGACATTTCTTCCTTCTTTCTGGTTTTTTTTTTCTTTTCCTTTAAAAACTGTTGGTGCAGTTGGTGGGTTCTCCCCATGGGGTTCACTGCAAATGAACTGCGACAGGTGAAGTCATTAGCTCTAATAGCTATGCACTCCTCAGGACAACAGTCCTTCATACATAAGAGGTTGATGGGAACTTTTCAAGGAGGTGTTTACCTAACAGCACGCCATGGGGATCAGGGTTAGGTCCAGTCTTCTTTAGTGTCTTCATTAATGAGCTGGAAGAGGGAGTGAACAGCATGTTAATGACATGTAGGATGAAATGAAGAGAGAGCAAAGCAAAGGGCCAGGGAGGTCACTGGTGCCAGCCCACCAGAAATGAGTAGGACTGGGTTGTATCTGCCATGGGCTTTCAGTCTGGCTTAATGTGGGCCTGATTATATAAGTAAAATGCACAGTCTTGGGTCTGGGGCTGGGCAACCAGGGCGGTGGGCTGGATATTTGTAAGAGCATCTGTTAAGCTATAGTGTTGGCGACTCTTGATTTAAAACACAGGTTTTCTGCAGACCTATCTTGTAAATATTTAAATGTATGAGTAGCGGAACCAGCCAGTCTGGGTGGAGAGTTATGAGCTGGAGGGAAGCAGAGGGTGTGTGAGTTGTATGTCTCTTTCTCACGTGTCTGCACTCGCACGTGCACATCTTCCAATACCTTCTGGAGAGATTTTCATCCAGAGAGCTCTGACAGCCTCTCAGGCATCAATCACACAAGCTCTGCAATAACCCTGCAAGGTCAGGAGGTGTTATCAGTTGGGGGAAAAGTCTGTGTCTCTGCATTGTGTCTCGGAGGAGCAATTTGCGCCTGAACAAGGAGAGGTGAACAGAGGGCTAGTGACTCCTGCAAGTGTGCGCATTTGCTGCAATCAGAGCTTTCCTGATTGCTAAAGCCAGGGGTGGGAGCCAGGTATCCTGAACCTGTTCTCTGCTTTGACCACTAGAAACACTTCCTCCCCACAGAAACCTCACCATGAAAACACCCGCAGGAGAACTGCTTTGTTGTTTGGCAGGGAGAGCACAGGCTCTGCTCTACCCAATCCGCAGGCGCATTTTTGGAGTTGCATGTTTACTAAAATCTTGGCTTTGCTGGTCTGGAGAGAATAAAAGTTGATTGTTCACCAGCCAGGGATTGACGTCTCCCTGCCTGTACGTGTAAATATCTCTGTACAGCCATACCAGGCCATAGGGAATGTTTGTGGTGCAGCAGCCTGCTTGTATTAGAATCCTTGTCTCCCTTCTGTGGTAAACACGTCTCTTGTTACCTGTTTGCACTGAAGCTTTTCTGGCTTCTCCTATCTTTTACTTGGCCACTTTGGCTTCAGGGCCTCATGATAGCTTGATTGATTGATTTATTTAATAATGAAACTTAAAGAACTGGTTGTTTTCCAGATTGCTCCATCCCAGGCAGTGGCTGTCTCTGAGGAGCCAGGTCATGATGGGGTTAGTGTGGAGGGAAGCAGGGCTGCTTGGCGTGAGCCTCAGCTCTGCCAACCCTGATGTTCCTTCTGCCTCTCAGCCTTGTCCAGGTAACCCCCCTCCTCCTGAACTGGCAGGAAGGATTACAATGCTCTTCAGGCTGTCCAGACCTTGCCAGTTCTGTCCCTCTCAGGATGTGGCAGGGATCCTGTAAAAGGGAGTTCACAGCCCAAGACTGTAAACAGGACCATATGACAGTAGAGAGACGATGACAAAAGGCAAGGAGTGGGCCTTCCATCAGTTACTTCTCCTCTGCAGGTACCTAGTAGGTGTCACGGCACGTGCTTGCTGTCTCTCACCTACTCTGTGGGCCCATGTCTGAGTGTGGCTGCTCAGGGCATGGAGGATCTCCCAGAACCCAGGTTTGGCTGTGCAGATCTGGACTCGTGGGACAGAACAGAGCCTCCCTGCACGGCACTGCTGGTGTGTTCAGTCCCAGTGGGAGTCCAGCATGGGGATCTTGTGTTGTATTTGTGAGACTGGATTGCTTGTCCTGTTCTCCAAGCCAATACAGAGATTGTGTAAGGAAAACCATAATGGGTGAAAACTGAGCACTTTAAGGAGAAGAGACAGGCAGTGAGCAGGCAGCAGAGGGAAATGGGGCTGCTCATGGAAGTGAACCCTTGGTTGGAGATATCAGGAAGGAAGATAGGAAGAAGGAAAAGGCCTCACTCAGGCAGAAGTGAAGGGAAAGACTAGGTGAGGCCAGAGAGCTTCAGTGGCCTTATCTCATCTATGAGTGACAGTGACATCCTCCCCATAAAGGTTAGAAGTGTTGCCTGTTTATTCACATGGCTGGGAAGCAATTGCACTCTCTTGGATGATGGATTCTTAAGTGTTTTAAAACAAAAGTCAGAGATCTGTACTCTGGATCCTGACCTGAGGCATCTGCTACTGCTTGTAATCTGAAGGCAATCAACTCCTGGGTGGTATGGGAAAGGGATTCCTCCACCCCACAGCTTCACATGTGGTACTGACAGGTCTAATGGGTCATTTTGCTGCTTTAAGAGACTTGATTTTATACAGCTTCCTAAAATTTGATTTCTGCAGTATTTGCATGACAGCACTGCTTTGGGCAAAAGTCAGTCAAGCTGGTTCGTAACTAATGCTTTCCTGTCTGTCAGTGTTACAGCTGGATAATGAAACCTGTTTTCCATTGCTCTCTGACCTTGGTTTGGCAGAGTGTTCAGGTGCATCTGAAGGACTTCATGTTTCAAGAGTCTGTCACAGCTGCTGCTCTGTGCTTTGGGTGTTTCGTTTCCCTGAAGGTTTGGCCCTTCCTTCAGGGGGACGTCTGTATATTCACAGTGTTTCTGCCCATAGAACTGATAACATTGAGATTGTCTTATACATCAGCAACAGAATGAAGAAAGCAGAGGCAATCAGGACCCAAAATAATTATGTTTATCATCTGTAATCATCACACAGGGTCTAACAGCACATAAGCACTTCTAGCAGGCTGCTTTCAGGAACTCAGAATGTAGGCAGTATCATTAGAGGATTCACTGATTATTTAAATGGATACTAGCCAGCTGCTGAGCAGTGCAGTGGGGGATTCTCTGGACTGCAAGCACACCTATTTATTACATATGTTGAAAATGGGCGTATCCAGTGCTGAACCCATTTCTGTGTGTGCAAGTGTTAACAGCTGTAGTTTCCAGAGCCAGGCCGCAGAAATAACAACTCAACCCCTTTCTGACAACCCTGGGATTTGGAAGGTATAATCTGGAAGAGCCTACAGCTGCTTGAACCCCTCTCCATGGAAGGGATTATTCCAGGGGAACTCTCTGATGTTTCCCCTTGTGGCTCTGTTTGTTCCTCCCTAGTTTCACACCAGTCCTGAAATGCATAACCCTGAACAAAGACTTCAGGACTGAGTTCCCTGCTGGCAGAGCTACCCTCCATTGCACTGGTGCACAGTCTGAGGGTGCTGAGCAGAAATGTCCAAGCAAATTCAACTGATCTCAGTTCAGAAGAGGCCCCTGAAAACATTTGCGGTCAACAAACCCCAACATTCTTCAACCCATATCCTTCCAGCTGAGTCCTTTCTCTCCTTGTGCTGCACTGTTAGGGAGAGACAAGTTTTTGGAGCAAGGGAGAAAGGGCCAAAGAAAGTCTTGGCCAGAATGAGTAGAGTCAATTGCTGCATTTAGCCATGTGGTGGAAGGTCTTAGTAACAGTCTACTTGGAAGTCAAAGTCTTAAAGCTGAAAGCACAGGAAGAGTTAAAGCCAGATTTGTATGTGTAGTGGAATTAGTTGGAATCCCATCAAAAGCCCATGACACTTCATCTCTTTAGCAGAACATCTGAGATGCTGCACATTTACTTACTCTGGCATTCCGGGCTATAAAGTGGATTTCTAAAGCCCTTGTTTTCCATTATGATCTCCAGATGAGGATGTAAAATCCCTCCTTACAGGATGCCAATCCTGAGGTGTTTCAGTATATGAAGGAGGGATATTTCTCATCCTCTCAGTATCTGTCAATGGGAACTGGTGTTTCTCCTGCAGACACCACCCCACTGCCAAGAAATCTGCTCTAGCAAGGCTCTTATGAACTACTTTCAAACCTGGAAGGGATTTTTTTTAGAGCCAAACCTTGATGTAAGTGCATTGTTACTAAAATTCAAATGCAAACCAACCAGGATTTCACTCCAGCACTTCCATTTTCTTGCAGATTGTTTTTCCATGGTCACCCGCTCCTTCTGGCTTATCTGCCAGACTGTGGGAATGCTGTCAAGACAGGAGCTGTTCTCCTGTATCTAAAGAGCAACCAGCTTAGGGATCAAGCGAGATACTTCTGCTGTGTGTGTATCTCATGCCAGTGAGGTGAGGAAGAGAGCTGAGCTCTGTGGTGTGCTTTGTGGCTGGTCAGAAGAGCCCTGCTGTTAACTTTGCAAGTGAGATTCTGCCTGCTGTTTCAGGGATGATAACCCTACAATCAGAGGATAATGTTGGGTGAAAGGAGCCTCAGGGACTCTTCAGTCTGGGTCCCTGCTCAAAGCACAGCCAGTTTTAAAGTGAGGTCCAGTTGGTCTGGACATCATCCAGTCAGCTTTTGTATATCTTCAAGGACAGGTAATTTTTCCATCTCTTTGGGCCCCTGTCCAGGATAATTGGGGTTTTCCTAGCGCCGAGTACTCCGTAGCTGAGTGTGAAATCTTGTAAAAAATCTTTGCCCTTTTCTGTGCTAGGATAGGTTCTGCTTGCAAAGCAGGTTTATCACTAACTTAACACCTGCCAGACTTTCCCTGCACTCTTAAAGCTTTTCCAGCCTCTTCCTTGGACTTTTCCAAGTGCAGAAAGGACAATGCTTGCTCCCATCCCAGTGTGTACCCAGGGTGCCTGTTCTGTTATGGTCACAGAGGACTTGAAGCCAGCCTAGACTGTTGGATCCCCTGGCTCAGCTGGTGAAAGGAAGACGAGACTATAGGAAGTCAATCAGGGACTTCTGTTGTAGCTGTAGAGCCTGGAGCAGGACAGTGAGGGGAAGAAGACTTAGAAAGTAGTGACCCTGGGTGGGTAGCGGCGTTGCCTGGGTGGTGTGTTTGCCTGTGTTTTGCATTGGTGAGTAGAAGTAGAGTCTTGTTCTGAAACAGATTTTGGGGTGGGATCTGCCTGGCTGGGGATGAAGGCTGGCTCCTGTGGATCACCCCCGCAGGGCCGAAGGCTTCTGCTTGTTGGAATGAAGAAGTTCTGGAGCAGTGGGGCAAAACCGCTGGACCTTTATGCTTCAGCTCAACCAGTCTAGGAAGAGAGCGGACCTGTATAGCAAGGGCCCTGAATGTCCCTCCCATTGTCCTTCAGAGGAAGAAATGGAACAGAAGGGGAAGGTACTGGACCAGTGATGCAGCTGGGGGAGCTCCTGTGGTAGACCTTCAGCACGAGAGCTGCAAAATTAAGCTTTGTGGTATTGTACAAGGTAAAAGGAGGAGGCTTGTCCCAGAGAGTTCCCTACCAAAGTGTGAGTCTGGTGGAGGTGAACAGAGGAGCAGTGAAGTGATTCTGACTGTGATCTTGGTGCTGCGCTGTCAAATTTGCTGTAGGAATCACAGTGAAAGAATATTTTGAAGAAGACAAGTAGGGAGCTTTGTGGGTGTTTTTCCCTTCTAGAAGCGTGAATAAAGAAAAGCACGACAGTGCTTCCTTGAAAATCTGGTGGGTGGACTGGTGCTATGAGCTGATAGAAGATGGGGGCTGATGCCTTCATGACGAATGAAATATGACAGATGGGGAAAGGCAAGGAAAAGCCTTCAGCACTAGTATAATTAACTTACTTCTGAGAACATTGGGATGGGCTTTTTTCCTAATATGAAAGAGAGAATAGAGGATAGTTGACTGAGAGTAATGGGATAATGGGAACTGTGGAGGTGAATTTGGTTGTTCCTCTGTTCCTGAGACACCTGAAACAAAGACCCTTTATCAGCTTCAGGAGCAGAGAGAGAGAGGATGGCCCCACTGGTCTTAGAGAGGGTAGGCTGCATGGGGCTGGTCTGCCTCCTCCTAGCATCATCAGTGACCCTGAGCTCTTGTTTTGGAAGAGGAGGTGAAGAGCCAATTCTCCTTCAGCCCAATAATGACTTCACACCCCTACTTTTTCCCCGCAAGCCTTTTCTCTTGCACACTAACAAGTCTGAGCCTACTTCACGGTACTTCAGTAATTGTGATTTTAATTATGCTCTGTGTCTTTGACCATCTGTTGTGCTCTTTTCAGAATCTGTTTCAGTTCTGATATCCTTTGAGATGAAGGGACCACAAGTGCACGCAGTATCCAAGGTGTGGATGAATCATAGATTTTTCTGCTCTGTTCTTTTTTTTTCCAAATGATTCATACCACTTGGTCTGTTTCTTGATGGTTACTGAGCATTAAGCTGACATTTTCATGGAACTGACAGCTTTATGTGGAAAAATGAGGGCCTACTGAGAGGACTGAAAATGATGTCTGTTGGAGAGGTAAATCCTGATCCTTTCAAGACAAGATTGTTTGACAGGGAGTATTACAGGAGTCTGAAGGGAGATGTTACAGCACCTCCCAGCACGGAGGCCACCTGGGAGGGAGACCAACATGAAGTTGATAGTGTCAGGAAGATGCTGTAACTTGCTGATAGACATATAAGAGCAAGCATGGCAGACCTCCACTTTGAGCAAGACTACAAGGGAGATGAAAATCAAGACAGGAGAGGGAGCTGGAAAGGCTCCAGCTTAAATAGAGGAGAGGAAGAGAAGCAAAATGAAAGGTTAATGAGCCAGAGAGCTTGTTAGGAAGACAGGGCAACTACAAGTTTGGGCAGAGGATGTACAGCAACATCTGTGAGGGGATTACATTCAGGGGTTGCAATAAAGTGGGCCGCACAGAAGAAGCAGCAGCATCCCTGGCTGCCAAGTTAAGCTTGTGGATCAGATGGTCCTGCTCACCCAGGCCTGGGAGTCCAGGAGGGAAGATTTGGCCTGTAGAGCTTCTTGGAGGGTGAAAGAAAGCATAGCATTTGGTGGATGAAAGGAACAGGCCTCCTGTCATTATACTTGGTGTGTAGGATAAACATAGCTGAAACAGAGGGCTGAAGTCTGCAGGAGCAGTGGTTAGAGTTGGAGGAAGGCCAGGAGATGATAACCTGCAAGCAGCCGGTTCTGCTTTTTAGGATAGGGGAATAAAACTGTGGTCTGGGGCAACTGTTATGTGGTTCTGTCATGGTTTAGCCAGCAGCTCAGCCCCACACAGTCGCTCGCTCACGCCCCCACTGGTGGGATGGGGGAGAGAATCAGAAGGGTAACGCTCGTGGGTTGGGATAAGAACAGTTTAATAATTAAAATTGAAAAAGAACAACAAAAATGCAATGGAAAGGAAAACAATAAGAGGCGTGAAACCCGGGGCGGGGGGCGAAGGAGGGAGGGGGATGAACTGCCAAAACAAACCGCACGCGATGCAGCCGCTCACCGCCCGCTGACCCGCCGCCACGCCTCCCCAAGCCGCAACTGCCCCCCCTTAATATACTGGTCATGGCGTCATGTGGTATGGATTGAACATGCCATTGGCCAGTCGGGGTCAGCCGCCCCGGCCGTGGCCCTGCCCCTCCCAGCCCCCCCCCCCGCCACGCGGCAGAGCGCAGGAAGCTGGAAAGGTAGCCGACCCCCACAGTGGGGAGAATTAACCCCTTCTCAGCCAAAACCAGCACGTTCTCCACCCCTTATTCCATACCATTTACACCATGCCCAGGTCCCGTACAATCCAATACAACCTTACCAACCACCACCCCTCCCCTTCCCATCCTTTAACATAATACACAGACATCATTCCCTTAGTTCATGGACCTTCCCTGTAAAATGTCCATTAAAATGTCCATTGAGTTCACCCAGTCCATGACTCTGGGCTCCGTCTGTCGTATCAGTCTTTCAGGGTGGGAGAGATGGTGTGTGTGGCGGTGGGTTGCTGCATACCGAGTCAGTCATCGTTCCGTCACTGCTGCACTTTGCTTGTTTCACAATTTATCTTCCATGGATTGGGAGGCTTGTACTCTGATATCATTGATACAACACAGAGATGACACACAATATCATATAGCAGTTCACATTGTGCCATTCAGTTCGTTGGCTGTTTTCACCCAAAATCAAATCCCCTTGAGGCACACTTTGGATTTTTCCGTCCTCCCACACCACCCACCAAGTGCACCCAGGTCCTTGAGCAAAAGCAATCCCACGAATGGGTTTGCCTTTGCCTGAGGCAGGAAGAACCCAGACTGTTTTGCCCAGCATATTTTTTACGTGCACTACAGGGACTCTATCCCCTTCCACAGTATGTAGGATTTCTGACTGGGCAGGGCCAGCTCGCCTGGCAGATCCCCTCGTGTTGACTAACCACGTGGCTTTTGCTAAATGTGTACTCCAGTGCTTGAATGTCCCACCCCCCATTGCTCTCAGTGTAGTTTTTAACAGTCCATTGTACCGTTCAATTTTCCCAGAGGCTGGTGCGTGATAGGGGATGTGATACACCCACTCAATGCCGTGCTCTTTGGCCCAGGTGTCTATGAGATTGTTTTGGAAATGAGTCCTGTTGTCTGACCCAATTCTCTCTGGGGTGCCATGTCGCCACAGGGCTTGTTTTTCGAGACCCAGGATAGTGTTCCGGGCTGTGGCGTGGGGGACGGGATATGTTTCCAGCCAGCCAGTCGTTGTTTCTACCATTGTAAGCGCATGGCGCTTGCCTTGGCGGGTTTGCGGGAGTGTGATATAGTCAATCTGCCAGGCCTCCCCATATTTATATTTCAGCCATCGTCCCCCGTACCACAGAGGCTCTACCCGCTTCGCTTTCTTGATTGCAGCGCATGTTTCACACTTGTGGATAGCCTGTGCAATAACATCGCTGGTCAAGCCCACCCCTCGATCATAATCCCACCTGTATGTTGCATCTCTCCCTTGGTGACCTGAGGTGTCATGGGCCCACCGAGCTAGAAATAGTTCACCCTTATGCTGCCAGTCCAGATCCACCTCAGCCACTTCAATCTTGGCAGCCTGATCTACCTGCTGGTTGTTTCTGTGTTCTTCAGTGGCCCGACTCTTGGGGACGTGAGCATCCACATGCCGTACCTTTACAACCAGGTTCTTTACTCGGGCAGCAATATCTTGCCACAATGTGGCAGCCCAGATGGGTTTGCCTCTGCGCTGCCAGTTGCTTTGCTTCCACTGCTGCAGCCAGCCCCACAGGGCATTTGCCACCATCCATGAGTCAGCATAGAGACAGAGCGCTGGCCACTGTTCCTGTTCAGCGATGTCTAAGGCCATCTGGATGGCCTTTACCTCTGCAAACTGGCTCGATTCACCTTCTCCTTCAGCAGTTTCTGCTAGTTGAGTAGGACTCCATACAGCAGCCTTCCATCTCCGGTGCTTTCCCACAAGGCGACAGGACCCATCAGTGAACAGGGCATATTGCTTCTCATTTTCTGGCAGTGTATTATACAGTGGGGCTTCTTCAGCACATGTCACCTCCTCCTCTGGTGATAATCCAAAATCTTTGCCTTCTGGCCAGTCCATAATCACTTCCAAGATTCCTGGGTGACTGGGGTTTCCTACTCGAGCCCGCCGGGTGATCAGTGCAACCCATTTACTCCATGTAGCATCAGTTGCATGGTGTGTAGAGGGGACGTTTCCTTTGAACATCCAGCCCAGCACTGGCAGTCGGGGTGCCAGGAGCAGCTGTGCTTCAGTACCAACCACTTCTGAAGCAGCTCAAACCCCTTCATATGCTGCCAATATCTCTTTTTCAGTTGGAGTATAGCGGGCTTCAGACCCTCTGTATCCCCGACTCCAAAACCCTAGGGGTTGACCTCAGGTCTCCCCTGGCGCTTTCTGCCAGGGGCTCCAGGTAGGGCCATTCTTCCCGGCTGCAGTGTAGAGCACATTTTTTACATCTTGTCCTGCCCGGACTGGCCCAAGAGCTACTGCATGAACCACCAAAACAAAACGCACACAACGCAGCCGCTCACCGCCCGCCGACCCGACACCGCACCTCCCCTTAATATACTGGTCATGGCGTCACGTGGTATGGAACGAACATGTCATTGGCCAGTCAGGGTCAGCCGCCCCCACCATGGCCCCGCCCCTCCCAGTCCCCCGCCATGCGGCAGAGTGCGGGAAGCTGGAAAGGTACCTGACCACCGCAGTGAAGAGAATTAACCCCTTCTCAGCCAAAACCAGCACAGGTTCTGGCACCTTTTGGCTGTGTATGGAGCATCTTTTCCCTTCATAGGGAGAAATTAAGTCTGAGTGGCTTCCTCTTTATCGTGTCAGCCCTTGCTCTGCTCCTTTTGCCTGGTGCACAGGTGTGTTCTGGCAGCGTGCCTTCAGCCCAGTGCTGGCTTTCTCTCACCACTGTGCACGTTCTGTGCACCTATACCATGCTGCAGTTGTAGCTCTGATTTGGATTTTTGTGTGGTGACAGTGTGGGATGTGGGTGGAGCGGATGTTCATATATGGTGCCAGACCCTCGGTACCCTTAGAAAACTCCTATTCCATCCCAGGCCAGGGAGATCATCCCTTGACCTCTGGCAGCTTCTGCTTGTCTTGTTTTCTGAGCATCTTTCAAAGATACCTTGGACTGCCTTGATGTGATTTCCTAATGCCTTTTTGACCTCCCCCTTTCCCCCAGGCCTGACAACCTAGTGCTTAGATGTCACCCATTATCACTGCTTCCTACATGAGCAGTGAAAAGAACCACCTGATGTTTTGCTTGCTGTCTCTGTTCTAGCTCTCAGACAGCTTTCATCTCCAGCTTCCTACTATAGGAAGGAATTGTGGTATTTGGCCTGGTGGTTATCAGCCCAGCAAAACAGTCTATTAGCCAGAAAGCAGGAATCACACATAAATAAAGTAACCAAATCTAATTCCCATTGACAGGAGAAAATTTCCATTACCCTCTCCTAGTCCTGCCTGAAAGGGAGAGTGGCTACTGGGATGGAAGAATAGAATGATATACAGAAGCAAAGCTACCTGGCTGAGATCACATGGTAGATCTAGGATTACCAGGAAGATTAACTGGCAAACCCGTGTAGGTTAGTTACTCGAGAAACTTGAAAGAAACCAGAAGTTTCTTTTGGAGCTAAGAGAGCAGAGATGATTTGGGAGCCCTGTGTTCTTCTTGAAGGGGTTTTATAATAGAACTTCCTCCACATTTGGTGCTCTGGCTGAGCCCCTGGCCAGATGCCTGTGCCCTGCTCAATCCCAACCCCTTCCTGAACCCTTCAAACAGGACGTCTTGATGCTTAGCTCGCAGCATGTTCTGTTTTAGTGGGGCTGTCTTGTTTTCTAGGTGGAGTTATGAGTTGCCAGGTCTGAGACTCCAGGAGTGCTGTCAACTGTACACTGAGGTGCAAGGCCTTTCTCTGTCATCCTTCTACTCTTGCTGTTTTCTTATGCATGGATGATGGTGAACATAAATAGCTCACCCAATTACTTAAGGGGCTCTCTTACTCCTGTATTCTGCAGGCAGGTTCCTTTCCAATGTAATCCTGTACCTGCAGGGTTAGGTGCCAAGCATCAGTCACGTGAGAGGACTGTGAATGAGGTTCCTTCAAAAACTAGTTCTAATTTGCCTAAGGCCATAATGGGAAAACTGCTGTGTTTCTATTAAATCCCCTTTGTATCAATCTGTAGAGCTCGGCTGTGGGCGAGAGGTGCTAGGATCCCAGTAGGCCACTAATTAATTACCAACCCCACATTCTTTATTGGCAATGCAGGGGCCTTCCGGCACCGCCTCTTGATAGTTAATTAGTGTGAAAGCCAAGGAGAGGCTCTGTTTCAGTGGCAATCAGTTAACGTTCCCTCTGGCTTTATTCCTTGCAGACATGTCTTGGCATCATGACGGGAAGCCAAGATTGAACATATGGCTTATTATGGAGCTCTGACCTTCCCAGAATGCCAGCGATCTGGGGTAAAGCCAAGAGGCTGGAATTTCCTTCAAGTGCCACTCAAAAGCCTTACCTGATGCCATAGAAAGCCTCCATGTCCACAGAAACCCATGGGCGTATTACCAGCAGTTGCTACTTGCTCATGTTATTCCTTATTATACAACATGGATAGCTGAGAAGCTTTTGGTCGGGCAGCAGGAGAAGACCACCTATGAAATCTTCTTTGCAGGGCTCAGTGCTCACAGGTGGTAGACAGCAACGTAGCTCTATGGGTGCTCTCTGATGGGTGCCTGCTGGCTCTGGGTGTCCCTTGCATGGCTCTATGAATCCGGGGGATTGCAAGATAACAGATTGTGACACCTGAGGGCACGCTTCTACAAGCCACACATGAAGTCTGTTGGGATCTTACCTGTCATTAAAGGAAAAGGCACGTCTGAGGTGAGGCACAGTAGTTCAGAAACTGTCCAGCTATTCTGGGCATGAAATCCGTGGCTGACTGGCCTGAGAGAGACCTTGGATAAGCAAAATGTAACTGTTCACAGTGGCTTGCCAGGGTCTGGGTGGGAAAAACCTTCCTTTGAAGAGGATTTCCCATCTTCTCCCAAGGAGTCCCCAGCTGCTGAGCTTTCTTTGTTGCTGTGGCCTTGTGTCTGGGATTTGCTTTTCTTAAGACCTTGAAACCCATTCCCTTCCCCAAGTCCTTGCAGAGTTTGCGGCAGCCTGTCTCCAGTAATGCAGCTGTTTGCTCCTTCTCTGGAATCTGCTTTGCACAGAAAAGATTTCTGCTTTATTTTCCTTTTGCTTTGCAGCAATCTAATTAGTTAACTTTCTATTGCAGCCTCTTCCTACAGCACTTGCCAAAGAGCTCATCAAAGCCTCCCTGCCCCAGCGCTGGGGGAGGTGGATTATTAGTCTCTCTGTGTTCAAGGTTAGAGGAGACGTTTCCTCCTCTTGTGGACTAGCAACTCTTCCAGAAAAATCTTTAGCCTCCCCATTCAAGATCAAAACTGCAGGCAGCTGGGAGGGTGTTAGAGTAATGTTCATTCAAAGGCCGTGCTTTGTGTTCTTTAAGTGACTATCAGCCTGCCTCTTATGTGCTGCAGACAAACTGACTTCACGCCTCTGCCTCACACCTTGTGCCAGAGCGGAGGAGAGCAGCCTGCCTGGGAAGTGGCTGTGGTCACTAGTGACACGTTGCCCCAGTTGTCCTGAGAACCCTGGGGCACCCACGTTCCTCCTACCCTCCCCGGAGGAGGCTGGTGAGACCTTTGCTGGGTCATCTCTGCCCATGCCTGCCTGGACAAGGGACAGCTCACAGTTCTTCCAGAGGGCGTGCTTGTGCCTGGTGTTGTACAAGTGTCAGCCTTGGCTTCAGGGAGGATGAACATCGAAAGGAAAAGGCTTCGGCAGCTGAGGTTGGTTTGTTACTTTGGAAGCTCCCTGGGCTGTGACCCCACCTCATGGAAAGTGTCAGTGTAGTGAGCTGAGACATATGGGAATGTTAGAGGCTGAGCACATACTGTGGGGCTCGATAACCCTGCTGATCTTGTTTCTTTTGCTTTTACCCTCAGCATCTGCTGGGTGGTAACAGTGAGTGTTTCCACAGAGTGGACGTTACAAATCTGAGATTCTTCCTGACATGAGGCTGCACTGGAATATCACATACTTAATTCTTGGCATAACTGGATCAGTTTGGTCTTGGGATGATTGAAGGAATTTCTAGTCTCCCTTCTACCTTGACAAAATAAAGCTCATAAATAGCAGTATTCCTCCTGTGCCAAGGAGACTGGTGCACATACCAGGTGCCAAAGGCTAATGTAGACAAAATATATCACTGCTGGATGTGATTTCCCAAATATGTGATGTCTTAGAGATGTGGTAGTGCAGTGAGCAGGAGAGGTATGTGAGAGAGCAGGAGAGCCTGGTTAAGCACCCATGTCCTGCACTCAGATTTCATGTGCCTATGCTGTGTGCAGGGAACAGTTACTCAGGCCTGACTTTGCTGGTGTCCTGAGCTGCACGTAGCTCTGCAGCAACAGGAGTGCAGAATCCAGGAATGTATGTCAGCCTGGCCCCAGTCCCACCCTCCCTTCTCTGGAGGGGTTGTATGAGGGCATCATGGTGCAGAGCTGTCTATGGAACCAGGACCAACAGTAGCTCTAAAGCCCCTTGGTCACCCAGTGACCAAGTCACCCAGTGATCCACTCCAGAAGATCATTTTGCATAAGGAAAGCAAGGGCAGGATTTGCAATGATGACTAAGGAGAGGGAACTAAAAATCAACCGGGAGGTGTAAGAAGGGTGTTGGAAGTTGCTGTCAGAGTCAAGGGAGCTGGATGTGACTGGTGCTGGAAAAGAGATCAGAGGAGTTGACTGGGGCAGAAGATGGGTTAGGTGCTTAGAGTCATCCCAGCCCTTCCTTACTTGAGCAGCTCTGCCTGCTGACTCTTACTCCCCCAGCAACACCGTCCTGGGACCTACAGGGCTGCCCCCTGCTAAAGAGCTCATGCACTGTTGCAGTCCTTTGGCTGGAGTGCAGCATACCGCTCCTTCAGCATCCTGCACTTGCAGAGCTGTGTGTGTATCTGTTGTTCTGTGGCTGCTGGTACCCAGCACGTGCCTCTGCTCCTAGGCAGCAGCTGGTAAATCCATTTTCTCAGCAGGTGTGTTCTTGCATTCTCTGAAATAATAGACTTTTCATAAGAGAGGGAAAAGAGACAGAGGAAGAACTGGAGGGGGTGTAGGAGGAAATAAAGGGAAGTAGAAGACAGAGGGAAAAGGCAGCAAATGACAGGAAGAATTAGAGATGGAGTGTGGAAAGGGCTGCATGTCCCCAGTTGCTGTGAGCACTCAGCAGATCCTGTGGTGTGTCTGCTTTATTACTGACAGAGTTCTCCCTTCTGTCGGCTTGTTTCCTAATTGCTGGTCTTGTAAACCTCTTGATTTATGGCTCTGTTCATCAGTTCTGGCCCTCGGGTATAACATGCTTTTCCTTCCAGGCTGGGAAGTGAATAACGAATTAACAGCCTGCCTTAGGTTCAATAAGAAGCTGAGCATTCAGGGATCTTTATTGTGATGCACGTGCCAAATCTAACTGCTTAATTTTTACTTCTCATTCATGGAGGGTATTCAACAACTCCTCCCCCAGGGCAACAGCTGCGTTGTGGATGCGTGGTGCCTTTGAAGTGTCCCACAAGAGAAGCCACCAAGGAATGGTTTCACTGTTGGTTTGCACAGAGAATTCAATCTGTTTCCTCACAGCTTGCTCTGAAGCTGGCATTGTGTGTCATAAACGTTTGTCTCGGACAAACTTCCTTTCAGTACAGCTGAGGGATGAAGATCAAGACAGAGAACAAACAGCCTAGCTGAGACAGAGCCATGAGCCTCGATGTGCAAGCAGCCATCAGACCAACCCCCGCCCGTCATCCCCATGTTTAGCCCTGAGAAGAGGTTTGTCCTAGACCCTGGAGTAGGGTCCCTAGAGTCAGCACAGCTTTAATCTTTTACTGAGCGAACCAAGTGCCTCTGCTCCCACAGCCCTTGATTGCAATCCAGTGCCTTCCATGCAGCTCTGATCCATGTGGCTACATGGTCACACCATGATGCACAAAGTTTATGGAGCATCCAGGTGTTGTTATGAGAAGGTTGTCCCCCTGCCACCCTGGAGGGTTGTGAGGATGCGAGTTCCCTTGGGTTCAGAGCATGTGGCTGTTCTCCTTAACAAGTTCACAGGACTATGGCCAAGGAAGTAATGTCATGTTCATATAGCAGCTCTGCAGCACCACAGGCACACTGCAGTGGAGAATTCATGAGAAAATGCCTGTAAAACAAAACCTATGATGTGAAGGAAGAAAACTCTTGTAAAGAACAGAGAAACTACTGTAGAAGTGCGGGAGCTGTTCTGCAAGCATAGCACTCTGCAAGAACTAGCTTAGGGCTTGCAAGTCTCGAGCAGATAAAGTTTAAGCTGACAAGTCCCCTCAGGTGTTAGCAGCTCTATGCCATCCTGCCCTTGAACAGCCTCTTCGGATGTTGTTGCGATCTGTGAGCTGATTTGTGGCTGCAGCAGGTAAATCTGATCTATCTG
Source organism: Phalacrocorax aristotelis (assembly GCF_949628215.1). NCBI lineage: Eukaryota > Metazoa > Chordata > Aves > Suliformes > Phalacrocoracidae > Phalacrocorax > Phalacrocorax aristotelis. The sequence continues at coordinate 32,682,197 of NC_134282.1, forward strand.
AAAGGGGGAGTTCAACAGAATGGCTTTGTGCCCTCTGCATGCTGCTTTAGGAACCGGGGGATTCAACTCTGAATCGCATGAGGCCATGAGTGAAGGAGAGTGCTCGGGAAGTCAAGTTGAGCATTAAGATAAGGCCTGCAGCCCCTAAGGTGGTGTAAAAACTCAATTAGAGGGAGAGTTTTAATATACCTGCTTAGTCCTGATCTAGTCCTCACTTGTCTGCAGGAGTTCAGCCCACTGGGAGCTCAGATGGATGGAGCATTTTCTCTTCTGAGAATCGTATGGCAGTGAGAGCTGCTGATGTCTGTTTTTTTCTCTTAGGGCACATATAGTAAAGCAAAGCAGAAATAAACTACAGGGTACAGCATTTCTTTCCTAGTAACATTAGCAGTAGAGCTTGATTAGATCATCGCGGCCATCCTGTATGCTTTGTCTCTTGCTCTTCCTTCCCTTGATGAGTCTACAGGTACAGACAACTGTATCCCTGTCTGTGGAGCAGGGAACTGGTGTCTTTTGGAAGCATCTGCCAGCCCATGCCTGTCACTGTGGTGCAGCTGTCCCAAGCAGTCTGAGTGCCTCCAACTCTCATATCGTATTCTTTGGCTTCTCACAAGTCTCAGGAACGCATCCAGCCCTTGGTGTAGGCTGGGCCCCCACGCGTATGTATGCCATATCCAACAGGATCCCTAATGTGATCTTCATTTTTATTTAAAATCCATGAATTCTCCCCCAACTGCCTCCTTCCAAATCACTTATCAAGCTTGTAACGGACAGCATATCTTGGAGTACAAAGCATGAAGACAGGACTGCAGCATTCTTCATGTACCATGGCTGTAGTCATTTGGTTCCTCACGCCATATAGCCCAGGATCCAAGAGCATGAGGACAGAAGATCAAAAGAGCCTCTTGCTTGCACTTCATGCATCCTGTCACTGAGAATATTAACTACTAATTACTAACATAATCTGAAGATATACTCAAAGTCCAACTGTTTACACTTACTAATCAAAAGGCTTGAACTGCTTTTGGTTCTGTGTGTGAGCATGCTCACACCCATGTAGAATCCCTGTCATATTTCCTAGACTGCTTGGCAGGCAAGATGGTTCAGATAGAATAAACGCAGGAGGTTCAATGTCTTGGCCGTACCTTACATCCAGCTGATCAGCTACCTGTGGCTGCGAGCCATCAGCTGAGATCAAAGGAGCAATAGTCTGGGATCCATGTTCAGGGTGGGCACAGGAGATGCCTGCACCCTTCCCCTCCTCTGGTGTGAAGGCTGGAATAGTTTCTAAGCTTGGGACCAAATCACCTCCTTTCTGGATGCTGCTGTGGGTGGCAGCAGAGCACAGACAGCTTCTCTTTGGACATGTTCCTACTGCTCACACAGCACCGTAGGCTTTAAATGGGATCAGAGTGAAATATTCCTCTTTAAACTCTATATTCACATGGCAAGATCCTCTCTGTCACCTCTGACCTGTTCCTGCCTGGCTGCTGATATGGATCTAAGTGCTACAGCATTCAATCACCTTCCAGACAATTGAACAGGAGCCGTTCCAAATACCATCACTTCCCTTCTCCCCTGCCTGTGAGTAGGAATTATCTCAAGCAGGTCCTAACGGTGTGTGTAATAATGACTGTATCAGTGAACGTAGTTCCCGTTGCCTGGATGCAGGTTAAAAAAAAAGGCTGCTAGTAGAAAGGGGATAACTTACAACTGAAGATGTGATCATTGAGCGTATGTTCCATCTTTAGAATTTTTTTTTTTAAAGTTACTATATTTCAGCTAAAGGTTACTGCCCCTCTGCTGTCAGGTGCCTTCCTGCAGCTTGGGTAACTCACTCTTTTCATGCTTCTGTTCTGTACAGTGCAAAGTAAAACAGGTTTGTGTGAAAGCCCTGCTGACATGCTCTTCTTGTTCTGAGTATGATGATGTCAGGGATCTGACCTTTCACAGGAGTCAGCTTCACTGTGTGTGCCCTGTGGTCACAACAGTTGCCCCGTGACACTCCCAGCCTCTTCTGTCCATCCAGTCAACTGTAGCTGGCATAAAAGGATGGAATTGGGCTTTTTTAGGAGGGTGAGCTCTTGGGTTCGTGTGTAAACCTCAGGAAGAATTTTGATTTTCAGGTTAGAGATCACTACCAGGACTGTGTTCTGGACAGAAGACGCTTCTGGATCTCGTACCAGCTGGGCGAGGAGGCTCCCTTCCTAACTGAGTGCTGTAACAAATGGCTGGTGTCAGACCTGTGGGGCTGATCTGGCCAGGCCTGTGTCCTCCTGGGGCAGAGACCAGGCTGCAGACATCGTTCTGGTGGCTATCAGGCACCAAGGACTTGGGCCAAATGCTCTTCCCCACTTCCGAGGTTCATGATGAGTTTCATGAACCAGAGAGTGAATTCAGCCTTTAGGGCTCCTGGGGTGAGGGAATAAGACTTGTCACAGCCTTCCTCATCCAGCTGCAGTCTCCAGGGACTTTATGGGTCTAGGATGCCTTTGCCCTGTGGCTTCATTGTATCATCTGGCAGTACAAGACTGCCCTAAAGAGCGCCAAGTGAATCCCTCTAAATATAGCCTTGGCTAAGGTATGTTTGCATAGGTCTGGCTTGGGAATGCTCATGAGGAGCAAGCTGGGCTATGGCCATCTTCTAAAACCTGTGGGGACTGTGGCTGAGAAATGTGAAACACCAGTAGTACGCTTGCTGACTACTCATTTACCCCAATCCACCCATCCCTCCCACAAAGGGACAAGGAGGCAGAAGCAAAGTGTTTATACATGTTTAGAGTATAGAAAAAGACAGCTCATCTTGACTGAACCAGATTAGGAAGCGATCACAAGCATACCCCAGCTGGCAGATCTGCACAAGGCTGGTCTCATGGAGTGGGATGGTGACAAGGTGTGAGAAGCAGCCTCAGCTAGAGCTGGCACAGCTGCAGCTGAGCTGTGATTTTTTCTGCTTGTTTGCCCTGCAGTGCACTCTTCCCTTGGCAGCAGCTTGGAGCCTACATCCCTTCTCCCTGCCCACAGGACTGATTGCAAGCTAGAGGAAGAATCTGGTGGCAGCCCCCACAAACATTTGGGTGTTTTCCAGATCTCTCCCACTCTCTAGCAGCTCTCAACTTGCTTGAAGTCAAGGACATACATTAACTGTCTTTCTCTCCCCCACACAGCGCATTAGCTATGCTCTGGCTCTGTGGTCTGACAGAGGTGTGCTCTGCTTAGGCAGTAAGCGCAGGTTACCTGCAGGGTGACAGGAGCCTTCTCTGGCCTCTTTGGTGGTAGAAATATTCATCCATTTTTAGTTCTCTTGAGCCAAGTAGGGGATGCTGCACTGCTGATCTTGCTTTGAGCATCGTGCCTTCAGATCCTTGGATCATCCCTACTGCTGGGAAGGGAGAGCTGCTCTCACTCTGCATGTACTCAGCTCTCCTCTCTCGCCAGCTAGACCACAGAGAGAGTTGATCAGCTGAAGGCTGTGAAGCTGTAGCTGACCCTTAGCCCAGACTGCCCAAGCTCGTGCTTTTAGATCCAAGACTTGGTCCCTAAAGCCAACCAACCCAGCAGTGGTTCTTTCTTGCCCAGAGCAAATGCAGAAGTTGTAGCCCTCCTGGCAGACTAAAGCTCCTGGGCTGACAAGACCTCTGCTGCCTACAGGGCTAGCTAGGACCATATCACCTCTTCTCCCTGACAAGTCCGGTCTGCAAGGAGACGCAAGGCAGGGAGCGATCTGTAATGATCCCTTCTCTTTGGTGGCTGCCCACCAGGTCTCCAGCTCCTGCTGGAAGGCAGCACCTCGAGCAAGGCAGAGCCCTGCATGCTGCCAGTGGGGTGGAGATGATCCCCTTCCTGACTGGCATTGCTGCTGCAGAGATGTAAAGTTCTGGCAAGATAGGTGCAGGGAGAGGGAGGCAACATTTTTCTCTTGGTTGCTTTGTTCATTGTTTAGGTAATGGCTGGAAAAAAGACTTTGCTGGCTATGTTAAGGAAGTTATTGTTTAGTTGAGGTCTTATTTGTTCTTTTGGGAAAGAAGATTGTGTTTGCCTTTTGGGGGGGATATTGCACAACAGCAGTTCATTTTAATTAGTTGCTGTTTCTTTACCTTGGCTTCATTTAACTGGATAAGCTGTTTCTGAAAGGGGAATTTTAAAAAGAGGGAGAGAAGAGAAATCACAAAACAAAGCCCAGATTGGGGCTGGGATCTGGGATCTGTGCTTGTGGCTTGTCCCTGATATGTACCCACTTAACAAGAAAAGCTTTTGCCATAGAGGCAGAGGATGTGTCTCATTGCTTTCTCTCTCTTCCTAGCCTCTCCATTCACTTTAGGGAGTGAATGAGGGAAGTCTCTGTGTCTCTGTGGTGGGATTAATAGCAATATGGAGATGAGCTGAATGGTTAATGACCCATTTTGCCGGGATAAAAGGCCTGTACCAGCAGCAGTTTGGCCCAGATGTCTGTGAGGACTGTATCTTTTCCTCTCTTATGTAAGCACCCAATAATTTTTTTTCTTTCAGCTCTTCTGCCCTTGGTTGAGTTGCATCAGATACTCCCCAAGCTGGGGAGCAGAGCAGGCTGCTGAGCAGAGAGATGTGTCATGTAGCTGGCTGTTGCTGTGAGGGTATTTAGGCACCTGTTTATCTGACTTTAGTGAGAATTAGGCATTAAATAGGAGTTGAGTCCAAGACAGAGGATCTCTCCCTCTCCTCCCTTCATATCCATCCCCTTTTATATTCATTTTCCCCTCTTGCAGCTTCACAGGGAGGGAGCAGGGGGAGGATTACCCACTCCGTTTTCTCGCCCGTGTCTCCAAGTTGCAGCTGCCCATGAGGCTGGGGTGACATTGGGGGCCCTTTCAGCTCTGGTTCTGCCTCATCACCACTTCTTCCCTCCTGAGCTGGAAGGTGACGGTCATGACAACAGCCAGAGAGCTGGGACAGGCAGCTGGGGTTTGGCAAGTTACAGGTCAGGGCAGGGTTTTCTTTTGTGCAGGCCATAAGGAAAGGAGTCCTCCTGGTACAGAGAGTTAAAAATATCTCAATTAAAGCACTTCTGGCTGCCCAGTGCTTTCCAGACCATATTTTCAGGCTGGCGGCACTTGCTGGCAGCCTGTTGCCCTCAGAGCGGAGCCGGGTGCCTTCTGTCTCCTCTATTCTCTCTGAGGGTACCACCCCGCTGTTTGGGTCTGAGTGAGCTGGGGGTCATTCTCACTTCAAGCCTTTTTTTCCCTTCCCTGTCCAGCTCCTTAAACAACAAAGGTGTTGAGGGAATTTATACCTCTGCCTGGTAACGAGACAGATCAGTGAGACGCTGTCATGGTTTTGTGAGGGCTCCATAGATTTTTATTGCTTTTCAGTCCTTGGGTTCCCAACCTTCCTTTGGCTTGTAAATTGGCCACAAAATACAGACACAGCTCCTATTCTGTGAGTTCCTTTGATGATTTTATTTATATCTCTTGCTTTGTCTTGTCTTTTATTACAGGGAGACTGCAATTAATTATTATCCCATCAGCTTCTATTTAGCCTGACAGTACAATGCAACGCTCAGTGTCCAACCTTCCCCTGCCTCTGTGTGCACGAGTGGGTAGCTATTCTTGAGAAGAACAAAGGCGCTGGCAGCTTTAGAAAGGGACGTGCTGCTAAAGGGCAGCTTAAGAGAGTTCACTAGCACCAGCAGAGCACAGTTGTGATATGGCTAAAGTGAACAGACATACCAATTTAATTGTGATGCTCTTGATTAAATCTTCTCATCCAAAGTGTGTTTTATACTGTCACCCTTTGAGCGGGTATAGGCTTGTGGTTCAAGCAGAGGCAGGGCTCTTATGCCTTTTTCCCACATCTCTGATTGACCAGATCTTTTCATGTTTTACCCCCTCTATGAAATAGAAATTGCACCCGTGACATGTGTAAAACAGTCCCTGCTTATTCAGCATGGGCAGAGCCTCAGTGGGAAGACAGGAAGTGCACATCTGAAGAGAGATGAGCAGCAGACCAAAGCGATCATAAATCTAGAGAACGCTGGCCTGGGGAGTGGACTGAAGGAACTGGCAGTGTCTGGGCAAGAGACAACTTAGAGGACACTTGGTGATGCTCTGGCAAAGAGGAAGGGACAGATCTGTTATTCACATCCGCAAGGTAGCGGGAGGGCAAGAATTGACTTAATGTACAACATGGAATGTTGTACACTGGGAAAGTGGTAAGAATAGTAATGGTGTGAGCAGATTTCATGGGGTGGAGAGGGAGAGTCTCTGGTGCTGAAGCTTCTTGGGAGCAGTTTTGGATTGTTCTGTGAGCGTGTATGTCAGAAAGAGGTGCTTCCACGCGCAGCCCTGTAGAAATAATAATGGCTGAAGACCTCAAGAACAAGCATGTGTTAGACAGGGAAATGTTTGATGGTAATTTCAGGACTCATCTTCTATCCAGTCTTGAACACGGGGTTTTGTACAGGGAATATCAGTTTTCTCTACTGGCCATTCTGTCACTAGAAAACAAGCAAAGCTGTTTTCAACTCTTTCCTTTTTCTTCACATCTTGCAAAAGGGTTTATTTGCCCCATAGGCCTGTGCATGGCGTGACACTGTTGCTGAGCAGTACTGGTGATGAGATAAAGATGTTTTGACAAGAACCAGTGCCAGGTGAGTGGAAGCTGCTCTTAAACTAAATGTTTGTTCACTTCTGCTTATTTCTCTTGTTGTCTCATTTGTTCATTTACACCTGATTTTGGCAGCCTTTGGTGGTGTAGCTCTTGGCCTGACCTCCCCAGACCAGATAGTGACAATGGAGCAGAGCCTCTGGGCCAATGTCCTTAGGAAAATGTTAGTATAGTCCTTATACACCAGCGTCCTCTCCTCTTCTCCCCAGCACAGTGCACTCCATGCTTTAAAGGAAGCTGCAAGATTGGCCTACGATGCCGTAAATTCGGAGAGATGTTTCTCGCTCCTGTCCTCCACAGAGGACATGGGCTCGCTAGCCCACATGGCTACCAGCCATTAGCTGGTTTAAGTTTTTCAGTCCAAGCGAATGTAGCTGTGGGGCTCTGTGGGAAATGAAGGGCATGTCTGGACGGGGAGGACAGGCAGATGGAGCTGGCTCTGCCATTGCTACTGCCAGAATGAAAGTGCCAAGAGCTGCGGGGCTGAGATGCTGAGTTTGCTGGTAGAAAACTGGCTCAAGTTTAGGGCTGTCTAGGTTCACCCCACTTAATTAGCCTTTCTGAGAGAGCAGATTGACTGGCTTGGGTGCAGTTCTGCTTAGGTATGCTAACCTGCTCCTGAGAGTGAGCTGGGATGGTCTTGCAACCCTGTCCAGTGTTGTGAGAACTTACCTCAGCTCTGCATTGCTTCAGGTCTCTCTCTCTCATGCTTAGAAGATGGAGCTAAAGGTAAGAGCAGTAACTCGATGTCTGATTCCAGGTCTCCCATTTGAAAACCTCAATTAGGTGGTCAAGTGAGCTCTTCTTCCACCTCCACCCCAGCTGCATGCCAGCTGCATTTCTACTGAATCTGTGATTACTGTGATAAAATTGCAACCAAATTCTCTCAGCTCTGAAGCATGAACTGTGAGGGTTGGTCTTTACATCAGACATGTAATTACCTGTCTACAAAACTATGAAAATGTACAAGGAAAAAAAGAGGGAAAAGCAAGATCTCTGTCAAATGAGAGAAAGGCTATCATTTTCCCCATGTTTTTTTAATTTGTTTTCCTCCATTCACAGCAGTGCATATCTGTGCTTAATCCAGCTAGGAACTTGCTCCAGAGATCAGTCTGCCTGATAAGCTACCTTGTTGCTACTGACCCTCAAATATGTGTAGGGATGTGGGAATTTATGTTTGAAAACCCTGGAAAAATTCTCAAATCTGCAAGATCTTAGAAGCAGGAAAATGTGTTTTCCTGCATAGGAAGAGGGTCTTTTTATGGTGAGTGAATACTGATTTGCAATCAGAATGGCAGTACTATTTGCTAAATGCAAGTTACTTAAATAATTCATTTTTCTTACTAATTATACAGTACGTGGTTAGCTTCAATGATTCCATGTAATTAAAGGAGAAAGTTTTCTGCAGCACTGTCATGGCTTTGATGGTGCCGATCAAGAAGAGACTAAGATTTCCTGGTAGTCTACAGATTATGTGCTAATTTAGGGGTTTAGATGGAGTGGCGTGTATATCCTGTGCTTGGAGACACACCTTGAACATAGGCAATATCTCCCAATTTCCTAGAGGTCCTTGGATTTGACTGAGGTCCCAAGTTATCAAAGCTTCTGCTTAATTTTAAATATGTGCTTAAAAACTTTTGAAGTCAATGATGCTTAAGTATGTGCTTCTGCTTTAGTCACACACGATAATTTTGCTGAATCAAGGCCACAGGCTGGTTAGGGATGGAGCCTCACTGGTACCTGTTCTTCCCCAAGGACACGTCTTATCCCCTTGATTTAAGTGATCCAACATAACGGGCTTGAAACACCTTGGTGACTGTCACAGTTAACTTTATTTCTTTTTAAACTCAATAGGCAAACATCTAAGAGCTTGAAAAGTTTTTTTTTTCCCTGAGAAACTAAATGAGACTATATGTAGGAGGAAAAAAATATAATCTCTGGCTATATTATTTTGCCATGTCAACCAGTGGGGAAGCCTTACAGAGGGTTACTGTGTGGTGGAAAAGGCTTGGTTTTCCATGAATGCTTTAATGACTGGACCTTTGTTCTATGTTTTAACTGTGACCATTTAATAACTACTTGACTCACTTTGCCCTCAGCAGGAGGTTGCATGTAGCTTCACTGTGTTGAAGAACACAGTTGAAATTAAAAATGTAATTTAATGATTCAGTTGGTAACAGACAGATTACCCAATAGCTGGCCTGTGTAGTGGACCTTTGTAAGCATCTTTCTATACGAGAACGCTTCCCTCGACAAAAATTAACTTACAGGTATTATGCAGTAAGTTCCCAAGTCATCTTCTCTGCAGTCTTTAAATCCTGTGTGAAAAATCTCTACTGAATGTCTAGCCAACAGCAAAATGAAAGAAAGTTCTCTCCTTTAACAAAAAGAGTTGGTAAGTGGATTTAGGTATCTTTGAACAGTGGACCCTTGGAAAAATGGGTTGGTCTTGTCTCTGAAGAATTCAGGATTTAAACATACAAGTCAGACTCGAGGTGGGATGGAAAGCTGGCTTCGAGAGGAAGGTGACATGCCTAAAGGTGGCACAAGAGGACAGTAGCAGAGCTGGAATTATACCCCAGGCTCCCAGTGCAGTGCCTGTGCACTGTGTCAGCAGCAATCCTTGCGGGCTTTGGCTGCTCCTTGAGGTTTGACAACTGTATTCAGGTGGGGGAAAACCCTATATGGAACGACATTATTATCTACTAGCCCTCATGGTGAGTAAAGAAACTGTAAGAAGCAATTTTTCTGTATCCATAATAATTGAGGAGGCCTCCTGAGCTTCTCTTCAGCTCAGGAGAGGAGGTACCTGGAGGAGACAGGTAGCTGATAGCCATTGGCTGGGGGAGAGTGGTCAAGAAAAAGAAGAGAAGGCATATCTTGACGGAATGTATCAGTGGACTTTAGTTCTCTGGACTTCAGCTCAATTCTTCAAGGAAATCTTTCCTACCAAAAAACCCAAGCTAGCAAATTCCCCCAACACCCTCTTTCATTGGAGAAAGATCTCGCAACATGATTGTAATGTCTGTCTAGTCCACAGATCCCAACCAGACAGTGGAGCAAGGGAAATGGAGGTTTCAGTTTGAGAGAAAATTCTCAGTTGCCCTGAGGGAAGAACAACAGGTCTTTCTGCCTGGTCTCTGAAAACAGAATAATTGGACCTGACTCTCCTGTCAGGCAGGGATAGGACAAGAAAGAATGGATTTCAGTTGCGATGGGAAAGATTTAGGTTACATGTCAGACAATTCTTCCCATAGCAAGGGAAGTTAACCATGCAGTAGCTTTTTTCAGTTTTGTTTTTTTTTATTTAAAGTAGTCTTATTAGATGTAGAAGGTGATGATGCCGTCTATGGTTGGAAGCTACCATGGTAGATCTTACTGTTCCTGCTCCACACTCTCATATTCAATGTGCTTTGTCAGGGTCCGTAGGAAAAACAGATCAGATGAAATCCTACTTTGAGTGTCTCATGCCAGGTTTAATTCCTTGTATGGTGTGTCACTGTGAAAGGAGTCAAGTGTCCTTGACTGTAGCAGTCCTCTCTGGAGAGATAACTCTGTTGTACCTCTATGTACCTGTACCCTCTGGCTCTCTCTTAGTCTGGCCCATTCCCAAAATGACGCAAAAATGTGTACGCTCCATCACAACAGAAATAACAACAGGAGGCAAAGAGTCAAGATGAACGTTTTCCTCATGATATCTTCATTTACAGTTAATTTGCAGGTGGGTTTTTTTTTTAGAAAGAATAAATTTACTGTAATAGGAGTGAGTCAGCATGGATATATTGCAGGTAAATCATGTCAGACTAATTTGATCACTTATGCTAATGAAATAACTATCAGTCTAGATAGCATAAATCTATCTGGTTGTCCAGAAGGTTTTAAGAGAATCTTGCGTGATGGATTATAGTAAAAATTCCCTAAAGGTAGGTTAAAATAAACTATTATTGAAAAGGGTAAAATACTGGCAAAAAGGCAGAGTCATGTCTTGGAGCTAAGTGTGAGTGTCAGTGAGGAGGTGACTGAGGAGCAGATCCTCTGCTGGAGCTCATTAATATTTTTATTAAAGATTTACACAACACGACAGCAGGTAAGATCATTAAATTTGCGGGTGATAGAAAGCTAAAGGGCTCAGGCAAGCCTTACTGTCTTTCTTTATGGACCAATTGCTAATTCACCTAAGGAGACTCAAAACTGTGATATGGTCTTGACTGGACCAAGATGGTCCCTGGCAGTTACAGTACCTTTAACAGAGAACTGGAGGTACGAACTGTGGTCTTTTCAGTGGAGATGGAGAGGTTTATGTCGTAAGGTGTGGTAGAGGTATGGGAGTGAGAGGAGTCACCAGCAGGAGGACAGAGAGATATTTTTCCTTCACCTTCTTATTTTTTGAGTCTTTAATACACTCTCACCATAAACATTTACATGGCAGTGTTTGATAGAAAGTACTGGGGGTGGTCATGTTTTATTATAGTATATAAAACAATATATATTCTGTTCGGCCAGGTTTTATTATACTATATAAATTATATATTATGTGTGTAGCTGAAGTAGCAATTATATCTGAGAGAGCTTGTATTTATGTCTGTGAGTAAGGACTCACATGTTCCTGACTGCCTGCAGTGGGAGGAAGGGGAACTGGATAGGAACAAAACGTTCTGGTGTGCCCACACACTAAAGAGTTAACTGGGAGCAGATACTATGCTTCTAGCTCTCATCCTGTTATAGCACAAAGCAATGCTGAAGTGTACCCTAGCCATGTTTAGTTGTGTAAATATTACTCTTATCATACTTATCATCTGAGCTACTGAACTTCACATTCATCTGGGTTTCTGGTTTTAGGTGCTCTTCATCACACAAGTCTGGGCAACATCTTGCTAGTCCAGGCAAGAAAGGAGCTTCCTTGGCTTCAGCCTGCTCCCATCGAGTGTGAGACAGCTGAGCTGTCCAGCAGGCAACACTCGACGCTTCCAGCCAGCTTTTCTACCAATTTTTAAGAATGATGTGATGACTGTGCTACACCAGTGACAGTGTTACATATGCTCTTCTTTCTGCTACTTTGCAAAAAAAAATGTTCAGTCTTTGGAAGATGTACTGCAACTAGCGGCTGATGTGTTGCATGAGACTCTGAGAAGGGGAAGAGTGAAAATAACAGGAGAGTGTTTTTTCCTCTCTTTTGGTCTCCAATTTAAATCAGTTTTTGAGGCATTATCCATCTCTGGGAGAAGAGGGATGCTTTTGGATTGAGATTTCTGCAATGGAAGCAATCTTCTGGGGTAGCAGACATCTGTATTTCAGAGTTAGTGTAGATGTTTAAAGGTAGCCAGTTAACTTGCAGCATACCCAGATGCCACACTCCTAATATCTTCACTATAGAGAAGCTGAACTGCAAATCTTCAGACAGCTGTTATCATTAACAGAAGTGCAAAATATTAAAATGTAAACCACAAAATAAATCTGTTAAATCAAAGATAGAACTGAAGAAGAAATCTGAAATCCCTGTGTAGCAGGTATAACTCATTTGTACTGCCAGTTCAAAATCAACTGTACGGGACAATTTAATGATATCATTGTTTAGTGAAATTAGACTTGACACTAGCCAGTTACCTTTTGTTTTGGTTGGTTAGGATTTGCAATTGTTTGACACTCATTAGAAATCACAGTAACCTGCTTTAAGGGCAGGCAAATTAAGATTCCCTCTCTCTGTACAAGATTAGTCATCACACCACAGCTACATGCTAATTGGAAAATAACTAGTGAATGAACATGTCTTTCACAAGCTGTCATCTGAGCTTGTCGGGTAACGTACCAGAGGTGATCTCGCAAAGAATTTGGTCATACACACAACAGCTAAGAAAAAACTGTTGCAGGAAATTAACACTACAATAACTTACCAGGTGCAAAAATAATTATTAATCCTTAACAATCCCGTTTTTTTTTTTTTGTGGGAATTCACCTGACCTTCTGTTCCCTGCACTGCCTCCAGCATGAGAACACATGGTTCCCTACTCGAACCTCAGCCCCAGCTTTTTTTTATTCAGCGCCTGCCAGTGGGTTACAGAAGCCCTAGAGTTTGCTGGGCCAGGCCAGGCTTCCAGGGAAAAGACCTCTGGAGACTCACAAGACAACAGGGTAAGCTGCTAGCTCCAAGCGTGCCACTCTCTGTCTCCTGCTAGAGGAAATCTTGTTTAGCTAACCAGAACAGAGTGGAATGGGGCTAGATTTTAGCTAATTCTTGCAAAGGGGCTGTGGACTGCTAAAAGGGCTGTCCGGTAAGCATCATGAGGTCTTGCAGGGAGATAGGCAGATGCAGAGAGAGGCTTCTTAGTGGTCACGCCTGCATTAGCAAGCAGCAAATGCAGTAGGAGCAGATCTGGGGAGTGAAATGTTTGGTGCTGGTCCACTATAGGTATTTTGCAGGATTTACTTAGGATAGGTTGGATCTGGCCCCATGGCTTGGATCATTCAGTAGCAGCTGGGACATGTTGGGTGCTTGCTCTGGAGCTCTGGAGCTCATCTTGTAATTTAGTTTTGTCTGAAGGGAATCCAGTTCTGCAGTGTGGGCCTAAATGCAGTAAGTGGGGACGGTCACAAGAGTCACCTCAAAAGGCTGTCCTGCTCCAAACTAAAACAAACAGATACAGCTGTAGGAGAGTCTGCAGGAAGCCTCTTATTCCCGGAAATAGGTAATGAAAGTTAATCTGAACGTGCACAGCCTGTTTTATTGTTTTTATAACGTGTTCACTCTGAAATGCTTTTGTTCCAGGGAAGCAATACTTTGCAATCAGGAAGTTGCTTGTTTCTTGATTAGCATAGCTGTTGCCCCTGGGGGAAGGGATGGCATTGTCTGGACAGGCTTCGGATCCTCCAGGGAAACTTGCGTCTGGTACTCCACCTGAGATCCAGTCTAGAAGTGGAAAAGAAACAGGTTCCTACTGATGACGTTGGATTTAGGAGCCAATAGATGGTGTGCTGTGTGGGGACACAGCATCAAATGAGAGTGGTGAGAAGTGTAGTTCACCTATGAGCTGTGACATGAACTTAGAGCCTCAGTTTGGCAGGAAGATGTATAGGTAAGATTAGCTTTATCAGTTTATTCTCTGCAATGCATTCATTTTTTTACCTAGAAAATACACTTCTTGTATCACACTGCCCAACTCTATGTGTTCCCTGTATATTCAAACAGAAGATGAAGTTTTACTTCTGACAGTTCAGCTTGCAAAACTGAGAGGGAGGTGGAAAAAGACACTTCTCTGTCAGTGTGATGCTTGATCACTTTTTATTTTTGCTCAGATGCCAGGTCTGGATTTGAAATAGAGAAGTAATATACTATTTTATGGAGTTACTTCAGGAGGGGGGCCTGAAGGAGGAATGTAGAGTGCTGTAAGATGGGGCTGGAGAGATCAGACAGGAACCGGGAGAACAAAAGCTGCGACTGTTAGAGATCTGGGAGTTGGTGTTGGATGAAGCAGGGCCTCCCGCTGTTTGCTGCTCACTGTTGCTGTGGCCAGGCTGGCATCACTGTGCAAGGGGAAATGCAGGCAAAGTGCTAATCTGTCAAAACAGAAGGACAGACTTAGCTTGAGAAGATGAACATGCTGAGCTGGTTTCTGCTCTGCTACATGCTGAAACCTCACTGATATCTGTACAGCTCCCCAGCTGTAACTAGGAGCAGACAGGGGTTCTTTATGCATTTTCTCCAGAGCCAGACTGGTGAGGATTTGGTGAGGACTGGAGAAACTGATACTGAGATTTTCAACTCGGCGGGAGGGAATCTGTGTTTGCTTAATTTGGGAAGACACAGTCATATAACTTACAGTATGTAAAGCTTAAGCAGCGGAAGTATCCCCCCGAGCATAGTGTAGAGTTTGAGACAGCTAGGAAAAGTCTTTCAGGCTGCCCGAGCCTTTCCACAGTGCTTCCTCCATTCCTTCAAATACAAAGAAATGTCTGCTCTGAACAGTTTGTGCAAGAACTAGAATCCAGACTAGTAATCTAGGGATTACAACAGCCATGTTTAGTCTAACTGCCTATATAATGTCTCTCAGAAGGTGAGTTAAAGAGCACCTTCTGAAAAAGCAGCTAATCTCATCATTTCACCTAGTTCTCTGGCAAGTTTTTCCAGTACTGAACAGCCTTCATTGCTGTTTCTGTTATGTTTTATTTCAAGGTTAAATTTCTATTTGTCAGCTTTTTCAGTTGTCTTGGAAGAGGCATCATGGTACCCAAAAGCCCTCTCTCACCATTGCCTTCCCCCATATTGGTGCCCGTAGCAGTAATCAGATCCTGTCTCAGTCACGTCTTTGATAAGCTGACAGGCTTGGGCTCCTTCAGAAGCACACTGGATGGCTTCTCTTTCCCAGCTCCAGGGTCATTTTTTGGCTTTGCCTGAATTCCTTCTGCATTTTCTCTTTCTCCACGAAGGAGGGAATGTAGCCCAAACATGGCTTTCCAGCAGATTGTCTCTGGAGCCGCATACGAGAAGGAATGCTTCCTGCTGGGGTCTGCAATTGCCCTTTCTAAACACTGAGGGATTGGAGGAGTTCCTTTATGGCAGCTTTAGGACTATGGCAGATCTCTGTTATGCCCTCTAAGTCCTTTTCAAAGCAACTCCTTTCTGAGGCAGCATCCTGTAAGCGTAACTTGCATTTCTGGTTTCAGATGTCTTACCTTGCATCTGACTTTTTAAATCATGTTTCACTGGAGTGTGGCCAACTCGCAGTTATTTCAGATCACTGTTTATTGATAGTCCAGTCCTGCTTGTTGTTTCCCTACCGCCAATCTTGTTGCTATCTGCAGACTTTGCCACAACAAGGATTTTTATAGCGTCATTTAGATCATTGATAAAAGTATTGAATAAAACGGTAATGGGAGTTTCGCTCTTCTTTTATCCCAGATTTTTTTCCCAGTGTAATATCGCTGTACATTTATTGAATTGTGGTTATTGGAACATCCAGTAAGTATGCCTTTGAAGAATAGCCAATTTCCAGAAATGCTTTCCACCTTAAATGTATATTCCCAATTCATTATGCCGACAACTGAGGTTAAGGCTTGGGAAAATAGAAATGTTAAATGCATAGGTGTGTGCATCACTGTCTGGTGCCAGATTGTTTGCAGAAGTGTAACCAGATCATGCCCTGTGATATCTAGGCAACTTGCTGGTTTTTAGATCAGCAGTGAACTCTTCTTTGGACTTCAGGGGTTCTGCAGAAGGTTTCCTATACAGATTGCAGCAGTTTCTGGGCTGAAGGCATTATTGTTTCAGAAGAACTTTTGTTCCTGGCTTTATGAGAGGTCTAGGAGCTAGCTTCTGGGTTGAAGCTCACCACAATAATGAAACTTTGCTTCATGCAATCATGTAGAGAGGAAGCGATAGCCATGCTGGACATTCTCCCTGTGGTGGTGCCCGCCTATTAAAACACTGTTAATATACATTTTGAACTTTTCTTTTCAGTTACCAGCTTGCATCTCAGCAGGGAACAGGGCTGCTCTGACTGCCATGGGGTAAGCTGGATCTGCAAGCCTATCCAGAGCCAGTTGACATGTCCGCAGGTAGGTACCAGCATTCCCAGCACAGCAGCGCAGGACCTGTTCTGCAATGTTCAGGCTGTCTCAGAAACTAAGGGAGTTTCAGACTCTGTACAGCTGTGAACAGGGAAGGCACCAATGTGGCAGAGAGACACGTTTGCCCTCCCTCAAGTTTTGTGGGTTGTTTAGGACCTCTAATGGAGATTATTTAGATTCTAGGTTATGAGGGTTGCAAACTCAGGCAATTGTTTATATAAATATCCCCTTCACTCTCTGAATCTAGACTCAGAGCAGCTATCACCTGACTTTGGGATGTGTTGGCATGGTAGGATCTGCACCTTTTGCAGAGCTTCCTAAGAGGAGAGGTGCCACTGTTGCAGGTAGGGACAAAGGCAGCTCTTCTGAGAGCAGCTGTGTAGCAAATCTCTTTACAGAAATGCATCTCAAAATCTCCAAACTGCTCAGAGCACCCCAGCCAAATATCCCCAGGCTGGTACAGCAGAGAACAAAGGAAATCATTGATATACAGAACTTGGTCTTTAGCTACACAGGACCTGAAAGCATGGGCATGTTTGTACCTCTGGGGAGAGAGGTATGAGGAAGCAGGGCAGCCTTTGGCATGGTAACAGGAGCTGTCCCTTGCAGAGCTAGAGGCAGAATAGTCATTAAAAGAAGGTGACTTGGCCTTTGTGGAGACATCTGAGCTGCTCTGGTTTGCAGACCCCTGGGTCTTAAGTCCTGAACTCACTGTGGGGTCAGCTCAGCACAACAGACTCTGAAGGAGGGTTATGGCTGGCGAACTCTGGCACTGCCAGTGGGAAAAGGTCATACAAAATAAATAAAAAGAAAGTCCCTTTTGACAGGAATTGAGGAATATTTCTGCCTGTACACAAGTATCATCTGACTGCTTAATTTCAGGCTCATGGCATACTAGCAGGAGAAAATAAGAAGGGATGGCAACTGAAGGTAGTTCCTTCTACATTCA
Source organism: Phalacrocorax aristotelis (assembly GCF_949628215.1). Classification (NCBI taxonomy): domain Eukaryota; kingdom Metazoa; phylum Chordata; class Aves; order Suliformes; family Phalacrocoracidae; genus Phalacrocorax; species Phalacrocorax aristotelis. The sequence continues at coordinate 32,699,349 of NC_134282.1, forward strand.
GTTCAGTGCAGCCTGGGAGAGCTTTGGGCAGTCTATTCCCCATCTCTGTCTGCTTTTCATTATTATTTTTTTTATAGCCAGAAATAAGAACTTTATTGGCTTTATTCATCTCCTGTTAGTTGCCCAATCAACATCTGGCAATACAGCAATTCCCAGAAAGTGCTGACCTAGTGAGACCCAGTGGAGCAGGAGGTGCTGAGGAAGGTCTCCATCCCCACTCCCATCCATGACTGCCCTTTTAATTATCTTCCCAGCCAAAGTAGTATATGTACCCCCACCTCACCCTTGCTACCTGCCTGCGTTTCAGAGCACCAGGGTCATGGGAGCTCCTGTGGTTGGAAGGCATCTGAGAAAACATTTAGGGCATGGAGGGATAGAGGCAGGAGGAGCTGAGCAGGAGACAGAGCATCCTGAAAACTGCTCCTGGATCCATAGAACTGATAGTGAGGGACTGAATCCTTTCCCAGGGCTGGAGTAGGCCACTGCATGGGGGGGAGATTTGGCAAATGGATCAGAAAGGAGCTATGGACCATGTGCAGTGCCTGGCCAGTGTAAGAGGGATGCACATGGCAGGGCGGAGGAGCTCAGCTTTCCCTCCTCCAATATACCTTTGTTTGGATTTGCACAGGACTCGGAACCTCTGCATAAAAATGCAGGGACCCTTCCTGAAGAGTTTCTTGCAGGTTAGAGGATTTTAAGATCTAGCAGAAGAATGAATAGAGAGAAACACATTTTTATTTACTTTGGTGCATATTGCACTCATAATAAAATTCAGGTGTAACAAGCCAGAGGCAAGTTCTGTTCTATTCGGAGATTAGCCTGCGTACAGCTGCTCCAGCAGGTCCAGCAGGTTCCCTGTGAGATCCCTGGACTCCCACAGCAGATCTCTTGAGCCTCCTTTTCCCACGTGGTCCCACCCTGACTTCTCCCTCAGGTGTGGGTGGCTTGTTTGTGCTGAATTGTGGTACCTGCCTTTCCACATCTTGGGTTTTCTTTGCTCCCTATCTCCTAGATTGAAGCTCCAGCCAGTCAGTCAGGGCAGTTCCTCCTTATTCTCTGCTAGAGTCTTCTCCCCACATTTTGGTCTTTTTTTGCTGACCACCTCCATAGGAAGCTCTCTCCTGTTCCTGGGGCACTCTTCTCCCTCTGGTTGCTCTCCTCTCCCAGTCTACCTGCTACCCAGCTCTGCCACATGCTCTTCTGCCTACACATCCTCCTTGGGCTCTGCGGCCCCTCTATGGGGTCTTCCATACCTTTACCCTGAGACAGCACCTAACCAAGGCTGCTTTGTGGCTTCACTGTTTTTGTCACCTAGTGCTTCAGGGGCCTTTGCACTTCAGTGCCCGTGAAGAGTGGGTTCCCCTTTCCTCTTGCCCAGAAGTGGAGCTCCTGGGGGAGAAAGTAGCCAGGTATGGCTTTTCCCTCCTGGTGCCAGCTGGGTCAACTGCCTTCTTGGGCTTGGCCATTCTCCTTGGGGTAGGAAACCTTGCTGTGAAACAAGGGCACAGACCCTTGTAGCCCTCAGCGATACAGGGTGCCTTCAGCATGGTCCCATCCTGGCCATTTTTGGACCATGCAGTCTTCTCAAACACCCTGTCATATCCCCACAACTGGGTATCTTTCATGTCCTCTGCCTAATCAGATGCCCACTCACGTGAGGAAATGCCACCAGTGGGAGCTGAGGCATCATAACCCAGCCTATAATCCTCCTTTAAAGACATTTCAGCAGCTCAATTAAGTTTCCACTTGTGTGTTTTCTTTTTTCCCCCTTTGCTTTCATGGTCATTTAAAACAAATAAAGTGAGCAGAATACGGCAGCGTGATAACCACCATTTAATTCCCTTCCCACGGGTCTCCAGATTATTTGGTGATTCAGTGGCAGCAGGGGGAACATTTATGGAAAGGGAGGCGGGAGCTTCCCACAGGGACAACAGCTCACAAACCAGGGCCCCTGAGCATCTTGGAGGAAATACGTGCCTCAAGTTTTCCTTTTAAATAGCATGGATATGGTGAATGCAGCACCAGAGTCCAGGCCTTGGAGCAGAAGCGGACACCCGCTCCCCCACTTTTGTGGCATCTCCATTCTCATTGCATGTCTCACTGCCCTCGTTGTTCTCACACTGTGAAGTGTGGATGAAGGCCAATGTCCAGGATACATTTCACGCTTCTGTGCAAACACAATATGAGAATGAAGAATTCATACCCTTAGACAAGGAGACGAGAGTGTATTTTCTCATAATAAAGAAAAGCAGCCAGATCGGAGCCTACCAATTCCTCTTCAATGCTCCCGACTTCCCTCGGAAGTTCAAACAAGCCTATACTTTTAAATAGGCAGGGAGAAGTATATTATATTTAAAAAGCAAAACAAAACAAAGCAAACCACAAATCCTTTCGGATCTTTTTTGCATTATTCTCCCAACCTCTGTCTTGGTAGGTGACTTTTCCAGCTCTCCCCCATTTGATCTGCTGGGACTGCAGTGGTGGCGAAGGAGAATGCCATGTGTTTTATGTGTTTGTGAACAATTAATAGTGGTACTGCATTTTGCTGGAACAGCATGTAAAATGCACCCCGGGAGGGGAAAAAATAACAACTAACCAGACTCTTAAGCCAGCCAGAGCTTTTGCTGTCCTGTAGGAAAACACAGTGTGGGGGTTTGCTTATTCATCATCATCAGTAAATAACAGGCGCTCACCTTGAGCTCTCCTTCAGCCACTTCTTCTTCTCCCCAGCCTCTGTGCTAGCAAAGAAATGAAATATTTACTGTAGTTTGGATGAAGAATTGTGTTTTTATAGTTGTGCATGTTTTGCCTTTTGTTTTCTCCCTAAAAAGCTCTGCTTTCGTAGCTTTGGCTTTGTCTTCCCCAGCATGAAAAGCCTCTGTCTGGAGTGCATTCTGCCAGTCTGACACTGAAAATTAGTCCTGAACCATTTGCCTGAACCTGTCAACCCCACATCATAGCCACACATTGTGTATGCAGGTGGTTTGGCCTGGGAAGGATGCATAATGCACGTTAGTCATTTAATACATTTATAATCTAATCTCTCAGAACAGCATTGTCAGCAGCTTTTCTTACCCCTTGTGCAGTACATCAAGACATGTTTCCATCCCTGTGCCCATGCCAGGAGGAGGTATCGGCTCACCCAGCACCGGGGTGGATGGTTCAGAATTCTCTCCAGCAAAGGCTACAGCAGCATCTGTAGCCCTGCACCTCTGCCTGCCCTGGTGAGGCAGGACCCACATCTTGAAAAGCGACTGTCTGTCCTGTGAGCGCCTGGAGCCCACGGCCTCTTTGCTGGGATCAGACCCAAGAGTGCCTGCCTGACAGCTCCAGCTGCACCGGACGTCCCCAGCATGTGCCTCGCCGTCGAAGGTTCACGGCATCCCTTCTTTGCATCCAGACGTCAACACTTCCCGTTGATCTTGCTCAAGCTGAGTCTGAGCCTGGAGGCACAGGGGTTACAGAGCCTTTTTTTCCCCCAACCATCTGTACTCAAGAGTCATCCTGTCTTGTATAATTTTCCAGTGTGGAAGAGACAGGCTGGGCAGCGTGAACTGGAGACCGCCGTGCGGCTTGGTAGTCCTTACAAGCCATGAGTGGCCAAGACCTGCCGAGGCATGTTGACCAGGAGAGCTGCAGACACTGGATTCCTAAAACCTGTGCTTTACCTAACACCTTCATAAAGTTTCCTGAATTAAAATGGTTCAGGAAACATATTTTCAGACTGTCAGTGAGATGCATTCGTCACTCCCCTGAATATGCACCAGATTGTTAATGCTTTAGGCCAAATACCATGTCTTTTTTAATGCCTACAAAATGTAGTGCATGTTGCTGGTTTTATATTTATAATAATTATAAAAGTAACGGGAGTAGCTGCATTCTAATAGGCTAGAAATGGCCGGGCACAGACAAAAAAAATGATTCATTGTTGCAATTAATGCTTGAGCTTGCACCTATGATTAATTAGCCTGGCGACAGCACTATGCAAAAGATCAGGGTGAGAATTAATAGGGAGACAAGTGCCGACTTTTAAAATGGTTAGACTACTATTTAGTGCTCCTTCCTTGGGCTGCCTTGGCCCATTTAATTAAAGGCAATGGCACATACTTGCTGTGCACCAATAGACCCATAGGCAGGTGGTGTGGAATATTTATATAACGGTGTTCAGTAGAAAACTTAAAACTTAAACTCACATCCATGTCTCTAAATATAATTTTGAAATGTCAAAGATGCTAAGAAGAGTGCTGGCACTGGAGGAGACTGCTGTCAGGAAGAGGCAATAGTGTGCCAGATTTATACTGGTCTAAATACGTAGGTGACTTTTCAGCTCGTGTGTTGAAGGGAGCCAAAAATGCTCCAATGGACGTACTCGATCTGGTGGAAGGCAGAGGAACCAACAAGAACATGTGCTACAAATTTGTACATCCATAGGCGTCTATTGCTGATCCCCGTTGACAGCCACATGCTTTGCCTGAAGTTGTCATAACTGTGATCCAGCACTGCCGATGTGGTGGGCGAGTGCCAGGGTTTAGGTGTGTTGGCTACAGGGGGCCAGGGCAGGAGTTGTGGGGCTTTAAGCAGAACCCATTTGTCATTACCCTGTGATGCTGTGTCCCTCCATCCACAGCCTTGCAAACTGTGAATTACAATAGTGTACCAACGTCACCTTGATGTTTCCTCCTCAGAGATACCACCAAGTGTGAATGAGAAGGGAGAGGGTATGGAGAAGGGAGCATTGATGGATGCACCCTGATCAGATGCTAATGGAGAGAAGGATGAGAGATGTCCCACTGAGATCTGCCTGGGGAAAAGCGCTCTGTGGAAAGGGCTTTGGCACCTTTCCTGGAGCATCACATCAGTGATAGGGTAGCAGTTTGCCCCTCTTAAATGACCTTTTGCTGACTTTTGTCCCACAAGGTATTTATTTTTTCCTCCTCCCAGGCTCATTTTCCTGCAAGTGTACTCCTGGGTGAGGAACAGCTTAGCTCTTTTTTAATAGGTGGCTTTGATGGGTGAGATGGAGCAGGGGCAACTCCCGAGAGCCTGAAAGTTCCCATGAAGCACAAATTACTCTGAAGCACCAGCCTTTTAAGCTGAGCCCTGTTGGCAAAGTTTCTTCTCCTTCTGCTGGCTCATTATCTTTCCCTTCTGCATATTTGTGCCTCCCACCACCCCAATTCATTTTTCCCAGTTACGGCGGCTATTGACTGGTTTATATAGATGGGGTTTAACCAGTCCTCCCCCATGGGCTGCTCCTGAATAGCTGATGAGGCCGATTTATCTGTTTACACATCAGTCTGAAAGCACATGCAAAGTTATATCTTGGCTGACTTAATTGTTAGGAGCTGCAACCCCAATGTCTTTGTAAATAAAATGGTTTAGTCTCACAGGGAATGCCTCCTGGAGAGAGTTGAATAAATACATCAATATGTAAATAGATCCACAAGAGGAGGATGAACTGGGACTTCGCAAAACTGATAAAGCATCTTAGGAGATGTGTTGTCATTACACTTCTTGCATATTCTGATGAAGCAAACAGTAATGCTGGATCTCAGCCCTGGGTTGCAGGAGAGGAAGGGGGGAAGGGAGAAGTGCGGGCACAAGCGCACCGTGACTGAAATTCTTGTATGGATTGATTTGACTTAAATATATTCCGAGGCTGGTCTAATTGCTAGTTTAGTCTCAGGCTTTGATTTTCCTGTTGCTTTCACATCTCTGCTGCTGAGTCTTTCCTGCATTTCAAGCAGCCTTATCAGGGGCAGCGTCTGGACTAAACTGAACTTCTGTCAGACCAAAAGAGATGATACCTGTCCTTGCTGAATCCTCCCGCAAAGCACTTGCAGCAAAGTGGGCATGAGTTAAAGGCAGTGAAGGTCAGAGTTTTGCTGCATGAGTGTTTTGCCTGTGTAACGGCATCAGGGGTTATTTTGGAAAACAAAGCCTGAAACTTTTGGGACACCATGTTCATGGTGGGCCCATGGTTGTGTGACCCTCATCAGAGATCTTCTTAGCAAATTGGGGGAGACCAGTTAAACGAAGCACAAACAGGAGAAAGGCCAATTTGCTAACGCTGACACGCATCCTGCAGGATCCTGCCTGCTGCAGGACTGTATAAGTGACAGCCCTTATTTTTTCCTGTTGTGTGTCATGTGCTGTGGTGCCCACCCACAGGAGACACTGCTCTGTGGCAGCACTGCTGCACTTCCACTGCACAGGTGGAAATACTGAGGTTCGGTTCACAAGTGGCAGCTCTGCCTGCTGTGTGTCAGGCAAGAGGAAACCTGTAACCCGCCTCGGGCACTGGAGCACTTCTGTGCCGATTTCTAGGCAAAGAAGGGGAGGAGAAACCTCCCACCGCATTGTCTGTGGTGCTGCCTCCCTTTCTGCAGGCTGAGCTCCAGCCCTTGTTTTGCAGTGTACCATGTGGAATTCTATCACCTTCAGCAATGAAATCTGTCACCTTCAAGCTGCTTTATTGTAATCTGGGGACTTTTGCCCTGTCTGCTCTAACCCGGTACTGGGCTCCTGCCACATAGCGCTGCATTCCTCCCTACGCCATCGCTAACATCTATCGATCAGGCTCCTTGTTGCAACCAACGGTGTTAACTTTAGGGGCCACGTTTGTACTTGTTTTCTCACCAGGATCAGATCATTAATTGACCTTCCTTCTTTCTCTTTGCCTTCCTTCTGTCTGGTGTGCATCTCAACCCCCTTCTTCTGGTGGCTGCTTCACCTTCCTTCCCAGCCCCCGTCCAATGTGGAGAATAAAAGACATGCAGTATAGCCAGTATTCAGGAGGTGAGCTCAGATTTTAAAGAATGTGATGTATAAATAGATCTTTTAAATGACGATACCTTCATGTTGCATCAGTTATAAAAATACACACGTTTGAGTCAGATTAACTGGCATATCTTCTCTTCAAGAAAGCAATTTAATAATAAACTCAGGGAACGGTAGCTCTTCAGCAGATGCAGCTTGGATGTCACAGCTCCTGAAGTGTGGTGTTGTGTGAGGCTTTTTTCTGAACAGTTTGAGAACCCTGGTGTGGCAGGACAAGATAAATTGACCTTGTTAATGGGCCGTTATTATTAATTATTATATACTTACATGTTAGAATCAGAATACTTTTGCTTGCTGCTTTTCTGTAGCTTCTATTGTAGTTGTATTTTTGTTTCAGGGGATACGTAATTTTCATCTGAAATGCAGTTATGGGCATGTGCATACACATTTGCCTGGGCTAATTAAAAACTTAGAGTTGCTTTCCTGCAACAACCACTATGCAGCAAAATGGTTGTTAACTTTTTGGAAATGTGTTTTGTTGCAGAAATCTGAACTTTTTGTAAAATCATGTAGTCAAATCTTTGGGGTTTTGATTTTCAATGAATAATCAATATTTGCAACAAAAAAATGAAAACAAAAAAGGGTGTTTATTGAAGCTTTTCCACAGGACAAAATCTATACCATGTATTATTAAAAACAGAGGCTTATATCTTGAGTTTTCTCGTGCCACAGCTTATAATAGCCCTTCAGAAGCTTGAAGTGGGGTTGTTTTTTTTTTCATTAAACAAAATGTTGTGTTCCCCCTGCTGCATTCATTACAGGCAGCATATTGGAAGGTGCCTGTGCCTGGCAGTTCTGGCCTGGAGGGCTGCTCTCATTCATCTCCATCAATGCTATGAGTTATTTCATAAGCAATGGAATTATTTCTTTCAAAAGTGGATGCGTAAGGGATGATAGCAACATCAGAGGTGTGAGGAGCAGTGAAAGGGAAAGCACATTTTCTTGGCAACATTTTTAGACATCTGCCTGCTGAGCACCTCAGCAGGGAGATGGCGACTTTGAGACAGGTGCCTGGTGGTTAAGGGTGTAGTTGATGATGGGTGCAGCTCTTCCCCCAAGTCCCCCTCTGGCCACAGGTCTTAACCCTGACCTGTGAGAAGTCCCCCCTCTTTCTCAGCTGCCTTTGTGCAGTCCCTTATGCACTTGGACATTTTAGGAGATTATAGTAGTCTCTAGGGCTGAGAATACAAGAATTTCCAGCACCACCAGCAAGGAGCTGGGGAAAAATCTCGTTACTCTGTGTCCCTTCAATTGTTGAATGTGCCAGAAGTGGGACTTGCAGGCCAGTGCTCCAAAGCATTGCTTTGGCAGCCAGGCAGACTTGGAATAAAGAAATGCTTCAGTCATGTTTTCGCTCCCCATGGCCAAGTTCCAATATTCAAATTAGGATTACCAGAAGTGAAATGGAGTTGCGATTTGCCTCTGCTGACCTTCAGCAGCTACTGTTCCAGCCCTGGGTCTCTGGAGAGCTCTGGGGATGCACCTCCATACTGATGTGTCAGTCTCATATTCCTGCCTTAAGCCTATCCTAAGCTGAGATGGCCAACTAACATACCCAACTGCAGAGATTTTGTGACAAGCTGAAAGAAGCCTTTCTTCCAGAACACACAAATATGTTTTGCAAGGCAAAAATAAGCAGTAATGCAAACATCATACTCTTGTTTTTTTCCCCCTGTCTTTTTTTCTTTTTGCTTGAGGAAAGCAGGAAGAGGCAAGAAAGGACTGACACTTTATCCCACCAAGGGCTTTTTCTAAGATGCCTGCTGGGAATGCTCACTGTATGTTTCTCTTTAGGTAGTAACTCTTTTGATTTTCTCACTGCCTTGCAAGCCACACTGAGGTGCCTGGAGAAGGATTTGCTGATGGCTTATGTAATCTATTCTCCCTTGAGGATTTGCTCTTTCCATCTTGATAAACTTCTAATTCTTGCTTTCTAATAACACTGAGGGACTGTGTTTAATGCCTTTATGAGGGTTTTGTGATTGATGTTCATCTGTGCTTGCAGGAGACCAATGACCTCATTTTGTTTTTGACAGAGCATCGGGACAAGCACTCTGTATCCTTCTCCTGTCTTGGTCATATATAAACGAAAGAGAAAGTAAAGTGGATATAATATGTCCAGATCTGTCAGTCTGGCTCACTTGTACTCTCTCACCATATTGCTCAACTTCTGACACTGTTTCTGTCCAGCGTGGCATATGGGCACGTGTTTAAAGGACACGGTTGGCTTATTTTTTATATTGTTCTGTTATCTTGTTTTTATTCTTCCTTCTGTACATGAACGTCTGGGATATTTGGAAGTAGCTGCTCTAACTTGGCATGGGATTAGATTGCTTAAAAATTACCTCACAGAGTCAATGTAAATTTACAGCAGATAAGACTTGGACCCTTTAAAATGCCTTTTTTAACCTGTTCCTGTCTTTTTTCCAATTCCATTCCTTCTTCTTTTTCTGATTTATTTCCAGCAGTTTTGAGATGAACATGACTCCTGTTTTATGCTTAGACCGACCTCATCTCTGATACCCTAACATTTTCTACATGGCCCATAGAGAGATCTTGCACTTCTGCACATGCATATATGCACACGCACAGGTACCCACCACTGGTGAAGGATTTGTTGGTGTAAGAAATCCTGGAGGGAAAATGCCCACAATGATGAATTCACAGAAAATATGTGAAATACTATTCCCAGATATCTGGGTAATATAATTCACTGAAGTGTTTTCATAGAGTAAATGTCATTTCCCTTTAAAAATCCATTTTCTTTCCTTAGGAGAATGGACATTTAGAGCACCTGTACTGAAAGAGGGAAGGTAGAAGGGGCTGTGAGCATGCCCTGCTTCCTGGGCTGTTATGCAGATTCTAAATGCAAGTTTGGTTATTTCTTATATATTTCTGTTTTTCCTCTCTGCTTTTTTGCTTTGAAATATCTGCTTGCTTTGTCATTGAAGAACAGCTGAGAGATCAGGAAAATGGCTTAAGAATTCAGTGGGCTGTAACCTATTTGGATTTAAAATAGTGCCTGGGAGAAAGCTTTTTACACTGCCTTGCTAAACAATCCTCCTTCTGTCACCATCTGAGGTTGCCGTCCTTTGTTCGTCATCGTGTCGCTTTCCCTCTAACTCTCCAGAGCCTTCAAGGAAAGGAGAAGAATGATGAACGAGGCTTCTTTTCTTTTTCTTTTTTAAATCCCCCCAAGTCATTCTTTAAAAAAAAATAACCCACAACCCTTATGGGCCATCTGCCTTTGTTTTAGTTGCACTTCTTGGCTTTGTTTCTTCATCATTTCCCCCTCCTCGCCTCTTTGCAGGGCACAGCTAAGAGCTCAGGGAGGCAGCTCAGCACCCCTGGTCTCAGCTGCAGCACTTGTAGCATCAGAGCCTGCTCATTTGACTACAGCCAGGACAATCTCCGCTCCCTACAGAGTCTTTTTTTTCTTCCCTCTCCCAGGATCTGCAAAAGCAAAGCTGCGGCTGGTGTGCCAGGGGAGCGCAACTCTGGCAGTGAGGCAGAACGAGCGGGGCACCCTGTTGCTTGCCCCTGCTGCTCCCCAGCAGAGACAGGCAGGTGGTGGGGGGTTCGACGTCCTGCTGTGTGGCAAGGCCTCCAATGCCTCCCCTTCGTGCCTGCCACCGAGCAGGCAGGTGGCAGAGGGAGGGTCCCATCACGCTCGGGTTCCAGCTTACTCCCTCTGCAGATGCAGATGCAGGCAGGAGAGAGCACAGGGGTGTCCCATGGTACAGGCTGACAGCTCATCCTTTCACCTTTGATTTGCAGCAAATTGAGGAGAGGGCTACCCCAAATGGATGGCTCTCCCAGACAGGCTCAGCACCACCCGCGCTCGGGGCAGGTAAGGTGGCTGAGGGGCCCCAACATCTTTTCGTCACGAACGCCGGATCCATGGGAGCTGTGAGCAGGACCCACATGCCACCCTTAGCTGCAGCTCACCCTTTGCATCCTGCCAAGGAGAGTCTGCCTGCAGGACACACAGGCACGGCTTCTGGAGCGTTTCGAAAGCCATTTTTGTTCAGAAATTCCTGATGTTGTTTTTGCTGACCTAAGCGGTCTGTATCTTTTCCAAATGTTTCTGACGTTTCTCCCAGAGTAATCTATTAATGTCACAGACAAGGATTCTGCTGACTTCAGTTTGGCTTCTGTTTCCCATTGGACAGGCTCCTCTCTTTATGGGGGAATGCCTCAAGCCAAAAAGAGAGGAAAAAATCCCAGCCCCTGAGCTAACTGAAAACAGGCCCAAAGGGAAGCGCCTTCCAGCCACATTGCCTCTCACTGGCTGGCTTCTGTTCTGTGCTTGGGGACGTGCCAGACTTCAGTGCCTCCATGCTTTTGATTCTTGTTTATCCCTGGCAACATGATTGTCTATAATTATACATAATCTCCACCTTGTTTACCCTTCTTCCTCCAGGTCTGAACGCAAGCTCAATGGCAACCTTCTGCTCAGTCTGCCAAGGCTCCAGCTCCAAACTACTTCTCCGCATCCTCCACCTTCTTTTTCACAAGTAACAAAGACATTTGATTTCCTCCCACTCCTTCTACGCACGCCCCTGTGCTTTCCCCCTCCCCCTTGCTGGCACTGGGGTTATTTATACAGAATGTGGAAACAATTTGCAGGAAAGCAAACAATGTAACCCGGAGTGAGGGAAGGGAGACAAGTTTATTGTGCACACTTACAGCCCCAGAAGTGAAATGCTGCTTTTTTGGGGAGAAGAGGGAGTGGACTGTTTTCTTTCTGCTACTCTCTTTCAACGTCTCACTGAACTGCTTTCCATCTTGCCAGGGTCAGGTCCAAACCCGAGCAACCAGATCTGACTGCGTGTTTTGGAGGAAGTTCAGGTTGGATCCCTCCCTGCATCACAGCTTGATGAGGCAGTATCTGTGTACTTAATCCTCTCTGAGGTTTTGCTCTCGGATCATTTCTGCTCCTGGATTAGCATTAATGAAGAGCATGTGTGCTTCAGAGGTCCTGATCCATGCCCTGAGAGTTGTAGCATTGCTAAAGGTATTGTTTTCTGCCTGGGTGTTATACAGAGCTATTCCAAGGAATAGTTAGGCTGAAAGAGGGGATTCCTTGGGAGTGAATGAGACAGGAACTTTTTGCAAAGTGTGATTACAGTCTCTCTCCCCTCACCTACTTAGCATTACATTTTCAGAACATCCCAGCACCTTGCTAGCACCAATGTGAGTGTCTTTGTAAATCAAGCAGTTTGCTTTGGTGCCCACCAAAGAGTTGAGCTTTGCTGGAGCTTGGGAGTGAAGCACTTGCAGTTCTCAGAGGTGCAGGTGCCATTTATCCACGGGTATAAGCAATGGGAAGCTGATCCAGCATTTGATTCAGTACCACTGAGCAGGTCTTCTGATCCCTCTCTGCACTGGGCTCAGGTACTATGAAGTCCTCAAAAAGAAGTAGTCCAAGCCCACTGATCTTCTGGGGAAGAAATATTGGTGTTGCAGAGACAAGGAAATCTTCTCTGCAGGTTGCACATCCAGCAGAGTGGCGGCCTTGGCAATCTCCTCCCTCCCTGGGATCTCGCAGCCACCTTTCTCAATAGCCTCAAGACTTGGGACGTGATCTGTGCAAGTTGTGCTGAGCTGGTAGGGCAGGGCCAGGAAGCTGCCAACTGGGACATCATGTTCCTCTCTAAATTGGGCAAATTTCCAGCCTTGAACTGGTGCAGCAGATAAACTGTGATCCAATGGTACAGAGGGACAGTTAGAAGAAACCTATAGTGGGCTATTCCGCCCTGAGATCTTGCGTCTTCTCCACCTTCCAGTCCTCAGTCTTTGTCCATACACAAAGTGTGAGCTTCCAGGGTATGTTTGTTCTGTAAAATGCCACATCAGCTCTGCCACATGGGATGGCAAATGTCTCTGTGGACAGGATGACCCTCCTAAAGCTAACGGCACGGTGCAGAGACCATCTCAAACACTGCTGCTGCTCCCTTCCTTAGCCAGGTCTTGGCCTGAATTAGCAACTCTAGCTGTAAAACACAGCAAGGGCCAGAGCAAAGATACTCAGTCACCTGTGTTTTCTGATGTGATCTGGTCAGGGGCAATTCACGTCCTCTCTTTGGGCTCTTCTAATTTTCACTAACTCTCAGAAAGGCCAGGCACAGCAACAATTTCTGTTTTCTCTTCCAAGCCAGGCACCAATACTGTGGACTGGAAAGCCTGCAGCTGGGAGCAAAGAGTGACTGCCGCAGTCTGCTGATCCCCGTCAGCTGAGATGCCCCCAGACATAGCAGTGCAGCCCCTTTCCACCAGCTGAGCCACACACAGCGGCTGTGGCACAACAGAAACGTGGGTCTTGTAGGTATTCACTACATCTATGCCGGTGTCTGTGAGTACAGCGTGCTCCTCAACCTCAATGTCTGCCTCCCGTCCATGCAGCTGCCTCTTGCAGAGCCTGTGGTGTCTGCAGCAGCCTGCCCAGGCATGTCGCACAGTGTGCTTAGCTGACTAGCAGTATACTGGACTATAGAGAGTGTTTAAATGCATAAGGCTCTGGAGAGTCCTCTCTGGTCCCTCCTGCAGCCGTGCTTGCAGGCTCAGGCGGTAAGGACAGCACCTCTGGTTTTGGGGTTAGCCTCTGGGCACCCCACTGAAGGCATTAGGGGCAGACAGACATTTCCAATCCTTCCTGACTCCTAAGAGACTCCCCATACTCCTAGAAACATGTGGCCTTGAGTTAAACTACATGGAGAAATCTTGACTAAACAGCTCACAGCAGCACTACAGGTTTGGGCAAAGTAAAGTCTTGTAGCTCTTCCTATAGGCACTTCAAAATGCAGAGACCAGAAGGATCGGTGTAATTGCAGCAAAACAGTCATTGGAGCACTTGTGTTTTTTTGCTTCTGGTTATAAATGTTCAAATTCTCATAAAAATATGTGAAAAACTCTCCTTGGAAGGACTGTGCTGCTGAAACCATCATTGGCTTTTTGGAATTTCCTCTTTCATCTTGTTCTTTTTTTTATTATTATTATTTTTTAGGGCTATTTAGATGAGAACAGATTTGTATTCTTCTCTTCATGCTGCTTGCTTACCACCTGAAATCCTCATCTGCACTTTGCAGTTCCCAACACAATCGTGAGCAGTATCCTGAACTGAGCGTTCTAACTTCAGGTGAGGAAAAGGAACAGAAGCAGATGGGCTTGTAAACAGCAGAGATCTGGCTCTCCCACAGAGGTCCTTGCATAGTGGAAAGCAGCAGAATGGTTAGTAAACACTGAGCAACTTTCATTTTCCAGGCTGAAATGTGATAATCTGGGGAGGGTAGGACAGCATAGAAACAGCAGCTATCGTATTCTGGCACAGTCAGCTATTCCCAGCAGAAGCTGTTCATGGTAGAACTCGTAGCAAATTGGAGAATATGGGAAAGGGGGGTACATTTTCCAGCAACAGGGAATTTATGGGTGATGAAAACAAGATTTCCAGCAGCCCTTTTCCACTAGCATTTTAATTTTGGTTTCTAAAGAAGAATCCTAATGTTTTTCTGTCATTCCTCCCTCCCTTTGAATTAATTTTGAAACTATCAGTCAATCAGAGTTGTGAGTAATTTCACTGATAACAAAATTCCCACAAGTTACCTGAAGGTTGGCAGCTGGATGGAGGAAAAAGAAACCTGAAGTAGAGTCCGCACTGGTGGAAGAACACTCAACCACATCCGTTGCAAGAAGCAGCAGCAGCCAGCTGGCCAGGCTGCACACGTGCTGCTCTGATCTAGTGTGTGCTGCCCTTTGTCCAGCCAATCACGTACAGGACGTGGAAGTGAGCAGGAATGTGGTGGGGAAAGGCAGAGGGGAAGATGATCTGTGGGATCTAATTCCCTAACAATTTATCTTGGGTTCTTTGGCTTCTCAGGGATCCGCTTGTTGCTGCACGTGTTCCATTAGTGGAGTGACAGTGAAGAGAACCAGGGTGCATCAGACTCGTGGGTGAAGTGTGGGTAGCTGGTCGGTCTGTCTGTCCTGCTGTGTCTGCTCCTGCAGGTGCAGTGAGGGGACAGTCACAAGGGCAATGGGAAGAATAGCCTAGTGCTGACGTAACCTGTCAGAGCCTTCCAGCTGGGTGTTGACAAAGCTCCGAGTCCATCTTGCTGCCCCCAAGAAGCAGTACATGAACTGTTTTTTGAAGGGACACAGATCCCTGGCTATATAAATTCTGGTTTTTAGTTCCTCTTTCCTTACCCTCTGTGTAATAGAGCCTAAGAGTGAAGCAAGCAGGCAGGTGTCTTCCCCCATTAGAAAGCTGGGGACTCCTTACTTTTCTTTCACGCTTGGGCAGGACCCTTTTTCCCGCCATTTCTAGCCATCCTTTGCTTAGTACTGAACCCCAGGGGAATTTGGTTGCTTAGCTTTAGAGCCAGGAAATTAATGAAGAGGGGCAGGAAAAGAAAGAAAACAGAATAAGGAGGCTCACTGCCATAGTTTATTGAGCCCAGAGAGATTTCTATAAGCCACATGGTATCAGGCGTAAAACAAATGACAGGTGATAACCAATGTGGAAGAATGGAGCAGGCCAAAACTCCCACAGCCCACTGAGTCCCCAGAAATGTTGGATAGGCTTAAACAGCAATTTAACATGTACCTGCCAGCAAAGAGCAGCCCCTCTACCATGTTCCTGTCAAGAAGTGGTCCTGATTCATGTGATGTGTTTTCTTTCCTCAGACAGGGAGACTACTGCAGATCCTGTGGAGTGCAAGAATCATGCAGAAAACAGACCTATGAAAGATGGTTCCAGGTTGGGATTTTAGAGAGGTTTGTGCTTGATCTAGGGTTGCAAAGTTGGTGTTTCTATTTTTCTTGGGGACTGAGAGGGGAGAGATTACTGAGTCCCTGGGTCTTAATGTAAAATTATTAGGATCTGGAACAGATTCCCAAAAAGACATTTAGGGACAACTACATGCACAAAGCAGCTTGAATATGCCTACTGCCAGAGTTCGTCCAGTCCCAGATAAAGCCTCTGAAATGGGCAGTGCTTTAATAAGGTACATCTGTTTGGGGACTCAAAATACAAGAAAGAAATATCTGAGGAGGAAGAGATAGCACTTTCTCCATTTCCTAGAAAGGAGGGAGAAAATGCCAAAAAGTTATTAATTTTTTTCTTGAAAATGTCTCAGCTGGACAAGAGCCACTCCAGGTAGGACAAACCCCATAACCTGACACTTGCAGAACAAGTGGGCTCACTTCATCCTGGCACAAGCAGTTCTGGCATTTCTAGGGAGATCTGCAACTCCAAGTAATAACCTCAGAGATTAACTGAAGTCTGAAAACAAGTTTATTTGGTAGGTGGGCTAGAGGGGGCTTTAATTATGTGTTTAGGTCTGTGCTGCTTTAAGCATTAGTTTTGCCTGGGAAAGGAAGCTGTAGCATCAGGAACGACACCTTCACACAGCTTAGATTTGAAGATGGAAAATCAGGGGGGACTGGCGAAAGCCTGTCGTCTGTTATGGCAGATGGAAATGAGCTCTGAATTAAAAGAATATCTTTTGTTTGTTTTGGGCCAAAAATAACTGGACTCTGCATAAGGCCTGATTTCCTGAGAACGGGTGCTCAGCAGTTTTTTGACAGTCTGTCAGAAGGAAGCCATCCAAAATCCAGACTATACACATCTGAAATTTTTTTTTGCCTTATTTCTCCTTTCTGCTTTGTTTGTCATATTTTTCTTGCAGCTTTCCAGAGCAGAGTTACTCTTCCACTTGTTCCCCTTTGCCTCCTGTTAAGTCAATTGCTTTATTTTCCACCATTATTTGTATTGTAGTCACTCCCAGAATCTGCGAAATCTTCCTCAGAGTTCTCCATGTCTCCTGAGCTTACTGCCAACTCTCCCACTACAG
This sequence comes from Phalacrocorax aristotelis, assembly GCF_949628215.1. Taxonomy (NCBI): domain Eukaryota; kingdom Metazoa; phylum Chordata; class Aves; order Suliformes; family Phalacrocoracidae; genus Phalacrocorax; species Phalacrocorax aristotelis. The sequence continues at coordinate 32,716,040 of NC_134282.1, forward strand.
CTTTTCATTCTTCCTTCTGTAGAAGAACAAAAGGCCAGAAAAGTGTGCTGTGACACCCATTCAGGTGCCATTACCCTGTGATTCTTTAAAAACTCTATATGCATTTATAGTCGTGGAGAAGGGCTGAAGCAGAAAGCTTGCAGGCTAAATTGGTGTTAGCACATGAAAGAGAAGCAAGTGCTATGGCCTGGTATTGGGCACCGGGTTCTGGTTTTGGTTTGGATGCTGACTCATTCAGCGAGCTCAGGGAAATCATTTCCCTTCTCTGTGCACCTGTTTCCACTCCCCACCTCTAATTGTCTCCCTGTTTAGACTAGGAGCTCTTCAGGACACAGCCTGTCTCTCGCTGCGTGTACATACAACACCTCAGCACAATGGAGCCTTGTCTTGGTTGGGGCCTTAGGTGTTCGAGTAGTACAAACAAGAATAAAAGGTATGCCCAGACAGCAAGGCAAGCTTCCCAGACATGCTGCCCTGCAAGCATGTCTGAAAATGATGTGCTGGGAGCTGTCTCTGTTCCCAGTCCTTGGCTTCTCTCAGCCGGCCAGCAAAGCATTAACCAGTTCCAATTACAATGGTGAGGTGAACTGGCACGTTCCCAGTTCCACTGGGAAACCGTGTGAAATCACTAAACTCATTTTGCAGACTCAAGCAGCGCCTGATAGGAACCTCCATCCATACAGCTACAGACCTGCCTGGAGCTGCGCCACCTCCCTGCAGGTGAAAAGCTCCTTACGTCAGCCCTGAAGCTCAGAGCCATCTCATCCCACTCCCAGCACACACTGCGCACGCTTGAGCGCGCTCCAATTTGCCAGCAGAGAAATGAGCAAAAACATTTTCTCCTTTCCTCCCTTGTCTGAAGAGGTGCGTACATGTCTCTCTGGCTTTTCTTCTTGTCCGCTGGCTTTTGCATAGGCCCTTCCTCCAGTTTTTTGCTCGTTCCCTGCACTCCATCCCATCTTTTCCGTTCCTCCCTGGTTTGATACAGCATCTCACTGGTCCTGCTTCACACTAAGAGAAGGGGTATTAGATGGATTCCCCATAGAGTATAAATTGAATGGAGAGAAGTGGCTGGTTTCCCAGCAATAATTTATCTGATTAAAAAAATACTCCCCAAACTCCCCCTCCTCTGCTGGTCCTACGCCCCCTCCAAAAAGAACATTGGCACTTGGGCTAGTGTTTGAACTGTATTATTCAAATTGCTGGAAGGGGGATTTAGATGGGAAAATAACTGTCAAAAGATGGTTCTCTGGGGATTTTCCCCAGATAGCGTGAGCTCTGAAATTTGGAACATGGGTTGTTGTACGGAGGAGGCAGAGAGAGTAAATAATTCTGAGTCAAGCACCTCCGTGATTTCTAGCTTTGTCCTCATCTAACAAATACCTTACACAGATACACACAGATGCACATGCACATGCTCACACACATGTGCCCCTGCACACACATTTCATAGAAGAAGCCATTAGCAGTAACTTTAAAGCACAGCAAGCTGTTCCTGCTGTTCCCTTTCTCCTCTCATTTTTTTTCCTTACTTCAGGGCTGATTCCAAATAAAAGAAGAGATCTGCTTCATAAAATGCCTGTCTCCTTGTTTATTACCTGTACAGGTGTTATTCCTTTCAAATCAGTGCTACCCAAGGCTGGTAGTTTTCTTTTCCTGCCGAAGCCAACATTCCTTTACTTGTATGGCCTGTTGTAATTGCAGAATGGAAAAGTCACCCCAACACCCCTCTTCATCACAGCAATGCAGTGTGGGTGACCTGAACTATGGATTTCTGGCCCATCTGTATTTCGGTGTTGCCGCCTTCTTTGCGGAGAGAGGCAGGTATTTTACATTTCATACTGTTCCTGCAGTATGCTCTGATTTATAACAGGAGCTACCTTATTAATGTCAAGGGCAGAATTGCTACCGACATTCAAGCTGCAAGAGCGTATGAAAATCATTTAGTTAGCTATGGCGTGGTCCCAGCACTGAGGGCTGTTAGCTGATGTGCATTCCTCTCCCTTCTCGCAGCCTCTGCCAGTCTGTGTGCTGGTTTCTGGGCCAGTGGGTGAAATGTGAACAGGCCCATTCTAAGCCAGAGATTTTCAACGTCGGAGCAACCTTAAGCTAGTCACCAGGGCTCAGGTTTCCTTGCTTTTTGACAGGAGTACTGTTCAGATGAAACCTCTCTCCACTCCTCTGGAGGATTTACACCGCCACAAGTCTTCATTTTTTCCAGATGTTTTACCTAATAAATCAAGGAGTCTCATCAGAGGATTCAAATCCAAAAGCTGTTACCATGACTTCAAAGGCACAGGCTGAAATGGAAAGAAGCAGTGCGGACATTTTATACTGCTCTGTAGTCACCAATCATGAAAATACACTCCAGTTCCAGGATTTCTTTCCTGTGGATAGCAAAACTCCACTGTGATTAAATAAAATGGTGCTGTGCTCCTTCAGCCAACCTTTGCTTAAAAGAATTGAGCTGCAGCACTCACAGGCTGTATGGTTGGCAGTAACCGAGGATAGCGCTGGTCCTGAGAGGAGGTGAGCTCTGCCAACCCCCGTCCAAGATCAGGGACTGTTAACTCAGGTTTGAACTCTCTCTGTCCTTACAGATCAATATGAAGCTGCATATTTTCTGACACTGCTAGTTTAAGCTACTCTCACATAAAGGATTCAGATGTCCATTCATATTTTTCAGATCTTTCAGAGAGGAAAAGATAAAAAGAGTTACATGGCTGAAAAATGTGATTGTGATTATTCATACTGGTTTGTTCCTTGATCAAGAATGTAACTTTTCTTTTTTTTAAATACAGTGAACCCTTTCTGTTTTCGGTGTCTACATGGTGTCATTTTCTTTCACTGTTAAATTTCTAAAGATAAATGCTCCAGCGTTTTGAGAAACTGTTATGTATGTGTTTCTAATTACTTGATAGCACAGTGTACTGCAGGATAATGTAATGAAGAAAAGCAGCTGAAGAAAGAAAAGATGTTCCTGCGGGTAGGTGAGCTGAAGACCTGCAATACTGTATTTTGGTTCCCTGCTTTCCTTAAGAGTGCTGTTGTGGCTCTGGCTGGGCTAGGTGCTGCCCATCAGAGATGCCAGAGTTAGGCTGTGTTCTACAGCAGCTTCTGGCAGCAATGCCAAGGTAAGCTGCTCTTCTTCACCCCTCACTTTGTCTGCCCTGTCTGTGCAGGTAGCTGTGGGGCTGCATGCTAAACGGTTTCCTCACTGAATTTGTCTCACCGCTCCACAAACAGTTTTATGAGCAGGAATGAGCGAATGCTGCCAGGTGAGGAATAGGCTGCCAGTGGCAGGAGGTAGGAGGTGGTGTGTGGCCTTCAGCCATGAAGAGAGGTACCCAGGTTGAGTGTTGAGTTTCAAGAGAGGATTTGGACTGGCTCCTTGACAGGGCTGCCCTGTGCAGTCTCCCTGCAAAACCATGAAGTGAGGAGGCTGTGACAACCCTGTAGGGGTACCTACAGCAGGTGATGTGAGCAGAGACTTTGGCTTGCCCTGTGTGAGGATTCTGGTATGTGAATAAGTTGTCACTGGGGGGCTGTCAAGGGAGGGCTAAGCTAACTCCCTCTTACACTGGTTGCAGGTTAAAAGCATGTAGAGGGCTCTTGCTGCAAAGCAGATGTTGTGGTAGACTGCTTGCAGGCCAGATATCCGAGGGAAGTGGAGACTGTAGTACTTGGAGTACTGTGAAAGTACTGTGCAACCCACAGTAAACACTGTAGTTATGTAAAACAGACTCGGGACATGAGTTTATTCCAGTTAGACTGTATTCTGTATGTCCCAGGCAGCAGGGAGCAAGAGGGCATTTGGTCCTGCAACATGCTTAACCAGATCTTAAAAAATCACCATGGTTGCCGAACAGGTTTTCATATAGGATGTTTCAGAGAAGGGGATGTCTTGTTGGTGGAGGGTTGTTAGAGAAGAAAAAGCCAGGTCCATATGTCCTGTGTTATAATGATACGTTCAGACTGAAAAATAACCTTATCTAAATATTAATAATAAAATAACAGTTACCATGATACAGTTTGTGCCTGCCACAGACTCCAGAAAAATTGCTGCGTGTCTTCCCCCCCAAGATTCTGAAGCCCAGCAGCCCGAACTGTCATGACTGCCTGGGATTGGTGACATCTAGAATGATACGTGTTGGATCATCAGAACAGAGTGGGAGCAGCACAGCCTGGCTTCTGTTTCCAAAAATAGGTACTATCATTTCTGAGCAGAAGCCTCCCTTCTTTTTCCCCACCCAGCCCTGCCTGTTTGGCACATGCAGCACATAATTGTAGTGTTCGCATTGCACCAAAGAAAAACCACATTCCTAAAGCAAGCAGCACGTTAAGTAGTGGACACGCTTTGGAAGTAGGGTATGTTATGACATGGATTCTAAATTAGTGAGCGTCAATGACAATGGTTTGCAGATTTTCTATGGGCAATGGGTGTATAGAGAAGTACAGCTCATCTGCTGCATTGCAATGTGGGAAAGGATCAGAGATGTTCAGAGATGTGCCATAAAATAGGGAGCTTGAATTCCTTTCACTGGACAGTTGCTCAAATACTTGTAATTGAATGATTGAGTGGTGAATGTAGTACATCTGATTTTTCTCTGGATCTTTTCTCTCTTTTATTCTGTAGGTCTCTGAATCTCAGTCATGCTTTCACCTTTTTTTTTTTTAAGTCTACTCACTGGAGTAAGTATTTGTCTGCTTCTGCCAAACCCCAAAAGCTACATTTCATTAAAAAACCCTGATTATTCAGGAAGGCTGAAGTTTGATTCACAAAGATAACAGTCTTTGAAGGTGTCTGCTCCTTTTGTAGTAACTGATTTAAATGGGTTCCATTTTAGTATGCCTGTTATGCTGTTCTCAAGGCCACACAAAGGAGGAGAAATTGTGTGAGGCCATATAAATCAGGGTTTGTTATAGGGATGTCAAACACAACTGCACCATGGGGTGTTAATAGTGAGCAGGCAAGTAGTCAAAAGTGAGTCAGAACCCACTAACAAAAGCTGCAAAGCTAATCTGTCTGATTCTTGATGCTTTCCAAAAGTGCAGTGTCTGAGGTTCTGGGGAGGAGCTTGGGGTGTCAGACTGATCCATATCACATTTTCAAAGTGCTTCAGTAATTGGATGAATAGGTTTGGTGGAACATCTTTGGTTCTCAATTTCTCTCATCAGGAAAGATCTGAAAATGAAGCAATGTGAGCACATCACTAGTCCTGGTCTCTTCCTGCTTACTAACACCAAGCTCACTCCACTGAATTCACGCTCAGCTGAAGCAGAGTGGAGGACAGAGAGGCCACTGGACTCACAATAAGGGACCTGTTGGATTAAACCTCCACTGAATAGTTCAGCATTGCGTGGAGGAAGAAAACTCCCAATCTTTGTGCATGCAAATAAGAATTTCCTCCTTTTCCAGCAGCACTTTGTGGGCAGAATGGATGGCAGCCAAGAAAATTTAACCAGATTGAGAAATATAAAAAACCTTTCAGTGCACACTTGAAGCGAAAGCTCTCAAGCAGTGTTTCCTGTATGCTCAACCACAGAAATATTGCACACACCAGAAGCTTTCTCCAGAAATGCTTACCCCTGACACAGCTGCCATAGTGGGCCCCATGTTGCACCTCATAGTCAGGTTCTTGCAGGTCCTGGTGACCTCTCCTTACATGCAGATCATTTATGTGTAGGTTCATTGTGAGTTAAATCCTGAGGCTCCAACTCCTCTGAGTTCCCGAGTGCTGGACTAAGAAGTGATTGGGGATCTCAGTGTGCAGCCTTCGGAGAAGCTGCCAATGCATGTGCGTTCCCCCTTCCTCAGTCCCACAGCATAGGAAACCTTCAGCACAGCAGGTTTTTGGAGGTTTCTGCTCACCCTTTCTGTCATCTGCTTTTGTCTTTAAGACTCAAGGCTGCTTGATGGACTGTGAGTCTGGAAGGCGGGTTTGTGGGCATGGTCATACACAGAGTGTATGATGGGGGATGCTGTTTTCTCTCCCAGGGTGTTCACGCAATTTCTGCAGCTTTCCAAATACCTGATAGTCCAGAAGAGAAACCAAGCTCAAACCTCCTGAAAAGTAGTGTGCTTTCTAGCCAAAACGAAGCTGTTACAGCTTTAACATGGGCCACGAAACTTCCTTTGTACAGAAGGAATTCAAGACAGTGGAAAGTTTCAGGGATTTAATGTAGCTTGTGGGCCAGGATCTTGGATGATCGCACGAGTCCATTGGACAGACTGCACACATGTGCATGTGCATGTGCCTGCAAGCACATACCATTGTGGTTTCTTTATTAGTTGTTTTTTTTTTTTCTCAATATTCCCATTAATATTTAATGTATTTATCTTGATTGCTGGTAATTACAGCAGTGAAACTGCTGACTCTGATGTCCCTCTGGGACATGACATTGGCTTGGGATAACCCAACATTTTTGTGTGGGCCTGCAAAAAATGTTCTGCCCACTACCCTCCAACCCCAAGAACATTCCTGGCTTCTCTAACATCCTGAAGCACAGCACTGATATAGAGCCTTTCGTGTAGATGAATAACCTGACACTTCCAAATACTGATTTTCCAGGACTTCTGGGCCACTAGATGCTATTTGAGTTCTACCTATTCCTATTAAGGACTTCAGCTATCTCAGTTCTATACCTACAGTGTCCCTCTGTTTCACAGATAATATTTTGGAAATAAACAAATTTGGCAAGACTAGCAAGCAGGGAATGACAGTCCAGACCAGGACAGACAAGCATAATGGTGGTGCCTGGTAGCTTTTCAGAAGAGAGTAAATGGGAAAGGAATAGTCCTGGTAGGGAGGGAGACCTGGGTGAACTCCAGGAAGGGAACAACAGAGGGTGCTGCAGGTCACAGCTGAGCGGAGTTGACAGCTGGGGAAAGGGTGCCACATGTTAAGGTGCAGGGATGCGGTTGTGATCCTCGGGGGTGTTGAGCTGTGTTGCGATGGTGACCGAAATGATTGTGGGGGAGTGATGTGTCAGGAAAGACTGAGCTGCAGCTGGATAGTAGCAGATGCTAGCCAGCGGCGTTCATGTCTCCCTTTAAAATCAGGTCAAGCAGAGTCGGGCTTCTTGTCCTAAGCGAAAGGGCTGTGTTTAGGAAGTCGTGGCTTTCAAACAGCCAGCTTGTCTGCAGGAGCTGGGAGTGCTGTAGGGCAGAGGAGTGGATGCACTTGGAAAGACTCAGTGTGCACACAGGTACCCTCCAGCTTCATGCACAAAGCTGGATTTTGCCTTTTGAACATTTGCAAATTTTAATGTATCATGTGCATCAATAGTGCCTCTAACTTGCCTTAATACCTTTTTATGAGAATAAAATTTGTTCTTATATGGTGCTTTTCATGCCTGAGGCAGTTCAAAGTGCTTCGCTAAGCACAGTAATGAGTTAGATCTGGGGAGTGTAGTGATTGTGTAGGCAAATGCAGGGACTATTATGTACTCTGCAGTAATTCACAGAGCCGCCTATGCTAGAAACTGCTTTATTTATTGAAGGGAGGAATGGTGGCTGGGTCACAGTTGTCTTCTGGAAGATTTTAATGATCTTTAGCTTCCATATAGAAAGGCACCTCAGAGAAATTGGAGCCAAGAGACCTTGCTCAAGGAACAACACGTGTAGCTGCTCAGCACCGAGGCAGCTATGTCTGCTGAGGTTAGAGGCCCAAGATCAGCTGCAGCCCTTGAGCCCGATTTACCTTTCTCAAGCATATTACACCTCTGTGAATCCTCTCAGCACCTTCAGGCTGACTCTGTTATTTGGTATCCTCTTTTACCTTACTTTCAGTTATAAAAGAAAAGGGGATTTTTTTGTGCAGGACCTTCTACCTGTAGGTCTTGAAGAGGGATTGTCGAGTTTAACAGTGACACTGTGAAACACCATGGAAGTATTGCTGTTCTCCACAGGAATAAAGGGATATTCAAGGCTATATCAAAAGAGACATCTGAAGTGAAATTTGCACAGAATTTAGGCACCTTAGCCCAAAGTCACAATCCTGAAAAACCTGCTGTCAGGGTTTCCTGATGCAGGAGTTGCCTGTGCGCTGCCGACTCTTCATTTTCAGTGTTTAACTTCTTCCTGTGCCTCCTGAAAGGCACACAGGAGTATGTCTTGCCAGACAGACCTTTCCTGCTGACCTGCTGGCCAGGCTGTGTCTGGGTTTTCTCCCTAGAATATTTGGGTCAAAACAAAATGGTATGATGGAAGAGGGCAGTAGCTCCTTCTGCTGGCCTGCCCATCTGTGCTGGTAGAACCCCTGTGCAAGTCTGCAAAACACCATGTGCAGTCCAGTCCTCAAAGTAAATTAATGTCTTTTTTACTTTCCTGGAAAAGGCCAAATAACCCCTAGTACATTGCCCTAAGTTTTGTGGGTATATACTCATGGTTGGGGCACCCTTCCTAACTATTATGCAGGCCTTGATGGAAAATATACGTCTTCAGAGGCTCTTACACACCGACCTGGCCTGTGCAACTTGACTCTTTTGGGCTGTTTAGTGTATTCAGCTTACTGAAGTGTTTGCCTTCATAGCAGAAGCTCTACCCTCTGGTGTCCCCTTTGCACACCATCGCAGTGGTAATTAGCAAAACAGTTAAAGAAAGAAGTTTCTTTGTCATTTCTGATGCTCCAGGAAGCATCCCATGTTCAAGGATAGCCTTCAAACTCCTCCTTAAGCTCCTATGAGGCCACTTACCCTGAGTCTCCTGGGTACAAAGAGAATTTGCATGACTTTTCAACATCTCCCCCTGCCCAGTGATTTGTGTGTTAACCCTGAATAACATTCATTATTTTCTGGAGCTCAGGGCACCGGAGGGTTTCAAACTGCACTGCAAACAGGGCAACCCCACTGACATGAATAGAGCTGGTCAATTTGGAGTGTAAACAGAGTCTGACTTATTATCGCATTCACTGCCCAGCGATCATAGCAGTAAGGTAGAAAGGTGTCACTTCAGGCTCCTCTGGAGTGGGACAGGAGTAAAACTACACCCAGCTAAGACTGTAAGTAAAGAATAATACTGTCTCTAATTGAAACCAGATGAAACATTCAAGTAGAGAGCCTACAAGTGCTTTTAAAAAAGTGGAAAGCAAATGCTTTTTGTATAAGCATAAATCTTTTATGCCTCACTAGGGTCATAGGCACTAGTGAGAGAGCAAGGAGAGAATTCAGCTCAGTCAGCATCAGCCTGTAAAGGTAGATCTAAGTCCAGTTTTGCACTTAATTCTGTTTATCTGAGACTATTAATTAGCTACTTCCAGTTTCCCTGTGAAGATCCCTCGTTAGGTCTGCCAAACACTCTTGCAAATAAAGATTCATCATTGATTGCTTGGGCAGCTACATTGGGTAGACAGTTCACTACTCAAAGGTATCTTAACTTTGCATCCTTTTCTGCTGGGGCAGGAATAGTGGGGGTGACTTCAATCTTACTGTAATCTGCTTGTACACTTTGCTTTTCTAATTTCATGCCTAGGTATGGCATTTCCATTACAAAGGAGTTTTGTTGGTTGAGCTCTGCTGGTCTGGGTCTTTCAAAAGCTGATCAGTTTCTGGTTATGTGCTTCTACTCTTTTCCCTCAGGACAAAACATCATCTACACAGATCCTAGGCTATCAAAGCGCATGAAACAGTTCAAGTGCCAAACACAACCCAAACGGCAACCTGAGAAAATTATGTCTTCCATAGGAGCTGTTGAATATGCACAAACATATGGTCTGTTTTCCTAATGTGCCTGTCAGAACTCTGCTGATGCCTCCAGCAGAGAAAAATATTTGGCATAGGCCATTTCCCCCCCAAACTTTACTCCTTGCAGGAAATAGGAAGTGATATTTTCCTATATATTTATTTGTGCTTAACCATAATGACAAAGGGTTGCATTTTCTCCCCTTTCTAGGGTGACCCGTGAGCATCCACTTGCTGTCCATTCTGCATTTCCTCTTATCTTTCACAGAGCTGTGAGCCTTTTCACCCTTCCTGTAGTGTCTGCTATATTCCATGTAAAAATTAGATACAGGAGATGAACTTTAAGATGAGTGCGCTCCATTCAGGGTTACTTAGCACCCCGTGCAGGCTTCCCTATTTTTTTTTTTAATCCTCATTCTCTTGTTCAGGTACCATGGTGAAGGTGTTCTTCTAATGCGAACAAAGATTTTCAACACAAATATATATGCTGCTAATTTTTCGGACCATCTCTTTTGCTGTCTGTTTTTTCCCCATACATTTAACAGCACATTCCTTCGATCAGGGAGAAGATCCCCACTCTAAGTGCTGACTTAGAGCAGTTTCATTCACTGCCCAATTTCAAGAGTCCACTTGTAGCTTTTGTGGGGGAGTGTTAATTAAGTTCCTTTCAGAAGTTATCTTTCAGGCTGTGAGCAAACGCTCACTTTCTGCTGCAGTGTCACCCCAGCTGCCCAAGGCCCATGAAGTATTCCATGAAGTACAGGGTTTTTGCAGACTGCTTCTGAACACTACAGATCTCTACCCTACTCCCTTCTGTTGTAGACTTCTGGATTATTGGATCTCCCTTCTCTCAGTCCACTTTAGTAGACACATGGTGGCTTTCCAGTGCTGTTTTAACAGATTGGTTCACTGACCTCAGATCCACAGTTTGAAAGGTTGTCTCCAAGGCAGCTACTGCAGTACAGCAGATCCAGTACTGGACTCATTAAAAACACACATTAACAGCATTAGTAGCTGTAAACATCAAAAGCATGTTAGTAATACTATTTCTTGTCTTCCCCTATGCTGCCTTCTCCAAAAGTAGTAGTTCCTAGAATGACCTGGCAGTGTGAGAAGTAGTGGCATGCTGCAGATACTGTGACAACCCCAGGAGGACCAGACAAGTGCTACCTGGTATCTGATGAGTGGGCAGAGGTCCAAAGGAAGAAGCTGGACTACAATTTGAGAGGATGGTTTAGACAAAGCTAACAGATCGCGAAGCAAGCATCAGCCTGAAAGAGGGTTTTAGAGGTGGGCTGCAGCCATTTGGGGCTAGAAAAACATTACATTTTTGAGAAAGCTTTTTTCCCTCTGTCAAATATACCTTATTTGTTACCTGCCTCAGAGAGCTCGCATCTGAAAAATGCCATTTCTTTTCTTCACAGGATGTAAATGTTCATTCCAGATAGTATAGACATAAACCTCAATTTCTCCTCAGCACTCACTGTAGGTTTTTGAACATGGCATGAGAGTTTTTTTGAGAAATGCATCCACTTCTGTACTTTCACAAATGAAGGGTACTTTTGGTAGCCTTAACCTCTTCCTCTACTAATTCCCCATTTTTAGCAATGCAAATTTGTTCCGACATCTAAATTCTCTCCAGTTTTTGGTAGTGATCCTTTTCAGCTGAATGCCTTTGGAAGTGTGAAGGCATCTTGCTTTTACAGAAAATGTCCATTGCCTGTATAGCATAAGAGGATTTTCCTTCCAGATTTCCCTGCTAGCATGTACCTCCCACTACACTGAAGGAGGATATGCCATTTCAACCTTTGGTCCTTCTAAGAGCATCCCCCCAAAAATGTGTTAGTGGAGGGGAAAGTAGGTGGAGCAACAGCCTGGGCAACACTTACAGTGTGGTGGGACCTGTTCACTAGCAGGTGGATTAGCACCTTCATCTCTTTTTTTGGGCCAGGTTGCTCAACGGGCAGTAATGTTCAAAAAAACCACTGGTCTCTGTGGATATGAACTAGCAACCTTTAGTTTCCTGCAGTTCCCTCTGCTCCATTTAGTATCTCTGAATGTCTTTGTGTCTTACTTGGACACAAAGTCACATTGTGACCTCTTTGAAACTCATTTCATATTTCTTAGAATCAATAAACTTCAAATGTAGTAGCAGAAATACCAAGCAGTCATTAAGTCCAGTCAAGTTACGTTAGAAGTAAAATCAGTGTGTTGTAAGGGCAACATTTTCTTAAGGAACTGCTATTCAGGCATATTTGTTGTTTCAATTAGTCTGATTTAGTGGCTCAGTCAGGGGGCTGCAGCCTGTCACACTCAGACTGTAATTTGATTTCTAAAGCTGCCATTCAGGTACTGAGGAAATAAAAATATGCGGTAAACCACATTGTGACAGCAGATGTATAGATCCTGATGTGCTTAATGTGCAGCGTACCTGTCAGGAAGATACAAGGGTTCACAGCATGATCGCCCCCATTTCATATCCCATCCGAGTTGCATGTTTTGCTCTCGTGGCTTTGATCGCCAGTCCCCTGGGAGGAGCACCGAGAGGTGGCAGAATGGTGGTGCTTTTCCAGAACTGTTGCCCTGAAGGGATGCTTAAACAAAAAAAGAAAATAAAATTCATGTGTCTGAAAAAGTGCCAGATTGACAGCTTTAGCGAGTAAAACACTTTACCTATTTGAAGGCTACCCACGTTTTATCTGGTAGAGCTGTCAGCATAGTACCATTCCTCAGCACAAAATGTATTATTTTCTTTTTAAACTGTCCTTGTATCTCCAAATTGCTCAGTCCTGCACCTGACAAAGATTCAGACAGCACTAATGGGAGTAAGAAGTTGGACTGCTGAAAACTAGGAAGGAATCTTGGCAAATTTGCCCTGTTTTTGGAGGTGCTTAAAATCTGCAGGAGTCTACAAATGATTTAAAGATCAATTTTGTGCAGAATGATTCAAGGAATAGTTCTGCTTTCAAACTAGGAAGTGCTGGGAACAGAAGCTTGTGTCTTTCCTTCACAAATCAGGACTGTATCCCTAATGTTGCCCTCTGGAAAGAGACCTCCATGCTCTCCTCTGAGAGAACTACGTAACCAAGGTCTTGTCTGGACTTTTGCAGCATGACCTCCTGCCTTTTTTGGCAGGAAGGTGCCTTGAGAAACACCATGATCATGGTGCAGAGATCATGTGTCAGGAGATCACTGGCAAAAGACAAGTCCTCCAGGACTCTAGGCATCCTTCAGTGGCACCTTAGGCACTGGTAATCGTGTCTAAACCAAGGTCTTGGATCTGTTGCTTTATGGCATTGTTATCAAGATGTTTACCTTATTGGATAGAGCCAAGTTAGGTCTGTGCACTTTTATGCATAGATAAATTTACGTCTAAAACTGCACAGTAAGGTCTTCAAACCATCTGATACATGAACCTGAAGATCTGTTCTGAAAGGTTGAATTTTACAACTGTTTGAGCTTGTTCCTTTTTCAGATGACATAGTAAAAATGAAGAAGTCCAATATCTCTTCCATGAAAAATCCCTTACATTCGTAGGAAATTCCTTCACAGCATTTGTGATGAGGTTTTGAGGAGGATTCCAGCAGGAGGAAGCAGACCCAAAACTCTAACTTTAAAGGGCTTCCTGAGAGTGTATGAACAAGATAGTTGCTCATTACAGCCAACGGGACTCCATCCATATCCTGACTTATTGTCCAATGTCAGTATTCTTTCCCATTTCTGCAGATCATCGTCCCTGTCTTCACTACATCACTAGTAATGACAGGTGCCGCTGTTTTTAAACTGTTAAATCAGCGGACTGAGGTAATTTTCTTCATATTTGCTATTCCGTCTCAAGATTCTAGAACTTTGCTGGGCCTCCAGTTTCTGCCATTTAAAACAGGGGGATACTTCAGCCACTATTTTCAAACAGGGAATCATTATGTGTCTATATTCAGTTTTAAACACCTCGAGTAGCAGTCTGAGATACAAGCCAGCCATGACTGACTGCCAGCAGCACAGGGCACTTCTGGGAGTTGCAGGTGTTGACATAGCAGTCAAATCTGTTTAGTCTCAAGTTTTATGCATGGGACTTGCTCGTCTAATTCTGGCTGATCCCTTTGTATCTCGTCCAAGTAACATGACTTTTTCCTTCCACTTCCAAGACTGCACAAATGCAGCTGATCAGTCCCCCTTACCAGTGGATGGGTCTCAGAGCTGGAGAGAGACAGCAGTGTTGTGTAGCCACCATGAAGTGTGTCTTAGCCTCTTCTGTCACGTGAGTGCAGGGTGTATGGGCTGTGTGTGGGGAGTGACTGTCATGTGCCAGGAAAGAGGGGAATGAAGGATTCTGGCCGTACGACCCAACACATCCACTGTATCTATCAGGTAACAAAAAAAAAATGACCGGGCAATGCTGCTGTTAGTAACTTTCTGCACTGGGCAGAGGTGAGGCTGAATGAATACCTGTAAAGTGTGCTTAGATCACCAGGAGCAATGGACTGTGTATTTTCCAGGCATCCTCTGTTGCTGGTCTAAGATTGTTTCTTTGCTTTCCCAAGCCCAGAGGCAAATGACTGTTTCTATGTGCTAAGTATCAGTTCTCTTTCTTTTGTTTTTAGCCTTTCTCCTCTCCACTTTTTTCCTTTCTGTTTTGAGTTGCTCTCAGACTGCTGCAATCTCACTTCCCTGCCTGTGCTGGCACAGACACCAGGAGAAAACGGGATAGTGTTTACATTGCATTGAAGCACTAGGACTTGGGAGAGGTGAGATGTGGACCTGCCGCACCATCTCTGGTGGCTCACAACACCTTCCCGTGGTTCTGCTTTCCTTCTAACTTCCTGCCAGGCTGACCTGCTAGACTGTTGCCTCTCTGGGCAGAGGTCTTGCTTCAATTGTGTGATCCAACAGTGTCTTAATACAATACAACCCAACCTCAGGCAAGACCTTTAGGCACTCCCATTATATGAATGAGAACAAGATTGTTGGTGTCAGTAATTAACATTCTTGTGGGGTTCTTGGAAATGCTTTGGGATAAATATGTCCTGGAATCCTCATCTGGCTTATGTGGTTTTTAGACTGCAGGGAAGGCTGATCCTGTTCACACGAGCGGGCATGGACCATCTGCCTCTTCTCCTACTGGGTGTGCAAAAAGGCTTTCAGTCCAAAGAGGAGTTCCAGTACCTCAGTGAGAAGTGGGATGCTGGAAGCGTGAGGGCATTGCCAGTGAGGAACAGGAATGGAGACTCAATTTGTAGTGTGTTTTCAGTAACTGTCTCACCTGAGAACAAAGACTATAGACAACCACAAAAACAGAGACAAAAATACCAAACTAAGTGTCACTGATTGATAACGTTGTGAGTGCCTGTGGCACAGAGTCATCCCATGACAGGCTTCCAGAGATGAAATCTCACTCTGGTTAAATGGATGGCAAAAATCCCATTGACTGCAATAACACCAGGCTTTCCCCTTGGGGATTACCTGGATTCCTCTCCTCCTGAATGCCCAGACAGCCACATCCAGCATCATTATGCACATTCTGATAAGAAATAAATTATTCTTCTTTTTTAAAGTGTGGATTGGATTTCGTAAACCCTGCATTTTGGATTCTAGGTTCTTTCTACCTACCTATGAAATCCCTGAATAAACAAACATTGGATTAGACCTCAACAGCTCCCTCCACTCAGCAACTGAGGCTGTTAAAAGCATTTCACACCAACTGGTCTGCTCGTATTTCAGACTCTGTTGAACACTGGTTCAAGCAAAGGAGCTCCATCTTCCTCTCAAACTTCCCAGGGAGCTAACCTTAATTATTGGAAGGTCTGCCTCCATTTATGACCCTCCCCAACTCCAGTGAGGAGTTGGAATTGTTTAGCTGTTGTCATCAGGAATGACATAAATATATGCTGGGGTTAGAGGGTGTCTGGCAAATGGCCCACTAACCTAGAATTTGCTCTGCAAAGTCAGGAGGATGACTTTTAACCTCAGAGCAGTTTGCAAAACCACATCTGTGACCAATAAATATGAAGGGAAAAAAAATATCTAGTTTCTACTGAATGATGAAAGGCAGTGTACCTCGCTGGGCACTATGGTGCTGGGCTCAGTATGGAGAGCTCTGCAGGAATATCAGACAGGTCATCATTGCCAGAAGTCGTCTATGGGTACAGCTGATGCCTCACACAAGGGAGGCAGCACAGCAGATTAAACTGCAAGTGAGTATCTCATAGCTGTGAGTCTTAAACTTAATAAGCCAGGTCTTTATTTGTACTGCAGCCTTCTTATCCCCAAATTGCCTTAACCAGCTGCTAAAGGATGCCCAGTAACAGAAAAATCTCTGGATAATAATAGATTGGCATAACAGTTCAGTGTCACCTCACATCCTGCTAAGCAATAGAGAAATCTTGCTCAGAAAAATGGACACAACCAGCGTGCCACTGAACAGGCGAATCCTAATTTCATCACCCTTCTTGTGGGCAACAGATAACCCAGTGCAATTTACAGCAGCTCTGAAGCACCTCCAAATCTCAGCAGGAGTCAGAAAGGCTCAGTGCTAGCCTCAGGCCTGGCGGGTCGCAGAAGATCAGTGAAGTTGTTGTTCCATAACCTTGCAGCTGTACCAGAAAGCAGTAGGCCGGTCTGAAATATGAAGGATCTCAAGCAAACAACAACATTTTAATCACTGAAATTAAGGCCCTCCTCTGGATCCCTCTCTGAAGAATCCTGTCTGTCTTTGATGATCATACACAGGCTCCCAAAGGTGGTAAATCTTGAATTTAAAATTGTACGATGTCAATGTGTGAATGACGGCATTAAATCCTGACTGTAAGGCTGAGAGATCTCCAAGAGGACAAAAACACCTTTTCTGCTCAACCGTGTAACAGCAGCTGAGGTAGACGAGGTAAATATATTGTCTCCAACTCTTAAAGGGTGAGGGAATCATTTATATACACATATTACAAGTTTGCAGCCTAAAGGTGGTTTTTCTTTTTTAAGAGTTTAAAAGTTTAGAAATGCCAATGTTAAGGTGCCCTGTGCAACTGTAATTTGTCCCTTTTGTGCACTTACATTATGATACACTATTTAATTGTAATTAGATCACACGCTGTTCTTTCGACAGGTTCCCAGCCTGACTCATTGTACAGAATAGACTGCACTCACTAAGTAATAATTTTATTTTCTCCTTGCTGTTCACTATGTGGCCCATGCTTTATTTACTGCACACTATTCAAATATTGTTCTGAAGACAGATTTATTCATTTCCTCCTGGGCTTTTCCATGATACTCATCACTATGGAATCCAAGTGCTTCACAAACTCTAATTCATTTTCTCAGTGCTGTTGTGAGAGCTGATATTACCCCTATTTTACAGGTGAGGAACTTAGGCATACAGAAAGAACAGTAAAAAATATCTTCTAATTTTAGGTGTCCAATTAAAAATACTCATGCCTAATTTTGTCATAAAATATAACATGGCAAAACATCTAATTTAGTCAAAGGTTGAATAAATTCTCATTTACTGCAGATATATCTGCAAGTGCTCTTCAGTTCTGCAAATCAGACTTCAAAATGTCAGATCAGGCACGTAGGAAGTGAGGACCGCACAATTAGCGCGTGGCTGTGAAGGCTCTGCTTTAAGCGTTGTGCTTTGCATCCCGGAGGAGTCCTGAGGCTGAAGCCCTTTCCTGGAGCAGCAGGCACCCACCTTAGCCACAGTGCCATGCTTGCTTTCCCTATAGCTCCACACCCAGCCTCAGAGTCCCAAGTTTTCCTTCCTTGCCCTGCTCCTGCTCTCCTGTCTGATTCCTTTTGCCCAGCAAATTTTCCTTTAGCCCTTAGCCAGCTAACGTACTGGTCTTGTACTGGCCTTGACAGCCCTGGCCCTCGGGATTGCATGTCCTTCTCCTGGCAATTTTCTCCCATTCCAGCCTGTTTTTAAGTCTTCTCCCAACAGGCTGTCTTCCAGACTCTTGCTTATGAGCTTCACTTTATCTCTCCCTCCAAGCAGACGCAGTTTCCCCTTCCAACTCCCAGTTCCTTTTCACCACCCCGGGGAACCTGTCTTTCTCCAGACCCTTTGTGCCTGCCAGCTTACTTGTCCGGATCCAGTTCTCGTCCCCATCATGTGTTATTCAAGGAGCTTCCTGCTCTGCGTTTCCCCGAGAGGACTGGAAGGACAGGTTTCCCGCTCACCCTTCCAACCTTCAGACTTGGCATGGTCCAGAGCAGCTGGGAACTGGAACTGCAGGTCCAGCTCCAACTCCTACAGCCTTGGGCTGTGATGTGCTGGGTGAGCACGGAAACTGCCGGAGAACTGCACTGCAAAGGGCTGGTGAGACCCCGCTGTGGGCAAATGGGATTTTGAGTAGGGTTATTCATGGTGGGTTTTGAGGGAACACTTCTGACAAAGCAACTGTTCTTGTTTTCAGACTCGAAGGTCCCTGACAGAAGGAACAAAAGAAGAAAGAACCTGAGGTATGAACTTCAGACGCTTAAATTGCAGCAGAGTGGTTAGCCTGGCACTACTAAAACTGGCTGAAGGTAGGATGTGATGATGGGAATTGCTCAGCAGCTTTAATAGGAGTTGTACTACCAGTCCCGCCTTTTAGTCAGCGCTTGCATTTTCAGTATAAATTACAGTTCGGTCTGGTAATCTTTTTGGCGTATCAGATATCAGTGTAACTCAGCAACCATAACATGGAGAAACCCAAACATCCTTCTGAGGAGGTAATTACATCATTGTGAAAATGCCCCAGGATATTTTTAGTGGAGGACAAAACCCCTCTTTTGTGATGGAAACACCAAACAAAATTATGAAATAATGAAGCAAGTTTCACAAGGAGAAATGCTTCAGACACCTGTGTTAGCTGATACTTTCTAGTCTTGTCAACATTTAATTAGTCATGCACATCTCTGCATCCATATGTACAGCAAAGCACACACTTTTGGTACGTTGCAAAATGTGTCAATGTCTGCTTCGCCAAAAAGCCTCTAAATAGACAAATCTATAAGTGCTGCTAGATTGGGACAATTACACGGGAATATAGAGGTGCCTGCATCAAGAGGGACACCCTCACTGCATGCACAGAGGTTATCAAGGTAAACTTTCCCAAAATTAGTCCTCAGTTCCCTAGCAGGAGCATCACTACCGGTGCAAAAGCTTGTTCCTTTCTGGAACGAACAATTTTAAACTAGTTTTAAAACATTTTGCAACACAAACACACATTTTGGGGGGATGTTTCATTTCTTGCAGTGCCCCAGGGGTACGGTTATCTCATGGTTACCACTTCTTGAGCCCTGGTACTGCATAATTTATGTACTGAAAGAGACGATTCAATTAGTCAATAATAAAACGAGCAAGGATAGCGTGCGCATTGTAAAAATATAATTTAGTGGGCAACAAGCTGAGATGGAAAAAAAAATGTAAGGGCACACTTCATATGATTAATGACGGAGGAATGTATATTTATAGCTCTTGTGTCCTTTGTAAGGATACGGGATCCAACAATAGGACTAAAACTGGCTGGCAGTGATGCAGCATTCAAATGATTTGGATTTGAATGGCAAATGCTGTATAAAACTACACCCAGGAGGATGGAAATACATTTCACTTGCCTTTTCAAAGTATGTTTGGTCTTCCCTTCACATTTATTTATCCTTTGGTTTATTGAGAAACACGCTTATTATGAAAGTCGACGTCCCAAATTGAGCAGGAGAGATTCCCCACCCTTCCCCCAAGAAAACAAGTCGCTGCAAGTTGTTTTTACAAGACTAAGTGAGAGATTTTTTCTCTTGGTAGCTCTGGAGGCAGCGTTGTCGCATCTCCGCGCCAGTTCCCAGCAACACACAGCGCAATGACTCCTTGCATCGCAGTTACTCCTCCATCTCGCCAGATTTGCAAGGATAAACCAGACTGGCGGTTTGTAATGTTATTGTACATCTTCGTGCACGCAGCATGTGCAGCTTTTGCAGCCACACGGGCCTTTGGGTGAGAGGAGCAAACAAAAGTTTATTTCACTGAAAGGCAGGAACTTAATGGCTTCACTCCCATCGCGAACCTTCCTCAACACGAGTATCAGGAACGATGTGCTGCTGCGACCTGCCACAACGCGGGGTTTGGCTCAGTGTCTGGCGCTCTAACCCCTCCGGTCCATGGTGCCGCCTCCTCGCCCCCCGAGGGGCTCCCTTCAAGGTCTGAGGGGACAGGGGCTCCTGCCTGAAGAAGGGGCAGCTCCCGCCTGCGGGGACGAGGGACCCTGCCTGAGGGGAGGGCGGCTTCCGCCTGAGGAAAGGACAGCTCCCACCTGAGAGGAAGAGAGCTCCCGCCTGATGTGACGGGGCCTCCTGCCTGGGGGGAGGGCAGATCAGCCCGCGGGGACTGGCGCTCCCGCCCGAGAGAACGGCGGCTCAGACCCACCCCAACACTCCCGCCTCGTGCCACCCTTCCCCGCGGGCGGGGGCGCCGCGCGGGCTGTCGCGCAGGCCCAGTGGCGGCGGCCGGGCGCGCGCACACCTGGCGCAGGGGTCGGCGGCGAGAGGGAGCGCGTGCGCCGCCGTCTCGCCGGCGGCGGCGGCGGCGAGCGGGCGCAGAGGGTGGACCCACGCGCATGCGTACGCGGGGGGGGGTGGGGGTGTCGGGGGGGCGGTCCGAGCCGGGGGCGGGCGGGAGCTGAGGGGGAGGAGCGTAGTGGCGCGCGCCCCTCTGGCTCCGTGCGAGGGAGCGGCGGAGCCCGTCGCTGGGACTGGCCCGCCATGGAGTGAGCACGGCCGCTGCCGCCCGCCCTCCTCGCTGGCAGCTCTGCGGGGCGGCTGCGCCAACCCCGCCGCCTGGCTGAGGGCCGCCTCCTCGGGGTGCCGCAGGGGCGCAGCCCGGCGGTGGAGGACTGGGGAGTGGGCTTCGGCCAGCCGGCAGGCAGGCAGGAGCAGCCCCCCGGGGGAGGGGCTGGTGCTGGGTGCCCGGCTGCCGGGCTCGGGGAGCGGAGAGATGGCGGCGGGGAGAGGCCGGCGGCTGCTCGGCTCCCTCTGGATCGTCCTTCTGCTCGGGCAGTCGGACCCGGCCGGCGCCGCCGCTCGGAGCAGCTCCCAGAGCCTCCTCACAGGTAAGGAGCTGGGCGAGACCCTGTTGGGGGCGGTGGGGTACGGCGGGCCCGGGGGCGCGAGGGGGCGGCTGAGGGGACGCGTTGCCGCCGGGGTCTGCGGGAGCCGGCGGTACCGCCTCGGAGAGAGGCGGTCGGCGGCCGCGGCTGCGCGCTCGGTGGCTCCCGGTGCGGCGGAGCTGAGCTGGAGGCGAGCTCCCCTCGTACGAGCGGGATGGTGCTGGCGGCGGTGCGCGCACCAGCAGAGGCCACTGCGCGCCTCCCCAAGCGGGCGGACGTCCCTGCCGGGGCGGGAGCGGGGGGAACGAGGGACACCTGAATCGCCTTCCTGCAGCGAACCACCTGCGCTCGGTGCTTGGCCCGCCGTCTGCGGGCGGGAGCTCGCCGGGGAGGGGCGGGAGAACGAACGGGCTCTCGCTGAGCTGGGAGACACGACGAGCGTTACTGCAAGCGGTAGGGACTCGTTCCCGGAGCGGGGATGACAGACAACCTGTGGAGGGAGGGGAACTTGCCTGAAAACTGCCGCAGTAGCCCAGAAAGGAGCGATCTGGCGGCATTTCTGTCGCTGTAGTTCTCACCTTTATTGTTACCTTTAATGATCCATTATTGGCTCTTGCTTCTTTATAGGCTACGAAAAACGTAATCCCATCCAGATGAAGCGTGGTGTGCGTACGAGAAGGCTTTCTAAAAAGGCCCTTGCAAAAGACCCTTAATACCGTAGAAGGCTCCCTAGTTTTGCAGTAATGTTACTCACCCGTTTCGCAAAATGTGGGTTTTAAAAAGTAACTTCTTTTTCCCCCTTCTCTTCCTTGTTAGCAACAAACTAGTAAAAAGCTTGAAAGAAAATCTGCTCCTGAATGTTGAATGCTGGGATTTTTTTTTTTTCAGATACTCCCCTGTAGATTGATTGTTGGTATTTTAAAAGAAAGCTCTGTGCAAGTGGGGGTTTGGAAAAAAACTGCTGGTTAAATGAGTGGGTTTTAGCAGCTTGGAAAAGTGAGAGTGGTTAAACTGGTATTAAATGGTGTAATTGTCCTATTACAAATCATATTAGGCAGAAATGTCCGTGGTAGTTCTCATCTTTGATACTACCGATGGAGCCGTGTATGCTGACTCCTATTGTCAGGGAATATATTTATTTATTCTCTTATGCAGTACGAGCTTTGCAGATTCCAGGTCTGAAGCAGACACTTTTTTTTCCTCTTGAAAAACATTATATTTGGACTCAAAGATCTTCAGAGTATGTGTAATAGAGAAGTTACTTTTTTGATCTGTAAAATCTTACCACGTGATGATTCTTTTTCAGTATTTACTACTATACTGACAGCTTGCTGTAGTTAAAATTGTGTTGGTTGCACTTTGCTACTTGAAAAAATCCTGTATAGTTTGAGGAAATCAAATTGATAGGTGAAGTTTTATCTGTTGAAGCCAAATACGTGAATTAAGTCAGCAAAGGGGGAGTGATGTGTGGAAACATGCAAAGTAAAACCTTTGTGGAAGCTGACGGTTTATTGGAATGGGAATTTAGAAGTATCATTGTGGAAGTCTTGGAAGTTCTGGTGAACCTCTCCTCTGTCCTCTTTTGTGGAAAGCGCCATTATGCCGTACAGAGGGGTACTGTCCCTTTTCAGCCCTGGTGTGAACCAGAAGCCGGGCTTTCCTGAGCCCTGAGGGTGTTTGTACCAGTTATTAGAGTAACGGAGGAGGGAGAGGCTTTCCTAATTCTTTGTCTCAATGAAGATGAGATACTTCTTGCATAGTGGATGAGCTTCATCTTAATTCACACTTTTTTTGACCTTTCACTACTATCTTTACTTAGAGGATGTTCTGCATACTTGCATGTGGGAGAGGGCTGTTCAAGTTCCTCCCTGCTCACAGGAGAGGGAGTCAGGTACAGATGTTCCATGTCAAGCGTCAAAGCACTCCCCTTTCTGTTTTAGATGCAAGGGTGAAAGTGCCGTCTTCTGTCCCGTGTTTGTGTGAAGCTTGGTCTCTTCAGCATGCTTGGAAGAATCTTGTTAGGTTGGTGTGTAGGGCTGAGGAACACCTAGTTTTTAGATCCGGATGGAGGTTTAGCTGTGAGTCTTGCATCTCTGCTTGTCAAGACTGAAGTGCTGCTTGTGATGTCCAGAATGGTAGGTTTTTAATGCCAAAAGAAAAAAAAAGGGGGGGGAAAAAAAAAAGAGCTGTCCTTTCGGTGTTGATAAAGATGACTTAAATGAGCAGAAGTTATAGAATTGTAAGCCCATATTGTTTGTATGTTGCCATGTATGTTTGAGGGACATTTGATCCCATCTATAAATAGCTAGTCATTGCTCTCTGAAGAAGAAAAGAGTGTAGCTGAATTATTTTAGGAAAACTGTGTAACTTCATTTATTTGTCTATCTGTAAAGATTAGTGTCTTTCCTAGTCTATTTGGTTGCTTAGTAAATAGGGTAAAATGAGCTACTGATTTTAGAATTAGGACAATACTTCACTTAGCTGAGGAATAAAACAAAAAAGTCAGTAGTGAGGATAAATTAAGCTAAATCCTGCCTCTTGTGTCTGTTTGGAACTGACTTGAGAGTAATGTAAAATATTTGATTTATACAGGATGGTGTTATTAAGAACAAAATTGAAGTTGGTGTCACTTTTAACTTTGAATAGAAAAGCTGTGATAACCTATATACACCACTCAGATTGCAAATTAGGTTATTCAGAAGCAGGAAATTTGCTCTGTCTCTCCCTGGTATTCTTGAAGTCCTTGGAATCAATATATATTTTGTTGTTAAAGGATAAACTGGCTGTTTTGGAAGTCCGCAATCAAACGCAATTAGCAATTGGTGGGCATGAAAGGTGCACGAGACTCCCAGACTGGAACACGACTTGTCAGCAATGTGTTGGTCGTGGACCGTTGGTGCAGTATGTGCTGCTATATAGGATGCTTCTTCTAGGGTGTGAGGAGACTGTGTTGAAAGCTAAAGATGATGGGAGCATCAATCATCTGGGTTCCTTAGAAACGTAAGGTCATAACTTGTTTCCGGTTTTTATGCACTTCTTGATTATTTCTAAATATATCGCAAGTTAAAAATAGAGTAGAAATATTCCAGTCTCAGTTACCTCCCAGGTCACTTCAGCACAGGTCTCTGGTTGGTATTCCTGTTTCATATAAATATGGTATGTGTCAGCCACGTGTGTTCTGGGTGTTGCATATGGTTTGGTAGAAGCAGTTTGATTGCTTGTAGCTCCTGAGGTATGTGGACACCAGCTCCACTGATGATATGCATGGATAAATAGGCAACAGTGAAAAGGTCTGTTGAGGCTGGAGCATATTTTTTTGTGAGTATGAACTATTGTTCTAATAATCTGTGAGTCAAGGTACCTTTCGCTGGGGTTGTGGTGATGCATTGACGCTTCCACTCTACTGCAACTGCTGAAGTTGCACATGGCTTTTGCAGCACGTCTTTTATTAATCATCGAAGAAAATGGTTTGACTTGCTTATGAAGCTATCCTAATAAACCAACATTTCAATTTAATATTTGTAAGATGTGTGTATGTACCTGTGCCTAGTATCTATCACAGTGGAAAACAGGGAATAAAAATGATCTTAAAAAAAAATCACTTGGCATAGTTATCTCCCACTAATTTATCAGTGCAATTTAAGTACATGACATACTGTAGATTTTTCTTAATATGAATAAGAGTATTTGGTTATTCCTGGTGATAAAATGTTGTGATTTGCAAGGCATTAACATTCAACCAAAGATTCTCAGAGAAGTCCGAAAACTGTGTAGGCACCTAACACATTTGCTGCATGGCCAAGAAGAGGAGAGTGATAAGGAGTGAGCATGGAAATAGAGTGGGAGATTAAGAAAACTACACAGAGTAATACAATATGGTTCTTAACCTTCGCTTTCAAACTGTGAAAACGTTTAACTTGTGCAGTATCAGCCCGAGTTTGATATTGGGTTTGAAAGCAAATTTTTATAGATCACTAGTTTGGCATGGAAATAATTTTGTATATAGAACGTATACTGATATGTTTATAGCTAACTTTTCTAAATGTGCAGTGTTTTTATATATGTAGGACTTTAAAGTTTCACTTTGCATTGTTTGTGAGGAGGTATAACTGAAATTCTTGCTAATAACTGATCAACACTCGGTTCCCGTAAGGAATCTGTCCTGGCGTGAAGCAGTCAGTCAGTGGAAGGCAGGCTTCGCTCCCCTTGTCTTTAACCAGTTTGTAGGGATTTCAGTGGCTGCAGTATTATAATTCAGCTGGCTGCAGGGCCAAGACTGCAGCTTCTCGTGTGTTCAACTTCAATGCTAGTTACAGTATAGGTTTATTTACTTTGCGATGAAAGTTAAGAACTGGGTGTTCAACCCTTGAAAAATCCAAAGGCTTAGTACAGCGTTGCGCATGGTAGCTGAGGCGGTGGTCTGTGTTTGCGTATCCTGGGTTCTGGGTGGAGCCATCCTGCCTCAGATATTCGGAGAGGTGCTGCTTCAGATACTCATGCTGAAATAGATCTCTGCACCTTGAATAGTTAAATATAATGCTCTGAGGATATTGATCTTAAAAAAGGGCAAAACAGCTCCTAATAGAGAAAATGTCTCGGCACTGTGGAAACAAGTCATATTTTACTGATTGGATGCTATTGATTTAGCTCTCCAGTGAAATTGCCAAGATGAAAGTGGTAATCCTGATTAATTCCATATAAATAGATAAGCACAATTTGTATGTGTGTGGTTGTGGAGTTCTTTAAGAAAACTGAAGTCCTAGCTTTATATGGTATTTCAGATACTTTAATTTTAAGTGGTTTTTTTTACCACTTAGTGTTCATGTGTAAGAGAATATCTTAATTTACAAAATAAACACACCGTCAATTTATGATAAACCTGTTTTGTATTGGTTAAAATAGCTTTTTTTTCTTTAATGAAAGCTGCCCTTATCAAAGGGACTGAAGGAATTAGCAGTGTTCCGCTGCTAAAGTTTCTTGGGACTTTGGATAATTCCCTGGAGTACGTGACAGCCATGAGATGTTTGAATTGTGTAGAAAGTGGAGAGATTTAGTGTTTAATTTTAATTAAAGCTATTTAATGTCCCTTTAACAATCTGATTAAACAATTCAAGCGCACTGCTTATGCTGAATTTCTTCACTTGCAAATTTTAATCTATTTATCACCTTAGTGCATTGGATAGGTGTTTGCTCAGGTGAATGGCTTAAATCACCGTGAGTTTTGGCGATTCAGTTATTTTGTGTCTCATCAAAGTGTGGCAGCCTGATAACTCTTGGTATCCTCCGGTCATATAGTTTTGTCCAGAGGTCTTTTTAAAGTGGAAAAGCTGTTGTATGATTAAATTACCCACTACTTCATTCATCTGTTCAAAGAATTTGAATATACAGCTGTCCTTTGTAGTTAAGTTAGGTTAAGGTTTTAATTGAGTTTCCCACGCAGGAGTGGATTTTACTGTGGTTTTGATAAATTTTTACTATTGCATTAAAAACCCGGACCTCTGTACTTGCTAGTTTTGTAATTTTTTTTTGTTGTTGATCTACTACAGAAGCTTAGGGAAGCGTGTTAGCTTTTGGAAGTAGCTGAGCCACCTGTAGGTCCATCAGATGTTTCAGCCCTTCAGATGACCTGGTGTGTTTTTACTTGGTGATGATGGCAGAGCCATCTTAAAGAATTCCCTTACCTGTGTCTGACTGCTGCTGCAGGCCTGAAAGTCTTGGCTCTCCTCTTTGGTGTGGTTAGGAATTCCTGTGTTTTTGTACTTCAGGGACCTGTTCCCTTAAAATTTCAGTCCATCTCTCCTAGTTTTCTAATGGCCTATGTACTTTACATCCTTCCGGTTTCAGTGGGGTTGTATTTCTGCTTGATGGGTATAGCTCTACTGACCTTTGCCACCTATTTGTTTTTTAATCTGTGGTGTACAAGTATGGACAACTTCTGAGGTCTTTTGATTCTAGCTTTCTGCCCTTATGTATATGTGGGCTCTTAATATTTTACCTTTCTTTTTACCTGATGCCTTTTTCACACGGCTTGAAGCCATCATGTTTTGTGACACTGGGTCAAAACAAGTGGCCAGCACAGTTGTCTTCCATTATTATTATACTTGGATAAATTTATCTTGTTTGATGTGCTTTGATGTAGTTTACAGCCAGGTAGTAATGAGGGTTTTTATAGAAAAGTTTTGCTTTACTTAGTGTTTTCTTCACTAAGGTATTTTGAGCCATGGGAAATCTTAGTTTGTCTTCACATTTATGTGAATCTATAAATACATTATTTTTGTCTATAGTGTAGCACTTCCTACTACAGTGTCTTGGATGTAAAAACTGAGACCAAGATGGTCAGAGATACACTGATTTTTCTCTTTTATCTCACTTCTGGCAGAGACACCTTTGTATAACTGCTTCTGGCTTGAGCACTCGGGGGCAACTTCCAGCTTTTTTTCAGCTCAGTTTTCAGTGTGGTGGTCCAGGAGCTTGCTTCAACTTGGGCTGAGGTGGAGTCAAGTCCTTCTGTATAAACTTAATCTCTTCCTCAGTTTCCTCTTGTCACTAATGAACCCGAATAACTCTGTAACGCAGCTCTGTAGTTCGTGCATTGAAACCTTATAATGTAACTGTAGTGAGAAAGGGAGAGCTACAAATAGAGGTGTTTGGATATTCTTTCTAAAAGTAGAACAGGCTGTCAAAAGTCATTTAAGTCATTAGACCTGTCATGACTTCTAAAATCTCTTGAGCTTGCGCTCTAGATTTTAAAGGGTTTACTGTCACATTGGCTACAAAATGAATAATTCCTTGAAACCAGTGGTTGTTGCAGTGTTGTACATAGCAGACAGGAAAGATGGGTATTAACAAGAAGATGAAATATTTCCAAAAGTAATTTATAAAGCCAAATGTTCCTGTTTGAAAACAGGCAAGGAAGGAGATATAAAAGAACTGGAAATCAAGGAGAACTGCGTCCAGAAACATTTTTTGATGTGGGAGGACACCTGAACACTTTGTAGTGTACTCCCTGTGCAGCTGGAAATGGCATTTTCGGTGTTGGGCTGTCAGTGCTCATGTTGCAGAAAATCCAGGTATTTTGATATCAGTTTGTGAATTTTTTATTAGAAATGTGTCTGGGCAGATAGGAAGCACAGCAGCTATGGAGTCTTTGCTAAATGTTAATCCCATTTTCATGTGTTTAATTTCAGCATTTCAGGCTGGCAGTGCCATTAAAAGGAGGAGGACCTGTATACTCTGCCCTTCCATTTGCTTTCACAAGCATTTGCAGAGGATGTAGAGAATTGGATCAGTTCCCTCATCTGCTGTGCCATGTGCCTGCATGAGTACTTGTGTTAGCAGAGGGGAGAGGGTGACATGAGCACGTGGGAACAGTGTCGTGGGACAGCAAGACTGCTTTTTCTGGTTAGGGTAGAGATTGGCTTGGTATTTGAACACAAAAAACACTATGAACAAAATATATCATGTGTCTTCTGTCACCATATTAATCTTTAATATTATGATGCATTATAGCACATAGATCTCAGATCTGTAGACCAAAATTTTTTCAGAAAATGTACATTATTCTTTTCAAATGAATTTGCTAATAAAATGTTTCATAAAAGTTCATCTTCAGATTGGTAGTGAATCCTCAATTTAGCTTTAATTACTGTCTCGGTTGTGTTACTTTTTTCCCCCCACACTAAAATTTCATTTGACTGATTCCAAAGTGGGATCAAAGCCACAAGTTTCATCCTAAAATACTTAGTCTTGAGGAAAAGTAATTTAAAACTACCAAATAGGTTACACTTTCTTAAAAGGATGGTGGCCTGGTCATTCTTCAAATGCTCTAGCTGCTTATTTGCTTGAAGTGGAGAGGAAACTTCATTTAATGATGATTACCTTGCATAGTGTATCATTTCAGGTGTCACTTTGAATTTGTCATGTACTGGCAGCTCTGTTGTAGCTTTGTGAGTCCCGGTCTTTCAAAATCATCCCTGTACAAATAACGAAGGATACACTGAACTGAAACCTGTTTGGGAGTGTAAGAAAAGCTTATAGATGTCATGTGATTTCAAGGTGTGTGGGAAGCAAACTTGGCAGCCAAACCAACCCCTAGTGTGTGGAGGTTTCCAGCCAATTTAATGGTGAAGGATGACATTGCTCTGGTTTTCTCAGGAAAAAAAATAATGTTGCAATTAAGTGTCAGGGATGTGCGGACACTGGGAGGCTGGCATGGAGGTGAGGTGTACTCGGGCCGTATAGCTGGGGGCAAGTAGATAGAAAACTGCTTCATTCCTGCACCGTGGCCTATCTTGGTATATTTTTTGGTGGTTCTGCAGAGCAGTTTAGGAGAGGGCTTTTTGAAATAACTTAGTTATTCCTTTTTGAGATAATAGTCATACAGACGTGGAAATCATGCTGACAGACCTGCCTCTACCAACCGAGGTAACGGTGCAATGCGTCTTGACTTGTTTAGATGCTGTTAAAGGGACAGTCTCAGCGATTACATTTGAAATTACAGGAGTATGTTCTTATTCATTGGCAAGGGCAAATTTAAATATATTTTATGGGACGCTATTTTAATTAGCTATTAGAGAGTATACTGCAAATTTTGGGTGTCACAACCTTCCTTCATAATTTTCCGAGATTGCTTCCTGTTCTAGAATCTGACATGGCTTGTCTTCTGTTTGAAGTGTAAAATAGCTTATTTGTCCTCAACTTCACATGTAGTTGTTTGCTTATATCTAATTTAGGTCTTCTGAGCCTTAATTTTAGGTTCTGTAGTTTTTCTTTTGTTGCTATAGATTCTTTTTATTTATATCCTTATTTGAGGTTATGGTAGTTTTTATAAAATACCTAAACACTAAGAGGTCAGAAACGGCTTAGAAATCTGCAGTGATTTGGTAACTGTTCTTGTGTTGTGGTTTTATGTAACTTTTTAGAGATGCAGATGAAAGAACACACACGCAAACCATGGCTACAGGAAATGTAGTGTTATATTGGAACTAAAGAGGTTTTTTCGGTGGTGTTATTTGAGTGTAAATCAGCGTTATTCCCCTTTCAATTGGTTGTTTTTGAGTACAAGTAGTATTCCTTATAGCTGATATAAGTATTGGAGGCCTCATCTAAAATAAGGAGGCAGAACCTGCAAGCATGTGAACAGAGGTTTTCATATTTCCGATTTGAGGCTTTTGGAGGGGAGAGAAGTCAATTTCTGAATGTGGAAGGAGGGGAAGCCAGCCATCAAATGCATCTAAGGTGGGATCTGGTATAATCTGACTTCTAGGTAGCGCTAGTTAAAGGCTTATTCTGGTTCAGTTCAATTGGAGTACCTTGTGCTCGTGGTAACAGCATTATCAGCCCCAAATCTGAAGTGTATTTGTTCTTTTAGCTTCTTTTTTTAAAGCGGTGTTTTCCAGTTTCTTTATTTGTTTTTTCTTGCCAGCTTTTAATTTTATTGTAGAAATCAATCTAAAGGAAAAAGGACAACATTCATGGTAGCGGAAGGTATCTGTCTATACTAGATCTGATCTACGCGGTTTATTTTTTTTCTGTCCCATTTTTTGTTTTCTCCAGAACCTACTGGGGAAGCACCAGTCGCCATGACTCCACAGCAGAGCCTGCTCTGGTGCTTTGGAGTTTCATCATCTTTGCATTCCCATTTATCGTGTGCAGGCTTTATTACTTTAGCGTAGCATTTTCAAGCATGTCCTTTGCTTATTTATCAAAATTAAAAGGACCTGTAAGACATGGATTTTTGCCTTTATCTTGTGTGATCTTAAAGAAACATTTTTGCTGGGTGTAGTCTATACATGTCATTCCTGTTTCTGCTAAAGGCTTTGGAAGATTATAAACCGATTGTTTCTGTTATGTTTACAGGTTAATATATGGAACATATTGATTGATAAAGTTACTCATGTTACAGGAGTTAAACTAGATTTACGCATTCTTAATTTGCATGCTGAAAGGCTGTATGTTATTGTGAGCGAGTGCACTTGAGTGGAGGAGGGGGTGTGATGGGGGTGATGGTGTTCATTTAAAAAATAAAACAAACAAACAACAAAACCCCCCACAAAACCAGAAAATAATAATTGGCCTTTGTCAATTCTGCCTCACAGCTACTGGTGGTATCAAGTGCCTTGCTGGATTATTACCAAATGCAAAGCTAGTTTCACTGACCTGTCTTGACTGTGATTCCCTTGGGATACAAAGCAGCCAGATTAAATTGGTAAACTGAAGCTTAAATCACAACACATTCAGTGAAATACCTTGCATCTAATTTCTTGTAACTCAGGCAATCCTGCTGTAAGTCAATTGTATTAAGAAGGGAGAATGGATTGTAAGTTGAGTTGGTGGTTTGTACCAGTAGCCCGAAGATTGCAGTTTTTTGTTGTTGTTGTTAAAAAATGTGCTACTTGTCACAGGACAATTAAAAGTGTTTTTAAGATACAGAATGCACTCAAGGAGTTCAGGCAGATTTCACTTTGTCCTGCAGCATCAGAAGAAATAGTTTGGTTTCAACTACTGATGCATATGTTGTAATTCCTTTTTGATAGCTGTATGTTTATTGTCTGGCGTTGCCTGTTAGCCCAGATCTTTGGAAAACTGGAGGGTAGAGGTCGCATCACTGCTCAAAACACCTGAAAGGTAATGGTAGAATAAGGTAATAGTCTGTTTCCTAGTGGCCAGGAAATTGCTGATTTTTTTTGTAACTTTCTTATTAGTGGTTTCAGAAACAGGACTTCTTTCAGGACTTCCAAAGGTGGTGGGTGGGTGGGGAATTGTTACCTTTCCTCTGCAGATAAGCAGAAATACTTCTGTTGTTAGAGCTGCGCATTTTTTAATTGTGGAAGCTGTTACAATTTCTTAGAAATTCTAGTAACAAGAACACCTTTTGCTTCAGCATTTGGAAAATTCCTCTTCAGGCAGTTTTTGAAGCAATTGATAGAAGGGCTTCAGCTGATGACCAAATGATACCTAGATATCACTGTAAAAGCAGATCCAAATTAATTCTTCTAAGTTTTATGATAACAACTGTTACATTTATGCTGTCTCTTATAGCAGTTTGAATCAGAAACATATATGCTTGTTCTGTAATTGCTTATATACTCTTCCAAGGCTAACACAGCCTTCAGCGGTGTCTGTGTAGAAGTAATTGCATTCTGAGGCGCCATTTCCTAAATGTTTTTAGAATAAAAAAAATAACGCTTGTTTCGAAGACTTCCAATTTGCATGTAGGGGGAAAGATTGATTGAAGAAGGTAGCTGTAATGCACTCTGCAGGTGCATTACTACTCACTGTAAACGAGGTGAAAATGAAAGCATGAGTTTGAATAGGCAAGTTGAAAAAAATCAGCTTTGAAAAACACAAAAAACAAACCCAAACCTCTAATTTTTGTTACTGCAACTGGCCTGCATTTTAGTATATCAATGAGTGTGTATGTGACTCAAAACCAAATTAATATGGTGTAAATATTTGGCAAAATAGCTCATAAATGTAGCCTCTGCATGTTCCTTTCCTGATCAGGCTTTTGATGCAGGAAAAGAGCAACTGGACAACTCTGCATTTACAAATCATTTAGCTTACCATAAAGCTTAAGCTCAGTAACTTGTCACAAAGGCATTACACTTCCATCATTTATTGTACACTTCAATGCTGGAGTTCTTGCTTTAATAAACTGTACTGGGGGAGGTGGTTGCTGTTTCTTTTAGGTTAGCTCCTCCCACCCCTCCCCTTTGTGTAAACGCTAGTGCATTTCCTCAGCATTTGCCTCCGAAGTTTCTACTAAGCTGGATTTCACAACTTTTTAATAAAATCAGAAACTTCTGTGATAAGTGTTTAATTGCAGTGGTTTTGCCATCCTATGTCTAACTTTTTTGTGTCTATAACAGGAGAACTGGACCTGATTTAACTTCTCTCCTTTGTAGATGCTTTTGCACTTCCAAGCTTTGCTTTCCAGAAAAAGATTAATAAAAGAAAGTTTATTGTGGAAGTCCATTTAAAACAGTGTGTGACATCTGGCATCATTCTTTACCTTACTATACTTGACTAAAAAAGAAAACTGGTCATCAGAACTATCACGGAAAATCTAAAATGCCCTGGTTAATAGGACGGTCATTTTAAATTAAGCTTGCAAATTTTTGAGAAATTGTACTAGTAGCTTGGAGGTATTTTTTGAGCATGGCTGTAATATGTAAGATCTTTCTGAAGTTGCTTCATGATTTTTGATGTACAAAAAACAAAGATTATAGAATACACTTCTGGAATGTGGACATAACCTGGTTGTGTTGTCCGCAGGGCTAAACTTAAATAACAATTAGGAACTGTATGTAAGTCATCTTGTTAAAATCCCTGTTAGAATTTTAATCAAAAACTGTGTGAATCTGTTTGGATTTTTCTATTCTGAAAAAAGCTCCTGGGCTTCCTTTTGCATCCCCTTACCCCACAGTGTCCATAGGAAGCTGTATGAGATGGGTGATTACACAAATATAGGTGGGGGAGACACGCAAACAATACAAAAAGAGTGGACAGAGTTGGACGCAATCTGGATGCGTCTGGGAAGCAGGGAGATGGTGAGCTGAGCTATAAAGTGCCAGAGATGCTTGTTAGGCAACAGCACTGACATGCATAATGTATCAGATGGTGGTAGTAAGAGTGTTTGACGGATCTTTTAGTGTCTTTCTCTTTTCTGTGTAAATCTACCTCAGAGTGGGAATGGGTAGCATGCCGTGCTGACCTTTGGATTTTATGTGGGTGAGTAATGTGTTTCTACACAAGTCCCTTACACTTTCACTGGATTTGCAAACTGAGGTAGACATCTACATTTTAAAACAGTTAAAATTTATACATCTTTAATGCTAATGTGATGCACAAACGTGTACGTGCTTTGTAGAAGTAGGATTTCACTTGATACAGAAATGCTATTTCTTTTCGTAGGGAGATGGTTGTATTTACTTTGTGACTTGCTGTAAAGCTGTTAGGCTCAGGAAGGAGGCTGAAGCTGCCCAGCATATCTGTGAGGTGAATGGGGGTCCTGAGAGTTGGGGTGGGCAGGGGGACAGTACGTTCCCCCCACCCCAGAATTGGAAAGGATAGCGTTTACACTCTTTCTAGCTGTTGGCAATTAGCTTTTCAAGTAAACATCAAGAGGATTTTTAAATATGTGAAGAGGAGTATAATTATCAGAATCTTACTACCTTAATGTGGCTTGGAAGCCACACTGTGATTGAATAATTTTATTTAGATGTATTTACTTGGCTAAGTATGAATGTAAATCCAAACCTGAATGCTGCAGTGAGGGCCTCCTTCCCCACGATTGTTTTCGTTCAATTAGCATGGTGCTCAGAGCCTTTCCTAAGTGTTCCTCTCATGTCTCGTTGTAGAAAAAACATTTTTCCTTTCTTAATGCTTTTTTTAAACCACTTTAACCCTTGACCACTCTGGTATGGAGTTGAATAGAAGAAAACAACGTAGCTGGCTGTGACGGTACCGAGATTTGCAATGGGAAGAGAAGTCTTGCTTTCTAATTTTGCTTGTTCTCTTTTTTCCCTTTTACCTATTAGTGCAAGAGCAGAAGGCTGCCTTGCTTAACAAGCAGGCTGCCTTACAAACTTCGGCTGCATCCTGCAGGAATGCGAGGCCTTTTAATGCTGCAAAACTATCACAGAATTTTTAGAGGTCTTAATTTGTCTGAAGCTCAAAAAAATGCCATTAATGGTTGTAATTTAGTCATTACCAGTATTGTGAACCCCAAAAGATGTCTGTTCTTTCCTAGGCTTTGGATGTTAGAGAGCTAGTCTTTCTTTCCAAAGCTTGCTCTAATCCTGTTGCTGATATTTTCATTGCTTGACAGAGCAGAGGAATGTCTGAGGCCGCAGCAGGGGGCTGGAGAAGGCTGTTAGCCATCAATGGCAGGAAGAATTGAGCTGGGATGGGGGAAAGGCTACTGCACTCCCCTGCATTTGAAAAGCAGTGGCTAAAGCCCAGCAGATTTTCCTTGCCAGGATGAGGAGCAGTAATTTACACGGGGCACAGCACACTTGTCTTGTGGTGCAGGAAGGGACGAAGGCTGGTTTTATGCAGCTTTATTTGCTCGAGAAAATAAATGCCTTTCTTTAACTATGGACACTAAGGACCAGGATTACAACTAATTGCTTTCTACCCGAAGTGACTCTTGGCCTGCCATGCCTCTCTGCTACCAGCTTTGGCTAATAGTTGAATCAAAATTATATCAATTTTTAGTGGTGATAAATTCTAGAAGGACTAAGAACTTAACCTGTTACTTATAATGTGATGGATATCAAAGACAAAGCCTTTCAGTCTGTTGTGACAGTTCGTCTAGGTGGTTTGTTGTTCTTAATGCAGCTTGCACTGGAAATGTTTTCATGGTGAAGAGCTACTTTGTAGATTTATACAGAGATATAAATAAATCCTGAGCTTCACTGCTTGGCAAGAAAAATTCGTATACTATGAAAACTAAGTGAATTTCAGTACCCCAAAGACAAATGCAGAAGAGCTGCTAAGAAGTAAATATGTTCAAATTATATTTCTGTCAACACAACTGATTTTGCACATGACAAACATAAAAATTTACATTCTTGGTGTCTGAGGTTAAACAGTTTAAATATTATTCTGGAACATTCCAAAATACTAGGGAACTGACAGATTACCTGGAAATGTAGCTGTGCTTTCTCGATGTTGTTTACTGCAACATTACTCAATGGCACAGCCCTTTTATGTATCCCTTGCTTGAAAAGTGTTACGAATCTCACTGTTAGATGTTAATGATGCCAATATTAAGTCAATTCTTTCTCTGAAAACTGAGTAGCTAATCAATATACAGATTTTTTTTTGTGCCAAAAATTGATTTTAACGCTTCCTATCTGTCTTTAGCTTTCCTGGGTCCCTGGAACATTATTTTAACAAACAGGTAGAGAATTATCTTTCGTGGCATGGTACAGATCTGACAAAGGAATTAAAGTAGTCATTACAAGGACTTTTTTTAACGTGGGCTAAACAATATAGTTTTTAATATATTAAAAACAGAGAAGTTTGAGAACACAGCACAGCCAGCTGCCTTGTGTCTTGAAAATTACAGCACCAGAGAAAGTGCTGTAATTATGTTCACTTCACTAATTCAGGAGAATACAACCTGTGAATTTTACTCGACAGCTTCTGTTGGACACAGATGTCACAAAAACCTGAAGGTACTTGTTTTGGTGAATTTGCTAGATTTCTAGTATCCATCCAAAAACCCCATGGTGTGAGAACTTTAGGATACATTTTTAATTTGCATCTGTCAGAGGTAGAAGGTACCATTGCATACCTGTTTATGCTGCTAAATTTAGTCATAAAGCATAATATTTAGCTCAAAGATCTTAAAAGTAGTTTAAAAAAGTGTACTTGTCTCATGCTGCAGAGCAGTACAGACAAGCTCACCTGGTGGGGATTCAGCAAGTAGCGAAACCCCTCATAATCTTGAAGGCAGCTCTCCAAATGAAGTAAAGGTATACTGGAAGGGCCTGTGTTTTAGGCCCAGTGTGCTGAAAGGTTGATGGCTCTTATTGGCCAGAGCTTAAAGAGGAGTGCAGCACAACTTAAATCAAAAATATGATGGTAGTACTGAAGGAACTGACACAGGGCAGGTAAAAAGGTGCTAATCTGATTCCTTCACTGCATCATTTTACAAGCCTGTGCATTGAGAAGGTGGTGTGTACTGGTAATAGCAATTGCATTTCTTTCTTTGTGCCATACTGCTTGCTTGCTCTCTGAAATACAGAAGTTAACTTAGGCTTTATTGGGTTCTTTGAATTAGTGTAAAGGTATGGATGTTGAATGCTGTCTGCAAGTGTCTGACACGGAAGGGAAGTAGAAGCAGTGGCTGCTGATGGAGGCTCCAGTGCTGCTTTATTCAGGGAACTGGTCACCATTAATGACGAGGACCTGGTGATGACATGAAGTTGCACTTTCTGTCATGCTGGTAAATCTTAATCGATTTATACTTGTGTGTACTTCTTGATTTCTTTAGCAGGTTTTTGCTACCTATTGTATAATACATTTTGCCTGTATATCTCTACATATTTTGGCTGTGTCAACT
This sequence comes from Phalacrocorax aristotelis, assembly GCF_949628215.1. Classification (NCBI taxonomy): domain Eukaryota; kingdom Metazoa; phylum Chordata; class Aves; order Suliformes; family Phalacrocoracidae; genus Phalacrocorax; species Phalacrocorax aristotelis. The sequence goes on from NC_134282.1 coordinate 32,752,868, forward strand.
GTAAAGGAGTTCTGTAGACATGAAACTGCATTAGCAATTGGTTGCGCACTGTACTGTGCCATGTGCACCCCATCTCCAGTAGCTGTTTCTAGTGGCACTAGGCACTTTGCATGCATGCTGCTTATTTGGAAGAAAACTAGAAATTAAAATGTCAGTCTCTTCGTAACAGTTTTCGCATGGAAATAAATCTATTTGGCTTGTTACTCTGACAAGTGGATTTTATTGTAATGTGGTGTTGTTTTGTGCAGATTATGCCATTCTTATGCATATAGTCTGGTTACATACTGGTTTATTCATGACTAAAAATTGTTTTTGAGAAGTACAGAGCTACTAGCAGTTGTCACTTTCCCGAGTCTTTCTGAATGGCTTGAAATCACTAGGAACTCTTGAACTGTCTTTTCTTGTTCCTTGGAATATTAACTTTATCACTTGAGAAACGAGCACAATTTGTGTGTGCAGAATACACAATATTTCATCCTTTCAATGTAAAATTTTACTTTATACGGAAATCAAAATACCAAATTCCAAAACCCGAATATTCTCACAGGACTGCAGGGTGTAAGGTGACCTCCTTGGCTCTGGTCCCAAGCCAGGAATGTATCATTTCTTTGAGTGAGACTTTGAAACAGGTATTACTTTACAATTTAACTGGCTGCATACATCTCAAAAAGGATATAAGCTGGTGGGTTTTTCCACTATGGCGACATAAAGGTGTGCTTCACAGAAGAGAGGGCATAAACAAGGTGGTACAAGCAATGCTGTATGAACTGAGCTATGCTGTATACTTCGGGGTGGGGGGTGGGGTGGGTGAGGGAGGTCAGATTGTTTTTGGTTTTTGGTGGTTTTTTTTTTTGGCCTGTGGGTAATGGTAGTGTCAAACAAAACAGTCAGTGTTCTCCTAGAAAACCTCAAGAATTTTCATATCTTGAAAATATCTTTAAAGACACCCACCCCCACACCCTCCCCACCCCCCAGGTCTTTGTGTATTGCTGCAAATGTTCAGTCTTACTTTTGCTGGAGGTTCTTGCTTAGTATGGTCACTGAAGTCTTTTGCGTCTTCTCGTGACCATTTCAGATCTGAGGCAGCAACCAGCTTCTTTGAAACCAAAGGCCACTGACAATTAGAGAATAGAAAGAAGAAAAAAAATGCAAAATGTTTTGAGGGGTAAACCCTTTGTTTTGAAGTTTTTTCTTTTTTTCTTGTTTATAATAACTGAAAGTGATCTAATTAGTGCCTGTAGCTGGATCCAAAAGCCTTTTGCTGACCTACATTCAGACCCCTTTCATCAGCTTGTGTGTGGTTAAGATCTTTGTTTAGCAGTAAGGAGCCAGACGTTGCAAGGAGGGTGGATAAGCCTTTTAGTTCTTTGAATCTTGTTTTGCTAGCTTGTTGATTCCTTACTTCAATATTTGTGGCTTATCTTCAATTTTAATCTTATTTTACTGTTTTTGACCTTCCTTCTTTGTAATCTGTGGCTTTTAATGTCTAAAAGGTCCTAAATATTTGATCAAATACGACCTAAATCTCCTTCTGAAGAGAATAAATGACTTTAAAAGTGGCAGAAAGAGAAACCATATGCAGGCAAAATGTAGTTTGAGGGGGAAAGATACAGCATGCAAGCATACACTATCAATTACTGAAACTTGGCACTAATGTTCCCTCTGCTCCCTACTTAGCCAGTGTCAGGCTTATAGTGCAACTTAGGTAGTTTCCATTAATCTATTTAACGTTAAGAGCTCTGGGCACAGGACTTCTGCAGGCATGTTGCCTTGAAATCTCATTTTCTGCTGGTCGCCTCTGTCCTGGTTTCTCCAGTTTCTTGTTCAGGTGTACTTGTGTTTAATTCTGTATGCCAACTGCATCAAGACTCGTTTCTTAATTTTTCTGAGTGGTGAAAAGGAATATAAGTTATATGTAGTGTCTCTACAATTTAATAATTGCAGTTAGGATGTAGTAATAATGTGTAACCTTCCTAACACTGTTTTAGCAGAGTCTGTGGTCCACATTTACAACAAATTATCTTTTGTGAAAAGCTGATGGTGAAGCTACCATATTTATAGTACTGAAACCCAGGACCCTAGAATGATCTTGTTACTGCTAACTAGTGAAGGTTGTTAAAGAGCTTTGAACGTGTGAAGTGCTGCGAAAGTGATAAGCAGCCTTCATTCTGAGGCAGTGTTAATGAAACTGATGAACGTGCAAAGGCTGACATGGGTAATGTCTATGGCAAAACAGTTAGTAATTATTTGCCGAAATACCTGTAGTTAGGGTGTGTTTTCCTTGTGGATTTGGTAACTAATAACAAGTTGGAAAAAATATTAGGAATTATCACTGTTCTCCCTTTCAAAAAAAATCTAGTATCTCATTTTCAAGCAATTTCTGACCCATTGACTCCTCTAAGTTTTGTTTATTCCTATCCAAATATTTTCTGGCAAGGTAGTTTAAATATTATTTAAACACAGGCTATCATTTAAAGCTGATTTTAAAAATATAACTAAATATTTAAAGTTTTGCCTACTTTAAAATCAACATTTATATTAATGTACTGCCAGAATACTTAGTTATGCAAGCCTGACATTTAAAAGAAATACATATGAGTAGGAGGGGGAAGTTACTCGATAAGCACTGGAAATGGAGTTTAAGTGATGAGCTGGATTCTGACAGATATCAAGCTTTACGCTAGCGCAAGAAACAGTCACTTTGGTGAAAGTTCAGTAGATACTTCACACAACCTTAAAATATTAATAAGGAACAGAAAAATCAGGGCAACTGCATCTTCTGCTCCATGTAAGAAGCAGAGATCACAGGACCTTGTGATCAAAGCTGTTCAGCTCACCAACTATAGAGACTTTTGTTCAACAGATAGATCTTGGATGTGTAGAATGTGATGACCTTGTAAGTCGAGACCATTTAATGTATATTGTTTAAAAACAAGCCTACCAAACAACTTCTCCATGTTTGTTTACAGCATTCAAGTTAATTCTCTAGAAAAACAACTTGACACTGATATGAAGTAAACTTATGTAATAAACAGTAATCATCTTTTCTACTGTAATATCACGTAAGAAGTAATACAGATGGGTTTTAGTAAGTATGATTGCCTGATAATGCACATACAATATCTTTTTTTGATCCAAAAATTAAGATTTGGTGTAATGATTACAGGATATCATCTTGAAAATTATCAGACTGATTTTGAGGGGGAAGGTTTGTAAGAACAAAATAATTATTTTTAGAACAATTGTGGGACGGCATGACAGAAAAAAACTCACTTTTTTGTTCTTCAGAATTACAGAATTAATAGATTACATATCTGTTCATGTCTTGTCTTCCCCCCCCCCCCAACTAACCACTGAAAGGCCACCACCTGACAAACCCCTGACTGAAAAGTTCTGGTAACTTAATTTTTTAGTTTCAACAACAGAACTTCTATGGAAGATAAGTCTGATGGATTTTTAGTAAGTAACTAGTATATTACACATCAAGATCAGTTGCAGGTAAAATTTTAATATGTAAAAATGGAACAGAAAGGATCTGTTGCATGGGCAGACACATCATTGTTTTGGAAGGAATTAGTTGTTACCTTAAAGATGGGGGGGAAAGTAGGTTTTGGGCATGGCGACACATCAGGTTAAATGAATTGTGAAAGAAATCCTTTTCTTCCCCCCCTCAATGTTTGTGGTGATTTACTACATACTACTTTGCTTTTTTCAGACTTGTTCCCAAGCTCACTTTTCTTTTTGTGCTTGGAGACCATACTGCTTACAGATGAATTATAAAAAGCCTGAGGCATTGGGTATTACCTGATCAGTTCATTCTTATTCTCCTTCCTTATAGTGACAGGTTTGGCCAAAAGAAAAACGTATTGTTAGTGAGCCAGAAACAGGTCTGTGTCCGCATCTTTAGGAATGTGCTTTTTAATATTCTTGGACAACTTAACTCTCTACAAGAATTGTTGGTGTTGGAGCTACAAAGACTGAATAAACTTCCTGAGAGGAAGCAGTTGTAAAATATTCAGGAAGTTATTAGGAAATGTGAACTTGTGCTCCTGTCTGCTAACTATATGAAGTGCTCAGGCTTCTTAATAGTGCCAACCTGCATGGTGTAGAGCTTGAAGAAAATGAACTTGTTCTCCGGGAACAGGAAACCTTTGTATAGACTAGATGGCAGAAATGTGATATTAAGTACTGTTAAAGCTTGGGCTTTTCAAAGGGGTCTTAACCAACCTGAGAAAAATGGTGCATGGCAGTTCTTTGTGATTTGCAGTACTCTGCTGCTGATAGAAATGGATCTAATTTTCATTATTTTTCTTGATGCTCCAGTTTTAATTTTGAATGCCAGCTTGTCAACCTCACTGTACTTCTGTCTGGGGGAAAATAGGCAGAAATAGAAAAGGTAGGACAAGGAAAGTGTGACAAGAGAGGCAGGCCTGAGAAGGGAGGCATGAGAGAAGATGAACTTGAGTTTCTCTGTTACTGTCTAGTTTCATGGGCGTGCGCCCGCCCCCCCGCCCGCCCCCGTTTTCCTTATTTGAACTTGACCTTGTCTGAAAACAGCCTTACAGTTGTTGCCCGTGTCGTGCTTTCTCTAGTAACACTTCTTATTAGTGGCAGAGCATCATAATGTGGCTGGGTTTTTTTGGTGCCCCACCCCCAGCCGTCGACTACAAGCCAGACCCGGTTAGACTGATGCAGGGTGGGAGTCACTGTGCTGCTGCACTACCAGTCCTTTGTGTTTCATCCTCACTAGATTAAATTGATTTTAAGAGTATCTTTTTCATGTGATTAAACACCTTTTGTTTTTTGTGGAGAACTGAAGTCTATGAGAATAAAGAAAAATTGAGATGATTAAGTATTTTGGCTGCTATAATAGGTGTGATTTCTTTGGTTTTGTCTTACTAATGTAAATCAGAACTGTCAGCATGTAAGTATGTACTCTCAGATGGAGTAATGATTGGTTAGCTAACTGCAAGTGTTAGAAAAGTATAAATTCAGTCTATCCTCTTTCCTTATGATAACAATGTAGATGAGAAATAACTTTTTTGTATTTGAACATGACCATTTTGAAACTCGAGCAAGTTTGAGTTCAGATTTTTCCTAAATCTGATAACATAGAAAAGTCTTTTGAATTTGAGAATATTCTTGATGAGAACTGAGGACAGAGGAATTGCACTAGTTTTCAGGGTGTGAAGGAAGAACATTAACATGCAACAACCTGACTGGCACGTAACGCTGTCTCCCTCTTCTCTCCTTGCCCCACTGCTGGTTGTGTAATGTATATTTGGTGGCAGTACTTTTACCACTCGGCACAGATGCTGTTAACGTCTTTTACTAACAGACTCCTACAGAAGGTTATTGAGGGAGCTGAAACGTATTTTTGAAGCTGCAAAGTGCCATATTTGTCATGTTAATTGTGTAGTCTGTTTCAGGGCTGTTAACTGCTGCCCATTGCTGCTGCACAGACAGACAGACCATGCTACAAAGAACCCCATCCAGCTGCTTCATCTTCTCTTTCCTCTCTCTAAAGCTTAGCCTGGCTCGATGAGACACCAGGATACTGAAAGACCAAATCTGAAGTGGGCCACAAAGTAAGAGAGACTGACTATCTTTAAATGTGGTCAGAGTTTGTTTGAGGATTCTCCTCATAAAAGTAATTCTGTGACTGCTCTTAGAGAGGGATGCTGTGTCTCTGGTGTACTCCTGCTGCGAGATGTGCATTATCCCAGAGGAATGTTGCTCTAATGGTGCTTCACACATTGAAATTCCACCTTTGTAGCAGTGACTTTATCCAGTAGTTGCTTTGAAAATCAGAACCAGTTCATAGACTGTTGCTGGAAGCTGGCCAAGCAAGTTCAGTTGTAAATGCAGTGAGCTGTAGACTACACCTTAAACAGGAATATGGGAAGGTGCCCTGGTTAAGCCCTTATTGTAAGGAAAGCGAAGAAGCTGTCCTAGCTAGTTACAGACTGCAGACGTGCTGTCCAACTAGTTGAGAAATTAGGTGATAGCAGCAGCGCTGTGCCTCCATGTACTGTACCCTTGCAATCGGCACTGCTGCTGAAAGAAGCAGTACTGCCATCCAACTACAAGTGCATTTTCACGTTTTCAGAGTAGTGTTTAGTGTTTCTATTGCTTTGTTTTGTTTCTAAAACAAATCTGTGAGGAAGGAGGGAAGTAGTTAATAGTTCTGCAAGCAATGTAATAAATAAATCTTGCAATGCATATGTAGTTAGCATTGTATTAGCATTGAAGTACTATGCCCTAAAAAGTTTGGGTTTGATGTGGCCTTTTTCCTCTTGAAAACGGTAATTTTTCCTCATTGTTGTGATTACCTTTTTCTTAATTTTGTGGGACCTCTTGGAAATCATTATCTCTGTCAAATTTGTTTAAAATTTGCAAATACTAACTGTGGAGTCTCTGCAAGTTGGTACTGTGTGTGAAAATATGTACATATATATGCACATGTGTACAAAATTTGCCTGCTTGCTTAAAAGCAGCTAGAAATAGTGATATGAGTATGGATGTTTCAACTTCCTTGCTCTTTGCATCTCTGACCTGCAGATGGTTTTCACCGCTCAGCTAAACTATAGTTTGAACATAGGCCAAAGCTAAAAAAGGCGGTAAAAAAACCTATCAGTGGGTTTAGATGTTGTAGCAGCTTGTAGAATGAGTTAACAAAACTCGATCTGTTTCTCTGTGCAGTTTCATAATAGTTGGCCATGCTTGCTTGAACTGAACTAATTGGGGTGTGATTAAACTGATTTACTTCTGAGGAGAACAGAAATCTGAGTACATCATTAATGAACTCTAGAAGGTCATTTAACTTGGTTCTTTTCCTTCCTTCTGCACATTTTCCTGTTTAAACTGGAAACTTTGCAGGACTTGCAGTAAAGTACGCTTGAGCAGCACCATATTCAGTGATATCCAAACTTTTGAGACCTTCAGGCACAGTGCAATGTAAGTAGTACTGAAACATGAATGTGCAGGTTCATCTTGTCCCTCCCTGCCCCTCTCCTGGGCTTAGGAAGTGATTTGATAAAGGAAAAGAACTTTGAAGGCTATTTTATTCTTAGAATTAATAATGTAAGAAGTGGTGCTAGAATTTGATCCAATATGCATGGATTTCTGCTGTGCAAGAGTTAGAACAGCCTCATGAGGACAGTTTAAAATTAACCTTTTTTTAATATCTTAAAGCTGAAAGAATTGTGGAGTCCTTAAGAGTTTTGAAAAGAATTCAGTTAGGAAGAGATCTGCATGTTCCTGTACTACCTGATTTTTCTACTTTCTGTTATTGCTGTAAATGCTTGTCTTCTACTTCAGAATTTTGTTATTTATTCCTGTAATATAATCATCGAAGAAGGTAATTGTGGTGTTACAGAACAGGTGAGACTTTTAGCTGAGAGCCCTTGTACTTAGCAAAACCCGTCTGCCCTGTCTTGTAATCCATTTCATGTGTTGATGTCTCTTGCTTAGCCTTTTCCTTGGTAGCAATTATGGGTTTTATCCAGGTGCTCTGTAGGTTCCATTGATTAAAAAGGCTGAACACTTCTGTCATTGCTGATGTGTTGATGCCACTGTAGTCTGAAAGTGAAAGTTCTAATGCATCTTAACTGTAATCGTTTCTTGAAATATTTTAGGTGTGTTTTTTTTTCACTAGGAGCTGATAATGTGCTTATTAACCATCTTGAGGAGAACTTCTTAGAAAGCCTGCAGATGTAATGATCAGTCTGTTCTCAGTTGAAGTACGGATTTGTCTTGCATGTATCTGACTTCCAGTCAGGGATCGGCTACTTAGACAATCCTCACCCAATCCTCAAACTGGTGCTCGGGGGATAATGATGTTTTCACATGTGCTAAGCATTTTCCACTCAGCTCTCCGATACATTGTAATTTAGGGAAAGAAACTGTATGTTTGCTCATAAAATTATAATGTATGGTTCACGTACATTCTGTGCAGGGCTGAAATTTCTTGTATTAATGAACTTTGGTCTGTGAAACTTGAGTGAAGAGGAGAAGGGGTGCTGGGGCAGAAGACAATAGAGGGTCTGCCATTGGGACTTCAGCTCTCCTGAGCTCACTTGAGAGCCATGAACAGGCATGAGGACGTGGGAGAGTGTTCTTACCACAATTGAATCCAGAGTGTCCTTTGGATTACCTAGTGTCTGGGGAGCTGCTGTCTGTTTGAGTTGAACTTGCAATGTGTTGAGCCTGGGGTTGTAGAATTCCAGAACCGATACCCGTATCTACAGATTTGTAAAGGAAAAGAAAATCCTATGTCCAGAAGAACCTGTCAGTTAGGGAGTTGAGAGAGGCTAGTTTGTGTTAGCTAAGATGATCGCTGAAACACTTGAGAAATCGCTGAATCGCAGCAAGGACTCCCTAGGATGTACTGATCTTGATGTCAGCCATGCTTCATAACATGAAAACACTTTTTTTCTCTTGACCCTGGCAGTGCTGACTGGTCCATGCTTGTTCTGGTGTCCTTATGTGACTTACTTCTTGGCTGTATTACAGACACAAGATATATTAGGTATTGTAGCAACCATGCTAATGCTAGTCGGGCTCTAAGGAAATGGGCAGCAAACTTTTTAAGCAGAGAATGCCCGAATGTAAATAGACTTCCCCATCCACTAATGAAAGGATTGGGGTTTAATTTCACTTAGTGTTTTCTGGTTATGCTAAATGACTTTGATGTGGCCCTTGTGGTTATATATTGAATTTTTTTGCAGTATGCTGGCTTCTCTAGCTTAAAGCCCGTGTGGACCAATGTTGTAGCAGATTTTGTTTTGAAACCTCTGTACGTGTAAGCAAATGGATAAGAAAAAAAGATTTGGATTTATTAAACTGTCTGTTAGTCTAGTAAATATTAACTAAATTTAATTTGGGGCAGTGGTAAGGCTTTTGAATGAAAAGACTAATTTTAGCCTAAAGGTAAACTTTAAATGTAGGGTCTGGCTGTGTTTAAACAAAGTCTCCAATGGTATACAGGTAGGACTACCTGCTACACAGGTTTTACTATGAATTACCACTGTGCTTAAGGTTTGTGATGCGTTGAGCTCCTAACAGTGCTGGCACTGGTGATTTTTATGGAAGATTTTACATGACAATGAGGTAAATGTCAGTAGGTTACCAAAAGAGCTTCTAATTTCTGCCTGTTTCTGTAAAAGAGTTTAGTCTTGTGTTTTTTCCCAAGTGCTGTTTCTCTGGAAGCCCCTCTTAAAGTTTGTAGTTTGTGTTTCAGAGTACTAGGCATTCTCATTGGGACCTCATGCTTTTTTATCTCCATGTCAGAAAGGTTGAAGAGACTGCCTCCTCAGACAGTAGCGTTTAGACAACTGTGCGTGTCGGGATGGGCAGGGAACACTTTCTCCTTTAAAGGTGTGTTTTGTAAAACCTCCAGCAACAGCAGTAGCTTCCCCTGAGCTGTACCAAAGGCAGATGTATTCTGTTACTTCGAATTGTTTGTTTATGGCATAATTCACTGACTAAAATGTCCAGACACAATGCAGCTTTTTAAAAAAGATCTCCAACGATGCTCCTTGAAATAATGGCTTTCCTTCAGATTATATATGAATAGTACTTATTTGTAAGTACTATTTTTAATTGCCCTTATTTTGTATGGAAGCGTAGGCAATTGCTTGAACATTATTTCCCTTTAACTGTCTTTAACAATTTACCACCCTCCTTGCTGTCTGAATTCAGTTCACCTGAGACTGAGAAGAAGGTTTAACCTTTATTATTGCTGTGTGCAGGATGTACAAAGAGGTCCAAGCTTGCACCTTGCTCTTGTAGGTGATGCTAAGGGGAAGAAAACCTTAGCTTAGAGTGGTGATGGAGTAGTCACTGTGTGAGGGAATGGATAACACATGTAGGATAGCTAAAGTTAAGTAATCTGACCCTTCACAGTTTTAGGGATTATAATATAAATGTGTTTAAACTGGTATTTGTTTGAATATGTGAGCTGAGTAATAAAGTTAATACTTTTGTTGCCCAGCCACAAGTACCAGAACTCTATTGTTATCTAAATTTGTTCTGCTCTTTACAAAAAGGCAGCCTCTGTCTAGGAAAATAAAAACAATTGGAACACCTTTTTTGAAGAACACACATATACATAAAAGTCCCTTTTTGTGTCACTTTGTAATGGTTGCATGGTTCATGACTAACATGCAGCATCTGTTATATTCCTTGAAGATGCAAGTGTCTTTCCAAAATTGATAAGTGGACACTTACCAAGTACAACTGCTTGCCGTAATGCCAAAACTGAGGGCTATGTCAATTGAAGGACTTCCTGGCAAAATGAAGTCAGACTTGAAAACTGACAAAAAGTATACAGATTCAGTGTTATTCTTGAGTTTCAGGATAAAAATTTGTAGTGTTCAAATTCTACTGATAACTGTCGACCTCAGAAGAAACCAGGTCATGTCCTTCAGCAACAGTGGCCTTGTTAAGATTGCATTATGACAAAACACCTGAAATCCAGGATTATCTAGGACAGGTTTTTTATTTAAGAAAAAAGTTCTTAAAAAGACATTAATTTAGGCTACAACTGATTAGATTTGTGTATTTTATTTAATTGTTTGATAATTACAATTGTTGAAACAATTATTTTAATGATCTAATTTGCAAACTGATTTTTTCATTTTAAAGCCATTTGCGGCTACAGCACTTCAGTACTTCAGTTTTGCAGTTATAGTAATATAACAATACAGATAGGACAGCATGAGTATAAAAATGCTGTCTGTGGCTTGCCATATCTCTTTCTAACAAGTCACTATTCAAACTCCAGTGTGGGTTTTGTAATTCACAGCTGTTTTAGCAGAACGGATAATCTATCCATGGAGGATGACTGCTAAGCTTACGTATGGAGGGTCTGTCATTGCTTCATCTGTTCTTCTTGAGGACGACAGATCACAGTGTCCAAGCTGATGGAATAGCATTGTTGCTGTCTTTGTTTGTTGCTTTTTTATTTGTTGCATTAGGATTCTGAAATCCCCAAGACTTGAAAAGAGCTTGCATGATAAAGATCTTGGTTAAGTTTTTGAGGCCAGTTTAAACATGATACTATTTGCTACAATTTCAAAGTATTGAATTGTTACAATAAAAATGTTTAACAGTCTTGTGTATACATGTTCCACATGGGTAAAAAAGCTGGTGTCATAGTAGAAGGGGCTTTCATTAATCTAGCTTGTTGCTATGCTTTTGCACCGCAGAGCTATATCAATATTGACAAAGGCTAGCCTAATCCAAAGTCACTGCAGTCTGAGGCGTTAATTTACCCCATAGCCTCCTGTGAGTAGGGAAAAAACTTTGGTTCTACCTAGATATGTGAACCATATTTTTGAAGTGAGAAACATGGGTTGATGTGTTTTGTATAAAAGAGTGGAGGCTGGTAGGTTAAGCGTAAGTGGTGTGTTCATAATGAAGTTCAACTATAAATCTAGGTTTTCTTTTAAATGAAAACTTTCATTCTGGAAATAGTGCTAAAGCTCTGCTTATAGAACTGACTTTCATAGTTTCTGATGTTTAGGTAGGAGATGAAATTTATATTTGTGTGGCTTCATTTGTTCATATGTTCTCAATGTCTTGCCCCTGGCAGAGAACTACTTCATGATTGCTGAAGAGCCATCTTTATGGCCGACATAGCCATTTTGCATGAGATGTTGAAGTTTAGAGGATCTACTGCAGAGTAGATTTGAAGTTATGTTATATTGGTTATTAGTAAATTGTTGTAGTAGCACCCAAATTTTGAGCAATAAGCAGTCAAAATTGAAGTAGTTTGGTATTTTGTCGTGGGTTTCAAGAGAAATGGTTAATTATGTTTTGAAGGTTTCATTGCCTTGCTTTTTCTTCTGTTGCCTTGTGCTTTCTTCCAGAGTCTCAACAGCTTTAAAACACTTAATTTGTGTTGCTGAATGTTATCCTCTCACTGACTTCTTAGTTCACTTCCTCCCTGCCAACTTCTAGATTTATTGCTGATGTGTCCCTTTATTTTAAGTGAAAACTTGCCACCAGTACAGGATACAAAATAAAGTGGTCAGTTGTGTCAGTTATCCTCATAAGATTTGCTACAGAACTTTCATCTGGTTTTTGACTAACAGCAGGATATTTCTGCTCACATATGGATTTTGGAGAGTTCCCTTGTTTCCTGTGAAGAATTTCTTAGCATCTAAGAAAAGAAAGGTATTTTTTTTAATAGAGGCTGTCATGAAAGCATATTGCATATTCTTTATTAGAAATTTTAAAAGGATCTGGACAAATTAACGGAAACTGATTTTTGGTCTTAGTGATACTTCCATTATTTAAGTTCTTTGTAAGACAAGATAAGTAATGTGAAACTGGTAGGTGCCTTAGGGAAGACGGTTGTGGGATATTGTTTGCAGATGCCTGAATAGATTCTTAGATCCTCAAACTCAAAGGGTGAGGAACTTACCTGGTAGGAGATGTGGTGCTGAGATGATGCTGCTGGTTGGACAGGGAATACCATGAGGAAAGATTGGTTAGGAGTGAAGATGTGATATAATAAAACTAATGATGATAGGTTTCTGCCAGGAAGCATAAAGAGGGAATGAATGAATGTTGGGAACTGCTGCTGTCTCTCTTAATCATTGTGATTATGTGCTGCTTCTTGATCCTGCTGAAAAGTTGGTGATGCATTTCTTAACCATGAACTCTTTGTACTTAGTCTTCTTCCCTGATTGTTTCTTTCCCTTTTTCCATCCTGTTTCCTAGCTCTGCCCTAGACACTCTCTTCTGGCCACATTTCCTTCTCTTCTCCTGTCACTTTTCTGGATTTCCAAATGCCAAGATGTGTTCCACAGCAGCATGTTCCACCTGTTTTCAGCAGCTCCCGAATCTGGGTTATGAGGTATACCTTGCAGGAGCATGCTTAAGGTGGAGCTTGAAGGCCACACAAAATGACAACGCCTACCTGTTACGCATAAAATGTCCTCCTTCTACTTATCAATGGTTTAAAATATACCGACTTCCTTGGGATAAGCTCACTGATCTCTTCTCCCAGCCCCATGAATTTTGGCGTTGTATAACTCTCTCACAGTGGGAAACCACCTGTGATGCCTACATTACCTGAAGCATCATTCTGCAGTAGTAGTAGTGTTATCCTACAGTTTTGTTGCCCATCTTTAACTTCTTGGTGTCCTGTGGGACTTTATAAGTATCACTTCCTCCAGCAAAGCTGCTGACGTGAAGCAAAAGCCATCAATAAATTATTCATATGCTGTTAGTTTTCTATGTTTAGGAATTAATGCAGGGTCACTTAAAAAATCTGTTCTGTGGCTGAAGTTGAGTAAAATTGCTGCATACTGAAGTTAAATTTAAATTTTCGATAAAATATTTTGCAGTGGTTTCAAAAGCAAAGTGGCATAAAAACTCCCACTGTAATGTTAAATACTGTAGGTAGGCCCTATTTAAAAACCAGCCTACAAAGTACACACCATGAATTCTTTTAGACAGTCACTTTTATAAAGCGCAGTTTTGTACTGTTTATAAGATAAAATTTGTGATATTTTAATACATTTATGAAGCACTATCTTCAAACTAGGTAATCTTGAACTTACAAGATGTTGGTTTCATTAAAGAACAAAACAAAACCCACAAGCTGAACACCAGAACCTCTCTAAATCACCCAAGCCTGTGATTGCTTCTATCACATTTATGTCATGTTATTTTTCAATAATGTGTTTTCTTTGTAATTTGAAGAAAGTGTGAAATTGTGTTCTTTCTCTCATTTTAGCAATTGTCGGAGGGGCAAAGGCATATATACATGTATATAAATAGGTTAATTCTGTAATACTGTTACTCTCTACCTTGTCTGTCTGTGGGGTTTCTGTTGTTTGGTTGGTTTTTCAAAATCTTGGACCATGCTTCTGGACTTGTTATGGGAAATAAGCACTTCTCTTTAGGTCACGGATTTAGTTCATGAAAATGTCCAAATTTATTCCACAGATGCTTTATTTCAACCACTGAAGGGCTGAGAAGAACGCACTGTGAAGGTAGATGGGGAATTTGCCTTTGAAAAGATAGCGAAGATGTTTAAAAGCACTCACTCTTTTGCAAGGACAGCAAATGAGGAGAAGCAGCATTAGCCTTGCTTATAGGGAGGAATAATGAAGTGTTAGGGTTTCCTGGCTAGTTACTAAATGAGCACTTTGCAGCATCTCAGTCGTCTCAATATCGCTTTTATTTTTCACTGTTACTATGACTTGTCATTGTAGTTTGCTTTAAATTATACAAAACAAAATAGTGTCCATATATAATTGCTATGATGGCCCTAAAAGGCAGTTGCTTTGATTTGACAGCATTTGTCCTATTAGTTTGTCTTAAGCTTTTTTTGCCTTGGGCATAACATGTAATTAATTCACTGTAGCTTTTTAAAACCTATTTCCGTAGTGACTGAGTGGCAGAAAACATGGTCGCAGTGGGTATCCATATTGTGCATACACAGGGTGGAGTACATAATAGAAAATAATCTTTTATGTAAAACTTTGCTGTATTTCTTTTGCCATGCAGAATCCAGTGTGAACCAATGTAAGTATTTTGAGATGAGTGTGTTTAGCTGCTGTAAAATTGTGGCACAGGAAATACAGTAGAAGAAAACACTTAACTGTGTTCTTGTGTAGCGAAATGTGGCAGATGGTGGATCAGGGCAGTCACAGGCTGTGCTGATGGTGAGGCGCTTCAGAAGGACCTCACAGCATCGCGTGAGGAAAAGGCAGCAGGTGAATACTGGTGTAGCTTCAGCAAATGTAAAGCTTTGAGGGAAGAAATAATCCAGACTGAACCTACCTGCTACTGTGCTCCGTGTTGGCAGTTACAGCTTGTGGAGTCACGGTTGACAGTTTTCTGATGTCGTTAGCTCAGTGCATGGTGGCAGCCAAACAAGTCAATGAAGTCTAGTACCCCATTCAGCAGGGAGACAGTATTGGGATCATCGTTAGCTGCTATATGAAATGCTGGTGGCGTGCACAGCTCTAGTCTCTCCTCTGTATCACAGGAAAGAAGCAGTGAAGTTTAAGAAGGTTGAAGTGTAGGAGTGATTGATCTGGGGTGGGGAAGGCTGAGGCTGAAGTGGAGTCTGACATTTGCTAACTCTGGAAGGCAGTGGATGAGGGAGGTGCCACAATGCTCTTCACCAAACCCTGCAATACAGCAACCAGGAGTCATGTGGTGAAAGCAATAGCTTAGTTAAGAAAGAGATAATAGGAAGAACTGCATGATGCAGTAGGGATTGAACTTTCGGAACTTGCTGCCACAGGAGACTAGAGGCAGACAGCAAATTCAGTAATGGGTTAGGTGTGTTGAAGAATGACAGGTCAGTAACAGGACAGCAAAAGCCTAAGCTGTGATTTACACCCTGCAATTCCTATGTAATGGCTGTAGATACTGGAGGAGTATAAGAGGAATGGATGACAAAGAGCGGCCAGCTTTGGGTGTTTTCACTTAAGGAAAAAATGTTTCTGGAAACTGGACTGTAGGTAGCTCTCCATTTTCTTAACCAAAGTGGAGACAACTCTAGGAAATACATCCTGCTTGAACAAAAATTAAGCTTCCAGCTGGTTGTCATGTGCTTCCCTGCTCCCTTTTATTGACACTGCTTCCACACCTCTCTGTCTATGGAGTTTTGTATTTTGCAGATCCTGGAGCTGTTGTGACACACTGCAGTTTCTCTGCTGCAAGGAATGTATTCTTTTTCATTAGTACTCTGCTGTGCTGTATCAGTTAGGAAACGGGAGTGTTACTCCTTCATTTTCATGACTAGGAAGGGGAACTCTTCATAGGCTACTAGCTTTACAATCTTCTTACATTCAGTAGCTGTTAACCAACAATGATATGACTGCTTCCTAAAAAAAATACAAACAAGTGTGTGTCTACAATGCAGGATGTTGTGATGGCAAATGCATCCTTGAGAATATTCCAGGTTTGATCAGAAGTCGAAGTGATGAACTTTCCACACTTGTTGGTCATCCAGTCAAGTGGTTAATTACTTGTCTTAAGAACATGATGACTCTAATTAAAGCTTGTGGACAGAGGCAACACAAGGAGGTGAAGTATGTTCTAATGTTTTATGGCATTATTCTGTGCAAATATTTCGTGCTTTAGAGTTACCTTCTAATTTCCTTAATAAAAATTAGGTCCTAGAGGTCTTATGGACTCCTTTCTGAGGAGGGACTGTCTACATCACTTACTTTTGTAGGTTTCTTCTGTAGTTGTCTTCTCAGTTTGTATGTATGACCTGTGCTGCAGATGATGGATCTGAATATAGATTTCTAATAAGTTCTCACCCATATGAGTGGTGGAATTCATAGTTCATGTTAAAGCTGTCTGATCTACTGATTGTAGAGGGAGTTACAGCACGTGCTTCTCCATTTGTATGGGCAGTACCGGAGTATCTGGCACTTAAGGACACGGTTTAGTGGTAGACTTGGCAGTGTTAGGTTTACAGTAGTTGAATTGATGATCTTAAGGGTCTTTTCCAGCCAAAGTGATTTAATAATTGCTCAGGATTTAGGTTTTCTTGAGCATTAGCAGAATAACACCGGTATTCTCAAAGTTAATGTTCTAGGGGAGACATGGAGTGTGATTGCCATGTTTTTCGTTAATAACTTCGAAACCTGTGTTTGTCTTAACAGCAAAAATCTTTTATTTTGTGCCTTTCTTTAGGTGTCTAAAGTCACTGAACTCTCTCATTGCCAAATGGATCAGAGAACTCCCATCTATGAGGAATGAGAAATCAATTAGCAAAAGCTAGAAAATGATGAAGGTTGTTAATTGAAGTTAGCGGAAACAGGCATTGCCTCTCTTGCCAGTAGACTGCATATTTTCTTTGGCTGCAGTGCCTGTCAACATTTTTCTTAGGAACGTGAAGGTGCGGCAGTTGTGGTGAAGGCATGTTACAGGAGATGGATGTTGGCTAGGTCTGAAATGATGCTGTTCCATCTCAACCTTTCAGGCTTGGAGCAGTGCTTAGTATATAGTGCCTTTAAAAGCAAAATAATTTTCAATTGATTGGTAGTAATAATATGGTAGATGTGAAATGGAGCTTCTAAAGATAGACTAGAATGAAAATAAACTTGTTTTTTGGAAGTACCTTGTGTTTATTTTGCTATGCACGCAAATGCTTTACGACATAACTGGTGGGCAGTGCATACTGCTTGCACGCACTTAAGCTGTAAATCATCTGAAGCTTAGCATGTGCCATTTTACAAGGGAGAAAATGTGAGTCTGAATGTCAGAATTACCCATTGTCTAACCCATTGTCGGTGCAGGCTCCTTCATCTCCTTTTAATGAAAAGCAGCTAAACATACTTGTTTTGAAGCAATGTATAAGAATTGCAGTTAAGGCTTGGGTCATGTCAAATACGGTCTTGTATACACACTCATCATACCTCTGCCAGAGTGCTTGTTGGTTAACTTCTAGTGTTAAATATGGAAAGGCTAGGACATGGGAAAGGCATTGAAGTTAAACAGTTGAGTTTTAGCATAGGCTAAACCCCAAAATCTTGTCCTCTTATATTTAGAAAATACTGATGTTTTTGTGGGATATGTAAACATCTGGGATGTTCTGTCTTTGCTGTTGCTGCTTCAGTTATTGCATTTGTTGCTTTAAATTTTCCTTGAAGATGCAAATCAAAATGAAAAAACAAAACAAAACACAACAAAGCAACCAAAAAACCAACCAAACCCCACAAACATCAAACCATTTCTATGCTACATATTGCTATGGAGTGCTGCTCTTGTAGAGCTAGCTATTAAGCTTTTCTGAATTCTTTCCTTGCAGGAACAGAATAATGGGAAAGTCTGAAATGTTTGGGAGAAAGTTGGAGCTGTATGAGGCTGCACTGTATTTCTAAGGCAAGAAATAGACTTGTGGGATTGGAAGTGTACTTTCAGTATATTCAATAATATATCACTTATATGCTGGTGAGGGATGGTCTTTATTCTGGTCCACTTAAAGTACAAAGCAACAGTCTGATGAAGTGGTGCAAATGATAGGAGTTATAAGTTAAATGGAGTTTTGGCTTGATTTGGGGGACTCTAATGCAAGCTCCTCTTTTGGGTACACAGCTGAGTTTGGAGATCAGTTTTTTTTCCTGGGGATGGAAAGCTTGGCTTTAGAAACAGCTGAGAATATGTGACTTAGAGCAATGTCTTTCTGGCTGATACTGGGTTAATTTTTCAACTGAAGCATTGCAAAGATACTGTATTTTGCAAAATGATCAACCTTCAAGAATACTTATGTCCTGAATGTGGAGAACTAATGCAGTATTAGTGATCCCCATCTTTAGATTGATTGCTTGTTCAAGAGTTGTGGGTTTGGTTCACTTTAATTTCTGTTACCATTGGTTAAATAATAGCTTCATCTTTTT
Source organism: Phalacrocorax aristotelis (assembly GCF_949628215.1). Taxonomy (NCBI): domain Eukaryota; kingdom Metazoa; phylum Chordata; class Aves; order Suliformes; family Phalacrocoracidae; genus Phalacrocorax; species Phalacrocorax aristotelis. The sequence continues at coordinate 32,771,251 of NC_134282.1, forward strand.
CAGTGAGACAACATCAATCTGGTCAAGGCATAGTATACAGAATTTTTAGGTGGCCCTGTGTCTGTAACAGTGAGCTGACTTAAAAACCTTTTTAAGCTCCACAACCCAGGGGAGGGAGGGAGTCAGTTGTGCCAATCTTCCCCCCCCACCAAGAGCTGTTTTGCAGAAACATGAGTGTTTCTCACAAAGGACACATCCTATTGTGTTGTATTGCTGTATTGTACTTCTGGCTTGTGAAGTGATTGAAGGAAGATAGAAGAGCTTCCCGAGTATTTCAGCATTCTTGCACTGATTCTGTAAATGGCTCAATTTTGAAAAGATTTCTTTATTTTCCATTGATTTGCTAATCTCTGTAAGAGAGCAAGCTGCTACTGACTTCTAGTAGTTGATACTTAAAAGCTAGCAAAAAGGAGAATAGGGGATGCAGAAGGAAGTCATGATAATGACAGTGGTGCACCATCATAGGAATGAGCTCACAGAACAGTAGGAACTGTATTTTCCCTAGAAGAGATTTCCTAAGATAGATTTCTTCTTTCTCTTCACAGCTTGCGGTTGCTAGAACTTGCACTTATTATTCACTTGGGAGGTTTGGGTCTCTTTGGGGAAAACCTTGAGTCCGTTTCTCCTAGTGTTGCTGTAAGAAATGTTGAAATTGCTGTACATTGCTTGAAATGAGGGGCATGGAAAACCTGTGACTTGTACTTTATTTTGAGTGTGCTCTCCTGATCCTAATGGAGAATTTCAGCCCTTGGAGGAGTTGATTTTGTTTATTTCAAAGGGAATTTGCTCTCCGAACTGATGTTGTTCTGCTTTGCGCAAGTGACAGAGGTGTCAGTGGTGAAGATCTGTGGTACAAATGCAGGAAAACCCTGCAAAATCCTGCCCTTCCTCTAGTAGGAAGGGGATGCTCCTCTGTGAGTACCCTGATCTGTGAATAACTGCAGGCAGCTGCAGAGTATCTAGTAATAGTAGAGTACATCAGCCTTTCACGAGGTTCTTCTGCAAATTACCTACCAGATGCAGCTGTGGGAGGTAGGACTCTGGGGCTGCTTCTATTTCAGTAGGAGGTTGAGACTGGTGAGTTTGAAAATTTTTAAAAAAATTTATTTATTTATCCCCCCTCCCCCCCCAGCTGCCAGGATTTCAGTGAGTGGAGTTATGGAGAATGAAATGGTAAAAGGGATTAATTTTTCTTGTATTTCCTTGCTTTTGCTACCAAATATTTTTATTATACAACCTCCCCAAAGACTAATAGTGTTAATAAACTGGTGCTTGCTTTTTGTCCCAGTTCTGAGAATTGCAGTTTCTCAGTCTTCTATTTTGTGAGAGAAACTCTTTGGCTGTACTTGGTCAGAGGATACATGTTATCACCTTCCCTGCTTACTGTTATACAATTATTAAACATTTATATTTTGTAGGTGACTGGCCAAACAGAAATCCTATGGTTTTCTGTCCTGAATAGTTACAGTACTATCCAATCAAAGTTCTATTGATTTAGAAACACTTTCTCATTCTGATATCTAGCTGCTGAAGTTTTACTTTACTACTATTCCTACATGACTTACTGTTCCTAATTGTATGTAATCTTATAAACAAGAAGACTCTTTTTAAGAAGATGGGTTTACTACCTATTTGATTTCCAAGGCATTAGTTATGCATACAGGTTGTACTAAAACAACGTGCAATAAAACAATTTAACACATGAATATGAACTCATTATACATCTGGTTTACATGGGTTTATTCTAAAACTTTATGTAAGTATTTTTTTAGTATGGGCAGTTCTTCTATTGATAAGTGTGTCTTGAGTGTTTAAATGCAGTCAGGGCCTTGCAAACTGGACTAACTTTCTGGTGAGCTCAACTACACATGTCTTTACCCTTCACTACTTCTCTTGCTGACAAATTTCTTCAGAGGCAGGAAAATCTAACTGGTTTCAAAAGTACATATATATGTATTTTTAAAAAATATGTGCATGTGTGGATATGTAGCTTATTCTATGGTCTTCCTCAATGAAAGCTTGGATTTTTCTTTTCTTCCCAGTTTTAATGAATGAGTCACTTCTGTTTACAAGGATTTGGTTGTTTACTCTGACAAACCCTTGATAGGAGACACTCAACAAGATCTCAGTAAATCAATTTGTTTGGGATCTAAAAGCATCTCATTAACATTTATTTGCAATGTTCATTCTAAGCTCAGCTGCAGCTGTTTAACACACTGAATCTCTCAAAGATTTCTAGGCTTGTAAGCATATGTTTGGAGATTGTGCTTTAAGTGGAGGAATTTTGTGGGCTTTTTCCTTCTTTTCATTGCTGCTGTTGACAAAGATCTTTTTGAATTGAATGGCAAGCTCTGTGTTTATAATCATTTTTGACTGCTGAAAGTGTAGCTGGAAAACACATTACTGCTGGAGTGGCATTGACTGAAAAACTGTTCTGCTTCCCCTCATTCTCTTTATTTCACCGTTGCTGTGAGGACAAAGCTCACATCTTAGCAGTAGTTTCTGAAATAATTATAAGAAATCATAACGCTTTTACCTTCAACAAATCCCATACGGAGACAAGTGATGTCATTGTCTTTGGGACTTGCAGCACAACACATGCAGAATTTACATGGCGCAGGCTGCAAGTCAAATGGTAATGCTTTATTTCAGATTGACTAATGTGCCTTGTAACACAAAGGGAGGCCAGGACTACCTGCAGCTCTCAGTGATTGATTTTCAATAGAAATCTCATAATAGTCTATTTTAAAGAAGTGTAGCAGAAAACCAGTAAGCTGCCAACATCTCAAAATGTAACTAATAGTAAGTTATGCCTCCAAGATTGTTACAAGGGTAAGTTATTCCTGTTTTTATTTTCATTTTACAAACCAGACTGTAGGGACATGAGAAAATAAATAGAAGCTTTTTCAGAGAGCAACCGGGTAATTCAAATGTTACACACCACAGATTGGAGCCAGAGATGCTTTGTACGTGGCAGTTAGTGGTCAGCATGCTTGTACGTGTGTTCTTTATTAAAACTTCACTGTAACTTTTGTGAATACCAGTTTTTGCGCAAGTACAAGTGTGCATAAAGTGGTTCTTTTTTCCACTTCTGCCATAGCACATGAAAATGCCTTACTGGCAAGGCAAAGCTTATATTTGACGCTTACCCTTAACATTAAAATTCCTCTGACTTCCTGCAATTTGTGCTGCTCTCCGTGGCTCACCTTAATTGAGATAACCTGCATTTATTTTTCTTTTGTGTTCACGTGATGGGAAAATTACTGCAAGGCTCCAGGCTGGTCTTAGCTTAAGCAGGGCTTTGCATGACCCCCTCCACATTTACCCCTCTTTAGGGGTCCTCCCCCGCTCAATCAGTGCTTCCTTCAGAGAGGGACCACAGAACACCCGCAGCCTGGTTATTGTAAAAGGCTCCCTGCTCAACTGGTGTAGCCATGGAAACGGCAGGATGGGATTCCCAGGGCGCCCCATCCCCCTCTCCTGCCTTACTGGGCTCTGGGCTTTGTGGCCAGGGGCTGGTGGCTGCTGGTGTGGGACTGCTACTGGGAAACCCGACCTTGTCATTAGGAGGCTTCCAAGTAAAGTGATTTCTTTGACCTCTAGGTACAGGCAAAAAAATGGAAAAGCAATGCTTTCTACTTTGTGAACACGCTCGTTGCAGTGTGATGAAAATCTGGTGTGAATCTTTCCAGCTTGCTTTTGTATCTTGCAAGCAGTTTTGCTAGGGCACTCGGAATTAAAACAAAAACTGTGGGACAATAAGCCATAGTAATTATTTAAGAAAAAGATTTTTATGTCTTTGAATGGAGCTGTTTAAAAAAAACAACACCCAACTAAATTCCATCGGTCAGCCCTAGTGTACCAACTTTTTTGGTGAGTGTGTCGGAATGGAAAGTATCATCAGATATACGTACCTGAGCAGAAAAGGCTGTGTGTCTGCAGAAGATAGGATATGTTGCCTAATTCTCTAGAAAGAGTTTTGAAAAAGTCATTCTTTTCTGCAAATGGGAGTTGCATTCTTTCACTGTAGACAGTACATGATCAGCTGAAGCGCTCCTACAAGTAGTTTGCAGTCCAACAAGCTGTTTAAATACTGTTTCCTAAATTCCTTATATGTGATCAGAAATAGAGCACATTCCAGCTGTTTACTTGCAGATTTCTAGTACTCTGGGTATCTTGCTATGGTTGACCTAGCTTGATGAATAGTTCAGTGAAAAATTTATAGATTAGATTGATAATGGATCAGTGATTTCTGGGAGACTCAAAATACCACCACTACAAAATATTTCTCACAAAAAAATGTATTTATGGCTGAAACCAATTATGCTGAAAAAATTGTCTAATGAGAAACTTGTGATCTAGAGGCGTAATTGTAGGACAGGATTGTGAAAGCTGAGTCTTAGTGTACAGGTTTGGAGTGATGAGGAAAACATTTATGACTTAAATTTTGTCACTATTCCTTCTCCGGTAGTGTAACAGAGATAGGAACGCAGTTTGGAATGGGTGCAAAAATTCAAGGTCGTATTTGAAAAGATTGAACCAAGGAGACAGTGTAGCTATGAAGACAAAGATTCAGTTTGTAAGCATGGGTGGAATTTGGAGAGGTGTGAACACGACAGGTGTTCGTGTCTTGACCTTAATGTTTAAATAAAATATAAAAAGCATGCTGTGAACCAACAGGAATGGCCATGTTAAGGGATCACTTGTCCATGCCCCAGAGCAGTGATCTCATTCAACCAAAGCACTGAATTAATTTTTAAAAGCCTTTACAAAACCTAGGGTGCTGTGCCAAGTTGCTCTTGTTTCACTTGCCCCAGTCCGTGCCACTTGGATCTTTGCGGTGGGCAACCAGTACCATCTCTCTGCCAGATGGAAGCCTGCCTGTATTCCAGTCTGACCTCTTGGCTGCCTGGCAATCTCGCTCTGTTGGCTGGCATGGCTGAGGGCTTTTTCAATTCGGTGTGTTAGAAAAATAAACTTTAGATCATGACTGTAAGCAGAGTTTCTTCCAGATTTACTTTGCAGGTAGTAGTATACCCTCTCTGCAATGACTGACTCCAGTGCCTCTTCTACTTGCTGTCTTACACCAGTGGTAGTGTCTTTTGTGTATTAAATTACCCACTTTTTTGAAAGTCTAGTCGTTAAATGTGAAGTACTAGAAAGTAGATTTCTTCCAACACCACACATGAATAATAGACGGTTGACCAAATGTAGCTGTGGGAGTAGGTTGTTAAGGTAAGGCTAGGAGGTTTTCCGTCCTGACACTGTTATCACAAAGGTGAAATGATAAGCAGGTGGCTGAAAACGCAGCTTATTTTATTTTGAATTTAATTTAAGTTTAAACTTTGAAATAGTGTAGTGAAGGCTGATAATACATTCTACTTGTAGCTTGAAATAATTTCCTTTTTCGTTAGCCCATTTGACTACGTTAAAAAAATCCATTGTTATTTAAAGGCTCCAGCTATCTCACTCTTTCAAGGTTACTGGTAAGCTGGAAGGAGAAGCTGGGTGATCAAGGGGAATCTGTAGTGAATAAAATACAGACTCTTTTTGTGTGTGCGTGGTTACTGAAGGTGAGGGTCTGAGAATTCCTAACAATCCTTGGTGAGCTGCAGCTTAACCTTGAATTGTGTAGTGTGGAAAGAGCTCCCGTTTCCCATCTGATCATTTAATGAAGACTCAATTATGCTTTTGGCATAGCATTTAGAGAATGATCTATGAGTTGCATTCAAAAGTAATGATACTTAATTTAATCGATGAGATATCACGGACACCTTAGTCTAATAATAAGTTTTGACCATGTTAATACTGACCTTCCCGCCCAAGTAAAAGCAACTCATGCAAACTTAATGAGGCACTCTTGTAGTGTTCCCATCAGTTTGCTGTTTGGATGCAAACTCTACATCTGATATGGTTTTGTTTTAGTGGGTAGTTTTTAGTCACTAGCCCTTTAGGCATTTGCTTTTGGTGTAGAATGAATTGCTGCTAGAATGAACTTCTGACAGTGAGTGCTTTGTACTGCAGACCTGAGAAGTGGCTCTACAGCTTCCCCAGCCATTACGCATACCTGGAGTGCCAGTCAAGTAGTAAACCTTCAAATGAATTGGGGTTTGCTAGTTTGTTTGTGTTTGGTTTCATACATGCTCACTTTTTGTTGAAAAATTGACTCTGATCTGTGCAAACAATACTAACTGGTTACCAAAAGATGTTCTCCTTCCAGTATCATCACTGCCCCTTTGTTTTTGTTGTGCTTGGTGCTTGTGAGACCTTCCTTTTGCCTTGCTTTTTTTTTTCACTCCCCTGTTCCAGACAGGGCTCTCATTAGATGGTGTCCTTTTAGGTTTTTTGGTCTTTTTCCATCAGGTGGTCCTGCAGTGTAGCCCCAGATTTGCTAAAATCTCTGGATAATTGTAGATCCCAAGGAGATCTCTCTGATGAAATATATCCCGGTAAAAATAGCTCACGTAGATTACCAATTTAAAATAGGTAGCACTAGTATCCACGGTTACCTTTTTCTCTGGATATTTAAACTGGTGAGATGAAGCCCAAGTTGATTTCCCTAAATTGCATGGGACTGAATATATGCAAGAAGTGGTCCCTTGTGTAAGAGATGCCCTTGCCCAGCACACCACCTGTTTCACTGAACTTATTTATGAAGAGCACTCGGACTGCTTTGGCAAGAAAATTAATTTGAATACTGAGATAGATCTAAAGCCATTATTGATTGCCTCAAATGATCTGTTGTATCGATTTATCTGCTCTGTTGATAGTTCTAACTTAAGTTTTGCTTGAGAAATTATTACATATGTACATTTGTTCAGCTGTGCTGATATGTACATATTTATATGTAAGAATATATAAAAGTCAGTATATATAACTCAGTACAAGACAACTTACATATGCTTGTATTGGATGTCTGTATTCTGTGCAATAAAACGAAGGTGATGTCTGTATTCTGTGCAATAAAATGAGGGTGACTTAGCTCTGGGTGCTCAGATTAGATATTGTTATATCATGTCTTATTTCACAAGGTTCCTGACATGCTTTAGCCCACGACTTGCTGAGCGCTGGCCCATCTGCCTGCCCCGGTCTCACGGTTCTCCCAGCAGCTGTGTTGCGCTGGGCACTCCTATGGGCTTTTGTTACTGTCACAAACTCTTGTGCCAGTACTTAACAGTCCCGTCATCCCCCCAGCTTTTCCCTCATCTTCAACCAAAGTGGGAAGGATTGCTGTGGCTGGATGTACTGGTCTGGGAAGGGAGATGCTGTTAGAACTGAAACCGTTAAGTGTAAAAATATGAATAGCTTGCCCTTCCCTTTCTACATCATGTTTACAAAGATGAAAACCACTTCTAATACATGCAAGCTATGTATTATAAGACTTTGGAGACGAAGTAATTACATTTTTGTATTGGCTGTAAGAAATCTCTGCCACAAAGAAACCCTAATGAAATAAGGGCAAAGCATCTTACTTGACTTAATATACTATGATTCATATCCCTTCTCATGTACAAGCAAGATAACAGTGCAGTAAGTGAAGGAGGACCTGTGTAATGCATGTTATTGGGTGACTCAAAGCCAGAAATGGTAAGATAAACAAGGTTTTACAGAAGCTTAACAGGTTGTTGATCTATCTATATATACAGATGCATATTGATGTTTTACAACATATTTGTATGTACAGAATGGTGTTCTTGAACTATCACCTCATAGATCCCTTGTCCTTTGACCAGTTCCCAACTCCATTTTGGCCGCTTCCTCTTATAATCAGATCTGTAGCAGTGGATTTTTCTGTTACGGAGCTCATACAACAATTTTACGTGCTCTTGTCTGGGTCTTTTTCATGGTTAAAAGGGACACGAGTGCTTGGCTCTCTTGGAAAGCTGACAGGAGGTGGTTCAGTAGTTCTGTTTTCTGGCTGTGGTTTTTCAAACAAAAAAAGTTGAACAAAAAACCCCACCACACATTATTAGACAATATTTTCTTGGGAAATTTTGTTTAAGAAGTGTGAATTATTGTGGTGGCAGACATGGCTTCCCATTTGTGATAGTCATAACATGATGTGAACTGATTGAAATAAAGCTTCCCCCTTCCAAACATAGCTTCAAAGTGCTAATGGTAGATTTACCAGGGGCTGCAGTCTAATTATCTGACTGTACTGTGACTGAGGTATGTTTGAGTTAGGAAACTTTCTCAGGAGAAGGTTGTACAGGCTATTTACATAAAACATCAGAACGGAGAGGGAAAACGAGACCTAAGGAATTTTTAGCTTTATAATAGAGTCTGGCAGCGATTAGTGGTGGGTGCCAATGCAGAGCACGTCGGCCCTGCAGCTGAAAATGTTTGTGGCTTTATCTTAAAGGTAGTATTTTGGTGACTGGGACAAATTACAGCAGAAAATCTTCAAAGAATCTGAGAGAACCTTTGCTATAACATCTTTTGGCACCTGTTTTATGCTGCGATGCTTGAGCTATCTTACTTGTGTAAATTGCTTTATATTTTAATGCAGTTCTATCAACAGGTATTATTTAAAATAGAAAGCTTGTTGCAGCAGGCATCGACCATGGTGCAAATGTGAAGGATGTGCCAAAACCTTACTTTAACGCTAGCTAGAGACCTAAAATAGAGGAGAAAGCTAGACCTGGCAGGCTATACTAGGTTATAGTTGAAAGATGATTAGATCCTTGTGTTCCTTGGTCATGTTGGTGGTAGTAATTGCTGCTGATCTTGGAGGGAGCTGTCACATCTGGGAAGCTGTAGCACACTGTCCTTACAGATGTGCAGCTGGGATGTGGTGACAGCTTACTCTGTGCTTTGGCTCTGAGTGCAGTGGAGCCGAGATACGCAGTCCTGAACATCCAAAGCAGTTTCCGCCGCAGATGAGTGGATCAACTTCTGCAGTTTGGAGCTTAAATGGAGTTGAGAGATGTTTGGGGACACTGAAGGACGTTATGGTATTTAACAGTTCTGTGTCATGGTTTGAGTTGTCTCTGAGTCTCTTGGTCATTGGACTTGTGTTCTGTGCTTAGTGCCGTATAGTAAATGCACTTATTAGTAGCATAAGCAAAACCATAATTACAATGTCAGCAAGCTCAACAGTCAAGTGACTGTGTTCAAGTTGGGTGAAGTTGTGTTACAAGCCCCATGGCTCCTCCAAGAATGTGTTGCTTTTTTTCAAATAGGTTTTGCAAAACCCTACTTTTGGGGTGAATGGCAGGTGCAGTTCTGAGTGGTATTCTGCTAATCGGATCTGTCCATCCTGTTGCCAGCCTGAATCCCTGAAGGTGTGATTTTTCAGAGTGTATTGGTATATTGTGTCCCTCCTCTTTGTTTCTAACTACAGTAATACATGGATCAGGTACTTGGTGTAGCTTTTATTGTGAGATTCCTCAGGGGAAAAAAAGTTCCTAATGTTGCCTTTATTGTGGCTTTCTGTGCTGCTTCCTGTGATTTCTGTGCTTTTAATTTTGTAGATATTTAACCATAGCTCACTGTTGTGATATGTCAGAAACAAAAAAATGGAAAACCAGTTGGGGAATGTATGTCTCGCTGTGCTTTCCTGCTTTGGTTGCTTGTACACTTCTTGCTTGCTTGCCTTCTGTTGTTGCTTGTCCTTGGAGAAGCTTAAAGCTTGGCTGGCCAGATCCCTGAGCAACCTGATCTAAACAGACCTGCATGGAGCAGGTGGCTGGGCTAGATTCTCTCCAGAGGTCCCTTCCAGCCTAGATTGTTCTGACGTTCTGGGACACACAACTCCTTCAGCTATGACTTGCGAAAGGAAGCTCAGGACTGCATCTGAATTATGTTTTGTGAAGCATTATTGCCCAAAATTTTAATTTGGGGAGTAAGTTGACAGGTAGTTTGGTTCCCCTGTCCAAGTGGGTTAAAAAGCTTTTTGTCATATGAAGGTAAATGTTTCTTTTGCAAGGACACTTAAATTTGGTTACAGTCTATGAAATGGAAGAAATGTGAAGTATAAAGACTTTCTGTCCTGTCTTTACTTAGTTCTGTTCAGTGGCTCATGCTTCAGCTCTCCCTAGTCAGGTAAGCTTTTGCATCTTAAAAATTCAGGAGACAGAGCCAAAGTAAAGGCTGATATCAACACAGTCTGCAAAGGTTTCTAGAGCCATCTGTTAGATGTCTGAAACTTGTGCAGTTGTCAGTGCTGGGAACAGGTATTGCTCTCATTCTGTGGAGTTGTTAGTTCATTCTGGGGTTCTGTTGCCATAATTAGTCAAATGAATATTTCATCAGGTCTGTCTATTTGTTTAACGGCTCAAAAATGAAGTTGTGTGAATTGAGTACTGTCCTCCAATGTGATACCCAGAGTTCAGATCTGGGTCCTGTTTTGATATTATTTGAGCTGAAAAATTCTGCTTAGTATTAAGCAGAGAAAAAAAGTCTTGAATTGGAACCTCTCATATAGCCAACCAGGTGGCTGTCAGACTATTGTACATGGTCTGTGCATGCCAATTCATAGCACAAGCAGGATTAGCCAGAGCAGAGCCAGCAGGTTGAAGGAAGTTGATGCTCTGTGGGCTGCATCCAGACTGCATTGAGTTGTGGGCTCCATGATGTGTCAGTGTCAAAGACTTGGTTAAACTGGAGCTTGCTCACTTGGCCCTCCACCAGCCTAGCTGGGAGCTGAAGCATGTGCCTTAGGAATGGTTTGTTTGGCCTGAAGAAGTCTCGGGGTGGGGGGATGGACCTTGTAGCAGCCTGCCGGTACCTGTCAGGAGGCTATTGAGGAGATGGAGCCAGGCTTCTTGCAGTGGTGCATGGCAGGAGGCAGAGCGACAGCAAACTAAATCGAAACCTTAGAAGTGAAGTGTTGGCTGGTTAAACAGCCTCATCCTGCCAGTAGTCTGTAGCATCTAGAGTGACAGATGACCTGTGCTGGCTTTTATTTTTTTGGCCTTTTTTTAGTGGGCAGTATGTACATTACTAAAGGGAGACAGCGCTTAGCTGAATCTAAGTCGTGGTGCACTAAACCCAGCTTGCATTCTTTAGTCAGATTATTGTTTAGGCAGCTTTATGTATCTAGCACGAGAGACAAGAACTTTCACAACTGGGGGAAATGAGAATAAAGGGGATATAAGCAAATTTCTTCTAATAATGACCTGTGAATTTGTTTTTCTTAAGCATTTCTAACTTAGTATTTCAGGTAATACCTGTATCTGTATGATAATTTGGTTAATATGTGCAATATTTGTATTCCCACTCTATGTAAGTTTTTTTAAACATGTTTGCTTTCCCACTTTGGCGGCATCATCTGTTATAAATGTACAGATAAATCCGTTTTTTCCTTGCACATCTATGTAACATTTGCAAAGCTAACACTTGCAAATATTTTTGCTAATATATTTGCAAAGTTACAGTCAGGCTTTTTATTTTATTCTGAAAAAACTGCGTCAATCAAAACTACAGTGCTTCATGGGAATTTAGGAGGTTAAGTGAGTAAACAAGCTAGATGAAAGCTTGTGTTTGTCTTTAGAAAATGAAACAGGAAGCTGTTTCATTAATACACTTTCAGAAGAGACAAGAATCTGCGTAAAGCTCTTAAAACTGGTCTTTCAGTTTGTTTTACTGTACTTGCAACAGAGATCAAATAGGGAAAGCGATAGCAGTTAGACATGCTCCATTAAGGTCGTGTGGTTTATATTTTCGGTTCAAGTTGGACATCCAACTCTGCTGCTTTCTGGGAAGGCGCAGGAATGTCAGTGTTAACCCTGGTGCTTTCCTTCTCCCCATTCCCTACTAGAGAGGTGGAGATAACCATATACCACCCACTCCCCTTTTGAAAAAGTAGACATTGAGTTAAATTGAGGCATTTGGCTATTTTTCTTGTAGCTTTTCTTGGCTTATAAAGAGCTCAGTAATAGCTTAGCAGGACTCTGTTACGGAAAAATGTCAACTGGATAAAATAACATGACTGCAAAGTTATAATAAAGGATTAGTGCAATTAGATTTTTTTTTTAATAGATCTGCTTTGAATACAAATGTCATTAATAGTCTGCAGTTGCCTTCTTGAAGTATAGCTGCTTGATTAAATATATATAAAAGTAATAAACAAAAATCCAATGCTTTTGCTCTACTCTGTATGTTCAGTGCACTTGAAATAATTAAATTGCAGTAAATAAGACTTACGGAATTTTTTTAAATTCCAGATCATGTTTGTACATCTCACAACAAAGGATCAGTAAGATTTGCAAATACTTCTGTCCTGTTTTGGCTCAGGGTGTGAAATGAGGCTAACTTAAAATGGCAAAGTTTGAGTTAGCAGTACTGTGCCTGGGACACCTTGTCTAATGCATGAATGTAGTCTGGAGTCACTGGTGCAAAGCCATAACTCAAATATGCTGTAGAACAATTTTGTGGAAGATAAATATTCCCTTTTGGGAAGGGAGTGCTAGGCCAGCCAAACCCAAGCCTTATTCTGGTTTTCAAACACAATGACATTATCTAATAGTTATTGATCTTGACCCAGCCAAATTATATAAAAGGCATAAAATGTTTCCAGCATCAGTGTGCAGAACTCACAGTTGAGAGGATAAAAAAAAAGTTTGAAGCTTGTAAAACCGGTGTTTTGTTGACATGACACAAATGGAGTTTTATCCACTGCTTGGAGTAAAAAAAAGAGAAAAGAAAAACCCCACAAACCAACCCCAAAAACCAAAAAACCTGAGGGAGTTGTAACTCCATGCCATGTGCTTCAGTTGCTACTTAAACTGTTTCCCTGGTGGGCACCAGTCTGTGATGTAGTTGAGGGTCTCTTCGCTTATTCTTGGCTGCAGTTAAAATGTTGTTTGTTTGTGTCCAGTTATTGTCTCTTTTTAATATTGGTGCTGATCCAGATATCAGATTAATTTTTGCATCTGCAAATATCTTTCTCTTTTACCAGTTCCGGATCTGCTAAGTTTTCCTGCAGTCTGGTTCAGTAACATTCTAGTTTTGTAAGCTGTATTATTTTTTTTTTTTTCCTATGGGTAATTCATCAATGGTTCTAATAAGATGTGTTTTGGTTGATTGTTTTTGATTGTTTCTTATTTTCAAATGCTTGTCTTGAAAAAATAATTGAAGTTTGAAAAATAGTTATCATAGAGAACAGTAGGTGTACATGAGTAGGGATATGTATATATATAATTTATATGTAAAGGTGTGTATATAGATGTAAAGTTTACGTATATGAGGGGGTGTGTGTATATGAAAATTTAAACAAAAATTAGTGAAAGGCATGGAGTACATGACTTAATGATTTGTCACTTAAAATTCACCAAGGTAGTTTATGCAGTCTTCTAGATGGTTGCTACTCTGTTATTGCTATAAATATTCAACCTAAATGTCTTTGCCAAAGGCTATATCACCAGAAAACTCACATTCACAAGGCAGTGCAGCAGTACCCCACAACCGCATACGTAACAACAAGGTATCTGTACAAGGGGATGGTGTGACTGTTTTAATATGTATACCTGCTGTCTTGTCTGTACAGTGTTCTTACTGAGCAGTATAGGAATGTAAACACTAAGTATAAAAATATCGCTACTTCTTACTGTGCAGTTGAGACACATCAGTTGTAATAGTAAAGCTGCCTTTTCCTCTATTTTCTTTGCCAATTTAGTATTTTTGTTTCATGTTGGCAAGCTCTTATCACCTATTTGATTTGTTAATGCAGATTATGACCACAGGCTTCAGTCTGTGAGTGGGTGCACTTGGATGTGGGTGCATGTTACTGAATCCAGGTAGTTTTTGCCTCTCTTCTCCATTTGATTGAAATGCAACTTGAATGTACCTTGTGATTTAAATATTTTCCAAGGGCTGGAAACTAAGTGGATTTCTAATCTTCCATTTATCAAGTGTAAAGTGCCTTGCTTATTTTTCTGTACTTGCTAGCGTTGAGTGTGTGATTTTTCGCTCTTGCTAGAGAAAATAATTTAACTCTACTTACAGTAGCTTTTCCTCTGACCATCAAATGCTCTACCCCAAGGCATTTGTGTACCTCAGTTATTGCAATGCTAGCACCATCTTCAAACATGAACAGTCAGCCCTCAATCTAGAAATAGAGCGAGATGGATGAAGGGGTAAAACCACTGAGAACTTGGGCTATGCAGAATCTGGCGAAGGCTTTGCAGAGTGTTCTGTTAGCGTGGATGCTCTGGTGCTGTGCAGTGGTTGACAGAGACTCTGTAGCAGAGGCTAAAGTTTCACTAACTGGAACAAAGATGGGCATCTCTTAAGGCTTTCATCTTTTTTTTTTTTTTTTGACTTACATGTGAAAATTTCACTGTTTTTTATTTTGGCCTTCTGAAACAAGAAATACAGCAAACCCTTATGCTCAATAGCAAATCTAAACAGACGGGTGGGTGATACTACTGGTTTTTTGTTAGTTCCTCCAGTTCCCTGATGCATTATTTACCTTGGTGCTGGTGTAGCTGGAACGGGCTGTGGTTTTTCATGTCAGCTGAGGCTACATGTTGCATCTCTGTCCTTTCCGTGTGACTGATGATGTGCCTATCTTCTGGCTATGTACCTTTCTGCTAAAAAAGTAAAAGCAAACTGAGAAACCAGAGTTCAAAATAGTGACAAGAGTAGTGTTCTGACTTAAATTTGGGAAGGGTCAGTTTTATTGCAACTTAGTTTACCCAGGTAATGAACTCTGCCACAAATGTTGCATTTTATGGGATAGAAAAACTAGTGTAAACATGTTTTAAAATGTGATTCTTACATATATTGCACTGTGTTTATGGTAGAGTTCATGTGCATCTCTTCCTTATCTTTCTACTGTTCACATTTTTCCGTTAGTATCCTGAAAGATCAATAAAATTGTCATTTATGAAGTGCTAAATTTATTATGTTTTTATGTATTGTGGATCAGTAGTGTGATTGGACAGTGGTCACTTTAGTAGCATAGGAAACTAGAAGAGTGAAACAGGCTGTACAACTAGTTATGCTGAATCTACAAAATAAACTGGTTGTCTTAATCTTTAAGCATTAGTCCCCTAAACTAGGGACCCTCAAATTGAATGTTGAAACTCTTGTTCTTTTGCCCTCATCCTTTCCTGCTTTCCTTTCACCCCCAACGCAGTTCAGAGGTGCCAGCAGAGGTTGCTGGTTGTCCTTCTCTGAGAGCTATTGAGATGAAGAACAAAACCCCCTCTGGCTGCGGAAGTCCCTCAGGAGCAAGTGGCGAGGTGCTCAGAGGCTGAATTTGGGAAAGCTTTTCTGTACGTTTATTCTGTTCTGAGGTGCTCCCTAGCATCTGATCTCGACTGTACTGTGACAAGACACTGAGTTAAAAGGATTCTTTTTGCTCTGATTTGATGCAGCTGTTCTTCTGTTTCCAGGTCCTCTTAGACAGTCTTTGCTTGTTCTAGCATTAAAGCTGTATTTGTTAAGAATTTTTCCCTCTTTCATGAAGCGTGACAGAGGTCTGTCTCTTTAGAATGACACTGGAAATGATGATCTGCAACTTCCAATTGGGTTCTTGCATCTTTTATTAGTGTTGAACCTTTTTTTTTACTTTAAGCTTCCCATAGAAACTAGGTTTCTTCTCTTTCTCCTCATATATCTTCCTGTATGGCATTTGTGACCGTTGCCTGTTATTGGAGCACCCCTGACTTCATAACAGTGTTCCCCCTTGCCCTTCACACTTCTCCTGCAAGCATCCTTTGTAATCTCTATAATCACCCTGCAGCAGTGAATTGAATAAGTGGGCTGGAGGAAATCCACAGCAAGCAGGGAGATGGTTCACTGAAGCGCAACTCTTGTCTCACTTGAAGTGCATCTTTAAATGAATTTGCTACATTGAATATGTTCTGTTGGGTGCCCCATAACCTTGTTGGCATCTGAGGAACAATAATATTACTTTACCCTTCATGAAGAGTTCTTGGATACTGCAGTGTGTTTACTACTTGGAAAATATTTAAGTAATTAGTTTCAGCAAATAATTCTTGTGTGATGTATGGTGGGTTTTTTCTGTATTTATTTTCTAAACTATTTTTGAAGTACCATTCTGGTGAAAAAAGAAGATCGAGGTGAGGAGTCTGCTCTCTGAATATCTGGGCTTGGTTTGCAAACCAATGGGGAATCTCCATAGGGAGCTAAACCACTTGTCTAGCCCTGGTGAGGGTTTGGCAAACCAGTTACTCAAGTCTGAGCACCCAAACAGGGTGTAAGGAAGGTAAGATGGAGGAATCTTCTGCTAGATGTTTAGTATTTTGCCTGCATTGTGAGCAAATATGTATTTTTGAATCTTAAAAATGGGTTTTCTGCTTTTTAACCCTTTGAAAGCCACTGTTTCACTGTTGCACATACCTGAAGAGGTAAATCATGTGCCTGAGTGCCCAGAATACTGGAGCTCTAGGAGAAAAAAAATCCATTACTCCAGAAAAAAATGGAAGTTCCTCTTCACCTGGTATAACAAATGTAGTATTGTCAGTAGCTAACACATGGTAGCTATTTCTGTGGAAAAGTACTATTGTTCATGATGATGAACAGAAATAAATTTTGTTCCTTTTATAGGTGTCTGTACAGTGCCCTCTAGTAATCTTTTGTAGAAATGCTAGGTGTATCTTTCCTCAGATCAATTTGATAAGTTAATGAAAATGGTCACTGGAAGAATTAAAAAAGAAAAAAATTGAACCCTGGTCCACTGTAACTGATGTACTTTCCGAAGGAAGGACTGCTAATATGAAAAATAAGTAAAAATTGCTTGCCATTCTTTTCTTGATCAGGAAGAATATGAAAACTGTAAGCACTCTGAAGTCAGATTACTATAAAAGCTATCAGAGCTGACAACTATAAATTGGGTCCTCCAGAAATGGGGTTTCAGCCAGGGCCGTGAAGTTACAAGCAAAGGAACTGATTTTATCTATTTGCTTGAAGTAGAGGAAGAAAATTGCAGGTGAATAAGAGCCATTCAAAAAATGGGCAGAAGTATGTGTGAGGGAAATCTGCCATACTACTAATTTCGTGTGAAAGGGAATAACTTTGGCTTATTTTGACAGATGAGAAAAGAGAAGTTTGACATTGGATGAGGGCTTTGTTAGGGGGTAAAGAACACATCGGTTTTTATAGTGCTTACTACTGAGACATCACCCTGAATGCATCTTAGCTCTGCTGTTAGATTATATGTTGAACAACTAATCCCAAGAGGTTTTGCTTAAGGTAACTTCTGTGCTTGGTGTTTATGTGTAAAAAAGGTTTTACCTTATTGTCATTTTAACTTATTTCTGTCAATAATAGCAGTAGAAAGGGGATACCATATGCAAGAATGTTTTATCTTTGTATCAACTAAAACACAGTACCATTTCTAAATCCTATGCAAGCTTAAAGGGATTTGTCAGTCAGAGGTTGGCTATTTGAATGAAAACTGATAGTTTTCTGAAATGAGAGAAATGACTTTTGGTGATTCCTCAATAAAAAAGGGAAAGGTTTTAAGTCCTTTTAAGCTCTCTGAAATGATTGAGAAGACATATTGCAGTTAGGATATCTGGAGTAGTTCATTGGCTTAACTCGAATATATGGCACTAAATGGTCTGGCTTGCTTTTCCTTTGATTATAAACGCAAAATCTCTTTGAAAGTATGTTCCTTGCAGAAGGTGAGAGGTTTGTGGGACTCAGTTCCTGAAAGTGAGTTCTGTAAAACCAAGGGTTGTTTTTAAGCAACTTGAAAGAAATCTAAATTTTTGGGCTTAGTGATTATAAAGGGTTCTTTTTCCTTGCACACCAAGAGGAAATAAAAGTCCAATAGAACTTGTTTTTGAAGCACAGCTGGATGACAGTTTTCTAGGGTTGAGTGTAGGTTTAAGACATATCAAGGAAACCTTGTCAGGAGGTAACTGTCTAACAGTGGGATTCCGGACCAGGGAGGAGAGAGATCTCCTTGGTGGGACGTCCTTCTCACAAGTTGCATGAGTGTACCATGAGAAATGGTTAGAGTGAATCGTGCTTTAGGGAAAATCGCTGTAAGAGGAGTTTTTGCTGTCTTCTCTACTTCAGTTTTCCAAGCTAATGGAACCGCAGCCCCATAGTAAAGGGGTGTAAGGGTTGTGACTGAGCATGGCAGCACTTGTTAGCTAGCTGTTTCAGGGAGCCATCGTCACAGATCTTTTGACAATTAAAAGCAGCATCACTGTAAATGGAAAAGTTGCTTCCATGCATTCAAAATTCAGGTAAAAAACTCTAACTCCCTAGTGGCATTATAAAGGCCATGCAACTAAACACCAGATGTAAATGCATCTCCTAAGACGTTTGGTATTTGAGATTACAATCTGTGTTTGGATTTGGCTGTTGATCATTATCTTGTTTTCCTTCCCATTATTTAATAATATATGAGGAGATGGTATCACTTACAGAAAGAGCGGTTAGAGTAAATGCATGGATGCCTACTTTTTCAGTGTTGCACTGCAAGCGCACTGTATGCTGTTTAGATACTTTTTCCTTAATTCTATGTCTACATACTTTTTTAATGGGCTAATTTTTAAAAATATAATTTCATGTGAGGTCTGTCAGGAAGGTCAGCTAAGACTAAGCTAACAATTTGTTAATAACAAGTGAAACGTAACTGGAAGGATAGACAAAGCTGTAAAAGAATTGTTGCAAAATGTAGTTTGCTTTGCTTGAATTTGTTCTTTGTTTATTGACTGTGCTGCCTGAAAGGGAAGGATACTCCTAAGTTACCAAAGGTGCATGTTTTAAGACTTTGTTCTTCCTATGTTATAGTAGTTCCTGTGATAATGATGAGCATCTTGACTTTGTGTTCTTGATAGTACATGGTGTCAAAAACCTTCTCAACTCAGTAACATTAAAACGTTGGAGAATAATATGCAAAAATACTTAGCTTTTTCATGGCTCTGTAATTCTAGATGGATGCCTTTTGAAAAACATGGTAGCAAAAAGGCCAAGTTCCTTATAATGAGAAGTTGCCACCTGTGTGTTGATGACAGCCTGCATGTGTTCTTCACAGTGGACCGTAAAGAATTTCTCTAAATTTACAATTTTATTGAGAAGATTGAGGGTACAGGTTTTCTGGTGGTATCGTAGGCTGTTAATATTCACTCAGTATTGTCTGCTTGGCCTGTATTGTAAGGCGGCACCCAGGTGCGGAACTGACACAACTCAAGACACGAGAAGGACAAAAGCATCCAGCTTCATGCCGCTGTCTTTCAGCAGAATGTGCTTGAATAAGCAGTTTTCTTCTTGCCTCTCTGCAGCACAGACTAAGCCCTTCTTAGTAAAGGGGGGAGGGGCTCTGTATGGGTTGTTTCCCTGTATTGCAAAGAAAAGGATGTCTCTCCCTTATGGATCTCGCAACATTGCCCCTTCCCATATAGGCCAGGGTAAAACCGAGGCACCATATCATTCTTCAAATGTCATTGCTCGCCCACAACACTTAAGGATGCTGGGGTGCAGACAAGTTACTGTTTTTATTAATACCTTTTTTATAGTGTATTAAATAATAGAAAGAGGAAATCTTGTGCATGTGCTGAAGGAGAAGGGAACCTAGTAAGTCTGGGAAAAGTCTGGATTTATACATGGCATTAGTTATCTTATAATGTTACATCACTTGCTCTTCTCAGCTCTGCTGTCAGCCTACCGCTGGAATTATTAAAGTACCAGGAGGATTTATATTGCCCATCTGCAGTCAGGGATAGCTCTTACACTTTTTCCTTTTTCTTGATGCTTAAGCACAATATCATTTTTGTCTTGTAACTTATGTTTTGTAGAGTCTTTGCAAAGAAAGAAATGAAATGGTGTTTAGAGAATGCAGTTTAGAGATTTTGGCTTTGGTTTTTCAGTAGGAGTAAATTTGCCAACTACCATGTATGTGATGGGGCTTTGGATGTGCTTTTAAAAAAAAAAAATTCTAAAAGAAATTTGGATGGCTGATGTATATTGCTATCCTATGCACTTCAGTTTGGTCAGGTGGTCTGTATTCTGCCGAAAGGGAAAAATGTAATATTAAGCATAAAATCTATATTTGCTTAAATATTTGTTCTGCTGTGGTATATTATAGTGTCTTATATAAATATTGCTTATTGGGCAGTGCAGAATGTTTCCAGTGTTGTCAGGGAAATAAAAAAAAAATACCAACCTGCTAATATGTTTTATTTAGAGATTAACACATCTAGCAATTTATCCATATAGATAACGTGCTCCTTAGCAATGAATATTTTAACATAACCACCAAAGAAGTTCCTTGTGACATCTTGCTGGCAGCTTGCAAAGAATACTGTTTGTAACATCTTCAGTTAAAATATGTTTGGCTAATTCTTGAAGACAGCTTTTTTAATGATCTAGGTTAGGGAGGGCATGACATCCTGTTTTTAGGATTACAAGGGCCACTGGGAAATATAATTAAATTCTGGAGAAAAGCATTTTCAAAGTTCAGTCCTGCAGCAAGAGAGCTTGGATCCTTAATCATCACCTTGCAATACATAAAAGGGGCTTTATAATAGTTCTTACAAGTCTCATTATGGTTTTGTCAAATGCTTCTATTTTAAACGTCAATTTTCAAGGGTGTTATATATGTACTCTTAAATTGCTTCAGAGCCTAACCCCCCGCAACTGCCACATCTTTCCTCAATGTGTAAACATGCTCGTTCTTTACCAAATCCCTGTATGACTCCTCCCAATGACTGCATCCTTGTGTACTACTAATCTAAAGTCAGGTTCTTCTGATGAAAGATGCCTTCACTTATCATTCTGTTCGGGAAAAGAAGTTCTGAAACTATACCTGTGCTTCTCATTTTCTTTCTGCATGGTTATTGCATTTGGTCCTTGTAAAATGGAATTAAGTTTCCTTTGAATAGTTACGTGAAATCTGGTATTAAAGTCCTGTGCTTTGAATGCAGTTGATGGTCGTTGTCAGGAGTACATCGCTACCAAATAGTTTTGGTGGCAAGAGTGAATTAAGGTTGAATCTATAGCACTGGTACTAGGGAAATCTTCTGACACATACTGTCATGCACTGGTTTGAGGTAATTTTTATGTACTAAGTAGAACTGAGATTCAAGTGGTTTTGTCTCAAGTTATTTTCTGGAATGCCATAATTTCTGAAAAGCTTGTGTCAGGCAGTTGTTCAAGTACAGATTTAAATGATTTAAGTTTGATATCGGAATGCTCGTGTCTTTCAGAAATTAACTGAATAACAAAGGGAAGCTTTTTCCCCACTGGAGCACCCACTTTGCATTTACTATTCTAGGCATTTCTTCACATGAAACCTTGTTAAAGATGTGTCACTGCACAAAACGTGATGCAGCTAACAGAATGTACAAGAAATAAAAGTCCTTCTGTAGGTGTGGTAGCAGTAAAAAGAAGGCTAAAGCAAGTCTTGGATTTCTTTTTTTACATTGAGGGATATTGCCTGTTGAAAATGCAGCGATGGGTAAGAGCAGTTGATGAGCTCCTCCTGTCTTGCCTGTCTGCGTTCAGATTTCCTGTGGCTGGAAAGTGTTGTATTAAAATTTCCTGCTTTTGACTTTAAAAGCCTTTTCATGGTCTTTGGGGCAGCATGCTATAAGGAGAGGTTCAGGCAGGTTCATCTTAACTCTGTGAACTTGGTATCATATCTAAAATGTGCTTTCTTTGGTCCTTTCTCAGTGAGAAGAGTTGCATACTTATGGTCCTTCGTCTTAATACCAAGAGGGTAAGAGATAAGCTAGGCTGAGCGAAGGACAGGCTAAAAGTACCTTACTGTCAAATATTGTCAGATCAGTTTTGTGTGGTGAGTTTTATCTTCGCTGAAACAATTTCAGAACTGTTGGTTAACTTTGAGAATTTGAGGAGAGATGAGGTACAAGGAGCACTAGAAAAATCCAAAATAATTTAAATGGGAGGAGAGGAGGAGCTAGGGATGTATAAAAGTAGTCAGATTGGCTTCAGTTCCTGGAAAAATCGAGGGGTGAGCAACTGAACTTCTTTTAAACTTGATAGAATCATAGAATGTCCTGAGTTGGAAGGGACGCATACAAGGATAAAGTCCAACTCCTGTCCCTGCACAGGACAACCCCAAATTTACACCATGTGTCTGAGTGCATTGTCCAAGTGCTTCTTGAGTATCATCAGGCTTGGCACCCTGACGACCTCCCTGGGGAGCCTGTTGCAGTGCTCCACTACCCTCTGGGTGAAGAACCTTTTCCTCATATCCAACCTAAACCTCCCCTGGCACATCTCTCTGCCGTTCCCTCAGGTCCTATCGTGGGTCACCAGAGAGGAGAGATCAGCGCCTGCCCCTCCTCCTCCCCTTGTGAGGAAGCTGCAGACTGTGATGAGGTTTCCCCTCTGTCTCCTCTTCTCCAGGCTGAACAAACCAAGGAACTTTAGCCGCTCCTCGTATGGCTTCCCCTCTAAACCCTTCACCAACTTCGTGGCCCTCTTCCGGACACTCTCTAGCAGCTTTATATCCTTAATATATTGTGGTGCCCAAAAATGCACACAGTACTTGAGGTGAGGCCGCACCAGCGCAGAGTAGAGCGGGACAATCGCCTCCCTCGACCGGCTACAATGCAGGGCTTGATGCGCCCCAGGACACAGTTGGCCCTCTTGGCTGCCAAAGCACACTGCTGGCTCATGTGCAACCTACTGTTGACCTGAATCCCCAGGTCCCTCTGCAGAGCTACTCTCCAGCCTCTTGTTCCTGAGTCTGTATGTGTATCCAGGGTTGTTGTGCCCCAGGTATAAAATCCAGCCCTTGCCTTTGTTAATCTTCATAAAATTGGTGATTGTCCAGTCTGTCCAGATCCCCTTGCAGGGCCCCTCTGCCCTCGAGAGTGCCAACAGTTCCTCCCAGTTTTGTGTCTACGGCATACTTAATTAATATTCTTTTGAGTCCTGCATCCAAGTTGTTAACAAAGAAATTAAAGAGTACCTGCCCCAAGATGGGGTCCCCGTGGAACCCCACTAGCAACTGGCTGCCAGCCAGATGTGACCCTATTTATTATAACCCTTTGAGCCTGACCCATCAGCCAATTGCTTACCCACTGCATTACATGTTTATCCAGCTGTATGCTGGATATTTTGTCCAGGAGGATACTGTGAGAGACAGTATTAAAAGCTTTACTGGAATCCAAAAAGATCACATCGACTGGCTTTCCTTGGTCAACTAGGTGGGTGACCTTGTCATAGAGGGAAATCAAATTTGTTAGGCAGGTCTTTCCCCTCGTGAACCTGTGCTGGCTGGGGCCAATGACTGTGTCTTTCAGGTGTTCTTCAGTAACTCCCAGAATTATCTCCGCCATAATTTTACCAGGTGCAGAAGTGAGACTGACGGGCCTGTAGTTACCGGGGTCATCCTCATTGCCCTTCCTGAAGATTGGGTCTATTTTGCCAGCTTCCATCAACTGGGACCTCTCCAGATTTCCAAGAGCATTGAAAAGTCGTTGAGAGAGGTCTCGTTATGACATCAGCCAGCTCTTTACCCTTGCATGAATCCCATCAGGCCCCATCAACTTACAGGGATCTAGCTGGAGTAGCAAGTCATGCACAAGTTGAGGGTTTATTAGGAATTTATCATTCCCATAGTAATGGTTCACTAGTCCAAGGCTCTGGGGGTCCCTGAGCCCACCATCTGTATTAAAGACTGAGGCGAAGAAAGCATTAAACGTGTCTGCCTTATCTATGTCCCTGCTTGTGAGGTGACCATTCTCATCAAGCAATGGGCCTATGTTATTTCTAGACTGCCTTTTGCCATTAATGTATTTTAAAAACCCCTTCTTGTTGTCACTCACAGTACTGGTCAGCATCAACTCTAACTGAGCTTTGGCTGCATGTATTTCCTCCCTGCAGTGGCGAACGGCATCCCCGTAGTCCTTCTGTGTCACCTGACCGTGCTTCCACTGGCCATATACTTTCTTTTTTCTCCTTATTTCTAGAAGAATACCCCTGGTCAGCCAAGCCGGCCTTTTGTCTTGCCTGCTTGACTTCCTACACTTTGGGATTACCTGCTCCTGTGCAGCCAGCACTGATGGACCCCAGCACCTTCAAAAGCTTTTTCCCAGGGGACCTTACTAAGCAGTTTCCTGAGCAACCTGAAGTCTGCTCTCCTCACATGCAGAGTTGAGGTCTTGTTGGCAGCTTTCCTCCTGTCACCACAGATTTTAAACTTGACTGCTTCATGGTCACTGTGGCTAAGGTGGCCTCCCATCTCCACTTCATCTACAAGGTCCTCTCTGTTAATAAGTGGCAAGTCCAGGAAAACACCCTTCCTGGTCAGTTCCTTACTACCTGTACCCAGAAGCTGTCATCCAGATGGTTTAAGAACCTTCTGGACCTGTTTGTCCCAGCCATGTGGTATTCCCAGTTGACGTCTGGCAAGTTGAAGTCCCCCATAAGGACAAGGGCAGGTGACTTAGAGGCATCCCTTAATTCCTTAAATAACTACTCATCGATGTCGTCCTCCTGGCTGAGTGGCCTATAGTAGAATCCCACAACAACATCTGCTTTATTTGTCTGTCCCTTAATCCTTAACCAGAGGCTCTCTGTGCCATCACCAACTGCAATCTTTCTGCATTCTAGCTCCTTTGCTATGTACAATGCCACCCTGCTGCCTCGCCTGCCCTGCCTATCTCCGAAAGAGCTTGTAACCATCATGGCACACCAGTCACAGGACTAATCCCACCAGGTTTCACTTACGCCAATGATATCATACCTCTGGGACTGGGCCAGGGCTTTCAGCTCCTCCTGCTTGTTCCTCATGCTGCACGCATTTGTGAAAAACCACTTCCAAGTGTGGCTCCTTGTGCCCATCGCCACGTGGAGTCTCGCTAGTACACAGCTGCTCCAACTTTGGTGAGTCTACCTGTTGCTCATTACTGACTTAGCTTGGAACCGCCCTCTTCCCCCTTCCAATCTAGTTTAAAGCCCTGTCAATCAGCCCTGCTAGCTCCTGAGCTAACTTCTGGAAGGTAGTGTGGTTAACTGATGTGGCATTGTCAAGGAAATATTTTTCAGACCATTCGAACTTCCTTAGTAGTTAAAAAAGTTTCTTAGGAAAAAAAAACACCTTCCCTTATTCTTTCCTCAGCCACTACCATCCCATTACACTCTTGTAAGGAAATAGGGAAACGTGGTCTTCATTGACTAAGATGGCTATGAAGAGGGGTGCATAAGTGTTGGGAGAAGAAGTAAAGATGATGGTATCGAAGGCTGCTTTGTGTGGGGTTTTGCACTTGTGTATTGTGAGTAAACTTCTGCTAGATGTCTTCCAGCCTCGATGACAGAGTGAGTGAATTTGTTGAGTTCCCTCATAATTTAAAGCTGCAAGAGGGAGGATGAGGTTAGAGTTCAAAACTGGTCAACTTTTTCAGAAGGAGGAAGAATTTGCAGGAGCCAAGTGAAAGTTAATACAGGTAGGCAGGACTAGTCAGCTAGTCGAACATTAAAATGGAAAAGAACAAGCCTCACAGCAGTTTCCAAGAGGAGGATCTACGGATTATGGTAGTGAAGGGATTACAGATTGATGCTGTCAGCAGTGTTATGCTTTTGTGCTAAAACCTAATGCCTCTGTGTTGGGAGGGATAAGGAAGGTTGTCGCAGAGCCTCCAAAAATCCTGCACCTAACACTGATGTTGTCTCTGCTGGGGATCTCACTGTGTTTTGGGCACAGCACTTCATGAAGAACATGGGCTGGTTGGAGAGGATTCAGAGTTAATTATCAGACCCCCCCCAACTATCTAGTACTAGTTTTTCTACCTAGTACTATACTAGAAATGCAAAGCCTAAAGAAAAGGCTAGAGAAGGATTTAAGTCCCCAAATATGTAGAAGACTGTTGGGGAAGATGAACAGGCTGTTCTCTGTGCCCACAGTGGCAAAAAGATACGCTTAAATCATAGCAGTACTGCAAGCAAGATTTAACGGTTCCTCTTTCTGAGCAGGAAGATAGACTTGTCTTGCTTTCATTTAAGTTTATTGGGCCAATATTAACACAAATCAAGCCACTGATATGTACATACACCCCCACCCCAAGATAAGCGTGTGGAATGAGGAAGGACACCCTCCACAAAATACACCAATTCAGCCTTTAATAATGTGTTGTCATTTAACTGAATAATCCATAGGTTGATGGAGTGGGAGAAGTGGCTTGTTGACAGAAATAGAAGTTTATTAAGGGCTTGCATGTACAAAGCCTTTTCTTGCTGAATTGAGGCTTAAATGAGGTATGAACTCCGTTGGCTGGAGAGTGAATGCAGCCCACCAGCACTTCTCCAGGGTGCCTCTAAATCTAAATTGCAAACCTTTCTGAGTCTGCAGGCTAGAAGGGCCCCAGTTCTAGTTAAACTTCCTTCAAGATGAAACTTAGTTATTTACCAACCCTTTTAGGTTTGTGGGTTTTTTTCAATCCACTGCTTTCTGCGCAGGAGCTTGGTAGTGTCCTGAGTTGAAGCAGACTGTGCTGAGTCTTCAGAGAGCCCTTGGCAAGAACTTTTTTATTACCTCTGAAACCTGGCTGACAATCTGCTTCCCATTCCTTCTGAAAGTCTCTAATCCCTTCTGTGCTGCTGTTTTTGTCTTGGCATGCTCTCTCTTGATGTGCTCTACCCTGTACTCTGATGTTATTTCCTTGGGCACCTGGTTGCTTCCAGAATAAGAAAAATCTTTATCTCATCAATGGATTTGATCTGCTCCAATCTGCACTAAAGCTGCCAGACAAGGGAAACAAGAAGCCAGACTCCCTTTTCCAAGGGTTTCCTAGATTTTATTTGAAAAGCCAGAGAAAAGGGCAGAGAAGAACAATACTCAAGTGTTTGCATTTCTTCTGGTAGGAGGTCTGGATCTGTATTGGCAAAACTTACAGAAACGTGTAAATGTGGTGGTGGGGAAGTTTGGCTTTCTCTTGGAAAACCCAGGGGCAATAAAGATGAATCTTAATTTTAAAAAGGAGCTTTAGGTTTCTAGATCAATGGAAGAGATAGCACTGACAGAGACATTAAAATATTTTCATGACTCTTGTTTCTAGCCAGTCGAGGGAGGTGATTATCCCGCTCTACTCTGCAGCTTCCTCACAAGGGGAGGAGGAGGGGCAGGCGCTGTTCTCTCCTCTCTGGTGGCCCACGACAGGACCTGAGGGAACAGCAGAGAGATGTGCCAGGGGAGGTTTAGGTTGGATATGAGGAAAAGGTTCTTCACCCAGAGGGTAGTGGAGCACTGCAACAGGCTCCCCAGGGAGGTCGTCAGGGTGCCAAGCCTGATGATACTCAAGAAGCACTTGGACAATGCACTCAGACACATGGTGTAAATTTGGGGTTGTCCTGTGCAGGGACAGGAGTTGGACTTTATCCTTGTATGGGTCCCTTCCAACTCAGGACATTCTATGGTTCTATGATTTTTTTCCGAAATTTGGTATAGTAGAGCTGAAAGTGCTCCGCATACAGAGAATCAGGTACATCTGCCATAGGTGGGATTACAGTAACTGAAGTAACAAGAAACATAAGCAGCGCCTAGAACAAATTAAAGCGTTCCTGGGTATGTTTTGTTACGTGTGGGTATCTTGTCTCCGCGTGCCCGCCCCCGCCTCAGCAAACACAAAATCTCAAGGACTATAGGGACAGCCTCTTTGGCAAGACCTGTTGTGACAGGACAAGGGGTAATGGTTTTAAACTAAAGGAGGGTAGATTTAGACTGGATATAAGGAAAAAAAAAATTTACAGTGATGGTGGAGAAGTGCTGGAATAGGTTGTCCAGAGAGGCTGTAGAGGCCCCATCCCTGGAAACATTCAAGGTGAGGTTGGACAGGGCTCTGAGCAACCTGATCTAGTTGAAGATGTCCCTGCTCACTGCAGGGGGTTGGACTAGATGGCCTCTAGATGTCACTTCCAACCCAAACCATCTTATGATTTGGATATCAACATAACAGATCTCCAGCCATGTCTGGGACTGTTACTGTCACTAGGGGAACTTTTTTCATATTTAATCTTTAAATTATTGAAGGTAGAATAATACTTGAATATTATAATCTACGAAAGCATAATTTATCTGTTGCTTCTTTCACACCACTCCTTCTGCCTTATCTTCAAGCTTCTGTGAATTCTAAGTAGCAAAGACAATAGGCTTTATGCAGGAAAGCTGGAGTTCCTCTCCAGGGGGAGCTGAAGTGTCTCTTTGGAGATGACAGACATTCTGTGCAATTCAGTGATAGAGGGAATCATATAAATTTGATAACTAAGGCTATTTTAGAAGGTAAATTCCATTAAAAAAAAAACAACAAACAACCAACAAACAATCCACAAACCCCAACAAGTGGTTGCAGAAGATAAAGTGCTTACAGGACAGACTTTCTTTACAAGTAAATGTCTCCTTCATATTTTACTTTTTCTGAAAACACAGGCTTCGTAAGTATTCTGGGACTTAATGAAACAAATTTAGTTATTAAATGCATATTCCTCCTCAAGGTGGTCTTAACAGACTTCAGCATTTCATTATCAACGTTACTGTGAAAGATGCAATAGCTTTGAGATGAATGTTGTTATGACCCTTTCTGAAGGGTTTAGTGTGCATGAGAGAAGCTTCACTTTGTATTTGTGAATGCATTTTAACCCTTTTCTAACAATGCCTTTCACAAGTGTTATGGATTGCCTTCACGTTATCAGGAGAAGTGCTTAAAAGGAAAAACTCATTCTCACTGTATCATGTATTGTGTACTGCCAGGTCCAGTCAACTGGTTCATGGGTAGGTTTGCCACACCATTGTCAGATAAAATAAGGTAGTCTGTACCTGTGCAGTACAATGGAGAGTAGGTCTTCCTTCACTGCTTTATTATATTTCTGAACATTCATCTTAAGGACTCTAATTGGGAGACAATGCCCACTTTCCCAAGGTCAAGACTTCCCCCCAATGACTATATACAGGCTTTAAAGACCAGCTTTTTTCCCTGTGTTAGCTCACGCTGACAGAAACCGCTTGAACTGTTTTTAAAAAGGAAAAAAAGTGTTACTGGTGGAATCTCCTTTCTGGTCTCTAAGCCTGTGACGTCAAAATGTTATTGTTAAAATTTTTAGACAAGGGTAGTCTGAGTCTGCCACTTCATGCTAAGAATACATTACTAGGCATAGTGCTTGTTAAATATGCTTTATTCATGAGGATTGTCATTTAGCTGTTCTGTCTATGGAAAGTAGTTCTTTTCTAGGCCTTGCAAAAAGACATTTTAAGTTTGGCTCTGTGTGTTTTCAGCTGGCATTTTTAAGCGTTTCCTTTTAGAGCTTGTTTGCTTTATACAAAGATAGGAGAAATTGTTGCAGCTCAGGGCTGAAGTGACTTGCTTTGAAAGCGCTGTTAACCTTTTAGTCTGTGCACTCTCATTTTTGGTTTGTTGGTAGGCAGCTAGTAGTATTTCAACTTACATTGCTGTGATGTTTTTGTACACATATCCCACTCCTAGTCCCCAAGAGGAGGAAAGGTGGAGTTTGTCAGAGTATAGTTGGGGAACCTTGATGTTATTTCTAAGGTTGGCTTTAAAAACAAAGACCCTGTTTTCTCTCAGTCCAACATTATGATGACTCTTCTCTCCTGAAAGATTTTTTTTTCTTCTTTGTGTTCCATGGGTGGTTAAGACAAGTCAAAGTGATACCGACACCCAATCTTTCTGCTTGACCAAATACACCAGAAATACAGCAAATAAAAGTCATGTCTTAATGGAAATTAGGTGTTAATTATAGAATTCTCTTGGGGATACTTAAAATGGAAAAATAATCATGTCTATTGTGAACTAGAATAGAAGTAAAAAAGTGTTTTATGGCACTTGCATGATGAGTTGAGCTCGGAGTTGGCGAATCTTTTTCTTTTGAGGGCTGAATTACTCTTTATAGTTCTTAATCTTTGTAATACAAAACAAATTACCGCACTGCTGTGGTATGGTCGCCATACCATGGAAGGCCAAATAGAGAGCCTTAACAGAGTATGTATCTTTTGTTACTGAAGTGGTGCTTGCGCACATATATTAGTTTGCATATGTTTTGATGAGGCAGGCTTCTGTCTGCAATGGATTGCTCGGGACTGTTAACCACATTGGTTCCCATATGAGCAGACTAATATGTTACAGGGAGGAAAACTTATTTGAAGTGTCCATTGGTGTAAATAGTCAAAGCAGAAAATAACTGTCATGTAGACAAACTATTTCTAATTTGTTCTGGGAGACAATATTGCAAATAGTGAGAGCTCTTGTGCACATTACAATATTTTGAGATGAGGACGCATTTCATGTTTTACAAAAATGTAGAAGGCTAACCCAAAACCTGTGTGGTATGATTTGTGTTTTACAGGATCCCTTGTGAGAACCTTCACTCCTTTTTACTTTCTGGTGGAGCCAATGGACATTCTTTCAGTTCGTGGAGCTTCTGTTATAATGAACTGTTCTGCTTATTGTGAAACTTCTCCAAAAATTGAATGGAAAAAAGATGGGACTTTTTTAAATTTGGTGTCAGATGACCGTCGCCAGTTGCTACCAGATGGATCTTTATTAATAAACAGTGTGGTGCATTCCAAGCATAATAAACCTGATGAAGGATATTATCAGTGTGTGGCAACTGTGGAAAGCCTGGGGACCATTGTCAGCAGAACGGCAAAGCTCACGGTAGCAGGTAAGTCTCTCTTTTTGTTGTTAAGTATAACAAACAGCATGATAATGTAGGTGTGTACTTTGCCCTTGCAAAAAGAACAAGGCGCTTTCCAAGAAAGGAGAAGATAGTTTCAACGCTTATCAGTGAAACTGGGACTGTATCTCTCTCTTCACTAGCTGAAAGTTGTCATATATTCTATTCCTTTAAGCGGCTTAATGTGTATTTTCCAGGAAATGCTGAAAATGAAGAAACTTGAACTGAATGGATTAAAGAAGTGTCAGGTACATGTAGTCACAATGAAGATTTACCACAGCATAGAAGGGGAAAAAAGAGTAGGATTCTACTTCACATATAAAAACCCTTAAAAATACATTTCTCTGGCTGTTCATATGTTGAGAATTATCTGCTCCTGAAAGCAAGCTATGTGTACAATCCTTAAAGAACTGGAAGAGTGGTGGAGAAAGCAAGAGTGCTGGGGTTTTGTATTTCTCTGGTTCTTGAGTATCGGGTGTGAACAAGGAAGTTTGAAAAGTAACAAACAATGAAAGGCTTAAAACTTTTTTGACAGACATTAAGAAGCCCAAGTCATAACCTCGCCTTTGACGTTTTGAGTAACCTTTAGACATGAGGTCATGTAATAGCTTTTATTTAGGGGGTAGAAAGCAGTAACTGGTGAAGTTTGCAGGTAAAATTGAAGGTGACTGGGGAAAGTGATCTGTTTTCAGAATGTCATTTGTTTATATCTCGAGGGCTGGGAGTGTCAGACTGTTAACTGTATATCTGGAAGAGATTTAGGATTCCCTTTGTAAGAGTGAGGCTTCAAAAACCAACAAAAAGAAGTAAACTGAGGCAATATAACTAGGAAAGAGCCTGTGGAGCAGTTTTATTTTGTTACTGTAATGATGTTTGCCAGCCTTTTTCAAACAGGTTTTTTTTCTTTGCTTAATAAATGTCTTGAGGTAATGAATTTTTTCTGACTAGTGTTACAGCATCTCCCAGAGCTGCTGCTTACTCTCATTTATATTCTGATGTTGTTTGATTAAGTTAGCTTGTAGCATTGTTGTGAAACATCAGAAATGTCAGAAATAAATAAATAAATCGATGTTTTATACCTTAAAGGAGTGACTTGCAGAGTCTCTGAATGAGAAATGCATTTATAAGTTTGGCAATGAGGACAATAAAAGCAGTTCTCACACACTTATCTTGGGCAATTACTACCTTCTTACACTACTGCTGTCATGATTAATTCTGCTGCTTTCCACATGAGATCATTCAACATCTTGCTTCTGTTATCATTCTGGTCTATATGATCACTAGGTGAGGTTAATGGGGTTAAAAATGAAGGCAATCCAAAATGTCTTCAGAATTTCCAGTTCAATTTTCATGCATCAATGTAGAAGAGGCTGTTTTAATTGATAGTTTCTAAAAGGATGGAATCTTAAAGAGCCTTTTAGAATTTAAAAACAAACAAACCAAAAACCCCAACAAACAAAAACCAAAACAAAAAAAAAACAAAACCCAATGCAATTCTGGTGAGCTTTGCTTTCAAAAAGTCAGTGCTAGAAAATGGAACAAATATCATCTAACCCAAGGCAGTACCAATGTTTACCACACAAGTGGTTGCCCATTTGTTTCATGTTGGCCTAACAGCTGTATTGGAAAATTATTGATCAATTCCATGTAACAAAAACTGTAATTTTTTGTTCAGAGTTAGAGGAAATGCTCTTGATGGCATGTTCTGCATTGCGTTATGCCATCCTATTAAGTTGGAAACCTGCACAAGAGCATCCTCTGGCTGCAGAGTGCATAACTTCTGCTGCTGCTCCAAAAGATTTGTCAAATATAGGTGTGCGACAATCTATTTATTAACTCAGTTAAGTGCCAAGAGCTGTGCAAGACTACACAGAGTTTAATCCTTTAGCTGGGGGGAAGGGTAGCTTTGGTTCCTGAAGGCGTTGGAATAAAAGATGGAATATTTAAATTCTGGTTTAACTATATTGCATTTCTCAACCTCATTTGAATCCCTCAGTTTTATCAGTGGTTTTTAATATCACACACACACACACACCCCCCCCCCAATTGGAAGCTTTCAGGCTGTGGAAAGTGTGGGGATAGTTAGCAGAATAAGGTCTCTCCTCAGCCTCAAGATAACAGTGGGAGGCAGCTAATTTCCTTCTTAATTGAACAGCGGTATGTCGAATTCATATGGGGTGTGTGAATGTTGTACTGTGATTGTACCTGATTTCTTTAAAAGAGAATATTATGAAGGGTAGCTTGCATGTTTTAACTGCTACTTACTCATTAAATTACTTCATTACCTGTAAATGACAAATTCTGGTGAATAATGTAGGCCAGGGCAAAGAAGATTCAGTAAAAACAGGCTGCATTACATCATACGTATGAATGAATACAAGCTTCAAATTTTTAGTCTCAACTGCACTGTTTGCCTTAACAGCTGATAGATAGCACTGAGCAATCCACCTATAGTGAGTCTTGCATAAAGGTCTAAAGGCTGATCAATCCTGATAAATTTCTCAAATATTTAAAGGCCTTTTCATATGTTACATTGACAGATCTAAAAGTTTTTTGAATGTCGGAAACTGAAGCTCCTCTGTTGCCATAGGATGACAGATACTGATAACGCAAGGTGGTGCAAGGTGACAGAGGGGCTTAGTCAACCATTGTATGAAAAAATCAAACCGAAACACTCAAATACCTGAGCGTCGACTGTTCAGACATTGACTGAATGCATTAGGTTAGAGACCTACTTTCTTGGTTTCTTGCTTCAGTTTGTTTCTGACACAGCACTATAAACGTGTTGTGGCAGGGGAAAATTGATGATGATGTGGAATTGCAAGTTTGTAGTGTGTTTGACAATGAGCTTTTAAAGAACCTTTTCCATATGTGATAATAGATGAGAAGCCTTTACTCTTCAGGTTTTTTGAGGTGTGAGATTCAAAGTTTCTGTAGAAACTGAGACTCAATAGAAATTGATCTTTTCATTCTTTAATCTAGTTTCTCATGTGATATAAAAAACAAGTCAGATGT
This sequence comes from Phalacrocorax aristotelis, assembly GCF_949628215.1. Lineage (NCBI taxonomy): Eukaryota > Metazoa > Chordata > Aves > Suliformes > Phalacrocoracidae > Phalacrocorax > Phalacrocorax aristotelis. The sequence goes on from NC_134282.1 coordinate 32,804,848, forward strand.
TATGATATAGGGTATTACATTATGAAGAATACTTTACATCAGCACGATTAGCCTGTAACTTGACATTGTATTCTACTATGCCTTGAGAATAAGTTATTTACTGCTCTACCAGACTTCTAGTAGAACAAATTTGATTTTTAGAAACTGCAAACAGCAAGAAGTTTGTTAGTTTTCTTTAATGAGTAGTTTCAGGATACAGGTATCTCTCTCTTGTTCAGTGTGTGCTTCCATGTTTCGGTTCCTTCTAGCAAATGAAGGTCTAGGTTGGGGTTTACGGTGTTACTTTCCTTCTTTGCTTCCTCTTGCTGTGCAAACTTAACCATGTTATCATGCTCTACACTGGATTTGTGAAATTATTAATATATTTTTAAAAGTGGTTTTGCTTTCTTCAAAACCACGCAAACATCAGGGCAGTGGAGGGAGACAGTGTGGTAGTAACATAATCCATGTGATTTATAGCTTTTACCATTATTATGATGGATTTGCACTAGGGAGAGTCAAAAGAACTGCCTAATTTATGTAATACCACAACACTTTTTAATCAGTGCCTTACTACAGTATGGTTTTTTTTTTAATTGGCTTTTGAAATACAAATCTGTCTTTGGTAATTAAGTGCCAGTTAGATCTTAAGAAGGGTGAAAGGTTGGAATAGCTCTTACAAAGCATGGATTAAAAAAAGGCTTTACAACATTTTAGGGAACTGTCTGCAATTAATCTTGGAAAAATAAATATGTATTGTAGTAAAAAGTATAATGATACTAGCTTAAAAATATTCCTGAGATACGTTTTTTCCCCGTCGCTATTTACTACTACTTAGCTAAAGCTCTCATAAAGCTATTATTGAGAGGACAGGTATATGAACATCCAAAAGGCCTGAAACATGACAGTGGCACTGCATTTCTTCATATGAATTTATCCAGTTCTATATGTCCATTTAAAGACTATTCACTAAATTATTTATTTCCATTCTTGTTGGCTTTTTCCCCATGGTGAATCCATCTGTTTTTCTTCCTCTTCTACTTATCTTTGCATTTGATAATACTTGGCTTTGAGCTTTGTATAGAACTTGTTCGGTTGTGATGAGATAGCTGTATCGCTGCCTAGGTACTAACTTTAGGTATGTCTGAGTTTCATTAATTCAAAAAACACTTGGTGATAACTTATGACCTTTGTTTCTCCCATCTCGATTAAATAAACTCCTTTATATTATTACTTCTCATTTAAATATTATTAGAATTTTTATTTTCAAACCTTCATTTTGTAATTACTTTTAGAAAAAGTACAGGCAAATCACTTCTGTTAAGAAATATTCCTCCCATGTAGTATCGAAAGGGTTCAATAATCAGAAAAGGCAGGTTTGTATTTAATGAAAACATGGTATTTCTTTCAGAACCATCTGAAAACATTGCAGGTGCAGCACTGTCCAGAATGAACGTTGCTTCTTCCTGAGGAGTAATTCTGAAAACTATCATGGTGAAGCTTCAAGTATTGTTTTGTGTTGAAAACTATACTGAAATCTTGATAGACTTCCTGTTTTTCCATGTACAACTAGTATTTGCTTGTGTGGACTGAAGCACATTGTGTACGTACTTGGAAGAAAGATCTGGAGTTTAATTCCAAGTATGCTCTAGCACTTTGTGCCCCTCGGCATGGTGTTCTCTGTAGTGTTCTGCTTTTCTGACCTGAATACATCCTCCTCCTCCTCCTGCTAGTTCATTCAGCTGATTGTGTAGTTTAGACTCAGCCGGACTGCTGAAGCCTCTGGCTTTGGATCTTACTGCTGTGGCATGGCAGAGGGATTTTTGTAGTTGCATTAACAAAACTAGTCTTCACTGTTTTTCTTTTCAGAACTTCATTTAAAACCTATGTAGTACTACTTTTCCTCTGTGAAATCAGGTAGGCTAAATGTCAGAACGTGCTGACTGTGCAGTTACCTGTCCCTTTGTATATGGTGTGGTCGTATCCATATGATATACAGTTCCCAATCACTTTTGTTCCTGCTGACCTGTCTCCATCCATGTACAGAATTGAACCTGGGGGCCAGGAAATGGGATAGAGTTGTGTGGTGAAAGAAATGCTCCTTGATAATAGCTCCCTCAGGTCTCGTACAGCTTGGAAGATACAGAAGTCCTTTGTCTGCAGAAAGTCCTTTGACTGTGGAAAGTGAAGATGGTTCCTTAGTAAGCAGAGGTCTTATGACCAGAGGAGGAAAGATGTGAACTGTATTATCTAACCCCCTGCGTGACACTGCACAGAACCTCTCAGGATGTCAAGCCCTTGAGTTGCGCTTGACTAATGTGATTGACTTGATGTGAATACATCATATATAGAAAACGAACGTCACTTGTGAAGTTGTTCCCTGATTTAGCTGGCTAGATCGCCTTTTTAAGGTTTATTTGCATCTTGACAATATCTAGCTTTGGGCTTCCAAATTGATGACTAGAAGAGCTGTCTGTATAACTGCTACTGAAATTATAGGAGGCTTGGATGAGCAATTACTGTGGTACTTAATATAATGTGGCTTGGAGGAATTCAGTGACGAGCCAGGAGAGTGCTTCCATTGCAGGCTCATTATATGGTTGAAAGAGGGTCTCCATGCTTTGCCTGTTTCTTGATGGCCTAATAAAGAATTTATCTTCAATAAATTTAGAGTATTACTTTTTATAATGTACCAAGATTCTGTAAAAGATCACACTGAGAGAAGACCATGTAGAAATAAGTAATTTTGTATCCATTAGAGTTTTTGGATGATATGCAGTAGGCAAAGTTGAGGCAAAGAAATTATTATTTAGGATAGGATTATTCCCTGAGCGCAGTTTGTGGGAGGGAGGAGGACTTGGATGGATGTGTTGTTGCAGTTAAAGCTAGATGTCTGCAAGGCACATGGTCAAGGAGGTATGTTGTGACAAATTAATTTCTGGTATGTTCTAGTATTTAGCTGTTTAATATCAAAGTAATTTATGTATTAAATAATGGTGCATAGATAAGAATTTTGCTTAAACATTAATTTGGGTTGAAATTTTATCTCTGCCTACTGCCATGACTACTAAGAACTGCAAAAAAAGTATCCGGCCTGCATGGTTCTGGAATCGCATGTTTTTGCAACGTTTGCCTAACTTTGAAGATTACAACTGAACAGTGTTGTATTTCTTATTGGGGTGTGTGTCTGCCATCCCTAAGGAGAAGAGAGAAGCTTAGTTTAGTGGCTGAGCAGAACAAACTATGTGCATATACCAGCTCCTTGGAGATGCAGTTAGGTTAGAAATAACAGCACTTTTTTTTTTTTTACTCAGTGCTGCATATTTTCTTTCAGAACGGGGGGGGGGGGGGAATCTTGATTTGGTCATCATGAAAAGAACTTTCCGTACCTTGGAATTAGAAAAAACCTAAGAGCATAGGTACTTCAGTGGAGCGTACTTAAGAGCAATTAACCAATAAAAGTGAAACGGGTGATAAATTTTTCTTGCAAAAATACATTTTCTATATATAAAAAATATACTTTTTTCATAAATTGGCTTAGATCAAAATGCTTTTCATGTCAATGACAAGTAAAGGGGAAAGGTGGTTTTAATGAAACCATAGTTTGTACCATTTCTGTGAGCTGTTATTAAAAATGTGAGATTTTAGACGTTTAAGACAATAAATGTTCTACCTTATATGTCATTCTAAATTCTTACAATTCACATTTGTCCAGTTAGAGTAGGGGAAAAAAAATCTATGTGAGACCTTGGGCTGATGTATATTAGTACTTGGACTGAAAACAAAGATCCAGATTCAGAATAACTATTATAAATGCTTTCAGTGTAACGTTAGGAAGAATGAATTCATAGGCGCTTTTCCCCAATCATTTACTTTTTTTGAACAGTAACTGCATAAATTTGGGAGATGGGAGCTTAAGTGATTGAAGTAATTGATGATATTGAGCGTTTCACTTTTTGGGTGTGCAACCTGAAAAGTTTGCCTTTTAGAGACTCATTTCCTTCCTCCTTTCCAACAAAACCCAAACAAATGCCAGAAGGTAATGATGTTGATGTTTTACTCTGATCTGGAATGTCTCGCATGTTATTAGAGGGTTAGGGTACAATTTTTCTTCTAGAATTTGGTTTAATTTAATTCCTTTTTGAGGGGTATGGCAGGAGAGGAGTTGGAATTGATTATAGCTGAAATAATGCTTTTTAAATGAATCAGTAGAAATCTAATCGCACTAAAACTGTGTCATTTCATACGTGAACTGAAAGTGTTGGAGATATCAGCAGGGTATCAGCATAGAAACTCCTCTAGAATTAGGAGGGGAAGAAGTGTTGCTTCTGATCCAGGTCCTGTTCCCTCTTCTGCAGCAATTGGTCTTTCTCCCTTATTTTTGTGGTGTGCATGCCAGGAATTGCTTCCTGTAATTCCTCAAGCCTTGATTTCAAGTCCTTGTCTATCCAGTTAATTTATCCTGCTTTTTGGAGTGCTGTGTCCTCTCCAGCAACTCATATGAAAGTAGAATACCAAGTTCTGATTTAATATCAGGCAGCTTCTTGCCACGTCCAAAGCAGATAGCTGTACAGTTTGTCTGCAGCCAAACTGATTATTCTAATCCTGGGTGAAAGCCCACAGCAGGAGAATTTTAGACCTGCTTATTTTTAAACTCTTCATTGATATCTAATGATCAAGTTATAGCCTAGGTGAAGAGATTCTAATTTGCTAGTTAAATGATATTAAACCCACTGTTTCTATTTTAAAATCACAGGTTTTCTTAAGCTTCTGTGTTTAAAGTCATTTTGCCTAATATCAAATAAAATCAAACAGCCTACTCTGATTAATACTATCTCTGTCCCTAATTGCACAGGTTGGTGAGCTAGTTAAAGCTTATTTGTGCTTACTGGAGGGTGACGAATCCTCTTCTGTAGCTATAGGAGAGGGGGCACAAGTAGATCCGTAACACTTGTGCCTGAATTTCCTGCTTCAGTAGGAAAAAACCCCAAACTAGTATGTATTTTCTAGAATGGAGTTAACGTTTAGTGCAATGAGAGATCCTTTACTGAGCCCAGTCAGAAAAGGGTGGGGGGATGATTATGGATCCTTTTCTGTGAAGGGTAGGTGCAGGAAAAAAATCGAAATGAATGAAACCTCAGAGGTGCATTACCAGCTATCCCATTTACAGGTAGCAGAAATTTCCCTTGCTGGGATATCTTTTTTTTTAAGATGGCTGTGGTAGCTAATCTTCTTGGTTCTTAAATACACAGCACAGAAGTATTTAAATCCTGTGGTCCTTCATTAAGATTTTTCTTAATTAGGCATTAAGTGCCACATTCCCTGTCATTATAAACCAAAAGGTAAGGTTTTACCAGTTTGCAACTTAAATTGGTAAGTTTTGTAATTAGCAAAGACAGTATCCTTTGTGTGTTTGGTTAATGGGCAAAGTTGTATTTATGTTGATGTACTTCAAAATATAATATATACTTACTGTAAATAATAATTAAAGCTCTTTGCAGTATACATTCAGATCTTGACCTTTGGTTTTGAAAACAAGGAAGGCAATATAGTTAACTTCTAGAGAAGCATGAATTCTGTGAAAGGGAGCTTCAATGCCAAATTTCTACAATCACTTGGGTTTATAGTAGATGATCTGTTGATGGGTGATTGTAGATGGTGATACAAAAGTAGGAAGTGAGAGCATATTGACGATGCATCAACACCCTAAACAAGAAAGTTGGATGAACTTTTAGATTGGCTTTCTTGTTTGCTAATATTTTCACTCAAATATGTATTTTTCCTTATTTATGTTCTGCATGTCAGCCCCAGCAAATCCCTTTTGTAATTTTGTTTGACAAGTTTTTGCATAGATTGCTCACTAAATCCCAAACTGTCAGGCAAGTGATAGTTACATATGCAGCCTGTATTCTTGACTTGCTGCATTTTCTATTGTGGGATTCAACAAGGGATTTCAGCTTTAGTTAATGTAGAAGTGAAGGGTCTCCACGCTGGTAATGGATCAACTGAATATTGCATTTTGAAACGAGAGGTACTTGTACTATCACACCTACCCAAATGAAAGATGGCACAAAAGCAGTAAGGGTAAGAAATATCATGGCAGAAGTGTGTGTATGACAAATTCTTCATTTTTTCATAATAGAAATTCAAGAGGAAGTTTAATGACACTGAAAAGGAGACACAATAGAGATAAATTATTTTTAATAATGAAAAATTAAGTTACAAAACTTGCTGTGGTTGATTTCAGTGAGGTTAGTTCTTGGTAACAGCCTTAAAAGCATAGGTTATGTCTGATCATTCACGTAAGTACACTAGAAGTAAAAGTGTTAAATTACTGAAAAACCCCTACAACTCCTACTAATTTGCATATATAAACCCCTAGTTTGGAGGGGAGGAATGTAGGGAAATGTCTCTAGATAATTTATAGGTTTCTGTAAAGGTGTTGCTCTTCCTTCTCTAATAGCTTCTGAAGTCACACTCCTGGATTAGATGCACTCAGTCTGCTCTCTTGTGACTGTTCTTAAATTGATCACATTAAAAATAAAGCAAAGAAAGGCTTCATTATGGAGAGACCTTTAAAAAAAAGTATCACTCATATGAAGAGCTTAATTGCTATCAACTGGCCACGATTCAAGGGTCAGTGGTGTGATAATCCACACCTTAGCTGTTTTTAATCCAGATCCCTTTGAGTGAACTACAGTTTTGTCAAATAGTTTGCTAGTTATACTTCTTCTAGTGTTTCTCCTCCTTTTCTGCCATGCATCCTTGTTGTCTCTAGACATCATTTTTTTCCAGCTAGATGTTTGTATCTATATAAGTTTTTTCTCCTTTGTGTTTATATCTTCTGTTATGTTGGTCTTCAAGTAGTCTATTTGGAGGGGTTTCTTTGCTATTTATGGATTCTGAGTATTTCTCTGTGAAATGATTAGGTTACTTCCTATCTCTAAATGTCTGTCGTCAGGTACCAGCCATCTTTGTCACTGTCTATAGAGTTGCCTGCAAAAGTTTTTTCTGATCTTTCCTTCCAGTTTCTTGATAAATTTATCATGACTGTCCTCTCTGTGTGTTAATCTTCTTTGAATAGCTCATTCACATGAGCTTTTGTAATTGATAGCCTCGCCTGGATCTAAAATTATTTAACCTGTCAAGCCCTTTTCTTTCACCAGGATTCTTGGATCTTATTCTTCTTTTGTTAGGGCTATTGATTTTGTTTTAGAGTAATTGTGAGCAGGCAGTCTATTGATCAAGTCCTGAGGTTTCTTAAATGATAAGAAAATCTGCATACGTTAAGGTATTCTCTTAAGATCACACAGTGCTTTCTTCATTGCCCTCGCTATTAGAACAGTACCAAATAAATTATTCCATAGTTTGCATGCACCCTCTCAGTTCATTTTTCTGTAGTCTTAGAAATGTCTACTTACCACGTTTCCCTGTGTCTGTGTGTATAGCTGGAATTCATTGTGGCTACTACAGCTTTTCCTGCTGCCTTGAACTGCTGCTGTTGGTGCTCAAGCTTTTCTGTTCTTTGGCCCTTTAATTGCAAGTCCTGTCTCTGATTTTAATGGAGCTATTATTTCACCTACTCCATTAGCAGATATTTTTTTTCCAGTATCCCTGTACCATTTCTTGCAGCACTTTCTGAGCCTGACCTTCTGCTGTGCCATGGATGAACCCCCCCCGCCTCACCCCCCACTACACTTACTGTAGTTTATGGTTGTCATCAATGACCTCTGTATTTTTTATTTTCCTTGAATCACCTTTCTTGTTCCCACTTCATTCCTGGAATAATTTATCAGTCTCTTCTTGAGAGATCCAGATTCTAGTCACCTGACTAGAATTTGGATTTGTTTGTTTAGCCTTGGTCCATTCTCTAGATTTGTTGTCCGTGTTTTTTAACACTTTCAATACCTTATCAAAGATCAGTTCTTATTTTCTGATCTCTTACATTCCTCCAAAGGGTTTCTGAGCTACTCTCATCAAGGAAGCTGGATTCACTTCTTGCTAGCATTTCTTCCCTCTACATTATTAGCTTTTTAAAATATAGCTGCAACGTATTATGCTAGGGGGCTTTCCATAACTGCTTCACTCCTAGTTTGAGCAGCTATACATGTTCAGTTAATCTTCATCAGAAATTCTGCCAGGACACGTTCTGCAGTTGCAGAGCAATCTTGTTAAATTGGACAACCTCACAGTCTTTCGTTATTGTTGGTGACCTGCTGTTAAAATATGCTTCCATAGGTCAGAAAGGACAAATATGTTTGAGTAATCGATAAATTAGTTTTCAATATGAAATGCCTTATGCTGGTAGCCCACTTATTTTTGACTCGGAAGAAGAAAAAAGTTTATTTGATCTTCCAATTTCTTTAGTCTTCCTATCTTTTATTTTGAAGTTAGAAGCCACCAGACGTTCATCCCTTCTCAGAGCCGCTCTTACTTGTTCATAAACAAAGATGGTTGGTAGAGCAGTTTTCCTCTACTGCTTCTCCTGGAGCTGCAGCTAGCCAGGCTGTAAGCCTGGATCATCACTACAGGCATTGGGATGTGTCAAAGAATAGCAAGCATGTGCTCAGCTGTTTTGTGGGGTGGGTTTTTTGTTTGGTTGGTTTTTTTTTTCTTTTTTGGGTCAGGAACCCATACTGCAGTTGATACAATATGGGGATGTACATCATCTCTCCTCTTTTTTTCTTGGTCTGTTTTAATACTTCGTTATTCCTGGGACTTCTGTCAAAGGTAGCATTTGGCAAACTGGTGTTAGTTATTTCTAAATGTTTGACTTGTCTCTTACTCAATATTGTGCTGCCAGTCAGAAGTCTACTGCTTTCAGCAGGATTATCTTATCGACACTTGTCTCACTTTTTCATCAAGCTTTTGCGAGAGAAACTCACGTGGGATTATCATGTCCTGGTTTGGGTGTAAAGAGTTTTTGTAGGCTAAGCAAAATTTCTTAAGAAGTCAGGATCTCTCTGTTTCCATTGATGGCCTGAGTTCAACAGGAACTCTGAGCTTTCTGTGTCCTGGTTCAGGGTCAGAATTGATCTGTAATACTCTGTCAGATTTGATTTACATAAATTTGTGAGGTTTTTCTGACACTTACATGGTTGTGTTCTTATGCTGTTGTATCTCAGTTTGGGCTTCCAGGAATACTAGGTTTTGCAGAGTCTACCACTGGGTACATAAGGGACAACTTTCTGTTAAAAGTTCCTCACAGAATTTATTTTAATGCCAGATAAGACTTCAGAATATCCTGATGTGTTTTACTAGTCCAGACACCCTCTTAAATTTTTGTATATGTGGTTTCTTTGTTTTGTTTTCAATTTGTGGTTCTGTGGCAAAGCTCAGATCCAAGTCTGAGACGGGTGGTGGCAACCTCAGATTTGTGTAATCTGACCCTGGGCTCCAGGGCATGATCAGTTTTGCTCAAACTTCCCCTGTTTAGAAGTTTGTTTTGACAGATGTAATTCTGCTCCTCTTTGCACAATATTTGGTGCAATATTTTGCTTTCTCTCACCATATTTTTCTGTATAGCTTCTCCATACCATAGTGTCTTCAGATAATCAAACTTGGGAGGGGCCTTGGGAGATCTCTAGTTCAATTGCCTGTTCAAAACAGCTCTGAGGTCATACAGGGTTACTCTGTGTGTGTTAATTATATGTGTATAGGTAGATATGTCAATGTGTACCTTACTGATAGGTACAATGACATCCTTTCCTTTTCCTCTGTTAATTCTTATCAAGGGATACGACACCTTTTTAAATCAGTATATGCCATGTTAATTATGCTGCTGAGTCTGTGTTTAACAAAGTCAGGATTCTAGTTCCATACAGAAATTTCTCATTCTTGTTGCGTATTCCTCATGCTTCTCGCTTTAGATTAGCCAGCAAGGATGTTTGGTAGGTTTTCCTCTCTTCATGTTACAATCCTTCTAAGAATACTCTGTCTCCCCTGACTAGTTGTCTCCTGCCCAGATTTTAGGTCAGGTTGCATTCTCTCCTAATTTGTCTAAGCAAGGCGGGGAACAATTATTCATGTTCGTGTTTCTCCTTTGTGGGAATGACTAGAAGCATCTGGCCTTATCTTAATTCAGGTAATGTTGGAGTACTGTTCTCCATGAATGTTTTCTAATTATGAAGTCTAATCTATTTGCTAGTGAGATTCATGAAATATGTATTTTAAAATATGTTTCACACCTCTGCCACTCAGACAAATGATGCTGAATAATGTTCAAGCAAAGGAGAAGGAAAGGAGCTACAATAATTTAATGAAGTGACCACAGATGGCTGGATTTATGAATTCTTTAACAGGGTTTGGGTGAGAAGCTGATGTGTGAACAAAATATGCAGCATCTTTAAGATCTGCTGCTTCACTGAAGGATAACAGATGTAGCTATTTTAACAATAGAGTATCATGTTTCTATACTTCTTTACCTACTTGCATTGCTAAAATCTTCATGCTTCCCAAGAGGCTATTTTAATAAAGTAATAATAGAATGTGGATTTGTAATATGTTCAGATTCAGTTAGGCAAACAAGAATGGGGGAAAAATTGGTGTCTTAAAATTATCAGTATTTTGCATAATCATTCAGTCTCTTTGTGTTTGAACAGAATGGTTTAATGCAGAATGATTGGAAGGTGAAAGCTATAGGGTGGCAGTGTTAGTAGATGATACTGCTAAAGTTAGTGTAGACTTGGGTAAGTTATGAGAAACTTGTGTAAGAGTAATTTTGGGCAATAGGATTTTCATAGCTGGTATACAGGAGGTAATGCTCTGGGAAAAACTGTCAGCTGCTCCTGTGTTTTACATTTTCCCTGCTGCAATAGAAATAATCAGGGGAAAAAATGGGGAAGGCATTTGCTGAGTACATTGAGATGCCACAAAAAAAGCCTGAAACCAGCTTTGGGAAACAGTTACTTGCATAAACATGTAAAATATGTGTTTTGAGCTATCTAGTGCTTACCCAAAGTATTAAGTTTCATTGCAGCCTGTGGAATAGCAGTAGAGGAGAGTTGGGCACATGACAAAAATGCTCGCCAAGACTTGATCTGATGGGCTTGTGACCATGTAGTAAGGGTATGTGACCCTGCCATGGGCAGGGAAAAAGTGAATTCCTCTGCAGCCTCCTGTTGCCCTTGAGATGACGGAAGTTGTTCCCTTGAGATGACGGAAGTTGTTCCCTTGAGATGACGGAAGTTGTTCCCTTGAGATGACGGAAGTTGTTCCCTTGAGATGACGGAAGTTGTTCCCTTGAGATGACGGAAGTTGTTCCCTTGAGATGACGGAAGTTGTTCCCTTGAGATGACGGAAGTTGTTCCCTTGAGATGACGGAAGTTGTTCCCTTGAGATGACGGAAGTTGTTCCCTTGAGATGACGGAAGTTGTTCCCTTGAGATGACGGAAGTTCGTTATTTTTGCTTTGCAGTCTTGATTTGGCAAGATTGATGCAGAAGGTTTGCAGGATTCTAAAGCAGATTAAATATGTGTGGTAATAGTGTCCATGTTAAATAAAATTAAGCATTTACAGTGACTGCTGACAGTATTTAAAGCAGAAAGCAAGCATTTACTCTGAACTTAGAAGGTTGTCACATGAGTTATTTAGTAATTGTTGATTATGGAAGTTTTTTCTTTCAGCCTCCTTGAAAATGATTGGCACTGACTGTGGCTGCACAGAGACTGCTGAACTAGATTAGCAACTCATTAGTGCAATGAATTCCTCTTCTTCTGGAAAGTACAGGAGATGAAATACTGGCTCCATTGAAGGCAGCAGACTACAGCCAGAACTTTTACCATCTGTGTTTTCCAGGAGCATGGTATTATTGCTTTTCTAGGCACATCTTTGCTTTTTCAAAAATTGAGACAATGGGCCACAAATCTCAGTAATGCTTAGACTGGGAATGCCATCTGAATGGAAAAGATTTGCACTAAGTAGATTGTTCATTCAAATTCCTAGCATTGCTCTGGTCTTTTGATGAGGGGAGAGAGAAAAGTGGAGGAGAAAATAGGAACAGAGTTGCCTCCCCTCCCCCAATTTGCATTGTCCTAGCAGAAAATTTGAAGTTTGTGGTGCATCTAATTCCCATTGTATGCATGTGAGAATTGCACTGTTGCTTATGTGTTCTCCTGCCAATGTTTAGAGAACATTCCAAGTGGAAAATCATCCTTCCTAAATAGAGTTTATTAATCTGTGCTCCTGCTAGATCAGTAGCATTTTCCTTCAGTGTCCTAAAATCAATACATAATCTATTTGTTCTGCTACGGGATGATTAATATATGTACAAACATGAAAAAATAATCTTTAATATCAGAGCCCCAAAGTATCATTTATCATTATGTTAATTTAGCAAGAAAAAGGGTAATATCTTCAACTGAATGTCTTGCAACATGTGGGTAAAGAGTGGGTGCTGCATGCTCATTAGAAATGTAACTAATTTTCATTAGATCTTCTTGTGTAGTCTTGTTGATGGATGCGATTGGGAAATGCAAATGATCGAATGTAGAAAGTGCCTATTTTAAAAAAATTTTAACTTTAATAATAGTTTTAAATGTGTTTATAGTTTAAATAGACTGAATTAGCTTACATGGTAATGCATTTGAAAACGATTATAGAAAGTTAAGGAAATGCAAGCTTACAAGTTGTTCCATTGATATTTTGAAGAGGAAAAGAGAAACCGTGTAGTGGAAAGGCTCTGGACTAGTAGATGAAAGGGTATTTTCTAGTAGTATACTGCTGCAGGAGGTATGTACTCTGGGACCTGCCTCTGTGTTTATAAACAGGTCTCAGAATTAATAGTTGTTAAGGATTATATTTAGAGCGCCTCTTGTAATAAATCATTATTGTTTTGTGGTTGTCTGATGGCTAAAGCAAAAGGGTCCTCCTCCACAATGGAGGCTTTTAAGCAATGAAAATTGCAAATAATCATAGAAAAAGAGAAAATTGCTCTTTAGAGCAAAATTATAGCTTAGGTTAAAATATATATATTCTAAAACTCCACAGAACTATGATCAAATGAAGGTTTTAACTAGCATTTAAATGACCTAGAAAATGAACTCTAATTTCACTGCTAGTGAGTAATGAAACCATCCTAAACAGAGCTTATTTAACCTTAATGGAGCATCTGCACACAACAGAATACACAATGCCTGTGTTGTCCAAAAAGTAAATAGTATTAGTAAGGGATTTAAATTAAAGCATAGTTGAGCTTTATGTTAGAAATTGCAGGGCGTTAGTCCTTCACATCCTCACTAGTGCTTTAAGTTGCTGAGATAATGATTGTACAAGTGGTAGTTGTACGGGGTAAAGAGATTGCTATGGTTGAGGCGAAAACAGAAGCCATGGTGCTCATCTGACAAAAAGAGGAGGTCCAGGACTCCCTTCCAGGCTGATGAAAGAATTGGCTTAATATGCAAGTCTCTTAATAAAGGTTTCTAATGAATTGTGAATTGAGGGGCTAGTACATTCTTCTGGAAGAAAAACTAATGTAGAATGTGTGTCCGAAAAGGCAAGGTATGATAGTAGACCAATTAGTCTGATCCCAACACTGTGCCCTTTTTAAAGGGGTTTTGAAGGCAAGGGTAATTAAGACAGAGGAAAATGGAAAGAAGGCTAAACTGTACATGACTTTTGTCCGTGGTTTGCATCTGAGTTTCTTGATGAAGCAATTGATGTCTTAGAGCACTATAATAGGACGGGCATGCCACAACACAGCGTTTTGATGCGCTGTCCTGTTAGAAATTATTAAAGGTCAAAATGCTAGAAATGTAAATGAGAATATTGAGATTGATAAGCATCTGAGGTAATTACAAAAATTTAATGGATTATATTGAGAGGGAGTTTTTCAGCATGGAAAGATGCCTTGGAGACTAGAGTTTAGAAAGATCATGTTTAACATCCTCATCAGTCATTTTGCTATAAGAACAAAGTATATAACTCATAAATTAGCAGGTGTTACAAATTTGGGAGATCTTGTTGCTCTTGATGTGGCCTTGATGGTTTTATAGGAAGAATTAAATGATGCTAGGAACTGAATAATGGTGAAACTTATTAGCACAGTGTGCAAGGTCATGCAGCTACGGCAATATTCTTGGTATTGTATTAAGTTGGGACATAGTGACCAGCGATTTTATGAGAGAAGGCGGCTGGTTGGTGGATTATAGGATTGACTGTAACCTGCCAATGTGCAGAGAGCTAATGTGATTGTTAAATCTTTTGGGAAGATCTTTTCATAGATACAGAGAAGCAATTTTGTTATGTTTATGTGGATGCCTGTGATCTTAAATTACAATAGGCATTTCAAGTTGTCTGTTGTCACTTTGTTGCATCTTGTGTCTTTGTCGTCCTGTCAGTGGTTCGTGGTGAGAGAGTAAGAGGTGTTAGATCTGGATTTAAGGAGGAAATTCTCCAATGTGAAGAGAGTTGGGTGGTAGAACAGGTTGCCCAAGAGGTGGTGCAGTCTCCATCCATGGGAATTTTCAAGATCTGACTGAAAAAATGGCTGAGTAACTAGCTCTGACCTCGTAGCTGACTCTGCTCTGACTAGGTCCCTTCCTGCCCAAATGATTCTGCAATTATGAGTCTTAAAGGTGGACAGGATGGTTAGGGGAATGAGGAAAAGAAACTAAAGATTGTAGCTTCATTAACTAAGCAGAAGGAAAATTGAAAGCATCTATGATTTTTACTCATATGAATACCTTGTAGGGAGTAATGGATAAATATAAAAGATGCAAAATAATACAAAAACAAGGTCAAGATCAAAGGACTAGAATTTGGTTGTAAATACACTGGGAGTGGAAACTAACACTTTCTTCTCAGAGGAATGAAATTGTGGAAGGAGCCTCCAGCTAGAACTCCAAGAGGGGGGAAAGTGTGTAATGTTTGGAGACGGACCTGTGCAAGGTTATGCAAGGAATTACTTGACAAAACACAAGTGAGCTGTATGTTAGAAATCTAATATTTCAGAAATCAGTCCAGCTATTCGGAAGGATTTGGAAGATCTCTGGTTAGCCACAACTAGAGAGCAGGTATGCTGCTGCTTCTCATTGCATTAACATTTTTGATCTGTCACATGTTGGCATGTGGTAGATTGTGGATTTCAGTCTCTTACTATAGGTCTTATGTTTAATATAGTGTGTGAAGATGGTGATTTGTGGGTTTGCTCAAATAAATCTCTTCTGTAGTTGGCTTTGATTGCAGAGCACCAGAGGTGGTGCTGTTGGCCTGGATCAGACTTATATTTCTACAGGTGAAATGTATATACAAGTTTTATAAGAAGTATATATTAAAATTGTACTTATGTGGGTGCTCATAATGAACAGAAAGTTGAGGCACAGGAGGTAGTTAACTCATGCATTCCTTTTCTACCCCTTTACATTGAAGAGCCATGCAGTGTTTTTCATCCATGGGTATTTTGTGTACTTCAACATCAAGTCCCTGGTCTGAGCAGTTGTTCATTATCCCTTTTTAAAGGAAGAATTGCAAGGTGCTGAACTAGGTATTTACAAAATAAATTTTAAAAACCTAGACAAGATTGGTCATATTACTGTTAAATTCTCAGTGCATTCTTGATAGATATGTGTTAAGTGAGACGTGTAAAAATATTGGGTTGACCTATCTGGAAATGAGTATTTAAAACAATGTAAAAGAATAATCTTCACAAGAGATAAATGAGAATTTTTCCGATTAGGTCAAACTCTTGAAAATGGAAGATAACTGGTAAGAGATTTCACCCTTAAGCTTGTTAGAAGTGGAAGAGGTGAGAGCTGACTTAAGCTGTCACAGCTTCTTTCATGTATAATCATGACTATGAAGAGAGCTTGTGTTTGTGTTTTCTGATCTGGGGTCCTGGCTGTGTGCAGTGGCATTGAATTAGAGGTTACAAGACCCTAGTGCTCCCCAGCAGGCTCCGTTCTCGTGCTTGAAAAGTTGTACTAGGATGGTTTAATTTGTGCAACCCAGAGTCCCACTTTCCATTTCTTATATTGAAGGCACACAGTGTACTGACTTTAAAGAAAAAAATCATAATATGTACTTGAAGCTATGCGCTAGTGAGAGGGAAAGGTAAGATGTCAAGAGTACTGACAGGCTGTTTCTATGATAATACTAGTTTTAGGTGCAAGCATTAAAAAAAAAAAAAAAGGGAAACTTACTTTGAGACTGCTACTGCAGTGAGCAAGTTGTGTCCTGCCCTGTGTCTGTGCTGGTTGCACAACCACCTCTGTGCAAGCTGCAAAAGGGTGAGCTGGTAATATAGTTAACCACCGTGGAAAATGGAGTGTGAGGAGACTTTTCTTCTTCCTGTCACATGCTTTGTCCTCTTTCTTCCCCCATACTGTATTCTTTTGCCTTTATTCAACCATTTGCTTACACCAGTAGTGGTGGACAGGGTATTTCTGTTGGAAGATCTGATACTTCCATGTCATGGGAAATTTTTGTGCAAAATACTAGTGGCGGGTTGACCTTGGCTAGCTGCTGGCTGCCCACCCAGCTGCTCTCTCACTCTGCTCCCCAACAGCGTGGAGGGGCAGAAGACAAGAGGTAAAACTTTGTGGGTCAAGACAGGGTGATCAAGCAACAGGCAAAACAACCTTGACTTGGGGAAAATTAATTTCTTGCCAATTAAAATAAAGTTGAGTGGTAGGAAAACAAAGGCAAAAACTAAAACACCTTATCCTGCCCTCTTCCCGTTTCCCAGGCTCAACTTCATGCCTTCATTCCCAGTTCTGCTGCTTCCTGCTCCACCCTGGTCTCCCCAGGGTGGCACCTGGAGCTGCTCTTCCTCTTCTTCTGCTCTGACCTGGCTGTTGCAGGGCTGTTTCTCACACCTTTCCTGGTACAGCAGGTTACCCTTTGGAAATGCTTTCACAGAGGTGCCACCAGCTTTGCTGACTGGCTCAGCCAGGGCCTCTGTGGGGCCGCTGTGGAAACAGGTGGAACCAGCCCCAACCATGTCCGGCTTGGGAGTATTCAGCCTCCTTTCATGGAGGCCACCCTGTCAGCTCCTCCACTGTCAAAAATGGGACACAGAAACAAATGTCAAGCTGTTCAGTGGACTTTGGGTATTTCTGGAGAACGTTTTTACTCAGAAGGTGACACATTTGTTGGGCAGCGCTGCTGGGTCAGTGTGGCAGTGGTACCTTTGTGTTACATTATGGAGAGTCTCAGTTCTCAGGTACACTAACATGAAAAAAATAAATATTTGCCTATGAATAAATGCAGTTTTTACTTTATGTTGCTATATGTAGGGCTTTTTGTAGCTGAAATCTTCAAAGGGAAATTCTGTTTCTGTTGAATTTCAGTGAGATTTGGTTCTTCAACAGCCTCAGGCTCCTTTTCATGGTCTAGTGAAATTACTGTGAAACTAAACCTTTACTTAGACACACCCGGTGATGAAGTTGTAGAAAATAATTTTCAACTTTTTTGTCGAAGTTCTTAACTGCTAAACTTCTAATTTTAAGATAAATACCCTAAGTTGACAAGAATAAAACCCTCATTAGAAGTATTCCTGTAGGCAGTAAATTAAGATGTTGTGTAGACTGCAGACTTGAGTTGGAAGGCATAGGAGAAGCCTTCTCCTCTCCTTGTTACTATCTCCTGAGTGACTATTAGAGGATATCTGTGTTACAATGCAAGTGAATCAGTGGCTCTTACAGAATGTGGTTCAAACTATTTATTTGATGTACCAGGCAGAGAGACAATCTTGATTTTTGCCATTCCTTAAGTATAACAGCAACACTGGAGAAGTGAGCAGAGGTTACCTGCATGTCCCCTCCCATTTTCGAGGACTCCAAAGACTTCTGTTGTGTTGTCGACATTTGCTTGTTTCTAAAACTACTTTTCTTTTTAAATCAGTACTTTTATTATTTATTTTATTTGCCCTTCCACCAGCAGTCCTTAGCATAGTGCTATCAAGTGTTAAGATTTTGAGAGAGTTGGAGAGCAACTTAATTTTTTCTTTTAAGCTATGTTCATAAATCTTGACTTGGACTTCAAAGCTTTGGTGTCATCTTCAGAATACCTCTTAACTTTTTTATTTTGTATTTGCAGGCATTCCCAGGTTCACCAGTCAGCCAGAATCATCATCTGTCTATAGAGGAAACAGTGCAATCCTTAACTGTGAAGTCAATGTTGACCTTGCACCATTTGTGAGGTGGGAGCAGGATCGTCAGCCACTCTTTCTGGATGATCGTGTATTTAAATTACCAAGTGGGACTCTAATTATTAGCAATGCTACTGATATGGATGGAGGACTGTATCGCTGTATCATTGAAAGTGGTGGGACCCCCAAATACAGTGACGAAGCAGAGCTCAAAATTCTTCCAGGTATTAATCTGTTTTTCTTTAAAAAAATTAATAATCAGAACACTAGTCAAGTGATTGTGGGGGAGCGGGTAGTACCTAACAAGAATACTGAAAGGGGAACACATAAGAATCTGCTCTGTTGCATTTTTGTATATTTTAAGTGGAGCTAAGTGTAATGTGTGTTGCGGAACCTAGTGGTTGGGTTTTTTGTTTTGTTTTCAGTGTAGCTTAAAATGAGTGCATGTGGTTAAGCTGAAGGATTTTGTACCTTGGGAAGGCTAACCTGTGTCTTGCAGTTGGGAAACAGAAAAGCAAAATCAGTTGTCAGTGTCCGAGTTCTCTGCAATGGTTGGAGATCGGCTGGAGACATGCGCATAGGTTTTTTTGCCATGTTTAATGGCTTAGCTTTTAAGGACTTTTTGGGAAAGACTTATTTTCAAATGCCACTGGTAATACACTTCCATTTCGATGCGTTACAAAAAGGGAATTAACTGTTTCTTTGAGTATGTATGTGTTGGGGATTTCTGAGTTTTTCAGGCTTGAATCACACATTTAAAATACTCTTAAAATTTCCAAAAGAAGTTGGTGCTTAGTCCCTTCCTCTTGGGGTGCTTCAGTTGATGCACTTTTAATTGTCCTAATATTTAAGAAGTTCTGACTGGACCCTTTGGTGAAGTCTCCAGACTCTAGAAAGGGGAGATGATTTTATTTTGAAAGGTTTGGCTATGCCTATTGTCCCAAAATGTTTAGATGGTTTTACAAGACCAAAAGCCCAGCCCTGATGTAAACTGTTTCCACATTTAGCGTGTTCTGTTTTGAATGACACTTACATGGAGCTGTGTGTCACCAGACGTTCTAGCACAAAGTTTTGAAAATTGACCAAGAGTAAGACAGGAATGTGAATCGTACTTTCCCAAACTAGGGAAATAGGGGCTGTGTCTTGTGTGGATTTTCCTAATTATTTCCAGAACTTCATGCTGTTTCTTCTGAATTAGTCTTCATGTTGGAATTCTGATTCAACTTTCACTGCTTGGAGAACTGCCAGAAAGGGTTGCTAAATTTCCATCTTCGGAGGTTTTCAGGGCTAAGCTGGGCAGTATTGTGGTTGGTCTGACCTAGTGTTGACAACAGAAGGACCTCAAGCAGGTAGTTGCACTAGGCATCTTCAGAGGCCCCTTTCAATAAATAGTTCTGCTTCTCTATGACTATGAAAATGACTGCGTCACTTTTCTCTTTAAAATGATAAAATATACTTTAAAATACCCCAATTTTACAATTGCAACCTTCCTTCTTTTAAAATTGAGTGTCTGCTAGGCTTTGGAAATAAATCATGCTTAAAATAAGGATTTGTTTCATTAAGTTCTTCAGACTTTCAGAAAAGAAAGGATCAAATCTTTCTCAACTAAGCATACAGTTTTTGAAGAGGAGTGCTTTTGGAAAAGGTACTTAATTATTTCAGTTAGTTTTGCTTTTGTGTTTCTACAGCGCCTCAAATGAATGCTTAAGACTCTTCTGATTTGGGGGAATTGAAGATTTCCTGATAAAATTCCATATTATGTTCCAAATGATTTTGGCTCCAGATATAGTTTACTTCCTTTTGTAATATTTTCCTGAAGGTGATTAAAGATAAGTCTATTCAGGAATACAAATAAAGCTGTTTACTTGCTTGCTCATGAGTCTGAAGGTGTTGATTGAGAAGTTTTGTGAAATCCCTCCTAGCAGGCATTTAAATTTTTTTTTTAGAAAAAGTGGGATTAAACTGTTGCACAGAAAGCTCTCAATCTTGAGTGGCCCCATAATTGATTGTTTGATCTGAGATATATTTGAAAGAAGGATTTGAATTAAGCTGTTTTCCGTCTGTTTTATCCCATTTTTAAATTGATAATGCCTACAGCAGCCCCGCTGCTCTGCTTCTAAATCTTTGAAATACTCCCATCATGCACTTGCATCACACACGTTTGCATCCACGGACAGTGTTCTGCTTTTTCTTACAGTGACCTTCCTTAGAGCATTCAGTCTGACTTTTACCTGCCACCAAGCAAGCAGGAGCATACATTTCTGAGTCCTGCTACTTGACAGCAGGTGTTTTCAAATATAGGAATGCAAGGAAAAAAGAAATTACTTGATTTTTTTTTTAAAATCTAGTTTCCACTAACCTGAGAACTGAAATGCTTTTTGTGAGCTTGGAGTATTAATGAGTTCCGTCTCCAGTGAATCATTCTAATACCTCTCCCTAGTGTAGTGATTGCTGGCAATCTGTTACATCCGCTTTTTGCAACTTGGCTTGCTCCATATGCCACTCCAGGACACTCTCACTGTGTTGCCCGCCTGTTCACACATGGTCTTATTTCTGGAGCAAGCAGACTAGTTCCCTCTAACAGGGACCGTAGGCAGAGCTGCTGTGAGAGTTTGTGTGTGGGCCTGAGACAGATGGTGTGATCCAGGATTGTGCTAAGTTTGGCTCCCTCTGCCCGGAACAATTCTGAAACATCATTTCCATCAGGCCTGATTCTCTTGAATGGCAATCTCATCATGTTATACCTTGGAGCATGTGCATGCCCTTAGCATAGTGCTGTAAACGCTCAGTTATTTTCAGCACTTTGACCTGAAGAACACCAAAACCAACAACTTCCATAAGTTCCTGCAAGTGTTGCATAGGTCCCAGGTGAGATGGGGCCGAATACTGTGCACGATAGGTACAGAACGGGCTCCAGTGAGCAAAAGCAGTGTAGGTACGGAATAGTCTGTCCCCCTTGAAGGGGCCAAAAAGAGTGTGTCCGATTCTGGAGCTTGCTTGTCATCAGACTTGTAAGTGCACATCTAAGTATTGAGAATACAGCAATTCATGCAGCATAAACACTGCGTTTCTCAAGCAGTTGGCAAAAGGGTTATGATAACCAACCCAGCAGAAATGCTGTAGTGGGTGCGTAGGAGCTCATTTTCTGTAGTTACGGCACATGCTGAAGTTACTGCAGAGACAAAGGGTATGAACTACATCTTCTGTCCAGGTGTTACTGAGGCCCTTTTATGAATTTGTTACCGCTGTGGTTAAAATTGATTCTAGAACCTTTATCCTAAGGCTACATTTTGAGTAGTGGATATTTTTAGGAAGGTAGAAAAATAGCCTTTTGTCCTGAATATTTATTTGTGGTAGTTCAGTTCAGAGGAGATTGCTGGACAGCCTTTAATGGGAGGTATGTTTTCAATTCTCGCAGTTAAAGTATCATTTTCCTGTAGTGAAAGACTGAGTAAATAGGCACTTCGCTTGTGCTTGTTCTTAAGGGGGGGAAAGAAACTCCTTTCCTGCACAATTCAAGGCAAAGCCAAAACTAATTCAGAGGATTCACCATTTCCATAAGGATGGAAAACCATGGTGGATTTATTGTTTTACTATAAATCTACTTCAGCGTGCAAATTATCTAATTATTTTATTTCTCTTAGGGTTGACTCTTTACTGCAGCAATTTCATTTTCTAGTGCGTAAAAGCACTTTCTCAGGCAGCTACCTGATGAAGTCAGGTGATTGCCCAAGGTTGGCTGGACAAAGTCAAACCTATACCTTTCTTTACTAAACCTCTGCTAGCTGATCAAAGTTAGTTTCAGGGCTGTAGCTATTAGCTGAAATTGTTTCCTAGGGGGTTTGAGGAGTCAGATCCCAGCAGTGGCAAATCAGTTTGCCTGTCTGGAGGAAACAGTTAAGAGCTGTTCAAGTGGGAGGCCGCAAGAGTCTCTCACAGAAAACTATTTAGGTAGGTAAGATGACCATTCAATCCTGTGAAGATGCAGGAAAGAAAATAGGTGTTTTAATTGTTCTTTTTAATGATTATCATCTGATCCTGCATCTGGTACAACTTTGTCATTTACAAAATATTTGCAGATCCAGAGGTGCCACAGAACTTGATGTTTGTGAGGCAGCCCTCTTCGCTTACTAAAGTTACTGGGCAAAGTGCAGTTTTTCCATGTGTTGCTGTGGGATTTCCAACTCCATATATCAGGTGGACAAGAAATGAAGAAGAGCTTATCACAGAAGGGTGAGTAACGGCTAACATATATTTTTATATAACAGTAGGAACTCAGAGTTACAATTTTAGATGAGAGCACAATTTGCGTTCTACTTAATTTTAAACCAGGAGAACAGAAGCTAGTTTTCAAATGCTGCAGGGCTTCTAGACTGAGTGTTATGACAAGTAAGGCAGTTCATGAGACTTGTGGAACAAGCTCATTGTATATTTTCTGCAGACTTCTGAAACCAAGAAATGTTATTTGAGGCTGGAAGCTTGTTAAGAACATATTACTTTCAGATTGCCACTGGTGTAGAAGAAGCAATTAAGGGAATAAGGTCACCGCAGAAAAGCGAAGACTGTTTCATGTTGGCATATTCTATGTGTGAAGCTCTGTATTCGTGTTACTCTTTTCTGCAGTGAAGTTGTCCAGTATGTGTCTAAATGTTCCACGAGAACTTACGGATATAAGTGGAATTTCATAATTTCTCATTAAAACAGAATATTAAAATGTTAGGTGTGATTTAAAGAAGTTGTGGCCTTTCAGGAGTGCATCAAGTGAAAACTACTCTATTGTATTTTGTCATTACTGGTGTATTCGTTCAAAATAAGATGGTAGAAAATATGTATGAAAAAGCAGAACAAATCTTGTCAAGAAAAGCTATCTTTTTGTCCATCTAATGAACATACTTGCTAGAACAAGGAAATTACAAACAGATACTTGAAAGTTCACAGCATCCCTCAAAGTCAGTGGTGAGATTAATGTAGGAACAAGTTAATTGTGAAACAATGAGGGGTAAAGTTCTATAGTGGCACGGCTGATAGAGAAAGCAGCTAAAGGAATATGCAAGTCTTTCTGCAGTACCAGCGACAGTAATGTCTCTCTTTGTGACAACTCTTAAATTAAAAAAATCCAGGGGCTCGTAATTTGAACTGTCTTTGTCTGGAAAATGCAAGCTTCTGTGGGTAGTGAGTAACAGTTTTAATACCACTGAGAAATTGTGGTGATGTCAATCTGATGGCACAAGATTTAGATTCATCTTTTGTAAGTAAAAGAAATCATTCACCTACGAGGTTGGTGCAGACTCATTAGAATTGCACAATCAAATGTGATTAAGTGTCAGAATAAATGTGCCTGGTAAGATGTTAATTTTTTTTTCTTCTATGTAAAATGATGTCATGTCATACCTTTTATAAATTTTTGCCCCCCCGCCCCCCCCCCCCCCCCCCCGGCTACATCACATTCAGTGCACAAGGATGTTAAAGCTCATTAACTAAAGAGCTCTCATTTTTATTTACTTCAAATTTTTTATATAAGGCTGGAATTTTCAAATCCTGCTCTTAATACAGTGCTGTCAATTCCTTTATGAGCTTTTCTATGCAGGTTGTCATGATAACTTCTGGGGTCTTCCCAAATATATTTGTCTTTTCAAAATTCAGAGTGAGAATTATTGGAGAGCTGATGCATAACATCAGTGAACTTATTTGATCTTTATATGTGCACAATTTGAACCACATATGACCTGATACTTCAGAACGTTTAGCATTAGTTCTTAGCATTATGTCTCTGTTACAGGAACGGATTCCAGTTGACTTTCGCTGCAAGTCCAAATGGTGCTGTGAAGTGTGTGTCAAGTTGTCAGTACAGGCAGTCAGAATAGTGCTTCCTCTGTGCTGGCACCAGCTCTTTGCTTGAAGTCACTTTTTCTTGAGCATCTTTCCATTATCACATGGACACTGTGTGGTGAGGCAGGAGCCACAAGGCTGTCAGGTTTCCCAAACACAGTTTTACTAAATGTTTTCTACTCCTGCAGCAAAGGAGCTATGCATATTCTCTGCCAAACCCAAGGAAAGCCTCTTGCCAAACTGAAAGCTGCAGGTGCCCATAAGTTCTTGAAATCCACTGCTTGTCTTATCCTCTGGATATGTATTCACTAAGGAGGATAGTTGAAAAGATGGAGATATTCCTCTTCCATTTGAAATAAAAGTTTTCTTCTGCTCAAAGAAAGAACCCAAAAGGAGTAAACAAGGGATTTGAACAATGAAAATATTATTTCTTTTGACTTACTGTTAGTTACAGAACCTTTCTTGTGTGGCTGAAGATGAGTGAATAAAGTTATCTTGCTGAAGAAACTGATTTCTAAAAATTTTGGTTTGTGGTGTGGTTTTTTTTTTCCTTACCTACCTTAAAAGTAAACTCTATAATGAGCACACTGTAAAGGAGAAAGTTTGGGGGCTTTTCACTCTGTAGTCAGTAAGCTTCCTTCATTGGTTGTTGAACTGGTCAAACTGTGCCAAAACTCTTAAGTCTGCTACTCATGACTATGGCTTCATGGAGAAGAGATTCAAACAGCAGACAACAAAAAGTTCTTAAACTTCATTTAACTCGGCAGCTGGTGTATTATTCTTTTGAATAGAATAACTGGAAAACCTCTAGAACTAAAAATTAAGATTCTTTGTTGGAGTAAAGCCTGCAGTTAGACTGCTGCAAAACAGGTACCTTAGCTTGTTATGTGTGGTCTGTTAATCTAATTACAAATCACATCACATTTAATCTGTTTTAATATCCCCTTTTGGTATAGAAGTAAGGCTTTTCTTATGAGCGTAGCTTTTCTTTATCCCAAGAAACAACGGATTCTTTTCTTCTGGACAGGCTTTAATGTACCTTCTACCTAGGAAAAGGTTTTAAATCTTGGGTTTTGTCTATATACACACACTACAGACATTAATGTACATATATACGTATGTATATAATTATATATTGATACATGGTCTGTGTATATGCGTATGTATGGGGTTAGGAAACAAAACTTGGATAGCAAAGTTAGGTATGTCCCTAATTTTTATTCTTTGTTAAATGGTTTAAGCACACAACTTTCTTCTTACTTTTGTCTTTTTAATGGTCGTAATTAATCTAATAAAAAATTTAATTTTTTCTGTAAGCTGTATTGCTAAGGAGAATATGTATAGGAACCTGTGTTAGTAGGAAAAATAGGCTTTTTTTAAGGATTAGGAACGGTGGGATTTTGGAATTAAATATTTGTTATAAGACCTGAAAAAAACAGGTGTTCAATTTTGATGGAGTATTTGTCAAAGACTGCAGTAAGGTTTATGTTAATGGATAAATATGAGTAAACTGGAATGATGGCAGTCTTGGCACTTGTTCAAACAAGCAGCCTGTAGTGTAATATATTGTGAAATTAGTTTGCTGTGATAAAATATTTTCCAAACTAATTTGAGTGAAAGAGAAAGGAAGCTTTGAGTGTTGAGTGAGAAACCGGTGAAGCTAATGTGATGCTAAAAATTTCCATTGTAGTAAAACTGTTACAACTTCAAAGAATCCTTTCAGAACCTGTTAACTTCAAGATTTTAAATAAAGGTGACAGACTGCTGACTTTCTGGTTCCTCATAAAGAAGTCCCTCAGCCCATGAAATAGCCAGGTTCTGCTCAGGACTTGGGGAAGTCTCAGTGCTCAGAAGCTGAAGGCTAAAAGGCTCTTTGGAGGAAGGGTGTCTGTGAGCTTGTGCCATCTGTCTGCCCTTCTCTGAGCATTGCTGTCTGGCTTTGGTCTGCTCCTTTGACCTTTCTTACTGTAGTCAAGACTTCAGAGAGAAAAAGAATCACAAATTGAAAATTGCACCCGATAACCTGTCACTGGGAGAAACATTTGACTTGTGATTAAAGCTTTTCATTGAATTGGCTTACTAGTCAAGCCAATAATCTTCATGGGACATAATTTTCTCAAAACTACGTTGTTGGAAAAGAAAGGAAAAGGCTAAACCCTATTCTAGGCTGCTATTTATGGTGCTGGTGCTTGTAGCTCCAAACCAGAGCTTCAAAATATGAAGCGAGCCTCTAGACTCAGACCAAAGCAGAAGAAATAAACCCATTGTATGTATTTGTGTTTTTATAATCTTGTGATATAGATTGTACTGCTCATAGTTCTTTAGTTTAGGATTGGCACTATGATTGCATACCCACCCTATCATACAGGTGGTTCAGCGATGCGTATATGCATTGTACTTTTTCAGCTGGGTTTCCTCCATAAACTCAGTAAGTAATGCAGGTTGAATAGTTTTTCAGATTTTGCCAACTTGAGCCTTTCATAATTCCTTTTTTATCTTTTTATCTTTTAATGTCATGTCTGGCTAAGGATCCTGCTGCATGATTGTGTGTGTGTTAGCAAATGCAGGAGTAGTTTTGTGGTTTAGATGATTCTGAAATGGAAAAAGTGAAGTTTCAGGTGAGGTGGTTGCCAAGATGGCTTTTCGGAGCCTGGGAGACAGGTGCTGAGTTTTAAATGTTTGAAAGATGTTGTTCTGCTTTGAAAGCTTTCCAGTATGTGCTCAAACAGCATGTATTGTGTAACTTGATTTATATTTGGACATTTATATGGAAGAAAATACAAATGCTTGTACTGCAAGAGTTCTTTAAAAAGTTACAATAAACGAGTCAATCTGAAAATGAACAGTTGAAAGGACCCTAAACAATAACATGTTTTAAGACTGTTGAAGTACAGCCTAGTCTTCGGTGCTGTTGGGCTGTTCAATTTAGGAAAACTTTATTTCATTGAAAAATGACTACAGAAAACTATACCGTGGTTGTATGGTTAATCATTTCCTCAAGTGAGATTACAAAGCTGAGGTTGCACGTGTGGCATTAATTTTATGCTGTTGTTGTATGCGTTCAAATGAAGTCTTTAATTGTGTGATCGCATACATATTCCGATGCGGGCGTTTTTCCTTAATACTTTGCACAAATATGTGATATTTTAAATTATTACATATTATTGTTTGCCAGGCGCTCAGAGCGATTTGTATTAAGTGAATTACACTTGCCTAACTCAGTAAAGGTTAAACAAAGCAGAGTAATTACGGAGATTTTTCTGGTAGTATATTTCACAAAATAATCTAATTTACAGTCTAATTTTATCTGCTGTACTTTACTAACACTGCAAATAGACTATAAGATGTTTTGGGATTACTAATTTAAAAGAAGGAAAAAAAAAAGCTTAAACCTCAGGGTATAACCGGCAGTTTGAATACAGTAAACTACTAAAGGCTCACTGTGTTTTTTGATAATGAACATAAAAAGAGCGTGTGACTTAAGTATCCAAAGTAGCTCAAGTAATTGTATATTATGAGTGTGTAACAGAGGGCAGTATGGAATGCATGTAAAAGGCTTGAATTTCATTTTGCTGTTCTCTGACATTTGAATGATCAATCTTTGTTGTTTTTAATGACACTTTAAATTATGTTATCACTTTTATACTAAGCTGATTCTTTGTCTCCAGTGCCTGAAATCTGATTGCTTCACTCTTTTGTGGAAATGCTTCATTGTTCTTATAAAATTAAGTTGGTTTTACTTCATTACAAAAACTATTTTGCTTTAAGCCTAGAATTATCCCATAGCTAATGCATACAGAAGGAATCACCAAGAAGTCTGGCAGATTGTTTTATTCCATGTTTTTAACAGAGGTGAACTTGGATATTGTATTGCAAAACTCTGGACTCAACTCTAGGTTTTACTGAGGAAAATAATAAAAGATAATAGAAGTATAGCTGACAACTTAGATGGCTGAAAACTATATTACCTTGTTTCTTGACAAAAAAGGGAATTCCTGTAAATACTATCATGTTGCAAATAGTTTGTGAGATCCTATATGACAAACTTCTGTTGCCTAATATGACATGGTCTAGTAATTTTTTTAAAATTGTTTTAGTAACATACTAATTGCTGGTTAGTAACATCATAGTCTGCTGCCTCACCATGCACATGTTACTTTGCTTTTCCAGAGGCTGGGTATGGGAAAATGAGCGTCATAAGGCACGTGTTGCTTTTAGATGGATAACAATGGAAGTTGGTGGATATCCAGAAGAAGGCACTATATGTCATCATAATTACACTAGGATTCTGTATAACCTTTTGTCGTGCCTTTGCAATTGTGTTAGTCTCAGCTTCTTGCATTCAGTCAGTTCTTTCTGCACAGCTTTCCTTCCTGTTCCATGTCCTGACTATTGCTGGTAGCTCTAGCACATTTACCAATTGGCTCAATTTCTTTCTGCTTTGACTTTAGCCATCAGCAGGTTATATGCTACGGAGATTAACTTGCCACGAATGCTAGAACAAATAATCAAGGAAGCTGTTTTACATAATAATAAGATACAAAACTGCATGTATGGATGTGTCAAAGTCCAGACTTGTCTTAGTAATTTATTTTTCTTTAGGCTTGACTTTAGTTCAGCCTTAACATGTCTAACATGCGATTCTCACAAGTAAGTTTCAGTGATACTGTTTCTGTTCACCTTGACGATGTTTGGAAAGCTCTTTGTGTTGGTGGACTGTCAGTGTCCAGATACAGACAAAGAGGTTCAAGAACTGCAAAGAGCATTGTTTTCTTGGATCTTTTTATATAGTCTTAGAACTTCTTTAGATAGTCAGATTTGCCGTGGAGGTGGTGTAGTCTTGAGACTTCAAGGTTCAGTTTCTTTGTGTTAACTTCAACAGACTTGTGCGGTTTAAATATAATCAATTTACCTGGATAGAATACAGGTAAATACAATACAAAAAAAAAAAGTGGGAGAAGAGGGGAAAGAAGTGATACAGTTTTGGCAGCTCTTGTTAACATACCCTTTGTACAGATTTTTCTTGCTCGAGATAGGAGGCGGGTCATCCGTCACTATCTTTGATTACTGCTAATGCTCCCTTTTTTTTTTCTACATAGTAATTTTTCATCTGATGCATGATATCAGGCTTCTGCCTTTTTTTGGCTGCCATGACAATAAAATAAATATAAAATAATCCAGGATGTATTTTGTCATCTTACTTTCTGTTCTTGAACCACTGTCAAGCTGTTCCAAAGCAGAGTTTAATGACCAACTTCCTTCTGCTTTCCTCTTAGCTAGAACCTGTTTGCAGTGCTGTCCACATACTCCTCTACTATTTCTTCAGGCATTCCCCTTTTTAAAACTCCTAATAAGTTTTTTTCAAACTTTCTATTATATTCACTGAAATTCCCTACACTCCTTGGGAAACTAACTTTTTGTAGTCTTCCTGTTACTAAATCATGGAAACAGAATGCCTTTCTTTAGGGTATAGCTGCATAGGACATGTCACTGGATGCTTTTAAGACTGGTTTCTTCCACTTAATTCCCATAATGATTTTATTTGCTCTGCTTTTAAATGTATTGAATCAGAAATTTGATCAACAATTGTAGTAGTATCATAAATCAATATTAATATAGCAATTAGGTGAGTCAAAAGTCTTTGTGTCCTAACAATTTACCTTTCCAAGCAGGTAAGACCATTGGTTATACTAACAGAATTCTAGTAAAATTTCAAATGGAGAAAGCAATTGGGTTGATTTTAGTACATTGGCCACTCTACAGAGACAAAGAAAGTTAATTGTTTTAATATGCTATTCAGTTACCATTTTGAAAGAATTCAACGCATTCCTGCCCACTAAGCCATTGGTTGATAACGCCAGAAAGGAAGCCATCAGGTAGACTTTTTTCCCCTCTCCAAAAAAGAGAAATAAGAATGGTCCTGGATCAGCATCCAGTCATGATTTGTCTTGGCTTGGGGTTTTTAGTAATCTTACTGGAGTTTTATTATGGACACTTGGAGTGATGAAGAAACTTGGAAAGCTCTTGTACAAATTTGTATCACTTAAAGGGAAACGGTGTTTGCAATTGGAGAAGAGTGCTGACGGTACTACATGTAGCATAAAAAGGAGATGGCTTATAAGGGACGAATTATAAGGGCCGTCCCCACCCCCCAAGTCAGTGGGAGAAAATTCTATACAGAAACTTTGTCATCTTGTTTAATTTGTCTTTTGAAAAATTTTTAACCTATATCTTATTCTGAAATCTTACCTCTTACTGAAATGGCTATCTTAGAAAAATTGAATTACTACACATTATACAGTGTACATTGCTGTTCCTTATGTTGTACAGGTATAAGTCTGGCATGTTATAGTTCACTTAACTTTTCAAGCAATAAGTCATTCTGGCTGTATCCACAAAATAGGATTTTTATTATATGGTTGTGTTATTTCATTTTTCTTGAGTTTTAGCTGCTATTGTCTAAATACCTTGGATTGCATTTCATTGAGCAGAACTGAAGCTGGAAGTGCAAGAAGATGAGCTACTCGTGTGGAATTGGTATAGTTGAACTTAATTTTTAAATGTGAAGCTGAAGTATAGAATTTGACCATCTAGTTAAAAATTCATCTCTATCATGGCTCCTTGTGAATGGCACCCAGGAATATCATATGTAAACACTTCTTCATTTTATGTAGACGCTTCAGGCAGAGAGCTTTTTTGTGCTTCTCTGGTAACACTTTATTTAATTTGTCCAGTAAATCGCCCATATGTCCTGTTTTGCACAGCTATGACAGATTTCTTCTGCTTGCGGGAGGCAGTCTGGAGATCAGTGATGTTACAGAGGAGGATGTTGGGATGTACACCTGCATAGCAGATAACAGAAATGAGACAATTGAGGCTCAAGCAGAACTTGCAGTTCAAGGTAGGTCAAATATTTAATTTTAAGATAGAATGGATCTCCAGGTGACTTTTCGTAAGGGTTTTACTGTGCAGTGAGTTAAAGACCTTGTTGTGTTTTGTGCCCTGTTTTAAAAAAGAAAACAAGCCCTCACAACCCACCCCCCTCAATTCTGTTGCATTGTGTTATGCGTTACTTTTTCTTATTCAAATGGCTTATAATTTTGTAAATATTCAAAGGAGGAATTTGCTTAAGTAGTAAATTCCTGAGCATGGCTAAAAGCTGCTGTATATACTCATATAATATTAAATGTGGTACTTTTCTAAAGGAGGACAAAGATCACAGTGTTGCTAATCGCATCTGAAAGTTGACTGATAGTACTACTACTTAGGTCTTCCTTGAAAAGGACATGTATGGAGTACTTTTCATAATCCTTAAATATACTGGTGTTTTCAAGGAGCTTGACAGAAGATAAAAGCTGAGACAGTTATTTAGTAGTACCCTGATTTATTTTGTGTATAGCTGTCTTACTCTTGAAAGCAATTTTTATTAGAAACAGCACTGAAACGTTGATAACATTGATTTTAAAAACAACATCATTATGTAACTTGTGCAAATAAGGTAGACTTGTTAATGAGCAGGGAAAAAAGGTAAAAATTTGGCTTCTTCAACTTTCTTACATTTCATGAGGAAATCTGTCTTTTTTTTATTAATTGGATCTTCATATTGGTTTGAAATTCTTCAGCTAGAATTTACTGGCATGTAAGAGTGTTTCATATATGCAATGTCCTTGTAAGAGCTTAACTGACTTGTTTTAAAATGGATTGTGATACTAGAAAGTTTGTCTTGAAAGTATGTCTGAAGGGATATATTTAATCACCGATCAACCCTTAAGGAAGGTTTATCTATAGATGAAACCTTTGTGACAAAAAAAAAAGTATTGTTTTACATTGAGTTAACTCTTCTAACACCACGAAATGTTATGTAAAGGCAAGTTAGCAGAGTTCTTCTCTGTAAACACCAGGTGTGAAAGTTTGAAATTTTAGCGCTCAAGGCTTTTATATTTAAGGTGATATATTTTCTGTGTCGTGCCTGGAACTTCAGAAATACGGCTGTGTTTCTGGTAGAGAAGAGCTGGAGGAGGTCAGCTGGGGATTGGAAAAAAAATACTGAGAATGGACAAAAAGTTTTCAAAGAAAGTTGATCATTGAGCTGCTCAGTATTGAATAGTTAGTTCTCCCTCATTAGGAAAGTGCAGTATGAAAGAAGGTTTATATTAGCATCCATAACATTTCTGCATTATGTCACAGCCATATTTAACCACGGCTGTGTAAAACCGAACATTAACAAGGTGCAGAAATTGTTTCCAAACATATCAGGGGGAATATTCTTCTGAGAGTGTGTTATCAGTACTCACTCTGCGCTGTTACCTGCTACCTGTAACTTAAGCTTCACCTTGCATTTTAGTCCCCACCGGTCTTGGGACTAGCTTTCCAAGCATGTCATTTGCCTTCTGTAGATTACAGAAGCATTTTAGCTAACTCTGCCCTCCTTTAGAAGTTGAGGAAGAATATCCAAGAAATGCATTGTCTGTGAGGCCTGATCAAATGCAATATTGCTCTACTTTGACTTGAGGCGTTTTGAAAGCCGACAAATTCTAGTCATGCAGAGAAACCCCCCACATTTTTCTTACCTTGTTTCTTGAGCCAAAAGAATAAAGATAGGTGCTGGGTCTTTTTAAATACTTACGTGCTTGATGCTTCATAGTACTTTATGATAGTTTTATGCAACTCAGTGTGCTGTGTTTAATTCAGTTCCAACTTATAAAATTTACAGAATTGCTATGAGACTTTGAGTTTTGTGAGCAATGGCACAAAATAATATTAAGGATATGATGCAATTAAGCTAAGAAAGTAATAAGTAAGACTCAGATTATAGCCTTCATGTAGGGTGTACAGCTGGGTCGTTTGGGGGATGACAGTGACTTTGAGATCACCCTTTGCTCCTTATCTAAACCAACATAAGGGATTTCTTTATTTCGTGGTAAAGACTTAAAATATATTCTGCCAGTTCTTTTGTGCTGATTTTTTCTTATATGCCTGGTGCAAAAAAAAAATAATGCTTGAGTAGTAAAATATATTAAAGATTATAAGGATTATACACAATGCATTTTGGAAAGTTACATTTCTGATTTTATTACTTCTAATCTCAATTCTACTTTTCTTTGAGAGGCCACTGCAGACAGTAATTGTGTGTCTGCATTATTATGATCTGGTGAAGGGCTGAATAGTTTGAGTAAATGTTACCTGATTACTGTATCATTTTCTTCTGGACTAGAAAAATTGTCGTCTCTTCCCACCTAATAACTGCATGATTTTTGCTTAATTTAAGGTACTTCTGTCATTCTTAGAAATTAGTCTGGCACAAGTCCATACAAGAAATCAATTTTTGGGGTGTTTAATTCCCTTGTCTAATGTATTTTTCTGCATCTCCTTCTTGAAGCACCTGGGGTTTTTGTTTGGAGATTTCAGTTAGCATGCTGGAGGATGTACTGAGGCAGTCAGTCCTTTTTTCCTTCTTTTAACATATCACGATGGCAAGTCAGTGAGACATTTGTAAATATCTACTGTGGGTAAGATGGCATTGTTTGACAGTGTTAGGACAGTTAAAGTGAAATGGTGTTCCTGTTGATGCCTCTTAACAGAGATTTCCCTGCAGTGCGCAGTGTATGGATTGACTGAAATTTGCAGGTAGTTGGAAACAGTTGTAAGCTTAAATTGTGCATAGAATAAAAAAAAGGCTCGTTAAATGTTACTTTGCTCCAAGACCAGCTTTTCTATATTCTTTAACAAGGATATAAAAACCTGGAAGCAAATATGCTTTCTCTTTGATGTGGCACCAGTGGCAGCAAGCTGCCATGCATGGATCCTCTGCGTTGGACTGATTACCTGAATACGCATTCTTTCATGGCAGCAAGGATGAAATTGCTGACCTTGATCAGTAAAGGGTAGGGTACCACGAAGTGTCCTGCATCAAGGTGCCTGCTGCACTTGGCTGGTGAGGAATAGGTACATCTTGCTGTGATGCTTGTGTATTTGCATAAGGTAACTGGAAGATAGTTGAAGATGGCTTGTTTCCAACTGCATAAGAGTACATGAAACAATCAGCCTGGGGAGTTCTTATTTTCTGTTAAATTTGGCACCATTTTGAATTCAGATAAATGTTACCTTAAACTAATTGACTGCACTCCAGTTCTTTTGGTGACACTTCAGGATATCATCTGTTTCACATACCTGGAGGTAGCCTGTTGAACAGGCTACCCTGTGTCATTTAAATAAAAAAAGAAAGAGAAGCTTTCTATTGCCCCAGTGTTTGGTTTAAAACAATTATTTGATTTAGCTCCCCTACATATATCACAGAAGGATTGAATCTGGAAAAATGGCTTTAACTAGAAAAGAGTACTCAACTAGAAAGGTACTTCAGGGTCCAGAAGCATGTTCTGCAAATTCGTTTCCTTGATCACTTTGTGTACAACATGTGTCCCGGGAGCTGGAGTTGTGAGATTTTAATTTTATTCAGAGGATGATGGAAATTTAATGGGATGTTTTAGTGAAGGCTGTTCTAATAATGTGCAAAGGGTATGCAGTACAGGTCCTAGGAATACAGGAAAAAATAGTATCTAGCTACTGGTCGAAGTAAATAATGGTATTGAAAGTGTTCTTTGTTGAGAAATCATTTAAATTTTAGGTGGGTTTGGAGAGAAGAAAGAGTATGCTTTTCATATAGCCTACATTTAGGAGGACAAAAGAAAGAATCATGAATAAATACCTGTTTTTGTCATTAGTTATATTCTTTGTCCCTTTGCCTGTGAAACATGCTTGAATTTTCAACCCTTTTTTACACCTCATTATTCTTTAATATGGTACAAAGGGATTTTTGGGAAAAGCACAGGGAATTCAAAGTACTAGAAATCTGAAGTAGGTTTTGGAAGATCTTTGGGAAGATGATAGCTTCTGTCAACCGCCTGGAATTAATTCTCTGTGCTGCTGAATGACACCAACTGTTCCTGCCCTCTCTTTGCCTGGCTGTGCCCACTGGAAAGGTGGGCACTGTCTCCGCTTCTCCCCACAGCCCCTCTGTCATCTATTTGTGAAGATGCTTTTTGTGAGCTCTAGGGCACTGAACTTAAAATAGACTTTCTTTAGTCTGATTGAAGCTATCTTAGATCATTTTGTCCAAAATGGGTTAGGGAGCAGAAGCCTGAACAGCTCAGCGATGGATCTGTTGGAAGCACAATTTTCAGGCCTTTTCCTTGAAAAGGGGAAGATGCACGTTGCCACAAAGTGAGGAGACACATTGAAGTGAACTCACAAGACTGCTCTGCATCAGAGTTACAGAAAAGTTTCTAGTTATGTGTGTGCAAATGGGACATTTCATGGACTCATGTGTCATGCACCAAATTTTGGACTTGCACATTTGCGAAGTGGTTTGAATATGGAAGAGAACATTGGAATGTCCTGGAGGAAGATCTCTGGCTGAGATGGTCTCAGCCTATAAAGCTTAACATTTTTGATTCCCATCCTCATTTGAGATAGTCTTTAGGGGCAAATATCAAGTGGATAAAATGTGTGTACAGCTTTGTACTCACTTTTCCTTGAGTTAATATTGGGTGTGAAAAGCATATGTCATCATTGTCTCAGGGCAAGCACCTTGAAAGTGTCTTTTCCAGGGCATGTTACTTCCCATGAAGGGAGGCAATAATTTGGTGTCTGAAAGTCTTCGGTACAAAATCCAGTTTCTATGAGCTGTGTTGACAGTGTTCCTTCCCCTTGTTGTCAGCAGGAGGGATGGTGCTGGGTACCAGATTTATTTACAACACGTGTAATGAATCGAGAGCACTGGAAAAATTTGGTTTGCTCTCACCAGCAATGAAAGAATCTGTAGTACTGCCGTGAGATAAGAGTGGGAAGTGATGAAAGAAAAGCTGGGGAAACAAGTAGTAAATATATTTAAAACGTAATCAGCTGGCTTCTGTTCAGTCTAAAACCTGCAGCCTGGAAGAGCCGTAGTGGCAGTTAAATATTGAGAAGGTTACAAGTTCATTCTTCATCTGGGAAATATTTCAAATTTATTACTGTGCCCAGCACCCCTGGGATTTCTGCAAATACTGTGACGTGAGTTAGATCACTGCGTGAGCTTCCTGCCGCCTGTCTTGGTACTTATGTTGTAGATAATGAGTTTAGAGGGAGTTTTCTCTTTTGGTTGAAATATTTATTGCAGTTAATACTGAACCAGAAAATAATAAACCAAAAAAAGTTCCATTTCCATTTTCATTTTCTTTACAAAATTGATGTGGCATGTCTAAAGTCTTTAAAATAAGTGAATCACTGCATTTGTGTGCAAAGAGTCAGAATTGTTCTTTGTTGTTGGTTGTTACTACCTTTCAATGTTTTCTGAAATTGTGGAAAGTGGCTCTTGAGTCATCTAGGACAGCATTCAGTGTCTGATAGTGTATCTTAAATACTATGCATTAAACGCCTTGCTGTGGTAATGTACTAAAATGAAAAACAAAAATAAAGGAAAGGTTTATTTTGGGTGTCTGTAGTGATAAATGAGAGGTTGCACATGGTAATAGGCTGATCACTACCTTATTTGTGCTGCCGGAGCAAACTGTATGGAAAAAACCCAAATGCAGAAGTGTTTTGATAGAATTCTCAATTTTGTGCTTTGAAGGGAAACACTGGAAATATTTTCAATACAACTGAAAAGCTTTATGCTAATGGAAGATCTTTATTCTAGCATAAAATGCATATATTGCAGTGTAAGAAAATATTTGTGTGTGTGTGCTTTCTGTGCAAGGGCTGGGTAGTAATTTGGATGATAAAAAAAGCTAGGTAAAGTCTATATTTTTGCCTAGCTGATGGATTTTTAAATTCATAGTCAGTGACACAGATCAGATTTGAAAAGATGATGATTATGTGACACAGCAGAACCCTAGCGCTGGGGGTCTAGACCATGCCAGCTGAAATGTTCCTTTGTCTGTGGAGTGTACTTAATGCCTTGTCACGTGCAAAATGATTTGAGATGGTGAAATTCAGGGTGCCTCACACATGGAGCAAGGCTTGGGGCACCCAAAGGAGGAAAGAAACCTAGCTTTCCCAAATCTGTGAAAGTGTGCTGCTGGCAGACTTTGAGAAGTGATCCGGATCTGTTGTAGTTCTGCTTTCCTTTTCGTTTAGCCATTCGATTTGCTGTTGGTGTAATGGCTGTTTCTAGTAGAGAAATCACTTCGGTTATTGATGGCAGGTAATTTAAGTTTTTGTATTTGAAGATCTTGGCGTAGGAGTGATTATGCTTCTATTAATACATCAATTTTTT
Source organism: Phalacrocorax aristotelis (assembly GCF_949628215.1). Taxonomy (NCBI): domain Eukaryota; kingdom Metazoa; phylum Chordata; class Aves; order Suliformes; family Phalacrocoracidae; genus Phalacrocorax; species Phalacrocorax aristotelis. The sequence continues at coordinate 32,841,996 of NC_134282.1, forward strand.
TCTATTTACATGTGTGATTACTACTGTTTATACTTGGGAACAATGTAGTCTAAAGCTATTGAGGCTTTGAAAATAGTTTGAAAAATGGCTCCTCATTATGCTACTACTGAGAAACAGCACTTTGGTCAAATAGCTCGCTTCCCATTATTAAAATAAGATGAAAATATACCAGGAAGTGTGAGATAAGTCAAAATGTAAAGCCTTTTCCCTGTAGCTTTATTTTAAACATCTCATTTTAAACATTTTTTTTTAAACCATTTCAGAAATTTTGAACACCACCTCCCTAACCCCCGGTTCTAAACTTAACTGCATGGGAAACAAGCTGACTCCTTTCTTGCATCATTATAATCTGACTGATGTCACAATTGTCTTACTTCCTGCTGAGGTTGCAAAGAGGCAGCATTCAATCCTGTCCATTTAGTTGCCTTGCCTAGCACAAAGAGCAGTTTTATTCAGTCTCATTTACTAACCAGCCTGAGTCAAACTTGTGGAGACTTTATTGAAAATCAAAACAGAACAGTTTTAGAAGGAAGAGCCTTAATGCAATGAATCTTAAGACCTGTCTTCCAAAAGTACATCTGACCTGATCTTCAACTGTGGCCAATGCTTTCATAAGAGATAATGCCCTCCTTCTCAGGGAACTGTAGATGTTTTGAAAAGCCCATTAAATCCTGTAACAACAGAATAATATGTCGGGTGACGCTTATTTTTGCATTAAGCTTTTGTTGTTACTGGAAACAATTCTAGGGAAGAAATTTGAACCAACACAGGAAGTTGCTAAAACCTGTCTCATACTTTCTAGATTATCTTTATTGATTTCTGTTTCTAATTAAGCTCAGTACTGTATCTTGATAATAGGCTGTACTTCAATTATAGATTCAGAAGATACTGCACTAAACCTGATGCTGTCAAAGGCTCATACTTGGGGCAAAGTATTGTTTTTTCTGGTTATCTCAGAACTCTGGGGGAAGATATTAATAGTAAAAATAATACATCAGCTTTGTACACATTATTTCTTTCCCTTGAAACTGTAATGTGACTTCCATTGATGACCTTTTTTCTGTAGTGATACAAAAGAAATGCAGTAAATCAGAGGAATCTGATGTGGGGAAAGTGTATAAACTGAACTCACGGTAATTTTGGTCAGTACCATTGCACTTCACTGGATTACCTGAAAAGACTTTCTAATAGTCCTTGCTGCTGCTCTTAAGTATAGTTTAATGTTATGGAGATGTATAATCTACTTGTGAATTTAGCTAAATATGAATATGGATAGTTTTTGAGTAACTTTTGCCTCTGTCACATTGGTGTTCAAGGGTAATGTTACTAGTGAAAAAGTTAAACAAAAATTCAGAAACATACAGGCAATGGGGAGGAGGGAGATCGCAGCATTATTTTAACACCACATTGCTTGCTCAGGCTTTAACTGGAGACCAAAAATGCCCATCTACATGAGATGCATAACGAGATGCATTTAAAACAACAACAACAACAAAAAAAAAACCCAAACAAGAAAGCTTGTTGTGGAGAGCTTGCCTCCGTTCTTAATAGAGGGACAAAAATGTGTTTTCTATAAGCACATTTCTAAAAATGATGAATGAGTGTTGGAATTCTGGAGGAGGATCCCCTTGTATCAGTGCGAGTGTTTAAAATTGGATGGTGGTGTCAACAGAACAACTAAAACTGAATGTTGTAATGAGAAGTGTTGAGCAGCCTTCACAAGCAATCATCTCTGCCCTGCTGCACTTCCTTTCGTTTTTCAGTATTCAAAGGGAGTAAGCACTGTGTGAAGCTTAGGACTGGGATGGTTTTCTGACCTTACCAGGGCTCCGGGCTGAGCAGAGACAGCTGCTGTCAGTGTCGTGTGAGCAGAGTCTAAGTCAGGGCAAGTACAGGATGGTTATTGAAACCTGAGAGTGAAGACAAGGGTTATGGGTGTGCCCTCTAGGTAGAGGTGCATCCCCTCTGGTGTGAATCATCCATATGTTGATGAGGTGGTGTGGAGACTTCACAGAGTAGGCACTCATTACAATAACAGATAGTTGTTTTTGTTTGAACTGTGCTGCAGAAGTATGAGTGTGGCTTGTTCAACTATCAGAGCATGATATCTACCCACTGACAGGCAAGGATGAGGAACTGGAAATGGGTGTACCATCTCTCTGAAGCTTCTAGCACAGGATGTGAAAGACTACATTTGTCAACCTGAAATCAATCCCACTCTTTGATCATGCTGTGACTGGGAATGTCATGCCCCTGCTGCATCCAGAAACATCAGCTTGCAGCACGTGCTCTTCCCAGCAGTGGTGACTTCCCGCTAACCAGCAGGAAAGACCATGGATGTGGCAGTTCTGTGGGTTTGGACACCATCCTGGGGACAAGCTCTCTGGAGCAACCCAACAATGGTTAACAGTGCAGAGCAGGTGGAGCCATAGTGCTGCCAGGTAGGCTTTTTCTCTTGGAAGAGTATCTTTTCGGAGTACCTGACATCCATTAATCATGAGGTGGTTCTACGTGAAACATCTGTAATTCACTAGACAATTCGATCATAATTTGAAGAATTTTCTTTCTGTTACATGGATGTTGTGTAGTTACCAAACAGATTTTTGTGGCACTGAAAAAATTGCAGAACAGCCCAAAATGTTAAGTGTTAATGAGGACAAAGATTAGATCCTTTTGGCTAAGTGCCCATAACTGAATTGCATGGGGGGTGGGAGGTAATGCCTCCAAAAGGGCACATGCAAGGAAGATAAGGCTTACTATGAATTTAAAAAAAACTTTGATTTATTTATGTATATATTAAAAATACCATTAAGAAAGACAAAACCAAATTATCAGTAACCCATACAATTCACACAAATGGTTTTGCTTGTAAATGTTCTTGAGTAATCCTTGGGGAGAATGAAAATGGTACTAAATTAAGCAGCAGTGCCTGAAGTATCTACAATGTAGAAACTGATACTGAACTAAGGGAATTGTAAAAGCTGGTTTTTCTTTCAGCTAGAATTTCTAATAAATTAAGATCATATTAATGGGGGTTTGAACCAGCTGCTGCTTTATGGAAACAAATACTTTCTCCCACAGAATGGCTTTTAAAAAAATAAGCTAAGGTTGCTATCAATACCTTTAGCCTAGACAATCAGTTACAGAAAATACACGGTTTTGCCTAAGTTTCATACTTACATATATTTGTCTAATCTCCACACTAAAAATGTACTTTTTAGTTTGCAGCAAGATTTACCTGACACAGGATTTACTACCTTGGTTCTGAAGTCAGTTATGTGATGATGACGTATGTAACACTGCAAATTAGGGGAGACACATGCTGCAGTACAGGGCAGTCAGTCCTATGTTAGTTGGTCTTCCACTCCCTTTCCCAGTTTTTCATTCATTCTTTTAGTGCTTCCTTGCACTAAAATGCCTGTCTCTAAAAGAATATTGGTGAGATTAATTTTGGGAAGACATGCGGTGAAGCCTGCTATCTCTATTTTCTATACCTAGTTTCAGCTTGTTTCTGGATGATGTGTTTTCCTGTAGATTGATTGGAGCAAAAAGCTCTAATTCCATTCATTTTGTCATACCATGCATGTCATGCATCAATATACATGGTATGCCATATGAAGCATGCCATTAGGTTCCTTGTGAGTTAGGTAGGAAGGGTAATTGATACTGGGTGGGAAGTTTATCCTCTGCACAACTGACCTGATATTTTAAATGACACACGTTTTTTCGTACGGTGGTACAGGAAAGGTAGTTGGGTAGCCCAGCTGGTTCACTGTTGCAAGTGCCTTTGGGATACTTCATAAGAATTGAAGGATATAATAGATCTCATCATAAACTATAGATAGACCATAGGGTTCTTATTGTTGGTTTTATTCCCTATCACAAAGAGATGACAGAATTTTAATTAAAAAATAAAAGCTGAAAGATTCAATAGTAATTTAAGTTGCATGTGCCAGAGACTTCCAAGAAATTTGGAAGTGTGAGTGAAGCAGCTCATTAAAATGCCTTCTTCCTCTAAGTGAGAACTTTCTATAGAAATTGCACCCTAAACGGCAAGTATTTTTCTCTGTGTATCAGGGTCATCATTCAATGTTTAATCAAGCTTTATTTGATTCTTGGATTTATGGGTTTTAGGTCTTTTTTCCATTTCAGCAGAGACTTTTGCCCCACTTTTGCCCCACCAAATTTCATAATGAAGTCTGAGGATGATGTTAAAGTGGAAATGGTGAAGAACACCATGCATTACTTAAGTCTCTAGAGAAACCATACCAAAAAGGGGAGATGCACACACGCGCACGCACACGCGCGCGCACACTTTATTTCAAGTTAATTTTTGCGATAGTTAAGCTGACTCTCATACCTCCGGTTAAATTATTTCTCTAATGGGAGCTAGATTATTGCAGTTACTAGATGTCTCATTATAAAAACTATAGTCCTTGGCAGGGAAGTTTATCCCAAAGTTGCAAAGATGAAACAATTTGGTAATTTGTTGTAAGGAGGCGGGCTGTTATCAGTGGTGACTTATTCCCTATGCAGTCTTGCAGTTAATTACTTTGTCTTCATGATGAGAATAATTTAGAAGAAAAACACCATGGAGTTTTGATTCCTGGACTAAACAGGTTTTTTAGTTACAGTGTCAATTTAAGTTAAACATACTGTTTTGTAGTATATGTGAAGAGCTTTGAGGCAGGTGTGATCTGTGTAGTGAAGCTGTTATATGCTCCTCGGTGACACTTCTGAGGCACCCCCTTCAGAAGGGTGCTGGAAGGAAGCCTCTAAGAAAATGTGAATAGGATCCAAGATGCTGGATAGAAGGAAACTAGCCTCACAGCAGGCTAGTTAATGGGTAGTAAATGGCAGAAGGATATTTTCCTATTGAATATTTTTCTAAACAGTCCTGATCTCCGGCAGCTCTGCTAGACTTGTTTATTTTTAAGGGCTGACTCAGTTTTCTTCTATGCATTCTTCTTTTTTTGCATTCTTAGGAGGTTAGGTGTAGTCTCAGTGTTAAGTGTTTTACAAGCGAGGACATAAATTGCTATACTCTATGGTAATTCAAAGCACCAATGTGCTATAAAAAGTGGCTCTAGAGGTGGCATTCCACAGGTTATATGCTTCTGACTCAGATGGTTTTAGTTTCAGTATTTTGATCTGTAAATACAATCTAAGTACAAGATTTTTATTTCTTTGTATTCATCATAAGTTCCAATACTTGAAAGGCTCAATATAAACTTTCAGGATTGCTGCTGTAACCTTACTGTCATGTTAATACACAGAATGTAGGGTTGCTAAAGATTTCTCTTGATAAAAGAATAAACGTATCGCTTGCAATGGTGCTAGGCACACAAGTTGCAAAATCTCCCCCCAAACTAATTTTTATCGGTAAAGACCTGGATGTGTAAACACAAGGAGCAGTTCACTTCAGTAGGACAGTGCCTCTTTTGCAGAGGCATGCTGCAGGGTGGAATTGAACTTGAAGGAGATAGGAAAGTCTTAACAGCCTTCGAAAATAATTACACTTCATGCTCGATAACTCATCAAGCTCGGCAGTATTTTGGAGCTCCAACTTCAAATTAATTTTCTTTGTTTATTCTAATGGAATATCTTCTACGAAATGGATGATGCACTCTATGTTTACAAGTCTGCATACTGTCTTTTGAGAAGCTGACGGCAGGCTTTATGCATAGCGATGAAGCTAAGAGGCTAGAAGTGCAATTTAAAATATGTCAGTCTTCTGTAGTGAAAATCTCTTTTGAGATGAGTTTAGCAGTTCATAGCTTCTAAGCATTGAGTCAATGCTGTTCAGCATACATTTTAGTTTATAGCAAAACATCCGAATTTATGATGTGCGATGCTTTGGGGAGAATTTTAAAATCATAACTTTTCCATTCCTGTCCCCTTTGGGCAAATAATTTTTCTTCAGCTTTTGCAGTACATGTATAATTAATAAGTCTGTTTACTGATAATGTCAACAATAACTTAGCTCTGTTTTATAGTATTTATCTTTTACCCCTGCTTCCTCTCTAGCACATGTTGAACAGAACATAGAACAAACCATATCTCAGGAAGGTGTGTCTAGTGAGAAGACAGCAGAAAAATAGAGTGCATGAGCACTGTCCTGTTACATTCTCTTTGATGCAGAAAAAACATAAGGCCCAAATAATTGTGCTTAAATAATTAGTTGAAGCTTTTGGACAGATATCCAAGAATTGGCATGGAGTGGGAAGGGAAAATAACCACTGGAGGCTTTGTGGAGCTGAAAAAGGTGGTTTTGTTACGTAGGATCAGGCTTTTGAGGCTTTATGAACTGCCATGTATCTATCCTTGGCACTGACTGTAGATTTCCTTCTAGTCATACTGAACGTTGCATGGTTATTGCTCTGATTTGCTTAAATTATCATTAGTGTGATTAACCATTATAGGAATCATTTTCAGAGTTGCTAATCTCGCTGCTACTTCTTCTGATTAAAACTGGAATAGTACAGGCATCAATCTGGAGGATTACAAGCAAGAGAACTGAGTATTTACACAATTAACATAGTAACTAATGTAAAATTTAGCTGGATTGTAAACAAGTGCAATAGAAAACAAGGAATAAAGCTTTATGAAGCCTCTTAAGTGGTTTCCATTGACTGTTTTCTCTGTGTTGCTGTTAGTAAAGCTCTGCATCGTGGTATTAATCATACAGTAACATTAAATTGGTAGTTTTGAGTACTTGAGCAAAATATTGTGACTTCAAATCTTAAGCTGGTTCTCTTGCAAAACTTAAACTTGGTTTCTTTAGTTTCACATTATAGTATAGTTGTTGGTCATTGTTTTCTAAGTAAAAGAGAAATTTCTTTAAAGTGCAGAAAAATCTTGCTTATGAAGAGGACTAGTTTTAATTTTTTTGTTTTCCTAGAATAGCTCAGATATGTAAGGCTTCATTTGAAAGAGCACTCTTCCCTTTTTATTAAAATAGTGATCCTTTTTTGTACCACCTTACAAAAAAACCTGAACGTTACAATATATTCTTCAGAACTATATGCCAGCTCTTTTGTAGGGAGATTCTAGTGCTTTAAGTTAGTGGTCACTATTTAATTTACTAAGTTGAAATGTAAGTAACTGAGACTCTTATCATCTCTTCCTAATCTATTAACAGTTTACCAGTATTGTATGAATGCTCCACAGTCTACTATTTCTGTTCTAGGAAGAATTATTTTCTGAAATATTGCAAACTTACAAAATTTCTTGGATGGTTTGGAGGTGTGCTCCTTGTCCATAATATCTGCCTTGATTTATCTGCCTTAAGGAACCCAAAATTGACTGGATTTCATTTACAAAGAACGAACTTGACCGAGATACATGCTGTCCTGTATTCCAGTTGCTTCCTGTGATCTACTATAACTGAAGAGCAATGACCCTTGTACTGGGTATCATTTCAAGATGAGCAAACTGTAAAGGCAAAAGGATCTGGCAAATTTGTAACTGTGCTTTGAAATCTTGCTGGTTTTCTGCTTTACTTTTGTGGGTTGGTTTGGTGTTTCCCCCCCCCATACTGCAGAAATAGAGCTAGGGACTTAGTTATTTTGGTTTAAGTTTAAACCTAATAGGCTGCAGGCTTAGAGGACTTCATGCAAGTCATGGCCATCTCTCAGCTATCCCCCTGCCAGAGGGGGTGAGCGCTGTAACACCCAGCAAGACTTCTCTGTATTCACTTAAGCTGCAGATTTGAGACTGATTCTTGTAGTGTGTGAAACACATCCTCAAATTCCAACTTTAGTAATTATAGAAAGCTGAAAGATTAATTAGATGATGTGCTTTTGTGCAACTAAACATGCTGTTTACAAAGATTGCCTTCAGTTTATTTGTATCTTTAGGTACTTAAGTTGTTAGGATCCATTTTAAAAATATTTTTCTAAAAGGGAAATCAGAATATATTTTGGTACAGCACAGTGTTGTAGTGGCATGGTTTTTCTCTTCAGTCATGGAGAAATGGAAAGATATTCCAAATCCATCCTGTCTCTAACTCAACTCATATTTAAATTTGCAAGATTTTTGATCTTCCACCACAAATATAACACAGTGTCCAGGATGCAAAAGGGTCTATTCCCTATAGTCACAGACTGTACTTTAGGAGTATGTATACTGTAATGCCTCTTGAAGGGCTCTCCTAGTGTGCTCCCTTGGAAAAAACCTGCTGATCCAGGTGCTGTAGCCTTTATCTTACCCAGCTGACACTTTCTACAGCGTCACATGTATAGGTGTGTTAAACCTTCTGTTATAAGATGTGGCCACAACCAGGTCTGATGCCTGAGTCGCCCTCCTGTTTGCTTTGATGAAGAGGAGTGTGGCTGACACGGGACCAGGAAAGGGGGAAGTAAGTGGTGGAGCAACCCATGGGATGGACGGGAATGGGGACTTTTTGTCACAGGGCACTGGAGGCTGAACAGGGCTGGAGGATGGCCGTGCATTTGAAGGTGTCATATTTTAATGATAATACTGTACGAGGGTGTGTGACAGTTCAGTTCTGTTATGTGCATGTTTTTGCAAGCGAAGCAAACACAACAATACAATGGTAGCTGTGTTAGAGCAAGCAAAAGGCTCGTGTATTCGGTATCTTGTTCTTAACAGTGCTCAAAAGCAGATGGCTGAGAGAATTTGAAGGGCAAGAATATTTGTTGCTTGCCTTGAGTAATGTCTTGTTCTCCAGCCATTTGCAGATTGCGGATTTTCTGAGCTACATGTAGTTTCTACATGATTTAGCAATCCTCAGTAGGCTTCTATTAATCAGACTCCTGCTCCTGACCCCTTTTCCCCACCATGTAAACATCTTGTATTTGCAACATTCCATGACTCTGGGAGAAACAGCACCTTCTTTTTGTTTGTTTTGAACCAACCTCTGTTAACTTTGATTTTTCTTTTCCTAGCTTGCATAGGAAGAAGCTGAAGCAATCTGTCCTTATTCTCCCACTATACCAGACATGATTTTAGAGGCCTTTATTTTATCCCTTCCGGTTATTTCTTTTCAGACTGAAGACTCTTAGCTTGTTTGCTTGGTCCTTATATGGAAGCTATTATTGAAGTGGATTGTAATTAAGGTTATTTTGGGGATTTGTAAATTAGAAGGGACTTTGATGTGAAGATAGGCCTACATTCATTGATCTGGAAATGAAAGCGATTGGATAACTTAATTGATGTGTGAAGCAAACCTACAGAGTCTGTGTTACAAGCGAAAAACATGGAAAAGCATAAACTCTCCATCTTTTTTTTTTCTACTTGATCAGGAAAAAAAGTATTTTTCCTAGTGGGTGATTACTGTAGGGATATGGCTGGTACCTGCAGTAGTGTTCTATTGGAAGGCCACATCACGCTTTGGTAAAGATGAGAGGGGGCTTAGTGGTGCAGTGGATCCAATAAATTATTTTTACTGTTTGCAGACCTAGTTTGTTTTTTGGTCCGTCCTCCCCCCCCGCCCCAGTGATCTGAGGCAATTTGTATTCAGTGAACAAACAGTTTAATATTTGAAATAATCTTAAAACCTATGCCCTTTCTGGCTTTTGCCAGCTTCTCGGTCTCCAGCACAAATGCACTGCCCCATTGTGAAGGCTGCACAGGCAAATATTAAACTGAGAAATTTCAAGGCTAGCTGTCTTTAATTTGTTGTCTCCTCCTCCCCCCCATTATGGGATGAAGTTTTGAAAAATCTAAAACTACGTGTTCTCCTGCTGTTTCTCCACAGCAGGCTCTTACTGCCTTGTGCAGTGCACAAACTTCATAGTACTACTTTATTGAGAAAATATTCAATATTTGATATTTTGTTCTTATTCAGGGGGTAGTACCATGATTTATTGATTATGCTCAGTTCAAATCCATATTTATTTCTGTTTTGATATTCAGCACCATGGAATCTGAATCATTCATAAACACTAATGAATGTATTTTTGCACTCTGCTGAAATGAAGTGGTATTGAATCCATTTTTAAAATTGACTGAGACACAGAAAAATTAAGATTAAATGTATCCAGCTGTTGTAGTGCCCAGTGTGAGACACAAACATCGATTTTTTTCAGAATATGCATCTCTTAATATGTCCCTTTAGAGCTCTGATTGGTGTTGGGCGCTGGAGAAGGGTGAGCGGCTCTGCTGCTATGTCTGGCCACTGACCCAGATGACAAGGCTGATGTGTTGAAGTCACCTGTGAAAAGTGATTTGCTTTTTAAACATCTACCCAAATCCCACCACTGAAGCAGAGACAGGGAAGGCATCTGATTTCCTAGGGCTCTGGTAGATACAGGACCATTCATTCCCTTTTGTGGTGTCTTTGCCAGCCTCTGCTCACCTCCGACAGTGAATGAGTTGGAGTAAGAAGCTTTCATGCTGAGCTCTGCTGCTCAAGCCAGGAGGGTAACAGCCACCCTTCTTCTGTGTGCCCAACTATGAGGGGGCTCTTTGTGGGGCTGGGGGGGGCAGATGGAAGTGGGAGGTTTATGTCCATTTGCTGGGCATACAGGGGTGGGGCTGGCCTTCCTGGGCACCTCCAAACTCTAATGGGGGCAACACTTCCAGAATTTTTTCCAGTGTTGTCCTTTTTGTCCCAGCCTGTCCCGACCCTTCCTGTATGCCACATCCATCAATGTCTCTTTCTACTGTACTTAATCTCCCTAGTGTCCTACTAAATCCTACTCTTCAGGTTTCATGTCCCTTCAGATGACTACTCTCTGTTCAGTTGATCCCTATTACTCTGCCTCTTCAGTCAGTTCATGCCCTTTTACTCTTTCCTTTGCCACCTCTTTACTTTTTCTTGTCTCCATTAGTCCCTTTACCTTCCTGATACCTTTTACGAATCGTAGTGCTACCAGCACTGTCATTGCTCTCACTGTTTTTGTCCAGCCAGGCCATTTCTCTTACTGTGCTGTCTCCCTCCATCTTTATCTGTATGTACCCAAATTTATCCCACTTGTCCCAGATTTCTCACCACAACCTACTGGTCTCCAGTCCTCTCTCCTTTCTCCAGGCATATCCCTTCTCTTGTGCAGCTTTGACAAAATGAAAAATTTAAAAATAAAGTCCAGTTTTTCCTTCACTGATCAAAGAGGTCTGAACAATTGTAGACTTATAATTTGAGGTTTTGAAAAATGTGATTCAAGGAAGAAAGTACCTGTGGAAAATTTGCCATACTCCCATTTTGGCAAGTTATAAACCTGTTCTTACTGAGGCACTCAGGTGTCATTCACTATAGATGGAGGCCTCAGCTTTACACTTACCAATAATTCAGAAAATAACCAAACCTTTGTTTTACAGTCTGCTGGAAAGGCTCATCCTTAGCTGTTGTAACCATTTACTAGCTTTATGGTAACACTGCAGTGTTTACAAATGCATTAAGTGTTGTAATGGTCTTTAAAAAGTCTTATACAACAGTAAATGAGTAATGATAAACAATGTGATAATGCATTTTACTGAGCACTAAAACTTTTTGGTGGATGTGTTTGAGCTTCTGTGTTGTGGCACGTGCCTGCAATTGCTTTAAACATACCTTTCAGGAAAAAATCCCCACATCCAGAGTAAGTATCCATAAATGCCAGAAGTGATGGTTGTGATTTTTCCACGATGATTGAAGTGGTGCTGCAGATCCCTTCATTAAATAGTCTCAGTGTAGATGGAGGATGGATATTAGTGTTTTATTTTAGACAGTGGCATTTTAGAAGGGCAGGGAGATCTGAACAGAATAATCTCCCAAGCTTCTCTTGCAGCTTTGCGTCTGAGAGGTGACATTGATAGAAACTGAAATTGAGGGTTTTGATTGGAAAATAGCTTTGCACTGAAAATTGGAAACAAGGGCCCAAAGGCTACAGGCCTCCATCTTGCACAGGGCTGTCTCTGCTGCCTCTTCACCGTGTGTTCTTTGTGTAGAAAATTAGGGCTTGGGAATGCAATAAAATTTTCATTGCCTTTGGCACTGCTGTAAGAAGTTTAAATTTTGATGAGCATTCTTGTTATTCAGATGTTTCCATGGTACTTGGAGTAGATTCAGGGTCAAACAGGCTTGATTTCTCCTGGAAGGACCGGGGAAGGGGGGCTTAGTAAAACATGAAGATAAGGAACATAACATTTTTACGCTACTGATGTGTAGATTAAGCTTTTTACTTTTGAATAGTAATCATTAAGATCCACTGATAAGCATTGTGAGTGAGCTCATTTTAATTTCTGATGATTAAAAAGTGTTTACATATGATCTGGTTATCTCTTTTTAATATAGAGATCTATTTTATATGTTCTGTTTGTCCTGAGTTCTTCCTCAGTTGCAGAGTTTACCCTGAAACCAGCATGTTAATCCCAAACTGTGCATTCAGAAGTTTTCGCAGAGGGTGGCCATACACAAAGGGTGGGCTCAGTCTTAGTAAAAAAGAAATAAATCTTTGATATTTAAAATTTTAAAAAGGGCATAGAGGGCTCTTACTGCAGGTATTGGAGGGGAGATAACAAGTGCAGAAGGTACTGAGGCAAGAACTCCACATCCTTGCATAAAAGAAAACAGAAATTAGCAAAGCTCTGATAGGAGGAAGGAACAAAAAGCTAACTAGTCAGTGTTGGACTGAAACAGGTGCAAAAAACGGGAGACAAGTTTTGTGTTGGAACACAGACAGCAACATCATTGCTAAGATGGATTTATTAAGCAGACCAAGCAAGGGATAAGCTGTGTCAGAGAGCGCTACATGCTGACACCCATTTGACACCCATGTGTCAACTGTGGAGTCCTGCCACAGCTATCACTGCAGTGAGCCTGCGATGGTCAGCCTGGGGGACACAACATACCCCTCAGCAGCCTTCCTGTCGAGCTCCTTGGCGGTAGCTCAGCTGCAAAGCCTGACAGCTCCACCTTGGCATGAGCTACGTGGGGTTGGATGTCTGCCTGAGGGTCTTTCTCACCAGCTGCTGCCCACCACATCAGGTCATGATGGTATCATGGTGTGCCTTTCCTGCTGTTTCCAGTGAAGATCTCCTGTCCGTTGTTGATCTGTGGCATGCGCCAAACCTCATAGCATTCGTTTCTTTTTTGCCTTGTCTTCCTGGGTATGGTTCACCACACTTGGCCTTTCCGCTTTACTCATCTCTTAGCCAGAGTGAAGCTGTGATAGTCCTGTGTTGTTCAGTGTGTTGATCTTGCTGACAGCTGGCAAGTACAGGCTTTGTATGCACACACAATTATTCATAATTTAAGCTTTTGTGTTGTGTACAAAACAATTAGAATTCAGGTTAGTATAGAGCAAGCACTTACTAGTGGGTCCTAATAACCTTAAGGCTTAGGAAAGCGGCTTTTTCTTGGCTCCTGTACAAAAGTTATGTGTTTCATCCATGTAGGGACCAGCTGGGGAGCTTCTGGTGCATCTGGTGTATGGGTTATTGTCATATTGTACCCCTTGATGCATCATGGATGCTGTGGGTCAGAGTGCAGTGGCTGTACAGCATCCACCTTATGTCTGTCATCCCAAGAGATGCTGGAAATAAAACTATGGGAAGACTGTGCTGTTACCACACCTGCTTTTACATCTCTTTGGTGCTCTAGTTGTGGTTCACCCACAGAACAGTCATTCCAGGCACAGGCAGTATGGCAATATAGGCAAACCCAGATACAAATTACAATCAGTAGCAAATCCTAGGCTTTGACCATTGCCAAAAGTGTCACCCCACAGGCCAGCCAGCGTGTTTGAGGGTTGTTTTATCACCACAGGCTTGCCACTTGCAGAGACAGCCAAGTTGATTTTTCAGGGAAACCTACAGAATACAGAAAATTCTGTAAAACACTGAAAAAAGCATTTACCATTATTTACCCTTTTGACTAATATTTTCAGGGATTGCATTTATTTTTCTACCATATTAACCTGCACCACCTTGCAAAACATGATGCCAGGCACTGTAGTGTGCCCACATCCTGCTGCGTTGTAATCCTAAAGGAAGCCTTTGCCAGCTGCATTGCGATCCCAGCTGCATTGCTTCAAGTTGTTGTATGCACATCAACCCACCACCGTGTTGGGGTGTGCTGTGTGAGGAGCAACTGAGCCATGCCTCGCCAGGCCCCAGCCATGTGTCACAATGAGGTGGGATGAGGCTCCTTGAGGGTGGCTCCTTTCTATATGGAAAACAGCACTTCCTGTTGCTCTTGTGATACCATGCAACACACCTAAATTCTTCTACGTGGGCTGTCCCAAAAGCTATCTGTACACAGTCCTCTGAGGCTTGCCTGTGTTCTTCAGACATTTGTATCATGGAGGGTGGTGGGGAACAAACACCAGACAGTGTGACACTGGTAAGCTCAGTTCATTAAGGAGACCAAGTGAGTGATAGGCCATGTTAGGGGAAGCATTTCACTTGCACTTTCATGCACATCTCATCAACTGAGAGTATACCAAATATCAGTCTAGTGAGTCAGTATAGTAAATGGAGCAAAGCTCTTAAATGTGGTAAAGCCGAAGAAGGTGTAGAGAACATAACAAGGATGATCAAAGGTACGTGGAACATTGAAAACTTCTCTTTTCTGATAAATCAGTGCCATGAGTGCCATGGAGAAAGCAAATAGGAAATGAATGCTTATTTTTCCACAGTTGCAAGAACGAAGAGACATCATGTTGTTGATTGACTTAAAAACATGCAAAAACCCAGTCAGTTTTCTCAGGGAGCGTCACATGGAAGTTACTGCTGTGAGCATTAGGGAAGGTGTTATGTAGGAACAGAGCGCTGGAGGAGGAACCATTGTGTGTTGGAGCTGAGCTGCTGCTAAAGAACCCAAGACAGACTGGTTGGAAAGGAGGGTTGTGTTTCCCCTGAGCTTTACAGCAGCCGCTCACCTGGGTGGTATTTGGGTGGGTTGGGGTTGGTGATGTGTATGTGCATGACCACAGAGGTTTCCAAGCCACAGCTTCTCTCTTGCTCGGTCTGCTTAATAAGTTGGGCTTAGCAGCTTTGTGTTGTTGGGCATTCATTCCTCCCCTCATGACCTGATGACCTTCTGTCCTGATGCCAGAAGCGTATACAGGTCAGAGGAGATGTACTGCTTTGTTTTCGTGAAGGTGGTGGTACACTGGCTATGCCTAGAATTTCTAACACAGAATCTCTTTAAACTGAGATTCCAGACTTAGATTTGAAAACCACTGTATTAGAGCTCTACAACTGATTGCCTTTCCAGGGTGGCGACAATGATAATCACTGACAGCATTTAGTCTTATAGAAGGGGGATATACATAATGTTGAGGAAGCTTACTGAAAAACAAAGTGAAAAGGCACAGTCAAAAAGGTTAAATACTTGGCAAGTGGCGTTGCATTTGTTTAAGGACCTGGCGGAGGCTCACAGTGAATGCCTAACACCTGTCAAGTTACATTGGAAAGACAAAACCCTCCCCAAACCCCACCTGAAATCTCCTAAAAGCAAGGTAAAGAAAATTATTTTTCTCATGTTTATATGCAAGTAAAATTATACAAAGCTTTCAATCATTTGCTAATAACATAAAAATTTTCTAATAGCTTTTTTCTAAGCCTGTCAGAGATGGGAAGCCTGCCAGAGAAAGCATAGGGTCAACAGATGATTGAACATAAAGAGAAAGGGGTGAGAAGATGGCCTGAAGCAGAAAAGTGAGTTCTTGATATCCATGTTCTCTGCAAAATTTGAAGCTTTTAAATTATATTTTAATTTTTTAAATAGAGGGAGCTTGGGGGGGGGCTACCTGAAATTGTAGAGCTAGTAAAAATGTATTTCAGAACAAATCCATAAAGTGAACAGTAAGATATCGTTAGGACCAGATGGTATTCACTCAAAAATTCTCAGAGTTTTAAGTGTGAAATCTGGAGTTACCAAGTGTCCTGTGTAACCTATCACTTAAATCAGATAATCAGACTTCAGAAAAACAAACCCACCCAAAAACCTGACTAAAGATATTTGGTCAATGTGAAATAAGGTGGTTTTTTTAAGTCTTTTGGGGGATATCTTGGAAACTATGGATGAGTTAATCGGATGTCTGGACTAGTTAAATTGACAAAAAGTATAATAAAATATAGTGTTGGTAGGCACATGGGGAGTATCATCTGTTGGATCTATTTGTGTATATTTTGTGGGGAAAGAGCCATGTCTTACTGTTGAACCTTTTGAAGGATTTGCTGAGATGTTGGGGGGCTCTTCCATTTTCAAAGCATCTCTAACAGTCTCTCTCACTAGGAGTTTCAAATGATGGTACTCTGGAGTCAGAGGGAATGACCTCATGTAGATAAAAGAGAATAAATAAATTGTTTAACAGATAGAAAATTGGAGTGGACTAAGGAGTTTGTTTCACCAGTGCTGAGTCGGCACTGTTCAGCATTTTTGTAAGCTATCAGGAAAAGGGGACTGTAAGGTGACCAACTTTGCTGTTGCTTTTGAGTTGACTGGGGTTGTGAGAGCGAATGCTGACTGTGAGGAGCTGCAGAAACACCTTGTTGTGTCAGAAACAACTAAGCAGTGAAATGGCAGGTGAAGTTCAATGTACTGTGAAGTGGTGCCTACAGTTAAATGTAGTTCTCTAGGTTTGTACAGTGGTGGTCTCTGAACTGCCAGGTTTTGCACGGACATAAAATATTGGAGTTGTACTATATAGGCCTTTGGAAAATGCAAGATCTTAAAAACCAAATTAAATGTTTGGAATTGTTAGGAAAGAAATAGGCACCTAAACAGAAAAGTCTTTACAGCAGTGTCTGCATCTGTGATGGCCCTATATATTGAATGCCACGAGTGGTTCTTATTCCCTCCCCTCGTAAATGTAGCAAAGCTTTTAAATGTAGTAAAGCCAAAGAAGGCGTAGGGAACATAACAAGGATGATCAAAGGTACGTGGAACATTGAAAACTTCTCTTTTCTGATAAATCAGTGCCATGAGTGCCATGGAGAAAGCAAATAGGAAATGAATGCTTATTTTTCCACAGTTGCAAGAACGAAGAGACATCATGTTGTTGATTGACTTAAAAACATGTAAAACCCAGTCAGTTTTCTCAGGGAGTGTCCCATGAAACTTACTGCTGTGAGCATTAGGGCTGCTGAAAGTTTACCAGATCCAGGAAGCAGTGAGAAGTGTTTGTAAAAGCAAAATCTAACCTGGACTGGTAAACACAAAGGTATCTCCAAGATTGCTCAATGTTGGGAGAATATATGGAGCTGTATTGCTTTTATGCTTTTCTTATTTTCTTTCCTTGATACTTGCAATTGGCTGCTTCGTGGCACTCTGCAACCTTCACTGTGTTATTATGTTCCTGGATGTGTCCTGCTGATAAGCAGCCTTTGTTTGCCAGTTATTGGGCTATGGTTACTGCGAAAGCAGTGCAAAGCAGACGCTTCAGCAGATACTGGTTAGGTAAGGTAGTTTCTGTAAACACTCTCACTAATGCTGAACAGATCGGCGGACAATAAAGGACTGGTTTTTTACACTTACCTTTGTATAGATACAATTAAAGGAAGCATGGATGATGTTGCAATCTTGCCAAAGGCTTAGTGCCAGCAAGCAATTAGTGTACTGAACTGGGCTGCAACTGCTAAGGTGCCCCAGAAGTGAAAAACCTAAAGACAAATACTGCTAGTATATAGGATGCTCAAAGAACTTGCTGTATGTTTCTGCACCTGGAAAACTTCCCAGACAGTTCCATTTGTGTGTGTCTGTACGTGACCTCTAATTGCCTGCTGTCCAAACTCATGTGCCAAGCTAGCAGCTCATGGCCTTTAATGAGAGTTTTTGCTGAATATGTAGAGTCCTGCACATTTAGAAGTTCATAATGGTTGCTTTAAAAAACAGGGAGTGGAGCTTTATTTTACGAAAGCTTGCACTGAAAAGAATCACCCATTTTCATACCAAAGTAAAAAAGTGAGCAATTGTTTAGAGTATTACCTTTTTTTAGAACAGGGCCAGAGTATGGCTGTTACTCCTACGTAGGTGTTCTTGGCAAGAATTTTTAAGAGATATATGTGTCTGTGTATGTGTATACAGACACATGATTTTTCTTTCTATTGCAGTGAGTATTTATGTGTTAGGCTCTCTTACCTATTTGAGGTGTCCAATTGTATGACTGCTTAATCTTGCCTCTGCCTAAATAATTGAATCCAGAGCTTCCATTTTTCTTTTGGAGCCAATTTTCTGAGTCATTGATCATTTCCAGTGCTTTCTTGTAAATCAGAGTTCATGTTTTTCTTGAAATGTGATGCTCAAATAACATGGTCAGCTGAGGCATTAGTGTGTGTTGGGTGGAAGAGGAGTCTCAGGAACTGCTGCTTATACCTCCTTGTACAATCAATTCTCTTCATACCAGTATGACACTGGGAGTCAAGTTTAGTTCATGGTCGTATTTGTCATCTCTGAAGTCTTTTTTTCTCAGACCTTTTTCTGCAACGTTTACTACTATTACTTCCTATTCCATAAATGCACAGCTAATTATTTGTCCCTGAAAAAGGAATGCACATTTATTGAGTTATATCCTGATATTTTTATTCGACCTTTCTAATTGACCAGTATAATTGTACTTTATTATTATTTGGTACTATTCATCCTTATCTGGTTTCTTGATTGTTGTAATATAATTGAATTTATTTTTTAAGTTTCTGCTTCTGAAATGTTTATTTAGGGGCTGGCCTCTGAAGAGTAGTTCAGTTTAGCAATTTGTGAATTAAAGCTTTTTACTGCAAATATAAAATATTTGTGTTCAAATGCAATGTGGTCGTCCCTGCCCTTTTCCCATCACTGAAATCACACCTGCATATAGCAGATGCCTCAATGTTGGTGGAGGAAGCGGAAAAGCACCAGACAGTCCACTTGAGCAAAAGCATAGAGGAGCATTGAATGCTCATTAGTGCTTTTTCAGCCAGTGAGCAGAGTCTAACTACCAGAGATCCCATGAAGGGAACATAAAAGTAGTCCCTCTTTCTTTGCCCTCTCTGGTAGAGAAGTGGGGAAAAATTCATACTATTTGGGATGCCACAGTCGGGGGACCATTGATCTGTAGGTGTGTTAGCTTTGAGTTCCTAAAATGTAGAAAATCCATCAATTTTTTTACTTGTTAAAAACAGACATGTCCAGTCATTATCTTATTAGGTAAGAAAAACAATAAAATGTCACTACCACAGAGACTTTCATCTTCAGTTTCTGTTCATAAACTGGAACTTTGGTTTCTGCACAACAAAAAATGCTGTGCATGTACTAGTTTCCTTTTTTATGACCTTTTTGTATCTTGGTACAGTGACTTTTTAAAAACATATATTAATTTGACAGTTTTCTATTCTGTGGATGCTTCTGTAAAAAGATTCCTTTTTGTCAGCTTTTGTTTGCTATGCACATTTTCCAGCTGCATATTAAGTGTGTTTTAGGGACATGACAGCCCTGCTTAGAGGTTAGGAAGACTCTTGACTTTCCTGCAACGTAGTTTTGGTTTTTAAATATTTTTTTTCTTTGTCTTTTGTTTTAGGATACACCTGAAGAAAACCAGCAAATTTGTACAACCGTAATATAGAATTAAAAGATAATAACTTCCACTGTCAAACATGAATCTATACTTATCTGTGTTTTGGTGGGAATGGCAGGAAGTGAAGGATGTCGTGCTATTTTGGAGCAGAATCAAGATTTTGGAAAAACATGTAGTTAGAGGACTAATAGCATTGCTAACTAGTTTGTAATTACACTTTGATACCATGAAACAGAAAATATTTTCATAGACTGAGGTGAATATAAGAAGTGACTGAGATGTTTGACAGCTCGGTCTCTCTTGTTTAATGTTATAATTTATCCTAAATTTGTTTAATTTCATTGTTTGCCTTGTGATACTTAAACACTTTGCATTTGTTTTCAACATGGTGAGTCTGTTCCATGTGTGGGTGCTCCCAAGTACTATGATAATAAAAACCATTTAAAACATTTTCATCAGTCTGCCCTGTGTGTTGTGCCAGCTGGCTGACAGAAATTAGTTGGTTTCAGCTAACTGACCAAGGAGATTGCAATTAGTTGAAATAAATTGCACTCTGTAGTCTTCTCTGGCATTAGCGCTGAAAAGCGAACTTATCTCAAGCAATGAAATAGTGTCCTGTGGTCTGATTTGGGGATGGAACTACCCACTAAACTGCCCTCCAGTTTGGCAAAGTTAGAAAAGGAGTTTAAAGATTTTTAAATCCTTTCAAATATCTTACCAAAATAGAAAGGTTTGGCGCTTGACAGGTGGGTTTGGAGGATGTCTTATATAGTGCAGTGATACCACAGAATATGTTAGTACTGATTCAGGGTGTGATTGGGTGGATTAACAGGGTGGTCATCATAGTGCAGAGTTATATCCTTGTTGGAAACAAACGTGCCATTGTTAAAATGAAGTTCAACTTTATAGGGATTCTAATAGGCTTTGTAACATACCCTAATGAGATATCTTGTTCTCCCTAGAGGAGATAAAATTTCTTGGGGCTTACCGTTTTAGGCTGATATGAAACATGTTTTTATAGTAAAATGCCTGGTTTAAATGCAGTTGGTAATTCTGGTTGTTAACTGAGATACAAGATTGGGGTTCTACTCAGAAGGTACACCAGAAATGTGATTATAAAATGGAAGTCATCTGGCCGTGAACGCCTAAGCTGTGATGGGTCAGAAACACATTATGAAAAAATTAAGCAGTCTACTTAGTTTTTATATCTGCTATTTGGAATATGCAAGAATTTCTGGATTTAGAAATGGCTTTTGTATTTGAATGGTAAGCATTGATTGATAGAGGTATTTGTGATGGACAGAAGTATAAAAGGAAGAGAGTAAAGAGGTGTTGACAAGAACTATGATTTAATTGCGTGACTTTGGAAAACATAATCCTAATTTCTGGGAATTGAGGACTTCTGTAGGTGGCTGAGGAAGCAGAAATGGCAACTTCACTCTTGTCCTTGACAGTTTCTATTTGGAAATTCAATTGTTGCTATTCAGTCCTTCGGCTGCCCTTAGGCTGTTGGAGAAGTCATTATGGTGTGTCAGTGTGCAAAGGGAATAGCCCTCCAGTGGGGTTAATGCATGTTCTTCATGCTGTAGCAAACACCAGGTGACAAAATATATGCATCATACTTAATCAGGAAATTTAATCCCAGTATGAGTTGTCTGGTCAGTTTGTAATGCTGTGATGCTGAGTGAGATCTTGGGTTTTGCTTCAGGTTGCTTGGTGCTAGGGCAGCAATCACAGGTGGAAGAAGTTCTCCTGACCTAAAGATGATGCTTTTCACTACTCCATGCTTACCAGAGACCTGTTCAGACTAGTCAAAAGCTCCTTTAGTTTAATTAGTGGCGCTAATGAGTTTTAAGTTGCAGTTAGGGAGGACCACCGAGTGGGTGTTGCACCTGTGTTGTGAGCCAGCGTGTTATACGTACAGGGTGCTTATATAGTCACATAGCTCTTAAGGGAGGTAGCGGAGTCGTGTCTGCAGGAATTCGGTGAATTTATGGGAGCAAGGAGAGTAATTCATCTGCGTGGAACGAGGAAGGTGATACAGGATGTGGAGAAACAACAAAATGCTGTGATAGGGATGATATCTACCTTTTACAGTTACTCATGTGTATGTTGTCTTCGATGCTGTGCTTGAACCAACAGCATATTTATTAATGCTTTTTAAAAAGAGAATAAGTATTTTCAAAGTGTAGTTTGCAGTCTGTTTCTGTTGCGTCAAAATGAGAGTATTCTTATGCACTTCATGTACAGCAGACAGTGTTTTGAACATATTGGGAAGTAAGGTAATGGTGCAGCTGCCTGTCCTTTGAGGAGTACTAGACATACAATGCTTAGTTTATTTTTTGGATACTTATTTAAAAAAAAAAAAACAAAACCCACAAAAAACTCTCAAACAACCAAGACCATCCAACCAACAAAACACGAAATCAAACAAAAAAACCCCAAACCTAGTCTTTTTTTTTTTCTTTCCTTTCCTATGGTGATATAAATGGCCTGCCTGCTTGAGATAATTTTCTCTGCCTCTGCAAGGTTCTCTGTGTTGTTCAAGTCTGATTATTAATAATCACTGCCTTGCCACCATTAGGGTTTTCTTCCTCCTTACGGGGAGCGATGTAGAGGGGATTTAACTTTTGGGAGAGCTAACATTTTTAAAAATCAGATCTTAGCTAGAATAACAGCATTTTGATTTTGTTATTGTAGAAGATTCATTGTGCTTGTAACTAAGAAAGTTGAAAGTTCTGATTAGTTAATTGTGCAGACCTTGAATTTTTCCTTTTCTTCTGTAGTTAAGCTCAGCTTGATGTTTCAGGTTTGAAATGGGTTGTGAAACCAGAAACCTTTGTTCTACGTCAGTGACTGTTAGACTGAAAGGAAAGCTATTCAAGAGATGGTGAGGAGGACTGAATGTAATTAATTTCTCTCTCATTTAAAGCGGTACAGATGGCTGAATTGAAAATAGATTCTTTTGACTATGCCCTTGAAGGCCACAAAATTTTTGTCCTAATGAGAAAGAACACGCAAGAGCTACTGACCACTGAAAAGACATTTGAAGAAACAGTTGTTCTGTAAAGTTCTGAATAAATAATGCTGCTTTGATACTCTCCACATAGCTATTCAAGAGTTTCTAATACCTGAGCATTTAAAAAACAATGCATAGATAGTGTGGATCCTAAGCCAATGTTTTGTTTTGTGAAATCACTGTCTTGGATCATTCTCGTCATGCACAAGGATGAATCAGGTAGCGTTTCAGTCCTGTACGGCAGTGTGTTGCCTTTCGTTAGTCTTATCCCCGAAGAGATGGAGGAGCAGGGAGTTGCGGCAATTTGTTTCCATTTCCTTCTGATCACATGTGTTTGTGGAACAGGATCCATGCCCAGCATCCATTCCTGTTTCCACTTCAACTTGAGCATGATCCCTTTTGCCTAAGTGTGGTGGTTCAGCTCTTCCCATTGTTGTATAGCTGTTGGTTTAAAAAACCCAACTGTTGTCATCAAAATGTTTTGTCTCTTAAATCTGCAAAGGGGTGGAAGATACTCTTGGACAGGGACTCTCAGGATACTACAGTGCATATGAAATTCTGTGCAAGCATCTTGCAGTTTAAATAGTTGTTATTTGCGTGCTGACATGAAGAGGGACATAAGAGTGGGCTGAGCTGCCAAGTCTTCTTTGAAGTTTAATTGTCTCTTTGGTAAGGAACACATTATCTGCCATTACAAATCTTATTTTATACGGTAATTGGCTCATTTGCTCTCTGGTTATCAATTTAACTTCTCTAGCACAAACATCTGTACTTGTGCTATGTTAATCTGTGCGAATGCTAAACATTGACATAGTTAAACTATAAAAGAGTATTTTAAAAGCATTTTTTAATTCATTAACTGGAAAGTAAATGATAATAAAGTGAGCACTTCTTGTATTATCATCCCTTTGGAACAAATGCCAGACTACTTACATAAGCCAGAAAAGCGAAGTCACTTTGAAAAAATAATGTTTCAAATTCTGAATCTCCTAAATAAAAAATATTTGAGAGCAGATAATAGGATATCTAGTTCAACTTTCATCTTCATGACCAAAAATTATTGAATCTTATGATTCAATATTGATGCCTGCTTGTGGATGATGCCCCAAGTTAAAGCGATATCAGTTGCTAAAGATATTTGAGTACATTTCAAAGTTTTTCATTACAGGTTAAACATCGGTGGGGAAGATAGAAATAATCCCAGAACTTTACTTCTGCATTAATTTTGTTTCAAAAGTGATGGTCCATTGGTTCCCTTATGGTGCTCCTCCCTCCTTCTCACCCTCTGCTTGTCTTTCAGCCTGTCAAATTAGCAGTGGCCATTCCCAAACTCCTACTGTTCATTCTTCTGTGGTTTGGTTTGTTTTTAAAAAGCTACCTATTTTCTGCTAGATATTGTGGGAGTCTCTTACCCAGTAGGTGGATGTTGAAGGAAGTCTGAACTGCTAGCAATGGATTCAGAGAGGAAAATATGTGGAATACCACTAGAGATATCTGACTCCAAGACTTTGTGATAGGATCCTCCCATAATACAGTCTGTGCTGGGCAGACAGTGTGTGTACACTGAGGCGTAGGTACTTGCCCTGCCTGATGCTTCTGTTATGGAGGGAAGGTCTCATGTGTCTCCTCTGTGATGTTTATACTCATTGTTTCTGACATAAAAGGGTGTCTAAATATCCTTCTGAAAGAGATAACTGTTAACCACATACAAGTAAATGGAAAACCAGATAAAAATGTGGTTTACTTAAAGGCAAATTGTATCGTCATACTTCTTTTGATAAGGTAACTAAGCTCAGCAAAGGTAATCTTGAACCCAAGGCAGGTATTTTTTGTGTTAAGAGCGACTCATTAATTTATTGAACTTATCTTACATATCCCTTTTCTCACCCTTGAGTTTTACAGTATAGTTACTCAGTACAGCAACTTGCTGAGGTTGTCAGATCAATTTTTTTACACAAATACTGTGCTTTTGACAGTGGATGTTATTGGCTTGTGTTTATTAGGATTCCTGCAATAAGTTCAATATATGGCTAAAGAGTTAAATGTTAGCCTGCAAAAAATGTTATGAAAATGAGCACTGTAAATGTCACAGAACAACTAAATCTTGATGTTTCCACTTTTTATGTTCCCTTTTTTCAGCTGTGTAAGCACCTCAAGAATCAATGTGTGTGTGTCTGTGTACATATGGAGAAAGAGATTGAAATCAAATGAGAACGTAAACTATTGATCAAGCAGACTGGAACAAAATTACTCATTAGTTAAAAATGGCTAATGATGAGAGAGCAATGATCTATCACAAGATGACATCAGTGTGATGCATCTAGGAAAGGGCAAATATAGTAGTAGAATGAATTGAGCAAAAGATTTGCTGTAGTGATAACACTGTATTTATGCCATTTTCCAACTCATGGGAGAGACACAGCTGAAATTGCACGCAAATAGTTGAAACTCTACAGGCCGCAAAGATTAATTCAAACTACAGCAAATACGTAGGGACATAGGGTCTGTGAGGAGGGTGTGGGTGAGATGTCATACCAGAACTAAGCAAACATGACTTGTTGAGCCTGCAAAAATAAAGGCTGGGATGTGGAAAGGCAGTGGAGAAGTGCAGCTCCCAATAAATAAAAATGCCAAGATTAAATGCCAGGGAGGAATAAAAATTTTAAATAAAAGGCACTGTTTTCATAAAGAACAATTGATTGCAATTTGGCCACCAGTAAATTCAGACGACAGTTTTCAAATGTCATAGTTATAGATGGTTATAACAGCCATCTGATACAGAGAGTAACTATATCATTTTAAGGTGTAGTTTATGACCTTTTTGGTGAATTTATGGAAATGATTATATGAAATGGATGTCCGAAGACATAGGCAGATGGACTGAGCCCCATCCAGACTTTTGCTCCTATGTGAGAGATTTCTAGCAGCGAACGTATATGTACAACTTTACGTAGTTTCTGGTATGGGTTCACATGCTTATCTGAGAGTGAAGCCACCATCTTGCTCTGTGAATAAATATTTCCATATGTTAAAGCTCTCCTATTTAATTTATACTCCAAAATTTGAGGGGTTTTTGGAGAGCTGCTTGTCTCCAGCTGTCTGTTTTTATCTACCTATAAACCTTAACAGTCATTTCATAGGAAGGAGTAAAACGTGATATAGTATTCCTTATCCCTAGCATGAAATAAATCCCATTGATAGGTGAAGCGTGTACATTTGCCTGAACTCTGCAGTTCTTCCATATTGACTTTCTTTGATAAATATTAAAGGGCAGAAGGCCGCTTTTGACTTTCCTGGAACTTGAACAATCAAACCTGCAAACATAAGTAAGCAATTCACCCTATGTCACTGAGTGTCATAAAAACAAATAAATAGATTAATGTTCTTCATAATAGATGATATTCAAATTGTATGTGCCACAAACAGCTCTTCTTTCTGCCACTAAACTAAAGAAGCTGAGAGTCGTCGTACACAGCTGGATGCCCCTTAGTGGCGTGTTTGTTCACACAAGATTTTTAACATGTCTGTGCATAGGATGCTTTGGGGCTTGTATTTAAAAGAAAAAAAATCTGCATCTCTGAGTTTTTATGGATTTTAAATATCGTTAATTTAATTAATCTTACTCTGAGTACTTAAGGACATTAAAAAAGGCAGACAAAGCCCAGAGAGAAGGACTTTGGTACGTGTCTTAAATGAAGAACCTTTCTGTTTTAATGTGTTATGCAATACATGTCTTTGGTCATACATATCTGTCATACATTATCAGTATGATACACAGCTATGTGTGTAGTCCTGGACATAGTGTTTCTTGGGCTTGCACAAACCAGAGAAGAAAATCTTTATGTAAATACAGCACCCTGTATGTGATAAGCTGTTTCTTCACAGAAATGCAAGGCAATGGTACCGTAGGAAAGTTTCATCTCAGTTTTGTGTCCATTCGTGTTAAAAAGCCTTCTTTATATGATTTTGGCTTTTAATTACCTACTGACTTCAAGTACTGACTACAAAGAACTCTGAAAAATTTCTGTTGTATCAACTGCAGAGTTTTGTCTGAATTAATAAATTGTTGCTAACCACTATGTACTCTTGTATAGTGTAGCCTGAATGCACCAGCACTGTTTTGTGTTTTATGGTGCTCCAGAGGGACTTCACCAAAGTGTAGATTATTGAAAATGTTCTAGGCAGCCTTTTTCATCATAGTGTGATCTTCTAAATTTCAAATCTAACTCACTAGCTTTCTATTGTATAAATTAATAAACTTTGCTGCAGGAAGGGGTGAAGGCTTTTTTTATAACCTTTCCTTGTCTTGCTGGGGAGTTTATCCCACGAGATTCTTTATTTGTGAAGGAGCATAAAACTGTTGCACAATTAAGGACTAAATGGTTTGCTCAGATGAAGTGAGTTGGTGAAGGAAGTGTGAATCATGTCTGAAATCCACTGCCTGCTCTGGTCTCTTTAGCATGCAGCAACATGCCCACGGCAGATAGGAGACTGCAATGTTCTTCAACCACATGAATTATTTTTCCAAATGGCATCTGTATCTCATGG
Source organism: Phalacrocorax aristotelis (assembly GCF_949628215.1). NCBI lineage: Eukaryota > Metazoa > Chordata > Aves > Suliformes > Phalacrocoracidae > Phalacrocorax > Phalacrocorax aristotelis. The sequence goes on from NC_134282.1 coordinate 32,869,005, forward strand.
TTTTAAAACACTTTTTAACTTTATACATCTTGGTTTGTCGTCTTTTTTCATGTATTCTCAGGGGGGTCACTTCAAATTAAAATGGCTGGCTGTTTAACTGGCCCAAATGTAATTTTGAAATAATGCAAAGCTTGTATCAGCTTCTCTCAAGCCCTAATCTGAAAATTTCTGCCAACGTTGCTACTGTTTGTACTAGAGTCCCTGAAGTCGTGTTTTTATGTGTTGAGTCTTATGGTATGTTTGCGAAGGAGAACAACTGGTGTGGTTTCGTGGATGCTAACACCATCTTTTGTCATTCTTCCATTTTTGTTTCAAGTTCCTCCTGAATTTCTGAAGCGGCCTGCAAATATTTATGCTCATGAATCTATGGACATTGTGTTTGAGTGTGAGGTGACTGGAAAACCTACTCCAACTGTGAAATGGGTCAAAAATGGAGACATGGTGATCCCAAGTGACTACTTCAAAATCGTTGTAAGTATATAGTCTGTTTTGCAGGTTTTTAAGCCGTTGACCTGTCTGTCAGTCCTCTAACACATATGCGTGGAAGCTAAGTTCTCTTATAGGACCACCTTCCTGTTTTTGTACTGTTGATGTTTGGGGCCTGGAAGAGAAATGGTTTCTTGAAACCTTTAAAGCTCTGTAATTCAGTCATTTTACTGAGATGCTAAGGCTTATATTGTATGAGTTGATTTCTTTATAGCTTAGATTTTCCATGAGATGGATGTGCACACGATGACAAAACACACTTTGTAGGTTGAACCTGCTAAGGTGCAAGCTTGCCATGAACACTGACTGTTTTCTGCAGTCATCCATGATCAGTGACAATCACAATTTCAAACAGGAGTATAAATATAAGTGGATCATGAGTTATGGCACACCAGTACTTCTAGAGGGAAATTTTAGGTGTAGTAAAAGTCATTACTGAGACACGCCTGAGAACTTGATGGTTGTGTAATTGGGTATACCTGAGGTTGTAGGATTGTATCAGTGAGCTATGCAGTTATATTCAGTGCTTAAAATATCATAAAAATAGCTGTGGAAATGTTACAACTTGCCAGTGATAAGTGATGCTAGAAAATGATAGCCATTAGTACAAGCTTCTGCTGCTTTTTGATACTGTATAATTTGAGGATTCACTGCAAAAGAGATAAAATCTGACGGGACCTCCAAATGTACTTTTCCATGTTACTGTTCAGAAGTTTCTCCTGTCATAATAATGTGCCATAATAACACTACTGTTTTTGCAATTGCAACCCACTTTTAAGTGTGGCATTTTTCCTTTACTCTTCAGAAAGAACATAATCTGCAAGTTTTGGGTCTGGTGAAATCAGATGAAGGATTCTATCAGTGCATTGCAGAGAATGATGTTGGAAATGCACAGGCTGGAGCCCAGCTGATAATACTTGACCTTGGTAAGATAAACCGTGGCAGTACAGTGCCAAAAGATGAGGAGGAACAATTTCAAGGGACCTTTTCCACAGGACGTGTTATATCTAACTCAGCTAGAGGAGAATTTTTGGGTTTTTTAAATCATATGAGTGTTTCAGTGTCGTCTTCTGTACACTTAAAGTTACTTAGGAGAAATTAAGAAATTTTATAGGATTCACCCTGTATTTTGGAAAATATGTCAAAAATATTTAGTGCAATAATAAACTGTAGCCAGAAATCTGAAGTATTGTTGCATGCTGAGTTTAAAAAAAAATAATAGGATACCCGAAATGAAAACGATTGCTGAAGTTACGAAAGTGAAAAAAGCAATTATGGAGTGCACCACAAATGAAGCATTTTACACTGAAGTCTTTTTGGTGTCAGAAGTGTTTCTTTTCTGCTATTATTTTAAAAAGTAGTAAGCTTTGTCATTTCTACACACTGCAACTGCAAAATTTTTTTGGGTTACAGCTGCAGTTTAAGATAAATATTTGTTATTGTGCTCCAGTCAGTGGAATTACTAGCAATGCTCACCTTCTTGCAATCTCTTGCATTGCATCTTTTGAGTGTTGAAAGAGAGTAATTGCTGTTATGATTAAAGAACTGCTATCTTCCGGGGAAAAAAAAAGGTAGTACGAATACTGTTGCTAAGGCATCAGCTTGTTTTGCTGTTTCAGGTCACACAGTTCTTAAAAATAATTTCTAAGAGTACAAGGAAGAAAACCAATAGTAATGTTAGTAAGTAAGACAACAGTAAGACAAGTCAGACAAGAAAATATAAATTCTATACTTTTGGGGGATTTTGTGTTGCCTGTCTTTTTGGGGTATTGTTTCAAAATCCTAATTTCTTTTTCATTTGGCTGGAAAATATTTAGAAGAAACAGTCTTATGGATGGTCAGAGGCATGATGTAACTTCACCCTTGCAATTTTAACAGATGCGAATCTGCTAGACCTGGTTTTGGCATTCAAAGTACAGGGAGTAAACTGTAATGAGCATGCCGTAAAGAGAGAGATTTCCCATTTCTTTTCTGATTGTTGTGTAGAGCAGTTGTGCACTTACGTCGTCTTTTGAATTCTCGTTTGGATATGGGTATGTTTCATTGCTGGCTGAAGAGATGCATACGCTTTCCACAGTTATTTGGGGGATGAAAGGTGCCCTCTACTGGGTTCAGTAGCTTTAATACTATAGAGCCATAGGATTTCAACCTCTGCGTAGTGTTAGGCATCTGGATCCAGCAATGGCCTACTGTCATCAGGTTGCCAGAAAAATGATTAAAATTAATTTTAGTTCTGCTATATGCATGAATCACCGGAGTAGTTTCCAAATCTTGCAAGTGGAAGAATTACTCCATATTTTCTGCATTTGAAAAATACTGAATAATTAATGTACTTGGGTTTTGAAGCCCTGCTCAAGTTTGTACTTTCACCCGGTTCCCAGTAGTGGTTTATAAATCACTATTGCTGTCGTTATTTTAGTTCTTGTGGTCTCACTCTTCTTCCTTTCCCTCCCCTGTTGTTTGCCCAGTGGTTTCTCTTTCCTGATCTATTCTGGCAACCTGTCCTGTTTTCCTGAAGGACTTTGCCTTATAATGCTGTCCTTTTTCTTTTGCATGCTGCCAAAGGATTATGGATGCAGTGTTGATGGAGTCTCATTTCGGGTGTAAAGATATACCCCCGAAGTCATGTCGTTCTGTTATATGGCCTGCAGTGTCACTCCCCGGGTAGCGCTGATGCATTTTAGTTGTTGTTCTCCAACAGTAGAGATAACCACATGGTACATCACTGAAAACGCGTTTCATTCTGTTATTGTTGAGTAGTGGCGTAACAAGTAGTGTCACTAGGAACGAATGTGCTGTGTCTTAGCTGTGATATATGAAAACTGGTATAATATAAACAGTCAAAGAAAATACAGATATTTGATATCTTATTTTAATACTTTATCGCAATATATATATGGCAAAGAAGGAAACAAAATTCAGAGAAAGAGGCTGGAGGTATCATATATAGCAGTTCTTCCATGACAGATATCGTGATATGAAAATTAAAAACACTAATTTGAGTAAAAACTATTGTGAACATTTCAGTCATTAATACAGAAAGCTTTTTTTATTAATTCGTACCTGATGATGAGAAATACCTACTTTGGCAACCTGAAAAGTTATTTCAGTGAAAAAATGTTAAGTGTTCATCAAAGTTCTCCATACCAATTAGCAGTATCTCCCTTCCCTTGCTGTTCTGTTTTCTCCTTCCTAAATGGAATTGGCAAACATCTGCCTATTTACAAACTATTTCCAGCTAGCCCTTTTGCTTATCGTATCAAATTGATCTTTAAAGAATGCATTTTATTTTTTATGGGACAGAGTTGAAGAAATGGACTGACAGTATTGTGTGGGCATCTATAAATGGACCACAGCATTGATCGTGACATAACTGAAGATGATGATGGGGGTAGTTGACTGCCATCAGAGATGAGTTTGAGTAGTTGGAAAGGCAGAGTTACTCAGACTTTGAGGGAGATATGCTGAGACAGGTTAAATAGAAATAAACCAGTAAAACTGTTTGCACTTTACATATTAGGTCAGAACTTAGTTGTCTCTTCTGTACATAAACTTATTTCAGTCTAAATTCTTCATACGGGAGTTTTCCAACGGGTTGGTTTTTGCTGCCTAGAATGCTACAGTTTCATCCATAGCTTTATTGAGGTTTTTGAACAGTCTGAAAGTAAAATACCACATCCATATTTTCTTCAGTCTTAGATGGTAGTATAATCTTTAAATACAATAGATGTAAAGTATATAATGTGATTATTTGCTACAACAAATGGTTTTCTGTATTCAGACGTAGATTTCTTACTTTGCAGGTAGCAGTATTTTGGTGATTCACCTTGTGTTCTCCTTAGTGACGGTCTTGGTGCACGAGTGTATGTTGTGTATAACCACACAGCACTGTGTATGCAGACTCTCATCTGCTAGAATAAGCTTAAATTAATTGTTGATCAGATATAAGTTTCTTTTGGGTTAGTCTTTTTTGCATTTGGGGTGGATTCTGAAGAGCTTGCAGTATATATGGAAGTTAGTTGTGGAAAACAATAAAACAAAAAACTGACTAGCTAAAAAATTTAGGGTAATTTGAAGGCTTATTGGAGTGGCTGTTTTATTTTCAAAGTCTGTAATTACCTGTTGATAAGTTTAGAAAAGAAGACTGTACTTGGAAATTAGTTGGCTGTACAGAGTCCACAACTTTTGCCTTTTCTGGAATATATGAAAGAACTGTGGCACTGAGAGATTTTGGCACAACTTTTCATAATTGAGAAGGTTAAAGGGGGAGGAGAGGGAGGAGAATTCAGGTAAATGGTCTGAGTTAAATACTCTTCTTTAGCAGTATCCCCTGTACTTCAGGGGTACTGGCCTTCCTCTGGAGGCTGAGCACCTTTGGGAATTTCCCTGGAGGTGTGGCTCTGCTGCCTGGTCTGCCTCTTAGGGAGAATTTAAGAACTACCTAAAGAAAAGGAAGTGCCTCAGTTACCGCATTCCTCCCCACTCACCCACTGCCAGCGTTTGGCAGTCTCAATGCTCCTCTCTTTGCCTTACTGATTAGAAGATAGGTGTTCTTTTCTTATATCCTGCAAATGCCCCCACAGAGCACTCCTGCATATCCCAGTGAGAAGGAAGGAACCTTCCTTGGGAGTGTGCCTTGGCTATGACTTTCTCAGCAACCTCAAAATCTCTCCCCACTCCTTTTTTACACAAAACCAGCCTTTTTTTACTTACAGATAGATCCTGATGGGTTAGCCTCTAACCATCTCAATTATGGATCATATATACTAATACGCTCAGTTACAACAAAACTATTTCTTGTCACCATTTTTACAGCATTATTTTGTGTGGTCTATGAAAATCTCAGCAATGGATACATTTGGGTTTTCTTCATGGAGGTTAAATGCTGGTGAAAAGACTGAAATTCAGCCAGGACCTGTAACCTGGCCTTTTCCAGTGTATCTGGCATTGCTCAGAATTGCCATTTGGGAACTGAAAAAAGAACAGGTGGTAATAAGTAAAAGGAGGTGCCTTTGGGGGAAAGAGGCAGATGGTTCCCTGTCGCCCCTATGTGATAGGCATTTGACAAGTACTCAGGCACCAAAAAAAAAGTGATTCTCGAATGCTGTATAAAGAAAAATCATAGACTGTAAACAAATATGCCACATTATTTAGAGAACAGTTTCAAAACATGATTTGAGATGCACTGTATCACCTTCAAAATTCCAAAATAGATGTTGTATGCTGCGTGATTTTTGTACTTTTATACTGCAGAAGCTAGTATTTGCCATTCTGTGCCGTATTTGTGAGTTGTATAGCAGTGAGATCTTCAAGGGAATGAACTGAGTATGCTGCTGGTGTCCACTAGAATACCACATCAAGATTTTTTGTAGTGGAACTATCCATTGCTTTAAACAAAAGTTTTTCATGAAAACTAATTTATATCCAAGCAAGGATATTCTGCATGTGAATTAATATTTCCAGCATGGGAAACGAGGAGGAGGAGGAATTAGAAGTATGCATGTATTTGTAGAGCTGTGAGGCATTTGGGATTGCAGAGATGTCTTAGGAGTGTTGCAGGGGATGGATACACACTCTTTCGGAAGGACGGGGTGGGAAGTAAGGAAAGAGGGTCACTCTGTATGCAGAGGTCTGACTCAAATGCATGTAGCTTTGCCTTGGAGGGGTGATGAGCCAGCCAATAGCTTATGCATAAGGATCAGAGGATGGAAGGACAACGTTGTCGTGCCTGTCTGCTAGAGACCAGCTAACCAAGGGGGAAAGGAGTAGATCAAGCTGCCTTTACACAACTGGAGGTTGCAGGCCCTGGTATTTATGTGGGGCTTTTAATCCTCCGGTGTGTGCTGGAATGGCAACTTGATGGTGTGGCAGGTAATATAGGGAGTTTCTGGAGTAGGTTGAAGAGATTTTCTTGACACAGGTTATTTGTGTCTGGCTGGATGACTGGTGGAGGTGGTGTGTTGGACCTGCTATTCAGGAACAAGAAAGAACTGGTCAGAGATATAAAGGTCATAGCAGCTTTGGCAGCAGCTATGATGAGATGCTTTAATTTAGCCTTCTAAGAGAACTGATCAAAGCAAATAGCAGAATTACAACCTTGGACTTCAAGACAGGAGATCTTTACTTGTTCAGGGATCTTCTTGGCAGGCTCCCATGGGAGATTCTGTTAATGGGCAAGAGGTGAACCATTTGATCTTGAGGGACAGTCTTCTCTAAGCACAAGAATGGTCTATTCCAAAGTGCAGGAATTTTGAGGCCAGGAGACCAGTAGGGATAAAGACGGAGCTCCTGACTGAGCTCAAACACAAAAGAAGCTACCTAAAAGTTGAAAGCAAAGGCAGAAAAGTGATGGATATTGCATGAATGTGCAGGGATGGAACTAGGAAAGACAAAGCTCATATGGAGCAAATACCCCTGGAAGCCCTGTCTGGATACATAAAGGACATCATCATGATCATGATGACTGGGAAAATCCAGCATGGATTTACCAAGGAAAAATTGTGCCCAAGTATTCCAGTAACCTTCTAAGATTAAATGTTTGGCCCTGTGGTTGAGAGGAGAGGAGTGGATATCGTTTACTTTGCCTTTAGCAAGGCATTTGACACCATCTCCAGTTGTTTCCCTGCAGCTAAACTGGAGAGATCTGGACTGGATGGTGGGGTGTGTGGAGAGCTGACTGGCCCAGCAGGCTCCCAGGCATCATGGTGAATGGGGTGAAGACTAACCGGCAGCCCAGGTAATGAGTGGTATTACCCAGGCCTTGGTGGTGGGACAGAGAGGGTTTCATTTCTTCATCAGTAACCTGGATGATGGGACAGAGAACATCCGTAGCAGGTTTGCAGGCTGTATCGGGTTGGGAGGAGCAGTAAGTACACTGGCAGGAGAAGTAGGCTGGTGGGAATCTCAGAGAGTCAACACTGACAAATGTGGAGTCCTGCATTGGTGCCAGAGTGCCTCCGTGCAGTGATAGAGGCTGGCCACCAACTAAGCAAGCAGCTTGGCAGAAAAGGACTTGGTGGCATAGGCAGAAGTTCAAGGGATGAGATTGTTTCCTCCTACTTGGCACTGGTGAGACCACATTAGGGCGGTTTTAAGCTTCCCAACACAAGACAGACATTGACATAGTGGAGCCCCACCAAGATGATTAGGGAGCTGGAGCACACGATGTATACTGAGATGTACTGTGACTCTGAGAGAAATGAGTTTGACTATTCCTGAAGAATGGAAGCCTAACAACATCTTGCTGCTCAGCCAGCTGATGGAGGGCGTACAGCAGATGGAGGTAACAGGAAAAGACTGTATAAAGGGAATTTCCAATCAGGTAAAAGGAAACAGTTTCATGGTGAGGGTAGTTGCAGTCAGATAGGTTGCCCAGGGAGGTTTTGAAATCTCTGTTCTTGGAAATATTCAGGATACACCTAGACAAGGCCCTGAGCAACCTGGCCAAAGATGACTCTACTTGAAAGAGGGCTTGCATAGATGAACTCCTGAGATCCCTCCGAAGTGGTAGTATTATATGATTCAGAAAAACTGTCTGATGGGTGTGAATGGACCCTATTTATCTCTTTATATATAGTCTTAATGTAATAGTCAAATTATGACAATTTTGTGGTATCTATTTCCCTGCTCATCTCCTTATGAGAAACATAAATGTCTGGTTACTGGTGGTACAGTTTGACATTACAGACCAAATTTGATTAAAGTATAACACTACTTCAGTTGCACTGTATGATATTAATTCCTCCACTGAATTGCCTAATGTGAATCCTAATTCTGAGAGAGGTTTAAAGACATTTATTGACCTAAATTTGCACTCTCTTTATGCAATTGAGTTCTGTCCAGGACCACAGCTGCATGAATAATTTCATTTTTTGAATAGCCATGAGCTATCTCAGGTCTCATAGCGGTGAAATGAGGTGGACAGGACTGCTGGTAGGGTGGGGACTTCCCTGACCTGCAGCAGGGCAGAGAACATCAAAAGTCTGATGTAAGTTTTCTGGAGTCAGCACACTTCAGTTAAGATTGTGCCGAAAACCTGGCATTTCTGTACCACAAGTGGTATTCAATTGTTTGAGGTTACTTCAGGCTGACACAGACTCTGAGATTTCAGTGGCTCAGATTCCCCTCTCAGAAGCTATTTCAGCTCCCCATGACTGATGCCAGTCAAAAAAAATTTCCAGCTATAATTGGATTTCCAACGTCTTGTTAGTCCAACCTTGGACCCTTTTTGCTTAGCTCGTAGAGTGTTGAACCTTGGCTTTTTTCAGGCTGTTTCTCCACATTGACAACACGCTTTGAAATTCTAAGTGCACCCTTTGGTGCGCTTGCAGCCCTCCTGACTTTGCATTCATTTAAACCTTACGAGCACTTTCTCTGCTCCATCATCTGGGTTGTTAAAAAAAAATATACATTGAATCATATGGAACTCGTCATCCCCTCCTGCATACCCCAGTTCAATATCACCTTTCCTTCTGACACTAAAGCACTGAGAGCTATTCTGCATGTGATTTTTCCAGCCCGTTATGAATCCACTTTTATAGTAGCCTCATCTGGAACATATTTGCTTGCTTTTGAAAATTTCATGTGAGGCAATGCCAAAAGCCTTTAAATCAAGTTATATGAAATGCGCTGTTTTCCATATCTGTAAGTTCCACTATTCTGTTGTAGGAGGCAAATACAATTTCTTTTTGACAAATTTTGGCTTCTGCTGAAAGGAATCAAAAATTTGGCACTTAAAAGGCTTGTGATTTGCACTTTGCACTTTGGGGTGTTTTCCATATGTAAAAATTTACATAAATTTAACTTCAACCCTTGTCTAGTACAAGCCCGGAGGCAGACAACTCACATGTTCTTTCAGGACCTATTTTGGCTTATTTCACAGATGTCATATATAATATCTCAGGCTGTCTCACATCTTATAAAGGTAGGTTTTTTTAGAGTATTTTGTATGCAGTCGCATACTCTGAATCAAGAACATTTAGTTTTGTTGTCAAGGTAATACAGTAAATATTTTCTCAGTCCATGGAATTCTATGGATTTCTTGGAGACTCTAGAGGTACTTGAAAAATATGTAGGGTACTGTGGATTAAATGCTAGAGCAAGGTGAAAAAAAGTCCATAGAATAAAAGAGGAGGACTCTGTTGGGTATTCTTCCTGAAGACTGTTCTCTTTCTTCACTCAAACAGGTCTTCACGTTCTTTCTGTCTTGTGCCGTTTTACATGCTTTAACGCAAGGAAAGTTGGAAGAGGTCCCTGTGGTTTACATGAGTGACTTTCAGAAGTCTTAGTGTCCACCAGAGAAGAAATGATTTGTAGATTAAAACTGAATAGTAAGGCTGCAAACCCTTGCAGCCAAGAATTCAGATTTTGTGTAACATGAAAAAGTACTCGGAAGAAATGAATCGTGGATCTCAGGGGAGCAGGAGTAAGTAACGAACCTGACAGCAGGTCTGCACAAAGGGTGCCCAACTCTGCTAGGATCGGAAACCTGGTGAGATTTGAGAGATCCCATCTGGTCTCATATGGGGAGAAGAACCAAAAGTAGGAGAAAAGAAAATCCACTATGATGAATATCTTTAGAGACAAGGTTAGCAGGGGAATTTCCTCTCCCCTTGAGAAATCTCCCTGCTTTTGTCTGTCATAAATCAACATACATCCGTGTGGGCTATTTACTTAGCAGACTTAAGACTCTTTTTTTTAATGTAAGCAACCAGTTGCTGTATTAAAACATTATATTCATACACTGTTTATCACAGTTTGTGTCAGAAATTGCTCTCAAATTTAGGAAATGATAGGGAAGGTTATGGGACTGTGATATTTCTGTATGAAATATGCCATTTCAAATAGTTTGACTCTTTCTGGCAGTTACTGTATTATAAAATTCAAGTCATTTCCTCATTCACCACTGCACATGCACATAAGCTCTCTGCTCTTCTGTGTCACACACAGACTCACATGTATAAAAAGATTTGCATGCATAAATACTCATCTTTCTAAATGAAAGAGTTCTAGGACGCTGTGTATGCTACAGTTCTGCAAAAAACTCTGAAAGCAATGAATGTAACAAATATGACCGCAATACCGACAGTATAATGAAGTTTTTAAAAAGAATGGCAATGCTTGTGTTATGTGAGTAAGCAAAAGGTTTTCCAAACTTGCTGCCTCGATCACTGTCTTATAATATTGAAATGGCTTCATGTGAATGATAGACGAACAGCTTGTAAGTCTCAATTTGAAAGTTGTGTTTTAGGAACATAAACAGCATCTGAAATAGCAAAATGACTTTAAACAGTGTTTTGTAAAACCAAAGCCAAACTCGATTTTATTACTGGTTGTGTACACTTCATTAATAGTTTTCTGTAAATGTAACAGTATGTCCTCCTCTTTAATGCTGAAAGACTTTTTTCATTTTAATTTTTATTTTAATTTATATTACTTAGCTAGTCTTACTCAGTGAAAGTCAGTGTTTATGTTTCTATGGCTGCATGTATGTTCAAAATTGCCAGAAAGCTGTTTTAATTCAGTTATTTCTTCACTCAATCCCTGTTTTAAAAATGGCCTTTATTTATTCCCTCTCTATGGCCCTTGCTTTTATATAGCCTTATTGAGAAGTCCAACTGATTAAACTAAACGACACTAGATCACAAACTTCTTAAAATTTAACTTCATGAAATTGAGACCTAAACAGCTCTCATATTCTGTGTTCAATAGACTATTTGTGTTTAAAGTTGGCATGCGCTTTAAATAAATTGCTTTAATTTAGATTAAATTAGTAATAGATTAATGTTTGCCAGTGCGCGGTGAATTGCAGGAAGGCATAACAAAATTGATAGGATGCTTTGATTGCGCTTATTAGTTTTCATGTCTTGTTTTATGACTGCATTTACAGTTGACTTGGCAAAGAAATTTGAAACCTTGTGAAGGTATTCATATCAGATTGTGTGCACCACGGCTTAAATCTAAGTCTGCTCAGCGCAAATGTGGGTTATGGTGACTGCTGCTTACACAGTTTTACTTTGAAACGCTTGGACCGTGTCACCTGTTTAATTTTGGTTTTCATCAGTGAAATTCATAGTTCAAAGGTATTGGTGTTTAAAAAAATTATAGGTCGTATTGTAAAGAAGAAAACTGTGAAAGGAGTGTTAGGTGGAGGCAGAGAAAGAACCTGTAGGGGCAAAAAGCTTCGATGTATTTTGAGAAATATTCAACATGTCTTAAACCATGCTTTCCGTCCTTCATTTGTATTTATTCTATATTTATTGTACCACAGCAGAAGTGGAATGAACTAGGATGTGTATACATGGTATGACAGCTGTGAAACAGGCTCAAAGGCTTTGAGTCCCTGTTTGATATCATCTCTTGTGGGTTACCCTGGATTCCCAATACAGTTTCTCAGTCCAATGAAAGTCTCTGCCACCAGAAAGGCTAATAAAAGCAAATACACTCTGTAATATCACTTGCCAAATCTACCAATTTAATTTTCCATTTATCCTTTTATATTTTATATAAAATAAATCGTTTCCGTCTGCTTAGCTACTGCCTTACTAGATAATACATTGTCAGCAATGGTTATTACCAGGAACCAAAGCTGTGCAGCTCCGAAATGGTAGTAAGCAAATGCAAGTGTATTCAGTGTGACCAGCTACAGTTGTTGAGTAATGCTTGTTTGTTCCTCTGCCTATATATGGCTTCTAGTAGGTGAAAATAAAAATAATCAGGGTGAAAAACACCAGCTGTAGTATGGGATGCATTTATTGTATCACGATGGGTGTTTGGTTTTAGTGTTTCGGGTTGGTTGGTTTGGTTTTTTTGTTTAGATGAAGAGCATAATGGCAGGATTAGCTTTAGCTTGATATCTATCACAACTACCGGAGGCATTTACTCTGCCTTTGTTATTCATAAACAGGGTTATGAAGATTGACAGAAGTAGCCTTCATTTGTAATTGATCCTAGCCTCATGTTGTAAAGGAAAATATCAGATTTTCAGTCTCACACCAGAGGGGGGAACAAATGTGTGCATATGATCTTAATTGGTTGCTTATATTTCAAAGTTGCTAAATTATACAGTAATAGCAGAGACAGCTGAATGCCATTTGGAGAAAAAGGAAGAGAGATTGGTTTACAGTTTGGTTGCATATGTGATAGGATTCGTACAGCTGGATAGCTGAATCTGGAAGACTCTCTTACTTCTGATGTCATGTATTTTTCCAGCAGTCTTGACAAGACAACCTGAATAGCCTTATGGGTTTTATACCATAGGAAATAAAATAAATCTAGCAAATAAATAAATATAACACTAATTTTTAATAATGGGGTAGTTGTGACTGAAGTGCAGGACTCGGCACTTGGCCTTGTCAAACCTCATACAATTGACTTCAGCACATCAATCCATCCTGTCCAGATCAAATAAGGAGAAAGAGGAAAGTCGTATGTGGGTCTGCTTTTCTGAGTCCAAGTCACAGAGCTAATAGGGGCTGCTGTGCCTCAGCTGTGGGCATTTGACCTTTGGACTAGAGTCAGAGTCCTGTCTCATTCTTTTCTTCAGCACCATTTTACATATAACTGCTTTTTAATCTCCTTGGTCAGGAGTTTTCAAGTGGTCAAAGACCACTTAAAAATCCACATTTAAAACATGGCATCTGGTGCTGTAGTCTTTGCTCATGTACATTTGGGGAATAACCTAACATTCTTGTTTGCTGTGATGTGCATATCAAATTCCCGAGCATCTGTACTAGTGAAAGAAATTATATTTTTAAAACATTGATGGGGTTTACTATTTCTGTTAGAATTAGAAATATGAAGAAGCAAAAGAACATTACCTGGCTCTTCAAAAATTGGAAGGAAAAAAAAAATCTTAAGAGTCCATAACATTGGGTTGCATGTCCTTGATATTCCCAAACATCCTGATACCTCACCTAGGTTTCTATAAAAACAGTGATCCAAGTTAGCCTGTAAATGGTAAGTGAGCAGCAGATACAGATGGTCTTCAACAGAGAAATGCAGTGAAAATATAAAAAAACCCCAATACCCCAGCTAGCAGTATTGCTCAATGCATGGTTATAGCCTAAAAGAGGAAAAGGGCCTAAAAGAGGAGAGGTGGGATTTGCTTGGTATCTTCTCTCCTTTAAAAAAAAACAACCTAAATAAACCAACCTAAATGAAGGAAAAATAGAGTGCACTAGATATTTTTAAGAAACAAGTGATTAAATAAGCTGATTTTTGGTAAAGAAATTAGCAGAAATTAGTAACATTTTGACAAACAGCTGGTTCCGTCTCAGCTGTTGAAAGCTCAGCTTGCTGGAGTTGGTGCAGCAGAGTTGTCCAAACTGAGGGAAATTATCTTTCACTTCCAAATTATTTCTTGGAGAAAACCATGCAGGCTAACATTGAGGTAAATCCTGTGTGTAGTGAAGCCGCCTCTGGGTTGGCACACATCAACCACAGATATCCTAAACGGGGAGATGGCTGTTTTATCCAGAGGAAACTTTGAGGAGCATTCCAGTCATTTAAATTAAATGGTTCAGTTTAAAATCAAGGGTTATCAAAGTAGCTACAAGAAGGAGCGTTGGACAGTAGCAGGAATTGCACCTTGTGGATTAGCAATTGCAGCTCAAGGGTGGGTTAATTCATTTCAGTTTAGGCTGTTATGGAGAAAAGAGAGAAAGGGAGCAATTACCCTGTTGTGTCTTTGAAAATCCCTCCTTAAATAGTTTAGTGTGGTCTGGTCATGGTGTCAGAGTACTGGTACTGCTCTGCTATCAAAGCAGTGATTTAGACCTAAATCTGGCTGGTTGCAATTGTTGTTGTTAATTATTTGTGGCGTTTACAGAATTGACAGCATCTGTGGCCCTGTTACCTTGGGTGTGTAAACAGTGAGTGAAAAAGTGAACAGCACCGAGAACACCACAAAAGGTGAGATGGAAATGAAGGCGTGGGGAAGTGATTTGCTCAAATTGATAAATGCGCTATTGGCAGAATCCCAGTGAAACTTTAGACTGAGGGAGCAATCTTGCCTAACTCTTCAGGTATGCAAATGGCTGCTGTGAAAACGAACACTTAACGAAAATAAACAGTATGTTATTAGTGCGTGTTCCATAAAGAGCTTTGCTCAAATGTAGCGTGTTTGCTTTTGAAATAAAATTGCTTTCTTGTTGTTGTTATTAAAGTCAAATTACACCATATTGTTGCAGGTTCTACTATTCTTGAGAGATTTTTATTCTGCATAAGAGCTCAATTTGTGAATATTTACATTAAGAGGATAACCTGTACAGGGTTCTTTTGGGGTATTTACATGCATTTTTCTTCCTTAGGTTCTATAGGTTTGTTTTGTTTAGGGTTTTTGACACTCTATTCCTCAAGGAGTAGTTGATATAAAAAAAAAATTGTAAAAAAATTTACTACTGAATTTTAAGATGATGTCCATCATTTTGCAATACGTAGTTTTTTCTTTCCAATTATGTAGAATTTCTTTCCAATAACAAAATCTGTTTAAAAGTAGTTAAACTTCTTGGGAATAGGTAGATAAAAAAAAAAAAAGGAAAAAAGCCAAATATATAATGTGAGTCTCATGATCAAAATGCATGCCGGGCTTTTTTTTTTTTTCACATCCTCCCCTGAAACACTGCTATCTATTCTGAACTGTGGGGTTCCTGCTCAGGTCTGTAGAGGAGGCTGCCTTCCTCTGTGGACTCACCTCTGCATGCCATGCGTCAATAAGGTCCGTCACGCCTTTTTAATGGTTATTTTATGAGACAGGAAAAAAATCAGATTGTTCCCTCTACACCAAAGCATTTCATCATGAGATGAAAATGGGAGGAGTGTTCTTTATCAAAATGGATTTATGACTTCCTTTAAAAAACAGGCTTATGATCAGAACGTGTTTATCAGTATATTTATATAGTCACAATTTATTCAGTGCGCACCAGTGTCCATTTTACATTAGAATATAGAATGAAGTGAATGCTTAAAAATCATAATCAGTGGGTGGTATTTAAGAATTTGCTTGCTATGTATTTTTGTTGAGCTTTTTGCAAGTAGTATGCATTAAGTGAAGAGTAAATAACAGTTCTCATTCCCAGTGGTAATGTAAATTAAGGCAATTTTTTAAAAAAAGTCATTTTGCCTTCCTGCTTTAGGCAAAAAATGTCAGCATAGAGAAACAAGCAAGCATCTCCATTTCATTTTTATGAAGAAACTGAGGGTTGCTTTTTGGGGGGAGAGGGTCTGTTCCTCAGGGTGGGGGATTGCATTTGTTTCTTTAAGCCTGCTAGAGATAAAGTTGATTTAGAGAGCTGTGCTGGGTTCTTGTCCTCAATCCGCTTCTTTCTTTGAGGTGATCAAGGGAAATATTTGTGTGGAAAAAGTAGTTGATTCAGGATGATAAAGCAGCAAAAAGTATTATAGTACTGAAAAGAAGAGGATAATTGTGTCCAGGTTTAACTCCTTGAATTGGCTTCCCCGTAGGTTTAGATGAATGCCCACCTCCCAAGATGGCTTCCGTCTTGGAAGATGCTCCAGTGGGAGCTGGGTGTTCCTCCTAGCCCGACTCAGTCCTCCAACTGCACCCACAGTGGTTGATGTTGTCTGTGTCTCCTTGGGCAGCTCACTTAAACTCTTCTTTGTTTCAGGCAATGGTTTCATGTGGAGCTGAGACCATCCGATGGCTCTTGACATCCCAAAGGGAAAGTCTGTACTTCTGCCACCTCCTTTGACCAGTTCTGTGTCTGTCATACCCTTTCAATACCTTCAACTCTCTTCTAGCCTGCATGGAAAGTTGTATGCTCTCTTTTCTGGACTAACGAGGCAAATTGGCTTTGGGGTCTGGGCCATAAAGCCAGTTTAGGGCTTCGTGTATGTATACACATAAGTATGGCCAGTTCTGCAACATGAGAGGGGAATCTCTCCCACTCAGCAGACATAAACTCCCAGAAAATGTCACCTTGTTTTCCCTTCAGTCATTGATTGTGTATTATAGCCAAAAGTAGTTAAAATACTACAGAAGTTAAAAGCATTGGCTTTAATAAAACCAGTATATAAGTACCTAGAAAAAAACACTCCGGGTTGGAAATTTCTTGCAACTTGGAGGTTTCTTTGGCTGGGTAGAGTGGTGAAATGAAGAGACACTAAAATTCTGTTGCCATGTGAATGTGTCATTAAAAGAAAAGACAGGTCACTGGAAAAATACCGTTGTCAAAGATTCTACTATTTTTCTGTCTGTTTCGGTACCAAATGTCTTCTATATATACAATGGTAAGCATTGCTAATGGATTTTCAGTTGGTCACAGCGAGTAATATATAAAACACTGCAATATAAACTATAAAAACTCCGTATGTTTTAATTTGTGAGTCGGTTGTCCCTGAACTGTAACACACCACTGTGATGCAGTCATGCAGGGATGAAGTAGCCTTTATGGGATCAGTTCGTCAGTAGATGCGTTTTGCATTTCTGAATGGTTTGTGCAATTTTAATTTTAGAAGTAATTTCAAGGTTAGTAGGATTCATGTCCAGCTGGCCATAGTTATGCTTTCTTGAAGGTGTTAATCTGAATGTTCTCGTGTGTTTTCTTTTTCTGACAGATTTCCTTATATAGCAAAATCCCGCACAAAGTTCTGCAGTTTAAATGTTTATTATGTATGTTCATTATATACAGTAGAATTTAGTTTAATACGCTCTTCTTTCATGTCTGTTCATTCACTTTTTCAGTTTTGCATCAAAAGTACCTCTTAGTAAAAGAGTCTGATAGATTTCTTTTAATTAGTTTTTCCAAGGGAAGTAATTCAGTTGTTAGTAACTGATCTACTGAAACGAAGTACCAGCTTCAGCAGTGCGGCCATTTGTCCTGTGAGAACTTACTAGGGCCAGTTAACATGTTTTTCTTCTGTTTTTGGTATCATGCAGGGAACTATTAGGAGTAACAAGATGATGTGCCTTCTGTCATAAATTTTTGAATTAAGCATTTCAAGAAGGATGACAACTTGATATGAGTAAAAGCATGGTGGCAGGGAATAGCAGAGATGGCAAAATTTTCAAGGATAGTTGTATAGCATGGACTTACTCATTATTTCATATTCACTACATTGCAAACAGTTACTGCTCTTTTTTGAAACGCTATGAGGGAAAGTGACAAAAAGATCATTGATGTTTTTTGATAGTGACTCTTTGAAGTATCACAGTTTCTTAATCCTGATGAAGGTTGAATCCTTCTGTTCTGAAGCAGGGGGAATGATATTGTAAACTAAAGTTCAAATTTAGGAAAACAGTGCATTAGGTAGAAGTAAGTAAAATGTCTGAAAGTCTTGATTATTTTTCCAGATCAAATACATAGCAATTTACATGAAAAATATCATTTATTGATTAAACAGGTTTATCCAGATACCCCAAGTCAAAATTAAACATATCGGTGCCTCTGAGGTATTTTTTATCCTTATGGTATGCAGTTAAAATACTGAAGGTATTTAGGGATCTGAATGTCCCAGGTCATGGTTTTTTTTCCAACAGGTTTTTTTTGCCAATTAGTAAATTGCTATTTTTAGTTATAGTAGACCTCTGTTGCTGAAATCAAAGATGTCTTTACATTTAAAGGCTATAAAATCCATTCTTAAGTCCTTATAGAGAGGTCTTTCTTTTCTTCTGCAATAGTATACATATTAACCATTCTGTGATGCCCCTGATTCCTCAGTTGTCCCCATAACTGATCCCCGTTGGCCAGGTCTGTCTTGTTCTCTGCTTGCTGTGTTATCTACATCCTCTGAGGGGGCATCTACATGCAAGTTTTCATTTCCATCAGGAGCGCACCTGTGAAATTTTCCACCTGTGCCGGCTCCTCACCCATTGCATTCTGCCTCAGTAGTCTTGGATCTCGATGTCTTTGGAATGAAACTGAACTGGAGGGTGCACTGCGGTCCCTGTCAGGTGTTCAGGGTAAGAGCTAGGCCAAAGTGAAACCTATAAAGTCCATACAATGTGGGTGCTAGGCTCTCAGAAGCAGCTGGTTCACCCTCTGGTGCCTCTCCTGCTGCCTTCTGATGCAGACGTAGGCTCAACCTCGGTTCAGAAATCCAAGATGCCCTCATTTGACAGACACTGTAACTGTGACTTTGTGAGCAGCTAAACATGGCCAAGAATAGCATAAATATGACCACTAACTAGTTCCTAGAGTGTTTATGAATCTTAATTTCATACATTTCAATGCTACCTTCATGAGGTGGCTTGTAGCAGTGGCATACCCATTACATGTCTGAGGTAGCCAAGGGAATTGGATTCATCCCAGGTCATGCACATAACAGCAGCAATGCTGAAGCAGATAACATTCCTGTTCCGCCTTTGCTTTGTGTAGTATATCCGATGGTATAATTGGAATGTTATTGCCCAAAGCAGGAGGAAGCTGTGAATATGCCAGTAATGCGCCACTGGAGGAAAAAAGGAGGAAAAAGGAAATCTAAGCTGGAGGGGCTGAACAACATGGAAAGTATTTCTAATAATTAGCTAACAAGTAAAGCATTTCAGTTACTAGTTTTCAGGTGTGGCGTGTTTGACAGAGTTGTTTTTTAAAGGTCTCATCAGCATCCTGAAATTATGATGACAGAATAGCACCACAGGCACATGTTCAAATGGTCTGTTATCTCGCCGCAGTGAATTACACTAATAGCAGTGGGGGTCATTTTTCCTACATGATTAAAAGTTGCGTACTACATTATTGTATCCAACTGACAGGCACCCGTAGCCTTTGCCTCTTAGACTTCACCAGCCCAATGTTGGTAAAATTAAAACATTGTGCTTTTGCCAATGAAGGATTCAAGTTATAGAAGTCTTTGATGGTTACTCGTTCATTCGAGCCCAACTCTTTATGGGTATGTGTGTACTCTGCAAAACGTTTCGATAAAATAGTTTTGGAATAGGTGATGTCTGTTCAGAAGAAACCCTTGGAAAGAGCAGTTTGACAGAAGGTGCTTGAGAAATTAGCAATCTAGACGGGTATCCCTGCGTCCTCATTCTGCACAGCAAAACGAGCTGGGAACCTTGTGATTTGCAAAACGCAGGTCTGGAGGGAGAGAGAGAAGGAATATTTTCTTGTACTGGATCAGTGGGATTCATGCTATGGTTGTCTTAGCTGGAAGTCTTGGTGTTGCATCTGGGCAGCACAAATGCACAATGCTACTACATGTTGGAATCCTATGTAAAATAACTTTCTAGTGGAAAGTTAAGAAAAAGCCTCCTTTCTCATTTTTTTGCCTACCTCACCCTGTTGGTGGATTGCTGGATGTCCTGCAATAATTGGGTTTCAGTAGTTAAATGTTACCTGTATTTGTTGAGTAGTTCAGACATCATTCTCTTGATCAGGTTACTACATGAGCATTAAAAATTATTGTGTGAAGCAAAAAAAGGACTGCTTGAAATATTTTGCTTTGTTTTTAACTTATTTTTGTTAGCTTTTAATTTTGTTAGATGCAGACAGATCGAGTGACTTTCCTTGTCTATTGATCCAGAATTGAAATTGTACACTAAGGGTTTTAATGCATCCTGATAGCAATGTTTCTTTAACCTCAGTCCCCCCCTTTCAGTCTCTGAGTGCAGAGGAGCCACTGTTTAAGGAGTGTTTTGGTTTGTTGGCTGTTTTGCCAAATGATTTCTTTCAAATGCTATTCAAGATAATGTGCTATATCTCGACTGTACAGCCTTTGTCTGATGCAAAATTGAGCAAGGGCTTTTTCTTGATCCCTTAGAAAAACACAAGCTCAGAAAAACCAATATATCAGCAGTGGTTGAAAAGATAAATCTGTTGTATAGATGACTGGAATGCAACAACGTCATTCTTCTTCCATGTTCTTAGCATGTCACTTGCTGAATATGCCTTTTTTTTTTAAAATGAGCTTAATGTGAAACTGTGTAGGAATAGGCCGGCAAAGAATATTCCAGAGTTCCATAGTTACTTTTTAAAAAGTGATGAAATATATGTTAGAAAGAAGAAACTTGTTTTGCATGTTGCTTGTTACACCACGCTTAAAAGCTTGAAGTAATAAAGCTGCTCCCTTATTGGCGTTAAAACTAATTTTAGCGTATTTACTCATTAACACAGCTCTGCGATGGTGAGCATTCTGCTCACATGGCCGTGTACAAATCAGTTTGTAATGGCACTCAAGGCATTTTGAGGAAGAATGGGGAAAAAAGAAAGGAAATAACCTGGTCTTCTAAATACATTCCACAGCTATCAACAGTACTGAATTGCTACCAAGCTGGTATTTAATTGCAGCTTTCAGTGGGTGAATGTTTTCGCCTATTCATTGCTCACCTCACTTATATGATTTACAAGTCCTTTGTGCTTTTATTTGGTTCACAGTTTATTTTTCAGACGCCACTAGTTTTTTGTTGGGTTTGACCCATCTACCTATAAAGGAGGAATATTTCTGGGTTTGAGTCTTGTGCTAGGATAAAACTGGGTTTCTGTTAATCTGGGAAGTCTTGGCAGCTCTCCCAGACTCTTCATCTTGATGCCAGTAGGTTCTTCAAGCACTGTGTGCAGGTCACTTACGTAAAAGATGGATCTATTTCATTATATAGGAAGACAAATACATGAGTATGTGGGAAGTGTTTTAGATTAAGAAGATGAATTTTAAAAATTTATCAGGGGACTATTTTTCCTTAGAGAAATTTCAACATTTTGTTTCATTTTAATTATTTTAAAAATATTTGTATAACATTTTAATTAAAAAGAATGATTTTTAAAGGTAAGATGCAGCTTTTGCATCAAGAATATGCAATTTCAAGCAGATCACCTGACAATATTGCCTAGACACATAAGAGAAACCAAAGTATTAATGTAAGGTGATGGAAGATAAGTGGTTTGCATTTCGAGCTCTGAAAAGACAACTGCTGTACTGAAAATGGCAGTCGGGTAGTGTTCTTCGGAGTTCCACTCTTTCTAAGTCTATGCAATAGAAATTCAGCTCTAATAGTTTTCCTAGCGTTAAAATGAACAGCTGAAATGGTGGTTATAAGGAATTTGTGTATTGAAGTAGCAACTACCTGTTGTGCTGGATATGAAGTGTCTTAACTTTCTTTTTAAAAAATTGAGGCGCTTCACATGTGAAGTAGTTTAAATAAATGTGTGAAGCAGTCAGTCAAGAAGTCACCAGAATGGTTCAAAAGATGCTACTTCAGAAGGCATTTGGCTGATGCAGCTGTAAAACACATCTGTTTTTATAACAGCTTCCCTACAGATTACTCCTCAAACTGTTTCGTGGTTTTAAATATTATTATTAATGTAATTAGCTAATAGAAGGGTAGGAAATTAAAGCTCTCTGTAAAGGGAAAATATTCAATTGAAGTGTAAAATAAAATTTGAAATTAAATGGGAGTCAGTCGAGCAGGCACTCTGGGTAAGATGCTGAAAACTATGGGCACCAAGGAGGTTTTTGCAGAGTACCGTACTGTGTTCCTCAGTGGCAACATGATGTGGAAGGAGTAAAGATGGGCACAGTGAGTGAGTCTCCAGTCCAAGGAAAGCTATTAATGTGGGCTCAAATTTCAACATGGGAGAAGCTGGGCTGGTGTAACTGGGCCCATACAGGTGACACTGAACTGATGCTCTAATTGTCATTTAGGAGCAGGGAGATGGTAGTTGGGAAGATCCTGTGACACTGATGGGCATTTGTCAGCATTGGCTCTCTAGGGTTCATACCGACCGGCTTCTCCAGCCTGGCGGGTCCCTCTCTCTGCCAGTGTACCTACTGCTCCTCCCAATCCGATACAGCTGCAGACCTGCTATGGATGATCTGTCCTGTCATCCAAGTCACTGATTAAGAAATGAAACCCTCACTGTCCTAGCATCTCCACAGCTCTCCACACACCCCACCGTCTACCTGTCCGGTCCAGATTTGGCTTTCCTAATTCCACATCTGCATGCCTGGATGGTGTTTCTGTATTTTGTTTGGTTAGCTGTTTTGGTCTCTGGTTTTGCTTCCTTTATACTTTCTGTGCTTATGCTAGGCCAGGAGTTCCCTGTTCAGCCAAGCTGACTTGTTGCTCATTTGTTTTCTTGCATGTAGGAAAATGGATAGTTCTGGGGTTGTGAGTGGTTCATCCCTGAAGATCAGCAAGCTCTCCTGATCTCAACTGGCTGTAAGGGCAGCTGTCCGTGGGATTGCACATGTCCTCTGACTGTGTGCAAGTTTCTTCTCCTGTAGTTCAGTGTCTTGATTATGCTGTATGCCTTCCTTGGTATCTTAAATTCTACCATCTGACAGTCATTTCAGCCAAGGATGCTACTGACTATGAAATCTCTGAACAAATTTTCCTTACTTACGAATAGCCAAATGTAGGAAAGCATCTCTCCTGCTGGGTCATCCAGCACTGATGTCAAGAAGTTATCCACAACACAAGTTGGTGTTCACTGCTTTGAGAAACTGTGGTGGTGTAGTTTGGAGTAAGGTTATAGCGGTAACAGTAAGTGCTGATAACTTCAGCTAGAACCTTTTCTGCCCTGAGATGCTGCTGTTGCTCCTTGCTATATTGTACTGTGCCATCCAACGAGGGGTGAAGCTGTGTAATGAAATACCATGTACTGAGTAGTCTGCAATATCAAGGTTAGCCCTGGAGGGCACAGGGGCCCTGTCTGAGTCCAGAATAAGAGCTAAAACATGGTGCTTTTCTGTAAGAAACCTAATTATGGGAACATAAACATAGTTTAGATTTTTAAATGAATGTGAAATTAATGGCGTAGTGCATTGATCGGGACGGGGGTGCTGGAGAGTACTTAATTGTGATCTGTGGCTATTACAGTGTGGAAAAGATAATTAAGAAGATATTCTTGAATACTTGTCTTTCTGTGATGTGTACTTTCAATGCCTAGCTCTGTGAGTCTTGTAGAGTCCTGTAAAGATACACATATTGAAGTAAAAAGTCTTGATTTTAGTATCAAAGGAAGAAGAAAAAACATGTAATTAAATTGGTGATTGTATTTACACAAGTGCCTGTTGGGGGAGCGAAGCTTTCCCAGTTGACAGGATGGGCAGTATCTGAGACAGGAGGTGAAGTGTGAATGGGAGTTTCAGGAAGGCCGGGGGTTGCAATGGAGCAGTAACAGACACACAGGAAGGGAAGGAGGACATTGCCAACATCCCCATGGAGTTGTGCCTCATTTGTGGTGGTCGTCGTTCCCAAGAAATACACCCTTATTTTTGTGGCATTGCGGAGGGTAGTGTTTCATATGTCACAGTGAAGGGTTTCATAGTTCTACCCAAGTACTTTTATCACATTGTCCAAGTTGGATAAAAGCAAATGGTTTGTTCTTGCGGCATTGTCAGGAGTTGCCTGGGAAATAGAAAAAATGAGAGTTCTGCCAATTCAAGACCTAGGTGTGAGGTGATGCTTTGGTTAGCAAGCTTTTTTAGAATGTAAAATCAGGTGGTGATTGAAGATGGGCTTCTCAGTGCAGCCAAGACATTCTCGGTGTGTCTGCCCGAAGGTTTGGTTGTTCAGATAAGATTTTCTGGTTTAGTCAGATTTTATGTGGGCAGTTTTCTCCTTGTCTGTTGAGACGCAAGTGCACGTATTCTGACTGTATGTTAGGTGGAGATGCTGCAGCTCTCAACAAAAGCTGTATTAGCCCTGAACTCCTTCTGGGGAAATCTGAGCCATTTTAGTTAGCTTCTGTAATTAATAAGTGAATAAAGGTATTTGGCTGCATAGATTCCTGTGTGGAAAATATCAATGAGCAGCTTAAGCTTGGTAAATAGTTAAAAATCCAGAAAAATTCAGGGTAGCCTGAGCTTTTGGTTTTTGTTACTAAACGTGCTTCCTGTAATACTATGTGGTAATTGGGGTCCAGCTGCTCAGAATATTACTGTTAGATTTACTGGATGGATTGCTTTAATAGGATTCAGAGAACAGCTATTTGTACATTACAGCTTGTGCCGTTAACTTGCCAACCTTTTAATGCAATAATCCCGGAGATTTATCCTAGCTTTAGAGTAGTAATACAGGAAGATGTACATGACTTACCACAAAAAGTTTGTTAAGTCTTTGTATAATATGAAGCAAGAGTTGTTTATCCTTGTTAGCATCTTTGTAAAATGATGTGATATGAGAGGGAGGAAAAGCATTGATGGAAAGGAAATGGTGACCGTAATGAAAGTTCAGGAAAAGGCCTTTATTTCCACTGCCATACCAAGTTTGTCACAATGTCTTATCATGGGCAGTAGCAGAACCCAACCAGCTCCAAAAGCAGTTACCGTGTGAACTGACTTCAGTCTTTAATGGCACAACCTGGATAAGTTTGCACATCTTAAATGAATTTTGTGTATCCCATCTGTCACTTTTTGTGACTGAGAGTAGTATAAATGAATTCTGCATTTTAATGAAATAAAGGAGAAAATTGGGTCTGGATGTATTTTTTACTAAATAATCCAAGTTGGATTTTTTTATTGGTAAATGTTTGGTGTTACATCTGGTTTACAAGGAAATGAAAGTATTGTTTGCCGCTGGTATGTCCTCTTACGAGGTCATATTTTATCCTCAGTTTTCACCCTTCCCTCTCCCTTGCCACTTCCATTACAATGGAGATCTGGTCTGCTTGCTCGACAGTGATGTGTCCTTTACTATTTCCCATTAGTTTTCAGTAGTTACCTTTGCCTGCATGTCAGCCTTCAGTTTAATGGCCTTTTTTGTGTGTGTTCATTTTCTTTTGTTTCCCATCGTGGTTTTGTTTATTTCTTTTGTGTTTTTTTCCCGTTTTCTTTTTTTAAACCGTGGTGATGTTTGCCCTTCATATTCCCCAATGTTTGCACATGACAAGATGTTGCCATCCCAACATTACCTCCCACTTCACTGACCAGTGCCACTAATGACCATCTAGCACCAGCTACAACAGGACCACTGCCTTCAGCCCCACGGGACGTTGTGGCCACCCTCGTCTCCACTCGCTTCATCAGACTGACGTGGCGGACGCCTGTATCAGATCCTCAAGGAGACAACCTCACCTATTCAATCTTCTACACCAAGGAAGGTATAAACAGGTAAAGAACTTGACATGTAAAATGGTTCGTGCTCTTTCATGACCCTTCTTTGTGCTAGCTTTGCTTAGAAGCGCTATAAACCTTAAGGCTTTAATGCTCAAAGTCTTACAGGCTGTGGACTCTTAGGGGTTGTGTTCCCTCCCCTCCTGCACCCTGATTAGCAGAAGGGCATTTTTATTTGCTTCATATACATAGTCTTATGGGCAAGTCTTGTGCCTGGTTTTGACAGACTGCAAGCAGTTGCTACCTGCTTTTAGCAGACTGCTTAGAAACGGAGTGAGCACAGGCTGTAACACTTCTTTGGGAGCACTGACACTGCTATAACGCCATCCACCACAGACACAGAAACATCCCCAGGTAGTCCACCAGCTATTGAGAGTGAGCAGTCACTTCAGGCTTTAAAACCCTGTAAGTGTAGTATGATTCTAGAGAGAGCTGTGGTGGGTGTCACTTAAATGTTGAGTCTCTTCTAGTGATCCCTGTAAGTAGAAATTTCATTAATGTGAAGCATTAATGAGTTTTTGACCTGTTACCCCAATGCTTTAGTTCAATCTATGCCTTTTTCTTCCTAGTGGGATCTGCTGCTCAGAATTACAGTTTCAATTTGTTGTGACAAGTTTGAAGAAGTTGGAGCTAACAATCATTTTAAGCAATGCTTAATTAATTGCAAATTAACATGATTATCAGGTTTATTACTTAAGAGATAATGATCTGTCTACTTACTGACTAAAGCATCAGACTCCAAGTCAAGTCAGGCATTTGAGTAGAATATAAAACACGCTGCTACTTATGGTGAATTGCCACTTTCTTAATTCTGTGGATGGACACCTCATCCAGGCTCATGACAATGAAATGAGGCAATTAGTAAAATTTTCTTTCTATCACAAATTTTACTTTTCTACTGCTTCTTTACGTTGGTAATATTCATTCTTAGTGGAGATATTTTAAATGAGGCAGGAAAACAGGTGGATCTTGTGAGCCGTTCTTGCTTCCTGCCTCTCCTCTGTCACGTTTCTGCTTGTAGCTGCTCTGACCACTAGGTTTTCAGAAAGTAATTTGCTGGAGATGGCTTCATGCCTCTCCCTGTACTGCTTTTGAGGAAACAAAATGCATCCCCTTCCACTATATAAAAGGCTACAGAAATCTAGAAAACATTCCTCTTGGGCCAAAAGCATGTGCAGAACAAAGGGGAAGAGGCATCTCATAATTTGTGGTGAATAAGTTAGGAAATTACAGGACAATCTGCAGAAACTGCTGTTTCCAGTCCTTGCAGAGCAACCATCGGGGCTTGGGTTAATGTAGTTCCCAGAAACTTTACACAGCAAAGTACTTAAGCTAGTGCTTTTATGTAAGCAGGTGGTTTCACTGACTTCAGTGAGATCTTTGTTTGCCTACGTGCCCTTCTGGATTAGGGTTCAAAGTAGGCTCTGAAAGCCTCTTATTAGTGCATATTCACTATTTTCTCAACTTCACCACTCCTTTGCGTATTGGAAGTTTTTTTTGTTATGCTTCATAAAGACAGTTGGTATCATGCATTTCACATATTGGTATGAAAATATTGTGAAATCCTGCCATGGAACCTGGATTTATAGAATGAGAATAATAAAATTAAAAGAAGAAAAAAGTTACGTTTGCTCTTTTGGTGTTACGTGGTACGTTTTGACCAGTTTGTTGGGCCTTGTGGGAAACATTGGTTATGGAATAAAAAAGATGAGCATGTCACACAACTAAGCAGTGAGAAATTGGAAAATTTTGAAGTCAAGCTTAGATGTGCAACCCTCCTTTCTTTCTCAACATTATAAAACTGCTTAAATAATCGCTTTGTAGTCCTTGAATTATACATGATTGTGTATCTCTGCAGTGGTTTTAAATGTGTATGTACCACCTCCTCATACTGTTATGCTTTTGCCAACATATACCATTTTCAATCCTTGCATTAATGGATCCTTTTAGTAGCCTAAGCGTTGTTTCTTCCTCCCTTGTATTTGAGCAGAGATCAAACTAGGATTTGATTTATTTACCTTTTAAATAGGGCTTGTGAAGAATGAAAAAAAAACAACAAACCCAAACCCATATAACACAGAATGGCTTAGCTAGATATTTTGACATCTCTAAACCATCTTTAAAGGCCTATAGAAAGTCATCTTCGTATTGTGAATTGTAGAAGTGCTTAAATCTCTCTACAATGTACCAGGTGTGCAGTTCCTGAGGTATCAGCTGCCTCAGCCGCCGCTGATTTACGCTTCTTTTATTTTTATCTGTTCAGTGAAAGGAGATACACACAGAAACATGGTAAAGGTGTTCCTTACCTCTGCCCTTTTGAACTTCTTTAGAGGACTGCAAGATGAATCAAACATGATTTTTCCCCCTCATAATCATGGGGCACCCCTGCAAAAGGCTCTTCCTGGGCCCCATGCCTTCCCTTAATGCCACCAGCAGCTTCAGCTGCCAAGGGGCGCCTTCTGCCCTCTGCCCCCACCCCCAGAGAAATCATATCTTGCACCTTTTAAACTCAGCATATGCTTGCAGAATAATGTTGGCCCCTAAGCTGAATGTTGTGGAAGATCCGTAAGCAGCAAAGACCAAGAAATTACAGCAAAAATGCAAATACTGCCAGAGTTGTAGTGGCTGATTTTATCACTTCTGAAATGATTAAAACTGGTCCTGCTCGTACGTAGTGTTGGCTGAGGAGTGAGTGAGAGTAAGAGATTGGTAGGACTTGGAGGTTACCCTTGAACAGAGAAACTGAAACTATCCACAGAATAGGAATGGTTCAAAGTGTGGAAGTCAGCCGTCAAGATTGGAATCAGCAGAAGGGCACCAGCTGGTGGCGTGTCTTCACATTGCCTTGGTGGTGTCCAGGAGAGGCTTTTATTGAGGCGATTAGGTGCAAATGAAGTGGGTGTCTCATGGCTTTATTGTCACACCTCTAGAAGAACTGAAGTAATCTGATCAGACAGAAATTACTGTCCTCCTCCTAGGTTGTATAGTTATACGGTTGTTTCACCCCTGTGTTAGGTGTTCCAAATAAGAAGATAGTTCCCCTGAAAGGAGTAGGAAAATTTGGATGCATTGTGGGGGCCAAGGGAGGTTTAGTTCTGTAAAACTTCAGACAAGCACTCAGGCAGAAGAACTCCAAACTTTCAAGATTTGGACAAAAGTAAAAGGAATGGCTGGCAGGCTGCTGGTACAAGATGGTAAATCACACATGTGAGATATTCAAATGATATTAAACCCACGGGTCAAAAGAGTGTGCTTCAAACACAGAAAATGGAGTTTAATTGTGTGTAATCACACTGTCAAAATGTCTCCCTGAGCTCGCTGCCAGGCTCTACAGCTGACATGGCTGGCACAGACGATACTCACTTTTAATAATTCCCTGAAGGTTGTTTTTTGCTACAAGTGTAACTTTAAATTTTACATTTGCAAATTAACAGTTGTTTCTGGTTTTGAACCCTAGGCTTTTTCCCTTAGGTATTTGATAGCTATTTTAAACCTTAACTCTAGTTTACAAAGCTTTTTAATTGGGGTTTAAACTGGAATGAGTTAGAATAGTCATAATGTTCTGTAGGGTAATAGTTATTCGTATAGACCATCTGTTTTGTTACGTATTATGCCTACCTAAACACATTGGAGCTCATAAAAGGTGCTCAAGGCTCCCTAAGAAAGGGCATAAATGAGAGATTCATGTAGCACTTAATTAGATTAATCTCAACATATTTTTAACGTACTGTTGTGACGGAATGCGCAGTTCATAGCTATTACTGATATTGTGATACTTTGATGTGTGTATTTCTTTTTTGATAAATGTTGTCATTCCATTAAAATATTTTGATTTTTTTAAAATTTTAAATAATAACCCTGGATTGCTCATTTTTTCCTTCCCAGATAAAATCAGTGAGTGGATTTACACTTGAGGCAGAAGATGCAATGTATTTTGCATGTCAATGGGAGATGAATGTTATTCCACAGCTATGAATCAGTTGGCACTTACTCTGGGTTTTCAAATATCATCATTGTATCTCAGGCACTTCTTAAAGGAAACTGTCCATTTGAAAATGCGTTTTCCAGCAAACATCTTGCACTAGCTATAACTGGAAAAGTTAGTGAGGGAAAAGATTTATCTTTCCCCTGCCCCTTCACTCCCACCTTTCATTATGTGGTGGGTGTGATATTTCTTTAGCGTGTGTCTCGCTTCTCTGTCAGCTTCTTTCTTGCAAAAATATTTTGTAACCATTAGAAGAAAAAAAAACTTCTGTAAACATTTCTAATTCAAAAATGCTATAACGAGGCTGCTCATTTAACAATGGAATTTTTTTTAAAATCTGAAATAAATTAAGCTGCTTATGCGATGCCATTTTAGCTGAACTTCCATGAAGGAGAATATTGCAGAAAATGTGTTTGAACAGATCTTTAGTTGCAGTAAAGGTATTGTTTCTCTCTGTATAAATGCTCTGCAATTGTGCAGAAATCAACAGAGATCTAAAAATGTTTTCAACCAAGTTACGCTAAATCAACCGTATCAGTTGATTTAAAAAGTAGTAAATAAAAAATTAGGATTTCAGCATTGGATTTCTGTGATATGAAGTAAAGCATAATGGCTGGAAGGTAGGAAAGGGGAGACTGGAATAATTTTGCTTAGGCTTCTGCATTAAAAATTACTTAATAGCAGCTAATCACTGGGATGAGAATCGCCTGCCCTCTACTGTAGAGCTAAACAAAGTCTAGCAGACAAAAGGGAAAGAATTGTATTCAAAGCAGTCACATTTTCCCTTCATTTTCTGAGTGGGGAAGTGTTTGGTTTCTTCTTTTATAATGCTGCTTTTCTTTGTATTTACAGGGAGTAGGTAGCTTCTCTTCAAAGGACAGTGTGTAGATGTTGTTACCCAATTGTAGCTCTGTGAAAATTCACGTGACAACAGCAATGTGTTGGAAATAAAAGCTGTAGTTATGATTAATCCTTTAATCTTCCCCTCAATCCTGAGCTTGGTAAGAACTGACCAAGTTTCCTGAACTGTGCTCAACACAAGACAGTGCTACCACAGTGGGGAGGCAGCCAGCTCCCTCGTGACTGGAAGGTGCAATGGAGGTTCACTAAATACAGGGCAATAATCCTTCCAGTTGCCTCAGTAACACAGAGTGCGTTCTCCCACCTGGATTATGGCTTTCAGCTCACAAAATGTCATCCTTTTTGGTAAGCCTAACATAAACGCTCCTTCCCGCACAGCACGCTCTTTCTTTGGGCTCTGGCAGACAGACTTGGGGTTCCAGTGGCCTGGAGCTGTCTCTTTGGTGTTGCTGGAGGTGAGCATCGTCTGGGAGAAGCCCCTCTCAGGTGCCTGATGCCCAGTGCACAATACAAGTGTAAACTGCTGCTGAAGGATGGTTTCTGCCCACATGTCAGGCTGGCTGAGAGCCATGGAGACACGGGCAGACGCTGCGTTTGTTGACTCCACTGCTTGTGGATAGCATAAATGCCACAGCTGTCTGCCTGGGTGTATGCGTGTCAGAGCCCATGGATGGTTTTTAAAAAGTCTAAATATTAGGGAGGAACTAAGTACAGTTTGGAGGTAGAAGAATGCATTAAAGCAGCTTCTTTGAAAAATACACAAAAAACAGCCCCACAGTATTAACAAAAATGCCTTAAACCTCACCAGACTCTATGTATGCTGCTTCAATATTTTTCTTCTGGCTTCAGAGTAGTAGGATAAACTCACTATGAATTATTGCATGCTGTTGGGAGAATAACAAAGAAACACCTTAGAATTTTGTGACATCGAGTATAATTTATTCTTCAGTGCATATTTTTTTTCAAAGAGAAGTTACAAAATTAGAACCTGTTTGTCACCAGCAATTTTGGCATATTATTGTTTTATTGTGTAGTCACCGCAGTATAAATAATCACATCATTAACACATTAGATGCGCTCTGACAGGATACATCTTAGTAGCAGCTATTCCTTCATTTCCCCGTCAAAAATCCTCTTACTAATCAATGATTGTTTCTATGCCCAAACCTTTCATTTCCTAAAGGGAACGCATTGAAAATACAAGTCGTCCGGGAGAGACACAAGTGACGATCCAAAACCTGATGCCAGAAACAGTTTATATCTTTCGAGTTGTGGCTCAGAACAAGCATGGCCCTGGAGAGAGCTCGGTACCGCTGAAGGTGGCAACTCAGCCGGAGGGTAAGCTGTAAATATTTCAAGCCTTCTTGACTTTGGGATTTATTTTTTGTTGTTGTTGTTGTTTTCCCCATTCATAACCTTTCCCAGAGTAAGTTGATACTTTTAAAAGTTGTGCTTGCAGACCATAGTTTCAAAATTATTTTCCAAGTTAACATGTTGGTATGCTTACGTGATTAATTCTCACTCTTAAGAAGAACTGAGAAGACATTCCTTGTTAAATTCGCTAAAGTTTCTGTTACGAAAGAAATACTTTTAAATTGACATTACTGAAAGTGAAAAAAGAAAACTCTAAGAAAATAGGAAGTGTGTGATTTATTGGGATCATTCAGGACAAAAGGAATCTGACCCAGGGTGCAGGGTTTCCTTTAGAAGTTTGGTCCTACCTTTAACACCCCCTCACCCCCACCCTCCCCCCCCACCTCCCCCGAATCCATGTGGAAAAATACCCATTCTTTTACCTGGAGCTGATGACTGCTGAAGCTGACTCTAAAATAATTAGCTACTGAAAATGTTCCTGGGGAGACCTGGTGACTAGCAGAGTTCCATGCTTACGTTTCAGTTCAGCTTCCTGGCCCAGCACCCAACATCCGAGCGTACGCCAACTCACCCACTTCCGTTACTGTCACCTGGGAAACACCGTTGTCTGGCAATGGAGAAATCCAGAACTACAAGCTCTACTACATGGAGAAGGGACACGACACGGAGCAGGTACAAAGCCTGACTCTCCCTGCGTGATACCCAATGCCATTAACGGCCTTTTCTTTCTTCTCTTATGTTTTTATCTTAAATTCCTAGAAACACCTTGTGAAGTGTTCATATTTCTAATAGGCTGAATCCTTTAACCTAAAATACAGAAATATTTAAAATTAAAAATCCAGCCTGAAATGTGTATGTTTTGGGATTAAAGCAGTATTTTACGTGATGGCTTATCTGTGTATACATGAGCATCAAGGAGCATTTGCGGATGTCCATCACATCACAAGAGGAAAACGCAATTAATTTCTCTGTCATCATTTTACAGTTCTGGTTCAGACAGTGTAAAGGATGTTTGCATAGTTTTTATAGGCTGGCTGGTTTTATTTTGGTAAAGTAGGCTAATTACCAATTTTCAGTAATTAGTCATCATCCTTAATCTGAACTCTTTATTAATCATCCTCAGTCTGAACTCTTCTTGCTTCTTGAGTTCTTTGATGCAGCAATTGATATTTCAAAGTGGTGAGTGTCTAATTGATTAAATTTTCTTAGGATTCTACTGAAAGAATCCAGTATGTTCTGTGCAAGTATAGGCTGCCACCTGAGAATAGTCACAACTTTGGGATGATTAATCCCAGTCATTTAATTGCCCATCCAATTGCAAATGAATGATTCTAGCTTTACAAAAAAGCTAAGGGAAGAATATTTTTGTTAGCATTTATACTAATTTTTGACAGAAGTTTTTAAACAGGAATATTGTATTCCTCAAATAAAATCACCTTTTCTACTTCTGCATCCCACTATTCAAAATATAGTAATATTTTTTTAATAATAGGCAAGTTTGTCAGATCCCTTTTAATTTACAGAACCAGCATCCATGTTATGATTTAAATCACATAGGTAGAATTTCCTTTTGCAAGCTCACTGTTAGCATCTTTACAAGTCCTGGCTATGTATAAGATGTGGGTTTGGTCTGCAGGTGCTACAGAGAGGTGTCATTCCTGCTGCTGACTTTACTACTGTACTGAAAGTCTAAGACATGTATAATAGTTGCAGACCTGATTCTGACCTTGACTTGCGTGTGTGTGTTCATGAACAGGACGTTGATGTAGGAGGGCTCTCCTACACCATTAACGGATTAAAGAAATACACAGAGTATAGTTTCCGCGTGGTAGCTTACAATAAACACGGTCCTGGAGTCTCAACCCAAGATGTTGTTGTACGAACGCTGTCAGATGGTAAGCTGTTTTATTCCAATTTTTTTTTTTTCAGGAATTATGTGGTAATTTCCTTTAAGTGAATTTTTAACCAGAAAGACTTCTATGTTTTTTGTTCATTGTTGCCCTATTTTATTAATAGTGCAGTTGTTGTGTATGGCCATGCGTGCTGAACGTCCCCCCAGGGCTTTCCAAATTAGGTGAAGGAAAATCACTATACCTGATTCTGATTATGAAACAACGGTGTCCTTCATTTCAACATCAGTAGTTTATTTCATGGGTTATTGAGTCTACAAAGTATTAAGAGTGGACAGAAACACAATTATACTCAAGGCAACAACGCCAAATTATTTTTTAGCTTCTATAATATTTTTAGATATGAGCAGACTTTTGCTTTTGGAGTGTTTCTATTTTAATTGCAGCCGTATGGGAAAATGCTGCATGTCTTCGGACTCCAGCACAGATACGATTAAATCAGTTGTATCTAATAATGAAAGCAGGAAGTGGTAACAGTATTTTCTATAAGGCAAATAAAGAGGTAACATGAGCAAATACAGATATGAGCAGTTGTAGAATGATCAGAGTTAATGTTAACGTCTATCTTTTTATAGAGAAGTTTGTTTATATAAAAGAACAGTCAGACCAAAAGTGAGCCCATCCTGGAACCTTCTCTCTAGGAGTGACCAAAAGCAGAATCAAGGAGCAGAGAAGAGTGTTGTCCCAAGTCCTCTGTGTCCAAAAGTTTGTTTCTCTGGGACTTCTTGACTCCACAGTGGTTTCTGTGTATTTACTAATTCAGCTTCTCTTCCATGAAATGCTGTCAGCATCCTCTTCAACCCAAGTCAGCTTTTATCTTTGTCCGCTTGACATTATGGATGACTCTACAAATAAATTTTATGTGGAAAAATCACCATATTCTCTGTTTTGAACCTGTTATATGTTAGCATGATTTGTTGCCTATAGCTGTACTGCCTGAAAGAGTGGGTAATGAGTGTCCACCAGCCCCCTCTGTCCCACTCCTCATTTTCTAGGCTTTTGCTGTGTTCTCCCTTGTTCATCTCTTTCCGGATTCAAAAGGCACAGAAATGATTAGACCTTTTTTTTGTGGAAGCTGTTTCAACCTTCAGTGCCCTTTTCTGAACTTTTTCTAGGTTTCTTTTCTCCTACATGCTTTTAAAATAGGAGGTAGAAGGGACCAAAATTGTATCCCAAGATGCAAGTGTGTAATTACTAGCATTTGACTGACTTTTTGGCTCATTCTGAGCACTGAGGTGACATTTTTGGGGTAGACTGATCGTGGTGGCATCAGTCTGCTTGGAGCTATCATTTTGCATATAGAGGCAGGATCACTTTTCCCATGTGTGTAACTTTATCTACCATTAATTTCATCTCTCACTTGAACATCCAGGCACAAAATATCCTGACGTTTTTCTGCAGTTCTGTCCCATCAGATCTTGTCTGTGCTAACATTTGTCACCTCTCTTCTCATCCCCCTTTCATCACTTAGAAACATATTGAGAAGCGGGGGTCTTGGCACATGCTGTGGTAGAGCTCCGCACGTTGCCTTGTGCCACGGACGTTCCTCCCTTCTCTTTCCTTTCTTTTAACCAGTTGTTTACTCAGGCAAGGGCTTCCCCTCATTGTTTTATTTCTTAAGAGCAGGTTTGTGAGCAGGATTTGCCTTTAAAAAGTGAAAAATACCTATTATTCCTCCATGTATCTATGAATTCCATGCTTTATTGCAGCTTCAGTTTATTTGCCTAATCCAGGTTTCTGACTTATCCCTTGACATTTCCAGTAGTTTCTCAAACAGGTCACCTTTTAATTACTGGCATCAAATTTCCCATCTCACAGTATCGAGGTAACTTTTGAGAGGTTACAGCCAACTCTAAGTCCCCTGTTACAGGGTATCACGGAAACTCTCGTCTTCCTTCCACTCAGTACAAATGCAACGATGTTAGTTGTGTGGCCTTATCTTTTTCTCTTTCTGTCATACCCTGACCATCTGCCAACTGTACAGTTTCTCTAAAGGGCTTCCAGCTCCTTATTTGTTTGCAGAAGAGTTTCTTATGAGTTGTGATGTAATTTTCAAGTTTTCCTGAAGTACTTTCTGGCCTACCTTATGTTTTGACATTTAACCTATTGAAATTTATTTGCTACAGCTTTCTGAAGGATGTTGTCTTGCTGCTTAGAATCTTATAACCCTGCTGCTTAACTGTGCTGTTCTCCTCTTCAATCTCTCAAATCTTTCCAGATGAAAGATACACATTCTCTTCTTGTGTTTCCTTGTTGTGGTGTCTGTAAGCAATCTCCATGTTTCCTGCAGAGATTTCATTCTAAGCTTCCTTTGGCTTCTTTTTAACAAGCTTCCACATCTTTATGTAGGTGTTTTCTCCTAATCTATGTGTGTTACCGTGGTTTGTTGCAGGATGGGCTCTTCAGATATTACAATTTGAACCAAGGTTTACTTGCTGCTCATAAGGACAGCTTGCTTTCTCATGGTCTTCCTGAGCTATAGGAAGCAATCCCATATCGCAGCTAGAAATGCAGTGTCTGCATCACACCCTGATGGAGGGCACTTCCTTTGCCACAGGCTATGCCTTTCCTATCGAAGCATCAGCCCATAGGAAATCCATTTTATTTGTTGACCTGGTTAAGTTCTTAATCTGATCTGAGTCTAAGCTTACTTTGACATAAAAACAAACTGTGCACATGGTGAGATATCTGTATATGAATATATTTATCGTCGGGTATCCTTTCCCCTGTCCTGCTGATTGTCTTTCACCAAGTTTGCAATATATGCATATAATTATTAATCAGTCCTCGAGAAACCCACCACTTATTGTTAGGTTGTCTGAAAGTAGGCACCAACTGCATAAAACATAAGGGGCGGGGCAGGTAGGGGGAAGCTTACGTTTATTTCATTTCCTCCTCTTAACCGGTGTTCTTGCTTTTCGAAGGACATAGCACTTAATCCCTACATCTGGTGATTTCAGAATCAGTTGAGTTGGCAAGAGAGAGGAAACGTAAATCCTCCTTGTCTCTGTTTCCATTGTGGGGTAGTGGGAGAGGGGTATTTAGGGGTATTTACTTAAGCACACTCCAGCATACCTTTCAGTTTTCCCAGGGCCACCTTAACTTTATGCACTCAGGAGTGAGTGTTTTTGTAGGTATTGTTGTGGCTGGTGCGCGTTATTTGCTGGACCAGTCTGGAGCCCTGTTGTGCTGCTTCCCTGTCCTTGTGCTTTGCTGGAGCCTCCCC
The DNA here is from genome assembly GCF_949628215.1 of Phalacrocorax aristotelis. Taxonomy (NCBI): domain Eukaryota; kingdom Metazoa; phylum Chordata; class Aves; order Suliformes; family Phalacrocoracidae; genus Phalacrocorax; species Phalacrocorax aristotelis. The sequence goes on from NC_134282.1 coordinate 32,905,861, forward strand.
GTCCTGCCAGGGAACCCTTATCTGTGCCTTTGAGATAATATTTGTGAGTCTGAAGTGCTGGAACAAGGGTTTCCTTGGTCTCGGGTTCTCTCTTTGCATTGCCTTTTTGACTAATGGACTTTGACTGTCGTGACCAGCAAGTTGCTACAGCTGGTAAAGAACTATCGAAGAATGGAGGTTTAAAAGCCGAAGCTGTCTTTGTGATGCACTTCACCTCTTCAGTCACCCAGGGACATGTTGCCTCCAAGGTTTTCCTGTCACAGAAAATCATGATAACAAAAATGACAGCTAGAATTTTAAATGTGTGTTCCTAGAATATAGCATGTAAATTAAAGATTTTATTTTGAAAATTACTGAATGTGATCTCTTTCCTTAGAGTTTATGGGAAGTGCCTGTAAATGTATTTTTTATTTAGATACCTGTGATAGGTGAAGACCTGAATAAAAAGTGAGTTTGTTGGTTTTGTATTTTCAACACAAAGCTCCTAAGCTGGTCACTGTCTGTCATAAAGTACCTCTGGTGGAATTTTGCAGTTACTTAATTATTATACAGTGTCTCTAGCCAGACTAGTCTGTACTTAGGTAATGAATGATAGCGGGAGAGTAGTTGTGTATGGAAATACAGTACCTGAGACAGTATATAGAAATTTTGGAGTTGTAATTCCTTTAATGTTTCCAGTCCCCAGTGCTCCACCGCAGAATCTAACGCTGGAGGTACGGAATTCCAAGGTAAGATGTGGAGAATTTCCTGTTGGTAGCAGGTAAACAAAAGGTTGGTGGGTCTCAGATCAACCAAAATTCAGAGCTGCTTTGGGTTTCTTTTCTACCATGCTGCTTTTCAGCTATTTGTGTATGAGTTGCCCAACACGAGAATATCTGAACATTGGGCTTGAAGCGCTAGAAACTCCAGTCCAGTTGTGGATCGTACGTAACAGAATGCTGTGAAGACAGTGGCAATGTACCAAAGCATGGAGGCTAATTATGAAAGAGCTTTAATCAGACACAAAAGCCTGAAGCACCAGAGCTTGAATGTGTTCCTGATGATTAACTGTTGTTTCCAGTATGTGTGCACACACACGCACATTTATGGTGCCCTGGGCACTTCAAAAGGGAAAATTCTGTATTTAGTCATTGCAACCTTAGTGATTATGATGGGAGAATTTTTTTAAAAAGCCTTTTCCAAATACCTTCTTCTACTGCCTGTATGGTTAAAAATAAATAACTTCCTGCACAAAAGCTACAGTTCAGGTAACTGCTCCCCTTTAGAGGAAATACCAGTTCTTATGGATCCTCAAGTAAACAGTATCTTAAGCTAACCTGAAGAAAATGAAAGGGAAACCCAAGGGGCCATTTGTGAAATTGGAATCAGAAGCTCTAATAGGATTGAAACATTTTGAACTTCTATAGGCACATGTTCAGCTGCTGCTGAATCATGGTTTTTTACTTTTTACAGGTAGCCTGTGTTCTGCTATATGAAAAAGCAGTGATTTCTCTATACATTTTTTTATCTTGTGTTTCATGACGTTTTAGCACTAGAGTAATTTCTTTTGCTGGGAGGCGATGACTTTGTAACAACCTTCTACCTTCCACAGAGCATCATGCTACACTGGCAGCCTCCTCCTGCAGGGACACACAGTGGACAAATCACTGGCTACAAAATTCGCTACCGTAAAGTGTCCCGCAAGAGTGATGTAACGGAGAGCATTGGTGGGACCCAGCTTTTTCAGCTAATTGAAGGTGAGCTATTACTTGCATCGTTTATTATCAGAAGGGGTTTTTAGGTGCTTTTAGTGGGCTGAGGCTCAGAGACATGTTTACCTAGGATTCTTGCCTTGGAAGAAAAAAAATGAAAATGCTTAAAATGAGTGCCTGCAGGTTATGAGGTAGTGTGGGCTGGCTCATGGTAACTGAAGTCTAGTGACCTGTTTTCTAATCCTAATTTTGCCATTGATTTGCTGAGTGGATTGGACAAGTCCTTTAAAACCTTTATAAAAGGCACAGGGGTTGCATGGATAAGATGGTCCTGAGCTCGTTGTGCCTGCCCAAATGCCAGAAATAAACATATGTAGAAGGATGCCAAAAAAATGCGGTCTGGCTGGGTGTTTGGCAGCTTCCCCGGTTTGCACGTGGATACCGTGTAGATGTGCTCTGTCTTGCAGTGCACCCCAACAAGCCCAGCTCAGAGTCCTGTGAACTTCTTACCTCAGGCATCTTGCAAATCATCCCATCTAGTTTCACTGACATCAACCTTTTTCCTTCTTTCTGGTGTGAATGTAATATATCCTCTCATTATTTGGTACGCTTAAAAAATCCAATCTAGTACATTATTTAGTATAACTTATATATTGTTACCAGAACTAGAATTTCGTTTAGCAGAAATAAACAGTACACGAGAACAGGAGCAAGACTGTGTTTCGTTCACTTTTTTAAATCTCTGTAAATGAACAGTTCGTCAAAAGACAAGAAATTGTGCCTCTCTAGAAAACAAATATGTACTTTTTAACAGGATGTTTTGATTTGTTATCAGAAACTCCAGTTGTGACTCAGTAAATTTCATTTCTCTCCCAGAGTAGGAGTTGATATGTGCCTGTAACTAGAGTATATTTTTGCCAGCAACAAAGCCTGTTTAAGAAGTTCCATGTATCAGAACTTGAGTGAATTCTCATACTGCTTTGATGATTGATTATACACTCTTACATACACTAAAACTGTTTGCACAGTTTGGTCATTTGCTGTCTATACACCAAGGTTTAGTTACGGATGTGGGTGGTTCTGTACTTACTAATACCCAGAAATTAAACCTGGCTGCAAACAGTACCTCAGACTCTTCCAGTGGCCCACAGGGACAGTCTGCAGAGTGTCACAGCCCTGGGTGTCTCCGGTCGCAGTTTAGCTGTTGCTGTTACACCCTAATTGGTGTCAGCTTCCTTACCGGAGCTGCACTGTGGGTAGTGCTGTTCCCGTTCCTGACTTCATGTTATGCTCCAGCGGCAGTGGTGGGGTGAAAGGCTTTTTACCTTCAGGTTATGCCTGTATTTTAATTAGGAACTATGATTCCTGTGCTCACAGCTGGAATCCCTGTGTTGATATCTTGGATACTCTTTGTCTCTTAGGTCTTGAGCGAGGTACAGAATACAGCTTCCGAGTAGCTGCCTTGACTGTTAATGGTACTGGACCAGCTACTGACTGGATATCAGCAGAAACATTTGAGAGTGATCTGGATGGTGAGATCATAGTAAAAGTTAGACTGCCTTTCTTAAAGGCAAACCTGATTTTGTTCAATTGTTTTTACTGTATTCTAATTATACAATATGCTTTATTTATTAAGTGAAATAAATTTCTATTTTAACACAAAATTCTTGCAAAGTCAATTAAATGGCTTGAAATTAAACCCAGCTTCTACACTTTCTAGTACTGTAAGTCAGCCCTGTTTTTTCTGCTAAGAAATACCCAATTATGAATTACAATGTAAGTGTTTCAGTATTTAAATAACAATATAAGATTGGTATAATAATAATAATAATCATGGCTCAATTTTAATATTGTAATAAAATTCATCGTATTTATTATGCCAGGTTTATGTGCTATGAAATGGAGGTAGGAGGACTGTTTTCCTTGAGGGAAGTAAAATAGTGTTTATGTATTTATGTAGCACCTAAGTTGTGCTGCTGAAATCATTGAAGTAGACCTTGAAGAGTTCAGAGTGATGACTGGACATTTATTGGGAGATACCGTGTGCAGATTCACTAGATGTAGTCCTGTTTGCTGCAGTATGTAGTACTAGTGCCCGCACTGTGGTTGCAGACCTGGAGGTTGTAAGCTTTGGTGAATGTGAGAGATACGCCACAGGAGGAAAGAAACAGTGGAAAACACTGTATCACCCCTAGACGTTTCCAGTCTTACTGCTGTATTTCATGGGTAGCATGCTCTCTTAAAATACTTTTCCTGGATTTTGTTGTTGTTGCTTAGCTTCTTTTTCTAAAGAGAACGTTCGACCCCCAGTAATTGTTATCTTCCCACTTTAGAAGAAAAGGGAAATTGATTATATTTTCAGTACTGAGCACCTCCCAGAATCTGTTGAAAAGCAATTGAAAGTGAAGAAAAGTGCTGTTTTTAAAATGATGGCTGAGGCAGATCTCTTTGGAACTGCCTGCATGGAGCTGGTGACTCTGGGTAGATTGTTCCTGTTTCAGAAAAGTGTTTAGTGACTGCTGTCGCACACGACTTAGCTTACACTTTTTGCAGGCCAGTCTCCCTCTTGGCCTTGTTGAAGTAGCTGGAGGGTCATTCTGGCTTAATGCCGCAGGATCCAGTAATGTCTTTCACATCTCTGCAACTTGAGATTCAGTTATGCTGGAAGACAGAATAATAGAAGAGCTTCAATATTTGCTCTGCACTGTTGGAAGATTGCTCAATAGTCAGCTGATTAAAGCCCTTGAGAGCCCATGCTTCAGTCTTTGTATTAGGCAAAGTTGATGCTCAAATTAATACTTGTCGTCTTATTTCTTGCTCTGTTGCTGTTAACTCTATGTTAACAGTAGAATTCGATTTTGTGTTAATTAAAAAGTACTTTTCGGAGGTAAAATGACATGCATCTGTGTATCTGTCTTCCGCTAACTGGATACGATGCAACCCTGCAGCTTTGGGAAACCAGTAGTTCCCTAGACTGCAATGAAAATGTGTTCTGCTTTTGAATTAGAGTTATCAATCCTTTGCCAGAGGATAGCATCAAGATTAAGGTTAAATAGGGCAGGAGGAAGAAGAAGAAAAGAACCTTTTAATTCTGCGTTGATTTTGTTGACTTTTTTTTTTCAAATTGGAATGTTGTGATCCTTGCAGGAAATCTAGCTTTTTTTAATGCTTGTTCTTTCCACTTAACAGTGGAAAGTAATAAAAATTCACAGTCAGGACAATGTAACATGGTATTCATATCATTCTGCATACATGTATGAGATATTTGTCTATGTGCGTACTGGAAAGATGCATATCTCTCACTTTTCTTTCTTTAGTAAGCTCATGTGGATAATTTTGATACCATACAAATGTATTTACAGCTCATCTTTTAATTTTCCAGGTTCAACAGATGCGTACAGCATAATTCCTTTCTATTCCATGGCTGCTTTTTGAATTTAAACAGAAGATATTTCACTTTATAGTGTCATCAATGTGACTGGGAGCCAGACTTACAATTTAGTGTAGTTTTGCAGAGTTAGTGTAAGTCCCACAAGGAGCGCAGGTGCAAGAGGTTCAACAATTGGGCAGAGTTTATCCCTGTTGCACTAACTTCTGTGCAGTTCAAAATGTCATCTCTTATTGCAATTCTGTAGCTTTTCTGTATTTAATAGTTGTGAACTTTAATTGATCAGCTGGGTCAGCTGGAGACTATAAACTCCCTGAGCTAGCACGCCAATGGCGTATTATGATCCAAATAATCCTGTTGTGGTGTTTTATTAAATGTTTTTAGATAAATGCAGCATGTTTCATTAAAATTAAATCCCTGCAGGAAGCAGAACTCTCTGAACTGATTTTATTTTAGAGTGGAGAACGCAGCTTACTATTGCACAGAATTATTCATAAGCTGTCAACATACAGCAGGCTCCAGTGGCCTGACAAAAGTACTTATTTAGTTTTTGAGAAGTTAAAACAAAGGTATGGACGTTAGTATGTACAGTTGTGCTTTTAGGTTGCTTTTCAGTTGTAATCAACGTTGGGGGAAAATCCTTTTAGTAAAATTATTGGGAGATTACAGTGACAAATTGTGGAAATCCTGTTATTGAGGATCCAAATTCCATCTCTGTTGGGTGGTGACTAGATTTGTGTTGCGTGTTGGGGTTAGGATTCAAGTGATTGATACAGACTCTGAGTATTTTTTGAGTCCCTGGTATGGTTGTGTAGTCTCTGCATATATTTTGTGAACTATGTTAGAGAGACTCAAGAATTTAAACAGTGACAAGTGTAAGACAACTCACAAGAAACCTTTGCAGCATGTGCAATATCCAGTTTACTGACAATTCTTAGAGCTTTGGAATATTCTACTTAATCCTACAATGAGCTCCAGAACCTTTCTATCATCAGTGTTTTTCAATATTATTATTTTAATGCCCACAAGTAAGTAATACGATGGAACTAAAAGTAGATTGCTTTGTGGAGGGGAAGGATGTGATAAAATTAATGCGTATTTTGAAAGATAACAAATTGGAAAGAACACACACAAACATCAAAAAAGTCTGCCTTGAAGCACTTCTAATATTTTCTTCAGTATGACTGTCCTTTTTTTTAATAAGAGGATCTCTTAAAATATAGTAGTATACAAAACTGTGTTAATTTTCTTCTGCTTATTAGAGTTCTTTGCTCTCCCTTGTACGATAAAGTGCTCTCCTTTGGAGCGTGCTCATTTCAGTACAGACGCAGAGTAGATGTGCTACATTTGACCTTACTGGCTCACAGCTCTTCATGTAATTATCTTTATTTAAGACAAGTCTTTTAAATCCATTGTTTTTCGTTAACAGAAACTCGCGTTCCTGAAGTTCCAAGCTCCTTACATGTCCGTCCACTTGTCACCAGTATCGTAGTAAGCTGGACTCCACCTGAAAACCAGAACATCGTGGTGAGGGGCTATGCTATAGGGTATGGCATTGGCAGCCCTCACGCACAGACAATCAAGGTGGACTATAAACAAAGATACTACACCATTGAAAACTTAGGTAAGTGAATTAACAGCAGTGCCCGAGTTTTACCTCTCATTTCTGTTGCTGTTTTCTAATTATGGTATTATAAATAAATAAAACTACGCACATGTTTGTAAGAGGATCTTTTTCTGTATTTGATATTACAGTGGATGCCAAACTGTCGATAAAGTACAAATAATCTCAATTTTGTGCTGACAGAGAAAGAGGCAGAAGAGTAAAAAAAAAAAACCAAACTCAGAATCCAAAATTCACCGAGTTTGAAGCATAGTGCATCTTGATTTGATGTTTTTCCTTCAACGGTTATTAGAAAAACTTTCATGCTGAGCAGCATTCCCTTGTTCTCCTTCTGGAGCTGCGGAACAGGTGGCTTCAGGCAAAAAGGAAGCTAAAATGTCACCAAGGCTCAGTGGCATCTACTTTAAAAGAAAAATATAGAACTGCTCCTCCACAGAACTCTCTGTGGTAGGTAAGATAGCCTGAAAGCAAAATAAATATTAGCATCGTGTGCTATTGGGAAATTCCACAAAACTGGAGATTTGGGTAGTATTATCGTAGGGCAACTTAAAGTGTTAATTTTAAAATGTTTTTCCGTGCTACTATTTTGACTGTACTTAAAGTAGATTTGCTGTGACTATAGACTACTGCTGTATGAGAACTACTGACCGCTAGAAGGTGGTCTGTATGGAGTTTCTCAATTCAAATTTAGTCTAGTTATTTCATGTTTTTCAGTTAAAAAATAGAATACCCGACAAAGAGAAAATGGAGAAGCAGAAAATAGGATTTGCTAACAGTTTGCACTAAACACATATTTTTTTCCCCTTCAGACCCAAGCTCTCACTATGTCATAACTCTGAAAGCATTCAACAACGTTGGTGAAGGAATCCCTCTCTACGAGAGCGCAGTGACCAGGCCTCACTCAGGTAAAGGCGAGGGGCTGCTTTGAAGTTATGGACAGCTGGAAGTTGTTAACACGACTCTGCACAACAGCTGAAAACGTGATGATATGTAATATGAGTGGTGTTTTTCAGTGTCATCAAGTATGCTCCATTTCTTCAACTGATTGGCCTTACTGTTTCAGTGATTGCCTTGCATGTTTCATCCATTTAATAAACCAACTTAAATAGGTTTCATTTTTAAATTACAAAACTTGTCTTTCAAGTACTTACAGTTGTTCTTAGTCAAAAAATTACCATTACATTAGCACAAATTGTGTGGGTGCAATTCTGAAGGTATTGCCCTTATTTTGTTCTTTATGGAAAAGTATAGGGTGTTTTTTGTGTTTTGCACTGAGATTTTGAACATGATGCCTACATTTTCTTTATCTAAGTCTCAGTCTGCCGTCACTTGCACTAAACAAGTTCTTAGCAATTCTTTTTTTGTCTTGTAATCCATTAATAAAAGCTTTCAAGTAGAGAAATTTGTTTGCAAGTGACCTATTGCTATGCTATGGCTCACTGTGCTCCCTACTAGACTGTTGACTTCGCTATTTTGTGCAGATGTTAACACTTCTGTTTGGTTTAGTCTCTGAAGAGCAGGAATTCTTACAGATTTTCTAGAGGACATTGGAATTGCAGTTTCTTCAGTTACTGCAAATTTGTGTGATATTTGGAACTCGATTGCCGTTAACATTCTTTAAAAGGTGGTGGGAGGTCCCTGTAACTCTTACACAGTGGCATTTACCCATCTAGAATTTGTCCAGCTCTTTCCTCCTCATTATTTTCTGGAAGAGGAATCAGTAGACATCGCAGCAAATAAAATTACTGTATGTTTGGTGTTCTTAGGCCATGGTTGAATGCACTGAACACTAATACAATTAGATATATATATATTGTATGTTGTCTTAATGTCTTAAGAAGGCAACGTGATGCAAGAGTAATTTTATTAGCCAGTCTTATGTCACCTATTAACTCTGGCTTTTCTTTCTTTTTCTCCATTTCTCACCTTTCATTTCATTGTACAACCCTGCATTTCCCCTTTTTTGTTTTTTGTTTACATTAAAATGCCACCTTCTCCCTTTTTAATTATAATACACAACTTTTTACCCATCAATTCCCTAGACACTTCCGAGGTTGATTTGTTTGTTATTAATGCTCCATACACTCCAGTGCCAGATCCATCTCCCATGATGCCACCGGTGGGAGTTCAGGCTTCCATTCTGAGCCATGACACCATACGGATCACTTGGGCAGACAACTCTCTGCCGAAGAACCAGAAGATCACAGATGCTCGCTACTACACAGTTCGCTGGAAAACCAATATTCCTGCAAATACGAAGTACAAGGTATTGGAGTTTCAACAACACTAACACAGCTGTGTTATTTCAGTGAGAAGTTGTTTCATGTTCAAGTCAGGGTTAAGTGAAAGCTGAGAGTAAAGGCAAGCGCTTAGAAAATGGTATGGAGGTGTGCCTGGTTCCGTTTGAGATGCCTGGACTGCTCAGTACATCAGTGCTGCTCAGTTAAACCACCGCTGCAAAGACTCTTCTGGATGTTATGGGAGCCGTTGGTTTTGTGGTCTTTTTTGCTTATGTGTGTGAAGGATTGAGACGGGGTGTTGTGTGTGAGTGAATGGAAGAGCTGGCTTGGTGTGGGGGGGAGGTAGATGCTTCCCAAGTTATGTTCTGCTGTGGAACCGTGGACACGGTGACAGTGTTATCCTTTCTGCTTCACCCTAAGATGATCGTTTTGTATGACAGATGTGGGCTTACCTTTAGGGGAGCCAATAATGTATTAGTAATGTATGTGTTACTAATGGCTTCTTTCCAGTTAGCAGAAGAACCTGAATTCATGGGGTGAGTCATGCAGGGAAAATATTTACCCTGATGGTTTTAAGTTTCCTTTTACAACCTTTTCTGTTCATAGGAAGTTGATAGTGAACCTTTCCTTTGGGAACTGAATGGGTCCAAAATATATAACAATAACTTCATGATATTCCTGCCTTCCGTGATTTTCATCTACTGTTTTGATTTGGACACTAGCTTTGGGGTTCAGTTTATTAGTTTGGATTTTTGTTTTTTAATTTTCAGAGTTATCTGGAGGCCTCCAAAATGCTGACTGCAAATTTCACATTTGAAATGAGACCCAAAGGAAATGGTTGTTAAAATATCCAGCTAGTGGAGCTCCCTTTATGCTCCTACAGAGCAATCTTGTTACAAGCCAGATTTTTTATTTTTAAATTGAAATGAAAAGATGTGTGTTCTTCCTCTAAAGGCAAGTTATTTATGAACGCACATTCCTGAGTCATGTGCAGAGGATGTCTCAGGAGTGATTTATATAATGCTGCAGTTTGATCAGTTAAATGCTTAAAAAAAACCCACCTTCACTGGTAAATGAAATAGTCCCACCGTTCTCGGTGCTGGTGGCCAGTGCTCAAGTAGTTTTATTGTGGATGAAAATAATTTGTAATGATGGAATAGAGCTCATAATTGCTTATTGTAAAAAGCATTTGCCTAAAAGGATGTAAGTTTGAGAACATTTGCTTTAATTTTTAACCCATGGTGTTTGGAGGACTCACGTCCTGCTTTTCTTTCTCTGTTTCAATCATGAATTCTGAACCTACAATAAGAATTGATAATTTTAAGAAAGGCAAAACCTCTTTTCAGCAGTGCTGTTCAATTAGCTGCTGCATTTCAGTCCAGTTTTTGGTAACAATTTTATGAAGTATGAGCTAGTATATTGTTTATCGTAGCCATCGCTACCAGCTTTGTTATTTATTGCATGGTTTGAGGCCGTTCACCCAGCTGCGTTGAAGCTTCTTCGTTATGCAGCCATGCACAGAGAAATCTTCTCTCTGTGTCAGTTCTCTGCTATCCAAAGCTACATCTGTTCAAACCAGTGTTGCTTCATCCATCCCTCTCGTCAGAAAATTGGATGTTGGTATAGTTCATTCACATTTTCTACGTTTGCTCCCCCATTCTATGCTGACATTCACAAACTATTATTAAAGAGGCGGCTTCAAATACAAGTGAAGAGATTCCATCTCAAGGAGCCTTGCTTTCTTGATTTTGACACAACATAGGAGTTGTGTCAATCTAGAGCATATAAACAGAGGAACAGATGCGGTACAGTTCCTGAATCTAAAATACTCTGCTGTGCTTTGAACCATGCAGTTCCACTAAAGTTGATCAGAGCACGTTTTTTCAAAGAACCTTTGGAGGTGGAGCAGACCTGCACCACTTGCAGGCTACCTGTGATTTATCAGTGTGCTCTCAAGCATAAGCTAAAATATTAAATCTTAACTTAGATCTTTTAGAACTGTGTAAAAGAAAAATAAATTTTACAGGGTAATATTTATGAAGCTTATTTCTAGTAGGTGAGCAGGGTTTTGTACCATGGGATACGCTGTGATCTCAAAAACAGTAAGTGGTGTTAAAAAATGAAGAAAGCAGAGGAGTGTGACGCTCCAATTTAGCCTTTCATTTGTCATTTACATCCAATATGAAGTGCAGTGAAAGCAAAAGATACCATTTTCAAAGCCATAGATGAAAAATATAACTTCAGCCTGTAAAAAGGACTCCAGCTGCCACATATGACTGCAGCTAGGGGCAAAAATGGACTATAAACAGAATTGAATGCGTCAGTGGTGTTAGGAATTTCCATAGGTATTCTGGAGAGGAAGAGAAACAGTGTACTTCTCGGGGTAAGTCAGGTTGTAATGCAGGATGCTACGAAAAGATTTCTCCCTGTTGGTACATAATTGTCCAGGCCAAAGGTCTTTGCAGCTTCTACTGGAGCATCAGCTATTTCCTGATGTCCCTGAGACACACTGCGAAGAGCCAGGAGACAATGTTACTTGGCACTTTGAGAGCTGATGAAAAGCTCTTCTGAACATGTGGCTTCATGTTCATACTGGGGAGGTTGTGCTCAGTCAAGCTTTGTCAGTGAACTAGTGTTAAGAACTGTCCTGCCCCATGCTTAAATATTTGAACCATTCAGCCACAATTGCATTTACTTTGAAACTACACTGAGTTTTGTATCAAGTAAACCTTTAAAAGTAGAGGAGGAGTTGATTTTAATTAGGTTTATGATGTCTTTATTCTCTGTCCAGCTCTGTGATGGCTAACTGGCAAAATGCACATCTGTGAACAAGCAAAATACTGTGTACCAATCTAAGTATCACTTGGGTTCAGTTTTTTTTAACTTTCACCCGGTGTAACAAAAAAGCTGTCTTTGATATTGGAGAAATAGGGGGTTTCTCTGCAGAATTTGGACTATGTTATTCATGGAGTCTTCAAGGAACATAGATGGCCTTTTCCTTGAAAAAGAATTAGCTAAAACCAGTTGTTTTCTGAAGGCAATAGTTATTAACACAGTTGTACGTCCCTGTCAAGTACTAAAATAACTCTCTAATTCTGTGTTTAGATGGCTGTAGGTCAAGGTAAGGAATATACATATGTGAGGATGTATTGTTTTTTCCCGTAGGCCTCACGCACTTCGTGTCTGTTCGTCATGTATAACAAATATCAGATACTTTAACTTAAAGGTTGAAAATGCTACCTAAATGGCTGAGTCACAAATCACGTGGTTTCACTGTGTGATCCTAGATAACCATTTTTTCTGAAAAATATCTACATATTAATAAAGCTTCATTGTCTTCAAGTCTCTCAGTACCTGTACTTTCAGTTGAATATTTTTTTTCTAGTGTTTTAAAAATTTACTGAAAATTCTAACAGGAATTTCGAAGACAGATACAGATTTCAGGGACGACTGTTATTGTTAGCTGCACTCCATTGTTTACCCTAGCCAGATCAGTTAATGAAATGCTGTAAATTAAACCCCCCAAGTAGACGGTGATTTAGCCTGCTGCATAACAAGTGTGCCCTGGATCTTGTATTGCTTTTTTAAAATTTATAATCGACTGCTATTAAATGCTCTTCTGATTGCAGAAAGAATTTCTGGTTTAGGGTAATACAACTGCACACTAATACTTGATTAATGAATTTGCACGACAGAGCAAAAACATTACAGAATTAATGACCAGCGATGCTAATCTGTTCTAAGCACTTACCTGAGACAAGGGTGTTTGAGAGCTGGCGATCGATGGTTTTCAGTTCAGAAGTTACTGACACTTTGTTTTTCTTTCAGACTGCAAATGCAACCACTTTGAGCTATTTAGTGACCGGGTTAAAACCAAATACCTTGTATGAATTCTCCGTGATGGTGACTAAAGGTCGAAGATCAAGTACTTGGAGTATGACAGCACACGGAACAACTTTTGAATTAGGTACTCCTTCATGTCTTTCTGGAAGGGTGAACGTTCCTGACGGGATGAATAAAGTCAGGTCTGCCAGAATTCTGGAGGAGGGAAAGCATGTATTTAAAATGATTATGCTGATGAATGCTTGGTGGGGGCTTCTTTTCTTTACAGCTTAGTCAGAAATACTGATTAAAAAACAACATACTTCAAAATTCAAAGGGATGATTGCATGCAAAAGAATTTACATCAAATTACAGAGAAGTCATGAATAATGTACCACAGTTCACAGACAGGAGAGAATAAAGAAGCGTACGTTTGAAACAGCTCAGAATTAGCACATTAATAGTAAATACAAAGAAAATAGTTTAGCAAATTATAATTAGTATTTGCTATAATTATGATGATAATTATTACAGAGTGAGGGAGTGCATGAGGCAAATGAGTAAAAAAAGATCCCAGTAGAAACCGGGAGAAGGTAGATCCAAATCAGACCTACACTCATGTTCTTCAGCAGGAATTGCCATTGCAGTGCTGTCAGTGTGACGCGCTCTCAAAGTACACAACAGAAAAGAGTTTGTAGCTACTGGGAGAAACCTGGGCACACTGAGTAACTGTGAGGTCCAGGACCTGTCCCTCATTAGCTCTTTTTATCCTGCGGTGTTAAATGTGCAATTAAATTTACTGCTGCTTGTGCTTAGGTTTGTCGGTTTGAACAGTAAGGACAAGAGAGCCTATCCAAATTACCCTGCAGTTCTCACGGTAAATTAAAATACAGCAAAAAAATCAGGCATGCAAAGAATTGGTGAGATGATCCAAATATTCTATAACAAGGCGTAAGAAAAAGTAAAGCCAGGGTAAAATCAGAAAGCCTCTATCTTACTCTGAACTCCCATAAACCCTCTGTGAGCTTCAGTTGTTATAGTTTTTGGTGGGAACTCCATGATGTGGAGTCAGCTGCCCTTCTCACAGCACAGGTCTGGACTGAGGTTCCTTTCCCATCCCAATTTTTATGCCCATCCCATGTTAAAACAGTTTTGGTTTTTTCGATTTTTGCTGACACACATACAATTCTCATCTGTAACTCTACGCCAAGAGCAGGGACTGGGGAAGTTGCACAAAGTTTTTAGATTTTGAAACACAAAAGGTACAAGGGCAAAGGCAAGACAGAGGCGGTCTCATTTCATTTAAATAGAAAATAAAATTCTAGTTGCGGTGGTTGTAAAGAGTATTTGCAAATATGACCTAAAAGCTTGGGAACTAAGAAGCAAATGAAAAAACAAAAAAGGCTAAATTTATTTTCTCATAACAGATCTTGTGATTTATATTACTCGCCAAATTCCTGAGTGTGTGACTCACTATTTTTGAATACTCATGAGTAGCAGCATTGTATAGGACTTGCTCCTCAGCTAATGCTGAAGAAAAATACGGGATACTGGGTTCAGTGTTGGTCTGTGAATTAGTAATCTCTTGAGGGCTAGTTCTGTGGGGTTTTTTTGTGTGTTGGGTTTTTTTTTCTCCTCTGAAGCTTACTGTAGGGCCTTGAATTGTGCTTTATGTCTGTACATTTCTGTTGAGCATGTTTTTAAATATTTGGATAACAGTTACAGTAACTCTTGAGCTTTTGCTGTCCCTAGTTTCCAACTATTTTTCTGTTCAGGGATAATAGGTAGCCATCTCAGAGGATGGACAGAGTAATTTCTAATAGGTAATATGTGTAAAGCTCTTCAAATGCAGAAAGCACTGTGTAAGCACTAAATATTACTATTCTAGTATTGAACATCCAAGGCGGATTTACTTTGCTAAAAGTTACCTCATTAGAGGTCTCATGTTTTTCATAATGTCTCATTGCAAACTGTGGCTGGTTAATGCACCTTTGGAGACATTGGCTCTGTGCATTTGAAAGCCATTAATCTAACCCCAGCTGGGTATTTTAGTTCACAGCGAGAAGGGTCTCAGATTTCAGTCTTCCACTGGAGCAACTTGTGCCATTTCCTGAACTTTAGGCAGGAGGAGGCTGGTGGGAGAAGGAAGCTCTCTCTCCTGCTTTCTTTCTCCCAGTCTTGCTCTCTTGCAACTCAAGGAAAAAGGTTGGACAATTGTGTTCAGCAAATATTTCTGGATTTCAAATGCTTCTGTGGTGCAGATTTCCTTGCAGCTTAGAAATAATTCTTCAGTAAAGTAAATCAGCAATTATGGATTATGATTCTAAATATCTGTTGCTGATTTACTTTGCTGATTCAGATTTAAGTGGCAAATGGGCGTTACTAGGTCTTGGTCCCACCATAAACCTGAAAATACGGAGGTACTTGATATGCCTGTGCTTATAAAATATATTCATTTCACATGTAATTTTTATGATGACCGAAGAAATGCAGGTTAGAAGTCGTTGACCCTGACTGTTAGTCATACAAACATGCCATGTTTCTGAAGACATGTGGACTCACTGAGTCATGAATTGCAGCATCTGTTGACAGAAGTGCTTTAGAAGTGGGTAACTCCTTACGGAAAGGAGGTGCTGCATGCCAGATGGCATTTGCCAGTTGAATGGAGTAACTCAGTAAGACCGCTACACTAGATGGTAGATTTATTTGAAGATTGAACAGTCAGAGCTTTTATTATCACACGTGCCTTTTGTCAATGGTAAAACAAAGAAAAAGCAAAGGTGCTGAGGTTTACATCTGGTGAAACTGTGCAACCTGTTTCTGACAGTTTGGTTTTTATTTCTTTGCAGTTCCTACTTCTCCTCCCAAAGACGTGACTGTGGTGAGCAAAGAGGGGAAACCTCGGACAATAATTGTTAACTGGCAGCCTCCATCCGAAGCCAATGGCAAAATTACAGGTGCAGTTTGCATGAGCAATAAAGGCAGATATAAGATGCCTCATTAACAGCAGAATATAATCTGCATAGCTATATGAACACGTTCTGTACTTAATTTGGCCTAGAGCTAACCAAGAGGTCTATATCTTCTTTCTCAATCTTTTTAGTAGCTCAGATTAATTATTTACTTTTGTACCTTGTGAAAATATATTAAGATATAAACTAACTGCAGTGTGAAATTGGAATCTAACCAGAAAAATAATTGAAAGTTTAAATATCTCAATAACCTTTGCCTTCATCAGCTTGTGCTCTTCTAATAGCGTGCCTCCAGAAATACATCTATAATGCCTCTGGGCCATCAGTATTTATTTAGAAGATGCCATCCCAGTGCTCTGTCATCTTTGTGTCATTTTTGTGGCACAGAATAGACTTAAAGTCAGTGCATTAGTTCCCTGACATAATCATTAGGAGTAAACTGTTATTTGCCTTTGTAACTGCATCACTTTCACGAAGGATAAATCATTTGACAGAAAATAGTAAGTACTGTTTCCTTTCTGCAATTTGTTTTGATTTTCATTTCTAAAGGCTTTTTGATATAATTCATTTCAATCTTCCCTTTTTTCCCACAGGCTTTAAGCTTAAAGCAGATTTTTTTGGTATAGTTCGTAGTGTATGATTTTGCTTTTGTTCTCAGAATTAACTGTGGTGCAGAATCAAGCCTTTGAAACCTGTCACCAACTGCCATCTGCTCAGGCAGTACTGTAGCCCCGGTTCTAAGACAGGAGACCAAAACTAATTAGATATCTCTGAAAAGGCAGAATATTGGAGACTCTTAACCTTTAATAATTACAATAAACTTTTAAGTAAGCTGTAAGAAAGACCCCTAAAAGGCAAAGCGGTGTTTATGCATGCAGCCCAAAGGCTGCACGTAAGACAGCGTGGCTGTAACAGATACGCTGTCTTTCTGGTGTCAGTGCTAAAACGAGAGGGCCAGAGGGGTTACTCTGTGCCAGAATGCCTGTCTGAGCCATTTGTGTATGTCTCTGCATGCATATAGCTGTTTAAATGTGGTGTGTATAGATTTTTTTATATTAGCTAGAAAGCCAATTCTGCGTTATTTTATTATCAACAAGATATTGCCTCTATATGATAAAGAAGGCTTGACTGGAGAAACAAAGGCCTTTAACCAAGTTAAAGGACTTGGTTGCTAGTGGTCAGGGAGGGTCATTGTCAGGTGTGAAATGTAAGGCAGAAATATCCCCAGGTTATATATGCTCTTGAAAAGATAAGCCTGTCGTCTTACATCAAGGGCATACATGAGAGGGAAAAAAAATGTACAGAGAGATCAGCATTTACTTGCACAGTGTGATGAGCAAAATTATATGCATTCAATTTTCCACGTAAAAAATTTCCTTGCATTGTCTATACTGTGAAGGAGAACCCTACATTTATTCATACATGTTGAATGAAAACATAGAGCATTTATTAGTTTTTGCATAAGCAGAAGTTGATGGCTAAAAAGGAAAATAAAATAAATCATTCTGTGGTGAGTCTGAGTCCACCAAACATTAGACTCAATTTGCCAGGAGAACAAGGCAGGAGTTTTCAGGGACATGTGGGCCGAGTGCCCTCTGGTGGGAAGAGCCACTGCCAGTGGGAGAAGCAGCTTATTGCTCCAGTAATTATTCATTAACTCCACTCAGTTCATTCTGTACATTAAGTAATGCTGTAAAAACTAAGTGATTATATCGTTCCGTGCACTGGATAGCATGGCTGTGGAATGCTTGTCTTCTCAGCTCTGATCTCCTTTTGATGTGGATAGGATGGATGTGAAGTACTGAACTGTGCTAATCTGGATTCCAGATGCTTGTGCATCGCTGTAGTTGCTGACTAATTAGTCCAGTCATGAGTGAACTCGGTAGCCTCGTGCCACTGTACTATATATAGTGCTTTTAACTGTCACTCTAGATATAGATATCTTGCCCCTTCTTAGGCAAGTTACAGATATGTTGCTTTGTGACCTGTACAAGTGGAAATTATTAAATGCGCTCCCCAGTAGTTAAATGTGCCACCGAGGGAAGAAATTAAGCATGCCAGGCCTACAACTGGCGTTTCAAGCACCACCCTCCATGCCATGCTGGTGACTGAATTATGTGAATTTGAGGTATCAGCAGTATTTTCAGTTGGTTAAAAGAAGTGGAAGTCACTCTGGAGAACTTTTCCCCTTCCTTACTGGCGGTCTGTGGGGCAAGAGAAGCTGCTTCATTTGTGCATGAAGCATCTGATGACCCAGCTCCATATTGGTACAAGTATTTATTTCCTGCTGGGGCTCTGTTTCTTATATTGAAAAGTTACAAAGCTTTTACTTTGTATTGGCTTGTAATTGCAGCATATTTTAATACCAGAACGTAAGCTCTTTCTGCACCTTTTTTTTCTGTGCCATGCAAGGTAAATTCAGTTCTCTTCAGATTATTGTCATCTTTGTTAATAAACTGGAAAATAATAAACTACTGAACACATGTTCTTCAGCTGTGCATGAGAATGTTTTGTTGCTTTAAGGTTAAGTATTTTCTGTATTAATACTTTGAGGATGTTATTATCAAAACAGCTTTATGTTACTTTACATTATTTGATCTATGACCAGGCAAAGAGATGGAAGTGAGGAATTTGTCCATATTCAGTGAACTATGGTCAAAAATAATTCTGATGTTTTAAATTACTTTTTTCCCCTCTTAACATTTACTTGTGAACAGTTTAAAATTTAAGATGGGAAGGCTGTCTAGTATTTGAATGCATTCTTAGTCTTTGAAAAAATAAGAACACACTTTCAGAAAACCCTTAATCATTTAGCTATGCAAATATCATTAAAAGTCAGTTTTCTGTGAGAACTTATGACTACCCTGTGCTTTTACGTATGAAGTTCTTTTGGTTTTTCCTTCAACTAGGATACATCATTTACTACAGTACGGATGTGAATGCTGAAATTCACGATTGGGTTATTGAACCCGTTGTGGGAAACAGACTGACCCATCAAATACAAGAACTGACCCTTGATACGCCGTATTATTTCAAAATTCAGGCCCGCAACTCAAAGGGCATGGGGCCTATGTCTGAGGCAGTTCAGTTCAGAACCCCAAAAGGTAAACTACCACGTATATCTTAACATCTTCCTCCTCATTTTCTGAATGCAGGCTCCATAAGGATAAGATACCAGTAGCATGTATTTTATATTTAAACTGGAAAGGACGGGAAGACAGTCGAGTTTGACTAGAATTAAATTTTCTATTGGATTGCTCTTGCACATAGTCCGTATGCCAATGTTGCTCAGCTCTTGGATTGTGTTGTTTCAGAATTACTGGTGGGCACTTAGGTCAGCTAGTTATGAATGCTGAGGGTCCATGTCCTAAATGTGCTTTTTTAGAAAACCAGTCTTCAGTTGTTTTAAGGTTCTAGGTCTTGTGTGTCAATGCCTGCTCGTGATGAAATGGTACAAAGCAGCAGGCTCTGGAGCTGGTAGCCAGCGCACAACTGCTCCCTGCTGACTTGGATGAGATAATGGGAACTAGCATGACGCAACAGGCTCGAAATCAAGAACTGCTTGGTGATGGGTAGCTAGTGAAATAGTCCAAATACATGATAGCTTGGAAAAAAGTACTCTAAGGAGAGGTGAAAAATATAAAAAGTTATTAGTAGATTTTTTTAACAGTACTTTTTCCTTATGAGTACTGGTGGTTAGAAATGAGAGCTCTAGCTAGTCTACATATGCTATATGAAACTTTAAATTCTGTCTCTCGCTCCTTCAAGCCTTGTGATTTTTGTCTTGTTTTTTCCTTCCCTGTGCTTGTCCCGCTAGCTGAATCCTCAGATAAAATGCCTAATGATCAAGGTAAATGAATAGCCACGCTTTCTCTCTTATTCCATCCTTCACACATTTTGTTTTTCCTGTCCATGTGCTGTTGCATTTCCTAAATGAAACAAATATCCTCTGGTCTGACTGTAAATGAGAAAGTTCCTGGGTGCTTTTAATAGTGGAAGAACTGGAGGTCCTATTTGTGGTTTGCGTGTTAGGAATATAAAGTGATCTCTGTAGTCAGATGTCACATGAAGGGACAGCGGGTTATGTCAGAGCTGAATCATTCTGTCAAAACGAATTTGGATTAAGTGATATTCCAGCAGCCTCTAACCATTGATGCAAGATCTCAGTACACAGAGGTGGAAGATCAAACAGTTATCTAATTAGCACAAGTGCTGTTTTGTGAGCTCTACATTTATAATTATTTTCATAATAAAGGAAAGTATGCCTGCTCTAGAAGGCTTTTTTGCAAGAGCGATTCTGCTTGTCGGTTCATTTATACTCCAAACTCTCCTGAAGAGCACAGCATTAGCTACTAAAACCCGTAAGGTTTTAAAATAATAGCTTGAAAAATGGTAGCTTTGAGTTTACTATATTGAATTACAAGGTGAATGTGCCAGGCTTATTTTTGCTTTCTTCCAAATAACCTAAAAGCCAAATAAAAGGGGAAGAATTAGTCTAAAGGGATGAGTTTGAAAGGACTTTGGTAAGAAGCGTAGACATACAATTAAATAGATACTAAAGGGGCTGAGAATGAGATTCTTTTGACTTGCTTTTCAGCTTGTTACTTAGAAGTAATTTATTAAATATGCTTTTACCTCTGTGACCCAAATAATGCTGATACTAGACAGTTACATGTGTCCAGGCTGTGTAACAGAGATGCTAGCTGAGATTCAGGCTTGTCTGTGGGGAAGCAGATGCTCACCATGTCATCGTTGATGCTCAATTGCAAGTGGAAGAGAGCAGGGGAAGATTAAAAGGTTTTATGTAAAAGTTGCTGGTTTCTGTTCTGTGCTATTCTGACCTCATTTCAGCAGATAACTAAATCTTCTCATCCATCGTTATCATCTTGAAGTAACATATTCTTCTAGAACAATTTGACTAATTTTTGTCAAATTATATAATGTGTAAATCATAAAACCCTACATAAAAGCTAAGAAGAGGGTTTTGTTTCAGAATTCCTACAAGAACACTTGGAGATTATAAATCATGGCAGTAGGTTAAATGGAGAAAAGGAGAAGAGCTGAAGGGCAGAAAAGCCTGCTCTGTGAGAATATCACTGAATTGCAGAACTGTGTCTTTGAGGAGATAGTAGGCAGGTTACTCGAGACTGGGAAGGAACGAAACTACAATGGGATTGACTTTCTGGCCTTAGTGGTTCTGCGTTTTTTCCTCACCCCTACTTTGATGTTTTTCTCCTGTATAAAGCACACTATATTATTGTTCCACAAACTTCTATAGCCCAGAGCTTGTGTTAGGAGAAGTCAGTGGCTGTTGCTGTCAGGCTTCAAGGAGTTGAGCTGGCCTAGTACAAAAGCAAAGGTTAAGGTATCTAATCCTAGTAAAACTATCCTGAAGTAACACAAAGTTAAAATACGTTGTCTGGCTACAGAAACCCAATGCGTAACGTGGAGATTGACAAGTTTAAAGAAAAAAAATCAAGTAAATGTTATCTTAAGCTGTTCCTTAATATAGAAGGAAATGGAAAACATCAACAAACTTTGCAAGATCCTGAAAAAAAGGCTGGTGTCCATAGAGAAGATACAGCATGTGCACATGCTTGTTGAGAGCATATCATGTAGAAGCAAGGCTTATGCTCCCTGTAGTGGAGGTGACTAGCTGCTTCCGAGAGAGGCGATGAGTTAGTCTTATGCCCACATGAACTGCAGTCAGGTCATTTTTCAGGTTGCGCTGCAGAAGAGATGAGCTCCCCACAATTTAAAGGCTAAAATGTTGATCCTTGGTGTCAGGAATTAGATACTGAGAAGGGTCTCACTTAGGTGCCGAAATTTCACTGTATTTTGAAAACTGGACTTTGTAGCTTGTATCTTTGCATTTTTGGAAACATGCAGACCCTGACACCACGCTGTCGGTGCCAGTATCAGGCGTCCCTGAGCTGCCACGGTCTACGAGCATCGTGCACAGTTAGTTATTCCCAAGGATGTCTACACCCTTTGGAAATACGCCTGCTTGCCAGCATACTGCTTCCTCCATATCACTGCTTTCCAGTGTTTTATCATCTAAATATGATTTATAGAACTGTGTCACATACACACACACACGTGGGGGCTATATAAAATCTGCGGTTGGCTGTGTGAGTATATATGTGCAGACCCCATCATAAACCATACCAACTTAGGGTGTTGCACCCACACGTCCCACGTAACCCTGTTGGTCTGTGCAGGTGACTGTGTATATCTTATATACTCCATTATTTCGTCATCTGTTAACTTCAGTGGCAATTATTTTAATTTTCTTTCACGGTGTTATTAAGGATATTGAATTACACTTGGCCAAGTACAGGTCTTTGCAGAACTCATTTGAAATATTCCTCGTGAGTAATGATTCTGCAATTATAATTCTTATTCTTATCAGTTGATTAGTTGTTAATCTTGTTAATATGAGTCACATTGCTTTTTTTTATTATGCTGTTTTTAACAAAGCATTGTGCAGTACTCAGTAAAATGTTTTATGGAAATCTAAATATACTACATCTGCATAGTTACTGTTACCAACCAAATTTATAGTCTGTCATTTAGTTTGTTTGAAAATACGGGTTTTTAGTAAAACAGAAAGAT
This sequence comes from Phalacrocorax aristotelis, assembly GCF_949628215.1. Taxonomy (NCBI): domain Eukaryota; kingdom Metazoa; phylum Chordata; class Aves; order Suliformes; family Phalacrocoracidae; genus Phalacrocorax; species Phalacrocorax aristotelis. Next base: position 32,928,213 of record NC_134282.1, read on the forward strand.
GGGCATAGAGTATGCCACCATCTCCTATCGGTCACCTTTTCCGTGATCTTGCCTATGTTAAGGCTCCAGCTGCTGCACTAAAAATGCATTGGGTGTCTATTTGTCCTTTTAAAATATGAAATCAGATTCTTGCTGTTTTTACCAATTGTCTTTATTTCACAGTGACTAATTCGCAGGCTTTGAATTTAGGTTCACAATTTCCATTTGTTGTACACCCTTTAACACTTAATACTTCTTGATTAGAGTTAGTTTTTAACTGAGAAAATCCTTCTCCGGATTGTGAAACCACTGGATTTGCAGACTTCTGGCTTTTCATTGCCTTGCCTTTTTGTGCATGACAGTGTAAAAATGTGCAAAGTATTATGGATTCCTGTAACGAGAGGGATGTCATTCTTTGCATCTTGCTCTATGTTTCCCCTACTACAGTATTTTTATCATTCATGGTAATTTAGCATTAGTGCATTTTAATGAAAACACACAAGTGGAAGAACCAGGGTTTTGTATATCTTTATCTGCAGGAAGCATTCCGCTAACTCAGGCGAGGTCTTAACGTCAGAGGTGAACTTGTGACTTCATGCATCTTGTTGTGGCAGCAAGTGATCTAAATTAGACCTGAATTATGCAAGGAGAAGTGATTGTAAAAAGTACTTGTGAAAAGAGCACAGCATTTCAGCTGAGAGGTCAGCTCTTGCAGGTAGCACCTAGGAGCACACTCGCAGTAGTTAAGGTTCAGGAGGGACTGTGTTAATTTGCCTCATTTTGTACTAATTGAGGTACAAATATGTCTACTTCCATTGCCAGCCTATAAACATAAAGCTTTGAAACAAATTTGTTTTCCCAGCTTTCACTGAAAACATTTTTGTGATGCTTCCTTGTTGCTTGTGGCAAAGGTGAAACAGAGAAGAATGGGGAGAAATTGAAAGCAAGTTTTTAGGGATAGCCAGGGACTTAATATTACGTTTACTGTGCTTCTGATCCTCCACTTACTTCCAGTCTTCCACACTTACTGTAATTAGGTGTTAGGAAAAGAAACCTGTATAATTACTGTTTCAAGATGATTAACTGTCTGTGCAAGTGTGGGAAAGCCATTTGTCTCAATATATTACTGCAAATAATTTTTAGTATATTTTTAAAAGTGAATACCAGTAGGGGCTCCTAAGCTTGCTTAGGAAAATAGTAAGGCAGGAAACTAATTATTAAATAGCTCTTTTGAAGAAGTGGTTCTCCTCTTGGAGAAACACAGCTGCTGTTCAAAGCCAAATCATGTTGTAGGGGAGAGAAAAGGAGGAGAAAAAATTGCTCACAGTGGTTCAGAGAAGTTCCGAAAGAGTTACCTTAGAAATGCTAAAGTCTGTGGTTTTTTTGTACATGTGTGTATATATAGATGTATATAAAATTAGCACATGTGACCTTTTCAGCTTCAGGATCTGCAGGGAAAGGAAGCCGCCCAGTGGACATAGGACCAGATTACAAGCCACCTCTTGGTGGTAAGTGTTGTGATAAAGCTTTTCAATTAAAATGTAGTGTCTTTTGGTGTTTGACCAAGTGATGCTATATCCAACTGAAAATACTGATTCTGTCTCTTTCAGTAACTTTTTTCTCTTTCTCGTGACAGTTGTTCCCACTCAAGAAGTTGTAGCCTAATTCTGATGTAGCATTCTTGCCTGCTGTGTAGGGTATATGGCAAAAATATCATCCCGTGTATTTACATTTTGGTCTTGATAAGCAGATCTTCCCAATTTAGTCTTAAATGGCTGCTGTAGTGCACAGTGTAAAATGAATTTGGTAAGAACATATTAGGAAGGAAGAAAAATTGTCTTAACTCCTTCTCTTTATTATCACTTGTGGAAGCCTTGCCCTAAGGTGACCCTCATTAGTGTTACATAAAATGTGTTTCTTTCAGAGGAGAGTGACCCCTGTAGAATACTGATACCGATCCATGTGATAACTGGGTCCAAGGGGATGCCTGTAGTGCCTGTTATAGCAAGGTCCCAGGTTAACTCTCCTTAGACTCTAAACTCTTGAATTTTTTTGTATTGTAACTATATGAGTAGGGTGAACATAAATTTTTATAGACAGTTGCAAATGGATCTATAAAGCGTCTTACAGATTTCAAAATTGTACAGAAACACAACTGGCAAATGACAAAAAACCAAGCACTTCACTTGAAATCCTAGCAGACAAGCCATCTTTCTCATTCTGCTGATCTGTATGATTCTAGAAGTGTTTGGGCACTGCTTGCTTTTGATGGGGAATTTTTCTATACAATAAATAACCCCTTTCTCCTATCTCAAACTCTTACAGGCAGTAACAGCCCCCATGGAAGTCCTACTTCTCCCTTGGACAGCAACATGCTCCTTGTAATCATAGTATCTGTTGGAGTGATCACCATTGTGATAGTGGTGATAGTCGCCGTCTTCTGCACTCGTCGTACAACTTCTCACCAAAAAAAGTAAGATGTCCGAGTGGCGCTTTGCCCTGTCCTACCTTTCTCACTTAATTCAATTATTTAATCTTTTCTTTATGATGCTTTAGACGTTATTACTTTTAAGTATTGCAGGCTGTAGAAATCCTGTTCTAACGACAGATCAGTAATGCAGTTTGAATTCAGGTCTTCAGGACATAACATGCATCAGAACAGCTAAGTTATCGTGTGTGTGGTGATGATGATGATCTGTTTTTCCTAATCAGTGTTTTAGAGCTTACAGGCAAACTGGGGCAGTGCTTCCACATATACCTGCACTTGCCTCTCTCTGAGGAGAAATGATTGTTTAAAATACTGTTTCCAAACTCAAGCCAATACATCTGTTCAGAGCTGTGAGAGCTCAACAGCCCAGGCAGATTCTCACTTCTGTCCTTAGCATGTACTTCACTGTGTGGAGTAGGTGTACAAGCTGCATGAGATAATACCCAATTTTTAGACAGATTACTGGAGGGGAATCTGAATCTGGTGCTGGACTCCTTAGAATAGTGCCCCAAAATCCAAAATACAGGTGTGTATCTGAATTCTTCCCTCATTTAGAGCATCTGAATTACGACTACAGCAGAGATGCTTCCATTTTATAGGCTCCTGAAGGTTGTTTCTGCATGTTCTTTGAAAGAACTGAACGGAGCTGAAAGCTTTTTTTAAATTTTGAAAAGACTGTTATGCAAAACAGAGTTCTAAGAAAATGATTAAAAGCCAATTTTAGAAGATAATCTCTGCTTGCTTTGCTGAATCTGAACCATCCTGCAAAATTGCAAGTTCTTCAGGAGAGGAGAGCAAGGACATATGAGTGATGGTCCAGCAACTGGGGGATGTGTTTGGGAGAGGGCAAAATTCACAGCCTGTGCCCAAGAGATGTATTTTATTTTCAAAGAGCAGAAATAACCCTGTGAAATCTTGCCTTTGTTTTCCCAGTTTCTAGATACCACCTCTCTTTCATGCAGCAACCCACCACCGGTGAATAGCCTGATCTGATTTACTTGTTCAGCTACAGTGCTCAAAGCTGGGTGCCAGCTGCATATCACCTCTGTTTAGTCATCTCTCAGCCATTCCTAGCAAGTGTGCTACCCAGAAGGGACGCCTTCCTCCATCATAACCAGGCTCCAAAGCGAGGAGCATGTATGGAGGGGAGTGCTGCAACTCTACATTTTACTTCTCCAAAATTCCATCATGTCAGATGTCTGCCTCGCAACCCATTTGCTGCTGTTACTATTCAGCAGTGATGAACAAGCACATTAGTTAGATGTGTCTAACCTGAGCAGCGGTAAAATGAACGTTCTTGTCATTAGTCTTCATTAGAATTAACCATCCTGTTGCGATAATTGGCTATTTGCACAATTGTTCTACAGCTATTCTTTGAGGATGTTTGTAAGCCCTGGAGTACGGGCACAGCACGATGCACATACACTTCATGTTTAGAATACTCTCTTAATAACCATAAGTACCGGAAACTTAATTTTTGTTAATGAAAGCTTAGACTGTAGAGCACTGTTCTGCAGCATGTGGTAGCATTTGAGACAAATTTCATGGCATCAGAGTCGCAGAATTTGCTTTGAGATGTCAGATGTGCTTATATGTAAAATTCAAAGCTTCCTGTTCAGTGGGTAGCTCTTGTTCAGCTGGATACAAGATCTGAAGGAAATCTCAGTGAAAATTTGCCTTTTTCTATGAGTGAAAGGAAGCCTACATCTAAGAACATTTTATTTGTTTTCCTTCCCAAGGAAACGAGCTGCCTGCAAATCAATGAATGGGTCCCATAAGTACAAAGGAAACTCCAAAGATGTCAAACCTCCTGACCTCTGGATCCATCATGAAAGACTGGAGCTAAAACCCATTGATAAATCTCCAGATCCCAATCCAATCATGACAGATACCCCCATCCCTCGCAACTCCCAAGACATCACCCCAGTTGATAATTCCATGGACAGCAATATCCATCAAAGGCGGAATTCCTACAGAGGTGAGGTATCAGCGAGTACTTTGACTATGATTTTTAAAATTATATACATGTTACTGTATCTGGCAAAATCACTTTATTGACACATTATTCAGTTACTCTTAGCTTACTTTGTTCTTATTTTCCAAGTAGCAAAGTGGTTTTCTGCCTTGTTTGTAAGACTCTGAAAAGGAGGGATCACCTGTTTCAGTGAGAAAATTGAGCACCCAAGAATTAAATAATGAATTTCCCTTGGTAAATTCTGATTACTGATCAGAAGATCATCTAACAAGTGTTTCATATTAAGCTGTTGAGAGACGTGTGACATTTTTTCAGTGGTCACACACACACACAATCAGGTTTTGGTGCTTTAACCAGCTATAGCTCAGCTCTTGAGGTGTGGGTGAGTTTTCACTCAGTGAGTGGTTATCTTGTTAATCCAGCGTGACTGACCCATGCGTGTGACTCTTTGTATGGCTACTCATTGCCCAGAGATGCACTGCCAGAGGTTTGTGTTTGCATTATGGCCTGGAGTGTTTCTCCAGTGCCCAGCAACCTCTACCCTAACCGTCCTCTTTTCCACCTTCTAGGGAAGGATGAAAGAGCTGCTTTTATCAATTATGAGTCACAGAACTGCTTACAAACAGGATGGCCGAGAAATAGAAAGAGGAGGATTGAAGTCATCTGGTATGGTATCACAGAAGTCTTGCTGCAATGGTAAATAACCTTCAGTGTTTTTCCTTCAGGACATGAATCAGAGGATAGCATGTCCACACTGGCAGGAAGAAGGGGGATGAGGCCCAAGATGATGATGCCTTTTGATTCTCAACCACCTCAGCGTAAGTCAACAGCCCACCTACCAGCTGGCTTGAACTGGGGAGCACCCAAACAAGCCGTGTTGATACTGTATGCACAGGCACACACACTCACATACTGCCTTCCTACTTACTTCTCCTAAGTAGCTCTGTCAGCAGTGGGAAGAAGGCATCCTGAATCCCTTATCATGAACGCAGAGTTAGATCAAGTTAAAAAGCAAAACTGAATAGCTGTATTCGAGCAAGCAGGAGGCATGCTGCAGAAGTGGGGAAGAGGTAGGAATGTGTCCAGCAGTCTGTCTGTCCCAGTCTCCAAGATTGGCAACTGCAGGTGCTTTCTATGGAGAGCCTATGAGCCTGGCTGCTTTTTATAGTCCCTTCCCTTTGTACTCTGCCAGTATCCAGCTGTTACATAGAATTGTAGAGAGTTGGTAAATCTCTGTCAGGTTCTTCTGTTAGTTTTCTCCTCCCCAGACCAAACAGTCATAGCCTTTTTAGCCTCCCCTCACGAGGCAGCTACTCCATCCCCCTTATTACTTTAGTTACCATTCTCAGAACCTTTTCTAACTTGACTACATGCTTCTTGAGATGCAGAGAGGCTAGAGCTGCACACAGCATCCTCTGCCTTGTTCCCAATACCTTCCTTGCTGAATGAGGTACTACGTTCTGTTGGCTTCTTTGGGTGCCATTGCACGTTGAGCTAACGATGTCAGAGATCTGTTAACCATACCTCTATATATTCTTTGCTGAATTGTAACTGCCAGCTGTGAGCACAGTGTCATATAAATACTGTTTGGATTATTTTTTCCCGTCAGTTGTGAGGGCCTTCTGGAGTTCCTTGCCATCAAAATCACATTTGACTACCCCAAAGACCTTAACATAATTTCCAAACTTGAAGATTTCTGATTGCTCCCACGTCTGGGTCACTCAGAAGGATAATTGATTAAAACCAATCCCAGCACTGATACCTGAGGGATCTCCTGCCGACTCTCTTTAGCCTAGAAAGTTGATCATCGTCCCTTCCTTTTGCTTCCTATCTGTAACCAACTTTCAGTCCATGAAAGAGCTTTCCCTCCGACAGCAACTTAAGGCTCTACTACAAAGTTAAAATATTGTCAGAGCCTTTTTGAAAACATAGCTGTCCTATATTCACTGGTTCCCTTTATGTTCATGCTTACCGGCATGCTCTTGAAACTCTGAGATTAGTGATGCAGGGTTTACTTTTACAGGAGTCATGCTTACTCTTTTCTAAATTACCATGTTTAAGAGTGATCTCACTCTTAAACATTAAACATAACTGCTGTCCCCACTGCATGGACAGCTACATGTGAAGTGGTTAGCGACCAGCTGTAGTTTACAATCCACCCTCACATGGCAAACCAAAATTAGTATGGATTTGTGCTAAAATGCGGTCGTAGCTCAGGAACAGCTTCAGGAACAACTCAGCTGCTCATCCAGTAGCAGTCTCAGTGCAAGGCATGCCCACTTGTGAGCTAGTCCCCTAATTTACTGAGCAGAGGGGATAGCTCTGAAGGAGTAACACTGCTCATCTTTTGGCAAGGATACCAAAAGCCTGCAATATATACATTAGCTTTGCTCCACAGTGTGTCCATTATACTAATTTATTAGGACATGGATAGACCACTGATAGAGGCTGAGGTTTTTTCAGTCTGGCAGAGCAGACTCTTAAATGAGGAGAGGGTGTCTGGTTTGTTATTTCTCATCTGTGCATTTCCCTATCCATTAATGATGATTTGAGCAAACGTCCTGAACTGAAATTTTGTTGAGGCAGTAGAAATAGTTTTTAGTTATTATTATGAAATATTTCAAGAATTAATATATCTAGTTTTCAAATTATGACTCTGAGATGGAAAGGGACTTGGCTATACCTCTGAACAGCTAGGCTGAAACCCTGACTTGAGAACACAAGTGAAGAATACAAAAGTTAACATGCAGTGACAGAACTGTGAGGCAAAATTACACAGTGTTTATTTGGTCTGAGCTCTAGACCCCCCTGAGCACTATGTTGATGTTCAACCCTATAGGCAAGTTAATTGCTATCAGAAGCTCTTGTATTTTATGGAATGATTTCAGGCCAGTCCATTATGTTTCAGCTTTCTAACTTTTTGCTTTATTTACCTGAAGTAAGTGCTTGGTTTTCTTGCCTCTGTGTGCTTTTTCAAGTGTCCTGATGACCCGATTAGCTCAGTTTGTGAGTTTTCCACTGTTACCTTGTTTTACAACCTTTTCCTCTTGGTTTTAAAATAAGTAGTCTGATGCTCCTCGTTTTCTCCCAGTTTTATGCATATGAGGGAGAAGCGGAGGATGCAGTTTTACACTAATCAACTTTGTTCTGATTAGTTTCTTAAAAGTTTTGTCTGATGTCAAATACGGGTGCCTAATGAGGGACATTGCAGCTGTTGGATTCTGATAGTTTCCTGTCCCACGCCAGGTGCTGGAACATGATTAATTCAGTCTTGTGTAACCCTATAATGAATTCAAGCTGCAAGAAGTCTTCCCTTGGGCACTTCTAAGAGTGTTTTCTCTAAATGGACACATAGTGTAAGAAATTCATACAGGAGCCAGTGGTGACATGGCTGAGTGCTCCACAGAAACAGCGTGGCAAAGTACCCCTCATACTACGTTATTCAGTGAGAAAGATACTCAGCAACTTCTATGCTCAGTCCCAATTAGGATGAAAAGATGCACAGCTGACACAAGTGATACAGCGGTGATATATGTTTTAGGGAGGTAGTATATTCCAGTTCTACTTCTTGATGGTGTTCAAGCTGATGTGATAACGCTGGCACATACAGCTGTGGATATGACGTTGCCTTGCAGCGCTAAACCCTGCTGTGACATCCCTTTTTGATACCAGTCCTGCTGTGTTCACTTGAAAAGCCTATCTGTTTTCCCCCTCTTTATTAGATACTGCCTTGCCCAGAAAGAACAAAACAGACACAGCTGGCTCGGTGTGACGGGTTAGCATGATGCACTAAATGTCAGGAAGGACAGTTTGCAGCCCTATGGTGCCTTAGGGCTTGAGATTGTTTTTGTGACTTTGTTTGACTTTTTATCCTGTTTGCAAAACCTCTGAGGGCTCCCAGCTCTAGGTTTCTGTTTTATAGTAAGCGGAAACATAAATGTAATGTCTTTAGATACCTTTTTTGCAGAAGCTGTATGGAAAACTGACACGGGTATGCAAGGCCGTTTCTCAGCAAGCAACACAGACGGCAGCACCATTTAGTGTGTTTAAGTCTGTGCCTGCAGATACCTCCCCATTGTCAATCTCCACCCCCCCCACCAGTAGCATTCAAATCTAGTTACTTACCTTTTAAATACTAAATTATCCTAATTTATTATGTTCAATTTTAGTATCATTTGCAGTAATGCAACAGGAGTGGTGTGTGCCTGCTTAGTTCTTCCTTTGACAACTGGAAAACCAAGATTCTAGAAGGATATTAGAACACAAAGTGCTATTTCTTAACACACCACATTTCTCTTTATCCTGTTCTTCATCTAAACTTTTCTTTTCCTTGAAATTAAACAGTGTATCACGATCTTCATTAAGAGTTGGTGGTAAAACAGAATGATTTTGGACCTGTAAAGCTATATATGATTTAGGTCTGATAACCCAGCAAACTACTAGCTAACCCCAGCAGTTTAAGCGTGGGTGGCTTTTCACTGGATCAGGTTTACCCCACTTGCTCACCATATTCTGCTTTGGATAGTGTTTTAGAGCTACTGCGATTTTGTGTTCTTTTCCCCATCTCCAAGCTTTTAGGAAATGTCTTGAAAGGTGTAGTGTATGTGCATGATTTTTTATTGTGGTTGCAAAAACATATAAGGCAGCGTTTTGTAGTAACTTGCATTACATTTGAGAGTGTTTGAAATGCTTGCTTAAACACAGGTGGAGACTAGTGGTTTCTACAAATAGAAGTAATGAAAATGTTCATGCCTGTAAAATTTTATGCCCTAAAATCTTTACACTTCCTACCTTACTGACATGTAAGAGAGCTCCTGGTGTCTCTGACTGTTGCCTCTGCTGGATTTCTGATCGCCAAGCTTTTGTGGGGTATTCCTCCATTTGCCAGTTCCCTGCAAGACAAAGTGGCATTTCAGTCTTGCTTGAAGCTCTTAGTGAAAATATCTGACTTTTCACATGTCCCTGACAGCTAGCTCACAGGACTTAAATCTAGAACCTACTGATTACTCCATATTAAAGTTTTGTTACTCTTCATTTACAGGAGGTTGATAAAGATGTTAGCTTTCTGTTGGTGTAACTCGATGGGAGAGAGAAATCGTTTATTACCAATAGCTGAAAAATCTTGAAGTATATTGCCTCCACTGATCAAGTCACCTATCATGTCCTGCTGACAGGCAGTTTCCCAGGAAATGAGGAAGTCGGAGGGTTCAGATTTATTTAGTCTTCGAGTTCAAACCGTATGCACTAATGCAAGAAGTCTTAACTGAACTCACCATTATAATGATGGATTTTTGCAGCACGTCATTTCGGGAAAATAACTTTCAAAGGCAGCACATCTGGAGACTTTCCAGAAAAGGTTCAAAAGAAAATAACCAACCACAATCTTTTTTTTTTCTTTATGGTGCTAGTGATCATTTCCCTCCTGTTTTCTGTGTTGAGACTCTTCATTCTGGATGATTTTAAGCAGTTCAGTATTTTAGTCTGTCATAAGAACTAAATTCTGTGCATGCTTTTCCTCCCAGCTGGAGGAGAGAGTAGTGAGAGTTTGTTTTGCTGTTAGCACAAAAGGGTGAGGGCAAAGGATGATCTACGTTAAGTATAAAATTTGTATGTCTCAAAACAGGAAGAAGAAAAGAGCAAGATAAAAAAAGGAGGGGGGAGAGAGAAAGAGGCTTTTGATCTGAGTGTGTTAGAGCAGAGCTTTATTAAGTCTGCACAGGGGGAGTGAATAGAGCCTTTGGTGGCTTGTCCAAAGTCTTGCATTATGTAATTAAACAACGATGCCATGTTTGGTTACAATATTAAGAATTTCAGTGACAGCCAGAAATCATTTTGGAATTTGAGCTCATATGTCTCCTGTATTAGACCTGACATTTATAGCACAGCAGGAAATACATGGAAGTTCTAATGGGAGCTGAGCTTCATTTTTCTCAAGTGTAACAGAAAGCACTTGAAAGACACAGCCAAGAGAGATGCACAGGAAAATTAAGAGCTCTGCCCCTTCTGGGGGTTTTGTGTCTTGGCATGGAGGGAGCTGAAGTGCTGGAGCAGAGTTGGAAAATTGGTGTTGAAACATGTCATCTCGGTGTCACTGTAAATCTTCTGAGCGGTTGGCTCCCCCATTCAGTGGCTCTGTGGGAGGAGGGAGGGATATGGTGCATTTCAGTACACGTGCATGCTTGTCTGTATGTTAAGCATTTTTCTGTCTTATATTCATTCACAGCTGTGATTAGTGCTCATCCCATCCATTCACTCGATAACCCTCACCATCATTTCCACTCCGGCAGCCTCGCTTCTCCAACCCGCAGCTATCTCCATCACCAGGTCAACCCGTGGCCGATTGGCACATCCATGTCCCATTCAGACAGGGCCAATTCCACAGGTGAGGAGATACAAATGATCAGGTAGATTTTGCTTGTAATGGAACAATGAGTGAAGCATGTGGAAATCAAAACCTGAAACTTAACGTGGTCAACCTCCATTGTGGTGTTCCATGAGAGGCAGAGCAATGGGTCTAAGTACAGACAAAATCCTTGATAGGTTGAGTTTTCTGTGAACAGTTTCTTGTGTAGATTGGGTATTTATCCTTGAGATATGTGATGACGTCCTTGAAAAAGGAGGCTTAATGTTTTATATACAAATTCAAATAGGAAGATTCCTTATTCTAAAGCCTTCAGCCCTGGAGTCTGAAACACCAGATTAAATCTAATATGAGCTACTTAATATGATAACTTTTTTCCTAATTAGTTGTGTTGGAAAATGGAGAGGGGACAGAAGTCCAGACTTCGCTACTGAGAGCTGACATTAGTTAATCTTCCTGAAGCATACAGGAAATTGCGGTTATTTCTATGCAGCATTTTCAGGCTAGAAGCACCATCATTTCCAATAGTTTTTGTCGTGTTTGTAGTGCTCTGAAAAATCTAGTGAAAAAATTTGGCTCTTCTATATGCACTACAGGGTTATATGCTTCATGTATACCATGCTTAAGAATGCCAATACTGTGAAATACTCGAGTAAAATGAGAATGAAGATTTGTGTTCCATGCTGTTTATCTGAGGTCATCTTACATGTAGCTGTTTCAGTGCAAAACTGTTGACTTGGTGATATGCCTGTGGAATCATTCAGTTCTGAAGCTTATTTTGTTATTAGACAGCTGTTGCTGTTCACCTTAAAACAGGACAGTGACGCAGAATTGGTGTTATTTGCTGCGCAGAGTGTTAACCTGTGAATTCACTTCTTAACTTGTAATGGTGATCTTGGAAAAGGTGCTAGCAAACACTACTGTTTTGTTTCCATCTGACCACAGAGAACATTTTTGTTCAAGGAATTTGTTCAAGGAAATAGGCCACTTATTTTCTTTTTGTCTGCTGTAGAATCTGTTCGAAACACACCTAGCACGGACACCATGCCGGCTTCCTCGTCTCAGACATGTGCTGACCACCAGGATCCTGAAAGCGCCACAGGGTCTTACCTGGCAAACGCGCAAGAGGAGGATTCAGCTCAGAATCTCCCTACAGCACATGTCCGTCCTTCCCACCCACTGAAGAGTTTTGCGGTGCCAGCAGTTCCACCATCTGGTTCCACGTATGACCCTGCATTGCCAAGCACACCATTGCTGACTCAGCAAGGTGAGTGGGGGGAAAATTGGCAAGATCCGCTTGCCAGAAAAAGGAGATTTTAAGAAGAAAATGAGAGAAGCTTTTTAAGAGCCAGGGCGTACAGTTGGGCTTCAAAGGAAGTATGTCAGAGGCTGGAGTGAATTTTGTTGGTGTAATTTTCAAGGCCCTTTTCTTTTACATATGTAGACAAACTAGACAAAAATTCAAATTCAGCACTCCATGATTTGAAGGGTTCATTTTCATCTAGCAGAATCCTTTTTATTCCACTTCTTTCAAAAGCTTTCTGAATAGGCAACAGAACTAATTAACTGAGGCATAACTAAATAACAATTTATTTTAAGCTCCGAACCACCCAGTTCACTCGGTGAAGACTGCATCAATTGGGACTTTAGGAAGAACTCGACCTCCTATGCCAGTGGTAGTTCCCAGCGCCCCTGATGTGCAGGAGACCACCAGGATGCTTGAGGACTCGGAAAGCGTAGGTACTCCTACACTGCCAGTGGCTTCCTTTGGCAGTGCTTATCAAACTGTGGTGACTCTCTCTTTATATGATACTTGTAAACTTTAGTAATGTCTGCATTGAGGCTTTCAAAGGCAGAGGATAATGAGGCTTCTGACGTCCACCAAGCGCCATGGCCTGTTAACTGATATCAAAAAAATCTAGTGCAAATACCTTCTACACAAGGCAGTAAATTCAGAGAATAAGCATTTAAATTGCAAGTACTAGGAGTGCTTTCTAAATCTGAAAATTACATAAAAGCATACCTTCTTCCTAATTACACAGCACTAAACAGATGCAGTGTTTCTATCTATTCCAGGCCACAAGGACCACTCAAGTCAAAAACTGAAAAACCTTTGACAACATTTTGGCTGAACTGAGGCTATTAGCTGAACATAGGGTAAAGCTCTCTGGGACTTCCTTTCTTGACTCATGCTCAGTGCTTCTGGTTTCTGCTAGCCTATCGCAATCACAAGAAGAGGAGAATACAGAGATACCATCTATAGCAGTAGTCTCTTCATTCTTTAAAGTACATAGCACCTAATGGAGCTTTGGTTTATGACTTGCATTTCTATATGCAGGCTTCCACACTGGAGCTGTAGAAGTGCCCTGCACATCTGTGTTTTGCCTGCTTAGCTTGATGTAAAGAGCATCTTTGTGCACAGAGCTGAAGGCCTCCAACAGTGCCATTTGCTCTTCCGTACAGCTTAAGATGTTGTGTTCATGCTCACTTTGAGACGTCATTTATTTCCATCTGTTTTGCCAGCATACTGTGCCTGGATCCTATTAAAGTCATGCAGCTGCAGCTTCCTGTGCTGCTGCACAGCAGCCAAAATGTCATCACAGATGGAAAATTTAGCATTAATGCCAAAATGTTTAAAGCCATCATCCCAAACATGTTTTTAGATGCTTGTATGAAAGTGTTCTGATTTTCTGGGAAAAAATGCAACTGTTGGGCTTCTTTGGAAATAGTTTTTAAGATGTGAGGATGTTTTGGGTGTCAGGCACTGAAAGAGCTGTTTTCCTTTCAAATTGCAAGCCAAGAAGTCATTGTATTAGCTATGGTATTACCGCTACAGGAAATGCTTATTTTGAATTATTTTTTCTGGGTTTTTTTCCTTGTTTCCTTATTGTCCTTTCCTTTTGTCACGTTGTTTTTGACACCCTCTTTATTTTATTTCTGTGTGCACTGGTCTAGAAACTGTATGCATGCTTGATTTGGTGCGCTTTTGCCCTCTGTCAAGTTGTCACTCCTACTTTATTTTTTTTTTTTTTTTTGCTTGGTAGCAAAAATATACTCATTAGCTTATTCATCTGCAAATTTTTAATATTTAAATATACTGAGTAATAAATTAGTACAATACAAAGTCACCAAGGCACACTAAATACTAGTTAAATTATGGGTTTAAAAAATTAGGATTAGGTAGTGGTGTGAATTCATTCTGCTTTTCAATGAGAGCCTGTAGGAATAAGCCTGAGTACTTCCAGCTCACTGCTATTTATCATTGTCCATAGTTGGCAGATAATGCATTAGACACAGGACAGAGATGACTTTTCTGGTGCAATCTGGATTGCTTGGTAAACTGGAAAGTGCTTGCTGCCTTCATTTCCATTCAAATGAAAGAAAATGTTTGTATCTGGAAGCAAAGGAAGTGAGATCACAGTCAGGGCTGGGGGCTCCACTCTGGGAAGGACTCCAGTTTTATGGTTTGCACTCAGCTGAGCAGTAGCTTTAATATCAGACTCTAGCCAGAAGGTCTAATAATGGACCTTTAAATATATAGAGTAGAAAACTATGATACAGGAGTTCTCTTGCTTGTGAGTTGGCATTAGCAGAGCTGGTGTTGGAATACCATGTGCAGCCTGGCTCACCTTCTGTGAAAACCCAAAGAGGGGTTGGAGAAATGCTCCAAGAACAGAAAGGGTTCAGAACTACACAGTACTGGGAAAGACTTGGTCATCTTAGGAAAGGTTTTGAGATTAACTAGTTCATGGTGTCTATCGACATACATGAACAGCTCTCATAATTCTGTTATCAATGCAATATAGACAAAGCTAGACAACTGAGGCTAAAAATGGAGTATGGCTTTTAGCCAGCATAACGATTCTCAAAACAGTTTTATTGAAGCGATTCCTTCAACTTTTTTTTCCAATTAAGCTGGAAAGATTTTTTCTAAAATATCTACTTTGGTTCAGAGGAAGCTGTTCTCTTGAAGCAGGAATTGATAACAAGGAAAACTGATAAGATGATCATAGTCTTAAAAATCAGTGAAACCATGAATCACTGTTGCAAAAAGATCTGCACTTAATTTGAAACAATTCTCTATTTTTTCAAGTCCTGTAACTGTTGATAAATCTGCTTCTGCTTATTAATCTGTCAGGGTCAACATCTACACCAGAATCACTGCCTGTTTGTTCTTATTTCTTTAAAGAAATATCCCTCTTTAAAGAAAGCAAGTCACCTTGTCAATAACTTTTTACATCTCCCACAGAATTATGAACCGGATGAACTGACCAAAGAGATGGCCCACCTGGAAGGACTTATGAAGGACCTTAATGCCATCACTACAGCATGACCACCTTCACCAGGACATGACTCCAAACAGTTTCTCACAAGTCTTGGGACTCAGCCTTGGAACACAAGGAGTTGTATAGAGGAGGGGGGGAAAAAAAAAAACCACAACAGAAAGAGAAACAGCACACGAGAGCATACACAGAAAGCAAACGAACCAACCAGTGCATTTGTGCTACAGCTGGTCAAAAAGAGATGACCTTTCTTGTCATCGTCCTGCAGTGAAGTCATTGCCAAGTTTAATTCCATTTACGTGCTGAGACCGTGCAGGATGGGACGCATCAGGCTGAAATCTAGCATCCAGACAAAAGGAAAAAAAAAATGGACTTCACATTTTTTTTTTCTGGTCAGGTTTTGTCTCAGTGGTGTGATTGCCTTGCCTTTTCAGTGTTGGACATTCGCATTTCTTTACAATTTTATTTGTTTTTATTTTATCTTTTTTTAAAAAAAGGAAAAATATTGTAATCAAAAAAAAAAAAGGAGAAACTGTTGTTTTCCACAGCCAAGACTGATGTTTGACTGCTTGTTCTGTTGTGTATGAAAATTCATTGCCAGCGTGGGTTGTTCTGTTTTGTTACGTCCCTTTCTGGCAGTTAATCCATGGCCTTTTGGGATGCTGCGCTGCTCTTTGTAAGCCTTTTTTATTATTTTTATATTATAATTATTAAAAGCCTGACTTTCTCCTCTCATCACTGTGAGATTACCAGTCTGTCTGAATTGAAATGTAATTTGAAAGGCTTGTTTGTCGCTTTTTGTGCAGTTTCAATATTTTGAGTGGGGAAAAGTAGACGGGGAAGGGGAGGGGATCCTGTGGGAGGTTTCATTATTGTTGTTTTCCTGTCTTTCTACATTGACTCGAAAGACTGAAGAAAATGAAAGCATCTTCTGTAACGTCCTTCCTTGTAACTTCAGCATACTGTGTCTCTGGTTACTGAATTGCAGTGAGAGTCTCATTTAGAAACATTAAAAAAAAAAAAAAAAATTCCTCCTGTAAAGTAGGGTTCCTTATGTTTAGATGACACTACAGCTTATTTTGGCAACAGTGCTCTGTTTTGTTGTTGTTAGTTTAAAAATCACATCATGAAACTTCAAAGTACAGATGGAGTGCTCATTCAGCATGGAAAACTTAGCACAGGCAGCAGTGCACAGCGCACACCACTTCTCTGCTGGTAGTGCTTGTGTTTGAGCTACCTGGACCTCCCAGAGGCAGAGAACTGTGCACCTCTTCTCATCAGCAACATACACCATACAATACTTTTGAAAACACTACATGTCCACAGGATCCTTCAGCAGCAAGTCCGACCCCAGTGCAATTTCTCTATCCCAGGCCATTTAAACAAGAATCCTTCTCTCAAGGATTCTTCAGAGACATAAGCAAGGCAAAAATGTATTTTTTTACACTTTCGAAACCATTTTAAAAGAAAAACAATATTAGTGACTCAGGTGCTGTTCACATAGCTGTCTAAAAAGGAAGGAAAGTTAAAAGGGAACTCCTATATATGAGGGGAGGGAAAAGGGTTTTTGTTTTCTCCATGTATGATTGCCTGGCTCTGCCATACTCTATGAGGAGGAACAGCATAAAAGAGGAACTGTATTTTAGTAAAAAAATTAAAAAAAAATACCCAGCTGCCTAACAAAACTCATGTGCAATTTCACTTTTAAGATGAAAGGAAACTCAAAACTTACTGATGATTCAGAGGGAAAATCAGTCTGTTCTTCCTGAGCGATCGGATTTGTGATCTCGGAAGCTCAGCGATAACAATGGAGGATGCGCAGGTAAAGGGGGTTTCAGGTGCGGGGCACTGCTGCTGTGCTCCACAGTGCCTCTGCTAGGTGGCTGCACCTGTTGAAACATTAACAGGAAATACCGCAATCTGCTTAAGGTAAAGAAAAAAAAAAACCCCAAAACAAAAAAAACACAAAGCAAGAACTTTGCTTCATTTATTTTCTTGTATCCATTTGACTAAAGCTAAAGCTCTGGGTCTATTTTCATAGTTCCTGTCACTAAGAGAAGGGAGAGCCAATAAATCATCTGGGAGAGCAGCAGGGGTCTGGGTTGTAGTTTTACTTCCTTTCTTTTCCTGGACTCTTTGGTGGTGTCATTTCTAGGACACTTGCTGGGTTCTTTGTTGTTGGTTTTTGTTTGGGGTTGTTGGGTTGTTTGGGGTTTTTTTTTTTGGGGGGGGGGGGGGGGGGGGCTGGCAGGGTGGGTAATCAAATGAATTGGAGCACTGTGGGTCACCTGGATAATTGATGTTGGGACTTTTAATCAACACAATTCAGGGCAAAATAAGCTACAGAATATGTATTTAAATAATAAAATACACACCCTGTTCTGAAAGGAAGGGGTGTATGTTTTTGTTTGCCTATTTTTTACCTATACCCAAAGAACTATCATCGTGCATACACAGTATTCTTAGCTGGTGGGTCTTTGTGAATATTACTTATGTATAACACCATGAATATTAATATTGTCATTGAATTTGGGGAGGGGGAATATTTTTAATGATAAAACAACTGTTCAAAGTTGGTTTTTTTAAGGTTAAACTAAAAAACATTTATTCAATTCCGTGTATAATCTGTATTGCACTTTTTCACATTTTAATGCTACGTTTTCTTACATATCCTGTGATTTTAAATTTGGAACATTGCATATCCTTGTAGTGTCATAGTCAAGCTGTTAAGTGACAGCTTCCCTCAGAGACATTTGGGGAAAAAAAAACCAAACCTGTATATTGTTTTATGATTCTCATGTAGAATAATTTTGAGGACTGCTGTAGACGTCTACGTTTCTGTACAATTTTTTTGCTTTTCTGTAGTATTTGCTGTATACTCTATGGCTTTTTTTAATAACTTCATGTTTATTATTTTGTATTGGACATCCAATACACTTTTTTTAATCCAATCAAATTCTGGTCTGCTGGGAGAGTTTGTTCTCTTTTTAATCACTCCTATACCTTTTTTTTCTTAATCAATATGGTACCAGGTTTGGAATTTTATTTGCATGTTTTTTGTTGTGATTTGGTAGGTCGTGTCCTCCAGAGAAAGAAGAGGAGCTGTTATTCCCTTCCCTCAAACGGTTTTGAATCAGTGAAAGGACATTTAATAGCCTTAGTAAACCAGTAAATCACAGAAAAATACTACTGTAATTCTTTGAATATAGCACTTTCCATCATAGATTTTAAAATGCAGTAACTGATATCCTTATTGTTACCCTCATGCTAACTCCAGACTCCTCCTTTCTATACTAGAGACTTGCTCTGATCATCGGTCTCATCTCTGCAAGCCAGCCACATCCCCCAGTTACTCATGTCCCATGTTCTTGGGAGCATTCAACCGCTCCTCATCCTGACATCTGCAAACAGGAATACAAGCTACTACATTGATTTGCACCCCCTGCCCCCATCCCGTTTTGCTAGTCTGATCCTTCTGCTCACTAAATCGTGCTACCACACTGAGGTCTTGGGTAGGAACTGGACCCCAAAAGTCTCCTGACGGGATGCCATGACCCTGCAGCTGGTCAGAGACTTCTCAGCCATGATAGAAGTGGTGGGGTGCGTGCATGTATATGTGTATGGGAAGGGAGAAATTGGGAAGAAAGGCATTAATTATTAAGTTGGGAGTGGCAGGAAGCACAGCTGAGATACAGGCAGAGTGGATACAGAAGAAA
Organism: Phalacrocorax aristotelis; assembly: GCF_949628215.1. NCBI lineage: Eukaryota > Metazoa > Chordata > Aves > Suliformes > Phalacrocoracidae > Phalacrocorax > Phalacrocorax aristotelis. Next base: position 32,947,015 of record NC_134282.1, read on the forward strand.
CAAAACAAAAAACAACACCCCACCCTCTACTTAACTTCTAGCTTTAAAAGCAAAAGGATATTTCTTGCAATGTTAATCAGTGCAGGTAGTTCGCTGTGCTATTTGCTTTGCGGATGAAAAGGTGACAGTTTTAAGAGATGTCTATCACGTAGCCTATTTTAACACAGGTGGAAGTCATACCTGCTGGGACTTGAGCCGTTCTGTGCCGCCGGGCAGTGCGGCACAGGGACACTAGAGGGCAGCCATGACTTGCCAGTAAACAAGGCTGCAAAGCAAACCCACAGCCTACACCATTTTTGCATCCCCCTGGAAGAGAATAAGTTGTTTCTCTTCAGCCTAGATTAGAGAGCCCACCATTAGTGCTGCTTTCCTGTTAGCAGCAGTTCAGTAAAGAACTCAAGCTGCAACCTATAGGTTTTTTTTCATGCCTAGCTGTGGCTTTCCTTAATAGAAGCCAAAGTGCTAACACAGAAGCAAGGGGTTGCCTCAAACACCTTTGATAAACTCGTGCAACACTTGCAGGTTTTTTTCCCTGTTAAGAACAGCTACCTTGTTAATTGAGCCTGGGTTTAAAACAACTCATGTCACGGTTCATCTCAAATAAATGCATTCCTGTAGGGGCTCAACATGATTTAACTAAACTGTCTTTGCCAAAAATGTGAAACCATTACAACTTTCTTGCAGGGCCAGGTCTCTCCTAACCCAACACAGGCTTCAGCCAGGTTACATGTCTCTCCTTACTACACAGGGGTATGAATGCACACAGTCTGTGTGACGCTTAAAAGTCAAATGTTGAGCTGTAGTGTTACTCTCTAGAACCTTCCAAAAGCAGGCACAGCAAAATTCCTGCCTCCAAAAAGGCTTGCCAGCTCTCCAGCGTGATGAACACCCTGGAAGTCAAGGGGACAATCATCCTAGCAAGCAAACATGCAGGACATGGGCAGAGGCAGCACCAGTGCGTTTGGAAAAGGAAAGCCAATCCTTGGCAGGCACAATATAGAGAAGTGGCAAAAAGAACATAAGCGTAAGAGTGAAAGAGTGGCAAACACCTGCAGATCCAGACTGCACACCTGCCTGTTGAAAAGGCAAGAAAAGCCTGAATGTGATAGAGCACCAGGGAGACAAACTAAAATCTAATGAAGGGTTATTTGCTAAAGAAGGATTCGGCCTACTTTGAGTGTTGCTGGGCCACCTTGCTGTGGGGCAGGTGTTCGCCACCAGCTGAGAGAGGATTCCTGATCAGGACAGATCTCCCTTCATGCACAGGTGCCTGACTCATTTTCCCCTCCACAGGCAGGGTTGGTAGCAAAATAGGTGGGACAATAACCTAGTCTCTGTCCTTCAGTAAATGAGAATCAGCTTTTTCCAGTTAATTCCCATTGTCAGCTCCTGTTTCCTCACCTTCTTCCAGTACACACTGCCTTTCCTCCAGACCTTCCTCTCTGTAGGCACAATGGCTTCCATAGGGCTGCAATTTAGAGTAAATGCTAATTTTCCTTGATAATTTATTAGGAGGAAATTCTGTTCCCCAACCCATCTGTCTCAGGACATCCCACCCTCAGTCAGCGGCAAAGTGGCCACTGGCTAAGGGGATGCTGCAGGGTGCTCTGCCCACAAAGGTTGGTCTTGGTGGCGGTTTAAGCACAGCCCTTTTGTTTGACACACAAATGCACCGGTAACACCACTGCCAGCCTTGGAGACAAGATGCAGCACTGCTCTAGTATCTGCAAATCCTCAACACCTGAACCAGATACAGGACAACCCTGGTTACAATATCCTGCAGCAACCCCACTGCTGCAAAGGCTGAAAGAATGAAATGAGATATGCTGGAGATGCAGCAATAAAATCTTCACGTTAACTTAATCCAAATCAGTGGCACTCACACTTAGTAGACTCCAGGCAAGGGAAGAACACTCACTGGACTGCCCCAGGCTCCTCCACACAGAGGTTCTGCTGTGTTCCTTTTCCCCCTTCTTTCATTTTAGGCTGTCTGTCAGTGCCTCCACCTCCTATAATTCCATCATTCTGTGAAGAGGGAGTGAGGTCTTCTGTCCTGGGCTGCAAACCTGAGGGGAAATGAAAGAGCAACCCCATTTGTAACCTCAGTCACTGTCCCTGGCTGACAGGGCCACTGCAGACATAGCTGGAACATTCAGGTGTGTTGTGTTGGAAAGCCCTGACCTGACTTCAGGCCCCACCTTAGGACCCTTTCATAGGGAGCATGAGACTGCTGCTGGAGCTCAGTCTCCCAAGGGCACTGCTAAAGCAGACACCCAGGTCCCAGCTTGCAGCAGGGCAGGGGAACCAGGGTGGGGGCACCCAGCTCTGGGGCTGCAGCACCGTCCGGAGGGCAGCAGGATACTGAGGTTTGTCCTTTGGTTTACTAGAGCCCTGCTGTGATCAGACACATGCTCTGTGCTCTGGCCAGGAAGAGCCTGGGGAGGGGTTTCCCGAGCAGAATGGGGAAACCAGGGATGGCTGCATGCCCGACCTCCCGCTCCCACCCAGCATCCTCCCCAGTCCCAGCATCCTTGTATGTGAGAGCACCAGACCCCATTTCTCTTCCGTGGGCACCGTCACCATGGCAACAGCATCCACTTAGTCTGGCCAAGCTCCACGCTGACGATGGTGAGGTCAGGGTGGCTTTCCTCCTGCACAGGGTTTTCCTTGCAGCTGCTGTGCTGTTTTATGAGGCACAGCCCTCGTCCCACAATGCTCCTATTGATCCCTTCACTGTCTGCAGCAGGGATTTTGTGTCTCTTGACAAAAAAACCCTCTCACTGGAGAAGGGCACTGAAGTACTAGCAGTGAGCAGCTATCAGGGAAACCTTCCCCAGGGTCTCTACCCTACTCCCTATATAAGGCCACGTCTTGCCCTATCCTGCCTGGACCCTTTCATCTTCCTCTGTCTGTCCCTGTCTGCTCTTGGTCCTCTGGAGCAAACCAAAGGTTACTGTATTTCTGCAGCCTGTGGCCCTCACCCCATCCCCATGCCCCAGAGACCAGGATAGTTACACAGGTGCACAAGGAAGTGCTTTGCAGCAGCTCCGTTGGCTGCATTCCCTCCCTGAGACCTACAGCATTTGGCGTCCTCCTTTGCCCAGGTCCGGACACCAGCACAGGTAACCAGGGTCGTTCTTCCCAGCCCAGCCTGCCTGGGTTCCCTCAGCAGTTAATACCTGCCCTGCAGCACTTCATCTAGTCCCTACTCCTGTCATTTCAGTGAGCTCCAGCAGCCAAATGCTGCCATGGGCAGAAGTTACACGTGGTGTTACTGAACCACAGCCACCTCAGCCTGATGTGGGATTGCTATCAGCCATGGTTAGAGGGGAATAAAACATGCTACTGCAGCTGGTGCTACTGCAGTGGGGCTGGGTGTGCAGGGAAGGCAGTGAAGCCAAAAGGACAAGGCACCCCCAGACACAGGGCTGCTGGGGGAATACTGTCTGCAACCGGAGACTGCTGCCCAGTCCTAGCCCCAACCCTGCTAGTGCTGAGGGGACCCAAAGAACAGGGCACACAGCCCAGTTACCAACACGCTACAGCACATAGCACCTTCCAGACCCTTTCACTCCAACCATATCCTCATTTCCACCTCTAAGTGGTCACAGCCGGGGTGACAGAGTCCCCAGTGTGGACTGGAAGCACAAAATCAGGGCTCAACCTTTGCCCCAGTTACTCCAGCAGCCAGGAATTAGAAGGACCACCCACACTCCCCCCAAAAGATGGGCTTCAGATGGGAAGACACCCCAAAATCCCCACCACCCCTCTTACCTAGCCAGAGCTGGAGAAGCCTACTACTTGCTACCAGGACCAGGGGGCTGTGAGGAGCCAGGCTGGAGCCTGCCCGTGTGCCCCACCCTCCCCAGGTGTTTCCCATCTCCATCCCCAGGGCAGGGCCCCTTCCTAGCTACAGGGCATTAGCCTGAGTGCTTAACCCAGTGCTGCTCATGGCTGTGGGCTGGTTCTGGCCACCTGGCTGGGCTTTGCCTTCCAGGCCAGCCTGTCTGGTTTGCAGGCAGGCCTGGAAACGAGGGGCTAGGCAGCAGTGGAGGACAAGGGAGTTTTAACTGGATGAGGGTTGGAGTGGGGACAGCTCTTTGCAACCGGGTTGCTTTAGGCACTGTTTGAGACATGCTACGAGCTTTTGAGCGCTAACAAATTCAGCAAGCAAACAAGAGCATCACAACAAACTAGAGAGAGTTTCTGAGTCCCCAGTCCTTGTGATTCATGGTCTTTTAGAGGATTTTCCTGAGTCTCCAAGGCTGGCATCTGCCTGTTTTCATAGTACATAAACCAAATTCATACTACTTGAACCAAACCATATGATTTTGGAGATCATTTTGCTGGAGACAGGGAGGAAAAATGTGTACGCGTTGTGTCCATGCACAAGTGCCTCCAGGTCTCCCTGTTCATCCCTGGGGTATCTGAAGCTCCTATAGGTACCGCCACCATGGCTGTATGGTGTCATACTCAAGTCTTTGTGGTAGAGCTAATTAAAAGCTACATTCTAGGCATCTTTCTAGAGCTAAGTATATATGTCCTCAGTTGCCACAGTCTTACAGGGATGTGAAATGTCAAGTTGTCCTGGCACTAAATCTTTGCCACAAACCGTGAGCTGCAAGAGGGGCTTAAGGCTGCAGGGAAAAGGTTAATAATCCAACAGGAACACGGTTCCTGCCTGGCAGTGCAGCCATGAGCTACAGATGTGGTTCAGGCCAAAAATTATGTCTCCAACATGCTGCCCCCTCCCTCCCCAGGATGGCCAGGGGTCCTGTGTTCCTGGCAATACATTCAGGCTGCTCCTGAGGAGGGAAGCAAAAATGCTTACAAAGAAGCCACACTGAAGCCCTGTCCTCCATCTTTCCTCCCCCATTCAGAGCAAGAAGTCCCTCCCAAGCCTGCTAGGCCCTTCTGACTCTAGCAGGTTTGCTCCAGCAACGCCAGGACATGCTGTATGCACTCCATCCCCACCCCCCATGCTGGGCGGTAGGAGTGCGTTCCCGTCTCCCATGTGGCTGTTTGCAGGATAGTGAGGCAGCCGGGACAACTGGAGCATCAGCAATAACAATGAGCATCTCTCATCTTCAGCTCCCTCGCTCTCTGGCGAGCCACCCCAGGGGCGGCGCTGGCCCACACAGTACAGCAGAGCAGCATGTCAGCACCAAGCCTCTGCAGAGAGGAGCTGACAGTGATGGGCATGCACATGGCTGGAGCTGACAGAATCCTTTGGCCGCAGCAGGAGGCCAGTGTGGGTGGACAGGACACCTGAGAGCCAGCACCATGTCTGGAGAGGGCAGCTGGCCATGCTGTCCCTTGAGCCATCCCCACCAGCCCTGCATCTGCTGTCTCTGACAGAGCTGGAGGGGGAGAGCACGGGTGCTCCTCCAGAGAGGCTGCTGTGAGCCATGTGTGGGCAAGCCCCAGCCATTCCCATCACAGCTGAAGAAAGCAGGTGTATAAAAAATAAAACAAAAGGGAAGAGGGGAAATATGACCCTGAAGAGCTGTCTAATTTGCAGCACAGTCACGGAGAGCAGCTTCCCAGAGAGGGGAAGGAATTTAGCCATGTGGCACTGGGAGATGCTGTTAACACCTTCCTGCCCAGCACTGAGGACAGCTTCAGGCTGCTCCCATTCCATTCCCAGCAGGCAGGGCAGGGCATATAGAGTATGGCTGCCTTGGTGGGGGGATTTCTGGAGGATGTGGCTGGCTCTGCACACAGGGCAGGAGAGCTGGGTCCTGCAGCGCTTGTGCAACAAGAGGTCACTCAGTGGAAGTCCTACAAAGGGCCTGGCATTTGCTGGGCTAAATCTCCCACTTTAACCTATCAAACTGTTGTTTCTCCTCTGTTAAAACAAAAGAGTGTCTACCCCTTCTGAGAGACTTCAGTCAATGTCTTTCCTAATCAGGTACCTGCTAAAAGGTGGACTTGAGCAGAACAGTCACTGATGGCAGTTGGGGTCAGCTGTTTGCTGGAGGCTGAAAGGCAGCTGGTTTGCAAAGCTGTCTTAAAAGAAAATCAATCTACTTTCCTGCAGCTGTAAGTGGCAGAACCAAGTTAGGATTTTCTTCCCTTAATTTGCCAATAGTAGATGGCACCATAGTCAGCTCCATTAAAATCAGAGCCTAAAGTCAAACTGGGGGCTTGGTGTGCTGAAATTGGTGAGACAAAATATCTGAGGCCTCTGCAAACAGCTTAAAAGTGACAAACCCAATCTGTATATACTCATGTGTGAAACTTCACACACACCCTCCCCTTTCTACAAAGAGGGAGAAAGCAGGCAGTGAGGGGATTTGTTTGAAGACACCTTGCCAATCCAGCCAGCAGTCCCTTGGGATTGCTGGGAGCAGAGACAGGCAGGGACAGGGACAAGGCCGGGACATTGGAAAGGCCCCAGCACTGTGCTGGCTCTGATCACAGCACAATCCTGGGCAGGCCAGACCCTCAGCTTCCCTGCAGTTTCACTGAGGTGCTGCTAACAGGGTCATCAGGGAGGGTGGCACTAATAGCAGACATCTCATATACAGAATTGTTGTGCACATCCAGTGACGCCTCCCAGCCCAACACCTTGAATAAGGAAAACACTCAGGACCTCATACTTCAGCACTGATGGTCTGTGTTGAAAACAGGCAGTACTCAGCTGTGACTTGAGGACAGCACCTTGGTGTGTCCTAGTTTCTCCACTTTGTTCCCTCCTGCCAGAAAAGCAGTGTTCAGCTAAGCCTACGCCTCTGCGGGGAGTAGAGAGGGGGCCAGTATTGCTCCTGATGTGCCTAAATGGCTTGAATTAATTTCTGCAGATTTCTCAGTGTGGGCTTGAGCTTAGAAACCAAACTGGCTGCTGATCACACCCTGGTTGAGGCCCCACATGCACGCACAAAACCTGGCATCACAAACTGAGCATTTCCCTGCATGGGGAAAGGGAGAAGTGTTACTAAGGGGTTGTATGGCTGTTGAAAAGCAGCTGCAAAACCACCTCTAACTCCTGAGAGCAAATCCAAACTGCATCATTCCGTGCCCTGATTTTCTTCCCATTGAGCCCAGCTTTAGTTCAGCAGTGGGAAAGGGCCACCCACATCCCTACTCACAGGCTACCAATTGGTCATCTCTGCCAGGGATGGAGGGGTGGGATACTGTCTGCAAGGGGGTAATGGTAGATGGGGAGAGAGTCTATGGTGTTAAAGTGCCACCAGCAAAAATGGACTAATTGTTTATGCTAGTACAGCCCAGTTCCTGGGCTTTTACCCCCTGCAGCCACCACCCTGGTCCAGCCCTTCTGCAGCACTGCCCCACCAGCTTGGCAGAGGGGTTCAGCACTGGAGCAGAGCATTGCCACTGGGTTCCCAGGGTCCTGGCATGGGCTGGCCTCTTTCCTCTCTTCTCCTGGGATTCACATGGTAGTGATGCCCTAGCTGAACTTCTTGGGGGCTTGGAGAGGTGGCTGCCACCCACCAGTGCTGGGCAGGGAGACTTACCTTCAAGGGGTGCACCTCATCAGGTGCAAGGCTCATGTTGGTTCCAGCAGCTGCAGCCCTGGTTCACTAGCGGTGAAGCTGTAACACTGCCCTTGCCTATGGGAAGCAGAAGCTCCTGGTCAACTTTCCAGTCCAAGCATGATCCCCAGCACCTCACTGCCAGGGCTGTTGAGAATCCAACCCTGGCCCCTCTCCCTTTCCTCCCTGGGCTCCAGCTCCTCCAGCTCCAGGACTTTGCTCCTACCCTGGTGCCTCCCCCGGGGTCTGTATTGCTGTTCTGTACCCTTGCCCCAGCAAGGTACATGGCCTGTTGGCAGAGGTGGGCTCAGATGGAAAGATTTCTGTTCATCCCATCACCTGAGGATATGAACATATTGTCTATGCCCTCATCTTCCCATGACCACCACGATGTCTCCAGTCCCACAGGAAGGTTTTGGGGCCCCTTCCGTGATTCATTTCTGCAAGCTTTTGCTTTTTTGTGGGATGGATGCAGCCCAAGAGGGCAGAAGTGGTCATGTTCTCTGCAGTGAGGAAGTTTGGCCTGAGGTGCTCGGAGCAGCTTGCATGGGTGACCTGCTCCAGCTCTGGCAGCAGGATACCTGCAAAGGGTCAGAAAAGTCCTCTGCTGTCCTACAGGGGTGTAAGCAGTGCGATGTTGCCTCTGCCTTGCCACTGTTTCCTCCTGTTTCTGCCCAAAGGTGGAAAAGCAGCAGTGAGTGATCCTGCACAAGCAGTGCCAGGCTTTGAGCAACTCCCTCATTTGTCTTTTACATGCTGTGGTTTGCACACAAACAGGAGCACTGCCTTGTGCACATCTTCCCTTCCACGTCCCAAAGTGATCCTCTTCCACAAAATAACAGGGATGCAGTCTGACTCATGCGGTTTGCCGCTCATGTCCCACTGCCATATCAGTCCCTTGGGCTGGCAGGTACAAGCTTGGCCCCTGAAGCTGAGTGGAGTGAATTGCAAAAGCTGTCATTGGTGTCTGGTTTTCTTTATTTTAAATAAAATATATGCTATGGTGTATTCATGTCTTTAAAGTCATGGGTCCTATCTTACTGATGTCTCCCCTAGCAAGGAGGAGAAAAGTGCAAATCCCTTCTCCTTTTGGGCATTTACTGGAGTACCTTGTAGGGTACCTGTTGCCTCTTGGAGCTCACCAGTCCTGTGCCCAGTGCTGTGAGATCCCTGAATTTGCGGAGGAAATGAAAAAAGGACTCAGCCATGACATGCACAACCCCATTCCCAGTGCCAGGCTTCCTATGGACAGATCAGAGATGTTGCAGGGTCTCTCTTACAGTAGTTGTGACTGGAGGACAACACTGAGCCAAGAGATTTGCTGAGGGTCCTGCCAGGCTGGTGTCCACACAGTGCTCCACCATTTTGTACTCAATGAACCACATCACCTTGCTGGTCCAAACAGCTCAGTGGGTTTGCAAAGAAGAAAAACCTCATTTCCAAGAGCTCTAGCATCACTTTCCTTCCTGTCTAAGGCTGGCTGGTGCAGGGGATCAGACCATCCCAGTGCCTGCAGGAAAGCACTGCCAGGAGTAGGTCTGTTCTGTTGTCTCCAACACCCCAAAACCTCTCACAGGGTCCAAGATGTATGAGTTTGGGAGTCCCTCCCTCCCATAAACACAGACTGTTTGTTCTTCTCTAGGAAGGAGGGTGAGTGGAGTGGGCAGCCAGTCTGGGGGAGTTTCCCAAGACAAGGCTGAAATTCCTATGAACAGCCCTGGCCAAACTACGACTAGGGAAAGGGAGCTATCACAAGAGCTGGTGATCCTGCCTTTTTCCCACTCTGAGCCCCCACACCAGCAGGCTGGGTCTTCACAAGGCACTGCAGGGGAGGCAGTAGTGATCAGGAAGTGGAGAAACCACCCTGTTGATAGGAGGGCGACTTGGCTTTGGTATCTGAACAGCTTGTTCCTGACAGCTGGTGTGCAAGTATCATGAAATCTCAGCACAGTCTTAAGTCTTTTCAATAAGATAAGGAGGCATCAACACATATGCTAAACCAGTCAAGCCCTTCCAAGTGTGCTTGTCTACAATGGATGGGGCTTCTTCCAGCTTCTCTGGATAGTGGAGCAAAGGCTTTTCTTTGGTCAGAGAAAAGCTTTCTGTGCCATCCTGATCCACAATGGCCTTTAGCAGAGATGTGGCTACTAGCTATGTCGAAATGGTCTGGGTGAAGTAAAGATCGGACTCCATTAGCTAAGTTCTGTCTCCTCTGGTATCATGCTTGTCATGAAGATCTCACAGTTATTGTGTTAACTGTGACCTGCTCTGCTCTCAGGAAGGGTGAGAGATCCTCCTATGTCTTGCCCATCCTTCTGCAACACGTGGCAGTGGGGGTTGACTCTCTGGTGGAGAACAAATGGCAGGTTTCACAGGGAAGTTTAAGATCTCAAAACTTGGATTTTGTTCTAGTCCAGCATTAAAACCTTGAAAGTTTACAAATCTTCTGTGAAATGTAATTTTAAAAGAAAATTTTGACTGGGCAGGACTGACTCACAATCCCAGTTTTCTCTGTAATAGTAATGGCATGTGAAATAAAACAGCCTGGCACAGACATTTGTTTTGAAAGGCAAACCAAACATTTTACTGCCTGAATGTCCCTCACTGAAACTCCAGGACAACTGACAAAACTGACCCACCAGGACACAGCCATCTGGTTTCAAGGGAACGGCATTTTCTGATGAAAATGTTTGGTTTACTCTTTCCTCACCAGTTCTGCTCATTTACAGCCAGACAAAGTCAGAGACTTGATGGGAAGGAAACCGACAGGGTCTCCCCTTTTCCTGCACCATCAGAAGCCGGAGGGAAAAGAAAAGGAATGTCCTGCTTGGACTGAGCCTGTGCTGTGCTGTGTCAGTGGGAGTGGGAGTGCATCTGTGCATCCTTCTCTGCAAAACAGTGATTCCGTTGATGGTCCTTGGGCTCCTTTTATTCTTTTTTTCCATCTCTGCCATGGGGAGTCCTGGTAAAGAAGGTCCTGGACCTTGTTCTCATCTCAGCAGGAAAGACATATTGTTGATGTGTTAGCAAATTCAAATCCTTCAGTGGCTGGGCACATGTCAGAGGGCTAAACGGAACCATTGGATGAAAAGGTATGAAGAAAATGAGATTTCAGAGAAGGAAAAATGAATTTGAAACTATTGGCAAGACAGAGATGAGGCACTGCATGGAGGTGAGAGGCTCTGGCTATCAGTTGTTTGGAGACAGGGAGCAGGGAGGATGGTAGCTAGCTACATCTCACTGCCCCAGGCTGTAGGACACACTCCAGCAGCTAGGCTGCCCTGCATTTTCTTGGCTATGAAGGAAGCGCATGAGACCATACATGTGAGCCACTGACCCAAATCACCAATTTTGTGTATACTTCCCAGAGTGGGTTTGGACAAAGACTCAAAGAGGGTATCACAGGAGTGAAATGAAAGCTAAGTGTAGAGGCTAGTTTTAACTTCCTAAAATAGATCAGGTCCTGACCTTGGCATCATCGTCTGGCTTAGCCTGAGACCTCAAAATAGCTGCTTCCTTTCTCTCATTTATTGTCTGCTTTCTGTGATAGTCCCTATTCCAAGGTCTGTATCCTGTGGTATAGTTCATTAGGCTCTTCTCCGAGGATCATGAAGTCATCCAGAGTTTCCATATCTACCATTAATGTGAAGGATTTTCATACACGCTTTTGCAAAACAACTACCAGATTTCTCCTTTGTACTGTTAAAAATTCAAGTGTAGGTAAAAGTTTTAAACTTTTACTGTCAATGGCGTAACACACGCTTCCTATAAGAATGTGTGAGGTGATGTGGCAGCAGACAAACACACTACTCAAGCTCTAAAGACATCAGGAAAATACCAACAGGAAGTGAGATAAAACCCTGCATCTTTTATGTTCAACAGGAAAGAGAGGAGAGAGAAACCACACAAGTTTTTTTTCTTCTTTAGAAGAAAAGCTTTTTAGAAGTTTTGTTTCTTCTTTAAACCTCATCTCATGTTGCCTAAAGTTCAACACTTAAAGCAGACAGAAAGTCAGAGGGATGGGTTTTTCACATTTTTATTTACTAAGGTTTTTATTGTGTGTTTTATATTGCAAACCCCACCCCTAAACTCTTCCCTCCCTTCCCCCCAAAATAAAACAAAAAGTAACAATAATAATTAATATAGTTCCCCCTATTGAGACAAGCCTAGTGTTGACTGTCCAGTCAGAATAACTCAATATTGGCTACTCTACTGCTAAGAACTGGAAAATCAAACAATATCCCCATGAAAAACAAAGCAAAGGAACCCAACCGAAGAAGGATGTTCACCAGACTGGTGGATGGAACACACGTCTACCAGAGACAGCCCTCAGGGTGTTTCTGTGCACCTCCATTTGTCTGAGTGTCCACAGGGGTTGTTGAGATTCAAGTACCAATGCAGCAGTCACAGGACAGTCATCCATGAGCTGGGCTGAAGACCTTTCCCACCTGCTTATATTAGATACCCCAGACCCAAACAGCTTAGCTCCCAATCTCTTGAGATGCTCATTCTAGGGGCCCTCTAGCATCTGGGGAAAAAAGACTGCTAAAACAAATATAAAATTTAAAAGGATATTGTGAGTCTTCCTTCTAGGAACTGCCTCATACCTTTGAAAACATGAAAGGGTCTGTGAGTCTGCTTCAATTCCATCAACTGATTCTGTTTCAAGATGAACCTATACGTATTTGGAAAATCAGGATCTATATATTATAATTACCACCTGCCAGTCAGTCCTACAGGAGGGTCAAAATTGACATGTATTTTAAAACTAGGAGATATATATAACTATATGTGTGTGTGTGTGTGCTTACACGTGTGCATAAATAGACTACATGTGTATAACTGTATGCTATATGTATAAAAGCATGTGTGTACATATATATATATAAAAAAAATCTATACACACACACGCACACACCCCTCCCACCACACACACTCACACATATATAGTTGTATGTAGCTAGTAGAAAAAACATTTCTAGAGTTCCCCTGACCCTTTAAGGAAGACCAAAGCTGATTACATCTGAATTCTGAGCCACCAAAGCACGTTGAAGCAGGAGAGTGCCCATGAATGCTTGCAGCAACATTCAAGATACAGGCACAGGTTAAGAGTTTTGCAAACAATTTGGTATAAAAAACTACTGTCAGCCAGTGTTTTGGGAGAGAGTTGGGGGTGGGAGGAGGTAAGACAGGGAGTTAGATGGACCTGTATCATTACTGTGATAATAGTAAGTTTTTTGGCACTGCTGCATGAAGTTCTGCTTTCCCGCTGAGGGCTGAAAGGACCCCATGACAGCTGGAAACACAGGGAGGCTGGACATGTGTTTCTAACACGTGTTAGAAAAACTGAGCACCTGACTCTTTACAGTGAGGTGGCTGGAGACATCTGCTGGCCTAAGGAAAAACAAAAGAGAAAGAAAGGATCAAAGGAAAAGGAGACATTTGCTCTAGAGGTAAAGGCTGTAGCTTCTCAGTGCTGTGTGCACCCAATGGCCCCTTACTGCCTTCATCCCTCTTCGACTGCCTTATATCAGGGAGCCCCAAAAAAATCCAGATCAAGGTGCCTGCCAGGCCCCAGATGTGTGCAGTGATGCTGCAACTGCAAGATGAGACCAAAGCCAGTCAGGCACAGGCTGTTATTGCTGGTAAAATCAAGCAAACTATTTCAATTCCCACATCAGAGGAGAAGCATGGACCATGGCTGGCCAAATTTCTGGTCTGATCTGGTTTAATGGTATAAACATAGTTGCAAATCTGGAGGTTTCTTGGCTGGGCACCACTATTACCCTCGGTGCCCCAAAGCACAAATTCCCCTGGGCTAAGGAGGAAGCGGGCTGGGGACTGCACCCTACTCTTCAATCTTATTCTACCCAGTTCTCTTCAAAGCAGTCAGCCCATGGACACTGAGACATTAAAATGAGAGAGGGAAGGTTAAAGCGCTGCCTTTTTCTTCATCCCTCACTTTGCTTTGCACACCCCAACCTGGAGGGCAGGACGCATGCTTTCCAAACCACGGAAAGGCTGAAGCTTGGGCTCTTCTGCTGGCTGAGGCCAGCTGCCTGGCATGCTGGCAGAGAGACGGGACTTCTCCCACAACCCACATCCATGACACCTACAGAAATACAGAGGGGATATTCACTGCCCTTCCTGTGACTTACAAGGGATTGTTTCTTGTTCCCACTAGAGCATCAGTGGAATATGAAAGAGACAAGCATCTGAAGTCAGGCCTGTCCATCTCCTGGTCACCTTCATCTTCTTCAGATGGAGTCCAAACAAAAACTCAGCCCTTCGGAAATCCCTAGAGGGGACTGGATTAATGAAACTCACCCCTCTTCTTGCTTCCTCTGCAACCTGCTGATCACAGGAGAAAACCTGGGAGAAAGCGAAACTTTCTGATGCACACAGTGAGCCAGCCAAGTACCCCCATAAATAAGTACTGTGGGCCACGTTCACAGCTGGTGCAAAGCAATGCAAAGCTGAGGCCAACCGGAGCTGTTCTAAAACTACCAGCTACAGGCCTGACCTGATGTTCCCCTTTATGGCCCGCATCAACCTCGGATCTTTGTCTCAACAGGAAAACCTTTTTTGGTGGCTTCTATGACTGATCATTCATATATTCCAGCTCAGGCACATACCTTGTCTGTGCATTATCTCGTTGGATTAAATTTGCTCATATCCTTTTGTTCCATGTATTAAAATATTCTATAAAATCAAGTGACCAAAAATCTATAGCTCTAAGAATACCTGGTTATCTTTTTTTGTTGTTGTTTTCATGTGTTTTTTCTTTGTTTCTAATCACAGTTAAACCTAAACAAAAGAAATGGAGAAAAAAGGGGGCGGGGGGGGGGAAGAAAAGGAAAAAATGATTCATGAAAGTCTAATCAGGAACTGAATTGCATGGCTGACATAACCAGCTCTCAGAAGGAGTCCTCACAAATTGGAGGGCAGTTTGGATCTGACACGTTCCAGATCCCCTGTGAGCACTATGGATTCTTTCCGTCCACCAGCAGTCAGAGAAGCAGCGCCTGCAGCACTGGCCCCAAACACCAGCGGATGTGGTAAAGAACCTGAGGACATCTGACGTGGTAAAGTCACACGCCCAGGAATTGAGCTACAAGGCTTCCCAAGAAGTCCAGTCCCTCCACCAGGAAAAGGAGAGAAGCTGGAAACAGATTCTCTAGAAGAATGAGGAGAACTTTGGCTCAGCATCTGAGCCAGCTCTTGGGGCAAAGATGGCTGGGAAGCAGAAATTAACTTGATGTCTTGGCTCAGACGTCCCAGTGGCACAGGCGGTGTGCTCTTGGACTGCAGGATCTGTGGAGGTGGGCTGGCGGTCTGAGGCAGAAGCAGAGATCCGTGAGAGCCTGAGGCCCCGGAAGGGCCACATTGAAAAGTTCTTGTTGCCATTGGGCTCTGACTAGGAGGACTAAGGCCAGAAGGGGTATAACAGGGAGAGGCGACACCAGACTGTTGCAGTGGAGACATGGAGGCAAAAGGTGGTCGTTCTTGGTGGAGCTGGGCTATCGTTCCAGTTAAAGATCCTAATGCACTTGGATGTGTTTGGCACAGGCCTGAGGATGGCCCACTGGAGGGCTGTGCCAGCTGGCTTAGGCTGGAGGATGGAGAGTTGGAAGAAGGAGGGGGTTGGAAGTGATTCATTCCCCCCAAAGTCCCACTGCCCAAGAGCTGCTGTAATGGTCCCCCCTGCAGTGGTCTTGTGGTGGGCTGGAACTGGTTGAGAAGACTTGTGGGTGGGTTTGATGAGAGCTGGGTGAGTGATGTTGATGGGGAGCTAGTTGTGGCTTGCTGAAAGTGCCCAAATCCACTACCAGAAAGGGCTGGCGGCGGCTGCTGCTGCTGCTGCTGTTGCTGCTGCTGCATGGGCTGAGCTGTACCTAAGGGTGATCCAGAAGATGCATGTTGGAACTGGCTCAGTCCCACTGAGGAGGCGCCGCTCAAACCCGGCTGGCTTGAGCCACCTGGAGGGGATCCTACGTGGAATTGGCCTAAGCCCGCAGCAGCTGAGAATCCTGCAAGCTGCTGGATGTGGAAGGAAGAAGATGAAGGGGTTTCTGCTCCTGGTGTATGCAGCTGGGATGGAGTACTGGAGGGGGAGCCAACAGCAGAAGGCCCAGTCGATGGGATTAGAGACTGAAGCCTTTTCAGCTGTCTCGGAGTCTGGTTGGATTGCTGTCCCAGGGAACCCAAGACGGACACCGGAGGACGGAATATGGCTGTTGGGAGGCGTGGGTGGTGGGTCAGAGCTATAGCGACAGAAGTGGTGGCTGCTGCAGCTTGCAGGGGTGCCTGGATCAGTGGAGTCCAGATGACAGGAGTGGGTGTGGATGCAGCAGCGGCAGCAGCAGCGGCGGCAGCCTGGACATTGTGAGCACAGTGTGCCATCTCTCTGTCGTGCTGCACAATCTGCTGGATGATCTCATTCTCTTGGTAGTTGAAAACACCCGAATTGAGGTCATGCTGGACTTTATGCAGCAGAATGGAATTTTTCTTGCCTGTAGAGAAAGTGAAGAGAGAAAGAGTCATTCTGATATGTCAAAGGCTTCCTCAAAGCTTCCTGCCAGACTTTCCTCAAATTGTTGGCACTGTCTCCACTTCACTGTCATTATGGGATCTGTGTACAGTCTCTGTGCTCCAGCAACAAGATGACAAACATTACATGTTCTGCTCTTGCGGTATGATCAACAAGCCTCAAGATCCCATAACAATGTGCCTGACGGGACACATATTCTCAGTTCGACCGTAAAGCCACTTTTGAAAGTGTGGCAGACTGGTAGCAAAGCTTATGAATCTGGAATATTCCCATTTTGCACCTCATAATCTGAACATCCATTACAAAAAGATAATAAATCCAAAGGCTGTAATTTTTTTGTGTTTGTCAAAGAAAACCTCAAAAATATAAGTCCAGTGAAGTCCCCTGAGTATTCAGATACTCTCCTTCAGCTACCTTTTCCTCATCTGTCTCATGCAACTTGGTCACTCTGGAGTCAAGTATGTGTTTTCAGTTGAAAGGAAATTTCTCTATGAATAAGGGACAGAACAACTTTACATGCTGGAAAAGCTCAGCTCGCCCAAGTAAGAGACCTCAGACATGCTGCAGCTAACATCTTACTTGACCATGCCCTTCTAGCCCCAACTTTAAGGCAACTGCAGGCTAGCAAACGTCACGGTACAGCTGGACTTCCTAGCCTGCAGCAAACTATTAGCTCAGCATTCTTCCTTTTCAATGGGCTGGAAAACGTAGCATAAATAGTTTGTCTGGCCTGAGAGTGCACCTGGGACTGATGGCATGCACTCTCCTGGACTGAAGGACAGAACCACTCAACGCAGGTGGAGGAGATGCTGCCAGTGATGCCCTGTCACCAAAGTACAAATGTCTTCTCAAAGGAGATGATTTCTGACATGGACAGCCACTCTGCATAAAGGATTTCATATCTCCATTCTCAAAACACCATGTGAATTGGCAACCATGCCAGCATTGATTTTTAAGGAGCTGGTATATGCTGATTTGAAGTATTTTCGTACAAAATTAGTGTGGATTAGATCCCTGTTCTTGCCTTTTCAAGGGTCCTCTATCCTGACAATATATGCCAGTTTGAACTGATGTCAGGACCTGCCTGTGGGCTTCCTTTTCACTTTTGTTTACTGAAGCTGTTTGGATTTGAAGGGTTCAGCCTAGTAAGTTCTGTTGCGTGCATCTCTGTGTGCGTGCATGAGCATACCTGGCCCCCTGGTTGCATGTCTGTACACAGCTCATTTTGCAGCTGAAGCTCAGGGGGTGAGTGTAGAAGGGTCACCTCTAGATGAGGCACCCGCCAATTTGGATCAGATCAAAAGCTCTTATTAACTCTCCTCCTGAACCAAATGTATCCTCAGGCTCCGCACCCATTAGCAAACCTCTGCTCTGATTCAAATGTAATTTCTGCTGGTTCTTGCCTGATCACTTATAGTTCCTGTAGAGGACCAGGGCAAACAGACAGCATCTTGCCAATTGCTGCGGGTTTACAGAGCATGAGATAGCGGCAGGTATGGAATGGAGGCCTGGATGTGGAAGGGCCTCTTTTTCTGTATTTTAACCCCCAAATCATGTCATGCTTTAAGAATTAAAGGCTGGTAGCACAGCTTACATCAATTAAAGCTCCTGAAAACAAGGGGTTGTCATTAAACTTGTCTCCACGCTTTCATGAAATCACAACTTTCCAGGTAAGTAAACAGTTAATATTATCAACTAAGGCCACAATATGATATTTAATTTGTCCCATACAGCATTCTAGTTTAAACTGGTCAGCTGATAGTTTCCAAGAAGGAATGGCTAAGAGTGGACTGCCATGTTGGGTAGTAACTCCCAGTGAGATTCCAGAGGAATTTCCTTTCAATCCTATGCTAGTCAGATCACAGATCTTTGTGTACAGATGTAAGCACATCTCTGTGCATAAATGGCATCTAGATTGTTGGAGATTTTTATTATATGGTGTACCTTTTATATGTGTAACAGATAAAAGAGTCAGAGTTTAAGGACATGCCTCTTACTCTAGCCAAATGTAAAATCAAACATCTGGCAGCAAAGAACTTGAATTACACTCTGACGAGGGTAGCTGGTATCCTGGTGTCCTAAAAAGCAACTTTGAAATGGTAGTCTTACATATAACTAGTGGAGTTCCAAATCTTTTTCACCAGAAAAAAAGATGAAACAAATAAGAAGGAAATTAGAAAGCATAAAAGATACTAGTCACTAACACATAAAATGCTAGTTCTAGTGTCTAGCTGCAAAGCATGAAAAGGTACAAAAAATATTCACAAGAATCAGGCTTGAAAATGTACTCAGCTTCTCTCAGAGAAGAGGTGACTTGATACAGATTTATAGGGAACTTCACAGTTGAAGGAAGCTGCTAAGAACCATTCCCTGTGGTTCCAGAAGGACCCATGAGATGTTGTGATTTTAGACAAGCCCAGAGAAGAACAGAAGGAGCAATCTAACTGTTATTGTAGTTAAGCATTGGAAGAACACACTAAGTGTTTCTCCTTCACTGTAGTTTTAAAAATCAAATGTTTATCTCTTTGTAAAGGACGGGGTGTGGCTCTAGCACCTGAGTGCTATGCAATTGTACAGAGTGGGTAAAGCTTGCAATTTACAGTGGGCTGAACTACACCATAAAACCAAACCACTAAAATACTGACAGATTTTTGATCTGGATCCGCAACTGGTGCAGTTGGGACGTGTCTCTTGTGGGTAGTGCCATGGGATGCTTAATGCTTTTGTGTTTTACCTACTGCTAATCACTCCCTCCAAAAAAAGCAGTAAGGTGTATGGACTGGCCTTCCTTTTCTCACCTTGGAGAAAGACACCAGCCCTGGAAGGACACAGTCCTGAAGGTAAACAGGGTTCTGAGCTGCTAATGCCATTACAGGGGCTGGAGAGCTTGTCTGCACGGGAAGTGCATGTGTAGGATATGTACATAATGCCTGTTTCATTGTATACTGGACTGGAACAGACAGCACTGGATATCCCCTAACAAGACAACCCCTGGTTCTACCTGCCGTTCATGTAGCCAGGCACACCAGAAGAAGCATGAATGTCACCTTTAAACTTAAGAGCATTTTTGCAGTGAACAGTGAAAGGGAGTGAATGGCACAGAAACAGAAATACTAACTGCTCCAAGTCTGGAAAGAAGGAACAACCTATCTGAATAAAATTGACAGGTAAGAGAGAATCTGGCCAGCACACTTGCATTAAAGAGGGATTCAGACTACAGGTTTGTAATCGTTCTCTTTCTGGAGTTGAAGGCACAAATCCCAGCATGAGGGATCTGTAGCCATCTCACACAACTGCAAGGTCAGGACGTGGATGGCAGACGGCATGCTGAGTTCAAAGTAGAAAGTGGCAAAAAAGCCACCTCACCACATTTGCTTTCTTGATAACAGACTGTAGGAAAACCAGGCTGAGGAGGAATGGCTAGGAGGGAAGAAGGAGAAACAGCAGATGTTGCTTAGTGCAGCTTTCAAAAAGCTCAATACCAGCAACTGCTCTGTGTTTCCATCATTACACCTCATCTCACTCTTTTAACTCCATGTCACCTCTCTTTGGCTTCTGATTTGCTTCTCTGTGCTTGAATAGCCTGCAATTTCCAATGCTGCCCTCAATTCAAATGAGAACCCATAGCGATGTTAATCAGAGCTGCACGGATGAATTGAGGGGACCAATGTTTTCATAACCAGAGCTCTTGAAACACAGAAAGCTGAACAGCAGACTCTGGTTTCCTTGGCAGAGCACTAAATAGAGAATATGCTCACATTTTCCAAACATGCATACTATTTACCAGAAATGGTTGATCAAAGCTCCTTAAATTTCTATCAAATTGATAAAATAATTCCAGCAAAAACCTTGGAATGATTATTTTTGTTAGTTTTTAAAACCAAGAATTTCAGTTTTCCTTTGAAATTGCATTACACTTTATTGTTTTCCTGAGCCCAGCTTGGATCTATTAACTGTTTCATTAGATCAATTTTTTCTTTTCTCTTTTGTCAAGAAAGTCTCAAATTTCTGCTCCAGAACATTTAAAAAATTATTGAAAACGGTCTTTCAGTTATTGAAGGGAAGAGGAATTTTTCAATATCATTTTCCAAAATTGTAACTGGTTGGCAAACTGAAAAATTAATTGGTTTCACCATTCTAATTAATTGCATCATTTACATGATGTTTCCACACACCAATATAAGTCTTATTAGTTGCTTCTAGAGAAAATCCTCCTTCCAACCAGCACCAGATGAGAACAGGCACAGCAGAGTCCAGGTGGCACAAAGACATTTTCCTGGCAGGTAAGACTAAGGTGCTGCATGAAACATAAGCCAACAGTGGAACAAGGCAGTAGGAAAAAGTTTGCTTGGGCCGGTGGGTCTGAGATTATTTCTCCTCCTCATCTTATTTATGAAATTGCTTCAGTATCAAACTCATTTTTCTTGCTCTGGATTTATTGTCACAGCACCTGCTTCAAAAGGAGACCAGAAAAGACATCAGTCAGGGGACTGAAAGGCTGATTAGTTTGGCACTGTGTAACCCTAATTGAAATGTTGTTCTGCAGCTCACAGCTACACTCAGTGAACCGCAATAGAGTGCTGTGTTCTTGCTGAGCCGGTGAGAAGTTTCATCAGGAGGAAGAAAAAGGGACTCCTGTTTCTCCTTCAGTCTAATCCAGAAGCAGAAGCCTGTATGTTACAAAGTTTCTCCTTCTGTGATGTTTATCCCACACAAATTAAAGTGCTGAGCAGAGGCTAAGGTACTAAGCTAAACAATCCACCCAAGCATTTTTCCTACACCCAAAAGCACTATATAAATTTACTGAGATGCCACAGACCTGCATAGGAGCCACGTGCAACCACCTCTTGCACCAGCAACCCACCCTTGCTTACTCTGAGGTAGCTCAAAGCCCCTTACCTTTCTACAGCGGAGAGAGAAGCTGCCTTGGGTTTCTGTGGGGGAAGTGGTGTGTGACAACCTGATGAAGGGAGGACTGGATGGCTCCCAAGCATCCACTTGGGCTGGATGTGCCCCTGAACAGGACTGAGGGCCAGTTCAACTAACAGAGCTAAAGGAGCACAGCCAGTCAAAGGACTTAAGACTAAAAGGTCTCCATGGCACAACTGACTCCTTTGTTCTCTGTGTACAGCTCCTAACACAATATGCTTTTTTCCCCCAGTCAGGCAAAAGTAAATATCATCAATGGAGTGCTTGGGTTCTAAAACCTCCCTATTTTCCTCACTGCAACAATACGCTAAATATAGGGGGAAAAGAGAAAGGTATCTAGAGCCTAGAAGATGTTCATAGCAAAGACAGTGGTGCTTTGAAGTATGTAAAATTATGGAAACTAAGCAAATAGTTTATTAATCCTTAATAAAGAATTGCAAAGTCAGATTTTCCTCAACTGTAGATAGCACACAAAAGAACAGGGAGAAAGGCTCATGTGATTTCATTAAAGGAGGCAGCACTCAACAATAATTCTTCTATCAAACAATCAAAATTAGCCTTCTGTTGTTAAAATTCTGCACAGACACAGGGGTGATTAGCTGTGACTTTCTGTTCATTTCTCTTGTCAGTCTGTCTAAGCACACTGGCTGCAGTTTAAGAATCCAGGTCACTAAATTGCTTTCTGAATTTGCATGTATTTGCTTATTAGGCTGGCTTATGCCCTGGCCTGCTGTCAAAGTGGCTGCCCCTGCCACATGGTTACTTCTCTCAGGGCTTCGCTTCTTGTTATTCATATGACTGGGTACTAGACGCCCTGCTTGGATCACTGGTTGCAGCAAAGGGCTCACAGCACATTGCAGCTTTGAAGTCAGTCTTTGCCCTCTCTTGCATATGGGTTACTTGTGTCCCTAGCTGGTCTTCTGTGGTAATTCAACTTCCTGCCCTTGTCCCCAGGGGGGCAAGAAAGCAACTGGCAACTGCAGGCAAAGAAACCCTGGACATACTCAATCACTGGTAGTTTGCCACAACTGCTTCTATGCCCCAGCAGAACCCTTCTGCGCTGATACTATATTGGTTGGAAGGTCTTGCTGCACCAGCTCTTGCCACTGTCTTAGAGTCCATGTATACAGGGAAATTAGCTGGAACAGAGATTTCAAAATAATTCTTAGCTCCCAGTATATTGCTCTTTTCCTGTCCAAACCTGACTTCCTCTCAAATGTAAATTAACCCACACTGAACTGTATTAACTGTCATGTAAAGGCTTCTGCTCAGAATTGAAGTAGCTCTTGGAAGCAAAGCAAAGCCAGCTGGATCAACTCTAAGAGCATCCACGGAGGAGCTCAGTGTACTTAACAAATCTGCTCTTAGAAACAAATTCAGATTAACTTTCCTGAGAGCCTGGCTATGTAAATACATTACAAATAGGATGTGCAGTTCTTGATGAACTGCTCTGCCGTAGTTGCCATATGTGTGCTTGTGTGCCATGATACATACAGGGCAGCACCCCCCTGCATATTGCAGTTTCATTTCTCTCTTGATAAAGCTCTATCCTTTGAACTCTGGTAGTACATTTGACGTACAATATCTCCTTCTCCCCTGCTCTGTCCTCTGCAAGCCTTTGTGGAGTTACACCTGTACACAGGGATTTTATTGCAGAAAAGCCAAATACCACACTGAAAGAGAAATAAATTTTATCAGCGAGGAGCCCATTGCACTGGGGAGGTTAGCTGAATCTGTTTTCTTATTACCATCTTAACAAACAGTAAGTGTTCAAAAATATAAAATGGACAATTCCCTATCTTTCTAAGTGGAGGTCTTCCCTCCCTGTACAGCTCAGGCCTACCACTGATGGCTTCTCCTCTCCCATAAACCAAATACATACCTTCCAAAATATGTGGCCTCTAACAGAAAGAACATAAACTTCAACTGGGCCAAACTGCGGTAGGTCAAACAATACAGTGTGAATAATGTTATCTGATAAATCTCATCACAGGTAAACAAATCTTAAACGAAGCTCTTCCCTCCCAGTCTTTACAAGTTATGCCCATCATACAGAGCTTCACAGAAAAAGAAAATGTATATAATGAGCTATCTAGAGCAAACTGTTTGTGAATATCCATGAACGGGTGAAAGAACCGTATAATTCTGGAGTGCCTGTGATGCCCTGTGCTGCCTGAAGCATGGTGTCCTGGCTGTTACTTATCACTGGAGGCTGAAGCCAAAGAGCTGCCTTTTCCTCAAGTGGCAGAAGTGGTTGTGTCTGGAGCCAAAGCTCCTGCACTCAATTCTCAGTGCTGACAGCTGTGACAGGGACAGATTCTGGAAGACTCTGGACATTCTGGCACTGTTTTTCTGTCAGTTGTGTGCTTTGCAACGTGGTCAGGTTGCAGATAGCTACTGGACAAGGCAGGAAAAGTCCCGTAAGTCTAGAGGGGTGGTTGTTAAGTAGATCCTACTTTATGTAATTAAAGCGGGGGTTGAAAATTATTTTAAAAGGTGTTGGAATGGTAAAATCTTACGTGAACAGGTGCTTTACTTTGATGGAGATAGCAAAGAGCTTTGGATGTGGCTCTCTAAATATAAAAGGAATCTGGTAATTTGGGGGACCCATGGAGATGGGGCACAAATATATTTTATCTCCTACAACTCCCCCAGCACTCTCATTCCTGTTTAATGCTCCCAGCTGGCCAACTATCCATCTGAGGTACTACTGACTCTGCCTAGGAGACCAAACTTCCCAGAGAACTTGCACCCTGCAAGGTAGACATGGGTTGAGATAAACTCATGTGACCAAGGCCAGTTACAAAGTCCAAGACAGGTCTCCCACCACCACCCTCCACCATCCCTTCTATTGGGGTGTCTTAGGCTTTATTTTCCTTCTAGAGTTGCATGAGAAATGGCGCTTCATGCTGAGGTGAAAAGGGCTGCCAGTTCACTTTAATTAAGCTGAAGTAATTTGCATTCACCTATGGCTGGTGAATTGCTGATATCTTTCCTTAGGCTAAACAGAAAATACCCTGACTCTGGGCCTTTACTTCCAAATAAAAAGATATTAAAATATTAAATTCCTGCTTACCTCCAAGCTCCTACCCTGCCTATCTGTGCTAGATAGCATTTCCAGAGTGTGATTCGTCTAAGCCATGTTAGATAGTCACCTTAGGAGAAGACAAATCACAGTCTAAATGCCTTTTTCTCTCTGCTGACTATAAAAGTCAGGTTCAGATCTCCACATTGTAGTGTTGGAAATCATGGGAGAGGATTTCAAGTCAGTGGGATACACATAGTGGTATTTGAACTTTGATTCCTCATAGACAGTTATGTTCATGTGTTATTGAGGTGACAGGAGAAGACACAATACAGGAAAACCTGTGTTATCTGTGATACCCTCACCTGCTCAGTACTTGGATAATAAGATTCCACCTCCTTAAAGGGCTGGGCAGAGTTCAATGTCATTTTGAAATAAAGCTTTCTTCCAAAGCACACACACTCTCGCATTGTATACCTGGGCCACAGAACTTTTATCCTTACATCACCTATGCCTGTAGCAGCCACCTCAAATAAGAAGCATATATACAGATATATGTCCCTCTATATATATCTACAGCCTTATGACCAAATCATGGAATCATAGAATGGCTTGGGTTGGAAGGGACCTTAAAGATCATCTAGTTCCAACCTCCTTGCCGTGGGCAGGGACACCTTCCACTAGACCAGGTGGCTCAAAGCCTCATCCAACCTGGCCTGGAACACTTCCAGGGATAGGGCATCCATAACTTCTCTGGGCAACCTGTTCCAGTGCCTCACCACACATGTGCAGCTCTTTGGAGGCTACTCACCTGCATACAGTAAACAAATTTGGGACTACGATGTGGATACCATGTAAAATTAATGCTGAGTACATATTGTTTCATTTATACACATTTCAGTCCATTTCATTTATTCATATGATCTTGCACAGCACCTGCCACAAGGGAGTAGGCAGCTAAGAAGCATTCAGAGATGGAGCTCCACATTTGTTAGTACTATTTTCCTTGCAGAAGAGATGAGGAACTGAGGCACAGAGCACAGGCATGACAAGGACAAACAAGGAATCTGTGGCAGAGCTTGGCACAGATACCAGATCTTCTCATGCACAGTTCACCTAGCCTAACACAGGCCAGCCCTTCCTCTGAGGCAGCAGATCCCAGGGTACTAGTCATGACCTAGACAAGCAGGGTTGCAAACCCAACAGGATTTCAATCGCAGAAGCATGATCATGAGCTGACAAATAGGGTGCGCAGTCAAAAGTTTGGGAACAGCTATTTTTGTGGCTTGTTTATATGAGAAAGCTTTTAAAACTTATACCACTACAATATCTTGAACAGACACTCTTGTACTGCAATAATATTACATAATTATATTGAGACTGGTATTGTGTTGTCTTAGCTTTTCTTTGGTTTTTTAGCATCTGCAGTGCCTGGGGGAAATGCAAGGCATTTTTAATCCTGGGTTAACTGGGATCCTTGTATCAAAACATATGCGATTGGCATTCAAAATGTATGCATTTGAAACTACGTGGCAAAAAACTCCTGATGAAAATGAAAAAAATAACTTCCTCTGTTTTCAAGTACGCCTTCAGGTCTCACCAGTGCCTTTGATATGGATGGTAAGCAACCTTATGAGAGACATTTATGGTATTTATTACAGCACGATGAACAATGGAAAATAATTGCCCCCCAATATTTTTTGAATGCATCAGTGAATTTTGATTTGGCAATATTAATAACCCGTAGTGTATTTACTTTCAATGAACATTTGAGTGGTTGTGTTTTACAAGTGCAAATACTTGTGAAAATCTAATTTTAAGCTTCAGTGGTCACTGAAAGTTGGTTTCAAAGCCGGTCAGGAACAGAATGATATGACTTAGGTAACTAAATGACGTATCACAAACTGAGACGATTCACAAATGCTTGTCAAAGAATTACTCACTGGAGAAATGAACAAATAATTTCAACACAAAAATACTACAAAGAATTTTACAGCTTGGTCAAGAAGAAGAAAAAGAGGAAGATTTAATCAGTGATAAAATGATAATTAATCAGTCATCAGCCTAATCTCCTTGAGTCTCAGTCTTCAGGCCCTGAGCCAGTGGAGAGGTATGTGTGTGATATTCTGCAGGTTGAGTTCTTTACTGTCTGAAGTTACTCAGAGAGCAGAGTTAAGCAGGGACACAAATCTTTGTAGAATCCCAGCCTTAGTTAGTTCATGGAGACTAATCCCTTCTGGTCTTTAAAGAGCTCTGCAAGTGCAAAACACTTGGGAAACTTCTTCCCCAGCCATGCATGGCACAGGCAGGATGCCAGTATCAATTCCCATTAACAACAGAGGTTAGGAGGATACATCAACGTGCTCTTTGCCAAGCGATCAGTGTAGCTGACAGCTCCCTGTGGGGCTGTGCCCTTCATGCTGCTGCACTGCCCATGTACCATCAGGAAGTGATGGGGTCACACAGATCAGGATACATCTGCCCCACTCCTTCCCCTCTGCCTAGCCACAGGATTTCAAACTGCATTTGCTCCACAAAGTGAATGCCTCATCGCACCTCCAGTCAACCAGTACTGCTCCTGTTGCTTCAAGGGATGATGTCTTACTTTCTCATCCTGTTTCCCTGCTACCTACACAAGCTTAGACCATGCTTTCCAAATCCGCCATATAACAGGTAATCCTGTAAACATCTCTCCAGTCATTGTGACTGACTGGATGGACTGAGATTTTTCTCCCTGCTCTCTTGATTCCTCATTGCACAGGGGGAATATTGGATGGATCTTATCCTGATGCCAGAATAGTGATAGAGTCCTCTGAATCATTTCATGTACTCAGTAAGTCATGGTCTTCTCAAGGACATGTTGTCACTTGGGTAGAAGGGAGTTAGTGAATGCACCATTGACTTGGAAAGAGGCTCCCATTTGCTTCCATCTTGTGTACAGATCCTACAGAGCTGAACCTACAGGAACCAGAAATATGGTCCTGCTTCTGTTCATACCCAACTTTTATAAACTGCTGTTCTTTACCTTCAGTCCTCTAGAATAATCCCTGTACTTTCAGAGAAAGTCTCAGCAGAATGCAGTAATCTTGACTTTCCTAAAAAGTCACACGCTCTTACACAGCTACTGCTCTGCTCTTTGTAGATGGTGCACATTTCAGGGGAAAGTGAAGGAACGCCTTATTTATAGACAAGGATTTCCATGGGATCTGCCAATTTCAGTAGGGTGCGTGTAACTCCCTGAGGCTCTTTTGGGAAATTCCAGCCAAAGAGTGTTTGGCACAAGTCTGTAAGGTGCTATGAAGATGCTATTTTGCAATTGTAGAGGATGTAAAGTTGAGAGAACAGGCAGCTCTCAAGTCTGATTGCCAGGGAAACAGGGCTGGCACTAGGATTTTCAATGAACGGCTCTGAAGGTCTCTGCATTTTATATGGCATAGGGACTGATGTCGTCTCAGGTCAGCAGAATGGCAAAAGGAGGGGAGGACAATGCCAGACCTCTGCACCAAAGGGCCTGTTATTCCAGTTGCTCCATGTCACCTTCTGACCTTATGTTGACATTTTGCAGCTGTGTGTGAAAGGGAATTTCTCCTAGGGGAAGAAGCATGGGAGGTTCTTTATGCTGGTGCAGAATTTTCCATTAATTTTAGTTACGTGTGCTGCAGCACACAGAGCAAAAGACAAGGAGCACAGGACGCCCCCCACCCCCCACCTGCATACACAGTCACAGAGAACATCAGGCTAGGAAGTTGAGCAGCATTGATGATCTAAAGCCAAAGAATCTGAGATAACATCAAGCTGGCCCACCCCTGATTTTGCCTGACATTACATTTTCTTAGCGATTTGTTCAGTCTAATTTAAATAACCCAAGTGATGGGACAATTGCCACTTACACTAGGGCCTCATTAGCATGGGCTTTGCCAAACTCTACATATTTAGCTCATAACCTTTTCCTCAGGGGTCACACTTTTGGATTTGCAGCAGGTAATGAGATGCACAGAATACAATGTTCCTTGCATAAAAAGCCCCAGAGGAACTGCACCCCTTGCTGGGATGCCAGCTTATTCCCTAGCCCCTCACCCCATTATTCTCCTTGCCTTCTGCATTGTATTCAGACCTGCATTGACCTTCATGATTCTGCAAAGCAATGAAAATGCATGCGGGTTTAAGAGATGTATAATAAGAAGCTAAAGAAGTTACACTGGGACTCTGAAACGTTCAGTCCTCAACTCTGCGAGACTTCTTGTGTGACCTTGCATAAGTCATTTAATCTGTCTGTGTTAAACATCTCTGATGTGACCGAGGAATGTTATCCTGGTCTTCTCTAGATAGACAACGATGATTGCAGCACAGGTTATATCTCCCATGGGACAGGAGAGCATCCTGGGGTGGGTGACTATGAGCTATAACAATTCAATAACACTCTGGTTAATTGTGTTTAGTCCGGGCTGTGGGAGGTTAGATTTTTATCAATTGTTCCATGACTTTGTTCAATCAGGTGCCTATTTCTACTGAATATATTTATAGTTGGACTTTAATAGACAACTGGGCAGGCACTTCGTGGCTGTGTTTTGCTATAGTCTTTTCACAAGAGTCTCTTCAGAAAGCACCCAAAGGTTTCCCTTCCCTACAGCACTTCCTGCTTCTCCGGTTGCTTGTCAATTATGACCAAAAAAAAATTGTCCCAAAAAGGATTATGTTCTGCATTTCATTATGCATTAATATTCCAGAGAAGAATATTCTTCCTCATCAACATGGTCGCTAGTTTTTGTCTTAAAAAAATTAATACCAATAACACATACAGTCATACCCTAGGCAGCATCCCTGCAAAACCAGGTCACACTCTCACAAGCATTCAAGTCCCCGTTCAGAGAGATGATTTCTGCCACAAAATGTTTTGCTGAAATACTGGGGTTTGCTTGCAGGACTTTGGACTCACAGCCTGGTCTGTTTTCTCTTGAACCTGGGAGGCTGAAGGAATTTACACATTCTGAGCTAAAATTCAAAATCTAGTGGCTTCAACAGCATGGCCCTGATGGCCTCAGATTGTAGATCTCGGTTCTTCACAAAGAACTCTTGGAAACGGGAAAAAATGGAAGCAGGAGCTGGCAGAAATGTGTGTGTGAAAGAGAGAAAGGGAGAGAAGGATGTGGATTTAACTAATTGTGAATGGGGCTTCTTGTAGGAGCTGAAGTCAGGCAGGGAGAGATGGGCTGGGATCTCCTTCAGTTTGCAACTCCAGCAAAGAAACTAAGGACCAAGCCTGGAGGTGGGGTGCCAGGGCAGCAGATACTGGGAAGGAGACCCTCACACCTTCTGCTTACCAATTCTGTCCAGCCTGTCAAGAGCCACGGTTTCAAAAGCTCGCCGCATCATGGGATACTCTTCCAGCACCTCGTTGAAGTTGTCCACTGAAAGGGAGTAGAGCCGGCAGTAGGTATCAGCTCGCACGCTGGCTGTGCGCCGGCCACGGGTCAACAGGCAAATTTCTGGAATGAAAGACACAACCTGAGAATGTGGGGATAGACACCATCACCGCTGCTGTACAAGACCTGGCACTGTCTCTCACAGGTAGTCCTGCCTGCCACCCAGTCTCCTCACTAGCTAGACTCTACCTGCACTCCCACTGAAAACATGAACTGCGCTAATATCCTGCATATGCAGTAACATTTAAAAATATCAGGGGGTTCAGTTGTGGCAGCTGCTACACACAATTACACCTCAGGGATTCTGCTGATCTAATTAGCTAGTCAAGTTTTGTTATGGTGGATTATCAAAGATACCATTTGTGCATTCAGAGTGGAAAGATGTCTGTCTTTGGCTCCTCATGGGCACTGGCAGCAGAAGGTCAAGCCATACTCTCACTGAAGATAATTCTCCCTCTAGATTTGTAGTAAAGCCTCTGTGTTGACCTGGGGCCTTGGTGCCTGGTAGTAATTTTGATCCCCACACCCAGAGCATTTGTCTTTTCAATGTTTTCAAAGTTTTTTGTAGATGTGTCTTAAGCTTACAAATTCTGAGGGAAAGCCAAGTTAGTGGCACCTACTAACTCTTGGTGTATTTACACTGCAGTCAGCTCTTCCTAGGAAGATGCTTAGCCATTTACAGAACAGAAGGCCCTTGACTCTACCATAAATGACATGACCTGGGCACAGACACTCTTTGAACACTCAGTGGAGAGCTCCTGAGTCCTACTTTTCCACTGATTACACACAAAGTATGGGGAGCTAAGCCAGGCACTTAAAGGTGTGCCCTAAAGACTGACAGCTCTCTTCTTTCTGCTGTATGTTGGGTGTCAATCCACCAGCACCACTCTCAGGATTCATTCTGGGCCTACCCCAAAGCACCGGTATAGCAGCACTGCAAGGTTGTAAGTACATTATTAGGCTGCTTTCCTAAGAAAATTATGCTTATGAGACCACACCAGCTTTGAATGTGTGTGAGGAGTTGTGTGTATGGTGTCTAAAACACATTGAATGTCGCGGGCAATTTTAATCAAATCTGTCAGGGTCAGGGTATCCTGACTCCAATGCTGTCACTCCAAATCCCTGCAAACTGACCCAGCTTGCTAGGGATGTGCAAAATCCTTGTACTCCAGGTAGGTGCAGACAGGTTGTTTCACAGAAACTAAGAGTCTAAGACTGTAGGAAATGCATGACAGGGATTTTTTAATAGAGAAAAGGCCTTACAGAAGGGAATGAAAGGCAGGTTTCATTCTGCCCTCTCAGTAGGCCATTAATTGTGGCGCATTCAGTGCATGTACTGAAACATGCATCTATCAGAGAACTGTCTGTCTTGGGCTGTCAGTGAGGTCTCCACAGGGCCCTGATAGGAGGGGTGTCTCTGTGTTACTCATAAGAGCAATATTCTAAATCTTCTCTTACAGTCTTTTCTGACCTCATGTTAGTTTCACTGTTCCAGAGCTCTGCTGCTGATACATTATGCCTGCCTGCTGACCTTCACAACATTTTGCTGAGCCACAGGCTGGGGAGATGATGGACTATGTTTTTTCCTCCGTGTTTATACAGTACCTTGTATGATAGATGCCAGACAGTAGGACTAGGCAACACTATAAATGTGCTTGGAGAATTGAGAACACTCCATTTTTTTCCTTTAGGTTCTGAGATCTGTCAATTTGCTTGGGGCAAAAAGAAATGAACTGACAAGAACTAAGTTTCCCTTCTCTGTTTTGTTATTATTTATTACCTAGGCTTCTGCACTGCCCATAAGTCCCAGTCACCTCCCATTGCACAATTTACTGTGTGAGAAGCTGCAAGACAGGTGAGATGAACAGAGACAGAGGGTGGAGGAGGAGGTGCCTGGGCTATCAGTTCCACATGCTGCCAGCCCTGTGTGTCCAGGACTTATCCTCTCCTGAACACAGTGTGTATTGCTATGTAAGGGTGTCTCACTAACACACACCTCCAAAGTAGGAGCCATCTGCCAGCTTGGTTTCCTTGTTGCCTTTGGTGAGGACGCTCACCACCCCGTGCTGGATGAAGTACATCTTCTTGCCAATGGTGCCTTCCCGGATGATGTAATCCCCTGGCTGAAACACCTCGAACCGCAACTTGGTCAACATGGATGTCACAAAGTTGGGATCTGCGTTTGCAAAGAGGGGCATAGAGGCAACCAGCTTCCGGCAGTTGAAGTTTATGATTTCCTGACGACGATGTAATGCAAATGAGAGAGAGAGAGAGAGAGAGAGGGAGGGAGGAGAAAAGATGGGACAGGGAGCAGAAAAGACACACACGTATATTTAGTCAACATCTAATAACCTATGAAGATGCCCCCACTTGACCTGTACATCAGAAAGTGAAAAAAAATAAAAATGCTGTTCCCTCAGTCTGGCTCCGCAGTGCAGGCTGGAATGGGCTCTGGATGCTCAGAGCATGTAGCAGTGTGAGCTGAAACTGACAGCTTGACGCCGTGCTTCACTGCTTTCATTCATATGCTTTCTCTTTGAGCAGGGACAATACCCCGCAACCTCCCAAATACACACAACATGCCTCTTGCTGCAGGAAGCTTTGGACTGTGAGAGAGGTGTACAGCACTGATGAAATGCTGTATGAAAAAGCCCAGGGCTTCTCTCTGGGAAAACATTGTAACTCACCTTGGCAGCCCTGCGTTCTGTTGCCCTTCCTTGTCAATGAGATATTAATCAGCACAAATGTGCCAAGGTGCTCAGAGAAAGAATTATACTGGGCAGCTGGGGACAGTGTCAAGAGAGGGGAGGGAGAGGTGCCCACCAGTCACTGATGCATGGCTGGATCATCCACCTCAGATGAAGAAAACCCAATCCAGCTGTTCAGCTGTCATACAGCAGACGGGGACTGTGCCTCCTCCTGTGGCTTGGTGTCACTCAGAGGGTATGACAGCACTTTCTGCTGCACAGGAGCTGCTCTGCACCATGTCAGCTCAGACTCAGAAAGCAGCAGAAAGTGATCCTGAGTAAATCATCTCAGCACAATGCTCCCCAGATAAGCAGGGAAGGAGGATCTGGATGACTGGAGCAGGAAGAAAGAGGGCTGGGGAAGCATCCATCTCCTTGTCACCGGGGTTCTTTTCAGAGTTGCCCTTTTAGACTTTGGCAGAACTATTTTTAATATATGGCTGGTAGATCCTAAGCTCTTCTATCTCCTATGGAAGCAGGTGACTGGGGAAAAAGAGAGGAGGAAGAAAGACCGCTTCTGGTGCTTCTGTTACACATGCTAATATATGTAACATATTAGAGGCATATACTAGGGAGAATCTTCATTGCTAGGCTTCAGCTAGGGGAGGGGTTTTTCTATAGAAACTCCTTTCAAGTGTGGGCCCTGCTAGGAGGTTCCTCCTTTCCTTTGATTCTGTATGCTGGTACAGCTGATGGATGAGGCACAGATGAGGCCAGCACACCACACAGAGGTTTATATAAAACATGAAAAATAGCTTAATATTAGGCAGCGTGAGGTGGGAGTTTACTGAGATGCCATACCAGGCAGTGACGTGTGTGAGCGTGGAGAGGGAAGGGATCTTGCAGAGGTGTGAGGTAATAGCAGGGCACTTTCCAGACTGCTATCCTGCAGGGGCTCTTTGGGAATAGGGAGGGCATTGCCAGACATTGCCATGGCCTCAGAAAGTGCCAAGATGTACCTATTCACATGATGAATGGGTGGCAGGGCCTGCATATTGCAGTCCCCATTGCCTTTATCCCAGCCATGACTTGTGCTTCAGCAATTAACAGACTCAGGCAGGAGTCCTGCAAATGCCAAAGGCCTGAGTTTCTCTCTCCACAGCAGTGACTTCTGTCATGATCAAGGCAAGGGAATAGCAGACATACTTCAATGGCTAGGACAGTCACTCCCCCTGAATGCAACCGTCTCTGACGGAGACGTATAGTCAAGCTGTTGACCATGTGCTTCTTGGCCTTGGTCTCCCAAAAACTTAGACACAACACAAGAACAGGTACAGTCCCAAGCAATATGGTGCCTTTATGGCTGCTCAGACACATGGATGTGCTGTCTCTGCTGGGCATGACATTAGAGCGCACAGAGAATCAGTGCTAATGGGAAAGCTGGCCTCCCACCGCTCCCATTGACTGATGGTGTCCTCAGCAAAGCACTGAAACAGGAGACTGCACACCGGGAACTCCACAGCTGCCAAAGATGACAGGAACATGCATTGCCCATTCACCACCCCATCCTTACCTCTCGGAGGGGTTCACTCAGCTCTCCCAGGATGCTCTCCTCATCAAACATCTTCCCCTGGTAGCGGTGCTCGTAATAATCATGGATACGCTGCCGCATGTCTGCAGGGAGCTTGTGGAAGGACATATACTGCTCCACTTGTTTGTACTGTGCAGGGGAGAGAGGAAGAGAAGGAGTTACCAGGACATGCAACAAATGGTGCTGTCTCATGGACAAGCACATGCTAGACTGTACCTATACCTGCTTCCTTCAACCCAAGCCAGGCCTAGGCAGATAAATCTGGTGCAGCAGAGAAAAACTGCCTGAGCTCACGGGGAGGTTGCAGACAGCTTTGTTATATTCCCCAAATGGCTGCCCCATGTTTTAACCTTTAAACTTATCCTCAGTGAGTTATACTGCGGAGATAACTCCTCATTCCCTGGGTGCTGAGCAGCCCAGGCGCCTGTTCTCCCCTACACACGCAGCAAAAGCTGGGAGCAGAGGTGAGAAAGAAGTGCTCAGCTGGGAATCTCCTCTCAGCAAATAATGCTGGGTGAAGACTGTCCAAATCCTGTGCAGGATGAGAGCAAGAGGTACAACTGGCCCTCAGTATAAGGTTTTCCATGGCACACGCAGAATGGGGGCCAGCGTGTATAACCTGGCAGGTTGGCTCTAGACCAGGATGTGATGTGCAGCACCTCGAGGTCTCAGCCAAAGCACAGCAATCCACTGTACCAGTGGCTCTACAAAACAGCAGAACACAGTCCTGCCTTGGCTGTTCACAGTCACAGACAAACTGAAGGGCACACAGAGACAGAAACCTGACAGTTACTTGGTTGAAGCTGCAGTACCCATAGCCTACCTTTCCTCCCCTCTGTGTTCTTGTCTGCCCAGCTGTGATGGCACCTTTGCTTTCCCACCTATGGCTGCACAGGTCCAGAGTTTCTTCACCTTTTGTGGGGTCCCTATTGCCCCATGCACTCGTGCTAGGTAACCTGTCTGTATTTTTACCTAATCATTTGCATTTGCATCATGTCATTTAGAGGGGAAAACAAGGGCATGCTGACTGATGCCAGGGCAGTATTTGGGGATGAATGGTGCTTTCTATGAGCAAATTACACTTCCTCAAGGGAACAGGACTGTAAATGGGTCCGCTTGCCTTGAAGGTGCGGCAGGGTCAAGGTGTGTGCATGGCAATGCTGATGCTCCCACCTGCTGGTACACCATACAGAATACGATCCTGAGCATGTACCATACTAAATAATGCTGGCAAAAGGACTGTGCTCCTCCTTTGCCATCCCTCTTGCCCCTCTTCTCCCCGATAAATCTGTCCCTGAACGTCCTTTTACTGCAGCTTGTGCTGAAGCGCCTAATTACAGAACTTCTGCTCATTACAGACCTCCCCTGCATACACCAGTGTCACTCTGCTCTCAGTACAGTCTGTGCTGGCACTGCCGTGCATGCTAACAACTTGATCTGCACCAGAGAGGAGAAGGAATTACTCTAAGAAGCCAAGGTGGCAGAGGGGACACTCGGGGTTTCCTGGCATTTCCAGAGTTTTTTGTCTGTAGCTAGCAGCAGAGGAGCTGGCTGTAAATATTCATGATCACTATAGCATGATCAAAGTCAAAGCGAGTCACCACCTCCCCACAGGGAGCTAGGCAGAGAATTGGCAATAAACACTTCACTTTATTATTTCAATTGCCGAAGTTCTGTAGAGACTGGCAGGGTGCTGTGTCAGGTGATGCTGTGCTGGGTGCTGCACAGAGTCTGCAGCTCATGAATGAGGAAGATAAAGGGAACAGCAATCTGGTCTGCACCCATCAAGGATTTTGCAGGTTATCCTCTTAAATCAGTTTAAGAGTTAAGTTTAAGCCCTTTAAGTTTAAAGGCTTGGCTCAGATGCCTAGATGTCTACTACCACTGGAGGTGCACTGCAGCATTTGAGACATCCATGGGACCTGGCAAATTGGACATAGGACATGCAGGACACTCATTATGGAAAGGAAAATCATTAGGCACCAGCTTTTGCTGGCTCAGGTTTATTAAATTTATCCTAAATCCACAAACAGTTCTGCTTGCCTTGATGGTGTATTTGTGTTGAATAAATTATTTGCAAAAATATCACCTCATACTCTCAGTTTTAGCCCAGTGTCTTGAATTGGAACATTGACCATTGTCACAGGATGTCTCTCATCACCTGCTGCCAGCCACCTGTCCTCTACTGCCTTCTCTCCACCGTAAGCACCTGTGATCAAACTCCAACTGACCTTTGCTTCTTGGGAAAAATCCCCCCAGCTTCTCAGATTCACAAGGAGATGTTGGATGGGGCGATTCAGACTCTTGCTTATATTCACTACCGAACATGGATTTATTGCTTTGTAGCAAAGAGCAACAAATGACTGCTCTGCAAAGTCCCTAGGGCTTGTTGGGTTCTCCTACAATCACTGCACCTAGATTAGGCTCAGTAAAAACAGGACAAATTTACTTCATCAGAAAAAAAGGTCCTGCTTGTGATTACAAATTAAAAGCACGGTTATAAAAGAAAACTGTAAAATAAGAAACCATAATTCTCTGTCATAGTTGACAAGAGGTACACGTCTTGGCTCTCCTGTCTTTGCTAGTGCTACCTCCTCTCACCCATGCCAGCTGGAGCGTTTTGTGGGGTCTTAACTCTCCCTTGCACAGAGATGGAGGCTGCAGAAGTACTCAGTACATCAGCCCCTTCTCTCTGCATTTGACAAATTGAAGATTCATGTGGGGTTTTCCCTCTTTCCTTGGAGCTGCTCAGCCAAGCTGAAGGTTGCCGCTCTCACAGTGTCAAGCATCAACAGCAACTAACCAAAAGGCCACTAAAAAACTGCATGAGGGAGGGCCTTTCAAAATGTAGTGGGATGCATGTGTCTCTTAGAGCTAAGCTCTAAAGCAGATCACTCCTGAGGTCACCAGCAACACTCAGTGATGAGCCAAAGCAGAGGGGTAAGGGTAATCATGTAATAAACATCAACAGCAGAGTGCATGGGAATTAAAGACTGCCTGATAATTTACAGGTCTTCCCTTTTTAACTGAGGCCCTGATACCATGCAGTTCTGGCACTCTCTAAAGCCACTTTATACCCCCTTGAGTTGGCACCTCTTTGAGCACCTTTCAGATGTGGCCAGGCCTAACCTGACAGCCCCCTTTTGCCTCCTTTCTCCCTTGTACTTGTCTGTTCAGTCTTCCTACTTGTCTCCATGTCCCCAGTCTAACCTGTGCTCAGAGGAATGCACAGAGATTAGTGGCCTCTCTGAGTTAAACTAAAAAGACTGATTTAGGAATTATTTAAATCTCTCTGAAGACAATCGAGTCCATTTAAATCCTAACTAATTTTCTTAAGTCTGTTTTTCTTCAAATAAGCCCTTGAAGGAGGTATTAATATATCAAAAGGGAACCATTTAGCTGAGTATTTTTCCTTCTGTAACTGGCCACTTTCCCTAGTTGTCTCACCACTCCCATCCCGTTCTATCAAAGGTCAGATCATTCACAGTCCAAAGGGAACTAAATATTTTTAACTCCTTCCATGCCCTCAAGCTCTACCATGAATACTCCTCTATCTGGCAGTAATAAAGCACTGGCTTGAATAGACTGGCCTATTTCCTTGGCCTGCTGATGAATATAAAGAAGATCCTGCATCTGAGAAGTGCTGCTCCCATCCCAGTCCTAGCACTGACACCTCTTCGAGTCCTTTTTTGGTCCATGCACATCACTCTTCAGAGCTTCAGAGAAATTGATCTCCATTTCTGCATCTCAGTTAATTCAAACACACTTACACACTTTCACAACATGCCTGCCAACATGGGCAAGCACACATAACCTACTGTAATGAAAGCACTTGGGATGCTTGTCTCCCTCTATCCAAAGATAAAGACACATTTCCTACACAGAGCTGTTGCTTGCATCCTTCCAGAAATAGGCTGAAATCACTGTGGGACTGAGTTTAATCTCGGTCACAGTCTCCACAACCAGACTCTATGGAACTCAACAGAGATGTATTTGTGTAAGAAAAATAAGAATCAAGCAGGGTAATGCATCTTCAATTAAGTGAAAAATGATGACACTCTGACAGTATTTAAAATGCTGGTAGTATATATCCTGTAAGACTGGATTAAAGTACACATAAGCAGCCACGATGTACAATGTTGTGGCTCTCAAGTGGCAAAGATCAAGTCAGGAGATTCACCAGATGAGAGTGTCTTGATGGGACACAGTTGCACCTTTGTTTTATTTTCTCTGACCTATGATTACGAGTAAAACAGTGTAGCTCTCCAGCATTTAGTAATCATCAAAACCAAATAAATGCTGAGTTCAAATTTTTTTGTCTTTTAAGCCATTCATATTCCCACCCTCAGGATTTTTTCTAGGACCAGATCTACATCTTACTCAAAATGATCAAGACACACATTCTCATGGAGTCAAATGACTCCAAGAGTGAGTGTTTTAAGGGGAAAAAAGTGAACTTTTGTAACACAATAAAATCACACTGATGCTGCTGGTGCGATCTTTGCTGGTCTCCCTTTGCAGAGCTCTGTGCTTGATCATATTTAGCATTAGTCCTAGCTTACATAATTTTGCTCTTTTCTCTTCCTGAAATTTTGCTGAGAACTGTAACTGCTGCAGGCTATCACAGT
This sequence comes from Phalacrocorax aristotelis, assembly GCF_949628215.1. Classification (NCBI taxonomy): domain Eukaryota; kingdom Metazoa; phylum Chordata; class Aves; order Suliformes; family Phalacrocoracidae; genus Phalacrocorax; species Phalacrocorax aristotelis. The sequence continues at coordinate 32,985,345 of NC_134282.1, forward strand.
TTATCCTGAGTCTGCCAACACTTATGAACGCAGTTGGCTCTACATAGGTACTCATGCTCATGAGCACTGTCTTGCTGTTTTCCAACAAGAATGCAGACATTCATAAAATTAAATGTACGGAGGGCTGTCTTGTCCATAGCAATAGGAAAGCGATTGAGAGGAGCTGTATTCAGGCATATGCTGTCCTTTCCATATCCTCCAGCCTGCAGGCAGCAAGAGGATGGACTTACAGATGAGGCTGAAGCAGGAGCTGGATTCCTTCACAGAGGGTACCTAAGGAAACTCTAAGTGAACTAATAAGTGGAAAAATAGCTGGGGTGCCTGCACGGGGAGGGGCACATACACCAGAGTGTGGTACAGGCAAATGGGAGCAGGTTGTATAGGAACCTGGGTTATTTCAATAGCAATTCAACCAGAACAACTCAGACCATAACTAGCACAGCCCAAACATTATCAGTGGTACTTTTGCTTTCTGATTCATGAGCTAAATTTAAACCCATGGCCATCTACTCTTCAGCTTTAGAAGCTATTTGATAGCTACCTTCATTCTGCAAAAAGCTTTATGTAATGTCCTGGTTCTGAGTTCTTCCAAAGACTGGGTTAATTTTTGTACCACTAGCTCAATTTGCTACAGGAAGCTGACTTTTAAATGTTGCATGTTACATGCTGAAAAGCATGGAGCTCTTTTACCCTTACTGCAGTGATACCCTCAGAAATTATATTACCTAGTACTGGGCTTTTTATCTCTTGCTGTGCTACAAAGCACAGATACTAGCAGAAAATCCTTGGAGCTTTTTTCCCACTTTCTAGACAACATTCATTACGTTGAGGACGGCTGCAGCTATCAGCTGCCGTAGCTGCCTCCCCATGCTGTTAACCAGGACCTATTCAGGCAAGGATTATGCTTCAGACAATCCTGTTTCTGGGCTGTGAGATGTCAACAGACTGAGTAGGGTCAATTATAAGCGTGATGAAACAGTTGTTTACTTCCTCCCATCAGCTGCATTGCTGCAGTGGCCACAGTGCGAGCCAGGGAACCCCACCACAGGGGTGGTACTGTTAGCACATAGTGCTGAGTTTGCAGTCACGCACACAGTGGATGTGGCCTGGCTTTGCTGCAAGCAATGGAAATGTCTGCTAACTCCAGGATCCTAGGAGAGCAGATCCAAGAACTATGGGACAAATCTCTTTGCATTAAATGCTGTGGGCAATGCCCTGTTTGCCTGCTCTTACAGGTGCTCAGCCTTAAGGTCTAATCCTGCATGTCACGGGAAGGTGGTGCAATGATGAATGTACTATGTACAAACCTGTACATCCTGGCTACAGAAACAGCTTGTTTTCCATTACTAGCTCCAGCCTAGGAAAGGCACTTGTAGAGAATGCCTTGCTGGGTTTGAGAGGTCACATCCTAGCGTAAGTCAGCAGTCCTGCATAGGGAACTTTTAGACCTGATCAAGAATCTTCTATTATCCATTAAGCACTGTGAAACCCATATCACAGGATACTTTGGAGTTGTCAGGTCCTGTCACTGGATCCACATATCTGGAGGTGTGATGAGGAAAAAGAGATCAACATTACTTTCATCAGAAGAGCAGATCGAAAGAGACAAGGTAAAATCTGCCATCAGACAAAGGCCGGAGATGAGGAAAAGGGAACAGTGAGCCTGTGCAATTTGAAATCAGTATTGCTGGGAGCAGCCTTTTGCCAGGAGAGATGGCTCAGCAGGGAGGCTTAGTGCTTCACATTATAAAGTATTTATTTATTTATTTACAGTTCAAGTGCCAAAATGAATTTCAAAACTGATAATGAAGTTTGAAATCCCACACTGGGATACAAAGAACTGCTGTGGCAAGAGCACTTTCCTTTCTGTGACAGCACACACAGTGCTTGTGCGTGCACAAACATACTGCTCAGACTAGGCCGTCATCAGCATCACTCAAAGAACAGAACTATTTGTCTGACTTTTAGTCTCAGAAATAAGATGTGAAAATCCTAGCTATAATCTCAGTATCTCTGATACAGCAAACCAACATGAATCCCTAACATAAGGCAAGACTGAAGGCAATCTACAAGCAGCTTCATTTCTCCTTCTGTAAAGACGTCCTACAAAGACACTGCAATGTCACTGACTCCTTCCTTCTCTTGTTTGTGTGAGCATGGAGAGTGTAGTGCATGTACTCCTGCACTACATCGCAGTCATACTCTCCATATAGGCACTGCCACCCATAAAATGGACACGCTCACGCACCCGGGAACTGAACTGTCTGCTTTAAGTGCTGACTGATCGCCACTGCATAGATATCTAGAATATCAAAATGGGGCTTCTCATTATTAACACATGGGTAAACAGTTTCAAGGAATAGTAAGTTCACCAATGAAATATTCTTCCACAAGAACAAAAACTGCTCGACCCTGGTTTAGTTAAGGCCATAAAGGGAAGGCAATTTGCACTGCAAGATGTTTTTAGAAGAAACCATTAGGTTTTCATTCAGAAAACATTTTCATTTTATAACCAACCCAGGATTCTTTCACGAAAAGGATTCAATAACCTTAAAACAATTGACACAAATTTCTGATTTTTTGGTTGAGCTGAACTGAACGAATAGTTATTTACACCAGCCTACTACCTATTTCTTACAAACATTCTTCTAAAATTGAGGTGGATGTGGTACCCGTAAAAGGACAGCTGCCTTGCAGCATTGGATGCACAATCCTGAGCCAGCCATTCTTACTACATCTTGACTGCTCACCGCCTGAAAGCAGTCAGAGACTTTGAATCAGAGTCAAAGGATGATATAAGTCAGAAGGGTCCTCTGGGGTGTCATCTGGTCCAAATCCCCACTCAAAGGAGGACTAATTTACTTCAAGTTGCAATTTTCTGGCAGCCTCCTTGGACTTACTGTCACATGGAGGTGGGTATGCAGAGATGAGGATGGGAGACACTTTGCTCTTCTAGCCATTCTTTAATGTGCTGGGGGGAGGTTGGACCTCTCCTGCTAACCTGAGCTGCACCTAACCTTGCTCCTTTCACTTGCTGACTCTGGACTGCAAACCAGCCAGAAAACCCAGTCCTGATACAGAAAAAATACCTAGAGGCACTGCTGAGACACTGAGGCCAGGACACATCAGAAGCCCTTGCATTTAGATACAATCAATAAAGCACATCTTTTATAAGCCTTGTTATAAATCCCAAATGCTTTGACTGAGAGCAACGTGGGACGTAATAGTATTCAGGCCATGTCTTAACAGATTGAGGTAATACACAAGTCGTGCAGTCATAACGGGATAAAGCAAGGCTCTCCAAACTTTTTCCAATTAGGAAATTTGACTAAATTTTGCATTTGATAAAATTTTCCAGACACCTTTAATTTCTGCATTGTTGCACACTCCCTGCCCTCTCCTTCACACACGTTACCAGAAGAGTAAGAGAGCTTTGCAGCTTTCTTGACATCGAGAACCAAGATGTTAGCTCAGGAGGGGACTTCTGCATAACCTCTTTGGACTCAAGGAATTTGGGAATGCCACCAGAGAACCTACAGATATTGGTGACCAATCATCTTGGGAATGGCACTCCAAATCCTGTCCAGAGTGGAAATGAACATGAAATCTCCCATCTGACAGCTTTGTGGGAGAGTAGGTGTGGGAATAATGGCAGTCTTTGCCCAACTCGGTGCTAATAGAGCAGCTGACACTAGTCATCTTAACATATCTGTGCTGTGTCATTCCCAAGGTAGCACTGGCTAAGCCAACCCTGGAGCCACAAGAATTAATATAGCTTTGGTACAGTGCTGTGCTTGGGTTAATTAGCTGTGCTTAAAGAGGGGTGGAGAGGGGGCTAATCAGCAAGGGCATGTTGCCAGACTAATGTGATTATACTGTATCCGGGACCCCAACTAGGGTCTCTGCACTGAATTCCCTGTACACATTCATTTGGAGGCAGTTCAGAACACCAAAGTGCATAGTAAAATGGCCTAAAACCACAGGAGTAGCCATGAAGGGTCAGGCCGAGAGCTCTTCTCACCTGGTGGTGTGTCTCTGGCAGTTTCAGGTGCTTTGAGGAAGAGGAGAAAGAATAAAAGAGGCACACAGCAATCCAGCTCCTACCCATACCCTCCTAGCTTTTCTGACAAAAGCAGATTAGGGATACCCACTGCCAGGGCTTGTATCTGCATCTAAGTGTTCAATAATGCTTGAAAGATTTTCCTTATGTGAATTTGTCTAAATATTCTGAGGCTAATCAAACTTTGGGCCTCCACAGCAACATGTAGCAGTGAGTTCCACAGTTTAATCACATACTGTTAAAAAAAATCACTCCTTAAACTTGTTGCCTAATAAGACTCTATACTGCTGGCTTCCAAGAAAGGGCAAGGACTGACTAAGCCCAGAAGACACATTCTCTGCCCCCAATGTAGTAGGCAGGCGCAATGGCAGTGTCTCACTTCCCTCTAATGAATAGTGGTCTAACATCTGCTTTGACTCCAACAGAGATGGCATGTTCCAGCTGTTATGCTTCAGCCTTTACAATTACTAAATTTCCCCCAATTACTCTTTGTTGAATTCAGGCTGATGACAGAAGGGCTGAAATGTTCATAGTTGGACAGTAAAGTGCTTTTTTGCTTGGATAGCCAGACCATGGGACAAAACTGTAGCAAGAGGATTGTGCTGATGGTTATGCAGGGTTGTTTTAGGAACTGGAACAGTCGTTAGTGCTTCTGTAGGATTTATAAAGTGATTCTGTCCTCAGTGTTACCTGCTTGCCCCCTTGCAACTGTGCTGCAGCAGGTGCTTCTTCAGAATAATGACAAGTGAATATGAAAGTATCTACCCAGCTTCAATATATATTTTAAGAACAAGAGGCATTGGATAGTTCAGGGTTCATTGGATAGTTCAGACAGTGATGCTTCAGTGGGGAGGAGAAGTAGGGGACTGAATATGGAGAACAGAGAGCTTGAGGGAATGCCAGTGTAGCAGACGGCTCTCAGAGGAGAGATTATGGTTTTGCTGGGCTCTGCAAAACTGACAGCAGCAATTCCTACCTCTCATCAGTCATCCTTCCATATGTACCTGAGAAGATAACACAGGAGAGCCGAGCCGCTCTGCATGATGCCTATCACTGTTTGCATCCTGCTGGGATGGGAGAGTGAAGCCCAGAGTCTCTCTCTGCTTTGTTGCAAGGAGCGTGGCTGCAGTAAGCAGCATAATCACCACTCCCAAAAGCCTCAAGGTTACAGAGTCTGCTGGGGAGGATGAGTGTGTGTGCGTGTGCATGGTGACTTGATATAAATATTAATCCAGCTGAGCTTTAGGATTAGAGAAAGAAATCAGTAGGGGAACCTGCAAAAAGCATGCAAATAACTTGCCTATCGGTCTAGTTTATTCTTCTCCTGGGCAGGAAACACTCTTCCTCTCTTGTGAGCCACAGTTACTGCAGGTTGGGGAGTAATTTCGCAGTCAATGATGAACTTCATGTTAAGGCTTGACCTGATCCATGAGCAGCTGAAAAGGGCCTTGTACCTCTGCTCTTGCTTAGGGACCTCCTCCACCAGCGCCCTGCATCAGCTCTGGCACTCACTGGACTTTATGGTAAGCTAATTCAACACAGTAATCTAGCAGAAAACTAACCCAGAAGAAATCAATCAGCTCAGTAAAGGTCTGAGAAGTATGGAAGGTGGTGTGCAAGAGCAAAACGGTGCAGTTGAGAGTAGTGGCAGGGAACACTGTGTGAGAATGGGTATGTGAGGGTCCCCTCTTTGGTCAAAGCTGTCAGATCAATTCAGTTATAATACATAACTGTACAACATGACTTGGGGAAATTTTTCTATCAGAATCCTTCAGGATGGACTTGTAGCAATATTCTCTCACATGTAGGAAATAGACACCAGTCTTGGGTGCAGAGATATTCTGGAGTTAGACACCAGACTGAGACTAAAAGATAAGAGTCAGTTCCTGACTCTGCCACTGACTCTCTCTGTGATGATGGGCAAGTAATTTAGGGCATAACACACTCTGCAATGCAAGTTGGGACAGACAGGTCCCTTCTAACTTTGCCTCTGGGACTGGAAATGAAACAGTCACTTCAGAGTGCCAGATCTAAAGAGCTATTCTGATTCAGAGCTTTTTAAGGGAGGCACAGAGCCAGACTTACATGATGGCTATGCCACTTCCAGTGTCTGAGCTGGCGTGAGTGCTCTGTGCCACATGGGATTCTCCACTTGTACTCAGAAACCTTGGCACTACACTGTCTTGGGGAGTGCAACTTCCGTCTCCAAATTCTCCATGCTTCCTACCACACCATCGATCCTATACAGCCTCCCTGCATTGCATAAACCAGGATAGCATGAAGTCCAATGTTACAGGAGGGGATTTAGACAGGACAGGGATTCAATGTTCAAATGTTCAATGAATCCAGCGCGGAGTGAGACAAGCCTGTTACTGAAGCCAACAGACAGCACACCTTGGCTTTTATTCCTCTTCTCAAAAGCCCTGTTTGTACAAGGGAAGAACAAGTTGGTTTGGCAGAGATGTAGACGATCTGAAACCACCACAAACTCACACCTGAACCTTGTTGTGAAGGTTACACAAAGCAAAGCCTGTCTGTACAGTTACTAGCTATAACCTTCTGTCCTGTTACCATGTTATTTCTGCTATTCCTCTTCCTCCCCACTGTCTCCCCTTTCTTTGGCTAATCCCAGAACAGCTGCCGAAGCCTCTGCTGAGGTGAGAGGCAGAGCCCTGTTTGCAGCCCAAAGGTGTACTCAGCAGTGGTCTCTAAACTGCTGTCTGCTTCTTCCAATCGACTTCCAGACTTGTTGAGATTCTTTGCTTATAATATGCTTCAACAGACACATTGTCCCATGAGGACTGAACTAAATGAGTTGCAGGGCTGCAAATCATGAAGCAGCCTCATTTTAATCATGGCTATTCAAGTGCTAAGGAATGCAGAAAGTAAGTACATATTTGTTTTTAGGCTATAATTTGTCCCATTTGCAAGAGGAAAATGAACGTACTCAATCCCTGAGGCTTTACTCTTAGGAGAATACATTGGGAAATGAACCCGCTATAACAACTACACATGAAATACACCCTTTGCTAAATCCTCTACCTGCTGCCTTTAACACAAAGCTTTTCTCCTGGATCTGTTAACCCTCTCACTCACTTCTCCACATTCTAATAAGGCTTTAACATTTCACACCTCTGCCACCCCATCACAGTCCCTGCTGGCTTAGTGGTGATTGACTTCCCTGAGCACTGGCTGGAATCCAACTCCCAGAGTCAAGTTCTGCCCTTGTCTTCAGACCTGGCTTGAGAAAAAAATCATAGTGCCCAGTCCTGCAGGTGTAAACCTGCCTATGGCTAGGTTAACCTGGTGGCTGGAACTGCAAATCAGTCCTTGACTCCTACGCTACTTCAAACACATTTGAATAAATACTCTGGCTACTTCAAACACATTTGAATAAATACTCTGCATACACAGATTTGATCAGCTTGCATTCCTAGTGCTGCAGTGTCCTTCTCTTTGGCATGCCTTACTCTCAATTAGAATTAGCCCAGCCACTCTGTAACACAGTGGTAAAACTCTATACAATGTCCAGTACTCTAGTTGCATTCCAGTCCTCCACACTTCTTCTCCTGGGCTTTTTCCCTCTTTTAGCTCTAGCTGTAGTTTGAGATCTTCCCTACCTCAAAGTATGATTCAGCCTCTGATCTTCTTTGCTTTCATTCTCTGCCCTACTTTCTCTCTGTGGCCCACCACTGTAATCCCTGTGCCTCAAACCTGTTCCTAGGCCATCTAACACATCCTTTCTGCCACCTCCTCCCTGAACTTAAAATTCATTTAGCCTGAGCATGCTAGCCATAGTTTACCCACTTGAATAACAGCTACTCTTTCACCTCATCTAACTGCACCTGGCAGGGTCAGAATAGGGCTAGCAACTAATTCTTCCTTTTCTTAACCTTCAGATCACATGTATCCATAAGACCTTGACCACAACACCTCCTTGCCTACGGCATCCTCTGCCCTACTGAGGGCAGTTGCTTTTGCTGATGCCTGAAAGTAACCTACTGTCTTTGCAGTGAAGTCCCTTCCGCACCTTTGAGCCACCCAGGCCTTTGCTCTTAGTTGTACACAGTCACTCTTCAATTAGCTCTCCTGTTTTGTGGAGGTGCAGGCCTACCAGTTCAGCCAGAAGTTGAAGGCACAAGTTTTGCCTGTCTATGTCTTAGAGGGAAAAGTATCATTGTACCAACAGCCCCTTTGCTTTAGGTAACAAAATGCCATTGTACAGATTGCAATATACTGAAGGCATGGAAAGAGGGAAGGAATTGATGCAGTTCCATGAGTTACCCCTCATCAACTGAATTCCAGTGACTGACCCTGTTTGTCCCTTACCATCTTTACAAATTCACAGCATGACCTTAAACCCACCACCACCAGTTACTGGCTCTGCAGTGGTAACCTGATCAGTTGTGACATTTCTGTCTGTGCCCTACATTATGCAATTCAACAACGGTGCGATTAATTCAATAGCTGCCTGGGGAATCTGTTCGGTGCTCCTGAGCTTTGATCTCTGCTTTGGGGTTTGTCACGTAGTTTCATTCATGAAATGAATGTGAATTATCTGGATGATCTTAAAGAAAGTACGTGCTAAACAAAAGCTGCACATTCTGGAACATTCACTTGGGATTTGAAACAAGATCTCGGAAAGGAAAAAGTTACTTACAGTTTTAGGTACTGGTGACATCGATAATGTTGATTTAAAAAGACAGTCAGAGACAACAAGACTCACCCACCTGCCCTACTATTATTCATCTGATCTTGCATCTATTTCCTCCTGAGGGTCTGTTTGAGTGATCGGATGGGTATGAATTACCAATAAACTACCATGGTGACAAAGACACCACATCTTTGGCCTCTCACCTGGGTCACTGACAACCCTGGCTTCCTCCAAACAGTGCGTAAACCACCCCTGGGTCACATAAGGGTTGCAAAGCCCAGTCCTTACCTTCTCCTGGTACTGACGCCGTGAGGAGTCCAGAGACTGGATAAGGGCTGTGGCATGGCCGATGAACATGGCATAGCAGGTGGCACCAACAATCATGCTCAGCATAGTGAGCCACACATCTGACATGCCCACGGGCGCCTGCTGCCCATAGCCAATGCAGAGCATGTGACTCATTGCCTTGAACAGCGCATAGGAATACTGCTTCCCCCAGGAGTCATTCTAAAGAGACAGATAGACAGACAAAGCTTTAGCAGTGGGACAAGACATTCTCTGAGAAGAACACATTTCAGAAAAGGATACCTAACATTAGACCCAAAAGTCCATGTTTAAAGCACCTCTATATGTTAAACAAGCAATTTAATTCTTTGATGGCTTGGAAGTGCTGGGCACACTCGATTTAAAAAAAAAAACAAACAAACCAAACAAAAAAAAACCCCAAATATAGTCATCTGACCTGACATTAACCGACTTTGGCCAGGGTTTTTACAGATTCCATGTACTCTTTCCAGAAAACTTTCCAGAAAGGAAGTCAGACAGTCTGACACGCTGGTAACATGGGATAAACTGAGATGATGCATTGGGATATTTTCAAAATGACCCACGTGTGGAGGAAGGAACTGAAGCAAATGATTACTCCACTGGGAAATGGACTTTATCAGAGAACTGGTAAAAGAGAGCCTGAGCAAGGTTGCCAGCAGCAAGATCTTAGAGTGGGGAAAATCACTCCCCAGCAATTTAGGAAATGGTTGGGATCTCTGGTCATTACCTGAAGAGATGGGAAGGGCAGAAAATTAAGATGATAATGTCCAGACAGGAAGTTCTTCTCAGTGTAAAACAAGGCCTTTTTCAGGGAGCTGAGAAAACTACAAATGGTCTCATTTGATAGCTGCAATAAACCACTGTGAGAAGCCAGCTGAAGTCAATGGCTTTTTTTTTTTTTGTGCTCTCTCACTGCAACTAACACAGGACGCACCTCAGCAGTTACATCATGGGATAGGGAGAAAAAACAGTATATGTTTCATGATTATTCTAATTAGCCTTCGTTCATGGAATAGCTCCAGGTACCTTTACTGTCCTGTGGGTATTATATGCTAGCAAGTCCTTGCCCCAAAACCTTGTAAAGTAAATGCACTGTCATCACACACTGCTGTTACAAGGTATGTGAAAAAATACCTCTGCTACAGTGACATGCATCGCAGCACATAATCTGTACATTCATCAGTCTTTCTGTTCCTAGGAAGGTGTTAACTTTATGGATATAGCTTTGCAGATACATATACCGTGGCAACTCAGGAGGTCATTGTACATTAGGCCTGGTTTGTGTCTTGACAAATAGACAAGCAATCCTTTTGTAAGCTCCATTCTGAGCCTCAACAGCAGCCTCAACACCAGTGACCAGTAATGCTGGGATCACTGGAGTTTACTGGTCACCTCCTTGGAGGGATCTAATCACAATCAGGTGGATGGCTGACGACCTCCCTGCAAACAGCTCTCTGAGCATCACTAATGTTGCTGGAAATTTCTCAGTAAGCTTACAAGTAGTAAACAGAAGAAAAGAATACTGTTGCTGTTTGTGAGCTGTGGCAAAGAGCTGGAATTCTGGAGAGTGTTAATGCTCGGTTAGGAGATAAGCACATGGACAAAGACAGGCGATAGCGTTACCCTGGCCATATTCAGTTACATTATGCAAGACAGGCCTGATTCACACTGCAACAAGAAGGGCAAAGCAACAGAAGTGACAGCGAAGCATACACAGAAGCAGCACATTCACAGTCCCAGGAGACACTGCTCTCTGCTGGCGCCAGCTTGTCTGGGCTCACCTCCACAACAAAGCAGGAACCTGTTCACCTCCTGCACTGGAAAAATTACCCTTGAGTCAACAGAGAGAGACAATAGACATGTGCCCGTTGGTGTCTCTACTCCTGGCTATGCAGTTGGCCTGCCAGTGGGTGATGAGCTGCAGCCCAAAGGGGAGCCAGCTACACATGAAGGCGAAGAGCATTTGCATTCTGCTGCCTGTACAGGGCAGCAGGAAGGATCCAACCATGGGAGCTGCCTGAGGTGTAAGCACCAAAGAAGTGAATCTGCTTGCTCCTTTGCTTAACCCATGTCTATGCTGTGGCTCCTAGAGTCCTGGCCAAAGAAGTGTGGGGGCCCATTTTTCCTCCACCCAGGTTTTGTGTCATTTTGCAGACCCACTTCTGATCTGTGAAGGCATCAAGCGTCTCACACACCTTACACAGGCATCCCTGCACCTTCACTGTTAACATTTCCAGGAGCCACGGTCCCTTTCCCTCAGCCCTGTAGTACTAACAGTCATAAAGGTGTGGCCCCTGCACTTACAGAATCGCAAATGCTGTAAACTCGACAGCTTTAGCCCATCTATTGTCCATGTTTCAGCAGGAAAGTCATCATCCTGAGACAACAGGCAGCAGCAGTCACACTTGACCAGCTTTTGCTTAAAATGGTGCATCACCTGTAAAGGTGGGCAGCACATTGACAGCTTTAGAGACAGTAGTGCAGGTGTCCCGTCCCATCCCTTCCTCATTAAATGAATTCTGTTCCCATGCAGGTATTTCTCACAGAACATTGCAGAAATGTTGCTGCCTTCTGAGTTCAGTGTGTCAGTAGTTTAACAGAGCAGCACATCTCCACAGCAGAATTGAGACCAGGAAGAAAAGTGCTGAGCTGAAATTCCAAAGGGAATTTGGGGAGACAGAATAAGAATAGCTGAGCTGGAATTTGATATATCAGGAAACTGGCTGCCAGAGTCTTTAATGGCCAAGAATGATCAGAGCCCAAGAAGAACATCAGGGTATCAGGCAGGTTCAAGTTTTAAAAGCCATTCTTCCAGCAACTTGCTCCTCAGGAGTGCTGCTCATGAGGAAGCTTGCCAGTGTTTTGTAGGAATTAGTCATCCAAAACTACAACATCCAACATCACTGAGTGTCCATAGACTGCAGAAACACTTCTGGCTCCCTGGGAACTCTATACTTACAAGTCATAACCCCACTTCCCATCAGCAGCACAGCTCCCTGCAAGTACAGCCTGCTTTGTGCCAGACTGAGGAGATCACTGAGTAATGACAGACTGAGGGGCAAGAGCTGGAGAGGAAAACACCAAGTGTTTAAAAAAAAAACCCTGAGCAATGTGGTTTGCTGGGAGGAAAGATCAAAGACTGCTGAAAGAGAGGCACTTCCATGAAGGGGAAACCTTTCAGAGCAATTATCATTAGGACACAACCTCTGAGCTCTTTGAGCATCTGCAAAGAGCACTGGATCCTCATGGCACAGTCTATGTGATGACACTTTGCTTATAGGTCTCAGTATATCTTTAGTTTTTAGGCCTGCTCTACACTCTTTTGTTTTCCACAGAATAAGCAAGCAGGCCAAGAATGCTGTACTTTAAGCCAGATTAGTAGTAGTGGTTCAAAATGTACTGTGAACACAAGTTTACTAGCATTACAGTGCCTGATACTGATACAGTTTGTTTCCATAAGAGCCATACCCCTATACTCAATATACCACTATGCCGGTCCCCATGGTGTGAGGGTTATACTACTTCGAATATACTGGAGTGGCTAAAATGGCCCATTAGGGTAGGTAAATGAGGCCTTAAACTGCAGAAAGAAAATGACTCCTTGTTAATCAAATATCAAAGCAAGCTAAAATGGAGCTACAGATCCGTGCTTGAGCAGAGTCAAGAGGGATGTTATCTCAGACACATGCCAGGCACTAAGCGCATTTGCAAAAGGGAGTTAAGAATACTTTGAAGCAGTTTCTCAGACTAGCTTGTTTTTAACATCCACACTGGCAGTACTATAGGGGCTTCTCTGGGATTAATGTCTGGACTGCAACACCTCTGCTCAGATCCACCCTTGAATACTTGGAGACATTCCTGGAACTCTTCAACGGCAGTGTTGCGTTCTGCAGTACCTTACAGAAGCACCTAAAGAAACAGTATCATGTCTTATAGGGTGTTCTGGGTCTGATGTACATGTGAGCGTACCTGGTTGAACCCTCACTGGAGAAGACTAGAAAGAGAGAGGTAAAGACAGACAAGTACTGGCAAACTCTTGGTCACAGTCATGGGCACAATGTTATGTCTAACATTACTAACATTTCACAGTATTAAGGAGCTGTCTGTAGTGAAAGGGCATGTTTCAGTCTTGTGAACTCCCTCTGTCTCAGCAGTGATCTTATCTGGCCACTGAATCGTTACTTGGGGTTTGCTACTGCACATCACTTACGTCACGCTGTGAAATAAGGCCTCTGAGCATCACTGCCCTCCCCTGGACAACACCGTAACTGCTGGGCCAGGAAAACAAACCTTCAGATCCAGTTTAAAGGAAGGGATAAGAAATGGAGATGATAGGGCAAACTTCGCATAGGACAGAACCTGACTGTTCTGGGCTTATTTCCAAGGAGAGCTTTGCATGGCCGTCACCTAACAGAAGAGATTTTCTCAGGACTATGAGTGCATCAGTCTTAATTGCCCTAGTCAGCCTTGCCTGGGACCCCCACCCATGAACCCATTGTTCCTGGAGCTCCATTTCAGCGCAGGCCTGGGCACCCAGACCTTGCTTGAGCTAGCTGTACCTGTGCCTAGCCCTGCACCCTGAACATATGCTTTATCTTTGTTTCTAGCCTTGCCTCTGACCCCATCTCTTGCTGCTCCTAACTGGATTCCCTGGGTAGACCTTGGACATGACTGTCACCCTGCCTTCACTGGACCCTGTTATCACCACTTCTGCTCTGCCCACCCTGTTTTGGACTGGTAGGACTGTGCCTTAGCTGGCAAGGGCACTGCCTGTGCAGGGGTAGCTCTTGGCTCCTGGCTCATATACCCCACTGTGGAGCAGCCCTAGTCTTGCTGCTCCCTGACAGATTTTATAAAACACGATCACAGAATCATTAAGGTTGGAAAAGACAATCTCCTACCCAGCTTCATATGCCTGCTAAGTGTGGGTAAGAGGGATCTGCTGGACCAGAGGCTTGGATGAAGTTAGGAATCACACAGAAGATGTATGCAGGATTGTTCTGTCTTCCACATCACATGCTGCATCTGTTTCTTTTCCTCCTTTCTATCAGCAACGCTGCAAGAATGTGTTGAGGGGCGGAGAGGAGGGTTTAAGCTCAAAAGGAAAGCTGCTCTCCTTCTTTTGTAGATGGGAAGATGATTAGTATTTCCTGTGCAAGGTCGCTGCATTTGACATGGGGATATTTGCCTTCCCTGCAGGGTTTATCAGTTCAGCCCAATACCCAAGAGAGCGAGCCACACGTTTCCAGCAGCTTTCAGGTCTCAGCAGAGCTCAGATTTCTCTGATGAGAAGCTGCCAGGCAAAGGTCTTGGAGAGATGCTGCTGCCTGCACACATGCTGCTCTGCAGCTGACTCACTAGTGTTTCTCTTTTTAATAAAGTGCCCTGTAGGGAAGCTAATGCAGAAGCCCCTGAGATTGGGGCTGAGCAATTAATACTGAAAACATCCCTCCCTGCCATTTCAGAGCCAATTCAGAAAGAAGTCATACAGAGACTCATTCCTTCTACAATTGCTAAAGATGAATCACGGTGCATGTAGAAAACACAAAGATGAATTGAACCCAGGGATTTAGTGAGCCCCCAATATGATTTTGGCAAACCAGACCCTTCACAGATCCCCTGGAAGAGGATCAAACCTTTAGGAAGCAGATGGGAGGTGACTCTGCATTGGAATCAGAGCTGGTTTTATGGATTGCAAGTGACTAGGTGTGAAAGTCCAGAGTGGTGGAAGAGCAGCACCAGCATACTCAAGGAGAAAGCCTCCAAAAAACCTCTACTTACAGCTCCCCTTAGCTGTAGTAGCTTCAGAAGATTCCTTTTTTTCCTATAGTCGTTCCATCCCAGCTTTTTGGCTTGGCTGTGTAATCAGAGCAGTCATGCACTAAGTATACTTATTTCCTCAAAGCTGTGACCAGGTCAGTACATAATGTCCTAAAATCCAACCTACCGACTCTGCCACAGACAGATGCCCTCCTCACCTCCCACCCCTCTCCATCACAGCTCTCAAACACAGCCATTCTGGAAACAACCATCAAGATCTTGGCACCAAATTCTGAGAACAGCCTACTGGTTTCTTGTTTTCTGACTCAGTGGCCTCTCTTATTACTTCACTACAGATATAAGTAAATTGTTGCACTAATCATGCCATCCACTCCATCACTGGTCCCAATGACACACCTGGAAATTGTCTTAGGAGATTAGAGGACAGAACCTTATTGTGAGAACAAACTATATGATTCCAGAAGAACTAATTATTTTCTTTGTTAAGTGTTCTAAAACCAAGCTATTTTGGGGCTGGCATATTCCTGTACAGCTTCTGGAGTGGAAGCCACCTGGTGAGGCATATAACCATCTCTCCAGTTCTTCATCTCAGTTTCCTGAGGCTCCATTTCTGAGACAGTCACTGAGATAATAGGTTGTTTTCACTTTTATTAAGTGGAAAAAGTGAAGCTTATTTAACTGCAGAGGAGAAGCAGAAAAATCACACACGGCAAATTTAATTCCCAGCTTCACAGGCTCTCAAGGCTGGGAAGACAAGTACTGCAGCATGACTCCTTGCCTGGTAAAGTTCTGCTCTGGATAGAAGCTGTCTACCCTGCTCTTCCTGGAGACTCTGCTGAGCCCTCCTGCCTGTGGGATGTGTCCTTCCCCCCTTTCCTCTGTCTGGCTGTTAAGAAAGGTGCCTAGGCTAAATCTTTTCTTTCTCTGTCCTGTCTCCTGCCACCTTTCAAGACCCTATCCCTTCACTACACATCTACCTGGACAGTTATTTATAGGCTCTGGTCATAGTCTGGCCCAGGTAACTCTTCTAGGTTATATAAATTTAGATTTGTTTCCCTCCTCATCAGGCTCTGATCCCAGTATGTTTGCAGCTCTTTGTTCCACTGGGTTACATAAGTGGTTTTCTGGCTTTACAGCCTCTGATTGAGAAGTGTCCAAGAGCCAATTTGCATTAGCTTGTGCCATGCATTTATGCAACCTACTCAGTACAAACCCAGGTATCTCAGACTATTTTAGACACCCACCATTACAGTATTTACTTATCCTCAGAAGCATCTGGGGAGGGAGAACTCTCTGAGCCTCCCATCTGACTTGCCTTGGATCACAAAGAACAGAGTTGGGAACCGAACCCAGGTATCTCACTTTCAGTCAGAGCTCCAGCCACTGGATTATTCTTCCTCTCACCATGTGTGTCTACCATTGCTAGTTATTGCCGTCTGTGAAGGTTTTCCATGCACCAGTTACCAGTAACCTGGTTGTTTTGACTCTTCAGGTCACTTTCCAGCTTGTGTGGCAGCTCTCATCCACTGGCCTTTGAGCCAAGCGTGCTACTCACACTTGTAATTCTGTAACGCTAGCTTTTATCTCTTCCCCTGGGGCTGGACAGGAGAAGCAAATAGAAGTTGTTGCCATTAGACAGAAGCTTCCACACAAATGTTAGGGTAAAAGAAACAAGGTTCGTTCAAATCTGCTGCTCTGAAGCTGTCCTGCAAGGGCACCATGGCCAAGTCACTTCATCGGGTGGGGATGATTTGTGTCTGCACCTCTGAGCTCTCCAGGATGAGGAGCTGTGTGTCCTTTTGAACCTGAATAGCACAAGCACAATGGGCCCCTGATCTTTCATTGCTCCTGCCATATAAATAATAAAAAGGCAGCATGGGGGAAGATAAGGCAGCTGCTGCATGGGTTGTTCTTCTGCTGTAGATAAAAAAGGGTTCCAGTCTCCAGAACTGTCAGTCTGGCACCTTTCAACGGCAGGAAGTGAATGATTATTGCAGAGGGAAGAAATGAATAAATAAACACCAAACAGATGACTTTTTTATGGATGCTCACTCTTCTCAGGCATGGGCAGCATGTGACCACAGCTCTGCATGTGGGAGGCATGGGAAGTTGGCAGTTCTTTTATACATTTTACATTTGTTCTGTTCTGCCCGAGTGCCTGATTTTTTTTTTTTAAGAAGAAATTGGCATGGGAAACCTGGAGGTTAAGAGCTGCGATAAGAGGCAATTTTTTAAGCCTTGTCAGTTTTTGCTGCTTAATCAACTGGACATTGTCCCTTTGAATAAAAGATCCTGAATTCTCAGTGAGATGTTTGAAAGGTACCATGAACTCCCTGTGCATTTACCATATGCAAACAGCAGAGTGAGCAGCATAGCTTGGGATGTTATTGGGAAGTCTGGCTACTGATCCCATGACAGGAGGCCAAACTGTGGCTTGGCAGAGTCAGTTTCAGCCCACTCTAATGGGATATTGTGCAGCTCCCCAGGGAGAAGGGTGGGTGATCACACCAAACCTTCGCGTGGATATGGAGCAGAAGGCTTAACAGTTTCCTTGGGACCAG
Organism: Phalacrocorax aristotelis; assembly: GCF_949628215.1. NCBI lineage: Eukaryota > Metazoa > Chordata > Aves > Suliformes > Phalacrocoracidae > Phalacrocorax > Phalacrocorax aristotelis. Next base: position 33,002,728 of record NC_134282.1, read on the forward strand.
TAATGGGAATTATCGATCAGACCCAGCTATGACTCTAGGACTCCCTCTGCCCCCTGCCTTTGCCTCAGTATGCCCAGATCCCAGCAGAAAACTGTTTCCATTCATGCTCTTTGCTGTTTCCTGCCAGGAGGGGGAGTCTGGCTCCTGCCTTCGGCTGCAGGCAGCCCGCAGCAGGCTCTGCAGGGGCTGGTTCCTGCTCTGCAGTCCTGAGACTGTCTCGTTGCAGAAAATGCCTCCAAGTAGCCTCCTTGTCCACAGTGCCATGGCTTTACAAGTGCCTGCTGGATAGTGGAGGAAGGCCCTACAAGTTGGTGGGGGGAAATGAGAAACTGGGGTATGCCATGCTAGTGCTGGGAGGTCAACGCTGAAACGGTGATGCTGTGACCGAGAGCCTGGGTTTAGGGCCATGAGGGAGCAAGCAGGGCAGGCACTTACCACCATGCGGTTGAGGGACACCCAACAATCATCAGGGAAGTCCTGCAGCATAGGCACAAGGAACTGAAGGCAGCCATCCCAGTGACACAGCAGCAGCATCATCCCAATCAGGTTCACAATCCGTACCACTGCACTGGCCAGATCGTAGGTCATATGGAAGATCTGCAGGGGCCAACAGGGAGCAGATTAGATGGCAGCTCCCCAGACAACCAACCCAACATAATCAGATGCAGTATCAGGGTCAAGAACCTTGCTAAAGTAACAGAAAAGGCCGCATCAGCTCAGCTTAGGTCAGTCACAGTAAACAAGCAGAACCGGCTGAAAAGCAGATTAAAAACCAAAACACAAAATCATAACCATTCACCCCTTTTGCCCTTTGATTTTGCCTTCTAATTTACATTAAAAGCTCCATAGCTGATTTTATAAAATAAGTTGGTTGCAAATTTTTCTGGAACATCAGCCACTCCTCGGAAATAAACTCTATCATTACATCTTTTCAACGTCTATGCCCTTCTTTGATTTCTGCTCTTGCTGAATATATGCTACACACTGACCCACGGTGGAAGTTGTCTTTGTACTGCATGTCAGATCCAGCCTCTGCAAGTATTAAATGCAAGAAAGAATGGCCTCGAACTCAGCAGAGACTTTTAGAAGAGGATCTGATTTAACTATTTTCTTGTATTCCTTGTATTCTGCTGCTGTATCACTTCCAGTTTTAGGTGAAGGTGGGCAAGGAAAAGAGAAACATGGCAGAGCAGTATAGAAGTTCTTAGGAAGGAAACCCAGAAACCTGTCAACAGGCAACAGCAACCACACCTCTGCAGCCAGTTCTCTAATGTAAAGGGAGTCTGTGGCCGTGTAGTCCGGAGTATAGTCACAAGCAGGACCCGCTGAGAAATCCAGGTGCCCTATTATCAAAGCTGCATGTGCAGTCAAGAACTGCTTGATAGACAGTATTTTCCAGGAAGGTGTGTTGTGGAGACATTGGGAGTGCTTGGCTCTTTTATGCCAAGCTTTGTTATGACAGTTAGACACACAAGGGCATGCCAGCAACCACTATCCTGAGCTATGTATCTGCCCAGGTTTGGTTTTCCCTACCTTACAACATACCACAGTGAGGAGAGGTGGGCTCTGGAGAGCGTGTCTGGCCTACTGTGGCACCTTCTGGCCTCTTTTGTCATTAACACAGTTCATGAAGACAGGAGACCTTGCAGCTGTCACTGGGCAATGGTTTATATGCAGTAAGGACCATATGCTTAGTCCTCACAGTATGCTGGCTTGCAGCTAAAGAAGCCTACCGCATCACCCTGAAAACAGAGACCCTGAATACATCTGGCATCCTCTCCCACATGCTACTGTGTCACCATGGCAATCTGAGACAGAGCAGGAATGGATGGAGGCCTGGCAGCCATGCCCCACCCCTGCCAATGCATCCTGCCCTAGAGCCTCCTCTGGACGAATGTTAATCTCTGCTCCCCACACACAGTCTTGCTGTTTCCAGTAAAGAAGGAGTGAAATATTTGGACAGCTGTGTATGAATGAAGCAGAGATTCACTGCTGTCAACTGCCATAGCTGGGCCTTCTCAGGAGGCCTCCCCATGGTTTGAAGGCACATACAACCTGGCTGTTTTGCAGCACAGCTCGCAATCTCTTGACACTATGTCCTAGGTGGATTTAACAGAAGGGAACAAAAAGCAGAGGAATGTGAGGAGCAAAGAAGACTACTGTGAATCAGATGAGGCTGCATGTCCCAGCTCTATTCCTGCATTTCCACCCTGACCTCTAGGATGGTACTCCCTTCCAGAGTATATTTCAATCAGCTCTGTCCTAATCCAGCTACATCAGCTTGAAGTTTCCCACAGAGCTTGTTTACCTCACCCTGCAGTCCCTCCTGCTCTCTCAGTCCTGGACTTCCCACCAGCCCTGCCATAGCCCCTCCACTCCAGCCCAGAGCCCCTATGCTGTGCCACCTGCAGAGTCCCCCTCCACAGCTCTGCTCTTGTACCTCACCCTGCCCTGCTGCTCCAGCCCTGCATGGTCACAACTTTCTGTTCTCTAACCTGCCACCACACCTCTCGTTACAGTGTAATTCACAGTGCTGTCCTAAAACTGACCTCCAAGTGAGCCATGCAGAACACACAGAGACACCTCTCCAAGCTCACCATTTCCATAGGGATGTAGCAGGTTTAACTGTCAGATCTTCAGATGTAAAATAAACCTGTAAACACAACTTTCTTATGGGGCACCAGGCAGTGGGCAAAAGGCATGGAGACCATAATTCAGGCCTATATAAGATAGCAAAGTAACTTTCACTTTGCTATATTATTATTAAAAATTGATAGTTCAGTGACTGAAACCGCAAGAAGCAGCACACCTAGTGCTTTTTGGGTGCTGAACACCTCCAGAGCGCTGCTGGGGCTCCACTGAGCCTCAGTGTAGGAAGATGGGCATGCAGCGGGTGATCAGCCACCTGGGAATCCCCTCTGGAGGGGCAGACAATTACCGAGGCAGATGACTGTCAGGGAAGTATCTGACACAGGGGACAGGCCATAAGGCATGCTGTGTGACTGTATGGCTAAGTCCACATAACTCCTTGCTGCTCTGACAGAGATAGTCCTGCTCCTCCCAACCACCCATGGCAGTCAGTACCTGCCATCTTTGCCTATACCAGGGACTGGCCTCCTCTGATCTCATAGTCTGTTCAAGCAGCTAAAAAGGCAGAAAACTTTTGTTATAAAATAAAGGAATCATGGTTTGTCAGTTTAGCTGCCTGAATTGGCTCATCACTCTGTTCTACAGAGCTAGCTGTTCAATTTGAACGCCTGTTTCCACACCAGATATTAACACTTCTCCACCTAATCAGGATGCCACAAGGTCATATGCATTGAGAGATGCCGACAAGCTCAATCCAGAGCGGGAGGGAGCCAGAAAAGAATGCTGGAAACCGGAAGGATGAATGGTTTGGATAACTGCTTCTAAACTCCATTATTTCTGCTGCATCCAAGATGCAGCTGGAATCCACAGTGTCACTAAGTGTGAGAATGGCCATTCTAGTGATATTTCTGGGCTGAAAAGAAGAAAATATCCAAAATCCAGCATGAAAGGCTGTTCTAGGAAATCCAACTCACAATGCTGACTCAATAGGTCAGTATGAAAGCTGAGCACGTAATTCATAAAGAATAATCCGTACTGGTTTAATCTTTTTTTTTCCCATTGCACAAACGATCATTCTCATTTAGCTAACCCAAAGCGAATGTAGCCTATCTGAGTGACAGCCATGGGCTATGATTTTAATAAAGCCAGAGCAGCAGTTTGCAGAAGGATCTCTGAATGGATCTTTTGTAGAGCAGGGTTTTACTGTGCTAATGACTTTTCCTCTCCCACCTATGTATGTTTTTCAAAGAGCTCTAGCCCTCCTGTAACCCAGGGAACTCCAGCCAGGGACAGGGAGAAACCCTGTCAGATTTAGGAAGTGCCTTTCTTCCATTAATATATTAAAAGCAGAGAGTGAAGAGCCTGAGGGAATGGATGGTTTAGGGGAAAGGTGAATGGATATGGAGCTTCTCCCATGATGATTGGGGTCTATTCTAGTCGGGCTAAGGCAGAAAGCCTTTATTCTTTGGTGCACCTCCAAAACACAGGAATAAATGAATGTGTTTGCATCTGCTGTTAGGCCCCACTGCCTCCTCTCACGTACTAGTAACTCACGCATTTGCTGGTGGCTGAAAAATGGCATCTTTGTGCAGAGTGTGTGTATGTTTTGGCTCACAGGTCTTCCTTTACCACTGGGTCACCACCCATCACGTAACCCACCTGTAAGCATAGGACCCAGGGTCGAAGCACAAAAGGGAGGAGAGTCCTGCCTCTGTATGAACACCAGGGTGCATCTGCCCTTGTGGTGCACAGATGTTCCCACCACAGAGCTCAGACAGGGCAGGAGCTCAGTGGCCATTCCTATTTGCCCTTTAATACCCAGAGCATTAGACAACTGAGCTGACATAAACTTCCCACACAGGTAGAGAAAATATCTGCTTTATGCAAGGGCGGATTCAACTCACCTACTTTGGAACTTGAGATCTAGACTGTATCATTAGAGTCACTGGATGGAAAGACACACTCAGAGGGTGACACACCTGGTTCGTGGCGCTTGTTTACCTGAGAAGGAGGTGCACTGCTGCCCATAAAGTAAGCCTATACAATGAACTCCAACTATAAATGTCTGAACTGCAGGTGAGATAAATCCAATTTCAAATATCAATCTTAGGAGTTACCAGCTTATGCCCACTCCTTGGAATACATTTGCGTTCACATGCAAGAGAAAAATAAAAAACACTCACTGGGTGGCACACAGGAATAACTGAAGGGATGTGAACAAACACCTTTCACTGAGAAGCAGCTCCTACTGTAAATAGGGGCCTGTGTTGCAGGGAATACTAACTCCAACAGTGTGTTGAAGAGTGTCTAAGCCAGTGCTGCAGTGCCCTAAAGTAGTCTATAGCTCACCAGGGAAAGGTGGAGAAGAAACATTCTAGAATAGCTGGTCCACAAGCAGAGGAATGTGAGTGGTAATTGGAACTTCTCTGGTTGTCATCATTAACACTCAGGGCTTTCTTGTCCTGTTGTAACACAACCCAAGCTGGGTCCCAGAGCATCACACCTCCTTCTGCCCCTAGAACTGCTTGTGCTTTCTGGCTTTCTGCTGCCTGTGATTTGGAAAAGGGGAGTGAGGAGGAGGAGAAGGGCAAAGCATGAATTTACACTTAAAAGCACCTCTTTCCAAGGGTATTCTTTGATAGAGCTAATATCCCTGTTCCTTGATTGTCCAAAACAAGCTGTGGCTTCAGAATCCCTGTTACGAAGTTGGATCTGTCCTTCTAGCCAAAGGACAACTCGCAACACTTTCTGAAAGGGCAGCTTGGAAAAGTGGGACGACCAAAACTTTCCTCAACAAAGTAATCTCTAGTTACATAAGAGCTTCATCTTGGATATCCTGCTTATACAGAACAAGCTATTGGGATCCTATCAGTTTGAATCTGAAATCTTGTCAGCTCCAAATAACTGTACAGTACTCAACTGTTTCTCTACTGCAGCAGGATTCTTCCAACCTGATCACTTGAGCTGGAAGAAATCAAGGACACCTTGGAAAAGTGTGGGCCTGGCTCTTGCAGTGAAACAAGAGCTTTGACTGAAGTCAAAGTTGTATGTTTAATTAGGCATGTTGTTTTCTGTTGGCACACAGCTCGGTGTGCCTATCCAAACCAAAAGGCCTTCAGAATTCCTCAGATCCTTGAAAGTGATGCTGTTAGTGTGTCTGTCTGGGGCTGTGGAGGCTGGACTGCTTCAAGACTGAGAGACCACTGACAGGACACTGTGGGGAGTGCTGTGCAAGGAGGCAGCTTGGTCCAGGCACACTCTGCACCAGCCCTGCCAGGCCCAGGCCAGCTCCAGCAATGCCTCTGTCTCTGCGCTCAGCTCCCCAGCACGTCAAGCTCTGCAGGCTAGGGTGCGATTGCACATCCCTGCTGGCTCTGCATGTACTGGAGGTGCTATGCTTGGAATAAATGGGTTTTCTTGAGGGTCTGGGGACTGCAACGCAGAGGCATACTAATGATTCTGTTCAGAGACATCACAGCTGAGCCGGAGCTAAACACTTTGCCAGAGAGAGCTAACAGCATCCACACTTGCTCAGCAAACGCTGGTTCTACACAGAACTGACTTCCATCCACAGGGTTTGTGAACAGATTCTGCACCACAGGAAAGCAGTGAAACTGCTTGTTGCCCTTCACTAACTCCACTAGCAATGTAGCAGTATTTCTGTAGCTCTACATCCAAACTAAGAAAGCCTGCTGGTCCTGAGCCAGTGCTGGTATCTGTATCCACACTATGTTAATATACAGCTGTGATAAATCCTCTGCAGATAATCAAGTAGCTGTGACACTGCTCCAGCTTAATAGAAAGCAAAGAGTTTACTCTTAATTAATGGCTTAAAAAACCCAAAGATCTTCAAAGGAAATACAAATCTCAAAAGAGAATCAAAGCAGTATCATTTGTCATTCTGAGCGCTCTAGTGTCAGAGTTAAGGTTGTTCTACTGTGAGGAAATACGTGTTTACTTACATTTAAGAAGAGTATTTGTTGACTATGGGGAAGAAAGTTGACATCTTTCACTCTTCCTTTCTTTACTTGGCTTTTGTAGATAACAGAGGTAAAGGTACATTTTCCTCATAGAGGCATGAGCTGCCTTTTCAAATCTAAGTGTTAATCTCTCGATATACTGGGGATAGGTGGTTGCTGTGAAGAGCTTTTCTGAGCCTAAAATACTGTTAGACAGATTACAGTAGGGTGGCTGCACTAAGCCCCTGCATCATCAGCTACAGTGTCTCTGCATGTCACCTATCTGATCACTGACTGGGCCTCATCCTCTTTAGTTACAAGAACTGGCTGGACAACAGTTTAAGCTCTTACTCATTCTGGCCAACATGCAAACTAAAGACAGCTCATTGAAAAACCAGTGGTTTTGCTCATTTAGGGATCAATACCACAAATCAGTGCCAATTCTTGTGGCAAGGGGCAAAATGTCACCTCTTCTACACTCAGCAAGTCTTGACTGACACAACCCATGTAAGAGGGGAAGGGCTTGGGAGCCTTGATGTGCAGATCCGTCCTAGGAGGCTGAAGCAAGAGGAGAGACAAACAACATGAAGACCTCACAGGATGGGCTTCCCCCAGGAGGAAAATCCTCTCCAGGCACATAGAGCATTATGCACATTAGAGCACTGAAGCATGGAAGCCATGAGCATACATGAGGCACACACAAAGCCAAAACCCCTGAGCAACTCAGAGACTGTAAGGACACACAAGAAATCAGAGTCGAGAGAGGAAGGGCAGCTCCCCAAGAAATCCAGCCTGTTGAGTAAACGCTCACCATTGGGCAACACAATGTTTCAGCAAAGCAAGACAAAAGATCTCAGCTGCTATTTTCCTTCTCCTGATCTGCTATGGGAAATGCATCATCAACCTCTTTACTTGCTCCTTCCCCACCCTCCTCAACTTTCTATTTATTTTCCCAGTGATGTCACATTTAAGCTGTGCCAAAACATAAACTAATTTTACTCCAAAAGGTTTGCTGTCTCAAGTAACTCACAAGGCCACACATTTGGTTCTTTGGAAGAATGGACAAAATGCTGTTCTTGCCACTAAAATATAGAAAATGATGAACTCTGAATTTCTGAGGCAACTGTTGCTCAGGCTGGCCTGCTGAAAAAGGGCTTAGTTAGGGAAGAAAAATTATTTAAAGGAACACAGTTTGGCTTATTTACAACTTCACAGTATACTGGGCTGCAGAAGTCCCTTATGAAGGATCAGCTTTGGGTCAGACAGCTTTGGGCTGTGCTAATCACAATATGCTTGGCAGAACAGTGCAATGGTATGGGAGAGAGGGAGCTTTGGGATCCAGATTGTATTGGGGCAATGCTGAAAGCACCAGCCAGCACACAGCAGATGGACTGGAGATGGGAAATCATCTGTGGTGCACAGATACATCTGCAAGCAGTGTGCAGATTCAGGGATGCGCTCGACAGTTTGAGGTGGTGTGGGATTTGGTTTTGCCTGCTTTTTGCTGTGCCAGCAAAGAAAACTATAGCCAGGAGATCAAGTTTTAGATGAAGGCAAGAGTTTGGGGTTGATTCTCTCTTTATGCTTGCTTTGCACCAAATGACACAATCAGTGTCAGCGGAGTTGCTGATGCTGCCTTGAGTCAGTGCAAGAAGAGAATCAGGTCTGTGATTCATTAGGTTTAATGCTCACAGGGGAAGATACTGTGGAGAGTGCTTGTCTCAGGGCTGCCTGGAACAGTGAGTTTGAGGGAAGTGCACTGAGTGCCAGGTGTCAAGAGAGATATCTAAGTAGATTTTACACTTAAAATATAATAATCCTTTGTGCTGTTGCGGCAGTTTTCATCTGAAGGTCTCAGGGGGCTCGGTTGACATTAATCTGGTATACTTCAATATCTCCAGTGAATGTGTGATCTCCATTATTCTACACGTGCAAAATGAGGCACATAAAAGGGAAAAGCCACTTGCCAGAGGTTGCACAGGAAGCTGAGAGCAAAGTTTTGAGCCAAATCTAGGGATGACAGATTAGATCTCCTGCTCTAACCACTGCCCACGTATTGTGGCTATAACTAGAGCCCAAGGAGGTATCCTTCACGTTCAGAAACAGCCACTTCAGCACCAAGAGAAGCCAGAGTGTGTATGTGCATGGAGGGCAGGGAGAAATGATCTGGCAGCAGCCTGGTGCTGTTAAAGGTCCGTAAGAACACGATGCAAGCCTGCAAGCCTCTACCTACTCCAGAGATGATTTAACTCTTCCCAGGCAACTTGCTTCTGGCTAGTGGAAGCTCTTTTCCAGGTAGGAGCTATGGGACCATAGAGAAAGAACAGCAGGAAGCCCCTGCAAAAATGAAAGAAAAAAACCCCAAACATTTTCTTGCCTTCTCCATCAGAGATTTGGGCCTACTGGAAAACATTTAGAGCAGAGAAAGGTAAAATAGCAAGACTAATTAGCACTGAGAAAGCTGGCATAAATGGCAGATGTTTATAGATAGATATATATAAAAACCCCAGAGATCCTGCCACCACCATGTGGTTTGCCTCTGTACTCGGATAGTTGAGGTTGTCATGACAACAGCCCCCCTTCCCCTCCCCATGCCACCATTCCCAGCCTAGACTTTAATCTTAATCATTTTAAGAACTTTTGTCACCACGGCAACATGACATAGACTTTTAAAAATATTTTCTAGCACAACTCAAATGACTGTCTTTCCTGCGTGTTTTTCTTTAAACCTCTATGAAAAAACATTTAGGGTTGTATTCTGCCTCCACTGAACCAAGCTGCAAGCCTCCCATGGATGCTAGCTAGCAGGGACAGGAGCTGACTGGTGCCTCCAGCACTGGGGGGGGCGATGGCATTTTCACCTCCCAGTGGACATGCCCCAGAGCAGCAATGCAAGGACTGGGGCCAGGGCTTTTTCAAGAACCTCTATGACTTTGGAGGATGTGCCCCTTTGCTTTTCAGTGGGGCTTATGTTCTCATACGCCTACAGCTCAGGTTTTCAACAGTATCTCTTGATATATTTAAATGTTTTTGAAAAAAAGAAAAAAATCAAGTCCCCAGAGATGTAAGTAGGTTAGTTGTCTCGCTCACAGTGGGAATTATATATCTTACCTGCCTAGGCATTTTTTTTTTAATCTCTCATGGCACTTATCTGCATCTTTGGGAATTGTAGTTCTTCTGAGAGGTTAGCAATGAATCACTTCTGGAAATAGGTCACAGGCTTTTTTGGAAGTTTAAGAATGACCACAGTCATCAGGCAAAAGGTCTGTCTAGCTTAGTAGCTATACATAGATATGCCTAGGCAAAGAAATAGCTAGGAGGCTGAGGGGGAAGGAAGCATAAATACCTGAGAAGGAGACAAGAAACAACTGGTTTGAAACTGGTGCTGGTTAGTGTGAGGAAAACGTGACTACCGCAGGGTAAGAGGTGAAGGCTGCTAAGACCTGGAAATGGCATCAAGAAGGAGCACTGAGTGGTCTGAGAGGCTGGTCCACACGGCTCTGCACTGCACTGGCACTCAGTGAAGGTATTCATCACTGGAAAAGGCAGTTGAGCGGCAAGATGAGGTAATCGATAGATGACTCAGATGATGTAGGTGAGTCCAGGCTGCAGACTGTCACATGGACCTCACTGGTGGTCTGATCAAAAAGTCACTGAGCTAAGTGGGAAAACACCCCCTGAGTGCACTGAGCTACCAGGCACAAAGTCCATTAAAACGGTTTGCACGGACAAGTAATGATACAAAATACTCATGGCAATATTGATCAGGTTATGCTATTACCTTGGTCAGTGACACCCTTTCCCCTGGAGCACGGATCTATTTTCAGCAAGGAAGTTAAAACAATGTATAAATAGGGGTCCTGAGGAAGGGGATCCCAATCTTCTTTCATCCCAGCAGCAACATAAGGTCCCAAAGCTGGGCCATGTCACATACTGGTTTGAAGCTGTTTGCCTTCCACTAAATGATAGTTTTACCATAGTTCGAGGATCCCTGATTAACAGGTAGGAGTTAAAAAACAGTAATTATAGAACACCTGCTGGGACAGTCTGGTCCAGGGAGGAAATGGTGACAGACAGGTAAGACAGAAGTATCCCAGAAAGACATCAGTACTGTGGGCTAGGCTCAGTGCTCTTAACTGTCCTGCCTTACCCAAAGACAAGAGGACTTTTTATCAAAGTGAAGGATCAGCTGATGAGAGGAAATGCTTTTTTTTCCCAAACATTGTGCAGTTTAGCTTGCGGAATACATTGCCGCAGGAATCCTTCAGGCCAGGAACTTGGCAGGATGTTAAATACACGCTTAAGTAAATAAATGGCTGACTAATAATAACTTTAAAAAATTGGTTTATATTATTCCTTTTCAGTGCTTAAAAAACCCCTGAGGAATAAATCTACCTGTGAGCAGATTATTTCAGAGCTGTTGTTTTGGAATTCATCACATGCTCCCTCTGAAGCATTTGATCACTATTAAGAGAAGAAGAGTGGACTAAATGAACAGTGCGGTGTCTGTCGCAGTGCCTTCCCATCTGTGAAGGAGCCTGACCCAGAGAACTAGGTACTGCCAGCTGTATCTGTATCCATAAACACATAATCAGAACACAGGAGAAAGAAAATCAGATCAAGAGAACAGACCTTTCAAATAAGAAAGAAAATCATCTTCTCAAAATCCAGATTGCTGGTAATATTGCCCTAGATCACAATCTAGAGAAAGCCGCTACAAAAGAAATTAGCAGTGACCTTTGTCTTCATATTTCTTTCAGCCACACTTGAACTTTTTAGGTTAAAATTCAGAAGACATTTTTAAAAATCCAAGATTGTCACTTAAGATACTTACAGCTTCATATGATTACCACCTGGGATATTATATAAACTCATTAGGTCCTGCCCAGTAAGTATAAATTTGCTGAAGAGCTACAGAACTCATGCAGTTTACTATTGACCAATTAGTATTTCTTCAATGCATCTTGCATTTCAAGCAAGAGCAAATTAGTGCATACTAATCCTCTATTGATCCCTATTCTAATGTTTGAAGGGTAGTGCCCTGAAAGAAGCTGGGCCAAAAAACACACACCCCAAAATGGAATGAGCATGCACCTCTTTGTTTCTGAAACATCTCTCTCTGCATAAGCAAGGCAACATTTGCACACACAGCTGAGGCCCCCACCTCATCCTAGAATAGGCTCGAGTGGTTGGAAGCATAAGAGTTTATATATAGGCTCTTCCCCTACAGAAATCTGGCCTATGGCTCCACAACTAAACCTCCATCTGGGGGACCCTACAGAAGCAGCACACAGAGAACAGGGCAGCAGCCAAAACAAGTCCTATGGGCTCTTTAAAAGAACTGCAGCTACACATATTTTCACACTGGTCTCTTCTCAGTTCTGTAGCTAACATTAGTTTAAAGGATCAGGCTTTCTGTCCACTGAAGTGACGGCAAGTTTTTTCTTCCTGTTTTTAAACAGAGATGACAATGTAAATTTCTACATGCTGCATCTGCCCACTGATGCTAGCAGTGTGTTACCTTTGATTATATTTATGTACAAAAGAATGTCTTATTGCTGCTTATAGCACAGCTCAGCCTGCCAGGATGGTTCATGTTCTGCAGGGAGATTGAGTACCTTCCACCTAACTCAGTCTTCTAGTTTAATTCGATTACAGCCATGGCAACCAAGCACAACTTCCACCTTGACTTTTTTTTATGCTGTTAATGACTGTAACATCCATGAAGGGAACTGGCCTGGCAGTCCTGGATACTTGAATGGTTTCATGCGCCACGAGGCAGAGAGTGTGAGCAAAGATAATGATAGCTTCTCCAGCTTCGAACTCGGGGACACTGTATTTTAACAGAGACCGACTTCCACAGACTGTGGATGCGCAGCACAACAGCCTGATTTTCAGATAGGCTGAGCCTTTGCCTGAAAAGTCTCCGTCGATTCACTTTGGGCACTCTCTTTCTTGCTAGCAACATTTCAGAAACGGCAGATAAAACAACCAATGCACTTCATACCACAGTGATAAAAATTTTTGACTGCAGCACAGGACAAATTCAGAACAGCAGTGCGCCAGGCTGCTGGGTAGTCTGCTGTGGTCCCTGATAGCACAAACTTAAATTGCTTCGTAACTGTTGGGTTTTTTTTTCCTAAATTGCTTTGATGGAGGCTAGTCTGCAATTTCCAACAAGGATCTGAATCATCTTTTCAGGGACCTCAACAGTTTGCCGGCAGGTCACCAAAAGATTTCATTGCACAGACTGATGCAAATTTATTTGCATACCGTGTGTCACACATGTCGCATCTGGCCCAAGAAAACTAACAGGGAGACAAACGCCCTCCTACTCTTTTAGAGTAATAATAGCAGCATAACCTTTTCAGTATTGCAATGTGCACCTTAGAGAAGATATCTCTTAAAAGAACAATGCAGTGAAAATAACTCCCTGAGTAATATACCTCAGAAGACCTGTACCCTTCCATAACCTTCACAGAGGAGACACAGAGAAATTAGAAGAGGAACTGCTGGAGGAAATACAGCCATAACCCTCACATGCACGCAGGCTGCACTGATCCCAGGAGGAAAGCGAAGCGGGGGAAGTGGCTGGATGCATTTTTTATTTGCTTTAAGAATCTGGGGCAGGGAAAACTGGTTTTTAACCACCAAGCAGTGCAGATTGTATTTATGGAAGTATGACAGGTTAATTCCTGCTGTGGTTGCATATAGATACTTCAGCTGATTATAGAAAAATGAACCAAGTCAGAACAAAGATGTTTGAAAACAGTATTTAAACTCTACCTAAAATATTCTTAAACCTCCATTAATATGTGCTGGGCAGGAACATAGTCCCTAAAGGCTGCCATTTTAATTAGAAATCCAACAGGAAATGCTGCCTGATGGCAGGTATCAAGACAAAAATCCCCAGAGCTGCAGCCTGAGAGGAGGAGGAGATTTGTACAGCTCTTTTAGGGGTATAACATAGTCTAACAATCATAGTAATAGTAATAATAATAGTTTGACAGGGCTGTTGTACATTCAAGCAAAATACAAGGGTTTTATAAAAAAGTGCTGCTGTTCCCTCTGTCTCCAGCTGTGCCTCAGAGGTTGAGGCCTTGTGGCACATCATCAAGCTGATAATGTAAAGGGGAGTCCCCCTTCTTATTCACAAGATAAGGCTTTTCTGTCCTTGAAACGAATCTTCAAATTTGACACCCTTTCTTTGCAGCAAACCTATATCAACCAGCCACCCAAAAAGTCAGAGATATTAGTGCTTTTAAAAGGCCACACCCTTCCACTGTCAGGAAGGGTGTGGCCTTTTCCCCTGAAAAGGAAGAGGCATTTGATACTAGGTCCCTGTCTGTAAATGCTGGAACATGCCCAGACACCACCACAGCATTGCAAGGCGCTTGGACAAACGTTAACAAAGCCCTAATGAAACCTTTTCTTCTTGTTGCATCATATGATCAGAAAGTATTTTATTTGTATTTCTTTCCAAAAAACACATTGCATGATAGAATTATTTAAACAAAGCTACATGCTTTGGCCCAATTTTGGTATTTTCCTTCTGAAATGGCTTGGCTGCTACATCTATTAAACTTCTCCTTTTAATGCTGATGGGAATGGGACTCACCACTCCCTCCCGATTCACTCCTCTCCTGCACTCTTCTCCTGACCTGTGAGCCTGGCTTCTTTCATATGAGCATACACAAAGAATAGTTTCACCCACTTCAGTTGAAACTGCAACAAAACAAGGTCAAACCACATCAGATGTGGAGCCCAATTGCTCTTTGGCAGCAACCAGGATCAGTTAATTCAGAACAAGGCACAAGAAACCTCACATCAGTCAGAAGGATGATAACCCACCTCCTTGGAATACTTCACCTGAATGTGTAATAGTGAGAGATTGATTTATACTTGGAAGCATGAGTGTTTTTTAACCTTCCAAAGCTCTTGTCTACCTTATAACTCTGGATATACTTATAGCTCACATAAACATCCAAACTGCCCTTGAATTGTGCTGTCTGTGGAAGAAGCTCCAATGTCTGAATACATACTGTCTGAAAGACTATTTCCTTGAATGTGTTTGGAATTTACTGCCTTTTCAATTTCATTGACTGCTCCATATCTTCACTGAGTATGGCAGGAAAAATATACACGGCCCTCATCTTTTTCTAGCTCACTTACCACTTTACAGGCTTTTTCTTTTAGTCTCATCCCCTTAAAGGAAAGAATTTCAAACTTTGCATTTATTCCAGGTTGTTCTCAATCATTCTCATCAATTTTCTCTGAATTCACTTTACTCCTACAGTGCACAAGTAGCCCAAGTATCTAAAATTGGGATATTTTTATACTGAGTTATCCTATGATGGCCATTTATATTATTTTTTAGTGCTTGTCTCCACCCTATGCTCCCCCAATCCCAGTTTGGCTTTTTTTATCCCCTCCAGCAGAGAACCGGAGACTAAGAAGCTATACAGAAGAAGCTTCTATAAAGAAGCAGTACTATAAAACAGAAATGGTGCTGCTTTAAGGATTCACATTTAATCTGCTTGTTTTCTTGTTCAGTTTTAAAAGAATCCGAGTCCTTTGGGAACTCACTTCGTAACCTGCTCATTCAGCCCCTCCTGCCTTGCCCTCTACAGTCTGGATCATTCTTCAACTTCTGCTGCCTTGTCTGATTTAATGACACCTCATTGCTGTGAAAGCCCCCAGTCCAGCAGTAGGAAAATTTGCCCCCATCAGTGTAAGAGGAAGCGGGCAGAAGAAATGATGGCAGCAGCACTGAAAAATTGCCAGGGGAAATGAAGTACATTAAAATGACAGCACTGATCATTCTTTACAATTCCCCAGCAGCTCACCACGTGCTGCCGCAGCAGAGCCTCCCTTGTCAATACCTCTGAATATTTATTTAGAGAAATTAAGTCTGGGGTAGAATCTCCTTTCCCTCTGTGACTGACTGGGCTTTACAAGAGTTCTGTCTGCGCTGGCTATGTCTACAAAGGCTACAGACTGTACGCAGAGGCTCTATCTACACAGGAAAGCAAGAATGGACTCCAAGCAAGCAATAGGTATGTGGGGCCAGCCTTGCGGCACATGCTTTTCCATCCTGAGCCGTGGCTGTAGCACCGGCTCAAAGTATCAACAGTGAATTTAGGAGGGCTGAGTATCTCAGGATACATGCTCCTCGATGGTGTTCAGCTTCAGTCACGCTTGATCTCTCCAGACGCTGGGAATGACAGCTGTGCAAAAGGGCAGAAAATACTCAGGCCCTCCACCTTGGAAGAAGTAAGGCTATGATGTAGTCCATGTCTGGATGTGTGCTTGTACTCATGGAGTGCAGATACTAGACAAGCTGGGACTCAAGAAGTGGTTCAGACTCACGCTGAAGTGACAGCAGGGATCAAGAAAGGCTGACATTGCCTTTTTTCCCCACACAAAGAGTACTAAGAGTGGAAAACTGCAGCATAGGACTAGATTCCTGCCCTAGGGAGCAAGCCATGCTGTAAGAAGGAACAGAGAAGGGACCAGAGCAGTGCTTCAGTGGTTTGCATTTCCTATAACAAGTGTCTTTTCCATGAGCATTTCTAACCTAAGGCAGAATTATTATTAAGTGTCCGTGGTGATGATAAATGAAGCTGGATCCCTGACCCTGTAAAGCTTTGGCCGAGCAAGAAATGTGAATCGGGACACAAGCATATCAGGCAGAGGTTATAGATACCAGGAGCAACTGCAACATATGGAATGGATCAGGCAAGGGGAACCAGCAGGACAATAGAGACGTTATTCCTAGACAACATTGAAGTACTCTTTTCAGAAAGCTCTAGCACTAGGACTAAATGATTCTCTGTTTAAATAATACTATTTGTTTCTTTCTTTGTGTTTATGGTGCTTTCCCCTCCACAAAATGAATAGGGAGTTAAGTTGCAGATGAGGAGTTCTGCTAGAGGAACATGGGATAAGAAGCAGTTGGGCTGTTTTGAAACCCACCTTCAGGCAAACTTGACCCCTTCTCAGACTTATGTCACCTCAGCAGCCTGAGAAGGGGCGGTGGGATGCCTCAAAAAGCCAAGGTTAAATTGAGCATGGGACGAAGGAAATGCAGGGAACAAAACATGACCTCTCCAGATTTCAAAGCCTGGATGGGAGAACCCAGATATGAGCCTGCTCCATCAGTTTAGGCTTAGCATGAATTCAGAACCATGGGATCTGATTTCCCAGTTCTGTGTCCAATACAGTTGAAATCTCACAAAACAGAAGGTTTTGCTTCCTTTCACTAAATGTACAGGAATATCTGTTGGGTTCACAGCACCATCATATTTCAGAATTTTATGCACATGGTGGGCAGCTATCGAGACATGGGAATTGCAGCAAAGTTTCTCGTGAACACCTACGAACTGGCAACTTCCTCAAGATGATTTGCTCCGAAGCATGCAGATGGGTGTGGGCACTCCGAAGAGCAGTAAACAAAATCATCTGAGGGATAAAATATTTCACAGCCCCTGGTGGGTAGACTGAAAATGGAAGGGTGTCAGGAACAGATGTCTGATATCCCAGTTATTAGCTTGGATCTCCCTAAAAACCCAGGCACCTCAATCTCTGGAAGGATTAGACTGGTGTCCAAATTTTTAACAAATGATTGGTATTTGAATCTGAGCTACATAACTCTCCCTCCCACAGAGACAAGAAATGACCTGAACATCAGGATTTCATTACAGATCTCACCTCTCATCTGTACACTAAATATCATGGAGGATGCAAACACTTTTGACAAGACTAATGAGAAAGAATTTGTCAATTGTCTCTTCTTCTGATCTGCTGGGTGTCAAGGAAGGTGAGGAAGAAAGTGTTGAAGATCATTAGGGATGAGGTGAGGGGCATGGAGTAGAATGTGTTGAGATGAAATTAGAGAAAACCCTAAATTGACCATAAGGGCAAATGCTGACTGTAAGGTTCTTTTAGCAGCATTACCTTGCTAAAGGAAAAGCAGGAAGCCACATCATTTAGGGCATCAGAAATCAGGGTTGATATGGAATACATGCGGCTTCTGTGAGCAGCTGCGACTGCACCTGGATCTGCCCAACCCATCATATCTTCGCTATGATTCAGTACACCCAAGGTGACCTGGCAAATCCTAATCATTGCAAAAGACATAAAGGGAAGGCCAGCAGTGACAGCCACAGGCAGGCCGGGCCAACCACATAGACAAGCGTCTGGCCAGTATGTCCCGTCACCCTCCAGCAAGCCATCTGGGCTTTGCTAAGTTGTCAGCCCCATACACACAAATATACAAATATGTATGCATGATGAAAAGATGTCCCCACTAGAACTGATGACCACAGATGACCTCCAGCTGCCACTGCTCCAGGAATCAAGAAGATCTCTCCCTGGTCAGCCTGTGAACTGGCTGATGGTGCTTTCCTGTAATTGCCAACTGCAGAGAGCTTCACCCTCTGCACCTGGCTTCGAGTCTTTCCAGCAGTAAGCAGAAAAGTGCACAGCTTGCTGTCCAGCTCCCAGGAGGCTCCAGACCAAGGACTCGAAGCACTCTGCTGCCCTCACAGTCAAGCCTCCCAGCCAGCCACCTGGTCTGCCACATTTCCCAGGCTTTCAACACAGAGTTATACACTAACCTCCCTCACATCGTTATGTCTCACCGCCACCCCGGCTTGCTCCTGTCCCTTTCTCCTGCCACTTTTCTGATGCCAGTGCTGGCATCTGGAATTGGCAGCTGCCTCCCATCCATCAGCACATCCCCTCTTCTGTGCCAGCTGTCAGTTAAGCTGGTGCATTGGTGCATTGGTTGGACTTGATGATCTTAGAGCTCTTTTCCAACCTTAATGATTCGATGATTCTATGATCCTTCCCACCTTCCTGGCTCCAAAAAGCAACCCACTGTGCACTGAACTGCTAGACTCAGAGGCAAGAAGCTGGGTGTTATCTGTCAGGCAGGGTAAGCTCCAGACCATCTGCAAACAAGTGATGGGAGAAAGAAGCCACTGTGTGGGGTTCTGATACCCAGCGCTCATGTGGAGGAAGTACCTTGTCTGGAACAAAATGTGCTCTGTCTTTCCACCTAAGTCACTGTAGAAATACCCTCTCCCCCCTCTTCCTTTTGAAAGATCTCTCCACAGAATAGTTTCTCCCCCCATCCAAAACAGTACAGGAAGTTTTGGGATGGTGTCCTGCAGCTCACGTCACCCCCAGGAAGGAGGAAACACATGCAGACAACTTTTCCTCTAAATGACCAGAAAAATTTCTAGCTAATCAAAACAGGCACTGCTTCACTCAAACGCCTGATTGTAACACTGGCTCTTCTCCCTTCCCTCACCCCCATTAGCTGATCAGGGTCAAATGCTGGGCTCTGAGGCTGCGTCCCTTCCATCTGTTGCTGCTGGCCAGACGCTGCAGAGGTAGAAAGGAAAGGCTGAAATGAGCTGCACATCCTGCAGCTGGCAATTGCTCAGGCTGGGGCAACATTTATCAAGCAAGGAAATGGGACAGCACTCCTAACGCTTTCACCCTCAGGACCTAGCCGCACTGCACTGTAGCCCACAGTAGCAGGTCTGCTTGAATAGAAAGAGCAGGGAAGACTAAGCAGTACAAGCCTCTCCAGGGGTTCTGCGAATCTCGCCAAGGCCCACAGGTATTCAGTGGGGGTATGATCCTGCTCTGACATGTAAGATCCCCCCCTCCATGGTGCTCTTGATATCCAGACTAGAGCAAAGTTGGCAGAGATACGTTTACATTTTTCTGCAATGCTGGTAAAGCTTTAGAAGTAGGAGGGATACCTCTCCTGTGAGTGTGCATTGCTGGTTTAGTGGATGCACTGGAAGGGAGGTCCAGAGAGCTTCCTCTTTTCAGCAGCAGATGGAAAGCTGCTTCCAGCTGCTGCAGGTCCCCAGTCAGCACTCTGTGCAGCATGTCCACATCTGAAGGCTGCAGATAAGGAGGGAGTAGTTTGTGATAAGGTTCCTTTTAAAGGAGCTATCTCCTGTAGGAGCTTGCAGCATGCTGTGCTTTGGGAAAGGGGGAGAAAGGAGAGGGTAAAGGCCAGAGGAACATGTTCCAGCCTGGCTCCAGACCTCATCATCTGCATTCCCAGCACTCACAGTGAGCCAGGATGGAAACTGAAGGGTTTTTTCCATCTTCCTAAAATGGGCTGTGTTATTCCGTCCCTGCCAACTGCTAAAATGACCTTGGAGAGAGAAAGGAGAGGGGCAAAAAGCTGTATATGAGAAGCAGCAGCATCATGTGCTTGCATCTCATCTCCAGCAACATTGTTGCCATGGGTCATGAGAGAAGTTCCAGGAAGGATTCCTCAAGTTCCCCTGCAGCACAGCTGCACGCTACCCACATGCACTCATGGGATGCACTCTTTAAGGCAGCAAAGCAGGATGGAGCTGCAATCTGCTACGCTCACTGCTACATGCTCACCCCTCTCACTCATAGTGGATACAAGAGAGATCTCTCCTTTTGCTTTCCATGCTGGAGAAGCCATTCTCTTCCCCCCAGCAACAGCAGAGACCAGCTCTCTACTCTCTGTCCCACTTGTTCTCTGTGGGCCAAAGCAGAGTCAGACCCTGGCTAAGCACGGCAATCTACTGCACTGGAAAGTAAATAATCCCGTGCACAGTATACAAGACAATGGTGCAAGACAAACGTCTCAGAAAAAGTGACAAGGTATTGCCACTTGACACATTTAAAATTTATCTGACAACAGCCCTTGAAGATCAAACAGATGATTCTGTGCCAGGACAGACTAGATGATGCAGCAGGCGTTCCTCATCCCTCATTCTACTGTTTCCTTTCACAGAAGCCTTCTTCATTCTGCTTTCCTCCCACCCTCCTGGCTTTCCCCTGTATTTCTTTCACATTCTAGAGTTGGACTGGGTCTGCCTTATGCTCAAGACAACATACAAATTTGTCTTTCAGGTCTGGAGGGAAGACAGCTAAAGAGAGAAGTTCCTATCTGTCCTTCCTCATACCGACAAGCTTGAGGTGATTTACCAACTGAAAAAGGCAGTTGGTAAGATGCCCACGCATCCTGGCAACAAACAGACCTTTGTGGAAGTGCTCATAGGCTCACTCACAGGCCAGAGCTGTGGGGAGGGGTAAAAGCCTCCTGGAGAAGGCACAACCAACCTGAATCACACATATTTTTTCCCTCTTCCCACCTGAATGCAAATGACAGAGTAACAGAGAAAATTACATTTTTATCCTTTCTATGCATGAAAAAGTAACATGGAAATAGAGAGGGAGGTGATCATGGCACAAGCTCCCCATGACTCATTAGTAGCTCCACTTTGCATCTCCCATGGATGCTCTTGCACAAGGCAGGGACAGAGATATAGGGAGATACAGGGAGATATAGGAAGTGCTGGGCTCATGCAATACCCAAAGTTCATCAATGCATTACAATACAGTTACACAAACCCACCAGAAGAATGTTCCCCTCCTGCTGCAGGGGATATTGCCAGCCTGTAGGGAGCCCCTGGAAGGAGTGCAGTCTAGGCTTTCTTTAGATGGTCTTTCAGATACCGCTGCGGCACGTAAGGGTAAGGCTCTGCCAGCCAAGCCATTTGCCAGGGCTGGTACCAAGCTTTTTCGGATCTCTGTGATGTATAACAACTTTCCAGTGTAATGGAGGCACAATTCCCCTGACCCACCACTTCTATTTTTCAGGGAAGATTTATAAGTATGGTGAATGGGGGGAGGGTGGTGTTGCATCCCTTTAGCACTGAAAGGGAGGAGCTGTCTTAGTGACGTGGTCACATGGACACATCTCATCTCCCCTAGGTATATCCTGCTACTTGCAGAAATCAGTTAGACCTGGGCCCAGTGGATGGGACCAGTCTTGGGTGGTGGTGATGAGAGGACAACTGGAAATTATTTTTCTGCTGAGGATCTTTCATTGGTGATCGCTGCCGGGCCCTGACACAGGTCTCTGGACTTCGACTGCATTGAATTTGTATAATTAACTACACAATTTCAGCTTAATTCTTTGTAGCATCACAAAAGCCTGTCACACTGTTGGGATAAAGTGGAATTAGTGGATGTTAGGGTGATGCATACTGGAGAGGAGTCTAATCAACCCTACTTGAGGGACCACCTCTCCAAACTGGGCTGCACTGAGACACAGTAAATCAAGAGGAATCAACACCCAGCAGTTTGCTGGGTGAAAAAAAAATATATAAATGGGGAAAAAAAAACCCAAAACAAAACACAAAACCAAACCCAAACACAGCTGCTGTATCTTAACTGCTCTCCACCCCCTCCAGGGATTTGAGGAAGAGCAGGCCTGTCAGCTGCTTTAAGGGACATTATCCTCACAGTTTCTTCCCAGTGTTTACAAGGAAGCACTGCTGCTGCTTGTTTGATTGCTTGTCACTGCCAGCACAGAGAGAGGTTCTCTCAAAGTTCACCTTCGACAAGCTCCACCACCGGAGAGTGGAGCTGGACCTAAAGTAATCCTACAGGAGGACAGACTCCCAGCTGTCTCCTTGCTCCCTGGCTCTGTGCACACCCCAGTACTGGGCAGTGTTTTGCAGAGTTACTTCCCCTTACTGCCCAGTGTTGCTGCTTTCTCCTATACTAGCATTGCACAAAGTCACTTCTTTTCTGATTTGTCTCTAGCCATCTTCAGCTCCTGGCCCACACATGGCTCACTCCTTAACTCAAGATTTCCCCTCCAGCCTGTCTCCTTCTACTCCAAATCCACCACACAGACCATCATCCTTTCTTGACCATCTATCATGTCTGGATTCAAACTTGAGAAACATATTCCCCAACCTTCTCCTAACCCTCAGGGTTCAAAGATACAAAGCAACCATGACACCATCCTCTTCTGTGCCCATCTACCTTGATGACCCCAAATCAACAAGTCAAGGAAGAGGATATTAGATATATCACAGAATAATGAAAAGCCACATAAGACAAGGGTGTGCTAAGATAAAGATATGTGTGTCCCACATTGAGTTAGGGCTCTGTTTCTAGAGAAGAGTAGGAACAGCATCCCCTTAGCCCTGGGGGCAGAAGCCACCAAAGGGTACTTAACAGAGAAGTATATGTTTATGTCATATCTCAATGGGATTGCTCATGGTCTACATCAGAGCAGATCCCAGGCCTAATGGCACCTCAGAAGCGTGAATGAACTTCAGCTGTTTAAGATCTGTGAGGCGACTACATTATTATCTTCATTTTATGGAAAGGAACAGTGTGGGACTACAGACACGTGGCTTATCCTAAGCCCAGAAGGAAGCTAGAAGAATAATTCTGGTGTTTCTGTTTTCAGATCACATCTCTCACTTTCTTTTTCCAGGTATCATGAAAGGCAGAATGTTTCCTGTGATCAGACCCTCCCTGATTTCTGGTTTCTCCCTCATAAATACTGGATGAGCAAATGGCAAAGATAAAATCACCAGTTCAGCAGGGAACGGCGTGCTACATGGCTCTGCCAGGGTAGATAGAGCAACCATTGCCATTTTACACTGTCAGTGGATATAGTTTTTTCTTCAGGTTAAAAAGCTAAAGTCCACAGTCTTCATTCCCCCTTCCCTCTGTACGTGCAAAGTGATATGCTTACATTCTGCCCTTGACCAACCAGATTTTGTAGAGAACCACTGAGGTGAGAACTGAGAGTGCTGCATGGTCCAGGCTCCTCTGCAGCTGACCCAGCTCAGCACTGCACAGTGTGTGGCCAGCTGCCACCACCCGTCCCTCCAATGCTGCAGTACATCCAACAGAAGCACTGCTGAGACTTGCACTGAGCAGCTCAGGAAGCCTTGGGGCGGGCTTGAGCGGCTCTGATCCTTGGGATTGTTGTGCCACCCATCCGCTACAAAAAGCTTGAAATGAGGGGCCCCAAATAATGTTTTTGTCAACTTCTATAATAAAAAACCCAATCACAGGGCACTGACTGGGGGGGAGAGGTACAAGTCACATTTACCTGAAAGAATCAAAAAAATAAAGCACTTTTACTTTCTTGAACATGAGAGAATCACGACGGGTAGGGTGGCAGCACAGTAATCCTGGGCTGAAGATTTTTGTTGTGAAGATTTATGTTAGGCTGCAAGTATTTTGCATGCATCACTAGACTAAAGCACTGTATGAGTGGTGCAACACACTTCAGGAAGTGCCAGGGTAGGAGAGGAGGCATATTAATGAAAAGCAAGGCAATTACCCTACTCTCTTCAATTTTATGGCACTCTTATTGAGGAACTTCTGTACAGAAGTTATCTGGCTCACAGCTCTGGCAGCTGCTGTTCTGCAGGACTTCCTGCTTAGGAAGGGAAGAAAACACAAGAGAGGAATAATTACCAAATACCCCCGACAAGCCAGGAGCAGAGAAAGTGACAGACGCTGGAAGAGCAGAGAACAGGGGACATGCGTTCCTTGGAATGAAAAACTGGGGTGAGGATCAGCACCATCAACAACACATCAGAATTCTTCCTTCGTGAAGTGGTGCTTGAGTGAAACGAATAAAAAGGTTCTTGTACGGAGGTCAGAGATGTACTTCTAAGTCCTTTTCCAAGAAGGTAATAAGGAAAATTTTGCTCATATTGCAAAGAGATTTCAGAAACATTTTCCATTCTAATGTGACTCTGGGAATGTGGAAATTGCCTCATGCTTTTCTGTAGCTCTTGGGTATTCCTGCTTAATCAAAACTGGGAGAGGGAGAAGTTAAAGTAAGAGAGGAAGCTTAAAAATATGCATCTTTATGAGAGAAGCAAGAATAAAATGACATCTTTTAGCTCTGAAGAAGTTACCACATTGATTTCTGCCTCACAAAAATGAGGTTAAGTTGAATGCATTAAGCTGGC
The DNA here is from genome assembly GCF_949628215.1 of Phalacrocorax aristotelis. Classification (NCBI taxonomy): domain Eukaryota; kingdom Metazoa; phylum Chordata; class Aves; order Suliformes; family Phalacrocoracidae; genus Phalacrocorax; species Phalacrocorax aristotelis. The sequence goes on from NC_134282.1 coordinate 33,027,083, forward strand.
AAACTGGATAATTGCATGTCCTGAAACTGTCTTAGAAATAGCTCTTTTCACAGCGGTGCTCAGAAAATAACTTCATCAATAAGGCTCTTGCCCATTAAACCTTTGCACCTCTCTGTGCCTTGCTCAGGAGTGAAGCTTGTCTTCCCTGAGAAAGACTTCTTCCTTTCACCTCAAACTAGTGGGGAAAGTAAGGCTGGTTTGCATAGCCTTAGCATATTCCTGGCAAGAAGAAAATAGAGTGAAAACCAAACATGTTCTCAGGGCTGGGGCTTTCCAGTTCCAGTGCCTCTGGTGTGTTGCAGAGTCTTGCACTGTAGCTGGCAACTCTTTCTCTAGAGTGGAAGTGAGGATTGCTCAGAGCCAAAGCTTGGCCTCAGGTTTTGCTGCCGTGTGGAAGAGCATTGCTTCTTTCCCCAGCCAAGCTGGCCAGGGTCAGGCCCTTCCAGACAGCCGAGCCCTCATACAGCCCTGCTGGCAGGATGGGTCCTGACCTTTCTGCATGGATGACAATGCCCTATCCCCCTGCCTCAGTGCACAGCACCTTTGAAACACAAGAACTTGCCTTTGGCTACCCTGTTTGCATGGCAATGCATATGAATTCTTCCAACTCACAGTATTATCTACCGGTGGTGCTAGAGCCTAAGGTCTCAATACTGGACTCCATCCTAGTGAGCTTTGTCTGGGAGAGGGATTTCAGGCTTCTGCTCTGCCTTGAGCTCCACAATACAACAGCACTTGCACATGGTGTTGTGTCTACAAACAGCAAGGTGTACTGCTAATTGGTTGTTCTCTCCCATCAGCCCTCTCCACTTACTAGAACAAAATGGGCTAGGTAGGTACGCACTACAGTGGATTCCTCTGGTGTCCAGTGGTGCCTTAGAGTGCCCACCATCTTCAAGAGGGGAGACAAGCAAAGTAAACCCAAGAGAAGAAACCATGCACCTATCTAAAGAGCCGTTCAGATACAGATTATTTTCCAGAATCTAAACCATTCATTATCCCTGTGAGTGGGGTATTTTTCTCTTCCTGCTAGCATAGCTTTGCTCTCCCTTTTGCTCCAGCTCCAGCAGGAGCAGCTGCTCAGGTCCCCATCTGGCACTTCCCCTTGCCCAGTCACTGGCTCAGAGCACATGAGGGTGCTCTGTCGGGTGATGAAGTAACCGACTTCAGTCTTGGCAAAAAGCAATTCTACGCTGCCGTGCTCCTCCTTACACTCCCAAATCACCTCTTCTTCCTCCCTCACTAACCAACTTTTTTTTTCCCCCCATGGTTCTATTTGGGCCAAGCTCCTGCTTCATGCACACAACTTACAGGTTCGGCACGCTCCTTTCCAACCTGTCTTGCTAAATACAAAAAGTGAGGTGAGGAAATGCTGTTCTCTTCGGCTACCTCATTAAAGTTTTTCATTTGATATTAATGCAGTCAATAGTGCCTTCCTGGAAGAAGCTTCAATGAGAGGAGCAATTAATTTGCTACCACTTGCCAAAGCTAGTGTACCTTAGAAACATTGGCCTTAATGTATCAGGTGAGTCTGGCAGAACACGATTTCCATACTGCTAAAAGACAAAACCAGATTTGGCATTGTATCAACAACCAAAATGGCAACAGGAATCTCCCTCTGAATGGCTTCAAAAGCTGTATCGGCTGTCCCTACCATCAGCACTATATCTACGTACATCACATATACACCGTGTGATATACTGACACAAGGCTCAGCCTTGGCTATGCAGAGCACTGGGGAGGCTGGTTGGAGCACATACACAACCTGAGGTGCTCAAGTCCAGCTCCACTGAGGGTACAGGCCTTTCAGGGTGGCCTTCACAGTGGTTCTTCTATGGGGCACAGCCCTACTGAGGTGTGAATCTCTGTTCCTACCCACCTAAGGGAAGTGGGCACTGCCCTTGCTGGTTCCTGAACTCACAGAATTCTTCTGTGATTTAGAAGGCTCCCAGAAGTTTTCCTTAAGCTTTGCAGTCAGAGTATAAGACTCTCTAGACCCCTTTCCCTGTTACAAACGTACTTGATAAAGGTCATAACATCGTCCATAAGCATGCCGTGATGCTGTATGACAGCAACACAGCAGGCTGTGACAATATGCAGTGGGCCCAGGATCCCTACATCGCTGCAGCTGGAGCATGCCCCATCAATAGAGTGAAAAGACTCCATGGTATTAAATCTTAGAAAATGATACTGATTGCAGGAGGAATCTCCTCATGCCACACTCCAGCACTTCTCTTTTCAGGACCCTCTGTTATTGTAACACAACAGCAATAATAAAGCCTGCTAGAAACCCCACTCCAGAAACAATGGCCTGAAGAAAAATGACAGACAGCTGGCAAGATATGGGCATTGAGCTGCAGGCAGCTGGTGCTGGCACAGAAATAGAGATGTGAGCTTCCCAAGAGAAAGGCAAGCTTACCACAGTGTCCAGTGGAGGGACATGTAAAGTGTAGTCTAGGAGGAGTCTGAGGGAGGGGCAAAATGAAAGCCTGGAGCAGCCACCAGCTATTGTAGTGATTAAAGATCATTAGAAGATCAGCCTATCTCTTTTGAAAACCTTTATAATTCCATCCCAGCATAAGAGCCCAGACTGATGGCCCTTGTGACACGGAGAACCAGAGGCTGGGCACAGGCAAGGCCCTCTTATTAACATGCCTTACACCCTGGTCAGTGGTCACTTGAGATGTGTGGGGGAATTTAATGCCATTGCTGCTGCTACAGAGAGCCTGAGGCTTACCAGGGCCAGTCCCCCAGATGATTTCGTCACACAGGCACCTTCACACTAAGAACAGATGAGAGAAAAAACATCCATGAGATGGCAAATGACTTTCACTTGCTACAAGCTGGATCTGAGCTACTGACCTAGAGACAAATGGCTCCATGCCCTAATCGCAACTCCTCAAGCCATCATACCATCCTGTTGACAAAAGATGCATTAAGCACTGTCAGGTGACTGTAAAAAAAAAAAAAAATACTTTTTCCTTTTTATGGCAACTTCTGTAGCTGCACAGCTATTCAAACATTTGCTTGGCTCCTTATAATTCATTATAACCCATTTTTTATTATATACTCTTTGAAACTGTATTCCCGTTGCCCATGTGGGAAGCTTAATTTGCATTATAGCAGTAGAACTTCCTGCTAAAGACAAACTCCATCAACAGACTTTTTTAGGTTTCTTTCTCCTGAAAGGTAACATGGCACAGGGCAGGGGATGGATTACTAGCTGCCTACGGGCAAGTGAGGGAAAATGCAATGTCTGTACACGAATGGAGAACATCTGTTTCCTTCTGTTGTCTGTCCTCACTCCGCAAGTACATTGTGCTGCACAAGCAAAAACAGCTCAGTGTAAAAGGCTGTGGTAAAATCTTGAACTACCTTCTTCTAACATGTGGACAAGAGTTTTTTGCCATCTATTTCAATGCAGCCGGGATTTTCTCTAGAAGGAAAAGATGCTTGAGTATTGGGTCAATTTGTGCTGTGAGAAAGCAAATTACTGTAAATTGCATTATAGTTCTAATAAGCTCCTGTAATGACACTGAAGACAAATGCTTGATAATGCTGCCTTCAGAAATGAGGTAATGCAAATTTAAGAAGAAACCAAGCCCATTCTCCCCCTCCCTGCCACATTACCAGTGTTTGTTGAGTCTGATTTTACTCAAGGGTGGCCAGAGGTTTTAATGAGTTACTCTCATGGGTCTGACTTGCTATTTGACACGACAGAATTGCAAATCATAGTGATAAAAAAATCTGCTAAGCTATTTTGAACTGCTCATGGAATGGGACCCTGATGTGCTACTTGAGAACAATCGTTTTGCCCAGCTCCTCCCCTCTCAGGATCCAGTTATGGATTTGGCTTAACGTTACATCCCCCAGGCCACTAGCCACATTATTTTAATTTAATTTAAGGTTGGTTACAAATAGGTCAGAAGAAACTAAGGGAATTAGCTGTTCAAATCAAAATGAAAATCAACTGGGAGTCATACTCTCATAGTCTTTGGAAGCTCTCTCCTAGTCCTTACACATAAGACCTCTAGCTTTTCAATCACTTTTCTGAATACCTCTGAGTCTTCTTAAAGCGATGTCATCTTTCAGATGATGTAATCTGTGGCCAGTAACAGACCTGAGAAGATGCATTCCATCCATTCTAAAACTTCTATGTAATACAGAAACTCAAGGGAAGAAAAGGACAGCATTGAGGAAGGTTTTCAAGTTTTCACTGATGTAATAGTTTGAAAATAATTAAATTGTCCTTTTCTTCAGGTTCCAGTTGCCAAAATCGAAAACTATATTTTCTTTCTGACAAAAATATGAAAAAATCCTCTCACAATAACCTTATCATTGTGATATATATCAAAGTCAGCTAGTTCCTTTCCTTCTCATCATAATCCCTCGCATAGATTCTGAAATCAAAATGTTTTGGTTATCTAAACCTATGTGCTATTTGGAAACCAACTTATAGGAGTAGGATTTTACTGTTGTCCCAAGAAATGTTCCTTGTTCATAAGTCCAAATAGTTTGATCTTAAATATAGGTTACTGTATCCTGGAACCAAACATGGGGGTAGACGCTTTGCATAAAATAGGGAAAGCTCAGCAAATTGCTCTTAGAAAAAAAAATTCAATCATTTTTGTCTATGAAAACCTAAAGAGTTTTTGTTTGTTTGTTTAACACTCACAATCTGAACTGCATTGGTTCATTTTCATTGCGTATATGGGTTACATGGTATTATTCCGCTTTTATTCTTTCTGCTGGGTGACCTCGGGTTAAGGTTTGTAGGATGTTAATGTCTGCTTTCTCTGAACAGTGTCTCAGAGACACCAGTGTGAAGGCCCAGCTCCTGACTCTGTGAATGACAGTGTGCCTCCATATTAACATAGTCAAGAATCACAGACCAACCCAGATACCCTGAAGAGCTGTTGGAGTGGTTCAAAGGCCAGGATGACAAGAGCTTTCTTGGGTATAACCAAGGCATGACTGGAGCACCCATGTTTGTCCTAACCCTGGCAGTACAGCTCCAGACACAGACCATGCCAGCCCTCCTAGATATCTGCTCATGGACTTGATAACTACCAGACAATGTAGTTTATAATATGATATTCAGGCAAGCCAGGCTCAAGCCAGTGTGAGTATGCCTTCCTACATTGCAATCAAGCTTCCTACTGCAGGGTAGATACAGCAGACACTTCAAAAATACTCTATTTATATTGTGCCCTACTGGTAAACTCATTCGTTGGACCACTCATACAAAATGGATAATGCAAATGAAGCTTGTTTTTGTACTCCAGTGAACATGAGTGCATTAGATTGTTTTTCTCCTTTTTTTCTTTGCTTTTTCCTTTATGGTGTTTGCCAAGCTGTAGACCCCAAAGAACTTGTCTCAGATCTGGGGGAGGATGTCAGAGTATTCCACTGCTGAGCCAGAATGGTGCAGGCACTTCAAACCACTGGCTCTTGGGCCCACAGACTCATGACTAGCATTGATCTGGAACTGATGAGTGGCTGGCTGTTTTACAGCATTGCAGCCTTAGAGAATACTGCTCCCTCCTCACTGCAGGGTGAGTGATAAATTCATGCAGAGCATGGACAATTGCAGGGGAAGAAAGAGAGAGGCTCACTGTGAACTCAGGAAGCGACCACTTATCCCTGTACTCACTCAGAGTTACACTAATGTGCAGATGTAATGATCACCTACGAGGCAGAATAAGTAGATTAACATTGCTGTGTATACAGGATCCCCCTCTCCTCCTTCTTCAGGACCCAGAGTCTCATCACTAGTTATAAGCAAGGAGCTAAGTTTCCCATGGCAGCAGTGATTGCTCCATCAAAAGTCACAGTGGAAGCTCAGTACAGGTGAGTGGGGATGCACCCTCTCTGACTAGTCCATCCGCCTCTGTTAATAGACATAGAGTGGGGTAGTGTGGGGGAGCAAAGGAGAACAGAAGGCTTCAGCAACCCCCTCTCCCAGCAGTGCTCCTTCTTTAACTCTGCACAGCAACCTGCCCCTTGTGTACACCCAGAGCCAATCTAGTCCAACACTCCTCCATCCTGCAGGAATTAACACTTCCAGAGCACCACTGCAGAAAGATGATTGTGAACTTTCAGACATGGATGATCTCTAGGCAATTCAGAGTAAGAGGAAGAAAGAACTGTCAGTCATTCCAGGGAGCACAACCGTGTACTCTCATGCAAAGATTAAGAACTTCGCTTCCCTGTCTCCTTGTTGCTTTGTAGCATGCACTGCACCAATGACAAGGGATCACCCCTTCTCTCTGCTTCCCTCCCCCATTTGAGAAGGTGGAAAACCTCCTAGTATCATACTCTCTCCGGGAAACTGCTGCTTGGGTCGAGCCTTGTTTGAAAAAAAGACTATCATGTTTGCTCTGCTGGGCTCTGCAATGCATAACAGTGTCTGCATTGCAGTCTCAAACTGCAATCCAACACCATCTGTCCCTTCCACTTGCAGCACTGCATCACTCCAGGGAGTCTGTTCTTCAGGGGGGATCCAAAGAATGCCTAGCTGTGCTGTCCCCTGGTACCCATGACAGCCAGTAAAAGGGCAAAATGCCCCACCGATTTGTATTACAAGACTGAAACTAGAAATGGCTGCTCAGTGAAACTGTATGAGTAGCAAAACAGTGAAAAGGCGCTGATTTGTTTCCATTTCATTATTTTTTAAACCAAATTCAGTACACTCAACATGAAATATACTTAAATCCTCTTTAACCACCTCATGGAAAGGAAGTCAAGGAGCAGAGGCAAGCAAGCACAGAGCTCTGCACTGCTGTAGCTATGTGTAAATCTGCATGTAGGAGCTACTTTAACAATAGCCTATGCCACCAACTCGCCTTTCCTGAGGGTTCCTGGATCAGAGGACAGGCAAACAATGCAACCAAGGGACAAGACAACAACCTGGAGATATTTCATTGGTCTGCTCAGTCTCTGACTTGCTGAGTCACACTGGGAAAGACACTTCAGGTTTTTTTATCTCCATCTCCTTATGCACTTCCTGCCTGCCTGTGCTATGAAGCAAATTAACCTAGTAGTGAATTGTTCAGGGCTGCAGCTGCCTCTCCCTATACATCTGTACAGGACCTTGCACAATGTCAGCCCAAATTTCAGCAAGGCGTAACGCTCAGCCCTAAGTGAAGAATTCACAAATCATTGTACTAAAAAGAGGATGCCTGAAATTTGTGAAATATGTACCAGTGCTCTCCCTCTGAGTCTGTGATGCTGGGAGGAGGAAATGGTTCAGCTGTATCATGAATTAGTATTCTGACAGCTTGGTGCAATCTAGCCATGACTTGCATGGCTGCTTTCCCTTCACATTCCCAGGAGCACACTCTGCATTAGATCATGCTCTGCATCAGGCTCTGCTCCAAAGCAGAAGAGAAAGTATGGGGAAGATGAAATTGCCTTGACCAGCTTTCCTTGTCCTGAAAATATGCTCCTGACATGTGGAGAAAGCTTAAGGCAGCTTTCTCTCTGCTTTGGAGAGCATGGAGACAGGAAAAACTTACTAATTTTCAAGCTACCTGTAAGGTTATTGCTTCACTCACATTATGCCTGACAACTCACCCTGCGTGTTGGAACTCCCCTGGGAACAGCACAGGGTCCAGGGGTGGTGAGGCTCTTGCTTTTCACCAGACCTCTATGTCTTTAAACAGACCCTATTTGTCTGCAGATTGCTCTTCTTTCCTCTTCCCCTTAACACAGTGACAGAAAATGTAGAAAGCAAGAAGGTAATAAATACATCACCAAGCCATTTATTCAAGAGGTAAACATGTAAAATAAGATGCTTGGGTAAACAAATGCCACAGGTTCTGCAAATCAGCTGTCTCTAGACCTTTCCTCTGACCTATTTCTGGACCTTCTGGGGCTCTGAGAGGGCAAAACCCTGCTGTCTGGCTAACTGCTCCACTCACAGGTAGTTCTATAACTACATGCTTCCTTCAGGGGAAGGGTGTACTGTACTTACTCTCCTCCCAGCCCACGTATCATCTCCACAGATTATATACATTATGATCATGAAGCAGATAGTACAGTCTAAAATGAATAAGTAACAATATGCTGAAGGCCCTTTCGGGAACCTGCTAAAAGCAAACCATTAGAGTCAAAACACAATTCTTTAGCATTCACACAGGCACGAAGTGGGAGAACGGGCATTCAGAGAAAGCACTCTTGTGTAATACCAGCATAAGTGGAAAAAAGATTTAGGATGCAAGGGCATCATAGCCTCTGCTCACCTCCTCCCACTGATGAATATAGCGGATGAGCCGGGAGAGCCGCAGAAGCCGCAGGAGGCTGAGGATCTTAGTGAAGCGCACGATGCGCAGTGCCCGGGCTGTCTTGTACACCTCAGAATCAATGCGGGTTTCAACAATCAGGAAGATATAGTCCACAGGGATGGAGGAGATAAAATCCACCACAAACCAGCTCTTCAGGTACTTCATCTTGATTCTCTGTGGGTCTAGGATGATCTCTGTGTTGTCCTCCACCACAATGCCTGTTCGGAAGTTGAGGACAAGGTCGATGAGGAAGAACGTGTCTGAAACCACATTGAAGACAATCCATGGGGTAGTGTTTTCATCCTTGAAGAAAGTGATGCCCACAGGGATGATGATCAGGTTCCCTACCATCAGGAGCAGCATGGTCAAATCCCAGTAAAACCTGGACAACAAGACAGAGATGTGAGATCAGCTATAGAGTGGGAGATCAGGGAGTCCAGGTCAACAAAACTAATGTGCTTTATATATACACCTCTACTGTCATTCATTTCCTATGCTCTGCTAGTCTGCCTGATGTACTCAGAGTGCACAAGCTGCTAATAAGATACTTAATACCATAGCAGCACTCATCTTCTGGCTTAGAGGGTTCAGAAAGGAATTGAGTACATGGCTGGACATGCACACTTGAAAACTTTGACTGGGACTTCAGAGCTACCCAAGAACAGACTGAGATACTTGCAGTTACTATGATGACTGTTAGGTAAAGAGCAAGAGAGAAAAGTATTTGGAAGGCCTCAGAATTCATATGCCAATAAAGCCATTTGGGGTTAAAATCACCAAGCTTGCTCCTACTGTCTGATCCTTCTTTAGAAGTAGCTAGCTCTGATAGCATTGGGATCAGGAGGGAACTGGAGGTTGTGCTGTGATCTACAGTGTTCAGTTTAGATTTCTTGCTGAGCCAAGCTTATGCTGAGCCTGGACTTCAGGAGTTTGGCCCACACTCTTTAGACTCCTGTGTTGTGCAGAAATAATCACTAAAGCTTGGAGTCATGTGCCTGGAAATACCTATTTCATTTCTCAAGTAAGCAACAAAAACATTTAACTACTGTTCCATGAAGCACAGTATCCAAGAAGCTTATCTTCACTTTAGGGGCAAGTCAATATTATCCATGTGGGCCTTACAACAACATTAATTTTTGGTTTGGAAGGCATACACGGTCTGAATATTGTTCCTAATATATTTGTTTTGGATTTTTTAAAGATTTTTCCCAGGTATTACTGTAAAAGATACACAATCACACAATGTTGCCACAAGTCACCCAGAGTGAGGACTAAAAACTTTTCTGGGTCTCCTACTTTGTTGAGGAGTCTCACAAAGGAGCCTCATGGCCCAACACAGTGGTGGTCCAGTCCCCTCCAAATGTTTCACGTGTAGAGATGCCAATGCATTGTGGTTTCACATTGCCAAGTTTTCATCAACTCTACATTGTACATTACAGGATGGCTACTATAATATCATCAGGTATCATAAATAACTTGCATTAAGATGCACTTGTCATAGCAAATGAGCAAAGTACACAGAGCAAACCGATTATCAGGTTTGGTTGCTTAAACCTGAAGATGCAACATTCAGAAAGCTGCAGTGGCTTTTTCAGTCAGTCATATAAATTAGCATGATGTTTATATTATTATTAATCTCTTGATTACCAAACAAGCCTAACTTCCTAGACCATAAAAAAGGCGACAGCAAGTTAATACAAGGTAGAGAATTGAGCCTTCCTCTAAACCAATAATCTCAATAGCAGTGAAGTCAACAGGGTGACTCTGGACTTCCAATCATGTAACGAAGGAAACTGTAGGGTTTGCTGAAGAAGGACACGCACATGCTGCTTCTCTATCTGTCTGACAGATTACAGTCAAAATCACTGAAATGTTTTAGAGGAAATAGATTTGCCTTAAAGATCTGCAAAATCCAGCTTTGGTAAAAGTTGTTCATCTTAAGCCTGGGCCTTTGACCAGCCTGAGCTGCTGCAGAACAGTATCACTATAGTGAGGCAACTACACTGATTTGTTAAACTCTCAGCAGGAAAACAAAAAGGGCAGAATATGACTTAAAAGCCTTCTCTTTATAGATTCTCTCTCCCTGTTAAGAACATAAGACTTCAAAGCACCTAAAAGCATATTTAAGATTCCAGCTATTACACATGTACAGACAGGGTCACAAACCAGCAGCACACCAGCAATTCTCAGAAACATTCAGCAGAGACTCATGGGAACCAACTTCAGTATGAGCAAAGTTATCCACTAACAAGGTTTCTAAAAATGTCATCAACTATCTGTTTCTTGCTCTCAAGGTGCCATGCCCCAGCAGGCAGGGTAGCATGCGATCCTTCACTTAGTATAAAGGTACAGTTGGTGCTAGCAGACACTCAGCAATGACATTTGTCCACTCAGCAATGAGATTTGTCCATATGCTTCTAAGAGCAGGGCCATGTCACACACTAATATGCATTAATACTGTATAAATCCATGTTGCAGTCTTCCTTGTTAAGGGCCTGAGATGGTGCTGCAGCTTTCCTAGACAATTAATCTAGATAATCGCACAATAGCAGGAAGTCTGGAAGCAGTGTGTATGTTATTACCAAAAATAAATAACCTCCCAGCGATCTTTAATTTGCCTTAGGGGATACAGAAGGAGATATGCACAAGGAACATTATTTTTCCCAAGTTTTGAATTAATGGCATGAGACAGACATGGCCAGACATGCAGAGATGTAAAGGTTTTCTTCAGAGATCTTTGGATTTTTGTGCCTCTTATTTTTACGCTGGCTGGTGATTTCAATACTTAGTGGCAACTGGGGACAAAGACAACAGTGGCTAGGATGGCTCACAGTTTAAGATGTTTTAGACACACACAATCCCAGTAAAATGCTTTCCGTCTGACTGCAGCACTTCCTGTCACCCCAGTCTCTTAGAGTCAAGCATGGTCATACCACAGCAAGCTATCCTGCATCCTGATTTACAGTGTTTCTTGCTATTCCAGTTCTAAGATCTTCAAACTCATTTCATGCATGCTCTTCAGTCCCAGTCTTCTATTACTGCTAAACTGTCCACAGAGAATCATGGTTTGCAATGTGGGCAAGCAAAGATGAAGTGCTAAAATTCATTGCCATGTGTTTCTTAAGCCACATTTCTCCTCAGGGGTGTACTAGTGACTCAAGATTATTGTCACAGGCTCCCCTCGGTTATGACCTTTAAAGCCACCACTTACAAAACACAGAAGGTAAACTATTCTATCCAATGTGCCTCTGCTAGTAAAAGCATATCCAAGGTGTCAGGGAGGATATTACCTTTGGACTCCACAAAGGAAGCAGAAAAAGCTGCAAATCACCAAGAATTTGGTCTGCACACCAATTCCAGCACAGGAAATTCACCTGCCCTTAAAATGTAAACTGCCTAGAAGTTAAATTTTAACTATTAAGATTCCACAGCTCCTGCACATTTTAATTTTACCCCCTTATGAACTGCTAAGGATGTCATCACTGGATTTAGACTAGACTCTCAGGGATCACAACACCTCAGAGGTCTAATATCATCCATGTGTCATTTTGTATTTACACTGAGGAACATTTTTTCACTCCCTGTAAATTATTGGCCAGAATGACTAATGGTGTATGTGATGTACATAAGGGCAAGCACCAGCTATTAATAACCCATGCTTTCCATATTCCTGTTGTTCCTTCACCCAGGGGTTCCACAGAGCTGACAGAGATGAAATTGGCTCTGATGCACCCATGAGAGGCAGGTAGAGTTATTAACCCCTCCTGCAGGATTAGAGAAGCCACATGGCAAAATTAAGAGAATGGGATTTGTCCACAGAAGTCTGAGGATAAGTAAGGGTTAAGACCTGAATTTAAATCTTGAATCTAACCAGATTTGAAGCTATTCATATGGCTTGAAAAAGAGTTTAATAGAGATGTATCTCATGAACCTCTTCCTCTGATATCCTGTCATCTTCTCACTTCTCTTCCTGTTTTCGAAGCCTACATAAAAAATTAATAAATATGAATGTATTGTTTTATTGTAGTTGACTCAGTGTGACTGAAGAGCGAACAGCACAGCGAACAGCCAGCACTATAAAACCATGTCTTTTTCAAACACGCTTGTGTTTTATACTACATCCTGCTTTATACATGCTTCTTAGATCTGAAAATCACATTTTAACATGCATTGCTATCTCCAATCTTTTAATTCCTAATATATTATTCAGTTGTAATGGAATGCATCTGAGAATTAGCGTGGCAAATACACATCAAGCATACACGCTCTTTAAGCATAGATGGTGTCACTCAGATGATTTGATAGCATGTACACTTCGTGGGTATTAGTCTGTGGTTTTTGACCAGAAAGTTAGATCATCTTTCTGTTCTGTCTAGTGCATAACATAACAGCAGGCTAGAAGTATTGCTTTTGGATGTCAGTTTTTAATTAAATAAACCCTGATTTTTCAAAACTATTCCATGATGCAGTGTAACCAATTACAGTGCATAAGCTCAGGAAGAACTGAGGCCATTTGGAAAGAAAATAGTGAATTGCAAAGGTTAGCCCAATCAGCATCACTGCATTCAAAACCTGCCCCTGAGTGGGGCACATTTTTGGCCTTAACTTCTGTTCTTGCTCTGTAATGTTTGCACGGTCAAGAGAAAATAGACTTGAGCAACCTCACCTCTAAATTAACAAAGCTTTTTGGATGTTTTCAGCTTCTGCTGAAAGGCAGCCAACTCTGGGTTGAACTGATGTGCTGCCTGAAAGCACACAGAAAGGAAACAACAAAGCTGCATCTAACTGAAAATTCCAGGGAGCCAGGATATTCTCACCAGCAATGGAATTTAGCTCAAACAGCATTGCCAACCGTCCTAGTCTTACAAGAAAAGACCTTTAATGAACGTATCTTGCTAAAACCAAAACCAAAGTTGCTCTACCAAGCCCAGGCAGGAGCACTGGCTCGGTGCTGACTCAAGAAACAGAGTGCCACCTATTGAGTCACAGGTTACATCTCCATCCTCTGCTTCGCATGGGGAGGAATTACAACTTTATTCCTTTAAAGAGCTGACGAACATCTGCTCTTTTGTCCAGAGTGGCAGCTCCCTTCCCCCTCTCTGGATTGCATGTTGAGTTAGACACCGCTGTGCTCACCAGCAACTATCCTAACAAGAAAGAGGTTGTGCCTCAATTCTCAGGACTGCTAGTTGGGCTAGAAATAGAAATCATCTTTTGTAAAGAGCATTAGTGGATGTCCGTGTGCCTGGACCAGCAACAGTGAGAGGAAAGTTTACTCCAGAAAGCAGCCACTCACGGAGGTATCTGAACACAGAGGAGGAAGAGAGAGAAGAAGCAGGAAGAGATCCTTCCCTGTCTTTGGAAGCATTACTTCTCCCAGATATGAGTAGGCATATTTCTATTGGAGAGTTACAAACTTTGCATTATTCACAGAGATAATAGGATGAACATGGTGATTCACTGCTCCTAAACACACTAAAGGACACTTAACCAGCTACTGCATCCAAGAATTCACTTACTAGAAGAATTATTTACAGGGAGTTATTCAAACACCTGTGCACTTGAAAACCTGTTTGAAACGAATACCCACCGAAAAAAGAGTCAAATTACATATAAAAATATTCTGCGTGTTATATAATGGGAAGTGATTACGGGGACCTAGCTGAAGAATATGACAAACATTTTTAATTCCTTCTGACCAATCTATGCAAATAATATGTATCCTCTGCCATCCTGAATAAAACCTCTGAGAGCACTGAGAGCCATGCATTACGACAGCACGAGAAAGAGAGTTCTGCTGTATCCCAGCCTCCTCTAGAATTCCCTGGCTGCCTGCTTCAGCAGCACTGGCTGCTTCTCATTCAGCCGTGGTTGTCCCTGTCTGTTACAGAACATGGACTGCACCAAATTCAACTTCTCTGACAGTTGTTGCTGTGCAAATACATAGAGAATAAACGCTGGAGATACACCCAGGGCTGAGACAGTGGTTAAGGGCGACGCTCAGATTGCCTGCACCTACGAGTCTAAGGAAGATGTTCCAACTATCTCCTTATGATGACAGTCAGGAGACAGGACTGGGAGCCCTGTATAGCTGGTAGTCTGAACTATTCATCTTTCTTTTGAACTTAGATTCCATAGTCATCATGATGCCTCAGCTGGGTATCAGAGAGTAAGTGGTATCTGTGAGTTCCTAAGATCGGATACAGTTCTGCATGTGATTAACTTTCGTATCAGGAGCAAAAGGACTATCAGCTAGTGATGAATTTTAAGTGCTTATATAAGCAGGTATATGATTAGGGATATCTCACAGTACAGCATCTACTACAAACAAGGTGTATGCCTTGGAGCACTTTGCATCTAGATTTCTTTAAACTCATGTGTTGCCTTTGAAAAAATTTTCATTTAATTCAGCTGTCAGTCTTAGTTGAGGCAAGATATTTCCAAGGTCTGTATTTAGACTTTGACTTAGACTATCACCAATCCACATAATTGCTCACCTAATCCCCTCCAAACAGTGCAGAATTCCATATCATGTTTTGAGTTTAACACTTACGCTCATATTATTACCTTAAAATATAATTACATGATTTTGATGAGTAGAAAATTAAGCCATTGCTTACGTAATACTTTAAAATGGCATTTGCAGTCCAAGCAAAGTAGCATATGACCTTTTTATTGCTTCTCTATCATCAATTTTTAAATCTAACACTACATTATTAAACAATAATCAACACCCTGCATTTTTCACAGTAATGTCCACACATTAATTAAATCCCAACAGATATAATGAAGATGGTATTATCATCCTATATTACAAACAGATAGACTATGGAATACTAAAGATTTAAGTAACTTATTCAGAGGTAGAACTACTATCCAGAAAATACAGTTGCCAAGTTTCAGAAGAGGTTTCTAGTTATGCTAAATACTGTAATTTGATCAGTAGCAGCAAAAGGGAAAATTCCTTTCTTTCCATTGTAAAAATATAAATACACACATTACTTAGCAATATTTTTATTCCAGCTACAATATTGGGCAATTTGCAAACAACACATTTGAGGCACTGATGCATTTAACCAACTGTAACATAGTACATCGTGAATTATGCCCTCTCTTTAACTTACAAAACACAATGCACTATATCAATATGAGTTAGCTTAAATTATTAGTTCTTTGATAGTGCCTACAATACACCCACTCTGTTGTCAGGCTTCTTAAAGAGATGAAGATTTGTGTGATGGAGACTTTTACAGGAGAATTCAAAAGAACAGAGGACTAGCAAAGCAGACCTTACATTGAAGGTAATCTACCAAGAAACGTGTTTGTCTGAACTATGAAATAGCTCGATGTTCTGAATAGACACGCAGTTTGGTAGCTGTTGGCACAGCCACTTGGTCAGAGTGGACCACAGACAGCACTGCAGTAGGCAACCCCCTCAGACAAGCCTGGGCTTTTATTGCAGTGGCTGTAAAAGCCTTGGACCTTGCACTTTCCACTGGCTCCGGTCAAAAACTGTCAAACACAATGTGAGCTCATCACCAGGGGAGTTACCATTTTCATGGATTATTAACTAAGGAGAAATGGCAAAGCTTATGGCTTGTGTGGGCTCTGGCCTCTGCAGGGAGGGAGAACATGCCACATGCCAGGACCTCCAGGGAAATCTGCCCTTTGGGGTTCTTCTGGATAGCAGGGACATTTGGCATTGCCTATAGGAGCTGCTAGAGGAGCCACCAAGAAACTGGTGGTGATTGTCCTTCACAAAAACTAGATTTATCAAGACAGATACATTTCTATGGTCTCCATCTAGTCAGTTTAAAACAGGCTTTGTGAATCAGACAAGGCAGACAGTCTTGTTGTTCTGCAACTTTGTTGGGATGACTTCATTATGCTTCCTGTTTTTCTGTCTCAGAAAACCCAAGTACTTTGTATTATCTTTGCGCTGAAGCGCACCAGTCATGAACCAAAACCACATTTAAGAAAAGTATGTTCAAGCATGTAAAAAAAAATGGAACCTTGTCGCAAAGAGCTGCTGACACCCCTTCTCATAAGTGTATTTAACTTTCACTCAGACAGGATAGCTGATGATAGAATTTAAGTGACTTGGCTAGGACAACAGCACTCTAACCACTAGATAGTGCTATCTTTCACTCAAGTTCTTCCAAATGCCGTACAGTGTATGTGAACTATGTAGCAAGTGGTATCACTAAGCTCAGTTTCATGTCATTTCACTACAGTCTGAGGCACGTCAGGACAGAAGAGTTCATGGAGGCTATAGCGCTGCTGCCTGGCTTGCACATGTCCTGGGATAATGAGAGTTCTGGATGTCTAATCGGTAAAGTCAATATCTACCACCTAACGCTGCAATGTGCTTAATAGAAACCATATAAGCGTTTTCAAGTGTTTTATGTGCAATCTGCCATCCGATAAATGCAAATGTATTGGAACAGTTACACCTAGTCCTTGCTCCACAGACATACTGTATCAAACAGAAACAATATGCTCCTGCACTTCATTTCCAATAACACTGAAACATAAACAAGTCACAAGAATAAGAAAAGTCATGGTGGATTCTGCACGAAGGAGTCAATAGACCACTCTCCTCAATGCCTGCTGCCTTCCTGCCTGCAGATATCATCTTAACAAATAAAACTGTATCTTAAATCTGTACTTAGAACCCAATCTTCCCAGAAAGGTGAAAATAAACAATATTTCATTTCCCCCTTTGGGGAACTCACACATTGAAACAGAGATAGCCACAAAAGACTTCATTTGCTTCAGCTCTAAATTTGGAGCATGGAGGCCAATAGAGCACACATCCATCCCATTTCCGACTAAAAACGTATTAATAGTATTTTCTCAGTCGCCTGGACGCAGCTGTTGCTAGCTTGTGGAGAACTCCCCTGTAACAAGCTGCAAAAGCAGTGAAAATTTTGTGGGTACTACCTGTAGGAATGCTTATTTCATTTCTTTTTGAAGGGCCAAAAGAAGAACATTTACATACTGAACCAAGAAAATTTAGTGTTGCCCTCATAGCACCATTGAGGTGATCAAAGACATAAATTGTTCTCCGGTGGAAATTCATTGCAGCAGTGGCTGGAGACACCACTGGGAAGTTAATATGGTGCAGATTCAGTGGGAGATTTATAAGCATAAGTTTCTTCTTGTTGCACCAGGGCAGGGCAACCACTGGCAAACCAAGCTCTAACCTGTCTATATGGACCTCTCTCCCTGCTGGTGCACATTAGACTGTTTTAGGCTCCCTGTTGAGGGGAGGTATAGACAGATTGCACACCAGCTGCTGGTGGTCTGGGATTACCTCCTACACAGCCACGTCGCTACATAAGATGTGTTCCACTCCATGGCTGTGTCATCAAACTTAATCAAAAGGAACATGCAACACCACATCCTCCCAGAGTTAAAGAACTAAGTACAAATTTCTATTTATAGCATTTAAACAAAAGTGCACTTATGGCAGAAAGCCCAGGCCAGAGAGCCTATTAACCATCTCTTCATATCCCACCATACTGTACTCATAAATATTTCTTGATTCCCCTCTCCTCTGCCCCCACCATGCTGGATCCCAAAGCTTTTCAAGGTGTGAGATCTGTATTGATTTCATAGAGCTCCAGAATACATTATATATGAGGCTGACATGCTAAGGGCCTGGCAGTTCTATGTTTGATCTTCTGAAATCTCTCACCTGTATGAATATGGAAAAGTTCCTCTTTTTTTGCTGTCTGTTGATCCAGACTTTGACCCTTCTCTGTATGCATTTATCTCTGATGATTTAATAACGAAAAAGACCAATAAACTGAGGAAAGGAAGGAAGCTCCTTTGGGGGGACCTATTGTCATGGAAAAGTGCCATATGTTGTCATTGTAGAGAACGGGTAGGTCAGTAAGGGGTGCAGCTTCCAAGTCATCATGAATATGTTGTGGAATGTGAAGGACTAAAGCCTAAAGACATGCATAAGTTGTGACATTATGAGGTTCAGGCCCAGGCCCATGTCCAACATCTAGGATGACTCAACTTCCAATGTTCGGGCAGTCTGTTAGAAAGGAGGATCTGCACTAGGGAGTTCTGAACTGTTTCAAAAAGCAGCAATACTGGGACAAGGGTTTGATTTGTAACCAAGGACACAACGGAAAGGGACTGTGTCTTATTTCAGGGTGCCCAGACTCCAATTTCTTGGAGACACACAGGTAGAGATTCAAAGCCTACTTTTCTGAATCTGATTTTTCACCCTTCATTGCCAGAGAATTATCAGCAACTTACACTTACAGGGTTCAGTGTTGCAGGTACAGACTTTTTATATGTACATATGTCTATTAGTTTCAGAGTAAATGCTGCTGCAAGAGTGGCAGAGGACATATGACACTAACTGATGTAACAGGTATCTTCCACCACCTCATCTTTTACAAGGATGACAGGCTGGATTCTTAAGTATTTTGTATTGACATGGCTCTCTTGGCATAATATGAGTTTACATGAGATAAGGATGTCAGCTTCACCACTGGGAACTGAGATTTACTAAAATTAAACACTAAAACAGGGCAGAGAGATTACGTGAGTCACATAACTAGATAAGTTTAGAAAGTGGGGGACAGTGGAGGGGACATTGCACTGCTTTCTGCTAGCTGTTGGTTGGTTTTGGATTGACAAATTTATGCCTTCATGCTCTGCTGTAGGCCACAAAGAGGTGACAAATGCATGCAGCAGATAGCCAAGTCATCTGCCAGTCTGAGAAAAGGACTTCCAGCCATCCAAGATGCTAAAAACGTTCCTCCCAGGAAGCTATGCCACAGCTTGGTGTTGATTAGAAATCACAACTCCACTCTCCCCAAATGGAAAGTGGGGTGAAACTGAAGGTCTCTTACTACAATATCTAAACTCTCATAGAGGCTCCTAGAGACCCAGGTTTGGGTTACTCACCATAACTTTTGAACCATGCACCGCCGGGACAACCATCTCTGCAGCACATCACTAGTGGGCTTAAGCAGCCTTAGAAACAACTGTGTATGTAGTTTAGCTGGGTAGCTGGCCATTTACATCCAGTTTACAATGAAAAACCAAAAACCAGCGGAAGAGATTCCTGTGCCTGAGGATGGATCAAACCTGAGCCTGAGCAAGCTGTCATTCAGCTCCATGAAGAAATGTACTCAGTGAGATACATCTGTGTTTGCAGGATAAAGCACACATGCTTTCTCATATTCTCTCTTCAACTTTTAGAGCTACCAGGATTTATGCCTGAGACAAGCAACAGCATTTGCCAGACTTCAGCACACATGCATGGTTATTCCTACTACTCTGCATGAGCCCTGAATATGCCAGATGGGGCAGAGAGGAAAGGTTTAACCTCTTTCCTGCTTAATGGCAGGATGGGAATCCAAAAAGCTGCCAGAAGGAGGTAATAGTAGTTTGGAGTTTTCCAATGGTCTGCTGGAACGATCATATTCAAAGATGTGTTACTCTAAAAGCTCAAAACTCGCTAAACCACATGCTTACTGAGGAAAGTGAAAGCCTGAGTGACAGAATGTGTTCTGGGACAGTTGGACTTGATGATCCTAGAGGCCTTTTCCAACCTTAATGATTCTATGATTCTATGACATGGACATGGTCACTTCACCACAGAGCTGCAGTTCCTTAGCACAGGGGTAAGAAGACCTGGAAGAGAGAGTTCACTCCCAACTTACTCTCCCAAGTCAAATGCCTTCTTTAACAGGCATTGCTCCTGGATTAAAAACACTTTGGTCAACAGGGATGCCAACTCTAGTGTGAATTTTCTGCCTACCCTGTGAACAGCAGCATGGCTTCAAGGGTTAGAGGCTGAGGAACTGCCAAAGGAGAACCATGGATTGGGATGGATGGAGTATATATTGTGTACTGTTTCCAAACTTCAGCTCCTACCAATCAGTGTCACTCCATGAGAATCAACAGGAGAACACTGACTTACATCGCAACTTTCAGCCCTGGTATTAAATGTTAATGCTGGCATCACTGTTTCAGACAAGCTTCAGCATGAAGTGCCAGCCATAAGCCTCTTTCTGTGGGGAAGAGAAGATGGGGTGGAATGGAGTAAGATATCTAAAATGATAATGAGGCAGTGACTATGTGTGTTTCAGTTTCAAAAGCAGAAAATATGTTTCCTCCCCAAGTCTCCTGCTGCTATCATCAGACTCTTGTTTGCAATGAGTTATTCTGGCTGGATTGGAGCACAATGAATCTTCAAAAAGGCTAATGCTGCTGGGATCTTGGGGCTATTTGGGTATCCAAGACCCCAGACAAGAAATGAATCACCTTCTAAAAATGCAGCAGTTAAGGAAAAAAAAAAGTCCAATTGCCTCTGATTATTTTAAGTCTCAGAAGAAACATACTGCGCTACATCTATGCTTATCTAAGGCATCCACGTAAATCCACTATCCACTCCAAAGGAGTTTCACCATCAGCATCTGTCAGCTGGGAGAAACTGAGGCATCGAGAGGCAGTTATTTTTTTAGTGCCTCACTCACATGGAGGTCCACAGCAGAAAGGAGGAGAGAGACCAGGAATCCCAACATCCACTCCAGTGACTTAAGGGCACTCCACCCAGCTCATGACTTAGCACTTCAGCTCTACAGAAAGGCAGTTCCTTAAGCAATGAGCCACTGTGCTCCAAAACCCTTTTCATTTTCTGTGAAACTATTATCTGGTGTCCCCACAAACATTTCTGTATTGAACTGACTGAAATGAGGAAGCCCAGCAGAAGCCTAAGGGAGGCAGGAAACTTGGGGAAAAATGAGGAGGACTTGGTGAATGCTCTGAGATAGGAGAATGGAAAACTCAGGAACTGAACATTTAAAATACCTACTTCCCCTAGAAATGATCCAGTCAGACACACTCTTCACCCAGACAGGATGCTTTGAACCACCAGTTATACAGAATATCAGAAATTCAATGGCTAGATTTGGGGCATGTGAGCTTCTCCCCTCATGTCAGATCGATAGGAGCCAGGTGCTAGAGGATCTGAGCATTTTCACTTAACACATATCTGCCTTTTGCCAAGACTTAGGACATTGCTGTATCTCTCCTGCTCTTTCCAGGCCACACTGCAAATTTATGACTTTTGAACTTTTCTAGAAAGGGCACATCTAGAAAGGGATTCTCAGGGGGATCTCCTTTATCAAAGCTCTAATCCATGTTGCATGGTCTCAGTGACCTGCACAGTCCTCTCCTGCCTTGTTCCAGTCAAGAAACCTTCTGGAGCAAGTTGTAACTGCAGCTCCTTCTTTCCTCACCATTCTGAATCTCCATTACAATCAATGGGAGTTTGCATAATACTTGTTTTTAAAAAGTGCACAAACCAGGAAAACACTGGTTGCAAAACACAGCAGCTTGCTGTAAGTCTAATGTAGCATCCGGTGCTGCTGCCCCAATATATACAGTACTTTTCTGCCAGAGACATCCAGACAAATAGTGATGGGCACCATTAAAAAATGCTTAGAAAAATATTTTCCAATATGGGCTGGGCTTGATCTGCTCTATTTAAGTCAATGGAACACAGCCACTGAGCCCTGGGGGAGCAAGTGCCAGCCCTAAATCATTTCTTTGATTAATTGTTCTTGGGAAGGAATAATTCATTAAGCATTCTGCTCAGCAATTAGAAATAAATATATTTTTAGAATGAACAACCTGCCAGAAACAAGTTGTTTCAGAAATATATTCAGACTGATGCAGCCCATTTTCCATCAATACCTAACAAGGAGGCTCCAGCCTGCCAGTTTTGACCCTAAGCTAGAGGGACATTGCAGAAAAAGGTAGGACAGTCCTGTCACTGAGGAACTACCCATGCTGTCTACACAACTCAAGCTCAGATTCTGTGAGCACCTCTCTAGAAAATAATGCAGTTTCTCTGTATATTAGGTTTCCAGACATAAAATGGGAATAAATATCCTTGCTATTTCACAGAAATATTACAAAGCTATTTCTACAAACAGTTGGGACAGTGCAGATATAATAGTAATGAAAACTCAATAAATAATGAAAAAAAATACCACCCTGTATTTGCATTTCAGCATCAGGGCTCAGACATGCTACAAAGTGCATGTGAAATAGCAACCTCTTTAAAGATTTTTGGACATATGACCAATATAATTCCCACAGAATTCAGGTGTAACCGAAACATGCAAGTAGTTTTGTTGGGGCAGTAAAAAATTACCAGACAGATAGCGGAACAGGTATCTATTCTAAGGCAGTGATATTTGAGCTCTTTCCTGCCTATTTAAGGTACAGATTCCACTGACCAATGAGGTGTAACTGTATATTTTAAATCCACCTGATACTGTTTTAAATTTTAAATCCCCTTACTTCAAGGCAGGAACTTATCACAGAGCTCTTTCTATTTTCTTTTCCTCTTTTAGTGAGGACAGGGTCTATTCATGCCTGAAGTCCAGAGAAGCACAGTCAATGTGGCAAGATGAGCAATGGCACTTTGTGAATGCCACAGCCCTCCTCCTCAGTCCAGAAAAATGTACTTCTGGTCCCAAGTCTGGAAGAAGAAACCCCCAAAAAATCTAAGCGTGCTTCAGATACTGAAAGTTACAGCAACAAAGGATTATTCCAGACTTTTCAATTTTGCATCTTAAAAGAAAAGACATGTCTTAGCCTTTGTGGTGCCTAGAGGCAAGTCTGTTCCCTGCCCTGTTTTGGGTACCTAGGATGGCAGCAATGTCTCAATGAATTCCAGCTTTTCCAAGAAGCAACACAAGAACTCACTCTCAAAGGCCCTCTTCTCTAAAACATGAAATACACTTGTTGGTTTTTTACTTCTACACATACAGAACCCAATTTCAAGGCCACTGTAGCAGGCACTGACTTAACCTTTGATTTCAGGAGGTCCAGGGATGCACTAGTATATTATGTAAATTAGCTGGGAACCTGTGCACTACAATAATGCTTGATTACGTGATTTCTATGTTTTTCTTCCTTTTAGTTAATCTAGTCCTTCTGTTTAAGTAAGCTTAGTAAGGCAAAAGGTAGGGTTTTCCTCTGTGTTCTTTCAAATTCATCCCACCAGAAATATACGTGATATGACTCAGCCCATCTGGCTGGCACTCACAGGAAGATCACAGGAAGGCTGAGAAAGAGAAGTAGAAAGATGGTTCAGTGATGAGGGTACCTGGAAGAAAGCTCTGCAAGTCACTTGCGCCAACATCCTCAGCACTCCCTGGTTTCAGAGGGCAACAGCAGAAGGTCTTTCATTGGAGTCCAGGAAAAGCAGATAACAGATTAGCTCTGCTCTCAAGTATATCCAAAAATATTTTAGCTCATTAGATATTCAGATTGTAAACTAGGGATCTCCTTTACGAAAGACATGATTGTATCAGAAATAGCTAGTTTGTGGATGAAGAGCAGAAAATTCAATGCTCTACAATACTTCCCCGTAGCAACAGAGAGCTAGCCTCACTAAATCCTGCTTTGAAGATCCATTCCACAAACATCAAAATATGAATGTACTCTGGTGTCTCTCACTGTAGTGCAATATTAGCAGGTCAGAGACAGTGCTAGATACAGTGCCTGTATGTGCCTTTGAGGTACGTATATAAGAGAGACAGGCCACAAGTAGCTCCAAGGAGAAAAACTGATTCCCAGTGCCTAGCTGCAATATATTCTCACCGAGGAATTTGGCTCCATACGTCTACTGATAAAAATTAATTTGAAAGAAATGATGATTTATCATTCTGTATGCACAAGACCCCTAGTGTATGGAGAAATAATTTGGCCCAGCACTGTAGCAAGGCTAATGCTGAGGTGAAATGCAGCAGTTACGCGGTACAGCTACTGCTTTAGGGCAGAGTATGAATAAAGCTGAAGCACACCACTTGAACTGTACCAAAATTACTCACAGTGTTATCTGGCTGCCTATAAAAGCTAGTAGTCTGCTCTGTCAACAGCCGTGGATTTTGAATGATCAGGGCAGTTGATGTTACTACAAAACTACTTTATTTGGAGTATCTTTCCTTCCATTTTCTGAGCTAACCAAGACCATATATATTTTTCCTTTGAAAAACAAGTTTTCAAAGAGCTTGTGAAGAATTCTCTCCCTTCCTCTTGTGACCAGCTGCAGGAAAGCCTCAACCTTGAACCACTGCAACTGGAGGTACAGCCAACCGTATGTCTTTTTTCCTAGCTGGACAACAGATCTTAGTATCCAAGCTTGGGGCAGGCACAAGTTTCCACTTACCTGTCCTTACTTGAAAGAGATGCACTTTCCCTGAAAAAACCTCATCCATAAGGATGTATACAGAAAGCAAGGCCTAAAGCTTATTCGTGGGCCAAGCTGAGGAAATGTGAACGACTAACATCAAGGCATCTTGTTCAGCTCTTTCACAGCTTGTCTCTGTACATCTTAGCTAAGAAGACTGGAAAGAAATGTTGATGGCCTGCCATTAGTGAGAAAATGTGTGTGTGATGATTACACTAGAGAAGTGTTTAAGAACAGCTCAGCCTTGTGAAAATAATACCCAATAACAGCTGCCAAGTCCCAGAGGGGTTACATCTCCCAGCTCCCCAGGTCATGCATGACTTCTATACATCCGTGGCTCCAACAGCTATGCTCATGGATAGGCACTGTCTTTCATGTCTGTGGACAAGCCAACACCTCTGTCATTTCCTATTCACCACAGGACACTCTGCCCTGCAAAGAGGGCTGTGCTGACTGGGGGACTGAGCTATTGAGAAATCTTACTGCTTTTTCCCCCCCCCCCCCCCATGTTTAAATTTCAGCTATGGGAAACAGAGGACTGGAAAAACATTTGAGGTGTTTGAAGGTGGGAAGAAGAGCAAAAAAGAGGTAGTTGTGGTCTGGGAATCACCATCCTGTGGTACCAGGGAGAGTGATCTTTGTACAGATGTTTGACATGCTCAGCTCTGTTTTATGCTTCTCGCATCCACATCACTCATGAGGTATTGTATTACTAGATGCACCCCCAATGTTATGTATTGAGTATTTCCAAAGCAGACTCATTCACACACACATAACACATCCACCCACATGCAGTAATGGTTAGACAGACACAAAGCCATCCAGCAGCCAATTATTTGGGGTGGGAACAGTTTGCATTAGCTCATGATGAAGCTTAGCCTTAATTCTACTGAGCTAGAGAGGCTGGGAGCTGTGCATTGCTCTCCTGACTGACTGCAGATCTCAGAGCAGGGCAGATGATGTCAAGGCAAACCTTTTTTTGTCTGCAGTGCAGATTTCGCTGTGTGAATTTACTTGCAGATGAGGCTTCCAGATCCCCTGTTCAAAAGCCAGAGCCCTAGGTCATACCCACATCTGCCACTGTTAGCCTAAATTCCTGTTTCTGCTGCAAAAGGAGCACGCAACCAGCAGAGCTGCCCATATTTGGGAGGCTCTGGCCCAACTTTCAATCAATATATGTAGACAACAAGAAGCCAGAGGAATCTGCCCCACTTGGTGATGGATCAGGAGTGGATGAGAGAGGAGTGCCTGTGCTGCAAAGAGAAAGCAGAGGAGCCCAGTCATAATGGGAATACACCAAAACAAGCTCTGAACAATGTAATCTGACATGAGGTTTTGCAAAACTGAGGACCAAAAACTTTCCAAATGTAGTCAGGGTTGAGCCAAAAGTCACTGCCAAATCTGGAGTTCGATTTAAATATTTCTTCGAACCAGACTTTTCTTCCAAGTCCCAACTGTGGAACAAGCCTAGCTACTCTCTAACTGTTTCATACACAGTGTATCACCTTAACCATGGCTGACATGATCTGAGGCACACTTGTGTTTGCACTAAAAGCCAAGGGTCACAACAGATTATCCAAAAGATTCAACAGAGGATGTTTTCTAAAGCTGCCACACCACAGAAAAGGACAGACCTCTTGCCAGCTCCTGTGCCAGACCTTTGGTTCAGGAGCGTTTACTAAAATCAAGAAGTCACATATTCCCAAAGAAAAGGGTAGCACACCTTGAAACGCACGTGACTGATGAGGAAAAGATGGAGCATTTTCTTTCTAGAGCATCTCCAAACCCCATGCAGGGGCTGCACAATTCTCACTTATGGACACAAAAGGTAAAAATCATCTTGTCTCCCTCCCTGCGCAGGCTTATTTCTATCTTTTTCCAGCCTAGTTCTGTATGTGCCACACAATATAGCACCATACCTGGAACTGTACAGGCATTGGTAAACAGTTTTCTTATTAAGACAAAGGAACCAATTATTCAGAAATCACGTAACAGTACATGGATCTACTCATTTTTGTGGACCTAACAAAAGATGGACACGAGATGTAATCAAATCTACAGCAGTACACAGAAAAGGTTAATCATGAAGAAATTCTCATGAAACTACCTTGTAGATATTAACCACTCCCTTGCTGACATCTACTCTGCCATCTTCTGTTACACTGAAATATTTTAGAGTTCTACAGCATCTTCCATGGCTTCCAGCAATACCAGCACCTCTTTTTCAAAGTTGGAGAAATCAAGGCACAGAGCATTCTGTTCAGGATGACTCATAGGGTCAAAACCAGGTGCCTGACCTGCCTTCCAGTTTGTCCTTCTACCTGTTATACATTGCTTACTATTCAAACTGTATCTCCAGCTAAATGAGCATGGGAGAACGAAAAATACAAATGGTTTTTATAGGCATAAAGGAGAAGAGACCATGATCTGTAGTCTAGAGGGGTCCTTTTTTCCGCCCTCCCCACAATTCACAGAAAACCAGGGATGGGAAAAGATATTCCTCTTGTTATTAATAGAAGTATAACTTGTGCACACATTAGTGCTTTAAAGCAAAGGGGGAAAGATCAAGCATCAAGAATTTGTATTTAATGAAAGCAGGTTTGCTATTGTTAAAAAAGCTGCATAGAGTCAGCCATTATCATTTCTGTTACCATTTGACTGTTGGGAGAGTAGTCCAAACCCTGACACTGCCAGGAAACGTCACCTTTGCACTGTTTCACTGTGCCTAACTTCTGCTTCTCTGCAGAGAGCCAAGAGGTCCCTGCACTTGCTCAGCCCACACCCCTGTGCTCTGCATCATCCCTCCAGTCTAGCCACAAATGTGGACAGAGGTGAGAGAACACAAGCGCAGGGCTGGATAATTAGGGGCCTCCGCTTCCTCCTGTCCCCCAGAGACATGCACCTATGCATACGCACATACAACGCCTTTGCAGATGAGACATTGCACTGGGTAAGCATGATGTTTGCACTGTGATGAGTTAGCACCTTGCCCTGAAATCATGTGTGAAGCAACGGCTGGGAGGAAGGGACTTATTAATGTGGAGTCCCCGAGTCTTTGGAATGCAGCTGTTATCTCCCTCACAAGGTTGGGAATGCTGATAACTTTGTGAGACATTTCTTTCCCACACCCAGACAAATCCAAACACTCTTTGCTAGGTTTTCAACCCCCAAACATGCAGGGAATGGAACTGAGCATTGAACTGTAACAGTGCTCAGCAGTGCTCACCAGGAAAACTGAATCCCATCAGAGTTCCTCTGCATACAGTCTCCTTGGAGCTGCATACAGGTATCAGGGCTTACTCAGTGTACAACTACCAATTTCCTGGCAGTCCCAAGAACCCTGAGCACAGCTGTGAAAAGAAAAAAAAACAACAAAGGAATTCCAGCTCCTACACTAGACTCAGCTGGCAACCTGTGGCACTTCTCCTGCCTCTAAGCTCTTTAACAATAGATGCATAAACACAGACAACCTCTCCATCCAAAGAGGCAGAGATTTAAATCCTTAATTAGCACATTTGGACGAGTCACCACAAATGAGATTAGCTTTTGCGCATTGCTGGGGAAGAAGTTGTGCCCCTATAATGTCCAAGTGGTGGGTCCTCAAGCTGATGTTGGTATTCCCCTTTGGATGCTCATCTGCTTTGCTCTCATCAGCACTGCCTTCCCCTGCTGTAGGCAGCATCTCTTCAGGAGCTAACAGCCTGGTCTTACTACAAGCTGGTGCTAAGACTAGGCACGGGCTGACCATATTTGATGTCAGTCACTGCATGGAATGAATATTTTCAATTTAAAAAGGGACTTCCCAGGTAGCAAACCATTCAACATGGAAAAGGGGCAGAAAAAGGTCTCTATAATAGCACCTTGTTAGCCCAGCACACGTCAGCTCTCTCTTCTGTGCTTCTGGAGTCCTAACTGCTTTGTCTGCTGACAAAACCCTGGTTTTAGTGCTGTCAGCACTGCAGAGCTGTAGAGCTGCACAGAGCCAAGCTGCGTTCTCATCTGCCTTGTGCTTCACCAAAAAAAAATTGCCCACTTAAGCAAGGATACCTGAGCAGTTCTTGCTGCTTGTCATATACAAAGCAGCCTTGATTTAGAGACCCCAGGATGAATTTGCAGTGCCACTTGGTCAAGAGACCTTTTCCTGACTTGTAGGCTGAAAAGCAACTGTTTTACAGCTGTCTGACTAAGAAATGCTCAGATAATGTGGGAATGAGCACTGTATTACTGCTAGAGGAAGAGGTTATCTAAACATTTCAGAACAGAATTTAAATCACCCCATTCACGATAACAACTCTGACTTTTCTGTAACAGAGCAAGTAAATCTCATGAAGCTATAGATCACTGGACACCAAGAAGGTAATTATGTCACCAGCCAGGTGCTGCCCGATTTGAAAGATGGTTGTGGATACCACACTGGCATCAGCAGTCACAGGAACACATGTGGGATACTGACAACCAACAAAGGAGGAGAAGACGACAGAGGTCTCTCCACATGGAAATAAACCCATGCTCTGTTACAAACCAGAGAAGGTATATAAGAGTCATGGTGATTTTCTTGGTTCTTCCCCTTGGTCTTGAGTTCTGGAAATAGACTCACCCCTCCACACACAGGAACAGCCTGGACCTTGCCCAGCCATAGACCTCATGGAATCAACATTTAGGGATGAAATCTTATGCTCTCACTAGCCACTTCCCTACAGACTGGCCTTTGCCTTAACACTCATCAGTGGAAACGGGTTTTTTTGAAGTTCTCAAAGACAGAAAAGGAGTTGGCACCTTTCTTTCTGAGTGACATTCATCTGTAGGTAAATTGATTTAATAGCTTGTTACAGTGCCAATTAGAATCAACAATAACTCAATTGACCTATAACTGCCTTGGCACCAACGCAGCTTTCAAAAATAAGAGAAAGGAAGAAATCTGTGCTCTGGCAGAGATGAGAGCTCAGATAGCTGGTTTCAGGAGCAAACTGAGGGATTCATGGGCTTGCTAATGAGATGTTCATAACACATCAGAAACAAAGACAAATTTCAATGCTTTAAAGCTAAAATGGCACTATGTTATCTCCAGACAAAGATTACTCTTTTATCCGTAAAATACATGGATTTCAGTGCAGCAGCAGTGACTCTACAACAGAAAAAAAACTCAGTGCAACAGAAAGCACTAAGCATAGTTACCTAACCAGAATAACACTGTATTAAAAACTTAAGTTTACCTGCTTATAATAGTACTGAAAAGTCCTACACTGATTCTGCATGTGCCTACCAATAAACACCTTTAGAAAACACATTTTTCCCTCAAATAAAATCTCTTTCGTACTAATGCAGTGGAGATTGTGCTTCCATACAAATTCATCGTTTTAAATGCTTAGCTCCAATGACTGAGATATTTCAAGTTTAAAAAGTAAAAACTGGGCAGAGTTTGTCTAAACATTGCTGGGCTGGTAGTGTCCAAGGATGGAAAGAGGGATAATGTGGCAGGGTTTTAAATTACTAGGCAAAATGATCCATTCTTAAATCAGGAAGAAAAGCAGGGACTGAGAAAACTGAGAATGTTTGAAGGGTCAGAGGGACAATAGCAACTAAGAATATATAAAAGGAGCGGAAGCTATTCTGGGGAGATCCACCCAGAAAAAAACCTGAAGGATAAGGATGGAGACTGGCAAGGGAGGGGGCTGGACTGAGGAAGGTACCAAGCACAACGTACTGCAATTTTGAGGGGGGAGTTGTGGAGAGGCATTGCTGAAAACTAAGGTGAGGTGGAAAACAGTGTTCAGATGATAAGCTGGGTATTGGGACCTAGGACTGGCTGCACAAGAAACCTGCCACGAGAAGCCCAGAAAATGGAGATGGGACTGATGGGGTAAGAAACACAAACTTGAAGTGAGGGATGGGGAAAACAACAGGTTGGAGAGAGTGGGGCAGAAGGCGTCATGTCTAGGTACTGGGGAGAAAACAAGCAGAGAGTTCGTAATAAGCAGAGTACATTTCCCTTCAGAGCCTGGAGCGTAACCCAAGAATCTAGTGCATCATTGTTCTTTTGCTGTAACTACCTGCTATGGCCATTGCTTAATTCAGAGCAGAGGGCAGTGCAGCATATCCTCAAAAAGATCCATACCTGTTACTGAACTCAGAAATATTATTATGATGAGGACAGGGATTGATTTGTTTTTAAAACCTTAACAACTGTACAAGAACACTGTATTAAAAATTAGACTGCAAAGTCAAAAGCTCAGGTTATGAAATGGCAGAATGGAGGTTAGCTGTATGTATATATTGTTACAGTCATTACATGATTCAAAACAGTTCTTCCTATAGAATTCATGCTTCATTCAAGACGAGAGGAAGGGCTTGAGGCAGACCTGTGCAGGAAAGAGATTTTCTATACAAGATCATTTCTTGCACAATCTGGAAGGTTTGTAATGAAAGAGATAAGGAACTGCAGAATGAGATGTGATGGCTAGGGCAGATGAGCAGTGTCCTGGAGATTTCGTCTCTGCCAAAAAGTTCCTGCAGAGGTGTTAGGCAAATCGCTCAATCCAAGACTGCAATTAGAATAATATTCTTAGGTGATGATTAAGAGAACACTATATCATTGTTTATAGCTATGATTTTTTTTTTGCTGTAACAACAGATAAAGTAACAAACATCAGAGGCTCGGGAAGAGGGTGGGTGGGATTGGCATGCTTATTCTTCAGTCTGGCTACTCATCATGCAAGTCTAAGAAATGGTCCAAATCAGAATGTCCCACCCTTCTTACAGCACCCATGACTCTTAAAACAGGTAGACATTATCTCCGTGCCCTCTTCTGGGTCACAGCGATGTCCGATTCCTTACTATGCACCCACAGAGACAGAGCTCTGAACATACAGTGTGCTGTGTGATGCTACATACTCTGCAAAATGGGTCCTCAGATTGACTACACCAAGTTAATGAATGTTTTTGACCTTAATCTCTATGAGTCTCTGCCACCTTTGCTATAAACTGGGGATGATAATACCATTTTCCTCGCCATGGTGCTGGGAAGCAAAATGAACATTTATTACTATTATAGTTGACTATCTTGTAAGTGCCAAAGGAAAAAAGAAGCCATGAGGAAATTAACCTGTTTTTTCATCTCATTTTCTGCCCTGGAAATTGGCAGGAAAGTTGTCTGCAGTAAAGACAGTGAAATCTGACTTCAAGAAAGCATCTCCCCTTCCTCAGCTAGCAGTGTCCCCACACCATTTTGATGTGTGCCATCAGCATGAACAAGAAAAAAAAGGTAGCTGAGTCTATGATCTGCCTACCAATAGACCTGTGCCTGATTAGCACTTTGTGTTTGTTCTAATGACAGGCACAGATTCTGCTACTAATGCAACTGTTTCCCCGACCTTTCCCTCTAAGCAGAGGTTTCACTGAACCAGAATTTCAATTTGCTGTACATAAGGCTTACACAATGGGTAGCTTTCATTTTTCTTTACTATGAGCAGTGGGCAAGTCATAAGATCAGAGTTTGCCATCGTGGGCAGCTTCTGAATGTGGATAGGCATGAAGTGAGGCTGGCACAACCACCAGCATTCTGGGCAGCAGGTAAAGAAAAGGGCATTACTGTCTGAGAGCAGGGAGAGCAACAGCCACCTAAGTGAACTGCCAAAGTCAGTGAGCAGTGCTGTATGCTTCACAAATTGTTTACCCTTCTAACAAAATAGTGAAAAGCTTACGAAGGAAAACAGTCTCCGCAGACAGAGCAGCACTTCATGAGGCACTCTGGAAATCACTTCTACTCAGGAGAGTGAAAAAGGTAAAGACAAATCCTTCCCATTTCTGCTCAGTCCCACCAGTGCTATTGGGTTCAGTATTTAGTAGTATAATTAGTAAACCCCACTGATTCCCTGTGAGAAGGCAGTCTGAATGACAGCGCTCAGAGGTCTGGAGCAGCACAAAGGGGAGTGAATGATGTTGTTCTTCAGGAATTTCCCTACCTTATACATCGCACCTGAGCATCTATTTCTTTTGGTGCCACAGAAACCTTCCCAGGTTCCCAAGCAGAGAGGCGGCTCTGGTAAAGGAAGCAAATGGAGAAAAAGCATCTATCTGCAGGCAGGTATTACAAGTAAGGGAGAAGAGTGGAAAGCAAAATTCCAAAATCTGAAGTTGGGACTATTACTGAGCAGAATATTTTCCATTGTTTTCAAGAAGGCAGCAGCTTCTCTTTTCTGTGAAGAAGTTAATAGATTACTGGGCAATGAATATTGTGCAGTTCTATTTACATCCACTGTTTGGACTATTTTGGTCCTTCAGATAGTGTATCTGTTCACAGGCCTTCTAAAAGCAGCAGGCTACACTTTTTTGCAAGCAATTTGGATAGCAGCTACAACCAATATGCTTCAGTCAGCTACAAACTAGATAGATCATAGTTTGTCTAGATTTTTTTTATTAAACCAATTGTACTGGATCAATGCTTCCTCTAAGCAATAAATTACAATTTTATCTAGCCAGCAAAAAAGCTTTTAAAATTACAGATCAATCTTGATCTAGGAAATGCAGTTTGGCTCTGTGCCTATGTGCGATCAACCACAGATGCAAATAAACGCAGGGTGCTAGCACATACAGCTGCACCTCAGAATAGGACCTAGTATTCTTATTGTCTTTAGAAATTGCTAAGACACCTTTTAAGTGCTCCTAGAACTGGTCCACTGCATTAGTCATGAGTAGTCAGGGGCACTGAGTTTGGTTTTTATAAAGGTCATTTGGTGTCCTTTCACCTCACAATGGACTAAAAGCAGAAATCAAAAGCCTTAATCTATATTAATTTGCTTTACTCTTGGAGGGTCATGGATTTGTCTCTGGAATTAGCCATATTAGATGCTAAAATGATAACTTAATGAGACTATGATGAAAGCCTCTGTTCTAGTCTAAAATAGGAACTCCTCTCACACTGTGCGAAGGAGAAGCTACACCGTGAAGTAAGAGGAATTACACCAATGTCATTTCACTGGAGCACAGTCAAGCTCCAGTAAATAGGGCTGGAGTCTTCCATTCAAAAGTTCACATCTCAAGCTGTACTGAGACAGGAGTCATGAGGTCTGGAGCCCTACCAAAATGCCTGGAAATGCACCTTGCTTGCAGAGGTGAAACTGGTTTCTCCACAAACCCAGAAAACAAGATCTGGGTCTAAATATTTAAATATTAATTTGAAACTTGTACACCAAATGCTACTCTACAGCTTTGGTGACAGCAAAGTGCAGAATAATGGAGACTCATGCCTCTTGCAAGATTGTAGCGCTCCAGAACCTGCACCCATCTGTAACAAGGAGCAATCACGCATTGCACTGCGTAATTTGCAAAGCAGAAAATAGAGTCTTTTGGGTCAAGGATATAACTCTTGCAAATATTTTGATAAGGCTCCTTGGTGCAATCTGCTGCATTTCAGAGGTCAAAAATGTTATTCATATTCATGTGAGTTGTTTCCAAGAGAGATGCTTTAGTAGCATTCAGGGAAGGAGGGAATACAAAACCCAAATAGAATCCAGGAAGGCTCCCACTCTTCTCCTTCAAGGTAGCCATTGTTCACAAGTCATTTTTCATGGAAGCCCATGCATTTTCTCTAAGTGGCAGCCATATTCAAGCAGATATGCTGCAAGTGACCTAGAAACGGGTGAACAATGTTCCCCGGAAAATATACATACTGACCATACAGTAGCGCATCCAACTCCTCCTGGCCTCTTCAGATGTCTCTCTGCACAATCAATACCACTGCTCCATCTGATGTTGATATATCATAGTAGGGAGGAAGTGCATATTTGTGTGCTAGGCTTCTGGCATCAATTTAGAAAAAACACAAAGTGGCAAGATACCAGCCTACCTGGATTCTGACCCTGAGCTGTGAGTGTCTTGCACCAGGGTACAGATATCCAACTCACTGCGCTTTCTCTGCACAAATGCAAAGCTACAGTCAGGGGAGGATTTTATTATTAATACTAACGAGTCATACGTGCATTCATATGTATCTGCATGCATAGGAACATCTGACTGTTGGCAGACTCAGTGTGATCATCTGGCTTGGGAGAGCCTAAGCTTGCCTGCATACTTCATTCTTTTGTGTAAAGCTAGGAGTGGCCCTATAGCCAAGTACCTCAGAATTAAAAACTTACCTCATAATTAACTGTGCCATTTTAAGGAATAAGCACTGGTTCACTAGGAATCTTAAAAAAAAATAAACTCTTAGGACCATCTCACCTTGGGCAACGTGGTTACCTCAGTGCTACAATCCATTTACTGAAGTTTGACAGTCTGGTTCTATGCTGAAAATGTAGTCATAAAGATGGAAGGGAATAAATCCACTATACAGATACATAAAAGATATGCAAACTGAACGCTACTTTTGCATAAATCCAAATACAATCCAGAGTCTAAATCCAAAATTCCTTGAGGGTGTGACACACAGAGAACACCTTGCTAGAATAACCCAGGAAAGCACAGTAGTTAAGTTTTTAACTCCAGACTTGTGGCAAATAATAAAAAGATCTATAGCCAAGAGCATGAAATTGGTTTTGTTCTTTCTAAAACTAATCACTCTCATGTTTCATGGTGTTTGTGAGGTATTACTTGATCAGTCACAACAGGGAGGCAATTTCGTACTCTTTCCAGTCTGGGTTTGAATAAGATTGTGGTTGCAAGGACTATGTATCGTGATGCAGCTACTGGAAACCCTCATATGCTCGGTCAGCTGTTCACTTGGGACACTTGAATGCACTGAATTTAAATGACAGTGCAGTCTTCCAATTCATGTAGCCTTCTAATAACATTTGTTAGTCCAAGCAAATATCAAGAAGTCTGTTAAGTGCCAGTGCAGAATCTTCTAAGTGTGTGGACTGCTTGCTAAATCCCTAAAAGGTAGCGTCAAGAGGCTTCTGTCATTTCTGTCGTTGGGTGCCCAAACCCACCCTGGAACTCCTGCCTGCAATTATCTTGCTAACTGTATTTTAGGGAATAATGCAAGGTTTCTTGAAGAGTCCAATAATTCAATAAAATCATCTAGTTTGATAAATATGTGTTTGAACAATGTTCTTCTACTGTGTGCTTTTAAATCTGAGATGTAAGCCACTTGTAATTAAAGTTGAAGCAATAAACCTTAGCCATTGATTGCACTAAGTAATTAATTATTGATTGTAGTACTTTACATACATATTGCAGAGGACAATTCACCTGTGCAGCAGACAATACTTTATTCAGAAATACCCAAACTCAACCCCTCTGCTACACAGAACTATACAAATATTGGCTTTAGGTTTACAAGTTAATTTCCTGATTAACCTTCATGGAAATGTTGCTGAGTGAAAGCAAGACATTACTTTCATAAAGACAATATTAACTATTCCCTATCCAAATTAATTTTGCAAATAAGGATTTACAGATGCAAAACAGAAAATCTTTCTCTCTAAGACTCTGAAGGTATTAAGTTCCTTCTTAATGAATGCTGCTATCCCCTGCACATACCAATTCCTGACAAACGATGCTGCAGTAAGAAGCTGTACCAAACAGCAACAGTAGCAACATCCTTCTGTAACTCTTGGGGAAGGAGAAGGGAGAGGACTTTGAGGTACGGAAATGGGACAGGCAGACCACACCTTCTCAACTGGAGATGTAGGACTGGTTAAGCAGCAGATCCACGCTTTTAGTCTAAGGTTGTGCATCAGGTGGGAACATTTTTCCCCATTTACACTGAACTTATGGAGAGGCTTTCTCTTACAAAAAGCCAAAGCAAAAGATGTTTGTTGGTTAAAAATACAATTTAAAATTAATAATAGGCTGGCAACACTAAAATTAAGCTTAACTGTAAAGGAAACCTGCAGATGGTTTGACTGGGGGAGATGTCAGATGTGTCTTCCAGCTCCTCTGACTAGGAAATTAGCAAGGAAAGTTATGGCTGGATGTGCGCTCTGTGCAGAAAGGTCTGGGCATGCTAGGGGAAGGGGCAGGCGGGGAGCTTTGTGTGGGCCAGGAGGGGGAGATTGTACCTGAAATCGCTGTAGGGATGGATGATCCAGAACCCGGCAGACTTAACCCTTTCCTGCTCCCTCTCCACGGCCTTCTGGCTGCCAAACATCCTCAAGGAGAATTTGTTGACCCCGGGCTGGAGCATGGCCCCGAACTGCCTCTGCATGAAACCGGCTTGGCCCAGCCTCTGGTCCTCATCTGGGGTGATCTGGTCGCACCCTCCACCTCCTTCCACTTTGATGGAGGTAGAGGAGCAAGCCCGGGGGGGCTGCTGCTGGGGCTCCGGGGGGGATGCTGGTGGTGGGGACGCTGGCAGTCCCTGCTCCAGCTCCCCACTGCCGGGGGGGCTCTTGTCCTCACTAGGGGAGGCCGGCTCCCCTTCCCCGCCGATCAGCCTCTTCTCCTCGGCCGCGTCGTGGAGGTGCCTGCTGGTCAGCGAGGACAGGCTCCCTTTGAAGCGGCGGCAGTCCCCGTTGGTGCTGGTCTTGGCGCCCTTGCTGCCTGCCTCCGTCTCCAGGAGGCCGGGGTCCCCCCCTCTGCCGGGGTCTCCCCCGAGCGCCCGGGTGCTCCCAGCAGAGGGCGAAGGCAGTGGCTTCAGCCTGATGCTTTTCCTTCGGGTGTCCTTGTCACTGTCTTCCTCCTCGTCCATGATCGTCGCCTTGGGTCCTATCTGCTGGGGCAGGCTGTAGAGCCTCTTGCGCATGGAGGGGGGCAGCTTGTCCATGGCTGATGCTGATGCTGCTCAGTTAGAGGGAGAGATCCCCCCGCTCTGCCCAAGGAGGGGAACCGTCACTGCCCCCAGGTCTCTGCCCGCAGATCAAGGGGCAGAAGGGACCAGGGACTGGCGTGTCATCTCCTTACCAGACTGTGGCATCCACAGGCTCTGAATCAAAACACAGGCTCTGCATCCAGAAGGGAAGGAAAAAAAGGAGGGAAGGCGAAAAAGCTTCCCTCCCCCACCCCCACCCCCCTCACCCCGTTGTCCTGATTTGGCTACTTGCTTCTTGTCTCCCCTTGGTGAGTGTTACTGCAATCCCTGTTTGCTCAGATCCAGAGCACTGGGCAAGAAGTCTAGAGAAGAGCCACACACTTCTGGCTGGAAGGCGAGGGAGGGCGGCAGC
Organism: Phalacrocorax aristotelis; assembly: GCF_949628215.1. Lineage (NCBI taxonomy): Eukaryota > Metazoa > Chordata > Aves > Suliformes > Phalacrocoracidae > Phalacrocorax > Phalacrocorax aristotelis. Next base: position 33,064,708 of record NC_134282.1, read on the forward strand.
AGCAGCAGCAGCCGCCTTGCCATGTTGGCTTCGAGATGCAAATGTGCTGTGCCTCCCGGCGGGCAGACATCATCCGGAAAGCGAAGCTCAAGCCCGGGTGCCTCGAACACCTCAACCTGCCGGCCAGTAACACAATGAACTGCAACCTGCAGCAGCCACTGCTTGCTTACATCACTGTCATCACTTATTCCTCATGCAGCCCCTGCTCCTGGGAATATTCATGAAGCGATCCCATTCTATTGGGTTGCCATAGGAGCGACTACTGCACACAGGCTCTGCCTACCTGAGCCAGCACCCGGGCTTCTTAAAAGGGCAACGCCTGGCTGCCAAGGGTGTGTGTGTGCCTGAGCGGGCGCCGCAACGCTGCTGCTGCTGGGCTGCAAGGACAGCGTTGCCCTGGCGCTGCAGAACTCCTGCCGCTAAGCAAAAGTCATCCGCGGCTCGGCTGCAGCCGGCAGTGCCAGGCGTAATACCGTCCCTAGTTTGACGGCAAAAATTACCGGCGGCCGTGAATTTTAAAATAGCAGCATCATAAATATATATTTAAAAAAATAGGAGTAAGAAGGTCGCCTTTTCTCTTAGATGCTGATGATCCTTTCTCCTTCTGGAGTTGTGGCTGCTTTGCTGCAGGTTTGCTTATGAAGATACAGCGGGGTTTGTGGGAAGGGGCCAATCCAAATCGAAAGGAAAAACAGCGGTTCACCTTGAAAAGCTCACTTGCATGCAAACCAGGGACTTGGGGAGTGCCTGCCTTTTCCAGCAGAAGTTTGCTGCTGGGAAATACGTTGTGTTTTGTACCTGTCTGCAAACTACGGAAGGTTTGGAAGGTTTCTTTTTCCTTTGCTGCCTTCCTTCCCCGTTAGACATGCAAAACGTTACTATTTCTCCCCTGCGGGGTTGGATCTAGCTTTAGAAGTCATTCAAAAAAAGAAAAGCAAGCTGCATCTCAAAGAGCTCCCCTACCGGACTGAGGGAGGCTGGACTGGGATGGCGAAGGAGGAGTGTGTGGGATGCATGGGCTCTCCTTCTGACACGGGGAAACCCACTTCCCAGTGGGCACCTGAGTCAGCACATTCTGCGGCTCACCCTCAACTAGCATGTCTCCCAGGAGGCTGGTCCTGGGAAAAAAACAGCTCCGGATGGGAATTCTTCCTTTCACTGCTGGCTACAATGCACCTCGTGTAATAGAGGTCGACGCAGTGGAAAGAGGCTAAAATCGGGCTTTTCCCTACTTTTTGGTTTTTGAGAGGTTTTTTTGAAAAGTGGTGACAATCAGTCCAGCCCCACGCTTCTTTGGGAATGGCTGTTTATTCCGTTACATTTTAAAGGCTCTTAGATTGATGAACTAGTTCAGATTATTTACTAGTGCAAAGCCTTTGAAACTGGTGGAGTTACATTAATAACCTGTTTAGCCATATGAGAGACCGTTTGCATATATTTTTGCATAGATTCAATATCTGAGGCTTTCTAGAATGTTTGTTGGTTTATACATTTAAAATTATACCTCCTAGGAAAAGGAAACCACATGAACTGTGCAGCCAGGCAGGGGAGCTAAACACAGGCAACTAACGCCCACTGCAAGCAAGAAATATTCACCTTTTCCCTTCCAGGAGTCACCTGGCACTGGCCTAAGGTAACTCTGCCATTTAAAGCAGCAGGATGTTACTTAAGCTCTTACTTCAAGAAAATGCAGCCATCACCAGTGACTTCACCACACACACAGACAGCACATGCCTCCTCACCTTTGTTTGCCTGCTCTCACTCTGTCTCTTGAATCCTTTCTCTGAAGCATTCACCTGCTCCTCTTCTCCCTCCTCCTGGCACAACCTAGACTGGCTGTGACTCATTTGAAATACTGTCCCATGAAGCTACCCAGTGCAAATGTTATTTAATATTATAATTTTCATCACAATTTCTGGTAGAATAAGCTTTTCAGGGGAAATAAATCTCGATTTCCAAATGTTCCTGTAGATTAGATAATGTGAACTAAGCCAGTGATAGCATTAAAGGTTTTTTTCTTCTTCCCTCCTCCAGGCACTAGGGATGCTGAGGTGTAAGCACTTTTGTGCCTAAGCTGCAATCAACTGCCTTCCAAAAGGATGTGTTTTGATTAATGAGGTGCATAACATCTGAAACTGATGCAGCTTCTCAAACACAGTCCCTAATGTTCCCAGAGAATGACAGAGCAATAAAGGACATACTCAAGGAATCAAGCTGTTAGTCCTCTTTCAGCTGTAGATATTCTAGCCAGCTCTTGGAAAATACCCACATTCTTTATTTCCTGGCCTTTCTGGGATTATTCTCTAAGTGCTGCCTTATTTGATGACACAAATAAGGTTCTCTTACAGCCCTGAAGTAGGGAAAGAAGACAACAGAGCACGCAAGATGCAGAATGCTCCCTTATCACTTCTGTAGCTAGGAAAGAAAATTATCAGGTGCTAAGACTGAGTCAGGTTGACTGGCACACTGCTGAACAACTACAGGTGCATGCAGATATCCCCGTGCCCAGAATTCTGGCTAGCACCTCCCAGCCACCAGTGTCCAGCCTATATAGGATACATATGATTCCTCAGCTACAGAGAAGTTTTTAAAGTTATTTTTTTGGGATCATGTTTGTCACCTTTACATCTATCTATGCAAAATAAAGCTTCACTTCAGTATCACACCTGTTTTAAAACAATTTTTCAAGCACATCATTTTAGCAAATGCTATAGTCCCATTTGGAAAAAAAAAAGCTTAATCTGAAATAAAAACATAAGTGCTGCATCGGGTCTAGGCCTTGCCAAGCAGATAGCCCGAGGCTGGTAGCCCAGCGTGCTAAAAACCAGAAGGTGCATTCCTGTGTGGCTCTGTCTCCAAGTGTGGGTTCCTAAACACTTCTAAAAACTTGGCTCCAGGAGTTATAGGTACCAAACTCAGAGGAAGTTTTAAAGTACTTTAAATATAATGACAATTTTGTGTCCAGAGAACTTCAAAGTAATGATATTTTATTTGAGAGCCTTCCAAGAACTAAGTCCAGGAGGCTGGGAATTATCTTTGTCTAATGGTATGAAACTACTCCCACGGACATTATTTATTGTTGGCATTGTGGCAGTGCTTTCCATGTCAGCAAATGGACCTTTATAGGCACATTCTTAGAACATTTCAGAAAAGCTAGGACTGCTGTGGGACTGTCTTGCCTATCATTGGCTGCACAGTACAATCAGAGGGACTATAGAGAACCCACCTGCCCTGAAAAGGGAGAAGTGTTTTTGAGGGAAATTATCTCTTTTTTAACAATGTTTGTCAGATACTGCTCCAAGAATTGGCATAGATACAAAGGGAATAGATTTTGTAATGAGAACACAGGTGAATCTTTATTCATTTGGCTTATTATTCTTCTTCTTAGTGGATTTTGCCAGCTCATATATACATATATATATATATGTACATATATATGTGGTGCTACTGTAATAAAAATCCAGTGCTGCAATGCAAATGTGAAAAATCACAGCTCAGGACTATAGAAGAATAGACTGAGAGACATAAAAAGTGATAGCCTCTAGCTCAGGGTACAGAAAAATGGCACTTCAGGTCATGGTTTAGGAAACATGGTAGTGTTGGGTAAACAGTTGGACTTGATCCTGGAGGTCTTTTCCAACCTTAATAATTCTAAGATTCTATGAAAGCAGCAATGCAAGCTTTCTGTATGCTGGCCTGTTAGGAGCACCTTTACCTGGGTGAGTGTTTCAGTCATCACCCTTAAACCCTTGGATTCTCAGATAAAAAAGGAGCCAACAAACATGTGGTATACATTGGAAGAATGGGAGCATGTCCTTTCAAAGCTGCCTATTGTTCCTAGCAGGCAGCAAGTAACTCATAATTGGCATTTGAAATCCATGAAATATTCAGTGCTACAAAACAGAGAAATTCTGCCTCAGAGTTTTAGTGGTAGAGTCTGCACTTGCTGTCTCTGCAGCTTATATCATACCTAGAAGATAATAAAGAAATAATCACCATAAATACACAAACCCTATCTCCCCCTCACTCCTATTAATTACCCAAGTGTGCTGTCAGACTTGTACTGGTTGAATTTCAATCAGTGCTTTCTTATTGTTCTGTCATGTTCCTTATAGAAACTGTGAGGTGGGGAATTGAACTGCTGGAACATATGTTGAAATGTATTTAAGGTACAGAGAAAAGGGCACCTGAGCATCTGACTAGGATGAAGGTAACAGCTGAGCAATGGGAAATGAGATACATGCCAGGATGCAGGACTCTGGGGAGTGATCCCAGAGGGCAGCAGGGAGGGAGGAGAGTTCCACAGAGCTGGGTGTCAGGATAGAAGGCAGAAATCCACTTTTGCTGTACAAGAATTGTTTTGGGATAGGAGAAAGAATGGTTCAAAGTCCACCAGTGGGAGCAGATAGATACTAAACAGGTCCTTAACAACAACGGACTGTGGAGCCTGGCAAGAGAGGCAGCAGCAGGAGATGAGATACACAACAGGACAGAAAAGCTTGAATCAGGAAGTACTTGGAAAGTTCTGTTCATTCCAGCTTCCAGTGGTAAACAAATCTGGAGCAATCCCTCTCTCTTCACTCTTATAAGCAAGATTAAAATAGGAGCACATGTCTAGGATATAGTGGGGTTGCTGGGAGTGTGCTTATGACTAACAAACAGCTTTGCCACTGGACTGCAAAAAAAGGAAATGTTATCCAAAGAATCATCCATGTTGGTACCTATGGAAAGAGGTTACAGACTATGCAGAAAATAAACGTCTGAGATTTTCAGGATGTTTAGACTGTTTGCAAAAGCTGGTAATCCTCAGTGGAGCAAGTAGCTTAAAATCATAGCTAGAAACGGATTGATTAGCAAGAGCATCTTGCCACCTGACCTTCAGTATTCCCCTTAGAGGATAGAAAACTTAATAGAAATAGAAAAATAGAGACAGGTAACCAAGCATGAAGCTATGAAGAAGAAAAATTACACAGAATCTGGGAAGATGCTGAGATTAGAGCAACTACATGATTTAGTCACAATTACTTTTAGTTTACAAAGTATCTTCATTTTTACCTTATGGTCTAAACTCTACCAACGAATTTTCCAATAGTCTCATTGAAATGCTTACATTAAGCTTGTATCTTGGACTTCAATAAAATTTGCCTTCCAAATGCATATTCCATGAAATTTCTAGTTAAAGACTGAGAACTAGCTTATTTTTCTACCCTCATCTAGAATTATTCAGGAGTGGGTTGAGACAGCATGGGAAGGTTTGCTCGAGCTGGATCAGTTCAATGACTATCAAACGACTCACTCTCAGAATAGCACCTTTCACCAGCATTTAATGAGCTGTAGCTTCACAAAGAATAATGGATCCCTTTTCACGAGTCTGACCCTACCAATGTATCTTCTGTCTACATGAACTCTACTATTTTTGATTATTATGCAGTGCTGGATTTGTTGGGAAATGTGCTACTGTCTCCAACAACAGTAGCGGCAGCCCCCAACTTTGGGAAGTCCAGACTCTACTCTCAGTGATCTGAAGTCTGTCATGTCTAACTTTAACCCTTTCTCTTCCTCAGTAAGCGAATCAAATGAGCCCAACATCACATTGTTGATGCAACTGCAAACCAAAGTTTCACAGCTACATCACCTGTTTACACAACTCTGATTTAAGAACTCATAATCTTAATGGATGTATCTTGACAATGCCTCCCTGCAGCAAATTGCTGAAGACAGGCAGAAGATTTAAAAATTTTAAATAAGAGACTAATTAGAAACAAGATGCTCTGTGAGCAAAATGGCTACGAAAGAAATGTCCCATAGATTTATGCATTGTGACTGGAGTCTCCCATGTCTAACGTGCAGGATTCAATACAACTCTTCCTCTGTAATTCAAAATTGTACTGTCATATATGGATTCCCTGACAGGTAGTCATTTATTGATGCCAGTGCCATAGGCTGCAGCAGCTTTGAGCGGAAGACCCTCAGAGGTCCCTTCTACCTTAAATTATCTTTTAATTCTATGACTGTGTGACTCAACAGGAATTCTCTCTTTACTCCAGCTACCTACTTTCACAAACATGTAGGAAGATACTATCTTTGATGCAAAATCCCTCTGTCAAACTTGTTTTAAACCATCAAACAGGTTGAAATATTAGTGGGAGGGAACTGACAGACTGATGGATGCAAAGCATGACTGTATAAGCTTCATTTCCTCCGGTAAGTCATTTCATGATTTCGGAGAACAAACTCAGACATTTTCATGCTCATTCATGATTTCTGAACTCCTGAAGATAGCAAAATTGCAAAAACAAGCTTAGCCAGCATATCTAAACAATATGGCAGTAGAATAGCTTCAAGCAGAGGATCCTGGTTTATCACTATCCCTTACAGATACCCCTGGTCATGCTGCTGCCCACAGAGGGATGTTTCAGGTAGTTAGCACTCCCACTCAGAAACTTCAATGCAGTAGAATTTCACTGCCAATAAAAGCAAGGCCAAAGGCAAGGGAGCAACAGTATTTTAGTCTGCATTTCATTCCTTACTGGCATAAGTATATCCTCTACAAACAAGCAACCAGGTTAGACCAGTCTGAGGCCTCAAGACATTCTCATTATCTTGCAAGAGAAAAGAGTGATTTGTGCCACCGCCATGTCTGTTGCTCAGCAGCACTGTCTGCAACTGTCAGCAATGCCAAGTGCCTCAGTGAGCCAGTAGATAAGTAGAGGAAAGGCAAGAGGCTTCAGCTGATAAGGCTACAAATAATTCTATGAGATTAAAATAAAGGTCTCCTTTCTCTGGGCTTTGCTTTTAGAAACCAACCCTTCAGTGGTACTGCACATAACCCAACTAACACCAGAAAGATCCTGTGGTTATCCTATATCTGGAGATTTCCCGTGTTTGTGCATGTCTATGTCTATGCGTGCACATTTGTTTCTGCTAATCAAGCTTTTACATCAATCAAAAAAGCACTCTAGGACTAATTTGGGCCTCTGTCTGTCATTCGTCACTTTTGTTTAATTATAAGGGTTACTGAAGCATGTAGAAAATTCTGTTGATACCAAAGCCCCAGCAGTGGAAGGTAGTGCAGTTCCAGTCTAAACAGCAGAGGAACAGAATAGAGCAGCAGAGTAAACAAACTCATGGTCTTCAAATGCCAGTTCAGTGGCATGTGTTTCCATTTTGCTTATTTAGCTCTAGAGAAGGCTTTGTTGAGAGGAGCTAGAGCAGTGAAAAAAGACAAAGAAGGGTGGATCCAAAGCAGAAGAGAAGAAACGAAGAACATGGAAAGAGGGTAGGGGGAGAATTGTCTCCATTGCATTTGTCTTTCTGTAAGACATAGTTGTGCTGCAATGCTACTGTTAAGGAGGGTATGAACTTCCATTACAAGCATCTTTATGGTCACTCTCATTCTCACCCAACTAAGCTGACATTCTGAAAACATTATCTTTACCAAAAAGTGCATTTCCTTTTTTTGAAAGTTAAAGCAAAACCTGCTGGTTTTGGGAACAAGGAGGTTGTATGTGTAGAAGGGAAAAAAGAGAAAATGCACTTTTCCTGTTCTCTTTTTTAAATGGTATTTTAGGAACCAATGTATTACTGAAGTGGTTAATAATAAAATGAGATTTGGGCTTCCTAATAAAGGATATGCAAATACTGTACCCTTGACAAAGATTAAATACCCAGTAAACCCAGAAGGGTGGAGGTAGGTTCATTCAGAGTTTTCTTATCTGTGCCTCTCCTTCCCTGGATGCTCCTTGCCAGCCACATCTATTCAGACTGGATGCCCTTGTACTAATTAATATCTATCATGTAGGCATCTCCCTAGTTCTCAGGCATACAGCCTAAGGACAAAGTTTTTATCTTCCACAGTGCCACACAAGCTGGCCCTGATTAAACAATGTCAGATGCTCAGATGCTCCTGGAGCTCAGCTACAAGGCTGTGTTCAGCTCTGCACAGGCAGGGAGCGACCAGCCCTGCCCCACACTGTGGCAGCTCTAGAAGTCCACCCAGGGACTCCCTACTGATTAATGTGTTTTCATTTGCTTTCAACACTCCACTGACCCTTGTGTAAGAGTTTAAACCAAACTCTACAGACACTTGAGGCCATTGCCTTGATAGTATCCGTTCATCATTGTATAAATTTGTCTCAGTGGATGGTAGTCTTGCGTTTGGGTGTGTGTTCTTTTGCGAGGGGGAGGGATCCCGCACACCTGGCTCTTCTGTGAATGCTGAAGATTTTTTCAATGCAATCAATGAGAAAACGTCACACTGCAACTAATGTTACTAGTGCTCTGTGCTGTTTAATGCAAGGGCAGGACTATACACAGATGTTCTAGATGCTGCTTCCTGGACTCTGCCTTCTTTTTAGACAATGTCCTTTCCCATGTGATTTGTAGAAACCTTCCTGGGAGCAGGACCAGAAGTCAGGCCTTCCTGTTTTTCCCTGAAACCATTAGCTGAGAGAATCATATTCCCTCCTGTGCTCTCCTACTGAGTGATGGAATTTTAAATCTTCCGTTCAGCAGAGCAACTTCACAAAGATGCTTCCTGTGGGACACCAGGGGAACAGGAAAGTGCCATTTGCTTCCCCCACTGCAATTTAGGAGAAAAGAGTGAGAACAGTTCTGTGGTTTTGTTTGGCTTTTTGTTTTTTTTTTTTTTTCTAAAAAAAAAAAAGCTTAAATCTTTATGACAGGGTTATAGGTGACATGAAGGAAAATACAGCTCCACATACAGCTGAACTGTGGTGAAACGATGGGGAGAAGCAATCTGAGGCTACTTGATGTTGTCAGCATTTCCCTCATGGCTAGGTTGCTTCCTGTTCAGCACAGAGGCTAGCCTGTAGTCCCTGGAGAGACACCAGGGTACAGGACAGAAAGGTTTGTGTCCCACTCTGGGCTTGGTCAGGCCCCCAGGAGGTACACAGTGCAATACCCAACATCTTTGAGCACCTATATCCTTCACTTGGACTGGCACACAAAACTTGCCTGACATGACACAGGACATCTGTCCATTTAACTTCCCAGGTTATCATGTTCCTATGGTACCTAGCAGAAAGTTACCAGCAAAACCCATTTATTTCTGCTTGCTGCTTGTTTGCTACTGCTGTAAAAAACCTGTACACATATGCGTAAGTAGCTTAGTAAAGCAGACCTAGACACTGCAGTCATTCTTTCCTGCTGCTGTCATAGAGGGATGTCAGACTAAACAGCACTGTGAAGCTGGCAACATCTCAGTGCACACTCTACCCCAACTTAAGGTTAAAGAACAACAACAAATACCACTTTCCCTCTTCTGAGCAACTTCATGTCATAGTGGATGCTCGCCAGGCTGCTGTTCTAAGTCTCCTCAAAGAAAAATTATGTATATTATTAGCCACTTCTGTGCTTGTTAATTCTGTCTTTGTTTTTCACCATTCTGCAAAACCCTTCACAAATCCCTCTTTCAGTGGAGCAACAGACTTCTTCCTTGGATTTGCAGGTTTCACTTAACAGGATAGGTGACAAGATTTATTCAGAAATGTATGGTGATAAAAATACCCAGTTCGTGAGTAATGGGGGGGAAGCTCACAATTTTGTTGTTGCTTTTTTAAATTCAAACTTCTCAGCAGGGGAAAAGGTTCAGATCAGGTGTTTGCCACCTACATTTTCAGTACTAGAGAATGCTTAACTTTTTCTAGTAGCCAGAATTCTGGAGTGGAATAAATAGACATGAGACTGTCTTGCTGTGAGAATGTGAGATTCAAAATTACTTCATCTTCCCATCAAACCTAGGGCTGACAGAATTTGTTAAAACATCTTCCTGTGACTTTGAGTGGTTTAAAGACTTCGCTGGCTTACTTTGGCTTTTCACAAGAGGCAGATTTATTAGTCTAAGCTAGCTAGAACATGAAGCACTCAACCATGCACTTACTCCCTGCTCTACAGGAGGGTGGCATCTGAGCTGCTTTGGTGATTCTGCCCTTCCTCTTTTCTTGGAAAGCCTTCCCACTGCAGAGGACTCTCAAAAGGTGGTTAAACTGTACTCAGGACTGCCTTTGCTGCTTGTGGTAGATGTCAGCACCAAATCTAAGCTGAAGATCCTGCTCAGTGGAAAAGAACTGGAAGACATACTTTAACAGAAAAGATCCTGGGAACTTAATCTTTTTTAGTCAAGCAAAAGGAAGCATAAGTAATTATTTGATAATAATCTGTAAGTGTCCACACAGAGAGGTGGAGACCTGAACATAGAGGAATCCCCATACCAGCATAGTTGCAAAAGAGATGATGCCCAGAAGCTACACAACTTCAAGCCAGAATTAAGTTAATAATTTTTCATGTTGAGGGCAACTAACCTCTAGATTAACATGATGAAGTTCTTTGTAGATTCTCTGTCACAGGAAATTTTAAAAACAAGATTAGGTATTTTTTATAAAATGTCTGCTTTAACTCAATCCCAGATACTAGACTTGAATCTGCAATTATTTTGGCTTAGTCCTAGATCATGTCACACAAGAGGCTAGAGTAAATGTTAATAATGTTCATTTCTACCTTAAAATCTGGAAAACTGGAAAAGCAAATGACCAGTAATAGTGGCTAGACTTCTCACACATTTTTCTGGGGCATTTGTGAATATGCTGAACTGCCTACATCCCAGCACAAATCCCTACAGATCTCTGTTGGTGCTATTGTGAGGCTTGATCATTTACTTTTACCATCCGTTTCTTTTGTTTACCCAACTATTTACCCACGCTAGGACCTTCACTTATCTGCTTTATCCAAGCTCCTGTCCTGCAGTAGGTTTCTGGTCCTCAGAAGTTCAGGATTCTGGTTTTGGTTATAGCGATCTATTTGACTATTAAAGATTTCCTTCTAAGCTGGGAAAAACAGCTAGCTATTCATGGATTTTGTTGTGCTGCATTTTTAATAGGATCGTAGCCAAGTGCTGCATATATCCTTTATAAAACAGAAATGGATTGATCTTTTTTCCTTTCTAAGAGCTGCCAATACTATTACCACAATGCCCACCTGATGATGCACCTGACTTGCAATACTGACTTCACTTGACTGGCAATATCCCCATTCTGTCACTGCCAACATCTTCTGTAAACATCAGCCAGCCCTCGTACACATACTGCTCCATTACTTGGAGTGAAAATCTCTCTCTCAAGCAGAACTGCAGTAAGAATAGGGCCCTGAATATTCAGTTGTGTAAATCCTAGTCTACACAGAAGGTGTATATCATGGAGCTACTGTACTCAAAGGAGAAGAATGCTGCATTGTGTATTGCTTATTTGACCCAGCATACAGCAAAATGCTTGCTTAGTATCAAGTCTTATCCCACTACATAGTTTTGCAAGTCAGCCAAGATCTTTCCACATTCTTGTTGAAATTGTACCATACTCTATATTCAGCTCTGTGTTTTGCTTACACTTCTGATACTTCTCAGTGCCAGCTCTGGCATTCTGGAGAGTAATTGTTAGTCACATGCGCCTGAAGCTGAGATAACACCTTTCCTTCCTATTCCTTGGCTTCTCTCATACTTTTGATGGAACTCCTAATATGCCTACATGGAAAATCACAGTGTCCTATGGCCTTTGGGCCATTATCCCCTGAGGCTTCACACACACTTGTCAGATGCTTGTGCCCACATGAAATGGGAGTACACACAGACTTTTTTTTTTAATAGGCTGAGTATTGAGAGCTTCTGCCAGGCCGGACCATCACAATTCCAGTTTCAGTATGGACCTGCTTCAAAGAAAGACACAATGGATTCTCAGGGCTTGTCTCTGCTTCTTGCAGATATTGTGCTGGGAACGTGGCAGTGTAGCCTAATGGTGAATCCAAATTAAACCCACAACTGGTAAACTTTTCTTGTGCACAATGTTCATTTTCCTGTAGAAAATGAATGCAAAATAATGAGATTTCCCAGTCTGTGTAACGATACTGCATGGATTTCCAAGTGCAGTGAAGTCAGCTGTCGCCTTTCATGTTTTATTAATGCCCTGTAGCTAAGTAAAATGACTAATAAACTGGCATTTTAAAGAACTGGATGGAGCCATTCTGAAAACTGAATAATAACTAACCATTCATTTACTAAGTTCCCTCTAGCAGTTTTTCAGTATACACAGAATGAAACTCATGGAGCTACTGAAATGAGTTCATTCTACTTTGCTCCAAAGATGCTACTTAGAGTAGATGCACAAATTCACTTCAGCACCTTCTGTCTAGTTTCTGTGTAGGGAAAAGAAGGAAAAATTGTTACCTTGCCCACATTACCACAACAAAGTCAATGCTGGACCCTGAATTAAAAACCTCTAACAGTCTTGCTGTCACTTCCTAATCATTAGTCACCATTCTGCAGCATAATACAAAGGAAGAAAGTGAAAAACCTAAAGATCCCCAAAAATCCAAATCAGTTTGAGGGGTTCTTTCTTTCTAAATCCACTCTTTCATTCTAGTTCCCCTTTATAAAGGGACCAAAGAGAGAGTATTTCCTGATACAGGGGAAAACTAGACCAAAGCACTCTTAGATCTGTGTTTTCCCCCAGTGGGAACAGGGAATTCACACATATTATCATTCCCATGTGCACTGCTGGGACAATGCCTATCACCAGTATTTTCTTCTCTACTAAAAATTAAAAGAGGGAAACCATATGCACTGCTTAATTTTCTAAGCAAGACCCATTTGTACAGTGTATCAACTGCTAGGCTTTTTGACTGTTCACTGAAGCAAGTTTTAATGCTATATGAGATGAAATAACTAAGAAACTCACCACAGAGAATCTAAAAGATTTCACCAAGTCCTCTCAGCAAAACAGTGGCAGGCCAGGAACAAAAATACAGGATTTCTCAATTCCTCATCCCATAATCAGTCCATTGGAACACACTATTTGTCTCCACTTCAGCTTGTTCAATACTGCCTCTTAAAACCAAAATCCAGCTGTTGTCACTGAACTCAAAGCACCTTTTGTTAAGTGTTTCCCTAAATGCACTCCAAAACATATTTGTTTTCATGAAACCTGATCTACCAGCTGCCACAACCATTGAAACTGGAACAACCTGCTTCAATCTCCATCTGATATGAATGTTCTGAGTAGACATCTCTGACCAAAAAAGAAATCCCAGTCAGGAACTTCATAACTAGAGTGTCTTACATTTTTTTCTTTCAATGGATAAAAAAAGATATAATAATACCTTATACAAGAGATTGTACTGCATTATTCAGAGGGCCTTCTTCACCTTCGTTTCCTGTGCTGCAGATACCGTACATGGGCAAAAATATGATTAAGAACTGGAAGTTTTCATAAGACAAATAGAGCAAGTAGAATTAAAATAAAAAGAGACAAGGCTTGTAGTCAGAAAAGGTAGAAGGCACTGCTGTGTCAAGATTGTTTGCATTTCAGATCAATAACAATGAAGAATCTCCCAGGCAAAGTCAGCTACGGTCTCTTAGCCTTCACCGATAGCCACCTGGTCTCTCTGCTCCTATCCAGCTATATGCACCTTGGGACACCTTTGCAGATGAAGATCACCAACTATATTCTTTGTGAGTTGATGTGAAAGCTGATGTGAAAACACAAAATCTGAGAGCCTTCTAAAGGTAATAAAATTCCCAAAGCTTGTCTCTGTTGAACTGAAACATGCCGCAGTCAGTGGGAATCATTATGTTAGGAGACAGTTGCTACCTTTTTGCCCTTGACAGAGGTCAGTCTGGAAATGCTTGAGGTGAGCCTCTGTTTCCCAGAAGAAATGGCAGCACATGCATGACATAGATTTATGCTTGCAATTTCAATAATTATGCCTTCTTGAATTCAACCCTAATTGTAGTGTGTCTTGCTGATGATTTAGAGCGTTTGATTTACTGATCTTATTTTACTCTTCCTGCAATTTCACCTCTTTGATCAGATCTTGCCAGCAGGTTTTCATTACCAAATAGGTGGGTTTTTTAAATAGCACAATTGCAAGTCATCATCATAAATATCAATCTTCATAACTCATCTGAGTACTCTGTGTTCTTGTAATGTTGTGTGTCAGGATTCCACTGTGGAGATAAACCCCCATCTGTGTGGCTGCCAGTTTCTCATTCCTTTATGGATTCTCCCCTATTTGCTGTAATTGAGTTTTTATACTTACCTTGTTCTTCAGTATATAAATGCCTATCAGAGACAGGAAAAAAGAGACAGACCAGGGATTTCCATTTCTCATCACCTCTCAGCAGAAGAGGGTGCTGTGCAACACTGATTAAAATAGATACTTTAGCAACTGAGGCAGTTAAGCTGCGGATTGCCTATCCAGGTATGAAACCATCTACTATTCACATGTCAGCAGGTAACTGTAGGAAAAAGCTTATATGCCTTATTTTCCACTGGATGGGGAAGGAGAAAGGAACAAGCTGCAATTTTCCAGCACTTGACTCATCTGTTCTGAGTTGCCCACGTTAAAGCATGGAAACCTTTAGTTTATTTTATTAAATGGGACTGTAGAGAGGCTCCAGTACATGCCACTGTTCTGAAATGTTTTCATGTTTAAAATCCAGATTCACCTTTAATTTAGTATGGACTCTACTATATTTATAGGTATGTGTTTGCAGGTAAGCCTTTAAGGATTGTGGTCTTAGCTGACCACATATAGGCAGCCAGTGAGCCTATAGTCTCCCTGCTATTACTACTTTTACTACATGACCCCAGTCTAAGGTGGAGTGGTAGTTACAAAGATCACACCATGCAGCTCATGGCGGTTATGCCAGCATAAGGGATCACACACAATGTGTAATACTGCTGATGTCCTCAGTGGACATCTGTGAGCCACAACTAAATAAGTTAGCCACTCCTGAGATATGAGGCAGAGAGGTGGGTAAGGACTTTATTTCTAGTTTTACCTCCAGTTTTTCTGGCTGATGTCTCATTTTTCCAGTCTCTGAAAAGACAGTACGCACCTGCTTAGAGACCCTTACAAGAAATCTCTTAGCTATGGCTAGATACAGGACCCCTGCTCTCCCAAGGAGGAAGCTACATCTCCCTGACTTCCCATGAACTGCCAGGAGCGGCCTCTGAGACGCTCATGGCACACAACGCTGATGACCATGTTCTGCAGCAGGCTGCCAGTTTCTTTCAGCATGCAGAATGGCCTCACACACCACTTTTATTCCCTAATGAACCACGTCACAGGGCTGTTCAACTCTGGCATGAAACAGACCTTTGCTCGCCAGGTGCTCCTCTGCCTATCCCAGCACAAAGTGGCAGCAGATTGGTGAGGGGGTCTGCTTACTGCTACTATCTCCTGGCTGTAACCAAACTGAACAACGGTGTGTCCTGGGCCGTCCACTGTTAATGGCAGTGAGAAGTTCTCATTCTGCAAAATCATTCCTGCAAAGGCTCCCAGGAGAGCAAAAAGTCCTCACTTTAAAAGCTTCCAAAATTCAGCATAATGATTTCTCTGACACTCTCAGGTAACACTATGCATATATATATATAGGATTAAAATCTCTCTTGGTCTTTTTTGGGTAGTTTAGACACTACCAATTTCCATGTTACCAGTTTGGAATCTGGCAGCCATCTTCAGGTCTGCACTGTAAGAACAAAGCATGCATATATGAGTTTGTTCTGAAGAAGCAGAACATTTTAGGCTTTTTTGTGCTTCTACCGCTAGAGAGCAGGAGAATGGTTCTCCCAGCTGACTTGCAGCTCCGGCAGGGATAGCTGCTGTGAATCAACGAGGAACTCATTACATAAGCGTGTTTCTGTGGCTGACACTCACCGTGCAGCTGGACAACCTTTCAATTCATTTATCAAACCCCCGCAGCTGCCATTTCCAGACAGGTGAAACCAGGCTAAGTATGAAGCAGACAAGAACAGTCTGCATCCAGGGTAACACATTGAAGTTCTAACAGGAATACAGACATACAGTCACCACCCTGTATGTCACTGAGACAAGCTAGTTCTTTTTATTTCTTTTAACATATAAGTCTAGCCTAGACTCTACCCAAGGAGAATACTCCTCATTGTTAAGGGTTTAACTCTGCCAAAACATACCTAGAACTGGAATTACATGGGAAACTACATTCATGTGATTTGTGGTCTGTGATCATTACCTTCTAGGAGAGAGATCTCCCTGAAGCGTCAAATTTGGTTCTAGGTTTTCAGGTTTTCCTAATGTTGAAGAAAATAATAGGATGAAACTACAGCTGTGGTTTCACACACTGACCTACCAGCTGGCAGATGCTAAAAGAGGAGAGGCTTTGTTCATCTCCCCTCCCCTCCCCTTCCCTTCCCTTCCCCTTTTCTTGCACTCATGGGACCTTCACAAACAAACATTCCTACTTGCTAATCCAGAAAAGGTGTTATTTTTTTTTGTTTGCTTTTTTAGTTAGCTGACAGATTAGTAGACTACACCAGTTTATTACAGCAGCTCATGTGAGCCAGAGGCAGTAAGAACAGCAGAGTGTAGGAGGTAGCTGGGGAAATAAAGCTTGCCTCTTTCAGTAGCAGTAACCTTTTGAACAGGTTCACTTTGACACACAAAATAGCAAGGTAAGGTAGAGACATCAGGAAGGGATTCCTTGCCAGGAAAGCTGCTGAGATGTTTTCAGAAGGAAGGGCTGGAAGCCCTGAAGAACACTCTGTACTGGGCTCTGACTGGGCAGTATCAGATAGTACCTTTATAGGAGTCTCAGGACTCTAATTTCAGCAGCATACATAACTCCCTGTAAAAAAAGGACAGAGCAATTGTGAATCGCCTGCCAGAATGAGACGTCATGTGAGAAAGGACAAAGCAGTGAATCACAGACTGAACGAAGACCTCGAACAGAAACAGCAGATCCAGATTGTATTTCCCACTCCACATACTGTGTTGATTCTTCAAGTACAGGCTCTGTGTAAGATTGTCCTGCCTGCCAGCCAGCATTACCCTGGAAAACTTTCTGGAAAAAGATGCTGTAAACCCAGCTCTCACAAAAAAAAGTGTTGCCTGGGCCCTGAGGTTATGATTGGCTTTAACTGGTCTTTGGAACCAGCAGTCCTGTCAGAGACATGCTACTGACCCAACAGTGACACTGATCCACTCAGGTAGAACTACTGCGATTTTACGGTCCAAGAAGTATTGGGCTTGTTCTTCTGCTACATACTTTAGAGCAAATGCATTGTTAGGTGGGACAATGGCAGGCAGATACCAAGTGGAGTTTCTCAGCTACTCTAAAGTAGATTCAAATTCCTCTGCTTTGTTCCTTCACAAAAGTAGCTTTTTACACTGAAGTAATTTTCCCACCAGGTTGTATCAGCAGATTGTGCTGAAATCCAAGACACTGATTTTCTCACCTGTGACAACTAGCTACAGTTTGACTTTACATATTGACTGACCTATTTAAGAAACAGGCAAGTCCTAGGGAGTATGCTGCATAAATCAAATGTGGCAGACAGGGGAGCAGAGGCTCAATTCCTTCTAATAGTGAAGAATGTGCATTTGCTTGTGCAGTTAAGTTGCAAACTTCCTTAAGTGGACTGATGCAATCAAGGGACACATTATCTCTGTTATGGCACTGTGCTCCAGGCAAGACTCTTATTAAAAGTCCTGACTACGAAGCCACAGTTTCTCAGGTTTAGAATGGACAGGTCAAACTGTCTGATCTGAGCTTAGTTAATTTCCCAAATTTGTTTTAGTTTCTTGTTCAAGTTAACTGAATGGAATTCTTCATAGAAATTAAAGCTAGACAAGAACAGAGAAAGAATGAAGATCTGACATAGCTTTGAGAAAGGAAGCTGTGGAGTAGGAATCTGTCCCTAGACTTCATGACTTGCCCATGTTTTAACAAAGTATTAAGCAAGCCCTGTGTCTTGTTACTAATGAACTCTAAAGAGGGCATTTATAGTTAGTACAAAAAGTTTTGTCTTTTGCTTCCAAATTTCTTAGTGGGAAACTCTTCCAGAACATCCCTGGTTTGATGCTTAGAAAGCTCTTTTCCTACTTTTCAGCCTGAATTTTACCTGTGGCCAGCTTATGGCCTGTATTCTTGTCCCAGTGTATCTTAGCTCACACGTTTTACATTACTTAAATTCTTTTGCTGCTGGTCTTGACCTCAGCAGATTCTGTGGGATTTAGCCCCACTGTAGTTCAGATAACTTAGTGAGGGGGTTATCACTCTGCTTTATTTCTGTAGTTTGTTCTATTGTGATGGGCTTCATTATGCTAGGAGAATCCTAGCTAAAACCAGGCCCTGCTGTATTAGGTCCTGCATAAAACATACCTTGACAGGCAGCTGTTGTTCCAGGGGGTTGAAGTTCTTGGTAAAGAGTCAGAGACCAAAGAGAGGATGAGGGTGGGAAGGTAGTTTAATCATGCTCCTGTAGCCATTCAGTGGTGAAGGCAGGTGTAGGGCCAAGGTCTCCAGAGTACCAACCCAGTTCAATATACCAATGCTGGTTCTCTGTTATGATACTTTGATACTTCAACTAATTTTCCATTTGCACAGTTTCACCTTGTCTCTACCTATGTACTAGATAACTAAACCAGCTCCAATCTAAACAGGTCACCTCACAGTGTGCAGTCTACAATGCGTATAGCTGCTTTTGTGAATAAACTTTGCTTTCCCTCCAGGGGCTTGCAGACAACCAGCTCAGGTGTGCTTGCACACTAGATAAACATGAATTTGTAATCGATTCTGTTTTGCTTGCCATAGGCAGTTAAAAGCAAGCAGTTTCAGATACCGGCCATTCCTCAGTCAGGAAGGTGCCTGTGTATCTGAAACATGAGGTCAAAGGCTGATACAGAAAATTAGTAACCAGAGTTCTGTCTCCTGTTCTCAGCTCTGTCCATTACTCAGTACCTGAATTTAGTTCTATTTAAACTGCTATGCCTTGAGGGACTCCTGTCACTACCTCAATCTACCCTGATAAATAAGACCACCATCCTTCACACACAGAAAAAAAAACCCAGTCAAAAGATGTTGGATTGTTCTTACAAATAACTTCAGGCCAATACCTTCCCTGAGTTCTACCTACTATGTGGGGTGCATCAAGCACTGAATTGCTAGCCAGTCAAGGGAGGTGATTTTCCTGCTCTACTCTGTGCTGCTGCAGCCTCACCTCAAGTGCTGTGTGCAGTTTTGGGCACCACAGTATATTAACGATATGAAGCTACTAGAGAGTCTCCAGAGGAGGACAACGAAGTTGGTGAAGGGTTTAGAGGAGAAACTGTATGAGGAGCAGCTAAAGTCACTTGGTTTATTCAGCCTGGAGAAGAAGAGACTGAGGGGAGACCTCATCATGGTCTGCAGCTTCCTCACAAGGGGAGGAGGAGGAGGAAAAGGCGCTGATCTCTTCTCTCTGGTGACCCATGACAGGACCCAAGGGAACAGCAGGAAGATGTGCCAGGGGAGGTTTAGGTTGGATATTAGGAAAAGGTTCTTCACCCAGAGGGTGGTGGAGCACTGGAACAGGCTCCCCAGGTAGGCAGACAAAGCATCAAGCCTGACAATATCCAAGAACCACTTGGACAACACCTGCAGAGATATGGTGTAAATTTGGGGTTGTCCTGTGCAGGGACAGGAGTTGGACTTGATGATCCTTGTGCATCCCTTCCAACTCAGGACATTCTGTGATTCTATGTGCAACCATGGGCAAGACCTGAGGCTTTAGGATATAAACAAAATTGGGGGTAAGTCTTCACAAAAATGTATCAGCATAAAGGAAGAGAAAAAGCAATTTTGAGGGAGAATCTGCAGTGCCATTGTATTATGGAACAAGGGAACAGTAAAATGTCTTCTTTCCGACTGTGGTGAAATTGCATCTAGAACATGGTGTTTCTGTGATGGGGTCCTTATTATCATAAGGACATTGACAGATTTTGTAAGGAGTTCAGAACAGAGCAACATGAGTGATTAGGGTGCTGAAGGGATTGACTTGTGAAGAAAGATTAAATTAAATACATATAGCTTGGCTCAGCAATGACTGGGGGCCTGTAATAGCCACCTACCAATAGCTGAAGGGTTTGAATACAAGGGAGGAGGGAAATTTAGTTGTTATGAAGCGCTACAATAGGGAGGAAGGGAAAAGGAATGGAGTAAAGGCAGCTAAAGCCCAAGAGAGCTTCCTGAAAGTGAGATGTTGCTGCTACATGAACAGCACAACTGGCAAGAAAGAAATGTTCAAAACTTGTGGAAATTAAGGTCTTGAGCACAAATGCCTAAACAGCTCTGATATCCAGAACTGGACCACAGAAAGGGAAAGCACAGTTGCCCTGGAAAGCACTCTGAAGTCGCTGTAGAAGTACACTTCGTCTACTTCAAGCTCCTGGACAACTTTTTTGAGTCCTTAGTTGCAAACAGGCAAAAATGGGTTATCACGAAAGAGGAAAGCACCGGCCTCTGTGAATTTGGGCAGTGTAACATAACAAACAAATATTTTAGCATCAGCGGGAGGCTTGCTCATGTGCTGAGTGATAGCATCTGTTATGTAAGAGAGGCTCATGGTGACAGAGATTACAATAAATCTGTGTGAAAATGCACTTGAATGAGTCCCACTATGCTCAGTTTCCATGCGCCTGTCCTTGAACGCAGCTGAGGAGCAGAGACAAAGCCGAGGGAGGCAATTTCTATACAAGCGTAGCCTTCAGCCTCACCCTTCCGTTTTCTTTTACCTCCATAAGTTAGAGCAAACTGAAACTGGTCCAGAACTTGCTAACTGCCAGATATCCCGCAGAGCTCTCACAAAAACAGAGGCTAATCAGTGAACCTAGCAAGGAAGAGTGTATGTCTGTGAGTACGCACATGAAGCATAGCTACACCTGTTAAGTTCCTGCAGGCAGTCTTCACAACTCTGCTATAAAATATAATGTTGCCCTAATTCAGGAAAGAATTTCACCTTATATCCGTAAAACGGAGAATTACATTCTCCTACTTCCTCACAATATTATGAACCTAAA
This sequence comes from Phalacrocorax aristotelis, assembly GCF_949628215.1. NCBI lineage: Eukaryota > Metazoa > Chordata > Aves > Suliformes > Phalacrocoracidae > Phalacrocorax > Phalacrocorax aristotelis. Next base: position 33,085,591 of record NC_134282.1, read on the forward strand.
AAAGTATTTGTAAAAAAACCCGAAGAGATCTCTGGATGAAAGCGCAAACAGTTCATGTTTGCAGAATTCAGAGAAGACTCTCCTTAGGTTAACAGCTCTGCAGGGAGTTAGCATTATGTTATGGAGAAAGGCAAAAAATTCTCACCTCTCTACAAAGTATTCCACTGCCATTAACTGGTATCTCCCAGACCAAGAACAATCAACCTACTTATTCCAAAATCTGGCTATTTGTTATTTCTTGGGTAGTAAAGGTATATATCCAGTCACACTGTACAAGAGGCCTGCAGACACTCCAAGAGGTACAATGGCTGAAGTGTCAGGGATAATTGTTTTTCTCAAAATCTCATTAGACAGTCCTTTTCGGCAGACACTGATTTGCAAGGCTGCTGCTCTGGCCCTGGAGATCAGCTCAGGATATCTTTTGAAATTACAAAGTATTGAGTGCACACCTTAGAGAAAAGCAATGCAGATAAAATCAGGATATCAGTTTCTGCTAAAACATTGGGATCGTGCTTGAAAGAAATAAAATGCCTTCAAATTACCAAGCTTATGTCTGGTTTGTGTTTTTCCTGTGCCTTGAAGATGTTTGTGCTCAAAGCTTCTCCCTTTCTTTGGACGATAGGGGCTGCAAAGGAGCCTTTTCAGTGTGTCAGGTCAAGAGCCCAAAGACTGAGAAGGTTTTATGCTATAGATAGTAACAGCATCAAAGAGCCCATTACTTCTTCAGCACCAGTAATCCCCATTTTAAAAACTCCATTATCTGACCGGTTCTTCATTTGCTTGTCACGTAGTCCTTGTTGTTGTGGCAACTCAGAAATGAATGCCGTGATCTTAACAGTGGCAGTGACAGAATTGCCTGTACCTACATTCAGTCAGGACAGTTATGGGGAGGACAGAAGGAAACCACAGACTACTCAGGAGTTCAAAGATGTTAACTGAACAACAGGAATAAAGTCTGTGAGGATGATGCTGCAATTGTGATATACTTATCAGACTTCCCTGGGGATCCACTATTTTCTGATTTTCGTGATTCATTCAAGATCAAATCTTGGGCTGTATAGATTTTTTTGAAAACCTTTCAGTGTAGGTCATACATAGTGAACAGATCTGTTCTCTGGGTCAGATATTGGTGGATTTCTACAGAAATCAATGTCTGCTCCTGGGATGATGGAAAATGAGTTCCTTTATTAACCACACCACCAATTATTTGTTAATATTTATATCTTATTCTATGAAATCTGATGTCTTGGTAGAACAACAAGATGCAGCACGTCTTTGCTCTTGGGCTACCAGTTATAGTCTAGTCCAAACTGTAGACTCAACATCTTGACCTATATAGGAACGTCTGGCTTCTTTTGGAGGATGTGAGCTGTAACTCAGGCAGTTGCCTTGTCTTTGGTCAGTAAACTGAAGGTAGAAGTGGGGCTCATTTCTCATGAAAAAGGAAAAGGGAGACCAATAGGCTTCTAAGTTGATCATGGCTTATCTGTGGAAGAATCCCTTGCTTTCAAAGACTCCTCTTAGTAGCCAAAAATAAAAGTCAGGCTGAGAATCAGAGTGATCATTCCTAGGAAGACCCCATCAGGTATAAGAAAGACCATGCTCCTGAGTGCACCTATATCCCAATCTGACCTCTCCAGATCACAGACCTCAGCAGCCTAGTAAAAATCTGGTTTCTGCAGGATTACGGAGAGATTAGCACAAAGCTCTCTTACTAAGAATGTGCTAAAATAGGGAACACAAAGATGACCAGTTATGGCGCTAAATGCTGTCAGATCGTCTTTAACTCCCATGAATCTGATGCAAAGTATGTTTTAAAACAGCTTTTTTAGCTGCAACGCCTCAGGCAGGCCCAAGGCTCAGGCAGGCCCATGACTAAACAGCACTTCACAACAACGAAACCAAATGAGAAAACAGCTTCTCCCTTAATAAGCACCTTCTGTAGTACTTCTCCCGTATGGTACTGAAAGGACTCAGCTGTAGCATCTGACTGAAATACGGACTTTTGCTTTTGGGGAACAGCCTAGTATTTTAGTCTTGAATTGGAGCAAAGTATCCTGTGCAGCAGAAGCCAAAACACAATGTCTAAAAGGAGAGCTCAGCAGCAGCCCATGGAAGAGCCTGTAAGATATGAAGACACTGGAGCAGCTAGGAATAAGTCAGCTCTTTGGTTGCCTCAAAAATAAATAGTTTGGAATTAAGGAAGAAAAGATATTCCTGCCTCAAGCTGCTGTGTGCATAAAAGAGGGTAGAAATGAGATGTTTCCTTTAGAAAAGGTTACAAATCGTTGGTTAGTAAATCATACGTCGTAGGGATGGATGCAAATTTTGTACTGCTGCTTAATGAGTGGCAGCTGGCATACAACACTGACTAAAGAAGTAAGATAGCTGAATTTTCATGACTAGAGTTGTGAGTAGGGGAAGGACCATCCGTCACTATCTTTACTGTCACCACAATGATGTGACATCTGTTTCTGTCTGTACTGTTTTGGACACCAAGCAGCCTCAACAAGAGCCATTTATTACTATGTGCTCTTCATTTATTCTATCCCGTGAATTTGCAGGAAACAGCAGTTAAAGAAATGGGAAGATAAATCCAGATTTCAAATCGGCTTGTGATGACACTTTGGAAAATGACAGAATTGCTTTACCATAAATTGCTTGCAAAGGTCAGGCTGTGACTGGCTTTAGTAGATTCATTTCATTCAAATGAAGGGAGCAGCAACTCTGTGTTCACAGTGCCAGCCAGCTCTGTGTGAGGAGACAGGAAAGTGAGCACTCACCTTTTAAAGACAGATCACTATTCAACTTGTAGTGCCAGGGTCCCCAGTGCTCCAGAAGACCTCAACTGCCCTACCAGCCCTACCCAAACAACCTCTGCTCCTTGTTCCAGAAGCTCCATTCAAGCTTAGGCCTGGGCACCCAGTCCTGGCCTGAGCTACGTTGTAGGTGTACCTGTTTCTGTGCTTGTTCCTGAGTTGTTATTTGCCTTTCCTGAGCTGATCTTGGACTTCACTTGTTCTTTGCCTGAGGATGGCTGGACTGTTGATGGAACCTGTTACCGTCACCAGCCCTGTCCTGCTTGCCCAGCCAAGGTGCTATGGGAGACTGCCCATTGGTAAGGATGCTGCCCCTGCCTGTGCTGTGGTCTCACTCAGCTGCTGCCTTGCCTTTCCTTCTGGAACAGCCCTGCTTTTTGTGCTCCCTGAAACTCAGTAATTTCAACTACAACCTCTTTGTGAGGGCAATGTGTGCGTGGATGAGAGGGACAGGGATGTTTGTGGGTGGAATTAAAGAAGCAGTTCTTCCACAACTACTTTCTCCTTCATAGTTCTCTCCTTTTGCATACATTCATCATGTAATTCATTGTCAGTAAGAAAATGAAATTATAGTCTCAGGACTAACTATGATGGTGGGTAAGATAAAGACTATCTTATGAATTTGAGATAGTGTTAGAAAGAAGACAGAGCAACTACACAATGGCAGTGCTACCCAGAGCCTCAAAAACAAATCTAGGACACGTTACTCACATCAGTAGACAGCCAGAATCAGTCTTCTCTTGATTATGGAATAGAGAACATTAAATGATTTCAGTTCTGTTCCTAGACAAAAACTGGCTCGCCTGTTAAGAACTGGATGAGCCATGGAAAGCAAACTTTCTCCCTTTTTAGAGCAGCACATACAAGGATAGGACAAGTTTTTCTGCTTGAATCATTTGATGGATGTGTAAAAGTTTAGAGTTCTTCAGGGCTACTAAATGTTTACCATTATGAAAATTGTACCTGTTCAATAGAAGGGTTTTAATTTGAAAAATGGGACAAGCTTTTGGGCAGGTGAGTAATCTGAAGAATGTGTGTGCCTCCATTTCCCATATTAAGCTTTTCATAACATAGGCATGAACTACTGCCAATGGGATGTACCCATCTAAAGATATTAAAAAGGATGAGTGTATGCAGTGAAGTATGCTTGCATTCCATAGGTTGATCGGCCTTCATGTTACACTGATTTTAAAGTAATAGAATTATAAAATCTCAGTACAACAGAATGAAGAAAATATTGTTAATGCTGCAGAGCTCACAGCAAGTTGTAGTCCTGTCTCACTCAAGCATGTGAATTGCAATGATGCTCACTTTCACAGCAGTCTTCCTCCTAGGAAACTTCATATACTTTTTCTTGCCCTTCTTCAAGAAGAAGATTAATATTGCAAACTTGCAAGTAGGGTCATAAGCAATGTCATGACTTCCCCAAGGTTACACTATCTTAGTTTCCAGTCTAATCACTAGAGAGTTACTACGCAAAACAACTTTCAAGTGCAACTATCACACTGGGGAAGATCTCCAGAACCAAAACTGCCTTAAAGCCAGAGCATATCTAACTCTGTAAGGATTATTTGTTACACATATTCATAAGCCATTTCCTTCCCTTGCTCTTAAGTTTACCTAGATAAAGGTCAGGATTTGTGCACTGAACTCCAGTGACCTCCAGCTTCTAGAACTATTTGATGGACAATGCAAACTAGATCAAACTTCATGCTGTTCAAACTCCCTAACACCCTGCCCCTAAAACATGGAGCCTTAAAATTAGGCAAAAGCATTAGCAGGCTGTGTATCTATGCTTTTCAACAGAGCTCATCTTCCTTCCTGCTCTCAGTGGCAGCAATATACAGCAGAGGGACCCAAAGTCTTCTGCAGCTGTGCTTGAGCATTGTGTTACGCACAGCAGGAACATGGTGAGCACAGCCTTTCACAGCAGTGCAGGAACTGGGACAGAGACTGACAAGGAAAGAGTCTTTTGAGCTCAGTCACCCAACGCACCAATTAAACAGGAGCAAGACACGCATATATTTCTAAAGGCTTTTTTTGCTGCCATTGTTACAGGATTTTGAAAGGCAGATGGATGGATCAGACCAGTGAATAAGTGGGACAGTGGTAATGCTTCTAAAATAGCATCCCCTATCACTAATAGATCATTTTCTCTGTACCTGAAGGGTAAAATGATAGTTTTCTTTGCCTGTCTTCTTCTTGCTGCTACTACATATAGCTCTGAAAATAGTTTTTTACAGTAAACAGCTCTGGGGGGAAAAGGTATAATTGATGATGGTGGTGGTGACTTGGACAAAGAGGCACCCTGTTGATAATCAAACTGGGATAAAAAGCCATTTTCTACACTACAGATTTTCACTTTTTTCTCCCCACTGACGTGAAGCTTTTGGGGTGGTTCTGAGTTTGTTGGAGGTCTATATTAGACTCAAAGTATGTGCAATAATGCTGTCTAGCTTTGACAATATTATGTACACCCACTGGTCTGAGTATGACATACATTTCCTTTTGTGCTCCTTTATTAGCAAGTATTTGTTTTTTTAACTTGGTCTTTTAGCTCAAGCTGAACTTAAGAGTGGTGGTCCAGTATTCTGTCTCAGGTCAAAACCAAGACGGGACTATGGAAGCAGCATTCTCAAAGTTCAAAACTGAGATTTCATTTCCAGACTCTATATAGATACGCATGTGTATGTGTACATTTATATAAATGTATCTGTATATATATAGGTAATGACAAAGACATACACATCAGTGGCAGAGTTTCTTATCCAATATATGCCCTGTCTAAATGGTACACTTTTAAGAAATCTTCACTGGGATACTCATACATCACATCCACTTCTATTCTGACAGACAGACATGTGCAACAAAGCTGCACACAGCCTCCATGTACCCACTCCTTAGCTCTAGAATACTAGTAATTTGCTTTTTTTTTTTGAATCTGTGATAAGGATTTAGTCTTTCTACAGACTCTACAGCTATCAAAAAATTACTCATTGCAGCTACAGAAAGAAACGTTCTAAAGTGAAACCAGGAATTTCACAACACAGCAGAGGTCTACCTGCTCCTCCCCCAACTCATGTAGCTGTAACTTGTGGCATAAGACAATTGATGCTGAGTAACGTGAACAAGAAATATGTCGGGAGTCAGTACAAAATGAATAGTTTTGTTCCTTGACTCTCAGTGGCATCTCAAAATCTTTAACTGTCCTACCCCATTGTTCCAAAAGAAAGCAAGTTAATGTTATTAAGGAATATCTTTCCTTTCCCCTGATCATCCTATTCTCTCTTCTCCATCCACCACAATTCTCTACCACCTGCTACATGTGTACAAGGATGCCCTCATAGCCTTGCTCAGGTTTAGACTGACTTTTGCACAGTACTGAAGCTACAGCTTCCGTATCTTTTCAGAAAGAATTTCTACTTTAGCATTATCACTTCAAGTGTTTTAAATCAGGCCCCACTTCAAATGTTTTAAACTAGGCCTTCAAATCCAAAAGATCTGTTTTACAATAACTACTGCCTAACAATTCACTTGATGTTTTTCTACGTCTACAAATGTTATCGTCCACCACCACCCCCCAAAATAAATAACGTGAATCTGTGATGTTTGCCTTGTACTCTCTTAATTTGAAAACTGCTGCATTTAAGAAGTACCAAATATTTTGAGACTCAAAAGAAAAAAAACCACCAAGATCTAACTATATGGTTGAAGAAACTGCATTTAAGCTGCTGCAGCTGACAAGCTCAGTCAGATAGACAACCTTAAAATATATCAGATTTCTGCCAGTGGGCTGTTCACTTGCGTGGGAAAAATGATCCAACTGGCAATTTGAATTCCTTATGCCACCACAGAAGGTAGAAAAATGAATTTTTTAAAAATCTGGTTTAATATAAGAAACTCTAGAGTAACTCCACTGACGACATCGGGATGAATTCCTGTGTATTTACTCAGTGAGACTGACAGCAGAGCTGAAGCCCGTATGTTCAGACCAAAAGCTGACCATGCTCTGGAAAAGATTTACTGCATATAAGGAGCCATCCAGTCACCAACACCTTTCTCTTGAAGACAGGTTAACTGCTTAAGTGAGAACCTGCCTTGCAGACATCAAGAAGCAAATTTGACGGATAAATTGTTGTATTTCAAAGAAGTTGCACCAGCAAGAAATGCTTAATTTGATATCCAAGTTGATGAAAAAGTATCAGACTAGCATTTATATTTGGCATTACAAATGTGCATAAGTATCATTGAAGCCAATGCTTATATCCTCTCAGTAGGGTGAAAAGTATATGCAGGTCAATTGTTACCCACCTACATGTGCACAGATTTGTTGTCAAATGTCAAGATGATGTACACCTTACATTTGAAGCAAAAAGTGACCAGATTTGTCAAGGTCTTGAGTTCCTTTCTGGAGATAATAGTGATGAATGCATCACTCAGATGTATGATTTGTTTGACCAAACATGGATGTCTGCAGTGTAGATCTAAGTCATTTACTCATCTCTCTTCATAATCCAGGGAGGCACAATTCCTCACTCAAAATGTGTATAGCTGTATCTATGATGGGCTGGACACTCTGCTAGCGTCGCCTTCTCTCCAATGGCTATAAAGTGAGCTATGTTGTGACCAGCCTTGATGTGAACATCTGACAGGCAAAAATTTTACACTAGGGGAAATAAATCCTTCCTTTGCTACCAGGAAAGGTTTCTCCAGTGTCCTGATTCACTAAGTTGTCATGTGTAGGCACATGCCTTCAAAGAGCAGACCCTATAAGCACTTAGGAAGACTCTCTACCTGACTGCCTCATTCAGCTTTAATTGCTGCCACTGATTCATCCCTTATAGGCCAACCTCATCCCAGACAGTAGTGAAGTTGTCTGGAGAAGGATGGACCGAGCCAATGACCTGTTAAGCCACTTAAAATGTGGAAAGTGATTATGTACTGCCTTGAGTGGGAGCCAGAGTCTCTGGACACATAGGAGCATGAACCAGAATCCCAGAGTTTTAAAGACTAAGGGATGCTTGCTACTGAAAACACAGAGACAGATACTGAGAAGACATAGGGAGGCTGCAGAGCTAACCGTTTTCTTCAATGAGTCTTCTCCATGCTGTTTTGTAGCTACATAACACTACAAAATGCACAAGTTCATAGATGCTTCTCTGTGACTTTTATTCGTATATACCCTGAGCTGGTTTTATGTAACATTGGTGTGGGTTTTCAGAATGCACTGGGAGTATATTTGACATCTCTGTAATGGTTTTCTGCTGGGAATGGATTTACCCATTCACAAGAAAATCCTATTCAATAACCTCCTTGTGTCAACACAGTCAGAATTAATCATGTCCTCCGTTACACAGGGGAGAAGTTTCCATATCCCAGAGGAATATGCTGCAGTCTTGGTAGATACCATTTCCCTGAGTTACTGATTGTTTTGACAAGTAGGGTCAAAGTGTGTGCCACAATTACCCTGGATTTCTGAACAGCTACAGTGTTTGATGAGTTGAGGTATAGTAGCAGTATCTGACTGACTGGAACCATTTGCTATATTATCTGGAAACAGACATTCTAGTGGGAATGAAACAATATATAGTTGGTAGATTCCTGACTTTTCCTACAGTCACAAAAAGCAATGCCATTAGAGCTGGATTGATTACAATCCCTTGTAATTAATAGGGATCACAGAATCACAGGTTGGAAGTGACATCAGGGATCATCTAGCCCAACCTTTCTAGGAAGAGCACAGTCTAGACAAGATGGCCCAGCACCCTGTCCAGCCAAATCTTAAAAGTCTCCAATGTGGCAGAGTCAACCACTTCCCTGGGGAGATTATTCCAATGGTTGACTGTTCTCAGTGTGAAGAATTTCCCTCTTGTGTCCAATCGGAATCTCCCCAAAAGCAACTTGTGTCCATTCCCCCTTGTCCTCTCCATGTGACTCTGTGTAAAAAGGGAGTCTCCATCTTCTTTGTAGCTACCCCTTAAGTACTGGTACGTGCTGATGAGATCCCCTCTGAGCCTCCTTTTCTCAAGGCTGAACAAACCCACTTCTCCCAGCCTATCCTCATATGGCAGCTTCCCAGTCCTCTGATCATCTTGGTGGCCCTTCTCTGGACCCCTTCCAGCCTGCCCACGTCCTTTTTGTATAGCGGGGACCAGAACTGTACACAGTACTTCAGGTCTGGCCTGACAAATGCTGAGTAGAGCGGGATAATGACTTCTTTCTCTCTGCTCGCGATGCCCTTTTTGATGCAACCCAGCATCCTGTTGGCCTTCTTGGCCGCAGCAGCACACTCTTCGCTCATGTTGAGCTTTCTGTCCACCAGGACCCCCAGGTCCCCTTCCACAGAGCTGCTCTCCAGCCAGGTGGATCCCAGTCTGTCCTGCACTCCCGGATTATGTTTTCCCAGGTGCATGACCTTACACTTGTTCTTGTTGAACTCCATAAGGTTCTTGTTGGCCCACTCTTCCAGCCTATCCAGATCTTCCTGCAGAGCAGCTCTCCCTTCTGGAGTGTCTACTTCCCCATTTAATTTGGTGTCATCTGCAACTTCATCAGGCTACACTTGATCCTGTTACCCAGATCACTTATAAAGATGTTGAATAACATTGGGCCCAATATCGATCCCTGGGGGACTCCACTAGTGACAGGTTGCTAGTTTGAGAAAGAGCTATTTACCACCACCCTTTGGGTGCGGCCTGTCAGCCAATTCCCCACCCACTGCACAGACCACTTGTCTAGGCCATAACACACTAATTTCTTCAGGAGGAGGCCATGGGGAACTGTATTGAAAGGCGTGGAGAAGTCTAGGTAGACAATGGCCACTGCCCGCCCCATGACAACCAGGCAAGTCACTTTGTCATAGAAGGCCACCAGGTTTGCCAAGCACGATCTGCCCTTAGTCAAGCCGTGTTGGCTTTTCCCAATCACATGTTTCATTTGACTTGTGATGGCCCCAGGATGATTCGTTCCATAACTTCCCAGGGATTGAAGTAAGACTGATGGGCCTATAATTACCTGGATCCTCCCTCGAGCCCTTCTTGTAGACAGGGGTAGCACTTGCCTTCCTCCAGTCCTCTGGGACATCCCCCGTTCTCCATGACTCCTCAAAGATTATGGAGAATATTATGGAGATTATGGAGAGTGGCCTGGATATGGATTACCAAGATTTTGACAGCATTTCAGAGCAAGGAAAGACTGCTGCAAATTGACTGACTGGAATCAAAGCAATCCCTTCTTCACAATTGAGCAAAAACTAGCACCTAAACTGCATCCATTTGTACAAGTGATACACAAACCCAGCAAATGTAAGTGCTACTGCTTTCTTGGGAATGCACAAGTTTTCCATTTGGCAAAGCTTCACCACATGGCCTCTTGCAGAGCTAGAATTAGCCTTCCCTATTCTTAAAATTCAACAGGAACAAACAGCAAACCAGATTTCCAAGCAAATCTGTCTTGGTAGAGTTGTCATCAAACCTGATCTACAAAAAAAGGATCAGAAATAATAGCTCTGGATCCAACGTTTAACAGTGATAACAAAGCAAACAGAAATGTGCATATGCACACACACACAAAAATACACAGAGGAACACAATCAAACTTAACTTCCTGAGGATCCACATACATGCAAAGTCTTTGCTGATCCTTTTGTGAATGAAACAAGGATTGGCAAAGCGATAAATAATGATGTATCTTACAGCACAACACAGAGAGCACTTTGGTAAACTGAGACAAAGTGTTCTTATACAGCAGTATGCAGGGTCATACATGTAGAAATAAAATACGGAAGCATCCACAGATAAGAGGACTGTACCATGACAAAGCAGTGACCCTGGAAAAGGACTGCCTGCATGAGTGCTCAGGGCTTTTGTGACCATGGACTAGAAGGAGCTGTGTAGTGAGGAAGAAGTGTGAAGTTTGGGGAAAAAAAAGTCTTAAAGTAAGAGAAGAGTTCAGTATGTTTATTCTGTCATAAAAGGGGATCAAGAGGTGATAGGCTTATTTATAAAAAGGTGTAACACTAACAACTAAACACATAAAGATAACAAATGTCTTGAAGTAAATGGGAGATAAATAGTGCATTTTAAAAGCAAGCTGACTGACTATCAGAACAAACTACCAAAGGAGATGGTCATTTAATAACTCTGTATCAGGACTGGATGCTCTCCTGGAAGGTATGCCTTGGCCAGGTACAACTTCTCACCCCTCAGTGAGGAACAGAAGGATGAAGCTGTCCCTCTGCTTTTCCCTTTGGTGAATCTAGGACAGTTATAGAATGCATATTATCTTTATGGGAGAAACACTATAGGCCAGCACCCACTCTCTCCTGAACCAACAGATGTACATACAGGGAGAAGTCTATCACCATGTATAAAATAGGAACTGCAAGAAGACATCCATATGACCTGATCAGTTAAGTATGCGCAGGTAGCAGACAAAGTACAAACTGTCGTGCATTTTAAGGTATGTTAGTTCCCCATCAAGTTCACATAAACTGTCTGAACATGCTGAAGAAATCATTTCATAATTAAATATATTCATAATGGCTCCTGCTACTACTTTTGTTAAATTATTTAAAAAATAGCAATGTAACAATGTTAGCCAAAACTGAATATGTGCTGTGTACAGATTAGGCTTTGCATACTTCAGGCGGCAGTCACTTGTGTCTGCCTCACATATCAACTGGTACCTGACAGTCAGAACTCCTCCCAGAAAGACAAAGTATGTCCTTCGTCCTTTTGCTCTCTTTGAATAACTGACTTGTTGAGACTGCTCAGCTCTGGCTGTTGAAAACAAGTCCTGTACTAGCTAAACTTCTGTGCTTGTTTTCCTTCTTGGAAAAAGCAAACTGGCTCTCACTAGGGCCCCTGTTTCTAGTGCTGTTAACAATCAACGACTTGCATGGTTCCAGAGGTATTTCTGCCCAGTGTGCCATGCATTTAGCTAACAATATGTCAATTCACATTACAACTGCTACAAGGAAAGTGGATAAAAATAGAGGCCTTCCAGGTGGCTCAGCAGATAGATCCATTTGCCATACATGGTAGAACAAGTTAGCCTTTTCAGACTATGTTTTTTGAGTAAAAATATCCCATTAAGTTATGGCAGGAGTCAGCACTGATCTTAGACCAGAGAAGGACTAAGCACATACCTAACTGTGTCTTAGGTGATTGGCTCTGAGCAAACACTGAAGCTTCAGTGTTCTACGCTCCAGCTGGATATAGGTAATATGCAGAAAAGCAAACAGGTTACTAGACAAAATGCAGGAATCCAGAGGATTGTAGGTGCAACTCTTTAAGACACCCCTTATTCCCTGGTCAGGATTTCAGATCCAGTCAGGACATGGCATTGGTGCACATTTCTCTGTTTGAATGACTGCACAGTGGCTGCGTTCCTGTGGGATTTCATGCCAAGGCCTCATGGAGGAAAGAATACCTTCTCCTCCCACCTGATGTCGCTATACCTTCCCTTGTACCGGCTCTGCAAGATAAGTACAGCTCACCAGTTTACTCTGGTGTTACACCTGTTATATTCTCTACCATCTGTTTTGGGGTTTTTTAAATATGGCAGGTAAGAGTGGACTTGGTTAGGCAATAGCAATGTCTGTCATCATAGGCATACATGCACCTAGACATCCTTCATAACATGGAGGAAGATTCCACCACCTTTCCCCATCAGCCAGCACAGCAACAAACCAGACAAGGGAAGAAACCAGCCAGCAGGAAGACTCATTCCTACCCAAACCTAATTCAAAGGGACTTTGAGACACTGCAGTTTCTTCTTTGAATTTCCTGTTAGACTCGTATCTTCCTTTTTTTAACCCCAGCAGCTGCCATCTGCATGAAACCTAGCAGGAATATTTTTCACTGACCACAGTAATGACTGATAAAGAAACTGCTCCATCTCTCTGACTCTGTATGTCATAAGCCAGGGCTTCCCTAGACTCACAGCAAGAAGGACGCTTGACTCTATTCAAGAACATCAACATCATCTTCAAACGCTTCCATGTTCAACCTCTGATAAGGAATGAAACAACCCTTACTGCTGGGATAGGTCTGAGAATTGCACATGGGGTGCAATATCAAAGGAGGTACATGCCATTGCCTGAGTATTAAGAATAAGATACTTCTTAAGTTGTATCTGGAAAAGCAGTCAAAGTGCTAATACCACCTACAGAGGGCAAGGAACAGTACTGGAGAGGGACAGCATGAAGTCTGCAATTTGATGGAAAGTAAATAGCCAGTGATAGTAACAGGCCTATTCAGGACCTCCCCCTTTCTGCTGAATGCTTCAAGAGTTTTTATACAAAGTGTTATGACCACCAGCTAATGCCTTGCCAGCTCCTCACAGAGTGGTGAAGAGGAAGAGGTACTACTGTTCTTACAAGGTGATTTTTTGAAAAAGATTTCTCTTCCTAATTAGTTGATTAAATTGAAATGGTACAGCATCATTTAGTGGCTTTAAAACAAGATCAAATAGCTCTAATGCATCTACACGCTGCAGTAAGAAGCACTGGGTTAAATTCTACAGCTTATGGTATACAAGTCTGGCTACATGATCCCAACAGAGTCTCTGATTCTCAAGAAACAGTATCCTGAACAGTACTGCAGGGTTCCTTAGTGCAGTACACAGGTGTGTTTATAGATTCCTCTACTGCTTTCCTCACTGTATCTGACTGTCATCCAGCTTTATACTAAATAACGTGACCACATGAATTTTGTTCTTTTCCCTCCCTTTTCCTTGAGGTCTGAATTCTGTGGTGTATGAACAAAAGAACTGACCAAGAACAGCTTCTTAGTATAGCAAGAAGATTCTAACTAAATGGTTCATCTGAAAGCATCTACAAAATATCTCAATACAACTGTAAGAATAGTTTGTGTCCTTTCACTGTGCAAAAGGAAGAAGAAAAATGAATATTGAACAGCCACAGACCCAACCAGACATAGCTCCTGTCTGTCTCTGAGCCAAATTTATAATTACTTTTTCTATTTTATCAAGTTTCAAGCAACGTACTTCAGTGGAGAAAGTTAAGAAGAACAATTCTGAAGTTAACATGAGTGTAATGGAATCTGTAAACTTTCCTACATGAAAAGCCATCAGCTGGAACCTGAACTCCCTGACTTGTTCTCTTTTATCAGCAATGACTTGCCAGTGCCTTCTGGATCTTCACACTATTTCAGAGAGCATTTTGAAGTGCCTAGATAGAGAATTATTTTGCCTTCTATTTATTTAACTCCTTCTTGGACAATTCTTTCTCGACTGTTCTTCTGTACCCTTGCAATCATATTTCAATAACAACAAGTAGCATGATCCCTCTGCACGACCCAGATTAAGCTTTAGAAGCTCTAACATATGGCTAGGTCCTCAGTTCTTAATGTCACATCATTAATAGATACATCTTCTATGTAAAAAAAGATTTATTTCTAGCCCTTATACTTGCGAACTAGAGCTTAGAAAATATTATGCACACACTACAAGTGTCTAAGCCTACTGTCATCCTAAAACAAGAGTTCATGAATTGGCTTGTGAACTACTGCTAATGATAAAAACTGTCCATCAGTATCTATAAAAGACAAGCAAGATGGCCTTCATGGATAAGAGGGTAGCTGCTTGCTGGTGCTAATTCCACCACTGACATCTATCATACAGTTTTTCCCCATCCTACTGTCCATGCCTAACTCTGCAAGCATTGTCTCCCCACATCTGGCACCACTAGGTGGCCCTCTGATTCTGAAGGGTATTCTCACAAATTTACAACCATTTTAAGATAAGGCAAAAACCTGAGTTTAAAGCATATAACAGTGTGATTCTACTGGTTGTCTCCTGCCATATTTCACATAGCTGAGGATTCACCCAGTTTTGTCTGTTTGCATTCTGACAACAGGGAATAATTTGGAAATCTTTCTTCACGGAAATAAGAACTCTGTGAAAAAAGGTTGTATGAGATGAGCTAAGTTCAGAGCTAAGGATCTGAAAACTGAATGGCACTTCGTGGTATGTATTAAATACTGATGAGTGGTGCCCGGGCTTAAGTGATTTGGCATATCTAGAAAAGATCACTTAGCAATTAAGTAACTGACAGAAGTTGTTTCAGGCCATGTGTTCTTGCTTCTCAAAGGCTCATTATTAAAGCAGGTAAGAGACAGAGGATGAACATTTGCACACTAGTGGAATGAATAATGTGTGGCACGTGTGCAAAATTCAGAAAATTCTAGTTCCCCAGCTGCTGTCTATGATACGCTGAGAGTTTCTTCTAGTTTGGATTGTCTGAATTTTTTAAAAGAATGAATAAAAGGATTTCATTAATCCCTTTTAAAAGGATGAATAAAATAACATTTTTTTCAAAACTGTAATATTGATAAAGATTGGTGCCTGGATTTTATGCCTGAAATTATTTCCTGTATATTATGCATGGCTAATACAGCATACATTTCTGTATGGTTTCTCTTTTTCAAAGAAGCAACTAGAAAGGCATGATTTTGAACAAAGAAAAGGATCATATAGTAGAAGAACAGACACAGAGGTGCAGAGTAAAGATTTGTTTAGCTAGAGTCTAGTCTCTAAGAGCAGCCAGTAGGCATGTTCATGATGCAGCTCATAAGGTCTCCTGACTCATGATTCCTCTGAGCAAGAGAGAGACCACGTGTGTACATTCAGTGCGCCAGGCTGCATTCTTTAAGCTCTGTTTTTACCCTCACATTTTTATTTATATTCACCCCCTTCAAAGCTGCACTAAGTTGCAAGTCTTCTTTGTCAGCCTCTTGATCTTAGCTAAGCTCGCCCTTCCAGTGACTGTAAAACCTCTCTCAGCATTCACCATCACGCTGGATGCCTTGAGGGAGTAGTGGGCACTGTTGGGAGTGTTTTGCTCAGTATCCCCATCTGTTTTCTTGTCCCTATATTTTTCACTCCTTAACCCTCACCACTTTCTCTTTTGTTTATTTGTTGTCTCCTGAACTCATTTGGTTTTGTCCTTTTTCCTGGTCTCTGTTTCCTATACCACTCTCCCTGCTTTTTGGAGGGAAGGAGGGAGAAGGAAGGTGCTTACTTTCACTAGGGAAAGGTCTCTGACTATTCTTAAGGGAGGGAATCATGAGATGTATAAATAAGAGTGGATGTCTGGGCAAAAGTATAAGAACTGGAAAATCCTATTAGAACATTTCCCTGCTATACTCTCAAAGCTTCTAGCAAGCTATGGCTCAAGGACTTTCTGGTTATAAGGGCTATATTCAGCTCTATGTTTAACAGCCCACTGCAGATTTTTTTTCTCTTGCATTTCTCTAATTACTTTTCAGACCCATGTAAACTTTTGGCATCCGCAACACCCAATAGCAAAGAGGCCCATAGATGAATTGTGTGCTGCTGTGCAGTCAGGTATGTGCCCTGTATTTTTATACATTCTTCTTAAAAAGAATAAAACCTTTAAACATAGGAAATACTGTATTTTTCTTTGTTTTACAATGAATTCTCAGATTAATGCAGTCTACCCTTTTTTGCTTTTTCAAACTTTAAGAAACAACAGTCTTAAAAAACTTACACCTGCTCGAGAAGAAAAGCTACAGATTGTATCATCTTGCTATGCTGTTTTGAATGTAAATGAAAAGCCCAGCCAGATTTAAAGATTCATTTCTTCTGAACATGGAGGGTCCTTAGCTTTACTTGCAAAGCATACTAACATGCACTTACATCAAAAAGCAAAGGTAAGTATTCTCGGCTGTGCACCATCTAATAATAACTTTAAAATTGCCAAATACTCTCAAATTGCTTTTATCTTATTATTTTAAGTAATAAGCATCTTTGGTGTGATGGCTTTTACTCCACTAGTGAGATATCTACAAGTGGAAAGGATGGCAGGCACTCACGATGATATAAGCAGAGTCATCTTGCCCAGCACCACAGCAATAAACTATCCTTAGTACATACAGCTGGACTGGACCTTCCTGGCCAAAAGGACAAATCCTAAGAACAACTTTCAGGCTGCTACAACTAAGACACATAGGCAAAGTTCACCATCATACTAGGAAGTTTCATTCTGGTTTGAAGGCAATTTAATGCAGTAGCCTTTTTGATACTTTACTTTTAACAGGTTTGCCTGATGACCTAGGCGGCATGAAGAAATCCATGGCAAAGGATATGTGGAAATCACACCAAAATCATCTTTTTTTGGGAAGAAATGCTGGAGTGGTAGAAAGTTCAGCTGACCTGGAAATTCTCTACAGCAGTGGCTTTCAATCAGAGTCACACTACCCAGAACCTGAGGCACTGGAAATGTTAGCACAATATAAAACCATTCCCTTCCAGTCCTTTACCCTTCAAGTTAAAATATTCTCTGTCAGCCTCTTAAAGCATGGACACAAACCAATTATTTGACATTATCACTGTTGTAATTAAGACATTTTTACATCTACCTTTCTAATGAATGTAGTGGAGCCATGAAAATGTTTTTTGGAAAGGGGCTCTTTTTGAAAAAACATTGCTTTGCAGCATGTGAGGAGAAAAAGCAGCTTGAGAACAATCTCCAACCTTCTATTGTGACCCTAAGCATCACTTCTGTTCAGGAAGCAGAAATGTCTCTTAAAAATCACATTTTTCTTGATTAATGTGAGAGCTTATGTCAGATGACATCTGAGTTTTCCACTGACATGAGGCCATTGTTAAAAGTTAGCAAATACCCTGTCTCTGGAATGCTAAGATAGGAAAATAAAGTATCTTCTATCACAAATGGCATTCCATCTATCACACTTGATTTTTTTTTTTCTGAGAGTAACAACTAAGATTGTGTTTATTTGCATCCCTGTCTATTCAGGTCTTGTGTAACAACAACAAATAAGACAGAGAGGCTCTCATTCTTACCTTCTGTCAAACAGTATCAAGAAGAAATCAGCTGAAGCTGGCAAAACTGCTCTGCTGTGAATTTGCTGGACAATCAGAATCACATGCAGGTTCTGCAAAGAATCACAATAGATACCGCTCAGTTTTTATGCAGCAGCTAAATTAGACTGAACTAAGCAGCTGCCTACTGTATTAAAATTAACAAAAATGTAACATAAGAGTACAGAGAAGACATTCCATATTTATGAAATGGTGATACTATGCTTGGCTCTATAAAAACATGGGAAAACAAAACCAGTTATGTCCAAGAGGTACTAAAGCAGGCTCAGGGATCTCAGGGATTAAAATGGGTTATTATAAAACTATACCTTGAAGAAATGTCCAAAGCTTAATCGTGCTTGCCTATTTGGCAAATGTCCCCAGTGAAATCAGGGACAATGGAGGAGAGTTATGTTTGGCCACCTGTATCACACAGGAGCATGAGAGACTGATATTTGCACTTATCACAACAGATTAATTTCTTATGACATACACGAAGATAGCACTCAAGAACAGGGAGATATCGTATGCCTGATACTGATTCAGAAAAGATAATCTCAAAGAATATTCCTTTATGTTGAATGTCTTTGAGTCAGTCAAACACTGAGAGACCGTAACGCTGTTTTGGTTTACTATTACTAGTGAGATTTCATCAATGCAGGCTAAAGAGAACCTTACCAAAGCACTGACAGGAAAAAATGATGAATCTCATATATTTAATTAACAAGAAAACAATAGTGGAGATTACAGCAGAACATAATTTCTACACTGCAGCATATGCAATCCAATATCAAAGCAGAAGTCTTTTGGGTCTGGGGAAAGAACAGGTCTTTCATTTTTGTTTTAGGCTATCAGAGCAAACAAAGATTTCCTGTGTAACACTGCACGCTTCTGATCAGTATTCTTCTACACATATGGATTCTGTCATCTGTAGTGAGATGGGAATGTCTCCAGTACCTAGTATTACATGATTTGGGGAAATTACAAATACTTGACACCCCATTCCCTGTCGCAGAGGCTCTGGGCATAGAATATAACTAACTGTCATGGAAGTTACTTTTATCCTGCTGTGGGAGATTAATACCTGCATTTTATGTGTAGCAAATATGAGTAACTACATTAACCTTAAGATGAAGGGGAACCTTTTGTTATATAAGCACATCCCTGCTCCTATAATGCTATTCATACCAATATAAAACACAGGGGAGATCAAGCAAGTACATTAAATTTATTAGCATTCTTCTGCCTGCGTCCTAAACAGTGTGGGATTCAGGAGACTAGAGGCTCCTTCTTGTGTAGCACATATCCCAGGTTATATGTCAGAGGAATAGCTGACTGTGGCAAGGTGGGTTTAACTGTTATCACATAGTATACTTTTTATTGGAAGGCATAGCCACTGTTCAGTTGCATGTCAAAATCTCATGTCACTAAGTGCTAGAAAAGATTTTTCTCTACTTTAAATGGCTGTATATTTGGAACAGGATGCTTTGAGTCTTGGACCATCATTAAACTCTAAGTGATTCTCATGTGGGTTGTTCCAACTGAAATATTCTATTCTATTCTAAGCTATTCTGGCATAGAGAAAGGTACAGATATATTACACTAGCTAGACATATTTCAAGTCTTCTATTCACCCGCTCCAGTAATCCTAGGTCGAACACCTGAGAATCCTGCAGACTAGAATGAGAATTCAGAGTTAAGGTGGGTGGTAGGGAGACAATATCCTTCGAGAACGCACAGAAGTTCAAGACGTATTTTCTTCCTTCTCTATGCACGCATAACTCTCACTGACATCAGCTTTGGGGTTGTACCTTAAAGAACAAGAGGTATTTTCCCTTACAAGCTCACTGCAAGAACTGCTAAAACCAGTCAAATGCAGCCTGAGGGAAAAAAACCCTATTTATTTCTTCACAAAAATCTCTAAATGTCTGGGCATTAAAGTTTGGGCAGAAACAAACTTTGAGAGAGTTGTGTACACGACAGAAGTCCCTTCCATTATTGCTGCATTTACAGCAGTATATACAGGCCTACATTAGGAAACATCCAGTCAATCAGTGCAAGAGTTAAAAAAACAAGAGATAATTATAGCTCCCGTCCATATCCAAGACTCTCAGGAATTCAGTTTACAATAATTACTCTAAGTCCATACTCTTCTCTTCCTGCTAGGGTCACTATTTAACCAGTGGTTAAATGAAAAACACAGCTGATTGGGATGTGAAACCTTGGCAATAGCGAGGACTATTTCTCCTTCTACAATTCTCATCAAATAAGGGGCATACAATAAATTGCTTATCTCCAGCTGCAATTCTCCCCTCCACCCATCTGTAAATTTGAATTAATTAATAAACGCCCTTATGTTTTCAAGGTCATGGAAAATGAAAGGTACTCAGCAAAATGGATGCACTGACAATGAAGGGTGTTCGTGCGTGGGGGATTTTTATGTAAATGGAAAAATCTGTGAGGCAGAAGCTCCTTCACCTGTGCCATGAGTGCTGAAGTTAGAAAACTTAAAAGGAAATAAAGGGAATGCAAATAAATTATGCTTTGAATAAATGTGACCTTCCCTAGAACAAGTCCAAGGCTTCATGGAACAAAATCTCAAAATACCCAATGAGGCCAAAGACATCATTAAGTCAGGGGTCTTCACACAAATTCGGTCACGCTGTCTTTTGTTTCTCCCTGCTGACTGTGGACAAGTTCTGCTCTCTGTTGGCACTGGCTGTTCACAAAAGAACTGGCACAGGGCTCTTCCACATTTCGCACCCCAGCCACAGAGGCAGACTTTTTCGACATCTACACCCACCCACCTATTTAATAATTCTGACTCAGTTTGAAACACTCCAGCAAATCCCATGGCAGTGACAATGAAGAAACACAAACCACAGAACTACATGGCTACCTATTTCTCATATAACTAAGTATGCTCATCAACATATACTGCTGTATCAGATTCCCCAGCTTCCTTGTAAATCTCAAGCACCCTCACAACAAATATAATTTGGGGAGTAAGATGAAGATTGCATTTAGGTATACAACACTTGACAAGGTAGGAATGTCACCATTAGATAAACAGAAATAATACATGAACCTCTGGAAACAATTCCTGGAGACACAGTAAAACTGAATAACTTCTGGAAAAAAAAGGGATAATTGAAGACTTCACTGGAGAAAATGTTTGACTTTGGAAATGAAAAGGATCAGCTCCTTAAAATTCTGGAAGACTGAGCCAGAAGGACCCTTTATAATTCTTGTGCTGCTTAAATGGTTGATTCTCAATCCAATCTTAGTCCTGATATGGCCACTGAAAAGAGAGATGATTAAGTATAACTGCAAATTACAACTTGAGCCTGTTGCCTAACACAAGTCATCAGACTTCACTCCTACCTTACAAATATATTTGAAGTACATTCAGTCAGAAATGCACTGATTTGGTTCCTCATTTTCACTTAAAAATTTAAAGCTCATTGCAAGGGTAGATTTTGGCAAGGAAAAAAGTAAAACAGGATAAAACTGATGAGTAAAATTCAGTGACTGCAGATTAACAGCTGGGGAATGAGGACTCCTAATGCGTATGTGAACGTCTGATACTCCTCGGGACAGCAGAGGCCATCATACCAGAGCCCAGAACACCACACAGTCCTTAGCTCCATGTTTCTGTGTAAGAAGACTCTTAAGTTCTCTCACTGCTGACATAGTCGACAGAACTGGATGAAGATATTTTTGTGATGGGTACAGAACTGCTATGCAGTAATCAAATACTGTGATGCTGCAATTTCATTAGCACTGAGAGATCTGGGCACTGAGGATGTCGACTGTCAGAGCACATTCAGATAAAAGTAGATATAACTAACTACATGAAACGCTGATTAATGGAATGAATCTGTCAGTTACTGAGGAAGTCTCACAACTACCAACAAAATAATTAAAGCATAAGGTTATTATATTATAAAAGTTAAGGCAATAAATCAAGTATTCTGAATAGAATATTTACACCAGCCTGTTTTTTATGCCACTGTGAGTAATCCTATTTATCCCTTTAACACAGCTGGGTAGAAGCAGATGATAAGTTGTCAGTACCACAGGGAAACCTCCAGAATTTCTAAAAGGTACCTTTTGTCACTTATATTATCCATTTCATGCACCTTGTAGCCTCTATTTTGTTAATCCGATTTGTATAAATTACTCCAGTCCACCCTTTGCACTTGTGGCAAATCTACACTTGACAATAAAGTAAGGGTAACATGATTTAATTATTGCTATTAGCACCATCATTATTTTTACAGATCAATAACAATGTGGGTGGCTCAGTGAAATACCTAGTACCAAAACCAACTGCCATACATGTAGTCTATATAATCCAGGCTAGTGAATTACTGCATCATTTTGCTTTACTCCCAAAAAATAACATAACCCTTCTCATCTTCTCTATAGAAAAAAATCAATTATTAGCACATTATCAAATCCATATTGTGTAGGAACAGAACGGATCTTTCTTCCTGCACAGATCTCTCTACTTCTGGCAGAGTTTCTCTAACTTACTAACAGGACTACATACTTTTTGCAGTGAGACAATTAACTTTTACCACTGCAGTCTGTGAAGCCTCAAAAAGACCAGAAGTACACCACAATGATAAAACCCTCCGCACGTACATGGGATTTGCTCTCTCCTCTCTGATGAAACACATTTTAATCTGTCAGGCTCACCTACCAGTCTCCTTCTTCATTCTGTTCTGTAATTTTAAAAAAATTGGCAACCTCTGTAGCCTCTTACAAAAAAAACCACTATAACCATCTTCCTACATGTCTACTCAAAGAATACAAAACTAATCATGCAATTCCCCAAAGAAATAAGAATCAGCAAAAGCTTGTGTATCAGTCTTAACACAATACTCATTTCTCCTGGTTTGAACCTTACTTTACACACACGTGAAGATGAAACGCATTCATGTCCAAAAACTAAAAGCAAACTAGTAGACACTAGTCAAGTAAAAACCTATGATCAGAAAATTAAAGGGTGCTAGAATCATGTTTAAGGTTCAGCATCCAAACTAAACATGGCTGAGAGTGCTACTTCTAGATGACAGCAGCATGAGAGTCTGCCCAATCATGATCCAGTTGCCCTGGCTGAGCTTCACGTCTAAATAAACCGCAGGTACTGGATACACTACAGAGGTACCCTAACAAAGCAGGAAAGGAAAGAATTTGTACAGCCTTTTACACATGGTGACTGCCTTTATGTCCCCCTAATAATTCCTTCTTTCCATGTGCCATTTAAATAATACATTTTTTTTTAAGTATTTGATGGGAGTATCTGATGCTCCTGGTTTACTTCTGCCTCTTTCAAAACCACATTGTGAAATTTATGTTTTGGTAAAAAGCTGAGCTTTTGTTTTCCTCCTACCAGAAGCCTTTAGCATATCTGTCAGAAATAATTCTTGGAAAAGAGATGCTAGAAAATACTGCAAACAAACCACTTTCCACACAACTTCAGCTGAATTAGGGAAAATAAATTCAATATATGTACTCATACTATCGTCCTTTGACAATAATATTTAGCTGCTCCTGTAGTTGCCAAGAAAGTCCCAAGTCTACAGGCCAATTCTGAATGTTTGACAAGCGCAATTTGAAAAATCCTCCTGGGGAAGCAGTGATTAAGAAGGCAACTGGCAGCACTAGGAGGCCCACGCTGTATTCCCAGTTTCATTACTGATTTTTCTGGATGACCTTGCCAAGTCATTTAATGCCTTTCTGCCTGTGTTTCCCTATCTGCAAAACGTTCAGATAAACACCTTCCTTTTGAAAACACTGTAAAACTCTTTATTACGGAAATAGCTTCTCAGATGTTAATCTGGCTCTCAGGGTGTAACATCAGATGAAAAACACATCAGCCACATGACATAAATGTCAACCTAATACTTTCTAATAGATTAAACCATTGTAGTTTAAGTAATAGGTTAATCTTCTACCTGAAAGTTTTATTTCAGATGACACAGTAGTTACTCATTCCATTTTAACTTTAAGCCAAGCCAACATCATAAGTGCAAACCATAAAGGTAAGAAAAAGCAAAAAAAATTGCCATAAGCTTCTTTGTCTGCTTAATTTAAGAAGTGTGAATATTTAGCCAAGCTTCATCTTGGTCAAGTATATGCTGCAGTAGGCAATACTTAGAACGGGGATTAAATCTACTAGCATGGTACCCTCAAGCACACAGATGGTTTAGCAGCAGCTAGTGGTGACTGGGATTCCCAAATCCATTCAGGTCCCCAGACTCTCAGGCACGTCTTCCTGAATGGTAACTGGCTCTTTCCTGCTCCCTCCCTGCCCCCCTCAATGACCTTGACTCGCTAATGCACATTTTTATTGTTAATAGGCCAAGATACATACTATAAATTGAATACCTGAGTGCATGAGTCATTTCACCATCACTCTTTTTCTATAGAAAGTGTAGCATTACATAATTCTAGGAGCAACCTAATAGCAGAGGGGAAGCAGAATGAGAAGGGAGAGAAGTGCAATTCCATTAATCCAGCTGTACAAACGTGGGCCGGCTAACAACAGGCAACACACACTGAAGAGAGAGCTGCTCTTCAACATTTAACACAGCTCCTACTTCAGGTAGCATAAACGATCTGTTGAAGTTCTGTTAAGTCAGCAAGAACTGAAAAGGCAATTTAGAATTTAGGACAATTTCCCTACAAGGACTTGGACATAGTTCACCTGAGGAAGGACGCGCGCTGATACTGTGCCCAGCTTCCACAGGCATTTCACTGAGGACAGTAACGGACCGCGGGCTGCGCCGCCACCGCCTCCTTCGCACTGCGCAGCCCCGAGGGCGTTCCCTTATCCCCCACAAAACGGCGGCCGCACCTCCCTTGGGGTCCCCGCTTCTCATTCCCTCGGCACCGCCGGGCGCTCCCGCCACATCAGTACACCCAGAGGCTGTTGGGTTAAGGGGGAGGCAGTAGCCGCGATCCCCTCAGAGAAATGGCACCCCTGAAAGGAGACAGGACGAAACCGAACGCTGCTGAGGAGAACAAGCAATACCACAGCTGCTCGTGCCGTCGATCGCCAGAAAAAGACGGGCGCGAGCCCGAGCGCGCTACCTCATTGGCTCTCGTTTTTCTGCCGCTCGCTGATTGGTGAGCAATTCCCCCAACGCGCTCTCTCTTCCCTCCTATTGGCTGCTGCTTCCCGCTCAACATCCGCTTGTCCGCCGCCGGCGCCGGGCCTTTCCCGCTGCGCGCCGCGGTCCCCTCAGCACAGGGATGGCGGTGGCGGGCGGGGGGCGCTCCTCCGAGCCGGGGCAGGCCTCGGGGCCGACTAGCGCCGGCGACGCCTGCTTCCTTGGCAGCGCCACAACGTGGCCCTTGAAGCGCTACGGCCGCTTCCTGCCCCCGACGGACTGCGACGATGAAGGGCAAAACACGTCTTGGAAGGTGACGGGCGGCGTGGGGGCCTGGCTCCTTGCTTTTGCTGTAACTGGCTGGTGTCTTTTTGCCAGTCCAGAGCTAATGCAAGAATCAGGAGTGATTTTGCTTCATGCGTTATTAGTGTAAATATGTCAACGATACAATAGTTAGTGGCCCACTTTGTTGTATTCCTTTCTTCGGCAGTGAGCTGACATATTAAACAATATAGATCAAGTTGGAAGAGTCCGAATGGTTATTTAAAGTAGTTAAATCTGTATATGGAGTTATAATTAGTTAAAAAGTTCTTAAGTGTTCCTCCTGTCTGTGGGAGTGGGGCGCAATTTGCCTTACTGAGAGGTAAATTATACACCTGGCTTGTAGCGCTGACCTTTGAAACCTCTTATTTTGCACTAGAAACAGAAAATGCAGATTCTGTGCTTATAGGGCTAGATCTTTATTTTGTCTATCTTTTTAAAGGTTTTTGAATCAAATGAAGAGTCAGGCCATCTTATACTTACTATTGTTGTGTCTGGCCATTTCTTTATCTCCCAAGGGCGAACAGTACTGGTAAGTTTCTCACATATAAAGAATTTCTCCATTCGTGCTAGCATCAGTATGAACTTCGTGTCCCTTCTCAGCTTCATATTCTCTCCCACTGAAAGGAAACTGCCAATTTTATTTTGCTTATGGTAATTCTCATGTGCTGCTTTCTTTCTACATTTATCAGAATACTAAATGCATTATTTCATACTGAGGAACAGCATTTCTTTTGTTGCTCTAGAAGTCTAGATTAAAATGTAGTACAAAGTTCTGCTGGTGTTGAAAGATATGTGTTTGGTTTTTTTATTCTTCTTCTCTCTAAGAAAACAGAAAATACACTGTTAAGAAATAGATAATAATGTAACTATTGGTCCCTATAAGATTTCCTGTATGATCCAGCTAGTTTCTTGCCAATGACCTGTTAGTATTTTGGTTTTGATAATTTGGTTTATAAAAGGGTATGGGGTTTTTTCCTCTGTTGGGTAATGTGATCTAACATACATGTTGTATTCATGGAGACAAAATAACAACTCCAGAGCTGTGTCAACTGATTTTCCTGTAGCCTGTACATAAGCATAACCAGTTACTAAACTGTAAAGAATTTACAATGACACCAAAGAGGCTGACAGAAACACTCTGTCTAGGAGAGAAGGCCCATGCTGGAAATTGGATTCAAGTGTGTTCAGTGCATGTCACTGATACTCGGTGATGATAACAAGTAGGAATTGGCTGATAAATATATTAGAAAGCTATTACAAGCCACTGGAAGATGCTGCAGTATTAAGATAACAAAGACTTTATTTTTTTAGTACCGAATATTTATGAGAGTGTGTTGTAGCTTTAAATATGTATGAGCTTATAAATTAGTTTTTGCTGTGCTTCCTGAAAGGTCTTAAACTTAGAGAAACATCTTGCAAGTATAGGGGAGAACCAAGGATACCCTTGAATTTTTTTGGCCTGTGAGTGTGTTAACAGCATTGAATAGGTAATGAATGAGCTAACAGAGCTGTCAGTCTGGATACCCCTCATACAAGTCATGGTCTTTGGCTCACATATTTAGTGAGGAGAAGCTGAATGTTCTTGGGCAAGGTAAAAATGGAAGATGGAAAGCACTGCAGCAGTGGTGTTGAATAAGAAAAAGGGGTGGAGTAATCAGAAGTCTGGGTAGTAAAAAGAAACACAACTGAAATGAGACTTGCTGTTTCTTGCCAAATTCTGCTTCAAGTTAATCAGTGCAGAATGTACCTCGCAGGGGCTGCTCCTGTTTTCAGTACCCCTCACTAGTTACTGTTTAGTAACTAGTAGACTTACATTACTGTGTAGAACATCCTTGAAATAACCATGAAAAGGCCAACTGAAAGTAAGTTTTAATAACTAACTAAAGAGTAAAATGGCACAGACAAAAGCTGTAGCCCTTCAAAGGCTGCGTTTGGCAAAAACATTCTGGCAAGTAACAATGGGCAGATAAAATTGTGCTGTCGTAACAGATGAGTGCAGGAAGTATAATAAAAACTTGGCAGAGAAAAGCACTTTATTGCGGCTCTTCGTTTAGTGGCTAGTGAAGCTTACAGGCAGCTGCTTTGCTTGAAATGTGAGATGAGGAATTTCTGAGATCTATTGGGTCTGTTTCAGCTTCTGAGAGACACTAAGATATTACAGTAACAATCATAGCCTAGGAATAGTGCAGAATAGAGGTGGAACAGACATGCTTGGTAAATGTGACCGATATCTAATACTGAGAGCTTAAAAACAAACAAACAAAAAAAAAAGTTTGGGTGTTTTGCGGGTTTTTTTGGCAATGCTTCTATACCAGCCTTAAGGCCAACACCAACACCATTTCATTAAGTGTTAGAGACAAGGTATACTAAACTGGTGTCATATGCAGTTTAAAACCTGACTGTCAATTCCTTTGGGTGCACATCTTTGAGCATATGTAATTGGGATTGTGCTACAGGTGTGTGCTGTGTATACAGAACTAAACTGGTGTGAACTGTACTGGTACAATGTGCCCTATGCCTGTTGTGTTTCTCAGAGATTGGATCAGTCGCAGTCCTCCCACCATTCCTCTTAAACATACTTGACTCACTGAAAAACCTAGCAAATTCCCAGTCTGCTAGTTCTGAATGTGGGCAGGCATCTTCATAACTATGTGAGGTTTCCTGTTCACAAGGGATTTGGTCCAGCACATCTGGCTTAGCTTTGTACTGCTTAGGCTTGTTCCTTAAGCACATGGCATCCTAGAAATGCGTCCCTTTTCCTAGCGCTATGCAAGACTGATATGCAGTGATAATATTTTTCTTCATGGGACAATCCCAATCTACAAGTGTCTTTCTTTAGTAAAGCAGCGGGTATCATCAAACAGAAAGGTGATACACAGGGATTGTGTTGAAAAAGGCAGCCCAGGCAGTGATGTTGTTGGCTGGTAGCTGATAACAGCATTGATATCAAAGTAAGTATGACCATTACTGGATCTCTGAATGGTTTTCCTCAGTTAGCAGGCAGGGACACTAGAAGCTTGGTATCATTGTCCAAGGACAGTTTACACCATGGTCTTTGGACAGAAGTTTTCTAAGGCCTGTTGACAACAGGAGCAGCTTATGATGCAGTAGACTCAAAGCTAGCCAGAACTGCATAGGCCACTGGTGAGGTTCTGCAGATGTCTTACTGAGATCCCATATAACAAAAAAGTTGCAATACTGTGTGGTCTCTGTTATTGCTGTAGAAATAATCAGACTGTAGAAATGGTTAATCTCACTGGTTCTACCTCCCGCTAGTTTCCAGCTCTCAGGAGCTGTGAGACATCTGTCACAATATTTAAACAGGCTTAGCTCAACTAAGTACATAGAGTTCTTTTGAAATTGTCACAGACCAAAGCCTCTCACTGGAGGTCCATTATAACGGACATTTTGTCACAGAGGGTAACATGAAAATTTCTGCTCCAGAGGCAACATATCAAGTTTGATAGAATGCGGCGATTGTTTGAAAGATTTAGCTTGTGTTTTTACTGTGTACATTCATTTCTGCTTGCTGGCCCAGGCTACTGAGTATTTCCTTTTTATTGCTAAGGTGTTCTCCAACACATACGTGCTGTCTTACCTGCATTAAAATTCCCTCTGAGGTACTTGCAGAACTTTTTCTTGTTCCGTAGTAACTGCATCCTTTAAGTTGTTGGTGTCTAGTCTTTTGATGTATCTTCAGATCCCTACTTTTCAGACCTTTTGATGTACTACAGGCTCCTGGTTTTGAGGGAACTGAGTAACAATTATAGTAGCTTTGTACCTTGTACCTCTGCATAGGAACACAGTGAGGCACAAGATATGCATCACAGGGACCCCATTTCCTTCTGAACTTGAATAACAATACTGTATTTTTGTAAAACTGTGGATGAATAATAAAGGGATTTTTTTCCTCCTCTAACAGTAACCCAAGAATGAACTGAACTGCTAAATCCAAGAATTCATTCAGTGGTGAATGTTCCTAACTTTTTTTTTTTTTTTTGACTGCAGCAGTAATGATAGAGTAGAAACCCTCGCCCTACCCCAAGATTTTTAACATGATCATCCTAGGTAATAGTTTTAACAAAAAGAAAGTTTTCATCCAGCATCTGTAACAAAGAAAACTTATTAAGTGGATGGTTTTAAAATGGGTATTTCGGTTGTATGATATATTCTTCTCTCTTCTGGTTTAAAATTGGGATAGAATGTAGTAAAATCAGTGCATTAAAATATGCAAACTATCTTGATTTGTTCCTTCTAATTTAGGAAGATAAAAGTCAGAGTGCATCTGTTCTTCAGTAGTATGTACATTTTACAGAAGCCAAAAAGAACGTTTTTAGCTGCCAGCAAGCTCTGCGTTATGCTGATAATACTGTGGGTGGATGCTTTTTAAAAAGTCCAGCAAAAAATCAAAGTCACATACTGAAAAGTGTGAACTTCCAGACATTAGCTGTTTTGTATTTCACATAGAACTTTTCTTTGTTCGTTCATCTGCAGTGAACAGTGATGTTAACTGAACTAGTCCTTGCCTGAACACAGTGCTGATCAGCTTCGTATTTAGCTTTCCACTAAACTAGTCTCGGTTGGCCAACACGCTAGTGATAGCTCCAGTGTTTGCTCTCTTAGTGAGCATAGGCCCTACAAATACCTTTTTGGGATGAAGGCATATTTTGTTGTGTTGTATGTGATTCTTTTATCAAACTTTTTTCATGTCAGGTGATTATTTCTTAAATACTAAAATACTTAAACTATTTTCTGTAACATACTCTCCTGTCAGTGTGAAAACAAGAGGAGATAGCTTTCGTAGAAATTATTTGTTTAGTGAATCCTCTTCTTTGGTGCCTACCTTTCATCTACGTACAATTTTCACTGCAACTCCATTTGCACAAAACTGAGGTTGTGTAGAAATGGAAATCTTTTTCATTGATGGTTGGATTAACATGTTCCATTCTATGAAGAGTATTCAGGTGTTCCTGATGTGATATCAAAATATTTTCTCTATAATGGACGTATCTATGTATTCTCTCAGTCCTTTTTATTTTCTTAAAGCAGGAATGTTAAGAAACCTTTTCTTTTTCTTAAAGAATTCTAGCTATTTTTTTGCCAAGGGAAACTATGAGTCTTCTGTGGGTAAGAAGAACATTTATAAAACAGTAATAAAATATTCACCTATCCTAACAATCCTAACAACCGGGGTTTTTTTAATGCACAGTGGCCTACAGAATTATTTTCATGAGCAATAAAATAGTGGAATATTTAATTAATTCCCTTCTAGCAGTCTTTTCACTAATGGAAGTTGAAATACTATTTTCTTGCCAAAAATAATGCTACTGTGTATGCACAGTCCCAGCACTTCTCAGCCGGGCAGATTAGTGAATACCTTGTGCTGCGTACACAGGTAAGGTGCCTTAAGTTTGAATCAGTTGGTTACAATATCCGAGAATGTTCCAGAACTGGTCATTAAAGTAATTCCATGGTATTATAAAGTAATTCCATGGTATTATAACAAAGAGTTGTGGACACATTCAGTGTTTCCATCACTTTGCTGAAAGAAAACAAATTATTTATTGTAGTAGGTAAACTTTTGGGAAATGGGTATGGGTTCAAGATCACTTTCAACATTCTTTAATGACACTGCCAGAGACATACTTGAAACTATCTTAACAAGGAAACAATTGCTTTCCTTTTAAAATATAAGCTACTTCTTGTGATCAGCCCAGTCAAATGAAGAAGAGGGCAAATGGAACTTGAGAGCATAGAACATAAAAATCCTCAATATGCAATGCAAATTAAAGGGTGTTTTGGTTTTTTTAAACAAAGTTCTTCCTTTGGAATGAATTTATGTAACATATTTTTAGGACCTGTTTATGCTGCAGGGTTGCCTAACAGACTGCATATTTTATGGTAGAAAAATCTCATTCTTGCATACTGTAGATAATGGAATTTTAACGGGAGTATCTCAACAGCATCTCTGTCAGTTTCTGGCCGTGCTCTCAAGATAGATTGTGCTCTATTTACCACAACTCTTATTTCCTTTTCCTCCTTTGAATCAGCACATCATGAAAATCATATTTTGGTGTTTTATTCAACACAATTAATTCCTGTGCTAGGATTCTTAATATGCTACAAATGAAACAAATTGAAATTGTGAAGAGGACGTATTTAATAAGATGAAATTAATCCAGAGTAATTGATTTGTGGCCTGATCTTTTAAAGTGTAGTCTAAATGTTCTTAGTTCCTTCCTGGTCCCTTCATGACTTCTAATTAGCTAACAGTGCTTAGGATACAGTAGAGTCTATCCTCATTAATTAGGCAAGTGTTCAGCAGCCGTTCTGATGTTCTTGATGCTCTTTTTGCAGTGCCTGAAACTTACTCAACAAATTTTTGAGATGATATTCACAACAGTGCCTTGGGTAGACGGAGGTCCCTGTGCAATAAATGAGGACATTTGACGGAAACCTAGGGAAGTGAGCGGTTTGCTAATACTGCTTAGTGGTAGTCCTTTGCAAAGCTAGAGGAAGTTAGTTTTTTGGTTGGTTGGTTGGTTGTTTTTTTTTTTTTTTTAATTAAAGGTGCTATGATCACTATCTGAAAGAGTAGAAAGGATCTTAGTTTTATTGACTTACTCAGTACCGCAATTGTAGTTCAATTTCAATTTTAGTTTTTTATTTCAACATATGTTGTTGACATGTTTGTGTTGGAAAAGCTGAATATCTTTCTGCATTAGCTTCCCTGTTTGTTTGATATAATGATACATTCCTGATGTATAACAGTTATGTGTTGGTGATTGGCAGCAGTAAAGAGTTTTAAGGGGTTCTGCTCTTTACTTTTCTCTTGCCTAAATTCTTCTAAATCCAACTATTAGAATAGTTTTTAAAGAGTAGTGATGCCTATTTGTGAACTGTATTTACCTTAAAGTTAGAGTTTGATGTATGGTATTGATCTGGGAAAGTATATATTTTGTATCAGGAATTAAAGAAGATATTGCTTAACTTGACTTATTAATGGGATGCCCTGAAGAGCTTTAGCCAGCTAAACCCATGCACGTCCAGTTTACCTCTGTAGGTCAAGTGTCATTGTTCGAAAATATAGCTTAGGAAAAAAAATAATTTGGGTTCTCACTATGAAACATCAAGGTTTGTCCTGAGTTAGGGGCTTATCTTTGCTATTCACTCCTTCAAGGGACTGTAGTTTGTACCCATCTGGGGGAGTTTTTTCTAGAAAGGTGACACCTGGCAGCACATGCTCTTGCACCCAACACTTCGCACTTTGGCGAAGGTTGCCGAGTCCCTGGGCATGGTTGTCTCAAGGGTGGCTCTGTGTGTCCTGCATTTGCTACTTCATTTGGCTTTCCTGCCTCTGTAGAGACAGAGCACTTTGTTTAATGAGTTCAACCCTGATGTGTTCTTTTCCACAATCAAATAAGCTTAATAGCAAGATAGAAAATCCGGCTTCTAAGAGATTGGGGGTAAAAAAAAATTGCATGAAAAAAGATAATGTAGAGCTTAACATCCTTTTATTCCGTATTCCAGTTAGCTTGCTGTCTGTCAGCCTTGGGTTTTTTTTCTTTGCCTTTCACCTCTTTCCTCTTTCACTTCCTATTCTGTATTCTACAGATCTGTTTGAGATGGGTAATGCTTACATTAAGATCTAAGTGACATACAGCACATGGTTTCTGCTATGTCCTTACCTTCCCAATGATGCTATACATGACACATTTGGATACTGACACGTAGAGTCGGGGAAGCAGAAGGCTGTCCCTGCAAAAATTTCCGAGCTACAAGTTGTCATGTTTGGGGATTTTCTTCTTTTTTTTTTTTTATTTTTTGGTCATGCTGGCACTCTACTCTCGACTCAGTTTTCAAGACAGCTCATACTGCAGGAATAGAAACTAATGTATTTGACCTTATTTAGATCTTGAAGAAAGATACGAGTAGGAAAAATTTCTGCTTCTAGGTGTGTTATAAGGTAATAATGATGATTAGATTGGAATTATGTTCAAAGTTTAATTTTCATAGCTTCTAACTTTAAGCTGGAATTACATTCTACAGTCATTAATGAAAGGAAGCCTTCAAATTTTATAGAATAAGCAATTTTCTAATTTAAGAAGTGTAAAATGGCAACTCACATTCTCTTTGGGGAAGGAAATGAGTTAAAAATTGGTATTTTTCAGATATATGTAAGCATTTGGTTTATAATCTGTATGTCAAGTTTCAAGCAAACACTCATAAACAACGTTTTCCCATTTTACTTGGTTTTCTGAAAGCATCTCAGTTTTGCCTCTACTTTACTGTTCTGTATAATACTTGAATGTAATTTACAAGCTTTTACAGACTGTCTGCTCTCACATCCTTATTTTTACTGTGTCTTGAGACAATGCTTAGTAACAGTCTTCTCATCTACAATAGCTCTATTCTGTTGCAGGGTTTTACTAGATGTATTGACCACAATGCATAGATCCCTGGAAATAATACTACTGTTCCTTTGTTTCCAAATTAGTCACTTCTAAGAATAAACAAGATGTTCTTCAGCACAAATGTTAACTAATAATAGTACCTCAAATATTAGAAGTCAAAAAATGTTGGTATTTGTAACTTAACAAATCACACTTAAAATCTAGATAGCGAATATTATTTCTGAAAAGAATTTTTATTGTACCTTACATCCTCAGCATGGTGAGCAGATCCATGGAGCAGAGTTCTGGGTAGGGTGGCACAGCAACCGGGCAGTACCTCTCTCCATCTGGGGAAAATGGCAGGTTGTTGAAGCCGTCCCTACTGGTTTTGTGCCATGTTGCATGAGCTCGCAGGTGGGGTGCTCAGAGCAGCACAGCGTCTTACCCTTCCCCAGAAAAGTGCTTTTGCAAGTCTCTTCTTTTGCCCTGCAAAGGCATCATGAGGGGTGCTGTGCTAGATCTGCACCTCCATTGTGTCTTGGTTGCTTGGGAAATGATTGGATTAAGGAACTTTCACAGGCACCTCTGTGGAAACTAAGCACGGCCTTTGCAAGTAGATTGCTCTGTTTTCTGGGTAATTGTGGACCACTGTGCTACTCAGTCTGAATCAGAATGGTGCAAGCAGGATATTGTCTGAGGCCTTTAGCTTTTCTCTTCTGCCATCTTGCTTCAGTTATCAGACAGGACCACTTTGGCAACTATGCCTAGGATATTAATTAATACAATAAAATTCTTTTGATCTCATGCTGAACTCATCGATTCTTGCAGATGCACATTCCTAGTCTGTGGAATACCCACCGAAGTCCTTAATCCATTGCATTATACAATGCATACGTTCATTCTGAACTGTGAACTCTGAGAACAAATGGTTTTATTTGCATTGCATGAGCCTCTTATAAGCAGCAGCCAGAACTGAAGAATTGGTCTTTGTGTGTGGCATTCTGGGTTTTTATTGGTCTTTTTTAATACTGGTTGTAATTTAAGGGCAGAGTATATAAAGTTTGTGGCAAAAAGGAATTTTTTTTCTTCCTGAGCTACTGTTTACACATAGTTCAGTTTTGTTTGAAAACATCAGTCTCATGAATGACTAAATCCAAACTAAGTGATGTGAGACAGCATAGCTGAACTGTTACACAAATAACATTTCTTAAATATATATTAATTTTCAGTTAAAATAGGATTGCATAAAGGCCTTGCAATCTAACATAAAACAGGTAATCTGGTCCTGTGTTCATATGTTGCCTAGCACCATAGGGTTTCTAGACGATACAATAAAAAAAAATTTAAATAATATGCAATGCATTCCAACATAGATCATAGGCCTCATTGTCCAGCAGCTTTTTGACGGTTGAAATGTAAAATCAGAACAAAAAGTGTTTCCCAATTAATGATGGACCAGGTGGCTGTAAGGTTGGACCAGCATTATTGGCCTCTCTGCCTCATGGAAGGTGTGGTCATGTCTTGCCTGCTTCCAAAATATTTGGGAAATGTCATGTTTTCTGCTTTGGCTTAATTCTTCTCAGAGTCCTCCCTTAGATTTAGAGAGACTTAGATTTTTGTCAGAG
The DNA here is from genome assembly GCF_949628215.1 of Phalacrocorax aristotelis. Lineage (NCBI taxonomy): Eukaryota > Metazoa > Chordata > Aves > Suliformes > Phalacrocoracidae > Phalacrocorax > Phalacrocorax aristotelis. The sequence goes on from NC_134282.1 coordinate 33,120,744, forward strand.
ACATGTGAAACTGTTTTTCTTTAATACAGTGTTCTTGCAGGTATGACCCTGGGGAATGACATAAGTGGTATCTGCACAGTTGAAGGTTAATGACCCAACTTCAAAAAGTGCTGCTATTTATATCTTCAAATTGTAAATTTTTGAGGTCTTATGTTCCTGCCCAGTTCTAGATTGCCTTTTGTCTATATTCCTGATTAATCTTACACCGCCGCCTGTCTTTGCTCATGCACAATGCTGCTCAGCAACGCCCAACTCTGAATGTAAAGCAGGTATGGATGGTGCCTGCTCAAGGGGCACAGTGTGACTACAGCTGCTTTGTTCTCTGTATTTCTGGCAGTGTGGTAACAGCTGTCTGGAGGGACTGCTACTTTTTTCTTTGTCAGTGCATATGTCTAGAGCAGATTTAGAGACAATTCACTATCTCTAGAAAGACACAAATGGACTATAATCTCAATATATTGCCATGCAGTTTCCAGGATCTACCCCATGTCTAGCTCCTGGATGTTGGCAGAGATCCTCTTGACTTCGAGCAATGGAACAAGGGACAGATTTATTGTGGTCTTTCTTCTTCTTGCTCTGAATTCACTTAACTAGCTTCACATGCAGATTCATAACTATTTCATTGTTGACAAGAGAGAATTGTCATTGTTAAGAAGCATCTTATTTTGTCTTAATTCAGGCAGTCTCACGTACAGTCTAGATTGACTGAGGTAACATGGAAAACCAAGGGGAACAGAATCAACCTTCTTAACATGGTGCAAAATTGGGCTTATTTGCTGCTTAGAAGCAAGGAAAATCTAGAGGGTCCTGACTAATGACGATTACTGATATAAACAATGGAGTTCAATCTGAGTAGGTCTGCAGACCCAAGTTTGTCTAAAATATTCCCTCTCCTTTTTCAGGTAGCTTGCTTGTGCCAAATCAGCTCTGGGTGGCTCTTTGGTTTAGCTATTCTTAGTTATTTGTTTCTGCTTGGCAATATACAGTCAACCAAAGGTGCAAGGGGAAAGGAAGTACTTTCTGCTTTGTTCTTCAGTTAATTAAGCCTGAAGTAAACTAACTGTCAGTTAATTACATTTTTAGTTTGGAATCAAATAATTAGGAGTATATAAATAAAAATTCCAAATGCTGTTTATTTTTCCATCATTCTTTACCTCAGAAACAGCATATATAAAAGGATGACAACTTGGGGAATGTCAATAAAATAGTTGGTAGGAAAGTTAAACATTGGCTGCCTTTTTATGATTTCTTTGCAAACAGTTATTATTTTAAGGAGACAACATTTGTTCTACGTACATCTTACAGTGAAAAGAAAAACACTATAAAAATAGACTTAATATAGAAACAGCTATATTTAAGTAAACACAGTTGGTGTGTATCAAAAACCATAGTTATCTGAAATTAACAGAGTCAGCAGAAGTAGCCACAAGTTAAAGTGGCCTAGTGAGAGAATGGCCTATTAGAATTGCTTCACTGTCAGCATTTTGGGGCTTGGTAGGGGAATCCGAGGAAGACCAAGTGGCAGTGGAGAAATTGCCTATGGCAGGAAGCACTAAGCATGTATTTAGGAGCAGACTCCAGCACAAGTTCCTAGGCCAGTTGGTTGTTCAGGACTCAGCCTGGCTGCTTCTGCAGAGCAAGCAGTTCTGAACTGGCCAATGTGTTTTGAGAAGGTATGGGTATTCCCCTCAATATAAGTAAATTAAAGGATGTTCAACATTTACAGTTTTCAATGACAGAAATAAGTCCTTACGCTGAGATGAAATTCACCTCATGTTAATTTGTGTTTATTTCACAAAAAAGAAACATAAATGCACTTGGTCTACTGTATTCCAAACAGTGAGAACATTTACTTTTCAGATTATTTGTATAAACATTAAGATTATACCCAGTCTGGAAGGGACAGATTAAAAATATTTTTTTTGCTTTATACCTTCAGGTTCTACATATCCCATCTTTCTCTTCTGACTTGAAAGCCTATCGTCTGCCTCATTCAAACTCTTGCACTGGGTATGTCCTCTGCAACCAGTTGTCTCCCTTTTTGTATGGACTGCAAGCTGTATCTTAAGCCTCTGACTTCAGTCCTCTTTTCCTCACTTGCTTCCTCAGTGAATCCACATGTACTAAGACCTCTTGGCAATGCATTTGCACAATTAATGCAGATTTTTCCTGTGGCAGATGCTGCTCCCTTTTTCCATGATGTTGGTGTGACTAAAATTCTTGACTTCTGACATATTTCCTGCTATGCACAATCACAGTGCTTAACTTGCTTGTGTTTTTCCATTTTCAGCATTAAACAATATTTTGGGGCTAAACTCCGCACAGCCATGAATGTCCTTAGCCAAATTTCAGAGTAATATATTGTATGGTGCAATTGGAAATATGACATATGAAACACTACTGATTATTATAGAAATGTTCTAACAGTGCTGTGCTTTTTTCCTAGCCTACTAATCTCATTTCATTCCTCAGGAATTCTCAGTCTCTTCTCAGTATCCTTCTTAGCATCCAGATTCCTTTACCAATTCCTGCAAGAGTAGAGAATAGCTCGGTACTTCCCATCAGTCGCACAGTGAGGTCTTCCTATTTTGACCCTGAGGCCTTTCATGCTGTAGCAAGTCCTACCTTGAGACTTTTTGAGAGCACTCAGCACAAACAGACATGCTCGAAGTGACCGGGCCATCTTACCTGCTGTCAGGACCTGTATTTACAGTGCAGAAGGAAATGCTTTTCTCCTTCTAACCCCAATTTTTTGGGGAATGATAGAATCATAGAATCGTTAAGGTTGGAAAAGACCCTTAAGATCATCAAGTCCAACCGCTAACCTATCACTGCCAAGTCCACCACTAAACCATATCCTCAAGCACCACATCTACCTTTCTTTTAAATACGTCCAGGGATGGTGACTCCACCACCTCCCTGGGCAGCCTGTTCCAATGCCTGACAACCCTTTCGGTGAAGAAGTTTTTCCTAATGTCCAATCTAAACCTCCCCTGACACAGCCTGAGGCCATTTCCTCTCAGCCTATTGCTAGTAGTTTGGGAGAAGAGACCAACACCCACCTCACTACAACCTCCTTTCAGGTAGTTGTAGAGAGTGATAAGGTCTCCCCTCAGCTTCCTCTTCTCCAGACTAAACAACCCCAGTTCCCTCAGCTGCTCCTCCTAAGACTTGTTCTCTAGACCCTTCACCAACTTTGTTGCCCTTCTCTGGACACGCTCCAGCACCTCAGTGTCTTCTTGTAGTGAGGGGAAAAAAGAATGTTTATAACTGTTTTTTCTTTACAAAATAGAACTACCAAAGGACTTCAAACTATAATGATCTTTGAAAATGAGTAAGTATCTTGCTGCATTATAATGTCCCAGTAAGTAGTGCACCATGCATTAAATATTTAGAGAGAAGAGATTCAGTTTGCTAAAGTAGCAACATATATTCACTCTCTTTCTGGAGTTTCACTTTGACTCTGAAATCCTCCTGGAGTTTCTTTGAAACTCTTTGGTCCATTCCTATTAGAAAGTGGGCTTTAAAGGTAATGTTTCTAAAACCTTTGAATTTGACAACTCGGCCACTGCTCAGTGTAACTTACCTCATCAATGGGGTTAAAAGTTTTGCTGGCATGCTACTACTTACAAGGCCTTGACTTTAAAAGGCCTAATCCTCAACTATATATGTAGTAATGAATATTAATTGATCAAAAAAATTTACTGTCAACTAAAACATTAGTATTTCTCAACTTTTCTTCCATACTACCGAGTCCAGGGTAGAGAAGGTCAGGGGAATGGGTAGGAAAAACAACAACATAAAAAACAAGAAAATGAATTAATTCAGCCTGATGTTTTTCAGAAAATTCCAGTTTTTGCAGACAACAGTCAATGGAACAAATGTTAGTCTCATAAGTGAAAGCATGCTTCAATTTTACCACCATCCAGAGGGTCTAGTTAATGCAATCTACTTATTATTTCAGGGGATTTTTAACATGTTTTAAATGAAATAACTTAAAGGAACTTAAAATTGGTCTAATATTGTGGGATTTCAAACATTTGAACATGTCAGTTGCATCCCAGAATATAAAACCTTTTTCACTTCTCATTTAGCCTAAGACAAACACTTGTGAAAATTGGCACAATATAAGTTTTACACTAACAAAAATGTTTCAGCTTCTGTCACTCAATTATCTATTCCATACAAAAAGCATGAGCAAGTTATCTGTGGGACTTCTTGGTTTTGAAGGAAACCTGTAAGATTTTGTCCCCCAGGTGGTAGCCATTAAGACTTGCTATGGCCATTGCAGCTTCTTCATAGTTTGTCATGGTCACAAAACCAAAACCTTTGCACTTGTTGGTGTTGAAATCTCTAATAACTTTCACATTGGTAACCACACCAAAGGGGCCAAACATCTGCCAGAGGATTCCCTCATCAGCATCTTGACCAAGGTTGTAGATGAAGATTCACCAGCCAGAAGATGCGTTTCCTGGAACATTTACACCAGAAAGCCCACTCATGTGATCTACACCCATAGGAGAGAACCTGAATCGTTGCACCTGGTGATGCACTGGCCCTCCAAACCGTCTAGCTGGTGAATGACACAGCTGCGATAACAGTGCCACATTTTTGTTCTGGTTAGGATTGGCTGCAAACTTCACTGTAATGGGTTCGGAGGAACCTGAGGGTTTGTGACCATTGAAATTTGTAATTGACTCTTCTGCTTCTGACCTTTTGTCAAACCGGATAAATGCGACCCCTCTGGACAAACCTGTAGTTTGATCCACAAGCACACAGGAGTTGATGATGTGTCCAAAACGTGAAAACATATCTTCTACAGCTTTTTGTGTCATTGATCTTGGCAGTCCACTAATATATAAATTAGTATCCTTGATAACTTCAGAACTTGGGCGAGCATCGGAAACCTTGATAGTTTTTGACTGAAGTCTGAAAAATTCAGTGTATTTATTGATCTTTCAGCATTTTTTGCAGTAATGTAAATCACAAAGCCATAGCCTAAGCTGTGTCCTGCAACTTTGTCCTGAATAAGTTTTGCTGTCTTACATTCTGGAGTCCATCATAGCAGGTGTCTGATCAGCTGCGTGATACAGTTTGCCTTTGGTTCAACTCTTCAATTCTTGCTAGACACTGCTGTTGTAAAGCTCAGTTAAAAATCTACATGCGATTGCTGCAGGAGACTATAAAGGCAGTGCCAGCACATTAAGAGAGCAGTGTCTTACCAAGGTGACTTCTTGTATCAAAATAGAATGGCAGAAGGTTTCCCAGCCTGGACCTATGTAAGATGGACACTAACTCTGGCAAAAACACCCTGCTGGTGGTCCAGGATGGACATGCCTTGTGGTTCTTGACCTTTGGGACACCTATGAAAAGCAGCTTATGTGAAAAGCTGTGGTCACTGAAAGCATTATGAGTTCGGATAGAACAGGTAGGTAACTTCCTCCCTGCTCTTAAATTTGCTTGCGTTTTTTTCCACTCTAAACTTTGGTAACTAATGACTCTGTGGCAGTCTGTGGAGTACCTTGGGAGACACAGTCCATTGCCTTGCAATTTTTATATGATGTTTTCAGCTTCCTGGGGCTATTTTTACAGAATGCTGTGCAGTCTGTTTTGTTTCAAGAGCCTGACAGTTAATGCAACTGGAGTATAAAAACATCTTTATCTAGTTATCAAAGCTGCTTCTTGTTTACCTGAATTCCATCTGGAGAAAATGCCTCTCTGGGCCTTAGATAAACCAACTGCGGTCCCATTCTTCAGGTTTGCCTGCCCTCTGCTGCCCTCTCAGGCAACTTCATGGGATGCAGAAGAATTTAAAGGGTTCTGCTGTAGCCGTTTTATTATGCGTTTCACGGAGACTTTCATAAAGTGCACAAATATAAACATAAATTATATATGAAAATTAGAATGTACCTTGACATAGTGTTATTATTGGAGCTACAGGTTCAGATTTAATTCCTAGTGTGGTGAAAATAATATTTTTGGCAGTTGTTTGACAGATACAAAAGTTGATGTATGCACACAGCTAATCTTCATTAGGGATGAAATTACATCAGCTAAGTGTGTACTTCTGAGCGTTGCATGTTTGCTGTGCAAGTAGTTTGTGTTCTGCTTTATTGCAGGAAGGCTTTTCATTAATTGATTCCCACAAGTGGCTAAAAATAGTAAGAAGAGCAGACTGCCTACTGCTTTGTGCACAGGCAAAGGTAAGTTGAGTTGCTTTTACTATTTTTAATAGCCAACACTGTTCCATATAAGATTTCTTAATGTTGGATAAATTAAACCAGGAGTTCTGAGATACTGTAAATCGTCTATATAAATGAAAATGCTTTTTTTTACTCTAGATACTAAGCAAGAATGGATTAAATAATCTCAATGTGTTTTGTAATTGCTAATACTCAAGTGTTTTAAGACTGCTTTCTGAGAATTAGCTACTAAACCAGCTAGACCAGTATTTATTTTAGAATTTATCTGCCATGGCTAACGATGAAAAAGATTAAGTGATTCTTTTACATCTACAGAAGCACACTACCTATGAGTCACACTTTGTTTTGGCAAACAAAGTATCTAATCAAACACTTAGCCATTCTCTGGCCCCTGACACCCACCACAGTAGTGGCAGGCTAGTGATTCAGGCATTTGGCATCAAGGCAATGAAAGAGACCTCGGTTTCTGGTCTTCCCCTCAGATCTCATGAAAAATGGTTGGTTAGCCTTTAAATGATTAAACAGCACTTGCTTATTACCAACGTATGTATAAATCCGTTTTCTTGGTTCTTAGATGAACTCTGAGAAGTTTCTTACTCATCTACACTGAGTGCTCACCAGGTTTTTCAGAAACAAAGCCTGTTTCAAAATGAGAAGAGCTCTCCCTTCTCCCCTCATAGTTTCTAGGCTTTGTAGTTTCAGCAGAAACAGCTGCCTCCAGTTTAACTATCTCTACTTGCCAAGGGAATTAATCTCTTAAGTTAGAAACAGGAATTTTGGCAAAAGACTGAGCCCCTTGTTCAGTAGCTGCTAGAGACCGGTTTTAACTCTTCGCCCCATTCATAGAACTATTAAGGCATAAAACCATCTCAGGTATTCCAGGATGTTCTGGCACTCTCCCTGAGAGGAACTCTGGGATAGGCTGGGTTATTGTCATTGCAAATAATAGCGATATCCCGAATAGTTGAAAACTGTAAATTCCTGTTTAGTTTTATTTTTATCTTTTATCTGATTTCTTCTATGAAAGATGCATAAGTATTTCTCCACAGGATGTTACAAACCAAACATAGTTTGCAGAGAGGAGAATGCCTTGCTAGTTGCTAGATAAAAGCAGATGTGAAGCAAAATAAACTTTGTTTAAATATAAGGACCCATCTTGTTTCAGAATAAGCCTAGTCTAATGGTGGCACTAGGAACTGCATAAATATCTTAAAACTGTTTTAAATTCATGGGTTGTGCTTGCCTGAAATCAAACCACCTTTACTCTTTGATTTTTTATCAAATCCTTATAAAAGGTGGAGTATCACTGAAGACTATCGAGCTGTTGCAGTGATTAGTTCTGATGAATCAGTATTAGATCATCTGTTTCCTTTACAGTTAATAGAACCAGTTCCCCAGCACAGTGTTAAGGGATTCTGCTGCATCTCACAAGGAACAAAATCAGTGTCACAATGGCTTTGGGGCTTGAACAAAGCTCTGAGGGACAGTTCAGAAAAGAAGGAATAGCAACATAGCCTTAAATTAATTTGGTGCATCTAAATGTTTACTTACTATAAATTCATATGACTTAAACTGGATTTACTGGCACTGCAGTGGTCCTGTCATGCAGTTTCCTTACTTTATATCCTGAATTGTAGCTGAAGTGATTCCTTAAATGCTGTTAGTATATATAGCTTCTGTGCTAATATTCAGAAATTTTTTTAACACTTCAGGAAGCCAGCCACACCACGTAAGGGATTACGTCTCTACCCTGCTAGGCCTAAGTAAGGAAAAGAGTTAAGCAAACTAGGTTTTCAAAAACCAGTTCTTATATCTGAGTGCACAGGGCAACTAAGGGGTGTGGGCAACTAAATATTACACCATTACTTCTGATTTACCTTGTACTCCTTGTCTTTTGTAAGTCACTAGTATTGCATTTATAGCAAAATACACTAATTTCTTAAGAAATTCAATTTTAATAGGGTACTGTGGGCTCTCTGCTAGCAGAATGGGTTTCAAAACTATATTTTTGAGAAGCTTAGTGTTAATATACTTGAAGGAACAAGGCATGTAGAGGAGATACCTGATGCGGGACACTATTGAAACTCAGCTGTACCAGTAGACATTTTATTCAGTGAAGAACGTGAGTGTCCAATTCTGAAGCTGTACCTGTCAGATGCATGCTTGTGTCTTACACTTAGCTGAAAGAAACAGCTGCATGGCTGTGACTGCACTTTATACTGCTCCAGCTTTAGCAATCACTTTTCTCACATTAGTCTTAGTCTGTATAAAAAATTGTTATATGAAATAATCTGTAAACAGTAGCAAGACAAATATTCTTTTCATTGTGCTCGCCCCCTGGCCCCAGCATGGGAAGAGGTGCAAATTTGATGCTCCAAGTGACCTCAAGGTTCTTTAATACTTCAGCTCATGTGTGGTTCAGGTGTTATTGCCCAGTACTCAGTTTATGCTAAAACTTGACACCATCTTGGCTGATTTTGAGGGCACTCTTTCTTTCCATAAAGGAAAATGTTTAATTTACAAAGTCTGTTGTTGTTTATAAACTGCAACCTTAAGTATTTACCAGTCCTTGTGAAAAAGCAATATAAATAGCTCAGGCTGAAAATTGATTTGGGGATTGTAGGGGTAACTAAAACAAATGTTATTTGAAACTCTCCAAAAGGAATTCAAATTAAGATGCAAGTTACCTTTCTGTCATTTTAGTGAGAACTCACATCTGGCATATCCACAAATCAGTTCTCGGCTATGTGAAGCTGACCCAGTTAAGTTGACATCTTAGTTAATTAGAGGAAATATAACTGGGCACTGGTAAAAGGAGTGCTACAGCTCAAATTATTTTGACATTTTTTCTGCTTTAAAAGGCACTGAGACAAGCTTTTATGCTTACAATGCCCTAAAAATCATTTAATGCAATGCAAGCATCTTAAAATAACATGCATGTAAACATACAAGCTGTCATGAAGAGCTGGCTCATCTTTGAGACAAAAATTTTGAAAGATGTCCTTGTATTCCTGTAATCAGCAGTTGAGCAGCACGTCTAGTCATTAAGGAAAAAATGGTTTTGACGTTGAAATCTCCAAAAGATAAAGACTCAAATAAGCTAGATAGGTCCCAGGAAAACTTTTATAGTACTTTAGCTGTGTTTTATATTTGAAAGTTCAAGATCAGACTGAAAGTTCCATTAATTCACTCCCTAAACAAGAACATTCAATATGTACCTGCCTTCCATCAGTTGAATGTGCTTAGGACAAGCTTATCATGCACAACAGACTCTTTAGGTCTCCATTTTCAGTGCAGCTTCCTGGACCTCAGGTACATTTTAAAAAAAAAAAAGTCTATTACGATACAGCACAACAACCTGTACTAGGGGTCAGTTCTATCTAGGTGGTTGTTTTTTTTTTAATCTATTTCAAGTATTATTTCAGTATTTAAAGTAAGGCATTTGAGTTCCTTGCACTCCTAACAACTGTGTTAGCATCTATTCAGGGAACAGCAGCACTCAGTTGCAGCACCAAGCTGAAATTGTATGTTTAGCTACCCACAGGCACACCAGGCAGGTAGGAAAGGCTGGGTTTGATGCAGAGATTAATGTAAATCCTGAATGGATCATACAGTTCCCAGAACTTTTAGCTCAGATTCCAGAGTTAACTTCTTCTTAGAGTAATTTCATTTTTTGATACAAATAAGTGTTCAGGGTTGGTATATCCTTACAGAACACTATTTGCAGCAACAACAAGAAAATAATTTCCTGGCTATACTACTAAAAACTGTCATTATGGCAAGGTTTCTTCACTTGGCTAGACCTCTAATTAGTTGACAAGTGGCTCTGCTCATTTGCCATTTTCTTGTGGTTTGTTGTTTTTTTTTTAATTGATTTTCAAACTAGGAATAATAGTCTTCTGATTTAGCAGCTGGGATGAATGAAGATACAGCAGGGAAAGCTAGTTTCTTTGTATTTAAGTTGGTGCAGTGATCCAAAAATTTATCGCCTTCTTCCTAACTCTGACAAATAGGAGTTTAATTAAATCAAAATAGTTGGAGGGGATTCACGGTTAATTTAATTGCTCTTTGGCTTTTGAGCAGAATGAATGCCGCATGTTTCGTGTTCAGTTTGGTGGAGATTCAAAGGAACAGGTGCTGGGACACTGCTGTGGTTGCGTTCAGAAACTTGCGGAGTACACACCGGTTCAAGTAATGGATGAACAAAGCCAGCAGCTCTACCACAGCCTCAATCAGCTGCCTAGTGCTGAAAATCAAGCGAAGGACACTGAACAACATGCATCTGTACTACACATAGTAAGTATGCGAGAACATATAGACAGAAAAATAGAATAATCAACCATTAGCATTAGATCTGTAAGTGACAAATTTTACTTCTGAAGAAAGTTTTTTGCAACTGTGAGACCATCTGTATGGAATACGATTTGGGACACCCAAGATTCAGTTTTTGTGCAGCAAAACCTAGTTAGTGAACGGTGCTCCAGTTATTCAGGAAGTCAGCTGCTGAAGCTGGCTATCGTCTTCCTATTTTCTCAGTGTGCCTGAAAAGTCATTAATGGGACAATGCTCAAAAAAGGGGTTCTAGCTCCTCAAGCTTATTGTAATATACCTCAGAGCAATCGGATGCCTTTGTTTTGACCCCTAAAAGGTCAAACTGAGCTTAACACACGCATTTCATGTTACCATAGGAAGAATATTAGCAAGCATGTGGAATGAGATTTACAGGTGGAAAAAGATTGCTCTGGGGTTTCAATTTTTCCTTAGCTAGGGACCCTGGAAACGAACAATTTATGCAGAGCTCAGGCACACACAGCAAGTTACTAACCATTAAAAGAAACAGCAGCAAAGGCTACAGCCACGTGATATTTACCAATTCCCAATCTGATGGTGGTATGGTTTGGAAGACTTAGATGTTTTCTGCTGAGGTTAATGAAGAATAGGGGACAGAGACTGAGCGCCGAATAGTTACCAAAAAAACCCAAGAAACCCTATGCCTACAATTTCATCAGTGTGGCTTTCATCTGAGACTGCTGGGAACTACTGGGTGGACTTTGAAAAAAAAACTATACAGGGTAAGAAAATGATTGTGTTCACCTAATCCTGTTTTGCTGTGTTAATAGTTGTAAATACAGCAATTGTATCAATTTGAGTTTAACCTGACACATTCAAAAGCTATTTCAGGGTAGGAACAGAAAGTTTCCTCTCTCCAAGACAAAGACCTAAGGTAACTGGAAAAGGCAAAGGCAGATAGTGTTTCTGAGGGTGACTAATTCTTAAATATATACTCCGGAGTATCTAAAGGATGACATTCACTAGCTTTAAAAAACATCCCTACAGCTAACTTAGCCGGGGTACATGATAAAAATATCAGGACCAAGACTGAGTCCTGAAAAAGGAATGTCAAAGCTTTCAGCTATGTAATTTTCCTGATCTACTCCAGGAAGGTCCTACCCTACTGGACAGTGGAATCATATTTGGTAGAGAAAGCGTGCGTGTTGGGGGGGAAGTACATTGCTAGTTTGACTTGCACCATTTCCACAAAGGCATATGGGAGACCTTCAACAGCTGATGCTCAAGATTTATTGTTTGTTCTTTAAGCAGATTACCTATACTTTGGGCTTTGCTCCTTTCCCAATAAGCTAGAGCAAAGAATGAAAAGTAAAGAAAGTATTTCATGGCAGAATGCTATTGAAAACCAACAGTCATACCATTGGTATTAATAATGCTCTTTTCTCCAGAAGTTAACACTGAAAACCTTGCTCAGAAAATAGAATTGGGAACTTAAGCCATCTTTTCTGTGATGTGACCCATGGGAAGGAAAAAAGCATGCTCCTGGTGAGCATTCATATGCAGCACTTTTTAAAGTTACTTCTAATAAGTAGTTTAAGTTACCTTAGTTCAGAGATGACAGCTTAACTACAGCCCCATTATTTCATGTCTTTCATTTCTGAAGACTTGAGCAGATGTGCATTTAGGTTCCATAAAAAGATTCCTTTTTCCTGCATAAGGTAGCTGAGCACATTCTCTTCCTGTTATCTCTAAAAATGGAACTACTTCCCTTCTTGCACATACCCACACTCTGCTTGGTAACAAGCCCTTTTTTGCATTTGATATTTTCTAGCCAGATGAGCCTCTAACAGATTCCTGCCTTGGGGAAAAAAGATCTGTAACACAGCTAGCACAGGTAAGAAAAAAATGACCTAATGTTTAGATCCTGTAACTGAATCTCTCAGGCACGGAGAAAGAGCAAGCTATCTCACCTGCTGTAAACATCCGATAAACGCCTTTGCCGAACACCAAGCTGCCATCATGTGCAGTGACCTGCAGCTAGGAAATAAGCTGCAAAACCAGGTATTTCATGGTGCAATTACACCATTTGCATGAAAACAAACCATTTCGTCAACAGCAAACAAATACCCAGAGGTCATGTCCAATTAAATGGCTCTGTCACTCTTGGACTCTGCAGAAGTGACCTCTGATACTTTCAGACTTAAGCTAGGACTGCAATCATCCTTAACCCACAACAAAAGATCCCCTAGTTCAGTTGACTGCTTCACTGAGGAGTCCAGGGTAAAGCCATGTTTAAAAATGTCTGGAGGTTAACTGTTGCTCGTTTGCTGTGCAAATTTGGGACTGTACAGAATCAGATAGTAGAGGGGAATACTCTCTCCAACCTCTGTTTTTGAGCAGTTGCTTCTATGGGTCTTCCCTACCCTTTTTCCGTATCTACAGGATGATCAAGTCCACATTTCTTCACACCAGTGGTTTAAGGGACAACCCCTATGCTCCCTATTACAAATCTGTCCTCTCAACCCCCAAAAAAAGCCCTTTAAACACCTGTTTTCAGAAAGCAGAGTTCCCTGTACTCTCAGTAGCAGGAGCTGCCGTTTCAGTCCCCCCAGTTCTGTTACTGTCCTTGTACAATGCAACACGATGGCACCAACAAGTCAGAGCAATCACACAAGGTAGTTTGCCTTTTGCAACTGTTTTTCATCACCAATCTCTGCTTTAAGAAGCAATACTAGGAAGTGTAATTTAGCACCAAAATTATTAAGAACAGCCTAGCTTCTGAAAACTGCAGTTCTGTAATCCCTGTATAAGACGGGAGCACGATGCCTCCTTCAAAAAAAAACTTTTTGCCAGTGAGGACTGTATTTGCTGTACATGTTCATCCCTCTCACTTGAATTACTATTCCCTGGCACAAAGAGACTCCTTGTTGGAATAGTTTCCTGCATCATCTTCTACTTGTTACCTTCACACAACTGTGCTTTGCATTGGGATCACACATGCACTGGCGATACAAGGTTTGCTCACAGTTCAACTTCTTTTCCCCACTTGACCTTCAGAAACACACCCTTTCAGCTGGTGCTCTGGAACACCTGGGAGTTAAATTTCTCTACTTCCACCCCTTCAGGAAGCTAGCAGAAGAGGTGGTTTTAAGCATTTTCTTACAGTTTGGGTTTAAAGATCTTTTTCTCCAGTCAAGACTATGGTGTGACCCAGGAAAAGAGTAATACTGCAATGTAAACCAACAATAAGATTAGCAAAAATATTAAGGGTTGGGTTTTTTCCCCATCTCACAAGACAGCTATGCTCCAGCTGTCAGCACACCTGGTCTGTCTGCCAGTTGTCTAGTACTGTGTTTCAGGTTCAAGGAGCAGAGCTGGGGCCTGACTGAACTGAACAGCAATGCTGACTTTTCCATACGGAGAGGCTTGGCTTAGCCAGTGCCTCTCGTATCAGCACATCAAAAACAAGGCCAGATGAGGCTTTTGAAGTCTTGTTTTGTGGGGATTTTTTTGTTGTTGTTTTTTATGCCAGACTAATAACACCATTTGCCTTGGATTACCTCTGTATGTCACACCTACCTCAAAGTAGTGCTTCAGTGACATTTCTCTCCCATTGCTTCTCTCCCATCCAACATATCCAAAAAGTATCTGTAACTGATGCTGAAGCTGTAATGACTCCAGCACAAAGGGGTAAAGAAAGTAAAAGGCCGAGTAGATGGTGAGCTCTATAGAACATTTGCAGCCCAAATGATGGAATAAATTTTGGTGTGAACAAAATTAACACATAGTATGAATAATGTGGTTTACAACAAGTGGCAGCCCTGGCTGCAGTAGGGCCTTTCAACTGTGAACTTACTATTTCTTTAATGTAACTTACATCCAACAGGATGTTTTAGTTGAGCTGCTTCAGGTTGTTGCCATAACAACAACAGTGCGAAAAGTGCTCAGGAGTCACCCAATAACCTACTGCTCCGTTAAGCCTGTGCGTTTCTCCAGCCTATCTAATGGCTGACAGCAGCATTGCCTACAGATGCTGGGAGGCGGTCAGGGCTTCTCAACCTCAGCGTGTGATGTTGTACATCTGCCACTTCGCTGCCACTAGTTTTACACTGAAAAGTGACCTGGTGCACATAGTTCACCCACTGCCAAGGGAAAAAGCTGGGCGCGGGTGCATGTGTGGTTGTGTGTTAAAGGGGCATGAAAAGGATGTTTTAATTCCTAAAGCCCCATCATCTACTTCTAAAAGACACCTTGCTAACTTAAGGGCTTAGAACTGCAATATGTGGTCATCCTTACACAATTCACATAGCAGTATATAGGCCCTGTGCGGGATACTTTTCTCTTAACCAGAATGGATATTCATGAGGAAGCCATGTTTCCCAGGAAGTTGGCATTTCTGATTTAAACAATTGCAAAGTCATGAAAAAGCTATATTTGAATCCAAGGTAGGTATCAGAAAACATGACATACTGAAATCATAGCTCATGGAAAGTCTTCAAACAGCATTAACAAGGCAGGTGCATATTTATTAAATACTGAAGGAAAACCTTGACATAGCTGGATTGTTACAGCATCCATGTAATGTTACCTTTTATGTCCAAGACGAGCACAACACCTTTGTGGTTTTTACTTTCACAGTCTGTTCTGAAAAAGAAGTTTGAGCTCCCCCTCATGTACCGGCATTCCATGTGGCATGCACAAGAACTGGGGCCCTTCATTCGCTTATGTCTTATGGATCAGAATTTCCCGACTTTTGTGGAAGATGTGGAGAAGGAACTGAAAAAACTCACAGAAGGTTGAGAAATACCAGCTTATTACCACTGGAAACACACTCCAGGACACCCAGTGTTCAGGATATGCAAGCTTAATTGCAATTAAATACTTGAGTCTCACAAGGTTTTTTTTGTCAGTGTTTTATTTTTAAAAACAGGTGAATCCACTTTTTATACATCATTGCACTTCAACAAATACACAGAACACAAGTTCATGCATCTACAGTTATGCACATCATGAGAACCCTGTTAGGTCTATTTCTACAATCTTTAAATCATGAGAAATTACAGTGTCAAACTAAAGAGTATAACTAGTTGCATAGAATATCACCATGCTATAACATTTCATCATTTAACAAAAAAAAAAAGAAAATTATAAAAGTTTGCCTGAATTGAATGTACAAGAATATGTTGAACACGTCAGTGCAAAAGGATCTGAGAATTTACATGAGTTAACAAAAAAAAAAATCACTTAAAAAGCAATCATATATATATATTTATAAACAGAAGTTGTTTGTTTCAACTGCATTCCACCACCACCATGTCGAACCATTCCAGCTTTCTGAAGTCTGATTGTAGGACACCCACGTCTCTATACAGGTTAAGCCCTTAAGATTAATTTCAATTTATATTACTTCTCTAAGTACCAGAACAGTATAATTCTCTTATCTCTCAGACATACAGTAAGGAATGAATATCAGCAGCTTAAAAATGAAACACAATTACTGTATTTTGGTTTCCCCTCCCTCCCCAAAATATAAATATATACTGTATATATTTTTAAGTTTTGCTGTACTTTACAAAAAGTCTCACTAGATGGCAGCAGTGCGTTTTAGAGCTTTGCCAATTTTAACAGCTACAGGAAGTAAAAAATGGCGCATGCATGAACAGACTTACTACTTCTAATGTTTAAATAGATTAAAGAGGGGGGAAAAAAAAAAAAGCAACATTCACAGCACATCAAGCCCAAAATAGTTTACACCTTCTACACTGAAGCATTATTAAAATTTATCTGGCTAGGTCATCCTTGCAGGAGGCTAAATAAGGCATGCTTTAGACAGTCATATTGTTGCTCACTGGAAAACCAAAAGAAAGAAAAAAAAAAACAGACCGAACTGGAGTTCTAGAACCAAGAGTTCCAACCCTTAAATTTAGCAGGTCATATTGCCATCAGTCTCTCAGAAACTTAAAGCTCTAAAAAAGAAATGAGAAAAGGTGCTAGTCAATGCCTGGCAGCATTTTCAACATCATGTGCCCTAACAGCGTGCAATCAAAGCGCTTAACATCCGGTTTGCTCTTAAATGAAGACAGAGGCTTCCCAACCAAGGTCAGCTTCCAGATTTAAGACTGAACGAGGAGGGGCTTGGGGGATTTTTATTGGCAATAGTAGCGGTGGTGTAGAGATCGACAGGTACGGGGTTGTTAAACTACCTGCGTATTTTATGGAAGAAATATTTTGCTGACCCCTCCCAGGCTCTCTGAAGCATGGCAGGAAGGCTAGTGCCATCCTCTGAGCTGCTGGTAACTTTTTAATGCATAGAACCATTTACGTTTACGCACCCCAACCACTACAAAGGAGGACTTTAGCCTGACCGTTTCCGAGATGCATGTGCATCATACTTACATGATAAGCATTTTTAATTTGTGTTTCTCTGGCGTAAGTTTTTATCTTTATGATTGTTTGTAGAATTGGTTTTCCTGGAGAAAGAAATAATTAGAAAATACACCAAAATCAATCACAACTGTAAAAAAAAAAGGTGTATGAAGTTAAACAGCATTCCATTCTTCCTCCTAACTCAAGTGGCTAAAGACAACATGCTTCTAGACTCTTTGTGTGTTGCCACCTTCTTACCCCGTGCAATTCGCCTCCTACATCTGTCATTCTGCTTCCCAGTTTTACTGCTTCCTTTTTACACCTGAAGAAGCTCGTTCTGCTCCCCCCCCTCCCCCCGACTTTGCCAATTGCTTACAATATGTGTGAAAAACCATATCAAATCTGCCACACCAGGCCGTCAGGGAGACCACATGTGGCTTTGGCGCAATGTGTGTTTTAAACTCCTTCAGCAATATCTGTTTTTCTAGCAGGGGCCTTACAGGTACCACTTTTCTTTACTCCAGCACTAAAATGACAAACCAAAGGGTCCCTTACAGTGAGCAATGTCACGCCTAATATCTATCTTATGTACCGCAAACCCCCCAGAACCCTCAGTTTTAGCTCGGTTAACGTTTTTTTCCTCACAATGTGCTTACATTGGCCCAGCTGGTTCATCATCTGCAGCGAGAATTCCAATGCAATCCAGGGGAAGACAAGGAAAGGAAAGAAAACAAGAGTCAGTCTTTGCACTGTAACACCAGCTGAACTGCAAACAGCAAACCAATCTATCTACAGCATTAAAGGCCATTCCACTCGGTAGTGCAAAGATTCATGGAGTTATTTTTCTGGATTCAGGTTTTAATGGCAGGTATGTTGCTTCAATGGTTTTAGTTAACACTTTGAATGCTTGTCATGAAGAACTGCAACTGTAGTGGACAGATTGTTGCAATATGGTCAGACTCATCTTGTCCCCAAGTTCCAGTGGTTCAATCTCATAAAAAAATAGATGAGAAGACAAACCAACATTTCAGTTGTAAAATCCTGCTGGTTGTTTCCTTGCATTGATTTTTAAATATATAATTTTTTTAAGCCATTCTTCAACCGCTGATGGGTAATTGCCAGTATATACACAAGAGGGTATATACACTATACGTCTTCCCCCATGGATGACACAACCTCTACATATTCCATTTTTCCCAATGTCTAATTAGCACGGGCCAGGTTAGGAGATTGAAGGCGCAACACTTGATTCTAGTATCCAAACGTAGTCCTTGGATAGCAGCAGGCATTGTGTGTGCGTCCGATAGAGCTCAGGGCTCAAAACACCAGGAAAAGTTAGGGGTGTTGTAATACCTCCGGACACAGACTTCAGCTACAGAAGACTGACAGCATTGTTCTGCCCGCATCTCTTGGCAAAAATATGCTCTGGCAGATCTCTTCCCAATTTTTAACAGTGAATAATGTTTCACATTAGCTCTTGCGTGACCAATTGAACATTTTTTTTAATTACAAAACACCTTATTTTGCCCCCAAGCTGCAGTACAGAAGACAAGTGCATTTAAACAGCAGTACAAAAATCAATCCAGAAAGTTAATGCTCCCGGGGAAGTATTTTGGGGGGACCAATTCAGGACCTGCTGTTTTTGGCACTCTACAGTTGCCGTTTCCCACCTCACGCTATAGGGATTTTTCACTGAAGTCTTTAAGAAACTCTCAGCAGGATTCCACAAGGGTGCTTAGTGCACATGAAGCAGTTATGGAAATTACAGTCTTAACAGTGTAGGCATCCGCATGAGCACACGCTAGGAGTAATGTCGGTCAAAGGGGACATTACTCCACCTGTACCTTCAAGGCAACGGATAGGCAAAGCCACTGCTAGCATAGACAGTGACCGGAACAAAAAAAATATTTCAAAAAAATAAAGAACTAACCACAAACCAAGAGCTTTACAGCCAAAATAACAGACTAGCGACACACCAGTGTCCACAGAAGTCCATTACCAGCAACAGTACACTATCGGACACGATACAGAGAGAACTAGGACTAGTAAGGACAACCAGACATCAATGTGCTGTTGTATATACAGTGGAGATATACAGACACACATCAGGTACTGAAACACAAAGCACAGCAGAGTAAATCTAGAACTTCCCTCCACAAACATCTTTTGATTCACAAAAGATCGTGGAGCAGGCTGCGCTAAGTACTCCGCACGCTGGCTGGGAAGAGCCTGGGACAGACAGCGAGCCCTGAGCTCCCCTCGCCCCCAGATCAGTACTGCTACCGATGCCGTTCTGCTTTCGGACTCAGCTTTCTGACAAGCATCATCGATATCTTTGAGAGTTTGTTTGGCTGGACTTCAGAAATACCAGGCTGCACCGTTAAGATACAAGCTCTCTCTCACTATAAAACAACCATTTTTCCTTCTCTGTTAAAATATTTAGATGCCTATTTCAGATAAGTAGTTTTGTGTGCTTAAAAAAAATAATATTAAAACCCCTTTGCATTTATAAAGGCTGCCATCAGGTGTTTTCCCAAAGATCCATCAAAAATGCCTACTAAATACTTCAGATTATATGGCGGATCACCACCATTCGTCCCTTCCCCATCTATAACCTCAACAGAGATAAAATAAGACCGAGAAAAATTTCTCTGTGATTTACTATCCTGGTCAGCCATTTAACTGCTGGAAAAGCATCCACAGTACAGTTCAGACAAAGACCGAAACCTTAGCAAAATCGGGGGGCAACAGAACAACAGAAAAATAAGTACAAAATTAGACTAAATAAAGATTAAAAACAGCAAACTGAAATCCAAATTAGTTGTGAACGTGAATGAAAAAGTTGTAAGAAAAAGTGTTAACATCATGACTTGTGCATTGTATAGACTGAAGCGGAGATTAAACAAACTCCAAAGCATGCAGATCTCTCACTTACCACCATTTTTTAAAGGGTATGATGCAATTGAAGGGGGGGAAAAAAAAAGAAGTCATAGTAACCGACAAATATCAATATAACTCAAAACCTTTATGCCAGAAGACCTGCTCTAGTAACCAACTATCTCTCAGAGTATGTAAAACCTATGGCCATAGAGAATATCCTCTCAGTATGCTGCTTCATTCCATTCCGCACCTGCAGGCCTCCTGAAACACTGCCAGGTGAGCTGTAATTTTATCATTGAGCACACTAAACCCCTCCTTTTGCACAAGCTTCTTTTTGAATTTGGGGGGGGGACCTGTAGGCTCCAAAACCCCCACTGTTTATATAATACAAAATTAAAAATATAAAAATTAAAAAAAAACACCCACAAAAAAAAACCACACAAAGCCCAAGAGCCAAGCCTTTCTTGTGGGTTCAGTGATTATCTGTTTGGCGTCGCCCTGAAATAGCACATTTCTGAAGTGAAAGGTTAGAATTGCTGCTGTTTTTAAACACATCATGTAACGCATGTAATCAATCCTTCCAGGCAAAAAAAAAAAATATCTGGACATTAAAATTGCAAGATGACAAATAGATTTGCTTTAGCTCCTCCACTTGGATTAACTGTCTGGGAATGTCACTCACACTTCAGCAGTCTGAGAAGGGGACTGTGTTTTGTGCCACCCCCTTTACTTTCAGCGTTAATTTGTAAGGCATTTTAGATGTTACACACTTTCTTTTACCTCCTTTGGAAAGCTACAGTATTTCTTTTTAATATCACATTAATCTTATGTAGCCTATTATGACTGGTGGAAGTTAAAAATTAACAACTCTGGGGTTACTTCCAGCAGTAAGAGTCACATTTTTGCATCCGAAGTGACGCTGTTTCTGCTCATGCTTTAAAACTTTCAAAGAAATCTACACAAAGAGGAGTCAAGACCAGCATCTTTCAGCAATGTTTCTTATACTAGCATGTGGCAGCCCTCAGACCTACCTTTACGGACCAATAGAGAACTGGAGCATTACTAAAATGAAACTTATGTTCAATTTCCGTTCAAATGCTGAAAAGGAAAAGCCACAGTCTGTGGCAGCTTCGGGGCCCCGTGTTACAATACAGCTTCTCTGGTCTGCAAAGCAATTTGTCGGAACTATTACAGAGACCGCTAGGGAATTTTTATATTTAAAAGCTAAAGATTTTGCTTTCTGGGAAGAAAAGGTTTGGCAGTGGCTTGAAAACAATTTATAAAAATGCCCATGTTGAAAAATTACAAATTATAAATTTCCTATAAATTTTTCAGTTCTGAATTCATAAAACATTCTGAAGACTCCACATGGAACACTCAAAGCAGTCCGCAGCCAGGCAGGACCACGATGCTTTCTCACAAGGTAGCTGTTTGCAGGGACAAGCGCATTACAACCTGCATTAACCATTTAGGGCTTTGGTTGCAGGCAAAGATCCAAAGGCAGTGTTTACCACCACAATGCATGTTGGGTTCAGAGCATCACTCTTCTCTTTGGCTTCATTACCAGGAATATTTTGGAGGAAGGGGGAAAAAGTAGTGAATGGAGATGCTCACCTTGCTCCTTAAAGCAAACCAATAAAAATAAAGCAGTCACTCTGAAATGGAATGAAGGCAGAAGTGTAGCAGCAATGGAGACTCTCTGGCCAAGATTACTTACGTTGAACTGGAGGAATTCTGATCCTCTAATAGCATCTAATAAATTAGTATATAAAGGCCCAGAGGGGCTAGGCTATTCGATTACCACTGTGACACAACGATGCTCGCTGTTAGATGTGGTTGATAGCTACACAGTCTTGCAGTGTGCCTGCCTGACAATTTTCTCCCCTTGATGAATTTTAAGCGTGGGAGAGAAAGGTGCAGGTAATAGAAAAAAAAAATCCCAAACAAAAATTAACTTGTTACCAGGTAAACTGTTTCAGTAAAAACATTGTTTTTTTAAATTACTTACAGTAATAGCAGGAACAGGGAAAGTCAAGAAAAAAAATGAGTATTAAAAGAATGTGGGGAAATGGGTGGAGCTTCTGCAGAGCCAGAGCAGAAAAACATTTATCAAAAGTCTTTGTATTAAGCTGAGAAATGAGAGGGGAAGAATGAAAAAGGACATGTTACAACCCAGTCACCTCATGGCTTTGAACTAAAGATGACATAGAATATGGAATTTAAAGTAAAAACTGTTTACATTCCTACAGGGGAATGTAGCCAAGAAGTTTTTACTTTCTACTTACCCCAGAACACACCCTTTAAAACAGCATCTTTGCTAATTTTGGACTATTTGATCCAACAACAGAAAAAGCACTTTCTTTAGGAATCTCTGATATACTCTATTCAGGTCACAATGGCTGATTGCTACATCTATCAAAATTAAGCAGCTTAAGCTATACCACAGAAGAATAAAATGGTATTTGCTTCCTTTTATTGTCAAGGGAAGTCCAAGCAGCTTGCATTCTGAGCAAAACGCATCAGCAGTCCCCTGCTGAAACTGTTTCCCATTGTACATGCAGCACCCCTGGCCTCAACATGCCACGTTCATGCAGCTTTCATCACCAAAAGCCACTGGAAGCTGCATGTTTTTCACCTGCTCTTGATGTTACAAAACCTAGCCACTCTCTGGAAAAGCTATGTGAGCCATATATTGCCTTCCCATGTGTAAAGCAAGTCAAAACTCTCATTTTGAAAGGATGCAGAAATTCAAGCGCAATCTGCCCTCCCCTTCCTCCTTCCAGCACATAATTTGGGTGCAAGGGGGCTCACACCTGTGACTGGAGGTATTTGCTACAGTCACCTCCCCTTCCCGGAGCATGAGATTGCCCCTAATCCTTGCAGCACAACAGCAAGAACCAGCACTGGGCATCCTTGCATCACTTCTGCTGGAAACATGGATTTCATGGGTGCAAAGTTTCTCTTTCTGCTATATAGTAGCAGCAGAAGAAAAAAATAAAGTGAATTATGTGAAGGAAGAAATATTAGCAAAGGAGCTACTGAGCAGCCCTGTTCCGTGGCATAAAAAGCAAAAGGAACTGAAGACAAAAAGCAAGGTCCATGCAAAAAACCCTGTGGTCAGGAAATGCCAAAGTTAAAGGAGTGTCCTCATCCTTCCAGCACAGCAGTGGTTCTAGGCAGAGTTAATTTTTGTAAGGCTAGCAGATACATCAGGCAAGTGTCTTGTAACACACAGCCCTTTATCCCTCCCAAACTCCAAAATCTAAGCAGCCTCACTCTGCACCGAAACAGTAAATTGAGAAGAACTGCTCCAAATTTAACCGGGTTATCTGTCACTCTACCCATCTGCCAAGGGATGAGGTAGTTGGCAGGCTAAGACAGGTAATTTTTAGCCTGTGGAACATGGAGATGAGAGAAAAGGAATTAATTCAGTTGGCTTTATTTTGGCTGGCCAGGTAGAGTTCCCAAGTGCTCTGGACAGCATCCCAGACACCTTCCAGGACAGAGATAATGTTTCTCTCCAAATAGTCACATCCCCCACTAGCAACTGGGTGCTTCTGTCCAGCATCAGTTATTAAAAGTCCTTTTTGGCACTTCTTGGTTTAGGCTCACCAAAAGGGCACAGCCCTCAAGCCTTGCCTTTTCTGCTCCCCCTAGACCAATTATGCTGTAAATCCACTCACATTTCTATGAAGTTCTTACAAATATCCTCACATGTTGTAAGCAAGTGCACTGCAAATACAAACACTGAAATTACTGAGCTGGTTTGTCAAAGGGTTCTATATTTCTGAGATTTGCCTCAGAAACATATTCCTCTAAAAACAGTTCATCAGTCAGGGTGGTCTTGGGGAGCCCTCAGATGGTTCACCATCCTCACTACCTTATGCTACATAGAATTGAAGGATTCTTTGGAGATGTGGAAACAAATAGCTCAAAGCAGTTCTCCAAAAAAGAACAGCAAGATGAGTAGTTGCTGGAAGATGGCACCTCAGTGAAGTCAGCTGAGTACAGCTGAGAAAGGTAGAAGTACTCAAATTAAGTGTGCCTATTACCAGTGGAATCTGGAGCATCCCTGCTCCGTCTTTCACCTTGGGCTGGCTTCGTCCAACAGGATGAACACAGGACACACTGCCTGTAACTTGTGCAGGCTTATCCAAGCCAGACCTAGAAACGACATCACCTGGGTACTGCACAAGGCACAGCATGGGCACCAGCATCTCCCAGCAAGACCAGAGATAAATGGAGCCCAACTGCATTTCATCCTACACTGCTATCAGTCAGGTTCTGCATGGGTTGCAGGTATACTTCTAGACTGTCAATTTAACACTTCCTTCAGCTCCAGAAACGCTTTGATTTTTCTGTATACAGGGGAAGTTACCATTTAGCATCGCTGTTTTCCTCCAAAACTTTTTTCAAAAAATCCTTACAGTGTCCCGAATAAGTAATTTTTGCACTAGGTCTCTACAGACACCCTCATTCCTGAGATCCTCTCAGCAGGACAGACATTAGCCAGTACCTCAGAGGATTGAGGGGAGTGGGAAGCCCAAATGAACGTGGAAGCCATCCCCCCTCCTCATCCTAAGATGGGTTCTACCACACCCCATGGACTGCAGAGGGGCAAGACTACAGGTACAAGGCTTGCACCCCAACAATTAGGCTGTTTACTGGCAGCAGATGCCTTATCTGCAGGAATAGACAGCCTGCAGCAGGAGGATGTGCCAAGCCAAATGATAACGATCTACTAGGCAGCGGTCCAAAATAAGATGCAAAATGGCCATCCATCCTCAAACATGGCTGGGTTTATTTTGGCTGCTTCTACCTGTCACTCCAGAGCAAAGAACATCAGAGAAATCCAGTGGCTAAGGAGAGTCCAGAGTTATGCCACCATGGGAAGACAGGGAGGGAGGTGATGGTGGGGACTATGGAGGAATCTTGGTGTCTAAGGAAAAAATTTGGAGCAGTCCAAGGGCAAAATTTACATCCCAGCAAGACGGGCCACCAGTGAGGTCACTCTGCTGAGGCGGCTACCAGGTTTTTCCTGTTAGCAACAGGGCACTAACAGCTCAATCACTGTTGCTGCAACAGCTTCATACAAAGATCTGGCACTACCACAAGCCTGGTCCTTAAAGCTTAACACATCAAAACCAATATTAAAAAAACCCACAAAAATGCAGAAAACCAGCTGATAGTTGAGATATCACAGCTGTTGTCAAATAATACTTATATTGAATAATATGGGGTTTAGACCAATATCTGCATGAGTTACTGGCTCAGCTATAGGCTCCTTGATGTTACCCGCTACAGCTCACTGCAGCATGCAGAGGTGGATGTATGATTTTGAAAGCAGAGTTTAAATTCCGAATGATAAGCACGCCATTGCATTAAAACATTAACTTTGGCATTTCGTAACAATGTATTTGAAATAATAAAGCAAAGAATAACCTCAGTAAAACAAGTGTGGAAATCGGCACACTATATCAACAATCTCTCACATATGCATTTTTAAAATGCCCCTGCTTATAGGGTGTTTCCCACCACGATATCACAGAAAGCTCTAAATGCCATTACAGAAAATGCAGGAGTACTGAAGAGAACGTAGGACTCAAGGCAGCCTTTAGCTGAGATCATGTTATGCTGGTTGTGTCTCTTTATCGAGGCAAATCTAATACATGGATATTGACTGTGATATTCAGTACTGGATTTTGTTCTCCAAGAAACTGGTCAGAGAAAACATTTGTCCACCACAGAGGTGCACCACTCTCCAAGACTCAGGCTTAGCTGCCTTTAAAGTAACAGCAGACTGAGCAAGCAAATTTCGTAGCCTCAGTTACTCGGCTTATCATCTTGGACACTTCCAGAGATGATGAGCCTGGATCCCTCAGGCATCTGAGGAGCGGCCAGACCAGCCAAGAAAACTTCAGCCTTTGAAACTAACAGGTAGTGAACTCTTCATCTCCAGTGTGTGCTTAATTGCACTAACATGGCAGTCACATTGCAATCTGGTCAAGTCAGAACCAGTTTCTGTTGGATTAAGTCCATTTGAGGCCACTTGCAATGGATATTTACATATCAAATTACAATCCAGTATCTTGTTTTGGTCCTTGTGAAACTTCATCAAATGAAAGCCTGAAATGCAGGGAATTGTGAACAGCCACCAACATAAGAGGTGAGATTCTCTCTGGGCATCCGAACATCAAAATTAGGCCAATATGGGAGAAGTGCAAGAGAATATTTAAATTGTCTTTTTCCAAGTTTTCTGGGCTGGTTGAGAACCACTTTGAGGACAAACTGCTGACAGTATAAACCCCTTAGCAACTACAAAGCTTTAAGTTTTGCAGAGGAACATGCACTACACTGTTTAAATTTTGCTGGAAACACACCTAGACTGGTCCCAGTGCGTGCTCTATAAGCAGTTAGTAAATGCTACTGAAATGGTTAAAATCAAAAGCTAGTTTCCTCTAGGTATGCATTACTTAAGACAGTTTTTACTTGCTACATAAGTGATGCAAGGCTCAGCCAATTCTCAAAGTATTAACATTTAGTAGCTGTTTCATAAAACTTTTTTTTTCATTCTCTGAAGCATAGCTCAGGAACTGTGAAGTTGGTTTTGCCCAAACTTCACATGCAGATCAGGGTTTTGGCACCTACATTTTCATCCCAAAAGGCAAGTGTCTCACTGTGTTGTTACTGATCCCTTGTCCAGCCTGACAACAACTAGTCATTGCTGCACAAGCTGCAACACAGCTGCCTTGGGAAGTATCTACCCTGCTAGAGGGCTCCTCCAGCCTGGGAAGACACTGATGATTCGGTGCTTCCCATACCGATTCAGCACGTTGCCCTCCACGTACTCTAAAGCACCTGCTCCATTACGCACCATGTTCCTACAGACTGACAGCGTACCAGCCGCTTCTCACAAGGATTCCTTGGATAGGTTTTCCTGATACAGACTGTAGTAAGCAACTAGGTGTCACATTAAAGCCTGTTTCTCGATGTGATTCTTTCAAATATTCATTTCCTCCTCAAGCTGCCTGTTCCCCCATCTTTAAAAGAAGAAGGTATGCAGAGGAAGCTTAAAGATGAAACAGTTGCTACTCTTTTGTATACCAAACACAGTGTAACTAATTAGTGCTACCATCAAACCTGATAATGAATACCACATCTTTGTAATAGCCACTGAATTATATTTTCTAATTAGATACAGTTGTCAGAGCATTCCTTAAACACAAATTCAGTTACAGACCAAAATAAGGGCCTTACCCCCACCCTTTTAACATTGAAAACAGGTTTTATTTCTGGATCACCTCTGTGGTCCCAATCCCTTTAATTGTAACGTTTCCTTACACAACCTGTCTGGTGTCCAACCCAGATGCCACACAGAAGAGGGAGTGCCGTCAGGTGTTAGTGTTTCCAGCTCTCCCCTGGTGCTGCTCTACGCTCCTTAGGACCGATGTGCAGGATTTCTCAGCGCTAATACAGCAGGAAAGAGACAGGAGCGCTAGACCCACCTCGTGTAACAAAAGCCTTAAAGATAATGAAATAACCGCCCTCCCACCTCATAGTCTGAGATCTTTGGAAAATCCAGTGTTAGGACTTCGCGCAGCGCTTGGCCTCTCTGCGCTTGCTGGGCTTGATGTTTGGAGAGCGAGCAGACGAGAAAGCAAAGAGCTCAAAGGTGAATAGACTGCGCTGCTGATCCTTCCTGCCACAAAGCCCCACTCTGGTCTCCTTCTACAAGTTTGCTTTGTCTGGGTTCCCCACCTGTCCACCCCCCACCCCCACCCACAAGTGGCTTTGAGCACACTTACCATCTGGGACTTCATCCGGCCGCTTCCTTTTCTCATAAACAACTATGATGACAACGAGGATAACAATTTCTGCCAAGATCCCCAAAAAGGGCCAGAGGGGAGCCAAGTGGCTGCGGACACGGAGGATGGTTGTGACTGAGACAGAGCCGACCTGGTTGGTTGCATTGCACTGGTACTCGCCAGGATCCTCATTTATCTGTAGGTTTGTGATGCTAAGCTCGGTGTAGTTGTCTTTATTTGAAATAAAGAATCTGCCGGAGGAGTTGTTTATGTCCTGATAAAAGGAGGAAGGTGGAAGATGAAAAGAGCAAGAGCTTTAGTAAATTCTGATGCCTTTTCGTTTCTCTGAGAAGAGATTGAGGGATTCTTCGAAGAGACTGGTTCCTTACCACAAAAGAAAAGCTCACCGTCAGTGTTTATTCTGTGTCTCTCACCAAAATGAGCTGTGCTTCAAAACAGCAACAAGAAAATGCTAGCCTGACTGACAAGCTGTATTTTTACCCTGCTTTAACAGCATCAGCCATGAAACATGCCAGTGGTTGCAATCAAGTAAGCTACCATGTTCTCAGCCCTTTGCGTCAAGAGAAATTTACACTCCCCTCACCAGTTCACAGCAATAGATAAAACAGGTCAACCTAAACAGATGAGAAGTAACAGGAGAGAGGATATGCTCCCTAGCAGGGGACAACACTATTTCAATGTAGAGAGGGAAACAAAGAAAAAGCAGTACCCATTAAGATTAATCTACACCACAGTAGAGAGCATTTTCTAACTATTTAAGGTATGATGGCCCTAATAAATTCGTGCCTTTGCTAGGTTTTTAAGAAATGCGCGCTGTTCACAGATTTGTGGTAAGGGCAGTCTAAAGCCACCAACTTCAGGAATATGCAGGAATTCAAGGCACTATATTCCTTCTACAGCAGAGGCAAAAAAAAAAAAGACTTCTAGACATTTAAAGAATTAAGAAGGGGCAAAACTTTGACAGAGTGCCAATGTCTGATCTTCCTAAATTATTGCAAGATTAACTTTTATCAACCTAACTTCATCAGAAACACAGTATGAAGGGAAATCTGCAGAACACCATACATGACCGATGACTCACAGCACTTGGTAAGTCACTCATACAGCACTGTCCCTTCAAAATTTAAGCTCGCACTGAACAGTGAACAATCAACCCATACTATTATTTGCTTAACATTTTTTCTTTATCAATCAAATTGCTATCTCTCTGGCAGATCGTACAGCAGCATAATAATAGACAGGCTGAGGATTTAGCACCTCCAGTTCTCTTCTGCTGTTCCAATTGCTGGTCAAGTTGTTTTGTTCACTAGATAAGTTGCCACAGGGAAAAAATACGATCGCTTTAATAGGTATTGCTGTCACTTCCTCCTATCAAGTCTTGTGAGCTAAAACAGTAAAACTGGAAAACGATTTGAGAAATTTATAACCAAATGCATTTTAAAAATCACATTTCATAACTCGTGTTTTGCAGTTTTACAGCAAATACCCTGAACATCATATCTTTCTGGACAGTTTGTAACTGCCCAGCAGCTGTTCACACCGCAACAATATAAATATACATTTTATACTCACTGCTGCTGAAAAATTTTGTCTTCGCTCACTAATGTATCAGACTTCTGAGGAAACTGCGTTTTGAGAAGTTATTATGACACCCTAAGTAATATATCCCTAAAATCAAGGTACTCGTTTCCTTCCTTAATGGGTGTTTTGGCAGATTAGTACATGCTTGACACACCAGTTTTCTTACCTCAAATACTCCATTGACCTTCTTGCGCCACACCCACTCGGGATGTGGGAAGCCCACAGACTTGCAGTACATGAGTGCCTCCTGCCCCTCATTCTTATTTTCACTTCGCTTGTGGCCAGTGATGTCAGGAGTAGCTAGGAGACAAAACAAAAAACCTCTGTTTACAAGCTGCTCATTAAAGAGAGAGTAATTTCAAGCTCTGAGAATTTGAACAGAAAATAAGTTACAAGTTCCCTGGAAGTTGTTGCCTTTCCCATACTGAGCCCATCTTACAGAAGAAAAAGTTCCCATTCCCATGTCTCTCCACGCTGCATCTCAACTGAAGAGCTGCAAGAATGTCCTTCAGGCCTGGTTTGCTAGACAAATTGAGAGACAAAGGAGAAATCTCAACATCAAACCTGAGTTATCTACCACAAACCTACAAAACTAGAATGGCCCAGCCATTCCCCAGCACAGGGAGCTTAGAAACATCCACGTTTCCCTCCCCACCGCTCAGGAGGTCCCTGTGGCTCTGCAGTACCTCCAGCTTTGAAACAGAGCTGTCAGAGATTCCGATTACAACTTGCCCATCGTGTCAGGACTCTGAACCAATTCATGTCTTAACATGAATTTCTGAAAGCTGAATCAAGGTGTTCTTCCTTGCAGCAAGATTTTAGATTTGGTCCACAAACGTGCTGCGACTTCTTACGCTTTACACTTGTTATCCCTTACAGTGACACTACTCCTGGGTATCTGTAATGCAGCAGACGTCAAAATCCTTCCAACAAAGATAGTTTCATTCAGCCTACCCACAAACACATATTCTAAGGAGGGCTGCAGGTAAAGCTGGGGAACCACAAGTAAAACATAGCCCTGAGTATCAGCAGAGGGTCTTCTGAATTAAATTATCTGTAAATAACATCACTGCTGTTTGCCACATTTGTCACAGCAGCCCATTGCAGACTAATGCCTCATGAGAGATTATGATGCATCAATGGACTGCCTGAGCTGAACCTTCCCTTAAGCAGATGGCTTTGGTGCTGCAGTGACCACCTTTAAAGCCCATTCGCTTTCTAGCTTGCTAATTGTGTCACACGTGGCCTGCTGTGTGATCGCAGGACACTGATCTGTTAATCCAGTCAAAGTCCAGTCTGAGTCCTCCAGGAAAAGACCCCCAGGGACTGGAATTTATTACAAGGGTCTATTCAAGGAGAGTTCCCTTGACCAATGGCAACCCCTACAGACAGGTACAGAGAGGGAACACAGGTTCATGACAGCTTATCCGCAGCTGCAAGCTAAAAGGATCAAGCAAATTTCACAGCTGTCATCAGACAGAGAACAAAAACAAGCAAAACACCTTGCGCAACAGGACAACATCAGCTGAACCTGCTCTTCCCAAAAATTACATCACTGTTCAAGTGCTAAAGGAATCATCATATTTCAAAGGCAAGAAAACATCCCACGCTCACTCGTGCCAGATTCTTTTTGGACAGTAATGCAGCTGACTGATAACACTGTTAGAGGCAGAATTAAAATAAGCTTCTGAACAACAGAAAAATCCTGGTTGCAAGAATACTTAAGCTACAGCCTGTGTGTATTCACCTGAAAAGACACCACCAGGAGAGGCAGATCAACCCAGGCTTCCAGGCTTTTCTCAAAATGCCTATGTAAATTCAAACATGATTACCAAAACACATGAGCTTTGCAGGAGTTCTGACAGTTTGCTGTATAAAGAAACATGACCTTGCTGCTTACAGAATTATTAATTCTTAGCTGCATCTTCTAACAGATTATTTGCTCCAACTCAGCAACAGCCAGAGCTGTCAGTGTGTATAGACAAGCTGAACAGATCCTCCATGTTGGATGCTGCTGCAGAGGATGCAGAAGCCAGTTCCTTAGCAGAGATATTGCCCACCAGAAATTAAGACTAACTCCAGGACTTCTGGTAGAACCCTTAAGGAAGTTATGCCATTTGAAAATATTTTACTGTGTTAAGCATGTTCTCTTTTTTCCCTGATTTTTAAGTAAACACCTTTTCAGCAGGGAGCTGAAAAAGAGCTCATCTCCTAAGATAAAGACTATGATTGTATTGTCCCATAAGGAAGGTGGTGAAGGAAGTACCTGATCAAGGTCTGTAAGTATCCACACAGCCAAATAACAGCTTTGCTAACAATATTCAATCCACAGAATGGTATAGCAAGATCAATGGGTGAAGCTAGACAAATGCTGACTAGTTGCAAGACGATGCTAACCATAAAAACCACGATTTATAAGAACAAGGCACATGGGGATTTACTTATATCTATCAAAAACTGACACCTAAGATGTATCTTTACACATCAAATGTGAAAATACTTTGAGACACAAAAACATGAACTGAATGAAGATGCCAGATCATAACACTTCTCTGTTCTTGTGGAAAAAGAAGCTGCCAGGGATAGAAACTGAAGCAAGCTGGAAAGGAAAAAAGAACACTCCATACTTGCTAAGTGATCGCATACTACCTGTGCCTACAAGGGGAGGAAATTTCTTCCTACTTGGAGGAAATTAAGTTTTCAAGCTGAAGGTCTCCGAGCAGAAAATAAATCAGCTTTAGGATAGAGAGTGCTGCATTACATCTTCAGGATACTAAGCACCAATATAAAACTGCAACGTCCTTTCAAACCACTGTCTGCAGCCTCAAAAAGGAATATAGCATTTATTCCCAAACATGGTGGTTCAACAAGTGAATTTCATCTCATGATCTACTGAAAGGCGTCACTTCTTCCTTGGTAGGCTTGGAAAGTTCTCTTTTAGGCAGGAGCTAGGTAAGCCCAGCGACTTCCCTGTGGTTTTTGCTTCCTTGAGGGTGATACACAGAAATCACATCCAACCTAATAAAAATGGAAGGCCAGCAGAAGCAGACAAGAGACATACTTAAAGCAGCAAGGCAACAGTCCCAAAACTGGTGCTGATGGGCTGTCAGAAGTGATTGCAAGTTACCCCCATTAGGAAAATAAGAAATAGGATTCATCAGCTTAAAGTTGAAGCCCCACACAGTCTCCACCTGTCAGCACTTCATTTTTCACTGCCATCTACCAGGAGACAGCAAGTCAAAGCAGAACCTTGCAGGGGAAAAGGGTACAGTCAGTCAGCACCCTGCAGCTGGCCCACTTTTGCTGTAAGGTTGCTGATAGAGAAAAAGAAAGAGGGAAAGCTTTCTAGGACACCTTAACTCCTACTGCAGTGTGACCTAGTGTTCTACGGCCAAGAGATAGTTTTATTTCTTTAAGAAGAGGACATCTTCACCAGGTTATCCCAACGAGAGCATAAGTGACATTCTGCTCTTTCCTTGCTCGGGCAGTTATGCAGCAGCCATTTCCAGCTCTGCAAGCACAGAGACTATTTTTGTATGCAGTCTGAGGGGAGCACTACATGGAATATTAACATTTCAGGGCATGATGCTAGCCAGTTTCAAGCTATGGCTGACACATGAATCCAGCACTTATTCTACCGAACTGTTTGGCTAATTGTGTTCTGCTGTACAAACGAGAATTAAGAGATCGCTGCAACTGACCTCAGTCACAGATTTAGCAACAGAGCAATGTTTTGCTGTGAAGCTTTTCAGGTCAAGATTTGTCTTACACCATTCTGCTCCAGTGCCAGTAACAGATAAAGCACAGATGAAAAGCAGGGTTTGTTCAGAAAGGATTTAGATTTCACTTTGGCTTTTAAGCAGCAGAATCCACATCTCTGTTCAGACACAGTTGGCTGTGCAGACGTGGGCACAACATGCTACGTCAGCTCCTACATCACTGAAACCAAGACAGTGCCTCTGATAAAAGAAAGCAAGTATTTTATTCTTACGTTGTGAAACTGGAAAACTGAATACTGAACATTTGTTTGAAACTGCATATGGAAGAGCAAAAAGAAGCAGGGTTAGTTTAAATTAATTGCTACCAAAAAAAAAATCTCAAAATAAATACAGGTTTAGCCATTCTTGACCAAAGAGTGAACTTCTGATAAGCATCATTCTTTTGATAGTTTTAAACCGAATCACAACAGAAAGGGGGTTTGTGCCAGAGTAAATGTCAGACCTCCATACTTCAAGCACCCAACAGGCACAGAATACACTGTACGACAACTTTCTAAATTGTATGTTTTTAATATAGCCCTGAAAAGAGGGGACTTTTTTCTTGTTAGGGGGCATGCAATGTCATTTCTTGATATATAGGAGGTATTCTGCCCTTTATTTCCAGGTATTTTCAACATATTTTGCTAGTATTACTAAAAAGGAGAGAAGAACTAACATGGCATAACACCTCTAAGCTGTGTCCCAGTTAACAAAACCCCTTCAAGTTTTCCCATTAACAGACAAAATTAAAGCAAGGGCAAAAGGACCTAAAAATATTCTTGCATGTAAAAATTATAGTGTCTTATGGGTGACCTAGTAAAAGGGATCTGGAAGATTTATTATTCTGCGTTGTAATTCTAATCCATGTCTACCTTATAGTCTGGGCAGAGGGCTAAGACACCAAAGGTACTGCAAGAAGGGAAGACGTGACTCACATTTTCTGTGTAACGCTCAGGATCACCCTAAGAAGCAGTCGTGCTAAGAGAATGCCCGATTACTTAATTTCTGGTACAGTGTTGGAAACTGCAGCAGAGGTTTCTTAAGACAGTCAGGAGTCAAGAAACCAAGATCTTCCAAGGCTATTGCAATAACCACTCATTTTCCAGTGTGCTGCTGGGGCTGGAGCCAGAGTGAAAGCGGAAGAGTAGCATTCTGAGTGCTGGTATTGCTTCAACTGAGAGCCTCAGCTGAAGTTAGGGGGCGTAACAAGCATTTTTCAAAAGTGGTTAAGTTTTATGTCTCTCTCAAGCAGCGAACAGGACTGGTCTGAGTGCCTGCTATCAGGAAATTAACAGCAACTGGGGACGATAGAAGAGAAAGGTACAAAATGGGCGAGGGATGAGGAGGAAAGCCAGAAGAATCCCCTTGATGAGATAATGGCAGAAAGGCCTTACAGGAAGAGGCATTATAATGCTCTACCTGTCCATGTGCATGGAAAGAAGGGAGCCTTTGATGGGAAGACAAGGCAGAGAGAACAGAAGCCCTCCATCAGTCATGCTACAGACATCAGTATCTTTCTTGACGCTTGCGCTGCTTCTGGTGAGCCAGAGGGGACTGGAAGACTGTTCTTCCCTGTCTGGTTCCCACTGCTGCTGCTCTGTACCAGACAATGGTTTGGAGTATCAGAAACCAGAAAGACAAACTTGTTTCCTCCTCCTTCTTTCTGCTCTTACCAAGATCTTGGAAGATTGCAGAGGCAGAAGTCTTCAGGCTTGTGGTTTGGGTTTTTCTTTCTTCTAATCTTCAAGTTTTCAGAGCTCTAGCGTCACAACACACCAAAAAACACTGCAGGTATTACCACCGTTTGGCATGAAGCAATTAAAAAAGCCTACTTCCAGATGGGGAGTAGATAGCACAATCCATCTTGGATAGTGCCTCGGCAGGATCATCATCGCTGCTCCTGCTGAAAATAACCACATCATACATTGCAGCCGGGTTACCTGCAGCACTCTCAGCCAGCCGACCTCCCTGCAAAAGCAAATGGTGGGAAAAGATCCCTATTTCAAGGCAGAACCTTCCTAACATCAGCATTTGCTCAGCCTGTTGTTTCAGACTTAGAGCTACACTCAAGCAATGTCCCCAGCAGCTCTGAGAATTTGCGCAAGAGTACTCAAAGTCTTGACCAGACACTTCATCCAAAAGCCGACTGTATAAGGGAAGCCAGACTTATGCCATTCCTGGGAAGTCTGAGACACTGATGTCAAACCTCAGTATTTTCAATTGCTGTAATGCTTGTGCTTCCCTCCTAATTTTTTTTACCAAGAAAATCTACTTTAAATATGCAAGCACACCTAGCAATTCTAACAGTGATGCTCATGTTTCTGCATTTTTATCTTCTTACATAGCACATGTAGAGATTCAGGAAGAAAATAGGCAACATTACATAAAAGGCAAATGGCACTGGTATATCCTGGATTACATCTGCTGCAAGGCATTTGTTGAAGTTGTTCGCAAGCTGTCAGAAAGTCACTATTTTGGTCCACAAGCACTTCTGTATTCAGAATAATCTTTTCTATAAGCATCAGCAGTTAAAATTTGCAATATGATTACAATTACCAATTAAGCAATTAAATTTGTGTACAATTGCTTAACCACAAATACTGTACAGGCCACACAAGCAGGTAAGCATTAAATTACGGCACCTGCATGGTCAAATGAGATTCATGCATCACTGATACAACACATATGCCTTGATTAACAACTAGGTAACATCTCCACACACAATGTAGTATCAAAAATCTGTTTGCTTTGAGAACTAGAACTGTTTTGGCAGAACATGGAGAATATTTACATCCAACTGCAGGAATCGCAGAGAATCCCTTCCTTTGCAAAGTAATAAAAAGCCTGTGTATTCTTTGCAACTAGCACGGATATTATTCAAGGACATTTACATCCAAGAAAAAATATGCACTACCATGCAAGTTTAGCTGTATGGCTCTTTCAGGAGCACTAATTTAAACAAGCACACTCTGATCAGAATGAATTTATGACCAGCACTAGGATTGCAAGGAGACTGCATAGTTCTTTAAGTTGTGCTTTAAATGCAGTCCCAATTTATTACTACATAAGTTTGCAAGTAGCAGGAGTTAGATACGAAAGCATCAGTTTAAAAGTATACATGCGTTCCAATTTCCAATTTGCTTTGCAGAAGACTGCAGGGTCTTTGACGAGCTACCTCCCACTCCAGACAACCCCTGGTACTTCTCTCTGCCACGGAGAAATTCAAGGCCCGTCAGCCACTCTTGTGATGCTGCAAGGAGGAGCTGGAGAATAGGGTTACTGAGGCCTGGAACTGCAACTGCTGAGCAAGCTGCAGGTGTAATACCTCCCAAGAGTGGTGCTGCAGATTGTTAACTTTTAACCGATGACTACTCATTTGTATTTATATATAAACTACACATGAAAAGTTCTTAATAGGATTAGTTATTACTCTTCCTCTGCCTTTTGTGCCAGTACTTCAATCAGATATATTGGCTTTTCTTTCTACAGTGTTAAATCCTCCATCCCTATAAACAGCTCTGCCAAGTTCTCTTGGTGTCCCCGCCTGGCACTAGACAGCAGAACCCTAAGCCAAACGCTCCTAAAAGGTCTTTTGAGAGATTATACATAGCTGAAAAAGGTCTTAATTAATTACCAAAGTTAAATTTCCTGCCTCTAGGAGTGGTTTGTCACCCAAAGCAGCCTAGAGAAGACAGAAAGAACTTAAGATCATAATATTAGAAGATTTAGCAATTAGAACATAAGAGCAGAATAAGAAAGCCAAACAAAACCTGTGCAAAAGAAAGAAAAAACACCCCTACACCTATGTAGCCTTGAACACCCAGAAGACAAGCTCACTAGAAGTACAACATAAGTTTGAATTCAAATTGCTTTAACAGGGCAATAATCATTTTTAGAGGTGCAATGAGATTTTTTCATCAATAACAGTCCATTTCTCATGTGTTCACATGCCGTATATGCCTTAGCTGGGCCAACAGAAACTTGTGGAGCATTTGCACATATTTTAGATTTCCTTTTTCCTTGCAGAGATAGCTCACTCCTGCACCAGATTTGGTTAAACACCGGATATATTTTGACATGTTGTTTTATGTAAGATCACTGGAAAAAACAACACTTTTAAAATTGACACAGGAAATCGGCAAGCTTTTCTTGGTACAATATCAGTCAAAATGCTTATTTATATGGCAGTATTTCTCTTCTCCATGAAGCAGTTTGTATGGTTCAAAAGCCACTGTTCCCTGGAGAGGAAAGATGGCATTCAGAATAATGCTGTGCATTTATCATTTCCACACAGACTGCTGAATTACTTCCACTTCCTCACTTCAGATTCAGGGACCTGACCGTGCAGTGAGGCACCAGAAATTCCCAGGAAAAAGGTTGTCTTTTGCTACAGATCTGTGGTACCTAATTTAAACAGCAATGATCACAACATAGATCAGGATAGGCTGCGTCACTGGTGCAGGGATGCTAAGAAATAGTGTGAAGCATCCTCCTTCCCATTTGCTATTTTCAAACAGCAGCAGAGGAAGCTCTACATTTAAGCCGGGGGTGCAAGGAAGATGGTAAGTAACGCTAACTTAGATTTCAAACAAGTTTAGAGTACACCTTCATAAAACAAGCATCAGTATAATCCCAGATGCGCATAAGCTGGTTGCAAGACTTTAAACACATTTTTGCATGAAGTCATCTGCCTTTGACTAACGAAGCTACCATAATGCATCAGTTCCATCTTACTGCAGCATGTAAGGGGCAAGCCACGGCTGCTGCAGTGCAGTGGGCCAGTAATTTCCAGTTATTCAACGAACAGACAACTGTATCGTGGCAGCAGTTTAACGCTCTATAAAACACCATCATCTCCATGTTACCTCTACATTGTATATCTACTGTAGTTGGTTCAACAACTACAGTAAAACTCAGTGCAAACCTTTCACATTTTCCAGTTTCATTCCACAATTTTAGGGTCCTAAAGACGTCAGAAGACTACTAACGTGCACAAGACAGGAAAAAAAAGGTGCACAGAAGAAAACACCAATCTGGTACAGGGCATCTGTCCTCACCAGAACCCAGGCTTTCCCAGCAACTGAAAGAGTCTCTGCAGACAAACACAGTTCCAAGCTGCCACACATGAGATGCTGGTTCTTACAATTTTCCTATTCAGAACAGACAAGTACATTGAATACATTCAGATGGCCTCATTTACTGTGAAACAGGGAAGAAACAACAGCTGTCTTTGTATGAATACAGACATATTTCTCCTGCTGGACAGGCATGCGCTCGTGTTACCAAAGGAGTGCAGCAGTGTGTGCTAGAAGGCTTTTTAGTATCCCCTTTGTCGGCCACAAATGCAATGGTCACACTCCTGTGGAAGATCTTTCCCCTACGACTGTATGCAAGACTTTCCCTTGAAATTATAACCAAGGATTGGATGCAGGCTCCATATCACGAGGAAAGGCCTCTTGAGTTAGCTCTCTTGTATGGACACTGAGCAAGATGGCAGAGGCAGCGAAAGCACTTCACTTTCAGGGAGAGGAAACAAAACAAAAACAAAGCAAAAGAGTACCTCTCACTTCTATAGTGGCGTTGGCTATAGGAGAGTTTGAAAACACAAACACGCACAAGTATTCCCCTGACTCTTCTGCTCTGGGCTTCAAAATCCTGCAGACAGGGAGAGAAACCATAAGCCATGTTAAGTACTTGTATTAGCAACCAAAAATGAGCAGGCTAGGAATTTATTCCCCACCCCCCATACTTCAATCCTTTAACTGAATTTCACAGGCATTACTTCTTATTTCAAGGTATGTTGTGCAGATGTACCTACTGGAAATAAAGGATGTTGTTTCCCTAGAAAAAGGGTGAGCTCTAGTCTGGAATGTCAGTACCAATTTAGCTGGAGAAGCTGCATTTAGTGAAAAAGCAAACAAAAGGGAGCCCAACACCTCTTATTTATGTACTACAGTTAGTTTGATGCAAGTCATCCTTGAATCACTAGCCTTTTAGGCAGATATCACCTCCCATTGAGGGAAAAACACGATTAGTACGTACTATTTGCATTGAAAAAAAAAAAAAATCACACATGGCCAATTAGAAAGCACCAGACTACAAACACAATCAAGGCTGACACTGTCATCTCATAAGCTATTTTCTTTGCTTCCATAACAGATATGAGACTGGTCTGTTAATAGCTTTCTCTGATTAAGACTGGATGTAGAAAAACTGCAAAAGCTGGTCAGCTCATGAAGGAAGACACCACACAGGAATCTGCTGCCACTTAAAATTAGGAAAGACTAATGCAATTACAACTAGTAGAAGGAAAAACAGATGCAAGCAACAAATGCAAAACAAAAAGAAACAAAAAAAATCAAGATGAATTTACACTTGAGATAGTGCTAACTTCAAGTCCACCAGCTTCTGCTGTCCTTCAAAAAGCTTTTGGATACAAATGACTTAAACGCTCTACACATGCTCTTCAGATATTTACCTACAAAGGACATCTAAGACTAGAGAAGAATACAATGATGTGATGCAGAATTTATATCTCCACACAGCACAGAATAAGGTAGAGTTCTCCACATCCATCCCTCTACTGAGAGGCTTCTTCGCTTTCATTTTTTATTATTTATTTTTTTAACACACATTAAGTAAATAACATGCAGATGAACAGAAACCCCACAGAAGAGCACTGTAATTACACATGGAAGCTGCTTAGGCATGTGGAAGAAGCTGCTCAGTTTAACGCAATACTTTGACTCAAGTCTTCGCTGTGTTTATTGCACGCACTTTCCAGAGTTGCCAATGAGAGTTTTAAGCTAGTTACTACATCTTTCAGATAAATTATAATATACCCACTTTTCAGTGTTAAAATTAAAGATTATCCTAATGACAGAAAGAACGATCATTTAGTGTCAAACAACAAAGCAATCGCTGCATTTCAACTGTAGGCAGGTAAAAGTATCCTTTGGAAGTGCACCCCTGAACATCAGTGCCTGCTGACTCTCCTGGCAAAGGTGCAGTCCTCGCCTAGCTGCAACTGGGCAACTCCACCCAACTATTTCCATTACTAAGCTATCCTAAGGCTCTGCAATAGGGAGGGAAGGCAGAAAATGCCTGGCTTTCTGTAATGGCAATTAGGACCTTTCATAGTTAAATAATCACACTCTGACTGCTGCTTTTTATCCACTATAGTCGATGCTTTACAGCAGAGAGGGGGGAAGTAATACATTGTTTTCTTTCAGTTCTACATAAGCTTCTTTTTAAACCATGAAACTGTGGCAGCCTCTACTGGAATATTATTACCATAAATCATTAAAGCAAGTGTAAGCTGACACAGATGCTAAGTTTCATAGACAAAAGCACCTGAAACAAGTTTGTCTAAGCCAACAGCTTCCCTCAGTCCTGTGGTTCTAGGAAGAGGCCAGCTTTTCGTCCCTGTAGACGTGTAGACTTTTCAGCAGATGCAAAACCACCCAAAACCACATTTTCTTCAATTTAGCTCAGTAACCTGTTACTCAACTCTGAATTAACTGATGAGGAATTTGGAAAGAAATCACTACTTTTCTCCTCCAAGCTATGTATGAATGTAGACTAGGGGACAGGCCCCCAGAATGAAAGCACAGGATGGCTAGGACCACCTCCATGCACTTTCTGCTTGTAAAGGAATACACTACAAATAATTCTTGCCCATTTTTAATTAAAATGGTGAACTAAAAAGCTACACTTACCTCTGAGCTTTCTGACTACAGCTGCCTTCTGATAAGAGCAGCTACAGAATTAGGAAAGATGTGTTTGATTTCTGATGTTGGATGAAGCAGGATTTTTAAGGTATGTAGTTTAACTTACAAATTCTGAA
Organism: Phalacrocorax aristotelis; assembly: GCF_949628215.1. NCBI lineage: Eukaryota > Metazoa > Chordata > Aves > Suliformes > Phalacrocoracidae > Phalacrocorax > Phalacrocorax aristotelis. The sequence goes on from NC_134282.1 coordinate 33,161,494, forward strand.
GCTTTCTGAATGGTAAACACTGACCTTCAGTGAACTAACTGCATTTCATAGCAAAACAACACATCTTAATGACTGAAACACCATGAACCTGAAATATTTTTTTATTTTTTTTAAGGAAAGTAAGTAGAATACAGAAGACTATTCAACTGTGTAAAAAAATGTTAACATTAAATAACCTCTTTTACACTACAGCTGTGTTGACATTGCTTGCATGAATTTGGCATTGCTGGATCTACAAAAAAAGTAAGTAACCAAATCAAGCCAGAAGTTAACAAACAGATCAAGTGCAGTGTGACCACATGCACTGAAGAAATGCCCCAGAAAGCCTGAAACCACAATATACAACAAAGCTTCTTATAAATGAACAGGAATTTGAGGTCTACATTGCAAATGCAAATTTTCCCAAATTCTCAAGCTGTCCTGTGATTGCAGCATGCTCTACCAACCCCTCATTCACTGGGAACAAAGTGACTGCCTTACAGTCTGCCCACCTTACTTCTTCCTTCTCCAGGACATTAAAACTGAAAACAAGTTCAATTCTTCCTTTACTGAGGAATTTGAAAGGAAAAATCCACCCTAACTTGGAACAGATGATAAAGAAGTCAGCATTGATACTCAGCTTCCTGAATAATAATGTGCGATTCTTAGTAATCTTCATGCAGCATCCCTTTTCTACCACTCATGCTGATGCTTTTGGACAAGACCACTCATCAAGTTAATTGCTTGATAAGAAAGCAGAGCCTTTAAAACTCAGACCCAGTATTAAACATTGTACTGAGGAAATAAGAGGATATAGTTATGGAACTAAATGAGACTATTTTTTTAACTGCAAAACTGAACACATAATGTAGAGTGAGCAAAAGCGGAAAGCAAAAGTTAAAACTTGAACACATCTTTACCAAAATCAAACACAATTTCCATAACCCTGCAGATGAAAGGATGCTTTGCTAAGGTAATTAAAACCTTGAATATTTCTTAATCCTGTCCTAGTAAACAACATTAGTGTGGTAAAGAGCCCACAGTACTCTGCTAGAGACCAAAAAAAGCCAGTTGAGAGTATAGGAGTGTTTCCTTGCTTTAGTGCAGAGACAAGGCACAGTAAATCAGATGCTCTATAATATAGTGGTCCTTGCCCAGACATAACTACCTCTTTCTGACATATCAGCTGAGTAAGAGGGTCAGAAGTGGCCTGATGTCTCCAAAGAGTAAGTTACCACCAGTGGTTAAGACATTCCTTAAGTGATCTTCATCTTAGCTGAACACTGAACAAGAAGTTGTATTTGCTATCCATGCTGGCATGAAGAGAAGAAAATAGAAGGAGGAAGAAAAAAAACACAAAAGCAAGAAAATTACACATACAAAACATCTCTGATGGCACCGCTGAGCAAGTTTCATATGCTCTCATCAACTCCATGGCAAGAAAGCCCTATTTCAGGAACACAAACCCTCAAAGGATTTCTGCACAATGCATACTACAGTGAAACAAAAGAGGTGGCCGTACACATTCTGTTCTCCTTCACACCCTTAGATGGAAGGTAGAAACAAAGTCAGAGCATGGGCACATGGAACAGATTAATGCTGAAAATGTGGGTGTACTGACAAATAAGAAGCACAAGTGATACAGCTGTACTGGTTTAATCAAGATTCGGTATCACTTCATAGCAATGGTCTGACAGCTCATCAGTAACAACTCAGACAATGCTGTCTTTCATCTCCCAAGGCCAGAAAATGACTAAACCATCTGATTTCAGCAATGATTTATGGGCTGTGCTTCCCTGCATGATAAAAATGCACAGCTGCAGATCCATCTTTGTGTATACACAAGCAAGACAGAGAGTGCACAACATACTCTGAGGAAAACTACATTGTGTGTCTGTGCCTATGTCCACACATCATATATACTCTAAAGAAGAGCTAAATGAGTTTAGATTGAAAAGAGAAGCTTGTAGTATGTTTTTGTTGACATTATGTTTACACGAGCTAGTTGGGACAGCTGTAGCCAACAGTATTTCCAGAATTGTTCTTCTAATGCTATACACAGACATACTTTTTGTGGAGCATCTAATGCAGATCAATTAAATTGTGTGACCACTGTCAAGCTGAGCCAGGGACCTTGGAGCCCCCAACATCCCATCACCTATCCCAAGGCTGTAGGTCTACCAGGTCTGTTGTTCTCCAGTGTAACATGAAGATTATTCCAAAGGACTTACTTGTATTCTGTAGCATTTGAAGATTTTCTAGTGCCAGGGATCTCCTCTCCATTCTTCACCCAGTAACTGGCAGAAAGGGGGCTGGGACTTGTGGTGAGGTTACACTGCAATGTGACGGCTGGACCATACAGATGAATGACTACATCCTCGCTGGCATTGATCCTGGGCTCTGAAACAAAGGACCCATGAAATAGCAACAAATCTTCACTGGCAATCATGCCACACTAGTCTAAAATTCAAAAAGGGAGATGGGAAGGGAAAAAAGACCACACAAGGAAAGCCCTCAAAGTTAGACAGTCTCCTGAATAACATTTCTGGACTTCCCTCCTGCAAGACAACTAATGTCTACCTAAGTAAAATATCCTGTGCACACAAGATATTTCAAATAGCACAACTTTCCTGATATCTGAAATTTGAGCAAGCACCCGGTATGAATAAGGCACAGGTCTGATGAAGAATGGCTGAAAACAGCTCTTAATGCTTAACAATGAAAAGTAAGAATACACAGCATGTTAAGATTAGAGTTGGGAACTATTTCGTTTCTAAAGTAACCTTAGACATAAACATTTGGGGTGGGGTTGGGGGTGTGTGTGTGTGAGCCTCATTGCATAAATGTACAAGAGTTCCAGGCTTTGCTGGCTGCATTAGGAACTGAACCCAGGCTGTTTCACATTACAGTCTTACCTGATAACACCAAATTCCCATTTTTTAGGGGAAAGCCTTTCAGACGTGATAAGATTAGCATGAGGCCACTTTTCATAACCACATGTTCTTAAGATGGTGCAGAAGGTTATTACTCTTTAACAAATATGTCTGATTAATTTTTAGACTAGTCAGAGACAAATTTCTTCCCAGACTTGGAAAAAAGACCTTTCTATTGACAGCTCACAGCTGGTTTCAAGTATTCTGAAAAAAAAAAAAAAACTTGAACACAGGATGACAGACCTTAGAAGAAATTTAAGAACTGCTATTAGTCTTCCAAAAATATCTAGATTTAGTATAGGCTATAGTTTCAGCTTAAACTAAAGGCTACTGCTGTAGCAGTCTTTACTATGTAAATGCTACCTATGTCCTGTCTTTGATGCATTTCCTCACTTTAAAAGGTGAAATGAATTCCAAAGAAGTGGCTATTGCCAGCTGCTTTCTTCACCAGCTATGCTCTTGCAGTGCCAACATCTCTGAATACAAGGCCTGCCTCCTCTGCATTCTGGTCGGCAGCAAAGTACAGGAGGGGAAGGGCATCGGTCAGCAATGGGCATCTCTGACTTTTCCAAGTCAAAGGATTTTTAATCCTGTAAATTCTGTTATGCTTTTTGGTAACATAATTGGAATACAAGTTAAGTCATACCCATGCAGTCTTTTGGATATTCATCTGAAAAGCACTTGGAAAACAAATTATGAAATAGAATGAGGGGAAGTGGAAAATACCAGTGCTGTCAGAAATGTTGCATTTTTTCATCACATAAAATATTCACCTATCTGTGCTTAGATTATTGCCTAGAGAGGCAGGGGAAAAAATATCTTCCTATAAATCTGACAAAGCCATTCGACTCCTCTCTATCCTTTCCACCTTTCTTTAGGAGGCTGGCTTCTTTTCACAGCTATTTAAAACTAGGACTATCGTTTAATTGCAGAAAAACTGGCAGGCACTCTAGTAATGGAGGGTTTTGACATTTCTCTTAGACACTTTACTATTATCACATATTTTCAATTGAGTTCCTGCCTCATTGTTCCCATGCTGGGAATTTTAACCACGCAAGGATCTGTCTGGGTCCTACAGGGCACAAAATTGTTCTGTTAAAGCCATACCATTACAGGACTGTCCTGTATGCTTTTCCATCACCCATAAAAAGCTTGCGTGCATTCTCAGAAGAATACTACCAGAGCTCTGGAAATATTTTTAACAATGTGTTTGAAATAGTAATACAGAGTCAGAACATTTATCTAGAGAAATAAGCTATTGGTAGAATTCACTGATCAAGCTGGGTTTTGTTTTAAATGTTTTTCTTTGATGATGAAAGCAGTGTCTTCAAGTCTGTAGCCTGCAAAATAAATGCAGTGTTTTGCTTTTAGAAGGACGATGGTGGCAGGATAGGCTTCAGGCTGCTGTAACAGACTGCAATGCTACAACAGATGCTGATGCTGTCTGTGCTGTGCTGAGACGCAACCTAAAGCGGTGATCAGTCTGCAGCAATCCTGGAAACGGAAAGCATACATGCTGCTGTCAGAAACCATTGCACAAATGCTAGCAACAGGAAAAAGTCACAAAAAATTCTGACTCTAGACCCTACAGAAACCAGAAAGTTAAAGACTTAATCCAGAAGGGGTTTGACAGTGGTAATCATCTGGCTTTTATATTCTGTGGAGAACTGACTCTTCAGACTAACACTGATGAACCAGAACATACAAAAAACCCTGCCTGGAGCTCCAATGACTACTTCTGCAAATTCACACCTATTTTAACCCAAGTCTCTGCTAAGATGCCATATCCAGAAAATATTTACAGCTGTCTCAAGCTTGCTTTGCTGGAGTTTGCTGGGGCCTTGTGTGTCTAACTTGCAAGTTTTTGAAGTTTCAGGATAAAAAAAAAAAGTTGAAGGCAGCTAGAAGCAACTGCAGTCTCATTTGCATCCTTTACCTGCATTTATGTTGCTTTCATTTTTTTATTTTAAAAAATAAAAGTGCAATTGGGCAGTCCTAGACTGATTTCATCCTAGAAGACAAACTGCAAATAGAATACTACTGGGACGGTGACACCAAAGAAGGATGTCCACTTGACAGAGCAAGATGCTGAAGAGTCTCTTTTATACTTCACTTAAATTGCCCATTTTATGTAGGATCAGGTTTTCAAATTAAAAAAAAAATATATATATCCATAATTGAAGTTCTTTATCCAAACTAGGAATGAAATAGTAGCTAAGCGCTAGCTCTTGGATGTCAGCTTTTAAAAATCAAGTCACACTTGACCTCTTTGCATTCAAGTTCTGGTATTTGAGACAAGCTGTGATTTAAAGGGAAAGAGATTGTGCTCTTTCAATACATTTGATGTTCCCTTTCAGTGATGGTGACGTCAGATAAGGCCAGTAGCAAAATAGCCACCATCAGGTGGAAACTCCAACACTGTTTAGTCAGAAAACTCTAGTTTCAAAGACAGACTGTGTTCATACACACAATGCGGCATCTGAGGCATTCTGGGCAGCTTCAGATAAAATGGTCCCTATCTTCCAGGGACAGCTTGGAAAACTGCTTCACCCTTTATCTCTGTTTCCAGTATGGCCACGCAGCAGTTGGATGTCCATGCGGTCTGCTTCCCAAGCAGCAGCTGGTCAGATCTCTTAACATACACAGTACTACAGAACAAAAGCATTAGAGTATTCTGTTCAACATTCCCCCCCACTGAATAAAAACACAAAAGCAGAATTATCATCCCAGGCACAAGGCACTTAGCAATGAAGTTACAATATACACTTGAGGATTACTAGCACCAGATGCAACAAGATGATGTTAACTGGAGAAGCTGAAAGGTTAAACCTTAATCCCTGGAGCAGGTTAGTATTAGTATCAATGGCCTGAGAGAGGAAAAACCCACTTTCCATATGGAGATATCTTCATAGTAATTCATTCCCAAAGGGTGACTTTTCATATGAAAAGGATTTTCTCCCTCAGTAGGTTACTAAAACTGACTAGACACAAGTAGAGGAGCACAGGACCACTACAGACTCACCACACTCAAAAACTAAAGGTCTTAACAGGCGAGAGGGATCTGGGGGTTCTGGTCAACAGCATAAACCAGCAGTGTACCCTGGAAGAGGGCCAGCCGTGTCCTGGGGCACATCAAGCACTCTGTTGTGCAGTTTTGGGCACCACAGTATATAAGGATATAAAGCTACTAGATAGTGTCCAGAGGAGGGCCACAAACTTGGTGAAGGGTTTAGAGGGGAAACTGTATGAGGAGCAGCTAAAGTCACTTGGTTTATTCAGCCTGGAGAAGAAGAGACTGAGGGGAGACCTCATCATGGTCTGCAGCTTCCTCACAAGGGGAGGAGGAGGGGCAGGCGCTGATCTCTCCTCTCTGGTGACCCATGACAGGACCCGAGGGAATGGCAGGAAGATGTGCCAGGGGAGATTTAGGTTGGATATTAGGAAAAGGTTCTTCACCCAGAGGGTGGTGGAGCACTGGAACAGGCTCCCCAGGGAGGCAGCCAAAGCACTAATCCTGACAATATTCAGGCAGCATTTGGACAACACCTGCAAAGATATGGTGTGAATTTTGGGGTTGTCCTGTGCAGAGTCAGGAGGTGGACTTTATGATCCTTGCAGGTCCCTTCCAACTCAGGACATTCTTTGATTTTTGGAGTGGTGGGAATTTCCTGGAGACATTACTTCTTACAAGACAAACCTTTTAGCTTTGTCTTAAGGCATCGCTCTTGCTGTGGGAGGTCATGCAAGCAATCTACTCATCCAAGTCCGTTGGGACCTCAAAGGACAAAGGAAGGATCAGGCATTAGGACTGAAAGCCAAGCAGGTTTGAGCTCAATAGCCCAATGCCACCTAAATTTTCAAGTCAATCCACATCATTGGGTTCACTGTCTATTTTTCCACACATCAATGTTGTTTCCATTTTTCCAGAGGAAAGGTCTCTGATCCAGCACTGCTGACTGCAGCACCACAAGTTCCGGGGTTTCTTTTTAAAGTATCCATAAACATAAATGAGACATTGTTACAGAGTTTGACATTTTTGTACCCAGACAAAACTCAAAGTGGTACATAAAATGTTTATTTATGCACAGAGTGCAACAGAAAGACACCACCTATGCTCTACTCTTTTCCAAGTTAGGACATTGAGAAATCACGGAGAAAGCAAGTTTTCCTGTACCTCCATGCAGCAGGTTGATGTTGCAGATTTAATTCACTCTACCTATAGCTCATTAGACATTTGCTTCATCTTGCTAGCAAATGCAAGAGTTTTGCCCTTACACAAAATGAAACTGGATTCTTCTCTACCAACTGTGATAAATTTCCAAGCTTGTCTGGGACTGCTTTAAAAGCAAGCTGAACACAGGAAGGTCTTGTAACAATAGAGAACAAAAAGCAATTCTGCATCAACTGTATTTTCTGCTTTTGAAAGGTTTTCTGCTGCCAAAAGTTGCATTCTCAGATGAAAGTCATTTAGCTGAAGTTATTAGTTCAACGCTCAGGAGGATATTCCTCCCCCCCTTTCCTAGGCTGGATTAAGAATAGCTGCATCAGTTCAGTGCTGCTGCATCAGAGAACTTATTAGGAACACACGGCTGTTCAGAAAGAAAAAGAAACACCACGACCTCATGGAAAAATCTAAACATTAGAAGCCACATGTAACTTAAAGGGAAGGATTTGTACAGAAGCATATATGCAACCAAAAGCACATGAGAAGGCATTCATAAAAATTCCAAGAGAAAACAAAAATAAAACTGTTAGACCTAGGAAGAACTCAGAAATAAAATATAAAGGCACTCATGGAGAAGCCAGCATTGAGGTAGCTGGAAACCTACTACAAAACTCAAGGGGGTAGGGAAGGAACACATTCAACACTGGGCTTCTTTTCACACAGAAACTATAGAACAGATCCATAGATTTTCTCAAGTCCTTTGATCCTAAAGGGAAGAGACAGATGGCAGACAACATCAGCACTACAGGTGGAGGAGCAGTCTTGGGTTCAAAACAACAGGGCAAAGTTGCAGAGGGTTTAATCAGGGTAATGGAAGGGTAAGGGTCACTAGACTGCCTCTAGATACTACAGTACCACTACTGTAAGGTGCCGGACTCACTCTGAAGGACGCTTATAGTAGCCTGGGCTCGAATCCACGTTATGGAGGGATTTTGTCTCAAGTCATTCCTCCTGGGATCGTTGCTGGCCCTGCACTCGTAAGTCCCAGAGTCTTCCAAGGTAAGGCGGGTGATTCTCAGCACACTCACCCCATTCGCCCCGTAGGCAGTGTTAATGGTGACACGGCGCTTCCGAGCACCATCCCACAGCTGTTTGAAAGACTCAGCCTGGTTGACTTCAGCATACCACCACTGGATCTCTGGAGTGGGGTTCCCAACCACATCACAGTACAGTTCAAAGGCGTCCCCCGTGAGTTTAGTTTCTGACATGGGCGACTTGACAAACCCAGCTAGAGGGAGGGGCAGCAGAAACGCAGTGACAGAGTGGCAGAAAACAAAAGATCTTATAAAGAACAAAGCAATGAGGTGCAGAAAACAATTAGTTAGATAAGACATTAGCATCTGCAATAACACAACTTTCATTGAAAAAGCGCAACACTGAGCACTTGTGGATGGAGGTCGATAGTTTGAGAGCAGCACACTCCTACTTAACAGAGTATCCACGTAGCTTCACAGCACTAAGCACTTATCCGCACCGCTCTGCGGGATCCAACCACAGCAGCTGCACTTGGGAAGCCACAGGCTGCAACACACACCAGGTAGGAGGTACCTCCAAGCCATAGAGCAGACTGATGGGTTTTCAAGTCTTTTTCGGCTCTGTGGACCTTGTAATTGTCAAGTCCTAAGTGTTCATGGCTAGATGACTTTTCTCAGAGGAGTTTTCTTGTTTTATAGGACCTATCGACAGGGGAAAAAGGGGTAAAACCCTAACCTTCTGCCTAATGCTGCTCACAATTATGAACTCTGCTTTGACCTTTTTTCCCATTTATTTTGGACTTCTAAGGAGAGGGAATTCTTCAAGACACAAGTGTCCTACTTTCCTGAAGTAGCTGGATCACCACAGCTCCAAGAATATCACAACCTTCTAAGATAAAGAGAATTTCAGTGGTATATACACACAGAGGCCAGAAGACCATGTTGTTAGGAAATGGACAGCATCAAAAGGTGAAGAACAGACCCCATGATTTTTGCTTTCCAACAGAAGATGCCACACTGACAGTTGTGCTCAGGCCAAAATATCCTTATTATAGCACAAAATCCTTCAATACTTACCAGCTTCTGAGCTATCTTAAGAGCACAGACATACTAAGTTGTCCTTCAATCCTATTTTCAAAGGTATCTATTGAAAACAGTGTTGCATCTCTTGCCCTACCACGCCCCGCCCCCGCCCCGCCCCCTCCCCCCCCCAAAAAAAAAAAACAAACCCTAAAAGATTAGAATACAGCTGGCCAGACAGATAATGCAGCAAAACCCATCATATTGCTCTGTTCCCTGGGCAGCAGGACTTATCAGCAAGCAGAGTTAGCATGCCACGCAGCTGATAAAATTCAGATTGTTTCACCCCCCTCCTCAAATTCACAGTTTATTTTCAGGAAGAAGATTGAAAGACAAGTCAATGGATTTTAGAAGATGGAAAGGTGGACTTAAAGCCCTTGTAAAATTTCTGATGCATGCTCATTAAATAGCATTCCCCCTGCCCATCGCTTGACCACACTCATGAAATAGTAAAACAAAACAGTTGTACATTGACAGATAATTACACAGGAAGTTTGCACTATAGGTGCATCTCTAAAGAATCATTTGGGCAAGAAAACAAGACCAAGAGTCTCTAGAGGACATGCAGAAACTGTCCTTTGCCAGCACAGTACCGTTTGTAGACCAACCGTGCAGTAGATGCAAATAACAGCTACAGGAATAAAAAACCCCCACCATTAACCTCAGAAATTGTTTCAGTTATAAACTCATTTGACAGGGATTCTCCAGCCTTGTACTCCAGCACTAAAGGAGGTGAGCTCTATACTCAGTAAAAATACCACAGCGAATAATCCATTCCTACAGGGAGAGAGAGGAGAAGCTACTGCACTAGAAATGCCCTAATTACTAGCAGTTACAAACTGCCCTAAGACCACTGTTGCTGTTTCTCAGGGTTAATGCCAGCGAGACTGCCATTTATCTCAATGTGGTTTACCAGGCGCAAAAGGCTAAAGTAGCAGCACATGGTTCAATCTCCTATACTGTAGCCTTTTTTCCTGCCTCCCACCATAATATTGGAACACTGCTCACAGCCAAAGAGATGACAGTAGCTCAGGGAAGACTGCTCAGGAAGCGATCCCCCTTCTACAGGTTCTCAGTTTCCACTAAATGCTGATGAACTCCGCTGTCATGAAATGCATCCTTGAAAGTCACAGGCCACAATTCAGTCCTACTTCTCGAGCTGTCCCGGCTAGTCCCAAGCAAGTGTTTCTGCAAGAAAGGCTTCTCACCTAGCCTTTACGGCAGGGATGAAGGGTTGTAATTGTATATCTGAAAACAACTGTTAGCTGCACTGGTGCTGGGGCTACATAATAGACATGTGGTATGAAAGAGTACTGTAAATCCTCTCATTAAAGGGAGTATCAGTAATTTGAATAAAAGAAGCTGTCAAAAGCTTTCTATTTTGAATCTGATTCCCCATTCACTAAGCTCTTAAAAGTATTACAACTTTTGCACAAGGCCTAAAAATAATTTAAAAATATTAAACTTGACAACTGCATCAGAAGGTCTCTTTAGTAAATATTCTCTGGGTTTAAGTGTTTTAAACCCTATGTTCCCATCAGTTTCAAATCCTCTCAAACAACGTCTTAGATTATGATAAATTTCAATGCAACACTATCTTCAGCTGAGTAACCACGTCACCAGCACAGACAACTCCATAAGGATGGCAAAGAAAAACCACCAACTGGATTTGGTGGCCCTTCCCTCTTCACCAAGAGATGAAAGTGTTCTTTTAAAAGGCATTCCAGGTTAGAATAAAATCCTGGAAGGACAAATGGGAACAAAGGTAGTAGAAAAGCCTCCATATGCAAATTAATAAAAACTTAGCATTACTAAGGACTTGCAGTGCTATTAAAACCTCTACACAAGAGCGTCTGGGGTTAATGTTTTGCATTTTCTGCCGTTCAGGAACTGCAAAGGTAGTACATCAGACAACATCAGTACGTTGATGCAATGCTTCCAGCTACTGTATATCTGCCAGAGGGCCAGTTCTGATTAACATATCCAGCCAGAAGCTACAAAAAGAGCTGAAATCTGCCAGTACTAAGCAGACATGTTTAAAAAAAGAAAAAAAAAAGAAAATTAAAAAGGCTAGACATTACAGAGAATGCTCCCTGTAACATACAGGAGTCTGGAAACTGAAGCAGTGCTTTTCAGCAACTGTCAGTGATTTCCATAGTTGTTCAAAACCAAACAGAAAATGACACTGTGCAGATTTCATTGCTTACATAAGAGGCTTTTGGAGCCCAACAGTTTCCTTACTTGGTCTTCTCCAAGCACCACTTTATTACCATGCTCTGCACTATTCTAGAGACAGGAGCATCATAGAACAGATACATACCAAAATACAAACAGATTAAGCCAAGAGGTCACAGTTTTATTAAAGTTATTATGCTATATCTGGGTAAAACTGAAAAGTTGCCCTTATTTATAATTTATAGCTGTCTTATTTCCAAAGTGTAAACTGTAGGAAGCCCTGGTTACAAGAACCATTTTCAGCTTCAGCTTACAAGTGTCAGCCCCGTACAGAATAGCAGAGCAGAACTGTAGCCAACATCCAAAAGCTTGCAACAGCCAGGGCTTTTGAGAGCATGGAGGAAGGAGGCAATAATCCACAGATCATACAGACTCATGGGAAGTAGCAGAATAGACAAAATTTGAAATGAATCCTTAATGTCCAGTACAATAGGAATAAGCACCTTCAAATGTTTCTACTAAAACATTCTTCTGAATATTGTAATTTATTCTATTTTCTTATTGACGGCTGTATTTATTTCACTATAGGCAGCAATAAGTTGTTCTGTTACACAATGATTTTCCTCACTAAAATAAAAAGTTTGTTTTGTGTGTGCTTTTTTTAAGGCTGATTGCTATCGTGCATAAAAGAACAAGGGAAAAATCTATTGTTAAATATCCGTCACAAGGGCTTTACCAGTTTTCGTGATATACCAGAATGCAAGAAAAAGAATGCAGGATGCTCCAGAAGGCAAACAGCTATTTAAGTACACGATTATATTTCCTACCAATTTTTTTTTTAATAATTGTTGGCTGTCTGCCTGAAGGACAGAACAAAGAACAAATGGCAATAATATTAAATCACTTCTGAAGCAATATTTGTTTACTGAAGATTTGATCTCATCCACTAATTGTGAGGATAAAAGGTGAAGAAAGCAATGAACTCACATTCTCAAACTAGAGAAACAAATTAGTCTCTACATAGAAGTCTGCCAAAGATGAATGAAATCCAGTGCACTGCAGGGCTCTTCACATTTGAAAAATCTCTATGTTAAAATTTGTACTGTAGTGAAGAAGCACTAAATCCAGATATGTATATTTTAAAAAGGCATTTTGAAAGACAGGTGCACTTGAACTGGGAGGGGGGGAGCAGCTAAGGGCTATTCAAAAGGGCAGCCAAAAATTTCCATATGCAGTAAGAGAAACACGTACAGCAGACTGAGCCAGAAAGCTGGAAAAGCTCCATATTAAACAAATCTAGGGTTCAGAAGATGAGACTAGACAAGAAGCCTAAAGATTGAGTTTCAATGAGTGTAAAAGCTTAGCTTTACCACTCCTGAGCAACCTGTTTTTATCAATGAGGCTTTGCTAATGAAAGACACCTTTTCATATTAATTTTTATTCTGCCAATACTTATGAGCTACCTGTCGGCCAAAAGCAAGGGAGGCCAAGCCAAGCTACATTCCAGCTTTGGCATATAAACGAATCACAGCTTTACATACTAGGAATACCCCTTCCAACTTCACACAGCATCAGCACCCTTTCCAACTGCAGCTCTCTCCCTTACTGACAGAAGTCAGAGAAGAATTGGCAACCAAGTACCTCTGGGAAAAGGAACATGGCTTATCCTCTTGCTGACATGATCAAGTAGCTGTAGGATTAACTATAGCATGCAACTAGAAAAGTATACATATTAGAAGTGTATGGAAATATTTAACTGTAATTTTGACCAGCTTCTGAAGCCTGTAGACCATCTTGTGTTCTACCGCAACTAGTGCCCAAATGAGAGAATGACACAAAAGACGGTTCCTAAATAGCTTAAACCAGTATCGCAATGACGGGAACTTCCCAACTTCCTCACCTGCTAGGCTGAATACACAAAGGATCTTGATAGAGAGACCAACAATTCTTACAAAATATGCTAGCAGCGATCTACCAGTCTAAGAACACACAGAAAGGAGTAACTGACAAAAATCATCTTTGAGTTGCAGAAATTATTGCAGCATTGATTTAAATAACCTTTTGTTACTGAAATTTAACACAAGATACAGTAGGCTAGAAAAGAATCAATGCCAGTGATACTGGAGAAGCAAAGCAGGGAGAATATCAATCTTCCCAAGTTAAAGTGTGATCTAAAAAAAGGGGGGGTTAAAAAAATAAAGCTAGGTTTTGCCTTAAGAAAATGTAGATAAGTGCTAGCTGAGGGAAAGAAATGTTAAAACAGTCCTGATAGAAAGGCAGCTTTAAATGAAATCCCGGTTTTGCAAAAAGCCCTAACAACATAGAACAAACTGATTTCTCTAGATTTTATTTGTATCAAGCATGAGGATTAAAGCTGAAAACAAGCACAAGACCATCAACATCAGAGAGTGAGAAGAGACCATCTTGAATACAGAGCCTGCAAAGATCGGGAAAGAAGCTATGAAGCCCAAGAGCTCAAGTGGCTGATCGGAGCAGTTTGAAGAAGGGTGCACACACAAGAGCATACAAAGGTGACTCCAGTGAACGAAATCCAACATATTTCCAAGGACATTATTCAACCACAAGGAATAGAGCTGTAACAAAGCAACTTTACAGTTGGCGGCAAAGCAGTGCACATCTCTGTCCGGCAAGATAATGCTCCTATCTTTATCTTGTGGTGAATTCCACTCATACAAAGAAAGAAAATGCAGTTCACAGCTCAAGAGAGTTTGCAAAGCTAGTGCAAAACTAAATCTGATTTTCAGTATGAACCCACAACACAGTTAAAATGTAGACTCCTTAGGGACTGAACGCTTTACAGGTTGTCTATATTTGCAATGAAAACCATCATGTAAACCGCAAGAGGCTGATGTTTCCTATTTGTCCTGTTAGCCCACCATGTGTCTCTATTTCACTGCTTCTTCACTGCTTTCAAGCCATTAACATTTCTGGAAATTTTATTTCTATGCATTAGCCAAGAGCTTTGCCTGCAATTCCGCTTACAGACTGAATAAAGTAGAGCTAAGCTAACCCTTTTTTTGTTTCCCTTTGTCTCTGAAAACCAGTTTTAAAATTTCCTTATTGACATAGTGTAACTCATTTTTGTAAATACATTCCTTCAGGAATGCAATTCCTAAATGAAATAACAAAAAGCCGACTATCTTTGCCAAAGTGAAGTTTTATAAATTCTATAGACCAGCATTATCCAAAATATTCCAGGTGGGATATTTATATGTTACTCCAGCAAATGCCATCACCCTTGGTATCAAAGTTCTGCCACCAAAACAGGCATTAGGGTTGAAGCTTCAGCGAGGTCTCTTCATTAAACTGTTTTGATACCTTTTTCCTAATTGCTATTCTGGATTATGCAGTCAGATTATTTTTTTTTTTTTTTTTAATTCTTCCAGCTTTTCCAAGTACCTGAGGCTCTGCACAGGTAAAGTGAAGCAAAGCTTTACCACCACTGACACATGACTCAGAGCAACTAGATAAATTGCTTGACCTTCCGTAGTAGAATCAAGAAAAAACTGCAGTTATGAGGGAAGAATATAATATAACCAGATGTAAACACTTCACATGTTCCTGAAATGCTGCATTTGTACTGTCTCAGAGACAATCACCTTCTTCAAGTTCAGTCTGGTCATGACACCAGGACTCAAGGGTACAAAGTGTGGCTGGAACACCAAGAAATGAATGATTGGGCAGACTGGAGTTTCAGGAAAGGGGATGAAGCTAAGTGTTGGCTGTAAAAGGCTTTACTAAAATATGAAGGCACAGATGATCTTGGGCAGTCCACAAAGCACTTCTCAGCTGGCTTTGCTCTGCCCCACTTCAGCTTATTTTCACCTTTATTACATGGCAACAGTCTCACTTAGAACTTGCATCAGAATATAAAACAACTGCAAGAAGAAGCTGCCCTCCTCCTCTCCCCTCTCTTGTTTTCCCACCACACCCATCACCCCAGCTTTGAAAACCTGAGCACCAGAGTGTCTGCTACTTAAACTGGGCCTCCAGTTAACACCTTTTTCTTCTTCATTGAAGGGTGTTAATTAAGGGATAAATTTTTTGAGGGCAGAAAATATCCACATCACTTTGTAGAAGTATTGCATTTTTACTTCATTTAGGATGGGGAAAAAGGCAGCCTAATTAATATTTAGTTTCTTTCCAATGCTCACCTTTACTAAACCACAGTATTTGAAATTAGTCAAATCTACAAAAGCATGACAGCCAGCGTGCCAGCTGGAGGAGACCCTCAGTTCCATGGAAGGCACTAAAGCATCCTGTCTGTTTTCATCTACTGTCTAGCAGGTTTGATAGTCTCCCATTCTTTTATCACTAGAGAGCATGGTTTTTAATCACACCCCAATAAGAAATGGGTTCAGTCTTAAACTCATTCTTACTAGTGAAGTGATTAAGTTTACAGTGCACTCCCTGTCCTCTTTGCTGAGTACGACTCACCAGCTGCCATAGCTCCAGTAACCATTATGTGCTGCATCAGACCACCTTTGGCTGTAGTCTCCCAAATGCACCGCACCAGTTCCATGAACTAAAAAAAAAATTGGCATTGTCTTGGTCTGCTTTGCCCTGTTCTTTAGCCAAATATAGAAGCAACTTCAAAAGCAGCACTTTGAAATTTGCATCAGATATCCAGATGAGCCTACTGTAAGCATACTCAGAACTGGAGCAATACATGAAATTAATTCCTGCAATCTCATCTTGCAGCTTTATATAGCTGAAGGTAGGTTATGACTTGCTACAGAGGAAAACATTACCCAGACAGCATCATATAAAATGCATGAACCCGTGATGTAGTGTTAGATTCATTTCACAGAGAGGGAAACCTGAGGATTACTTTCTCCAGGTCAACAGACATGAGAATTAACATTTTCTGAATTCAGACCAACGTTCCCCATTTCTCTGTGCATTAGAAAACCTTGCTTAGTTTGACATGCAAAAACATTTATGGATAAACTAATTTCATTTATTTGCTTAAGTAAAATTCAGAGAGTCCTTAAGTAACAGGGCTTCAGAGCCTTTGTTGTTGCGAGACCATCCTGGTAATATGCCCCACATAGCACAGATGGGTGCAGAAAGGACACACCAAACAGCTTCTAGGTTATAAATCAGAGAGTTCAGACTGGAATGGATTTCTGAAGGTCCTCTGGTCCAACCACCTGCCCCCTAAAGCAGCCCTTAGATCAGATTCAATGCCCTGGAGCTGCCCGCTCATCTTCTCCCACATACATTGGTACTGTGGATACTTCTATTCAAGGAGTTCCTCCAAATAAAAGCAGCAATGCTTAACTTCACACTGCCATGACTTTCAAGTGCAACTATTATTGTATGGTCACTTTTATTGACAAAAGCTGATCTCAGTAACCACAATTCACTGAAAAAACAAAAAAACCAAAGCATGGGCATAGAAACATTACTGGATAGAAAAGACACTGGTGTGTCATAGCAATTACAGCTACATGCTTCCAATTTCAGGAAATTACTTTCACCCTAAATGAATTCTTATTATAGAAACTGTTTGGGTTCAGAAACCTTCACCAGGCATCTTTCTTATTCATACATGAATTCATGAGTTGTGGACAGTGTTTACAATCCTACTTTTGCAACAACCCCATATCTGTACATTTGATACCATAAGGTAGAAAGACATGAAAACAGATTCAAGTCTGGAATATCCACTAAGAGAACAAGAGTAAGAACAATAAATTAACATCTACTCCCTCATTTTGGCTTCATATTGATGTCAGCCTGCTGGCTATAGCCACCTTTTGAAGTGTAGGAGTTTGCAGACCTTTTTTCCTAGCTATTTAGTGGGAAAGAACACAGTTCTTCCATCTAGTTCTCTGGTATGTAGCCTGAAGGAGTAACTGGAACACTGGCTTAAGTTTTTTTTACAAACAACTGGCAAATTTGGTATTTCACTTACTTACTGGAAAAATGATGGAACTGAAATACATTCCACTTTCAAACAGTAAGTAAACCTTGATATCAAAGTTTAATTGCTCACTTTGTTACGGATGTATAACTCACCAACTCCTACATTCTTCTGCAGAGAACTTGAAAGAGCTGATAACTAAAGCAGTGTTTTATATGTATGAACTGACTATTCAGATGACACATGAGGAGCAGACATGAGGTAAAAAGATGCTATTTTTACACAGGCTTGTCCCTAAAGCATGTTCTACAGTCCCTATCACAGCTCATTTTCCACTGAGTGCAAGCGCTATTTTCAATTTATAGTTTCTTCATTATGAAAGTCCGCTTTTTATTTTAAGCCCGTCTGCTTAGAGGTGTTGAAGGAGTATAAACTAGAAAGCTCCAAGCCTCTGTGCCCTGTGAGTTTATTTATTAAAGTGATTCTCTCTGCTTTTGACATCCTGGTTAGAGAGACATTTTTAAATATCGCTGCAGACGTGATATTAAAGCATTCTCTTCTAAAGGGAGCATAGAAAATCTCATATTTGCTTATAACTCTCCGACCAACGCTCTCCAAATAAACAATGGACAGAGACATTACAAAGCCAGCTCTGATCAGTCTGAAGCATGCATCAACTTGCCTGTGAAATTAATGGTATCCAGATCAACAGTAAGTGCATCCATTTGTTCAGTGCCTTAAAAAACCACATTTGTTCATATTTCAAAGAAATCATTAAAGGTCATCAGTCAAGAAGTACTCCTAGCCATCTTTGGATTAGCTCACATACACTGTAAGTAGCACAGAAGACAACCTAAACAGAATTTTATTTAGCTATGCGGCATTTCAATCACCTGCTTTAAAAAAAGCAGGTCTGTGTAACTGTATCTGGTAGTTCACATAGACCAACAACTTACCTAATAACCCTTAAACAAATGTGGAACAAAACCATCTGAGCGATTCCAGGAAAACAGCAAGGTGTTCCTCACAGAGGACAGGAATCTCAACTCGGGGCAACGCCAGCAGAACACAAACCAGTCTTAATATTAAAATATTTTAAAATCCTGAAGAGGTTTATCATCATCACGTTCCTGAGTGCTACATGTATGGCTAGAAAACATTCCCCTGGGCTGACTACAAACTGAAGGGTTTGGCATTGTAGGATTGATGCAGGAGTCCAGTGTCTTAAGGCAGTTTTCATTCTCTAGTCAACTGATGAGGGGTTCAAAGCAGACATGTAAGCGGTAATCAGGTTCATTAAGCAGCCATGCTCTCCCTCTACTAAGACCTTGAGCTATGAACTATTTCAATCTGACGGCAAAACGTCCCCTAATCTACAGACACTCATAGAACAAACACTCAAACTGGCTGTTGGTATCAGACACCCAACCTAATGATCTGAACGAGCTGGTTGCTTGCCTGATGCTGGCAGTGCAGGATACTATGCCAAACCTTTTTAAAATTATGTAATTGGGTAGCAAATGCTGCTTTTGCATACCTGGTTGTTCAAAAGAGCACACGCTGTCAGGAAGCCAGTTTGAATGCATCAAGAAGCATTTATCACACAAGATTCCCCTCCATGGAGACTACTTTCGATACAGTTTTTCCGAAGATTAAGCTTGCATCATCCTTAGAAACAGCAGGTATTATTCTCCTGTTCTTTGCATTTATGCTTCTCCCTGGCACAACTTAGGGACAAAAGACTTAAAATCATCCATGCAGGGAGAAAAAAAAATAAGCAAGACAGGATTTATTCGTTTTAACTCCTTTTTTTTAGGTCACTACAGATATTATTGTTGTAGCTAAGGAATATACAATAATTTCTCTAACGCAGAAACACACAGGAGCAGAAAGGCTTCTGTATACTGCAAAAAAATAATTGTTAGTAACTAGGAACCTGCTCCCTGGAAATATGTGGGAAGGAATTCAGCTTCACAACACTGAAAAGCTGAGTTACAGTAGACAGCAATATAAATTTGTCCAGTGTTCACATGTAACACAGCAACTGAAGCCTACATGCTAAAGACCTCAAAAAAATTTAAGACCACCAGATTTGCACCCTAAAGCTATTGAAAACACTACAAGATGTTGGTAAGGATAACAAGAAATATCTTGTGTTCGGATTAGTTATTTAAAATCCTCAGACTATGCCTTAAGAGTGCAGAAGGTTTAAAGTACTCCTCAATTTTGCCTTGACCTTTCCTAATCCAACAAAGTTATGCTTGAAAGGAGACCAATTACATTTCTCTCTAGCAGAAAGAAACACGTACTGAGGGGGCAAACCTCTATTTTCCCCTTTTATGCATGTCACAGAAGTATGAGCTGCTCTATGTGATCTGTGATGAAGAAGCAGGACATTTCAATACAATGACCTTTTAAAAGAAATGCCCTTTACAAAACTGTTGGATTACATAAGAGGCCACACAATCCCAGGCAGAGCTGAGAAAAAGTCATTCAGAAAAAAAAAATCACTCTATACACACACAAGAAATGCTGTTAGCAGAAGGTACTACACATTTTAGGTACAATACATTTTTAAGTGTAAATAAGAGTTCAACTTTCAACAAAGCAAGATCTGCCCGATAACAATATGTAAAATACCAGCCCCACTGCAGGAGATGGGGTTAGAGGAGAGATGCTTTATTTACTTCAAAAGGTTTATGCTTTCAATGGATGAAGGGAATTACTGCCTACTAACTGCTAACTTCAGAGTAAACACACCTCTAGTAGGTCAGGTCTTGATCTCCCTGGTCAGACAAGCTATGCAGCGCATACAAGCGGCAGTGGACAGCCCAAAGAGACTACTCTCCAGGAAAACATTACCATATTATATTTCAGTGACAGGGAAGAGGAAAGCAGGAAGGAAGTGTTTTAAAACATAGCAGGGATGCAACAATTTGTTTGCCAGATTTCTGCTCCTTTGCAAATTAGGGGATGCTTGTTCCAAGTTGCATTTTTGAAAAATATTTTTCCCCAAGGCATTTCTCCAGCACAGCTCAGCTTCTCCCTGTTTTGATGCTCTAAGAACATGCCTTTGACCACAGGAAAGCTTTGCTAACTCAGACACCCACTGTCTACCAATACTTATCGCTTGTATATAGGACACACCAATAGAAATTACCTTGCCCTTCCCACTACTTTGTGCCAGTACATGCAGCTGCATCAGGGTTACATCATAAATTGGATCCTTCCTTGGACCAGGAGTTTGGTCTCACATGGCCTACTGACACCACTTAGATTATTAGTACAAAAATAAACTTGAGGGTAGCTCCTCTACAGCATCAAATATCACTATTTACAAGATTATATTCAACTGCGGTATCAGCCAAGATTAATGCAAGCCTAACTGGTGATTACCCATACTGTGCATCCTAATCCATGCGTGGAAATCACCTTCCCGCAGCCAAAGGCTCCTCATCACAGGGAACTGAGCCACTGAGATCTCCTGACTTTGTCCGCACGCCACAAATTACATGCTGAAGGGCAACAAAACCCAAAAAAATGCCAGTCATGCTTAAAGGGGTCCATTTTTGAGCTTCTGGCTTTTCTAGCTAAAAGTCAGCCTTACAGCTTAAAATACCTTGGAACCCTCCTGTGCAGATTGCCCAAAGGTTCCCCTACTATTTCTTTTGCAGCCAAAGCAGCAACCCAATTAAGGGCTGAGCTGATTTGGACTCTTCAAATAGGCAGCATGAGAGGGAGGTAACATAAAATACTGAGAGAAATCAGTTCCTTTGTTCAGTAGAAATAAAAAAAAAGTTACATAACAACAACCCTGTGCTACCAATGCTATTATGGGGCAGGAGGAACACCCAAAAATGTATCTGCTATAAGGCTTCTGCAAGAACAAAAGACGTGAAGCCCCTAACAGTTCACTAAACAGTCTTTAAACATTAATTCTGAAATTCTTCTCATTTTTTGAACTCACCACCAGTACCACCACATCACAGATACAATGCGTTTACACAGATAGCTTGATGGGAGTGAAAAGTAGAAGCTTGAAAGGCAAGGGCTTGAGATGATGATCAAACTGACTGTAAAACTCATCACTAAGACTGATGAGATATGAAAGAAAAGTACTGCAAAGAAATCCATGGCAAGATCCAGCATGCCTGAACCATAAGGAAAAATCAAGTCCGGTCTACTCAAGATACCAGGGAATTTAGACACACAGATGAGTCACATTTAAGAGTAACTACATCTGAGATTTTTTTTGGTGTTTGAGAAGAGTATAAACGGTGACCTAAATGGTTAAAACTTAATTTGAATCATGTCCCCTAAACTCAAGTAAAAATGGTACTACTTTTATATCACAGCACTGTTAAAGAGTACTTAACATGATGACGACACTAATAAGTCTGTCACACGCTCTCGAACCAAAGACCACATTCAATTGTGCAATCATCTTACAACAGCATTAAAAGATATTTTTTAAATACCTTACTAGAGACTAGACAAAAGCACTGAAATAATTTATCTTGGAGCAGTACTTTAACAGTGGTGGTCATGGCAAGAATGTAAGAACAGGGCAAATATGTAGCGATCTGCCAGACTTCGAGAGGTTGCTGCTGAGGGTTTTCCTAAACCAAATGTGATGTTTTCATTGCCATCTTAGGGCAAGCTTACATTTCCACAAAGAAACCAACAGCTTTATTTAGTAATTTTCCATCTTTGAGAGGCAAGCGCTCTGGTTCAGTTTGCAAAAAAGAGGACAACAGTGTAATATTTGGATAGCCCTCTGGGAACTGTAAATCCATGGTTTTTTGCCACACTGAGACCCCCAAACAGGAGAGCAGCAATGCAGGCCAAGGCACACCCATACTGGTAGCGACTGGGCAGCCAACGCCAGGTTAACATTTAGTAGGTGCTGTTAAAAGGATAAATAATCTCTGCAGTTAATTTGCTGCCTAGAAGAGGCAGAAATAAAGGGACAACAAAAAAGAATGCAATAATGGTTTGCTGAAAAACATGAATGTAGGCCACTGGCAAACAGCTATAACTCATGAACACTTACTTTGTACTAAAAAGCGATGCACCCGACTGTATCTACTTAAAGCAAGCTTTGAGAAGGTGAAGGTGGGTGGTGTACAGGGAAAGAATACTCTAAGCAGTACTGTATTCTTCCATGCCCTTTTACAGTTTCTGCCTTGGCCATTATTTATAGCTCCTTAAAAGCTACTTCTCTCTATCCTGCCATTTCTGCTCCGTTCTCCCAACTAGCTCCCTCCCTAGAAACCAAAACTGGCCTTTTTTTCTTCTTACTCCATATGGCTCAAGATTGGGGTCACTAAATTGATTCTGTCTTACTAAAAATAGCAACTTTGGGAGTATGAGACCCAAAATGTGCAGTTTTGCTTAAAACTATCTTGTACCCTTAAGTGAGACCATAAGTTGCTACTGAGCACTACAGAACTTGCAGCAAAGTGCTGAAAAACCTGTCAGCTAAAAATGTAACAAGTCTTATATTATGTTCAGTACCCTCAAAACTGGGCAGAGATGAAAACTGTCCTGTCCCTAGCTAGGAAGGGAATGCTGCATTACCACATGCTGCTCTCTCTGTCAAAGTTCCAGGGGAAAAAAATAGGGAGAGTGTACCATAACCAATCTAAACACAAATAACACAATAGAAGGAAATAAAAACATTTATACTGCCGTCATGTTTGACAACAAGTAGAAAACTTTTCACAGTACCGAATTATTACAGCCAGGTGCTGAAGCATCATTCCCAGCCTTTTAACATAAAGAAAGAATTGGTACAAATAGGATAAAACTCAAATACTTTAAAAAATACAAGAGTCAGAGGTGATAGCACTTACATTGTGGGGGGAATCCAAAGGTGAACACAATCTAAAGCATTACGTGATGGGTGCCAGCCATCAGTAGAAACAATCCCAAATCCAGAAGGGAGAGATGTGAAATGTAGAATTTTTTGGCAGTTCTGAACACACTGGTGCCAGACCAGAGACCGATGGCCATCCCCAGGCTTGCGTAAAGGGGTGAAGCTTTTAAGAGCAAAAAGGCAGGTACCCTGAGTGAAGTAAGACAGAAATAACTGACAGCGTTAGTTTCCAGATTATGGGGACCTAACAGGCACCAAATATACCACTCCTTAAAGCGAAATGAAGCACAAAGGGAGCGACAGCCTGAATTTATTCCTCACTTAGAGCAGGTTTAGAGCAACTGTACAAAAGAAAAAGCTCTCCAAGTATAACTAAAATGTCTGTTTGTTCAACTAACTGCCAAAGACAGTTCTTTCACCTGCCCTTTGGACATATCTGCACCTAGTCCTCCAGTATGCCCAAGATGTACTTAGATTTTACCATTAGGTTAATTAAAAATCACTTGTTTATAAAGGGATGGGTCATATACAGCATAGCAGCCAGTACTGGCTCTGCTTACTTTGTCAGACTTTTTTTCCCCAGCGTGAAAATGTGGAAAGGGAAACAAAAACAAAAAAGCCAGACCAGGCAAGCCCTAGCTTCCCGATAAACATATATATGGAAAAGCCTATCCAGAGGAGACTTCCAAAGACTGGGTGCAGACCCGCTCTGAGTCACAAAACCTCAATGTTCAGCTGCTTCAGGATTGTGAAATCACTTCCAAGGCAATTCTCTTCCAGCAAAGTAGTAAGCCTCAACAGCAACTAACTGCTGAACTTACTGTTTATGTAGCTTGGCAGTCATGACAGGAGGAAGAAGTTTACTGCAGAACTTGTTTTACCATATGTGGACAATGAATAAAAGAATACCTCCTAATTCTGAGCTTCCTATTTATTTCCTAGAGTCATTAAGGTAATCTATCACAAGTGTAAACTAAGCTGCCTGACAGACCCTACCCTGAAAGTCTTCAGCTACAAACTCGAGAAACACAGGATAATGCATCATGCTCAGAATAAAAGTTTGCTTATTTGGTGACTACCTGGCTTAAAATTGCCATTTGTATACCCTGTTAGCCTATTTCTTACTACACTAAATTCAGCAGACTTGATATATATATATACACACACACTCTTATATTTAGTTAGTTTCTCCATGTCATTTATTCTTGGCTTTGACATCAGCCTCTTAACCCCCTCACACCTGATTAGAAGAGCTTTCCATCTTTTTCTGCTATAACACTTCCTTTCTAAATAAAGATTACACAGGACTGCACAGAGTAAAAATTAGTGGGATGGGGTGGCAGTCTGAAGTGGCAAAGGACAACATCTACTGAGGTCTCAAACTTAAGGCATCCCCACCAGTGAGAATCCAGAAGTTAAAGACTCCCTCCTCTTACACAACACCCCAGCATGCACTTTACTTTTGAGACTCAACTACAAAATTTTACTATGATAAAAGAGTTTTGTCCGCTTGTAAAAATCTTAATTTTGGAAGCGACTGATTCTCTGGCAAAGCTCCTCAATATCTAAGCAATCTGTATGCAAAGATTTTGCTTTTAGAATAGAATTTTTACAAATTTTCTAGTTTGATATGCAGAACTAAGAAGTATTTTGAGTTAAATACTGTGTGTAAGTTTTTCTCGTTTCAAACCAGACCCCCAAAATGTGATTTAACGTCATCACACTTCTAGAAGAATCACAGAGATACGTAATAGCACAAAACGTGAGTGGGAGCCAGCTGCTTGCAACCTTGGATGCTTAAAGCAAAGGACAGAGGACAAAATTATAAAGTTCCTTGCAAAAAGTTGCTTTAGGCAAACTATCTGTATATACACATTAGAATACCTGAAGCAGAAATTAACAATCAAAAGTAAAGCAGAAGGAAATTTGCTGTCCTTGCTTGAAGATATATAGAATACAAGATCAACAACATACTGCAAAACTGTATGTGATGTATCTTCTAAGTTCTTTGCTTGGCAGCCTGCATTACTTCCTGGTAACAGTGATTCTAACCTGCTCGAACAGGGAATTAAAATCGGTTCATCTTCTGTAACACTATGGATTTTTACCACTAGGCTACCCTCACCTCACCAATAATTCAGGGGAAATATTAATCCTTGCACACACAGTAGCTCGCCTATCTTGCCAGTCTTGTGCCCAAGACAAGAGACCAGCTTTCATCGTGCCATGGAAAGCTGTATCACAGATCAAAGTAATCCCCACACAGCATTTATTTTGTCCTTCTCAACTACAGTTCTGTTAATTATCCTTTACTGTACTGAGATTTTAAAAAAAATGAAAAAACCACCACCAACAAAACCCATATCCAATTCCCATAATGTCTTTCACAATCTTAAATCCTGTATCAAGGCACCTTCCTTTCTTTTCCAAGCTAAGCAATCCTAACACATAGAGCCACCTCTGGAGCAATCTTCATTGCTCCTTTAAGCTCTGTGCTGTAATATTAATTTCAGATATTCCTCAAGCAAGAAGGTATCACATAATATTTTGAACACTTACGTCAGTCATTACGTACTACGTTTAGCATCATGGAAAGACAGGGGCTTCTTACCATTACAACACTTGCATTAATTTAACAAGACTAACAGAAACAGTGCAGCTGAACTCCCACTTATAACTGCATTTAAACGGGCTTAGCATCACTTAATTCCTTATTGGGAGCAATGAACATGATAGGAATTAAAATACTTCTATGCTTACAAATTGAACCTGCTACGGTAGATAGATTATCCTAGTTAACTACCACAAAGCTTTTCTAACAAAGCAAAAAAAAAATCCAGCAGTGATCAGTCAATATGGCATCTACTAGTTTTTTTTAAAAACTCACTCAAGCATCTGTTTTTCAAACTCCTGCTGTATGCCTTCACCAAATTATTTCAATCTGGTCTGCCGTGATGTCTGTCAAGAGCCTACCACACTGCCAAAATTCTTGTAAAAATTTTTTTCCAGGCATTTAAGTTCCATTTTCTTTTTTTTTTTGTTTAAAATATTTTGTGTCAGTTTTATCAACTTCCCAGAATTTTCATTTTTTTCACCCACTTCTACTGCTGAAGTTTTAGACTGATTGTATCTCTTCACAACTTCACTTTTGCAGTCCATTATATTCCCCTTCCTCTTATTTTCTCATGTCTTCAATATGCCTGTCAGAAAATGCATTTAGTTTAGGTTTCCAAACAAACACACAAGCTCTAGGGAGAGCCACCACGATCCCTATGTGCACTCAAACCTAGCAATAATTCACAAAACGTGGGAAGTAGCTACACTACTTTAGCTACACTAAGTAGCATTTGGCTTAACAGATTCGTTAATGTGGCATTTTAAAACACATAATGTAAAACAAACCTTTACATATTAGACCAACCTAAGACTTTTTCTTTCTTTATTCAAACTAGAAGAGGCCATTATCATCTAATTTTCTTCTACAAAAAGGTCTCACAATGCAAATCCATTTAGCTAGTCGCCTACTGTCTTGGGCACTTCACTCCTCATCTGGAAAATTTGTTCTTTCAGAATGCCCCTGCTTTTTCTGATATATCAAAAGCTAACACAGTTGATATAAAAATTGTGCCCCTGAGACTCCATCTTACACACTGAAGTTCTACCTACACCCCCAGTGGAAGACAGACATGATGCCTCCTTCTCACTCCTTCAAAAGCAACTGAGAAGTAGAGATCTCTGCCATCCTATCCCACTTCAACATCAAAGCCATTAAGAAAAGCAAAGGCTCTCCCATCCTACAGCTCTTGAACCTTGTGCCATTTGGGGTCGTATTTACTCAACATCTGCTTTGCAGGTTCAGAGCTGACTGTTCACAGTTTTCCCCACATATACACACCTTCCTACAGCCAAATTACTATACTGACATTATGATGCTGTTTTCCACTGCATTCTGAAAAGGAACAGTGGGGGGGAAAAAAAAAATCAAACTAAACCACCACCTTCCTCACAAAAACCTTCTCATTCTTAATTATAGCAGAGATCCACTGCTTCTGACAAGATCTGATGAAGAACCCTTCACAGCTTCAAAAGTTAGTCTTTTTTCTTGAACAAGTTTGCGTCAGTGTGTAAGTGGTGACTTCGACCACACGGATGGCCCAAGTAATCTTCAAGCTTATCAACAGGTCATGAATTTTTAAAAGTCTACAGTAGTTACCTTACTAGGGTATAAATACTTACAAGTTTTGACACAAATACAGACATTCAATCCCGGTTGGAATTATATTTAGTTTAGACTCAATCTCCTTCAACACCAAAAAAAGACCATGTAGTACAAGACATCAAAAAAGCATTTAGCTTATGGAGTGAAAATAAAGTTAACATATCAAGAAAGATTTCTAAAGGCATGCAAATAACATTTCAGATAATTATCACCATTTGATCAACTGGATATTATGTTTGATACAGAGCTTTGGTAACTCCCGAGTTGTTTTAACAGCCATTCTCCCTCCTCCAGCTTTATACAACTCAGGTTTCATATTCTAGCATTAACTTAGAAAAATCACAAGTCACTACAATCGTTATGAAATATAGATAAGCAGCTTGTTTTAAGAAGTTTGACTGAAAACACAAAGGCTGTCCTCAAGCATCTGTGTGCTGTACCAAGAGATTAAATCTGCACATTCAGCCCCTGGCTCCAGCAGCAGGAACAGCACCTTAACCACTGGTGGGTTTCTGTGAACGGCGGGGGCAGAAAGCCCTGGCAGGGGCAGAAAGCCCACAAAGGAGCTCCTGCCATCATGTGCGCCATTCAAAAAAACCCAGAATGATCATAGCAATAAACTGTCTTGGGGAAGAGCTCTATAACCGGATTAGAGGTTGCTTTGGAAAGTTGGGGGGTGTCAAGCTGCTGGGTTGAATTCAACTGCTGCAGTACTTATAGAAGATGCATGAATGGAAAAGGGGCAAACAGTGCCTATGTTTAAAATGGAAAGACCGTGGAATCACAGACCAGTCAGTCCAACTTCAGTCTCCAGGAAGAAATGAGGAAATCTGCTTGGAAACGCTCAAAAATGAAGAACGGCTTGGGAGAAGGATGAACAGAGCTGTATCGCCTACCTGTGGTTCGATACAGCTTGCCCATGACAATCTGACCTCCTACTACAAAGTTAATAAAAACCCAAGGTGACCCCAGAGGAGAAAGAACAGGCACAGGTTTCCTAATTTTAGTAAAGCTTTTAATACTGCCCTATACAAGAGCCTCATAACCAAAAATAAAATCTCATTAATGTAGCTTGGTGTACTCTGTGTGTGTTTATGAGCTACAGTACCTGAACAAGTAGATGGAAAAGAGAATAAGACTGATGGTGGGCTAAAGGGTCTTTTAAGCTGATAAAACCAAAGCAAGCTAAACATTAGCGGTGGGTGCTTGAGAAGATAAAATAGTACTTTTTGACAACTGAATGAAAACATCAGAAGCAGGTAAGCCACCACTTAATAAGCACATCTAAGAACTACTTGGTTTAGGCAGTAAAGGAGTGGAAAGCAGCAGTCCTGCAATGTAAGATCTCACCACCATAAAGGATCCCACTGGACACGAGTCAAAAACTGCATCACTGTAAGAAACCATTTGTCTTGTGATGCAAACGGGAACACCATATGCAAGACACATCAAGTGATCCTTCCACTCCACTGAACATTGGTCTCGTCCCAACTGCAAGTGTGTCCTGTTTTACACATCACATTCCAGAAAACGTGACTGAAAAATATCCACAGAAAAGCACCAGCATCAGCCAGGAAAATGCAACATACCAAGAATGACCCTGACAATTAACCCCAAGAAGTACTGAAAGTAATTGCTGATGAGAAAGTAACAACCCCCTCCCCACTCTAAATTTGCACGGATAAAAAGAATAAAAAAAACCTAAAACGACAGGAAAGCAGGTTTAGGTTAGATTTGCAGAACTTTCCAGCTAACAGATCAGCAGAAACAGCTTATCTAACTTTCAATCTTAACAGGTTCATCAGTGGGAGCTGCAGTACCTCCAGCACTTGAAGAGTTTGCATGCTTTGGGCTTTACAACCCGAGGATGAATCACAGGCTAGCATTGTCCTTTACAATGCAAGTTTTTACAATTGCCTCCTCTAAGTAGTACTTAAAGCAAAAGAAACAGCTCATTGTGAAGGGAGAATGCACCTTATTAATGCATTTAACAAGAAGTAGTATGTTGTAAGGACAGCTAAGCTCTCAGCATATTTCATCATTGAAAAGCAGTTCCACGGAGCCCCTGCTTTGAGCTGTTTCTCAACATTAAAACTATTGTTTGAAACGTCAGTACTAGCCTCTTTACCTGGTAGCCAAGATCTATCAGAATTCGGTGCAGTTTTCAAGCGTACACACGTTAGTCATGTTGCTTGTATTTAGGTTTCCTATACAGGAGTTGGGGGAAGGAAAACAGAAATGGTGGGAAAGAGAACAGAACTTTGAACATTTTCCTCTATGCTCAGTCCACACTCACGCTCCATAAATACTGTATGAAAAACTGTCTCTTAGTTTTATCTGGGGATCATTAAAGTCACATCAGAATACAATCAGTGCAAAATGGATGAGAATCAGTAGTCAGGAACAGCACTACAGGGATAAAAGGAAGGTTTTCTCACTTGCTCTTTTAAGAAGAAATTCATTTTAAGAAGCTACTCTTTCCTGATGTTATGGTCATTTCTATACTGGTTTCTGCCAAGAGAAAAGCCATGTTCTGTTTTTAGCCAACTTGTTAGTTCCTTCTCATTCAAGTAGAGGATGAAGAGGGCAGATCTGAACAAGTACCACCTAACTTAATTTGGTTTTACTTCCACTTACATCTAGCTTTGAATAACCCAAGCAAATTTATGAAGTTAGCATTCAGTTTTAAGAATACGATGTTTAAGAATTCCCTCCTCTACACAACACAAGATAAAGTCTGGTTTTAAGTGCATTCCACCAGACCAAAGCTCTGAAAAGGGAAGACCTTGAAAAGTTGCTAGCAATTCAATTCACATATTGATGTGTTGAAGAAACACTGCAAATTTCATGGGGGCCGCCCAAGCATCTGTTTTAGACAACAGTAAAAACACAGCCACGCTCCTTTAAATCCAAACACTCTAAGGTAAAAGTATTAGTACACTGAAGTCTTTATTTTTAAACAAGCAGCTAGAGAGACAGAGATATTGCAAAGGATAAAAAACAGCATCTGGAAAAGGTACATTAATCATCACCATACAGCAAGTCAAGCACCGTTCCATACGGAGGATGCTGTCTGTTTTCAAGCACTCAAGTGATTTTCCAACAAATACCATTTGGAAACTACAGGTTTAACACAGATCTTAACAGACTGGCTTTTTCCAGCTGTTTCTCATCATGCTTCCTCATCTCTCTTCTAACCCCCCTTTCTGCCACTTCATCTCAACTATGCTCTGGGTACAAGTGATGTGCTAGCATGCATCAGAAACATAGCCTTGAAGAACCTGACAAGTTTCTCAAAAGAATATTCAGGAAAAGATAAATTTCTGACATGCAAATTTTATTGTAATCTTTGGGTGTTTATAAAAGAGCTTTATAAATAATCCATACAAGTGTCAAAAACCTACTTCCAGTTTTAGTAAGCTTAAATCCATAGGAGAGTCTGATTCAAAATATTCTGAATCACATTAATTCTGTAAAAATCACAGTGATCTCCTGTCAGAAGCAGAAAAAAAGCTGCTTCCCACAGACACTCAGGACTCCATTGGGCATTTTCTGTGCCAGCTGAGTGGTGACCTACCCTGCAGTTTCAACACCTACATTAGCATTCCTTATCACCCTAAACTCACATGGTGTTACTTTACATCCCAACAGCTCTTGGACTATCACCTTTCAGTAAGTGATGGCTCCATACCAGTAATAAGTAACGCAATTCTTGCATATACGCTTTGGGATCCTTCCGTATACCTTCAAAGCACACACCCGTGTGTTAGATATGTTTTGTTTTTAAAGGAGTTGTCACTGAAGTACTTGCACATGCCTGTTGAAACCACAACAGCATTTTTCTAATGACTTACAGGGAGTAGAGACAACTCAGGAAATGGCTGTACCTATTTTTCATGCCAAAGAAAAAGAAGAATTTTTCTGTTTCATTAAGCATCTCATTGGCTATTATTTGCTGCAAGAAAACAGTTCCTCTACAGCAGGGCCTATAATCTTTAAATCTGTTTCCCCCTATTACAACAGCATTCAAATTGGGGTAAAAATCCATGAACCTTAGAAGGACCTCCACCTTTCACTTGGCTTGAAAGCATTCTACTCCTTTCCAAGTAGGTTTTCACTCACCTGTGTGAACTCCTGCAGCAGCAGATACTCAGAATCTCCCTTGCCATCTAATTGCTTGGATGACTCTCATTAACCAATAAAAACTGAGCTTTCAGGACACACCTGGAGTCTGCAGTCTTACCTTATGCCAAGATCTGCTACTGCTTGGTTGGCTTCATGTCAGGAATGGAAGCCATGATTAAGACACAGAAAAAAAAGCCTTCCATCTATCGTCAAAATTTATTTCATTGTTGACCTCCAGACACATAACTACTGTCAAACACCAAATGTTTGCACTGCCTAACAACCAGCTATTTTGAATTGTTATACCAGCTGCCAGCATTTGACACCTTGCCTGCTAACTCTGCACAGGAACAGCTTCAGGCACACGAACTTGCATGTCAGAAGCCTGCTCACCTCACTTCACCCAAATACAAGGGAAACACAGCACAGGCAGACTAAGCTTGCCAAGGTGATGCTCAGATGGCACAACTATCGCAGGAAGCAGACAGCATCTCTGAAACAGAGAACCAGACTATCCACAACTCAGCCCAACGGGCATGTTCCTGGGAGCTCACTGAAGTCAGATCCCTAATTCCCACTGAACTCCAGTGGAATTTGCCCAGACTCTTTTAGGATCCACAAAAAAGTCCCTCATATTGAAGAAAGCCTACAGTTTTCACTCTTATAGCGTGGATGTCAAAGCTTCTCCTGTTTAGTTAACAGACACAAGGATCAGTTCTGGTTTCAGACTGGGAAATCTGCACATGCTAAGGCAGTGATTCTGATGTGGAATCTTCAGGACATTATTTCTTTCATCTTCATCTCTCCTATCTTTGTCAAATATGCTGAAAGCCTCAATGTTTATCCTAGAGCAAAGAGCCAACAAAGCTGAAGCAGGGCAAAATTCACTTCAATGGAACGAAAATGCTAGGACTGAGTAGTATCTGCAGAGCAG
Source organism: Phalacrocorax aristotelis (assembly GCF_949628215.1). Taxonomy (NCBI): domain Eukaryota; kingdom Metazoa; phylum Chordata; class Aves; order Suliformes; family Phalacrocoracidae; genus Phalacrocorax; species Phalacrocorax aristotelis. The sequence goes on from NC_134282.1 coordinate 33,193,906, forward strand.
AAAGAAACGAGAGAGAAAGAAGGATGAAATAACATAATGCTGCGTAGGATTAGTATATCAGTAACGCATCCCTTCCTTGTGGGTAAATTTTCCCCATGCACATAAACCTGAGTCTCTTACGAGCCAAGCTCCCTGCCCTTCACGGCGTTTACAGGCCAAAGCATCCCTGACATTAGTTTTACCATGATGCTGCATAAAAAGCTGCTCCAGAAAGACTGTGCTCAGGCAGTTCTGGAGCGGATAAAACCTGCCTTCACGGCTCGCCCTCTCCTTTGGACGGCCCGATACGACAAGCATTTTCATAAGCGCTACAGGACCTTCCTTCAAGCAGGAGGTTCACACTCTGTTAGGCCACCTTCTTGGCCCCGCTTCGTTCCGCCACTAATTGTCAGGCACTTGGCTGCAAACTCATCAGGGAGGAGGCACGCCGCGCTAGATTTAGCTCATGCTACCCTACAAGAAAGTGGTGTGTTTTTTTTTTTTTCCTTTCTACGCTCCTATCAGAGGACCTCTTTAGTTGCTAAGGAACTACAGTTTTATTGCATTATAAATTATTTAAGGCAGCCCGGCAGATGCAGGTTTAGTAGGCGGGAGGAGATGTTCCATTTTACCGACAGCACGAGACGCCTCAGGAGAAGCTGGGGATGGGGGGATGGGGGCGGGAAGAAACCGCAGCGGCGCGGCCCTGTCAGTCCCCCCTTCCCCTGAGGGAGCCGAAAACACGGGGTATCCCGTGTCCCGCCCCCCCTGCCCGCCCACCCGCCCAAAACCCGGGATCAGCCCCCCCTCCCGGGGGCAGCCACGGAGCCCACCCGCCACTTAACCCTCGTCCCCCGCCGTATCCGCCCCCCCCATAGCAACCAGCCGCCCCATAGCAACGCGCCCCCGCCTCCCCCCCCCCCCCCCGCCGCCCTCACCGTTCTGCGCCGCGGCGGGTCCCGGCAAGAGCGCGGCCGTCACCAACAGCAACGAGAGGGCAGCAGGGAGCGGTCCGGAGCGCGGCATCCTCCCGTCCGCGGCCGAGGAGGAGGAAGGGGGCGGCGGTGAGGCGGGAGGCGACGGGAGCAAAGCAGCTCCGGCTCCGTCCTTCTCCCCCGACCTCCTCCTACCGCAGCGCAGCACCACCTCTCACGACGCCGCGGCAACCTCTCGCGAGATTTCACGGGGGCGGACCCCGCGGGGTGGGGTGGGGGTGTGTGTCACGTGTCACGCCGCCCACTCTGCCTTCTCCTCCGCCATGTTCCCGCCGTTCCTCGCAGGTTGTTCCCTTCCTGAAGCACGGAAGTGTCGGTGGGCGGTCCTGGCCTCGTACCCGCCTGAGGCTGCGGTCCCCGCCTGAGGCTGCGGTCCCCGCCTGAGGCTGCGGTCCCCGCCTGAGGCTGCGGTCCCCGCCTGAGGCTGCGGTCCCCTCAGGGGAAACAGCAGGCGGGAAAGCTGCAGCCTGAGGAGCGCGATGCACCTCTACATGGGCTCAAAATACCAGCAGATACAGGCCAACAGCTCGTAGTTTGGTACAGGTCTTAATTGCAGGAGTGATTTAGGAGTTTCATGTGCCATTCTGTGGGGTGCAAAATCCACCCCAATTAACACGAGTTTACCAGTCACTGATTACCAGCACATTTCCCCTGGCGGGCTTCTGTGTGGAGTTTTCTCAGTGAAAATGCTGCTCTTTTTATAAAAAAACACAACCTGCCAAATGAAATTTTGCAGTAGGTAACAAAGGGAGGAAGACATGCTGTCACGTTGTTGAGAAACCTCCTTAGGACAAGGGTTGCCTTGTTCAGCGTGTCTGCCTGAGGGCTGGTACAAAGCCAGGTCATGGTTAGGACCCACAGACTGCCAGCAGCACATCAGACTACTCATTTACATGAAGAAATAAAACAGTTGATTTTTTTTCAAGTGTAGGGTGGGCTCTGTCCTTGTTGCACAGGTCGGAAACTGAGGTTGCAACAACTGAAGGTGTTTGCCACAGGTTAGTGACGGAGTAGAGGGCAGAAAGCACAGAATCTTGCTCTGGTTTACCAGACCTGCCAAGCATCCTGAAAAAGTCACAGTGGTTCCACCTCAACGTTTGGCTGATGAGCTTTGGGCAAGTTTTATTTACCCATCTGTAAAACACTGACACTGGCTCAGACATACTCTTCATGCTCTGGTTGCCCTGTACCACGCTGGTGACCCAGCTGATGGTAAGCCCACTGTAGCTATTTAAGACAGATTTCTGACTGCTCTCCCTCATACAATCATAGAATCATTATTACTAAGGTTGGAAAAGACCTCTAGGATCATCAAGTCCAGCCCTCAACCCAATACAACCATGCCTCCTAAACCATGCCCTGAAGTGCCACGTCTACATGGTTTTTGAACACCTCCAGGGATGGTGACTCCACCACCTCTCCGGGCAGCCTGGTCCAATGCCTAAACCACTATCTCATTGAAGAAATTTTTCCTTATGTCCAATCTAAACCTCCCCTGACACAGCCTGAGGCCATTTCCTCTCAGCCTATTGCTAGTAGTTTGGGAGAAGAGACCAACACCCACCTCACTACAACCTCCTTTCAGGTAGTTGTAGAGAGCAGTAAGGTCTCCCCTCAGCCTCCTCTTCTCCAGACTAAACAACCCCAGTTCCCTCAACTGCTCCTCATAAGACCTGCTCTCCAGAGCCTTCACCAGCTTTGCTGCCCTCCTCTGGACATGCTGCAGCACCTCAGTGCCCCTCTTGTAGTGAGGGGCCCAAAACTGAACACAATATTCGAGGTGTGGCCTCACCAGGGCCGAGTACAGGGGCACGATCACCTCCCTACTCCTGCTGGCCACACTATTCCTGATACAAGCCAGGATGGTGCTGGCCTTCTTGGCCACCTGGGCACACTGCTGGCTCACATTCAGCCGGCTGTCAACCAACACCCCCAGGTCCTTCTCTGCCAGGCAGCTTTCCAGCCACTCTTCCCCAAGCTAGTAACATTGAATGGGGTTGTTGTGACCCAAATGCTGGACCTGGCACTTGGCCTTGTTAAACATCATACAGTTGACCTCATCCCATTGATCCAGCCGGTCCAGATCCCTTTGCAGAGCCTTTCTACCCTCAAGCAGATCAACACTCCCACTCAGTTTGGTGTCATCTGCAAATTTACTGAGGGTGGACTCAGTCCCCTCATCTAGATTATTGATAAAGATATTAAACAAGACTGGCCCCAAACCTGAGCCCTAGGGAATACTGCTCGTGACCATCTGCCAACTGGATTTAGCTCTGTTCACCACAACTCTCTGGGCTTAGCCATCCATTCAGTTTTTGACCCAGCAAAGAATAGACCCATCCAAGCCATGAGCCACCAGCTTCTCTAGGAGGATGCTGTGGGAGACAGTATCAAAGGCTTTGCTAAAGTCCAGGTAGACAACATCCACAGCCTTTCCCTCATCCACTAGGCAGGTCACCTGGTCATAGAAGGAGATCAGGTTGGTCAGGCAGGACCTGCCTTTCATGAACCCGTGCTGGCTGGGCCTGATCCCCTGGTTGTCCTGCACATGCCTGGTGAGCTCACTAAAGATGAACTGCTCCATAATCTCCCCTGGTACTGAGGTCAGGGTACCTCCTTCCTGCCCTTCTTGTAAATGGGCATCACATTGGCAAGCCTCTAGTCGTCTGGGACCTCCCCTTTTAACCAGGACTGCTAATAAATGATGGAGAGTGTCTTGGCAAGCTCCTCTGCCAGATCCCTCAGTACTCTCAGGGGGATCCCATCCAACCCCATGGACTTGTGAGTGTCCAGGTGGCTCAGCACATTGTAAACTGCTTCCTCCTGGATTATGGGGAGTTTATTCTGCTCTCCATCCCTGCCTTCCAGCTCAGGGGGCTGAATACCCTGGGGATAACTGGTCTGACTATTAAAGACTGAGGCAAAGAAGGCATTAAGTACCTCAGCCTTCTCCTCATCCTCGGTGGCAATGTTCCCTCTCACAACCAATAGAGGATGGAGATTCTCCTTGGCTCTCTTTTTGTTGTTAATGTATTTGTAAAAACGTTTTTTGTTATCTCTTACAAGAGCGGCCAGATTGAGTTCTAGCTGGGCTTTTGCCTTTCTAATTTTCTCTCTGCATGACCTAATGAAATTCCTGTACTCTTGAGTCACCTGCCCCTTCTTCCAAAATTGGTAAACCTTCCTTTTCTTCCTGAGTTGCAGAAAAAGTTCCCTGTTCAGCCAGGCTGGTTGTCTTCCCTACCAGTTTGTCTTATAGCACATGGGGACAGCCTGCTCCTGTGCTTTTGAGACTTCCTTCCTGAAAATGCCCAGCCTTCCTGGACCTATTTGCCCTTCAGGGCTGCCTCCCAAGGGACTCTCCCAACAGTGCCCTGAACAGGCCAAAGTCTGCCCTCCAGAAGTCCATGGTAGTGGTTTTGCTGACACCCCCCCCCCCGCCTCACTTCACCAAGAATCGAAAACTCAATCATATCATGGTCACTAAGCCCAGGACAGCCTCCAACCACCACATCTCCCACCAGTCCTTCTCTGTAAACAGCAGGTCAAGCAAGGCACTTCCCCTGGTAGGCTCACTTACCAGCTGTGTCAGGAAGTTATCTTCCACACACTCCAGGAAATGGAGTCATTTCATGGCTGGAGCCTGCTGCTGGATGCGAGCTCGTCATTCAAACACACACCCAAAGTGGGGAGATACAAGAGTTGCAGGACACCGTGGGACGGACTAGCAGAGAAGAATGCTAGAAAGGAAGAAAAAGCAGAAAACCGTTCAGAAACAGATTTTCTACATCCTGCAGAGTCCTCTGTTTCCAGTCCAGAGATCTCTGCAGGCATCAGTGTACCCACAATGTGATGGACTGGGGGAGTGGGTGCAGTACCCGCTCGCTTTGTGGTGGTAACCTCCAAACAAGTCATAATTCCTTGCACCACTCTACCGCAGCAGCAAGAGCTTGCTTGACCAGGGCACAGCCTGCCCTGGCTGCACAGGTCACACCCTTGCTCCCCCTCTTCCCTTAAAGCAGCCGCTTGACTTTGCATCCCTCATCCTTCACCCCAGGTTATTCTCAGCTGATCCTTAGCAAACAGACTCCGGAGTCCTTTTGTTGTTGGTGTTACTCAAAGACTGAAAGGAGGATCCGACACACCTTTTTCATGAAAACCCTGCTGCTCACCTGAAGCCAATGAAATTGCTGCTCGAGGGCTTCAGGATTTTGATGATGATTGTCAGATCACCGTGGGCTTAAGGACTGCATCTTCACAGGGGTGAGGTCACATGTGAGAAACCTTTAAGCATACGGTAGTACCGTTCATAATCCTGGCTGCCTCTAACTCTCCAAGGATGCCATGGCACTAGATTTGATGTGCATCGGATATTCCACGGTGCTGTGCATCCTGTGCTGGAGAATTTCCGTGGTACACTTCCATGACTCGCTATTCGTGCCAGCTTAGCTGAACCATCTGTAATATGAACACAATCATTTGTTTTCTTGCTATGGTGCAGAAACATCCTCTTTTTCCCTCTCTGTGGAACAGTTCAGACAGTAGCCCTTGCAAACTGGAAGCCATAGGCAAAAAGATCCAGAAATCAAGGTTTCACACAGCAGTGTCCTCCTTTCTGCTCTTGGCAAGCTGTTTTGCCTGCTGAATATTAGCTCCAGAGGATTTTGCTGTAACTCTCCTTTTTGCAAACACCCACTCAGTATTAGGCCTTACCTACCCTCAACTGTTTTCCAAGTTTGGAACTAGTTAGCAATGTACTTGCCTCTGAGCATGGTTTGTATCTGCACAGTAATACTTGTTTCGTAACCATGGCAGCTCACAGTGACTCATGCTGCCAGAGGCCTGGGAAGAAGTTAGCAGAAGGCTTCCCTCCCCCCTTCTCCCCTCCCGTAACCAGCTCAGCACACTGTTGTTTGCTAGATCTTCTCCCCACAGTTGCATAACTCATCCCTCATGGTCACATTCCTCTGGCTCCGTCCTGGGGACAACCCTGGGACATGACGCTATGCCTACCGCTGTTTTCACCCCGGTGCACCCGTTTGCAGGGAGTGCGGAGCCGTGGCTGCCAGAGTTTTCCTCAAAGGCTCTTGTGGTTACCCAGGGCAGTTAACAATGGTGTTGCACAGACTGAGCTAACCTGTGGGTTTGTGGTTGATACAGAGGTGTTGTGACCATACAAAGCAAGAAAGCAAAGCAGAGGACAGCCATGGCCAGAAGAAGACTGTTTTGATGGACCTGATCTGAAGCTTGCTGTTGCCTTCAATAGTCTTTTGGGGGGACATAAACAAGGTTCCTACAGAACTCTAATACATATAGCAGGACCCATTCCTGCCATACTGTTGTATCCAGCCATGGCTAGTATAGGGTAAAAACCTGTTGTTCTACCATGCAGGAGTATATCCTCTTACAACAGGCTGCTCTTATAGTGGAGTTGCAGAGAAAAATAGGATTTGCCAGCACTTTATTCAACGCAGTGGCTTTATAGTGAGGAAAGAGTTTTCTTACAAAGGCAGATTGGGTCTTGTGTAGGGTGCTTCTGTGGGTGTGGTGATTCCTCACCTCGTGAGTGGCAGGCGTAACTCAGACATATCAAAGTTTACAAATACAGTAATTCAAAATCCCTGCACTTTCCCTTCAGTCAAGGCCCGATTTCTTTTCACCTGGGATGGCTCAGTTTTGATTATTATGTCATTATTCATTGGGACTTCAGCAAAAGCAGAACAGAAAATCTTTCTATTTCATTCAAATTTAAAATCAAATTCGAAACAAGCAAAGAGGAATTAAGAACCCCATAATCAGCAGCAAATTCAGAAAAGACTTTCAGTTCTTCTCATGGTGCAAAACAGCGAAGAGGCATAATCCCTTTTTTCCTATATAATCTCTGAGCCTGTCTTCTCACAACTGGAAATGTTTAAGAGATTCCTGTTATTCTGATGCATTTATTGATACTCTTTGCCACTTGAAGAAAGCTTTGCCTCTAGAATTCTCACTTGTCACCTTCTTTTGAATCTCTTATTGGCAAGTTGAAAATGTAGGGTAGAGCATGAAACACTGATGTCTAGCAGTGAAACTCAGCTGTTCTCAGGGCTAAGAAACACTGAATAACATCGGTTAATACTTTGAGGGTGACACGCTAGGGAAGAACACAGATCCATAGCCAACAGGCTCAAATCAGCTTGTAGACAGACAGACACATGCAGTGTACTTGCAAACCAGACTGAATTGTTAAGTGCACTACCAAGATAACATGCCATGTTTCTTTTGTGTGGGGTGGGGTGGAGAGTGGGGGTGTGGGGGTGCGTGTGAAGATAAATGAGCAAACACAGTGCAATACATGTGTGTGTGCGTATATACATTATATAAGGCCAGCCAGCTTCAAACTCTGGCTGCTGGCCCTCAGCGGTCATCACCTGCCCTGCAGTGTGGCAGAGGTGTGCAGCTCTGCAGTGAGCAGTACTGCTGGAGGTAATGCATCCCAAAAAGTAGCTCTGCCTTTGGGTTATACATATAATTAATGTATATTAATGTTGCCAAAGGCACAATGACAGGCAGGGAACACCATTAACCTAATCAGATAACAGAATGGAGCCACCCAGAGGTGGCTCCCATGACACCCATCCCAGTGAGTCACCAGAAAGGCTCTCTGGTTCTTACAGACAGGGGTGTGTTGCACAGGGAACTCCTTACAAGCTTTTGTCCTAAATAGCCAGAGAAAGATTTAACTGAAAAAGAAGTAGTGCTCTGAGGAATGAGAGGCAAAGGAAAAGCTCATAAAATAATAGAAAAGCAGACTTTCTGAAAAAAAGAGAGGAGAGCCCCTAGGGTAGTGCTTTTTATATAGATGTGCTTTCTTATTTTGCAGAAAGTTGGCTTTACACATGCCAACCCCACTGGGTGATGGCAGTTTAGTTATTTTGAGCAATCTCCCATTCTTCTACATGTTCAAATGTTCCTGTCAGAACTGGTCAGAATGTTTTAAGTGGTTTGTTTTTTTTTCCTCTGAGAAGAAATGCCTTTTCATGTAAAACGAACATTGTAACAGAAAGGGTAATTTTGGTCAGAATGATTTGCAGTGTAATCAAAGAGTCAGAAGAGAAATATCAGCATATTTGATTTCATCTTTATTAGGACAAAAATCTGAAGTTTGTCTAACCTTATTTTCTGTGGAAAAGGAGCAAGAAGGACCAAAAGGAAAGTGCTTTTTCCCTGCTCTCTCTGCCCCAACCCCAAAGTTATTTTTGTCAATTGCAAATATTTCATCTAGCTCAGCCATGCATTAATATTTTTCTCCACCCAATTTTTTCAGGGAATTTTTAGGTCCAATAGCTTACTTTCCAGTTACAGACACACAAGAGCTGTTCCCTGACCTCATTATCCCAAGGAAAGGGATAATGTTATCTTCCTGCTCTCATTTGGAGCAGCTCTATCCAGCCATGGGCAGGATACATCCTCTTGCAGGCTGTGGGTGCCAGTGAGAGGCCTCTGAGATGGCACAGGGGAAAACCTGAACATCTGGAGCAATTCGCATGATGAAAAGGTGAAGTTGTGGATGATGGCATCAGAAGTAGGTGGCACCCATCAGTTAGCACAGGACTTGCTCAGGGTGAGTGCAAGCCAGGCTGGGCAATGCCTGCAGCTACGGTTTAGCTTCCTCTCCTTGAAGAGGTGGAGGAACAGGGAAATGGGCTCTTTTGGTGGCATGCAGGGACATCTCTGTGTCCTGTGTGGGGTGGCCACAGCAAGCAGGGGTGTTGTGCCAGGGAGCAGCAAAGGCACTGCTACCTAGGGGATGGAGAAGCAAGGGAGGGCACCATGGCTGGTGGGGAAGGACCAGCCCCAAGGTACCTGAGAATAGGAAGGAGGCAGCCCAGAGTCCCAGTCGTCAGGCACATTACAGCAATAAGGTAGGCTTGTGATCAAGGTGAGAAATCAGGTCAGGATTGATCCTGGTGAGGGCAACCAGGGTCAGACATAGTCAGGTGATCCCCAGGCAGGTCCAAGGTGAGAACACAGACCTAAGTTCAAGCTGGTAAATCAGTCTGGATCAGGATTCAGGTCAACAGGGCCCATAGTCAGGTATAAGTAGCTGGGGTTGAACTTAAAACCAGCACTGTAGGAACAGAGCTCAAACAAGGACTGAGGGCCCTGGGCTGAGCTTAAATGGGTTCCCAAGCCCATGGGCAGGTGTGGCTGCTCAGGGCCATTAGTGCCCCCAGGACTTGTCACCTAGCCTGCAGGCATAGATTGCTCAACAGGTAGAAGAGCTTGTGCCATCCCCAAAGTGCTGCACACTGTTTTTTTACATCAAGGAACACCTCAGTGAGCTATGTGGTCCCTCGTCTCCTCATCAGGACTGTATTTGGCTATATCACCCTGGCTCTCTGCTCTTCCCTCCTGGGGCTCATGGTTCCCAGTCCCAGCTCCCCCATGACGTGCATCTCTTCCTAAAGGAGCACCCACATACAGGCATCGCTGTGGGGGTGCTCAGGCCTGGTTTCAGGAGGCTGGAGGCAGCCCACTGACCCAAACATCAATGACAACTGTGCTATCATGGCTTTGCATCGACCACAGTCCTCTTGCTGCCTCCCCCTGGGTCCCAGCCACATGCAGCCAACCAGGCAGAAACGCCGATATGTTTGACTAAATGCTGATGATTAAAATGAAATGAAGATGACCAGGCTTGGATCACTGTGGGGACAACAGAGGATACAGCCCAGCCAGGAGTTCATTACTGAGCTGACAAATAAGAGCTCATGGCAGTACAGATTGCTCATGATGGTGGGCAGCGGTGGACTGCATGTATCATTTGTGCTAGTTATCACATCGTACATGACACTTATTTTTGGCATCCCCTACAGGTCAGCCTTTACCAGCTGAATCAAAATTAAAGGTATTAGCTGGCCTTTACAGTAGAGTAAATACAATTAGCTTAGCTCAACCTATTTTCCCAATCCTGTGTGATGCAGGTCAGATTAGACGTGTGCTTTTTTCTAGCCTTAATGTCTCTCTCGGCTTCCTCTGGTCAGGCTTTCTGAGGTGGGGCTGTCTGTGCTGGCCTGTAGTGTGTTTATTTTAGCCAGTGGTGCAACAGTTTAATAGAAGTGATTCAATGAAACCTGAGCCTCCCTTCTCCCTTGAGAGTATGACAACTAAAAAAAATACCAGTCATGAGAAAGAATTGGGTCCAGCCCTGAGGGCACTTATAGGTTTTAATGGCCTTGAGCAGCCTCACCTGGGACCCCTACCCACACACCCTCTGCCCATTGCTCCAGGAGCCCCATATAAGCTCAGAGCCAGGGTAGTACTCTTGATGTGAGTTGGAGTGTGGGTGATACTGTCCTGGTCTCCTAGAGGGGCCTTTCTGGGATAGGGTCTAGATGTCTCTTGTTAGGTAATACCTAACTTCTGTCTTGTTGTTCCTGGATGGACCCCCAACCCAGGCATCTTCCCTAAGGATGCTTTGATCCTGCAGAATGCTCCATGTTTGTGAAGTCCCTGCCTGTGCTGTGGTCATCTCTGTCTCTTGGTTCAATCCCACTGCAGTTTCTCTTGGGGAAGGTGGTGGGTCTGTTGCCTTTCAAAGGCTAGCTTTTCTTCTGTATGGGTATCCCTTGGTGTGAGGGCTGGGGGGGGCTGTCAGTAGCCTCGACCCTTGTGCCTGAGACAGGAGCTATTCCCTGAACTTAACTTTTTGCCTGAGCAATGAGGAGGAATGTGTTGGTGGCTGAAATAGGGATTTGCATGTCCCTTCCTGGCAGGCAGAGGGGATTTGCTGGGTCTGTTTTGTGTTTTGCCAACTGTGCCCTCAATATTACTGCCTATGGACCCACTGTGTGCTGCAAGGGCCCCCTTGTGCCCCTTTCCCTGAAGGTGGGAGCTTGGGGTCGCCATCCCAGCAGGTATGGATTCACCTGGTGATACTCCAAGATATCACTGGGGCAATGAAAAAGAATGCTTTCTGAACACATTTGGCTGCCCCTCCCTGAGAGATAGAAAAGTAGGTATGATGTATGAGCAGCTGAAAACATTATAGAAACTCACATTTGATGCACAATCCAGATCCAGAAGCTACCTCCCAGGTAACTGGGGATAGCCAAAGTCCCTAAGGGAACTGGAGTAAAGTATCTGTTTATAATGCTCAAGAACAGGATTCAGGGCTGGGGCTGTGTTGGTCAGTGCCATGCCCTGCAAAGGACTGGAAATCAGATAAATGGGGAGAATCAGGGGTTTCTCATGGTAGTTTTAGGCTGCTTGTTGGAGATAATGTTTGGGCTTTGAATGTTTTGTATCTTTGAGAAACAAAAGCTACTGAGGAAGCTGCGGTGGAGAGGGATAGGAAAAGTTTCTGGATGGAAATGCTAAAAGAAAAGTAATTTCTGAGTAGAAGATTTTTTTTTATCAATAGGAAAAATGAACAATAGGGAATAGGAGTGAATGTGGGCTCAGCTGAATATTTTCAGTATCTCACCTATGAAAGCTCGGAGGAGTATCAATAGGGGAGGTTTAATTAATGGCAAACTTTATGGCTTGTACAGAATTAGGGATGCTCCAGACTTGAGCGGTGAGGACTTTCATAGCAGTGAGCAGATGAGCATTGTGAAAGATTACTATGGTTCTTTGCGTATTTCTGGGTTAAATTGCAGTAAAATTGTAGAAAAAAAAAAAAAGAGGCAATTTTGCTTTAATCATCTATATAAAAAAGCCCCAACATAGTAAGATGCAGAGGCATCAGAAGATAGGAAACTGTCAGCATTGCCGGAGCTAAAAGATAAGATTGTACTCCTTACAGCTGCACTAAAAGAAGATAATTATCCATAGGGGCAATTCAGAAAGAAAATAGTGTACAATTAAAGTTGTTTGAATTACAGTTTTAGGGCAGCACGGGTAGAGGAAAAAGCCAGCTTCAGTGGAAAGTCTGAAACCTCCTTCCCATGTGCTTTTACAAAGCAGAACTTGTTTTAGAAAAAAAATATAAACTGGGCAGGGCAACCCCTAAAGAAGAGCAAAGGATATGTTAAAAGGGACCTTACAGAGAGATGCTGAGCCTGGGGGATATATGCATGGAAAGGGAATCAGCTGAGCTTGCCAGGAGCAGGAGGCAAGTCTGGGAAAGACTGAAGAGTGTCAGGAAGGCTGGAAATCTCATTCCAGAGGTCCTTGCCAGCAGTCCTGGCTGGTTTGCCTCTCAAAGCCTGTGGTTGGGTGGGTGGTGGAGGATGGCGCGGCTCCGGCAAGGCTGGGATGCTAGGAGTAGAGGTGGGTGCTTGTGCAGCTGTGACCATCTTCACCCTCCATCCCCTCCCTGGGGTCTCCAGGCTCCAGCACACTGTGTTGTAACCTGTGATGCTGGTGGGCTTTGGAAATGGTTTCCAAACTTCAGATAGACCTTGGTTCTGAGGCGATGTGGTGTCCAGAAAAAGCAGATGAGGAGGGTGCAAAGGTATGTGGTTATTTCAGGTTTCTGCTGACATCTGCCCTTCAGGCTTGATTTGAGCACAGTGCAAACAAACCACAGGCTAAAGGTTAAAAAACAAAACTCTGCTAGAGGAGTGTGTCTGCATGAGCTCAAATAACTATCCTGAAGCTACCTGTATTTCTGATGGGGCTTTGCTTGGGTCAGGCAGGACTTGTGGCTGCATCCCCAGGTAAGTCCTGCTGTGGATCAAGGGGGTCTGTGCCGCAAACCTCCCCTGAGGCCCATCAAGTTGCTGCAGAAGTGTGTGGGAACAAACAGCTGATCTTCAATTTGTTGTGACAATGTCTTTGCCTGGCTTTGTGAGTGGGAATCTCCTAGCGGGACTGTTCCTAAGCAGGTGGCAGGATATTTGGGAGAAAGCTGGTGTGTCCTGTGCTGCAAGATCCCCTAAAAAGCTGACGGTTCATCTTGCCATCCCACCAGCCACCTGTCGAGGGGGCCCAGCTCCAAACAGATGGTGGTGGGGAGGACTGTGATTGGGATAATGGTGTGAACATGGCATCTTGTGCATGATACATTTGAAACGTTGCCATGGGACAGCTGCAATATATGAGCCTAAAGCATCAGCTACAGACAAGCTTTGTGGTGACTTCTGCAGTTGCTGTACTCCCTTCCTTGCTGGCAGCTCTCTTGGAGGAAAAGGAGAGTAAGGAGGAGGAGGATGATGCTGAGATAGAAGAGCTGCTTTGGGAAGGTCTTTTCTTGGAAAAAGCTGTGTTCTGTGCTGCACAGGTTGGGCTCCAAAAATGTGTGGGTGGGCCTGGAAATATGGTGCGCTAGCACTCGACTTCCTTAAATCAGCTGCTCTGGAAGCAGTGGCGTGGGGGTTATTCCCTCTCAAGACTTCATTTTCCTTCAGATCCATCTCCTTCCTGCAGCTGTAATAACTGCTTCTCCCCCGTGACCTCTCAGGACAGCTATGGCACAGATTATGGCTAGGGTGGAGCAGCTGATGGGTAGTCAGGACATGTGCTGCAATGCCAGCTGGCTGCCACCCCAGGCTCTGTGTGTGTTGCTCTGACTCCTTCTGCTGAATTTCTACCCAAGCTGGTAGGAACCAAACCATCCCTTAGGCTTTGACCTCATTTCAGACCTAGGTAAAGTTTGCTAGTGCATTCCTGGGGAGAAGAGAGACAGCCAGCAATGTGATCAGCACTTTGTTTCTCTAGGAGACTGGGCTTAAAAGGGGTATTTGGTGTGCGTAACAGCAGGGACAGTAATGGTATCATGGCCCCTTTACTTCAGGGATGCTGCCGTGCTATGGAGGTTTTTGCTGGATGTGCAAGAGGCGCCTGGTCTGTGTGTCTGTAGGCTGACAGCAGGCACTGCCTTAGGAGCTCACACAGCAGATGGTGAGCAATGACTGGGTGGTGGAGGCTGCCAAGCAAGACCTGCTGACCATGGCTTTGCCAGGTCCTGCACAGTTTTTGGTGGGCATCTCCCAGGCAGGAGCCAAGGTCTAAAGAGTATTAGGACATAATGCAGCCTCAGACTCCCCACTGGTTAGATCAAGTCAGCCTCATGGCTGGTTAAGGGTATATTTTGTGGGGGAATAGTGTAAATTTTGCATTAGCTCAGTCATGCTCTGTTATAGGGTTTGGCCAACTTCACGTACCTTGTAATTGTAAATAGAAGCGTTGAGTCAATCATTAAGAGTTTGCGTTAAGAGACTGTGTAGCTTTTGGGTGAACCTGGTGTTTGTGTGCACAGAAACTGAGTGGCACATATCTTTTGCAGCATATCTTGTGTGTAAGCAGGTTGAGTACCTAATAGCCCAGGCAAGTCAGTTTTCTGTGTGTGGTTTGTTCTTCACTGGTGCATGATCTTTTGAAGTTCTGCGCGGCTGGACTGGATTGTGGTGTCACTGCTTTCCTTGGGACATGTGATCCCATCCTGCGGTGCTGCAGCTCCACTTCGGCAGTGCCCAGGTATATATTCTGCTTGATTTCCCTTGTGTGTGCGCTTGAGGTTGGCTGTGGTGTTGCTGCTATGCTGCCTACGTGGAGTTTGCTTATTGTTGCAATGTGGGGTTTTGAGTTTATTGAAGAGAACGCCTTAAGGAAAGGCTTTAGAGATAAAACTTTTTTTTTCAAATGGTGAATTGATGAAAGCTGTAGTGAAAGTAATCTTGCAGAGGTGTTACTGGGGAAAAGAAAAGCCTTGTGACTTTCCTCTGATAAGAAAATATCTTACTTATATTTACAGATAGCAAGCCTGCTCTGAACTGAATTAATTTCCTGGGAGATCAACATGCAGTACATGCTTTGTAACTGAACCAGAAAACTCTGTGCTCCTGTCTGCTCTTCTGTGACCGGCCAATTTGTCTGGTGCAGTTGGAAGACAGAGTCCATGATGCATCAATGCTGGATATGGGGACACTGGGAAAATGTGCTTTCTAGGAACGATGGCAAGTGGGTAGGAGGTGGCCATGTGGCAGTGTTTGGAAAGCTGCATATGGGTGCTGTCATCACAAAGCAATGAAAGCTGTGTGGGTTAAAGGGAGTATCTATCAGGTAAGAGGGGGAAATGCATGGATGTGACCTTTGAGACATCCCTGCTGTGAAATTCTTCCTGTCTCTGCAATGTGAAATTTGGGAGGGAGCTGCTAGTGCTATGGGACCTTTACCCCATGTCAGGGTGAACTCTGCATCTCTCCATTTCTGCCCCACCTCTGGCTCAGTCCATATTAAAGAAAACACGTGGCAGGACCTGAGCTGGGACATCTGGTGGTCCCTGTCACTTGCAGGACAGGGAGGTCTGTTTTGCAAAGCCGTTGGTGCTGGAGCTAGGGTATTTCTCTGACCTTATGTTTTGCAGGTGCAATGCTCCTGCCTGTTCCCTTCGAGACTGGCACCCACAGCCCAGCTGGAGGAAGTCTGGGGAGAATAGGCCTTGGCTATCCTGCAGTGAGGGTGGCTCTGGGACAGCAGAGGATGCTGTGGGGACAGATGAAGGCTCTGGTGATGCCTGGAGCTGATCATAGAGGGTTGATGCCTTTGAGGGAGCAGTTCTCATGTTTCTTAGATTTGGGGAAAAAGACTTCTTTTCCTTATTCATGCTGTCCTTGCTGGCCGTTTGGTAATGAGTCACCTTTAGCACCTACAGTCCAGTGGGGTTGCTGGAGAGCAGAGGTGGTGGGTGCAGGAGAGGTGCTTCATGCTGTTGATGCTGATAGCCATAAACCTGGGTGGAAGAACTGGGGGATGCCTGGGAGGGGGTTGGAAATGAAGGGGGAGGAAAAGAGAAGGGGAAAAGCCGTTGTGGGGGAAAGCCCTCTCCAAGGGCCTGGTGCACGGCTCAGCCTTAGAGCTTGCTTGTCATCCCTGGGTGCCTCAAAGGCAATGCAGCTGAAACAAAACTGCAGTGTCTGCTCCAAGGCAGGCTGCGGAAGAGCCTCTGCAAACAGGACACCTTTACCTTCCTGCTCCCAAGAGCCCCTGGGTGAGAATAAGTGCCCTTGGCATGCATGTGTGTTGGCAGGGCTCTCCTGACATGAGCTTTTGTAAGCATTTTCCAGGGGGTGCAGGCCCCCATGTCATGGGATAGCCCTGTGCCCATCCTCCCTCATTACCCCTTTCAGACCCCTCAGGGTAATTTCACAACAGCGTGGGCAAAACTAAGGAAAGGTTGTTGCAGTGCTGGCCTCTTCCCTGCTCCCCAGTGTGTGGTCCCACCCCTTCCCTTGCACTGGGGCTCCCTGGTGTGAATTTGGGGTACTGATCCCAGTAAATTGTTAACTTTTCAAGTATAAGTCAGAAAGATTGTTCATCTGCAGTTGTGGAAGCACTAGCTCTGGCAACCCAGGCCTCTAGTGCTTTCAGCTATTGCCATTCTGGGTCCGATCTGGATTTTAGGACATGTAAAGCCCACCTGAATTTAGGGTAGAATTTGTGGTAGCTGGTCTGAACTGGACAGATGAGGGCTCCAAGCCACAATTTTGAGCATCTCCTGGTGGTGGGGACCTGCTGGGTCTCTGCTTGGGAAGGAGAGGGGCAGGGCTGGTGGGTACCTGGGTGCTATGCAGGTTCAGGGCTTGGCCAGATGTGCACCCACACCTGGAAACTCATCCCATTTTTGCTAGCATCCCACTAGGGTGGTTGTCTACCTGGTGCCAATTGCCAGGCGCTCTGCTTATGAATGACTCTTGTGTGCTGCAAGAACAAGCAGCTCTCTCCAAAGCAGCCTCCTGCCACACGCTATGCTCAGCTGGTGGCAAGTCACTCGCCATCCCCAGCCATGACCTTGCAACTCAGGACAGCCACATCCAGAGCACTTCAGCTCTATTCATCCTGAGTAAGCAGGATTGAGGTTATTCAGCTGCCTCAAAAAAAAAAAAACAAAACCACAAACGTTTGGGAGCCCCAGGCTAGCATCATGGTGTGTGTCTGCTCCTGGGACTGTCTTGCTGCTCTGCCTCTTGCTTCAAAGTGACCTCAAAACCTCATTCCTGCTTTTCCACGTCCTTTGCTTTTTCTCCACCGTGATGTTCTTTGCACTCACTTAAGGCTGCAGCGAGAGGAACCAGAGCCATTTTCCGTATGTCCAAGGATTCTGCAGTAGAGTAGCTGCAGGCGCTCACCCATAGAGGTAACAGAGTTATTGTTTGGATCCAGCTGATACGCAGTTCCAACGTGCTCCGAAATGGATCTTGGCAGCTTTTGGGGAATGGAAATATGCATGTAGCCAAGGTGGGATTTATGCTCCACCCCTCTGCATTGTATTGAATCACTAATGAAGGTCTGTGCCAGATGCCCTGTGCCTGAAGGAAATGCAGGAGATCCTCCTGGGCATTGCATAATTGATTTCTTTGTCTTCAGCAGCTGGAAACTGCTGGTGCTGTGCAGTATTTCCATGGTGTTGATGGGAAGGAAAAGCAGCCATGCAAACCTTCCTGGGGATGCATGGAGCTGATCTGCATGCTGTGGGCACCTTGTCAGGAGGCTTTGGATTTGCCCTGGTATCTCCATCCATCCTCTCCAGCTATCCCTTTGCTCCTTGACCAAATTCTGGCTAAGCATGAAATTAAGCTTGCAAACTGCAGCCCTTTTCTTTGCCTTTCTGTATCTTTTTTTTGTCAGCTTCATTATTATGCACACTTCTTTTGCACATACCTTGGGTACTGCAGGGTTTGAGGAAGGGAAATTCGTCAAAAATAATCATTTGGGATGGAGAAAGTCTACTATTTGAATTCGTCCCTGGAAGCCCTTTCATTGTTAATTATGAGCAGGCTTGCAAGCAGCATGGATTTTAATTTTTAGCTGGTTTTGATGTTGAAAAATCTGCCTTTGTTTCCCAGCTCCTTAGTTTCTGCCTTTTTTTGTGTGTGTGTTTGTATTTAACCCTAAGAAAGCTCCTGGTGCTCAGATGCTTACTTTGTATCTTCAAAGCCTAGCAGGAGCTGAGTTGCATTTGCAGTTAAGATATCAAAGCGGTGATGCTGCTTTTATCATGTGAACTGTTGAGGGAAGGGATGAAGCAATGAAGTTGTCATGGTGTGAAGCCCTGCCCTGGGCACTGCTGGGAGCTTGTGTCTTGTCTTTTGTTTGTTTGTTTGGGTGGTGGCGGGGGCAGTCTTTGTGAAACCCTTGGGTTCCACATGCATTTTTGGGTTGCTGAGCTTTGATGCTGGAGATGCCCATGGACCTGTTGCTCCTGGGAGAGGGAATCATCTCATGCAGAAGGTCCCTGCAACCCACCCCTGTCTCCCTGCTGCAGCATTGGGCTCATGGTTGGATTTTCTCCATCAGCCCCCAGAAAAGGATGGGGACAATGTACCAACAGGGTTGACATGGTCATGTCTGGATTGCAGGAGCTACACAGGCAGAGCCAGCATGAGCTGGGATCATGCAGCTGCTCTGTACATCCAGCCCTACCCATGCTAGGCTGGGCATAGGAAGAGAAATCCTCTTGATTTGCAGGGCACATCTGTGAATGGAGCACAGGACTCCCAATTTAGTTGCAGGCTTTTGAAGTATATTGGCTTCATCCTTTCTTGTTCTTGCTGCTGTCACCCACAGTGCCAGGGTTAAGGTGCGCAGCCTTATTACCAGCTCTGTTGCTGCAAAATTCTTCCTTGCCTGCAAAGGGAGGGGGGGAATCAAATGGTTTTAAATGTAGCATGCTTCAGGTTATTTTTGTTCACCTTTTAATTTCAAGCTCTCCAGGTTTGGTTGTTCCGGCTTTCCTCTGCAATCAAAAGGGTGAGGAGCTTCCTTTGCTCTCGAGCAATGAAAGACCCAAACCTCCCACGCAGGCACCTGGCTCTGGGGCATGGTCTGTAGCCACTGGAGCCTTAGGAACATGGAACAGCAAGAGCTGCTGGTGTCATGTTGAGGGGCCCTCTGTGAAAAACAGGTTAAAAACAAAAAGCCTATTCCTTTAGTGAAGTATCTGTTGTGCGTGCTGCTGAAAAATCACCCTCGCAAAGAGCCCAGCTCCCTCCAAGTGCCCTGCTCTTCCTCCTTTCCTGCTGTGCTCCCCTCCCTGGTCTCAGTCCAAGATTGCATCCCCCCCATGCATGTCAGGGAGCTGTGCTGGGTGCCTGCCTGCCCAAGGCTGTGTAAAAGGAGGCATTGTGTGTGGGAGCGTGGGAGGAAGCTCAGTGCTAAGGCCCTGCCCCAGCCAAAAGCAAGCCGATGGGTTGTGGGAGTGATGGTGGTGTTCCCCTGGAGCCCAGCCAGGCTAAGGCCCCAGAAAAGCAAACTCCAAAAGATTTTCCAAGGAAACTGCAGTCCCTTTGTGTGGTTGATGCAGGAGGAAGGCTGCCCCGATGCCTCTTGCATCTGAGGTCCTGCTCTTCTAGATGGGGGGACCCTTGTGGGGAGCACTGCAGCTCCCAGCTATTTGGGGGCCCACCCCCAGCAGCATTGGAAGACTGAGCATTGTGTGGGGTTGCTGAGCAGCTGGTATGGGTAAATTATTAGACAGGTTTTCCCCTGGGAAGTGGCCTGTGTCTCCGCAGGGGAAACTCCAGCTGCCTTTTCTTCTCCCCAGAGGAGATGGCTCAACTCTCCTGCCTCACCACAGCCTGGGTCCATGCACCCTAGCCCCACGAATTTGAGGATTCTGAAGCCCAAGCTCTGTGCACCCCAAGGCCCCCAGGCATGAGTGCTCCAATCCCCTGGCTCTTTGCACCCAGTCCCCCTGCTTTGAGGTCTCCAAAATCCCAGGCTTTGTGTACTCCAATGCCTTGAGTCAGCAGGTACCCCAGTTCCATGTACCCCAATCCCCTAGCTCTATATGCACTGGTTCCCCAGCTCTGTGCAGCCCAAATCTCCCCAGCCTGGTGCTCCCCAACCCCTGACTCTGTGTACCCCAATCCCCTGGCTTGGTGCTCCCCAACTCCCCGGTCCCATGTCCCCTGATCTACCAGTCCTGTTCTCTCCAAACCTCTAGCTCGGTGCTCCCCAATACTTCAGCTCCATTCATCCCAATGCCCCAGCTCGGCGCACCCCATTCCCGGCCGTCACCCCGCCCCGGCAGGACCCCGGGCCGGCCCCGACGCTGCCCCTCCTTCCCATCTTCCTCCTCATCCTCCTTCCCCCTCCCTCGCCGCTGCCGGCGGGACCCCGGCAGGAAGCGGCCGCAGCCAATCAGGGCCGGGGCCGCCGCCCCGGGACCGCCCCGCCCGCGGCGGAGCGCGCGCTCCCGCCCGTCCCGCGCCGCCTTCCCGGTAAGTGCCCGGCCCGGGGCGGGGGCGCGGCGCTGGGCAGCGGGGCCCGGGGCTCCCGGGGGGTGCAGCCGGGGAGCGGGGCCCGGGGCACCCGGGGGGCCAGCTGGGGAGCGGGGCCGCGCTGCAGCGCCTGGCGGGCGGAGCCGCCGCCGCTGCCGTGTCCCCTCCCGCCGGACGGGGGTCGGAAACCCGGGCGTTGTTCTGGGAGGGCGAAATGAATGAGGCGCCCCACGGCACGCGGCGTGGAGCAGCCGGGCAGAGCCTGTGCGGGGGCTTTCGGGGAGCCCGGGTGGGTGTTGGGAGGGGGGTGCCGGGGGTCCCCTCCTCTTGCTGCTTGGGGGCGGGGGGGGGCTCTCGGAGGGCAGGCTGTGTCCCCACCGTTTTCCGTGCATAGAGCTAAAACCCCACCCCACGCGTGGGACAAAAAACCGAGCTCCGAGAGGAACTGATTGTTCCCCTTCTCCTCGAGATAAGCAAAAGGGTAATCCATCCCTTCCTTTCTACCACCAAATATCGCACCTCAAATCCCCACCTGAGACTTGGGGGTTGCATCCTATCTTTCCGCCCCTCTTTTGCTGTGCTCCCCATCCCTGCAACGTCCTGCTTTGCAAGTGGGGAGCTTCTGCTGCTTACCAAGAGGTTAAGTGGGGACTAAAAATAGTTAGAGCAGAGCTGGGCTCTTGTCTGCCAGAAATTCCAGGCAGGAGAGGAGCAAAGCAAGGACTGACCCGGATCGATGGGTGAGGACGTCTCTCTGGACCGGTAGATGTTTTCTTTACACCCCCACCCATCTCAGGGTGATAATTTGGCAGCTGAGACTCTCAGTATTACAAAGAAGCAGCGATTTGGCCATGTGGTTAAATATTAAATGTTAAATATTAAATGGGGAACAGGTAAAGTATGGTCCCTGGGGTCCCGCTGCAACAGGGAATTTAATTATTCCTTGGGTTTGTGGAGGGTTTGGCCATCCTGACTTGCCATGCACAGGGGTGTACCTTTTCCAAGGGATGTGTTTGTGCGCTTTCTTATATTCAATTTACAATGAAAGCTCAGGTCCAGGGCAGAGCCCATCTTTTGGCTGGGCTCACGCCACAGCAATGAGGAAACTGAGTCACGAAGAGGCAAGATACCCACCAAAAGACTCCCAACTGTGGAGGGAGGGTTGTAGACACAGCTGTCCCCTCCCTGTGACACCTCTGAGACAGTCCGTCGGGACTCATAGGTCATGAGACCTATAAAATATAATTTATTTTAGCATCACAAGGAAAAGGAAAGAGCTCCAAGGGTGAGCGTGAGAGAGATGAGTCATGGTTTCCCTTGCCCAGGCAGCTGAGCAGTGCCCCGTCACCCACCCCCACCATGGCTCCCTCCCTTCCCAGCTGCCTGGGGTTTGGCACAGGGCTGGCTCTGGGCTCATCTGCTTGGGAAAAGGCAAGAGTCGGAGAAATGGTTTAAGGAAAAGAGCTGGATAATTTGTTTTCCCCAAAGGAGCCTTGTGCTCAGGAGGGAAGGAGAGGAGATGCTCCCCCAGTATGCCTGGGGTGGAGCTGTGCCTCAGTTTCCCCCCTGGGAGCTGAGCTGAGCAGAGCTTTGGGGCTGCTATTTCCCTGATTAAAAGGGATTTAAGGAGGAAGGTGCTGATGGCTGAAGTTGTTCCTACTGCACCTACTGGGAAACCAGTGCTGCAACACCCATTTATTGTGAATACAGCTATTGCACTGAAAAAAGTTGTTGCTAAACGCTCTGGGTGGAGCAGCGGGGCTCTAGGATGTACTGGGACAGGGATGGGACACAGCAGTGGCAACACTGGCTGCGATATCTGGGGCTTATTTATACTATGAGGGAGGAACATGAGTCACAAGGGGCCCAGCGAGCTCTTGGCACCACCAGGAAGGGATGCTTGGGAAGCAAGCCATTGTAGCCAGCGGTGCTGGGCAGCTTGCCCTCACCTCTCCCCACACCCAGCTCTGAGATGCTCTGGTTTTATTCCCCATTTTTGGGGGCAACCTCATGCTGGAGACTTTCCTGCCACAAGCAGGGATGAACCTCGCAGCCCTCAAGCTGCCAGCAGAGCCAGGTATCTGCAATGTATGGGTTTTAGCCATTTTGTACACTAGGAGTGAGCTGCCTCCTCTTGGAGGACAGGGATCTAACAGTCCAATGCTGCAGGGAAAAGCTGGGAAAGAGAAACAAAAGGGGAGGAGAAGCAGTGAGGAGGGGAAGAGGCTCACGTGGCTTCCCCTGGGCGCCAGCCAGCACCTCCGGCACAAGAGCTGCCTCTGGGTCCGTAGGCTCCCTGATGCAGGGGATGCACCGATCCCTTGGCTGGTGCCAGGCAGGAGGCAAACCCCCTCCTGCATTTTACGATGAGGTGGGTGGTCTGGTTGCCACGTGGCAGCCGGAAGGACAGCTAGCATGGGATCCTCTGCCAGATGCCGGTCTCCTGCCCTCTCTTGCTCTTTGCTCATGGTCCACAGCACCATCTCAGTGTTTTCTTCTGTTTTTCCCCAGCTCAGGGTTCTTGTGAGAGAGAAGACTCCCTGTGAGAAGAACACTCAGGGCTGTGCTCGCTTCTGCTTTCTTACCTAGGCTTTGCTTGCACCAAGGATGCTCTGCCCACTGCTTGCCCTGGGAGCACTGGTGCTCAGCCTGGCAGGTGAGTGGGGCTGGAGAGGGTTTGGGGTTGGTGTGGTCTGTGTGTCACCACCCCAAAGGAGATGTCCTGAATGCCGCATTCATCCTGACAAAGCTGCCTTTGACCTGTGGTTCCTGGTGACAGCGCCCACAAGGTGTTTCTCCTGTTTTGATGGTCTTCCAGCTGCCCAGGTCAACACCCTATGGGTGTGATGGCTCCTGGTGCACATGGGCCACCCTCGTAGCAGGGGACACCACCTCCCGCATGCTACAGCTGAATGGCAAAGCCACGGGAGGACCAAATCCTAAAGGTTTCTTGCTTACCTTGGTCTGTCCCCATGCGCTACAGCTCCTGGCCCCACAGGTTGCAGCACGTCAACCTGGGAGAGATGTCAGGACTGAATCCTTTCGGGATGCACAGCAGCCAGCACTGGTTCTGGCCAGGCAGGGTAATTTTCCTAAAACCCACTGGCATTTATTACTAGCTGGAGGGAGACGTGACATTCTTGAGTTTGCCAAGAGCCAGGCAGGCTGCCTGAGCACTCTTCTCCTGCCTGTCTGCCCGTCTGCGGCCCCTGGCAGGTCTCCTTCAGCCTGGCCCCTTCCCACAGCTCCTCAATCTCCGTGCTTGGGCTCTCGCTTAAAATTTGTCTCATTGCTGCCCTTGTCCTCAGGGAGGTATTTGCTGTGGGTAACAGCTTTGCTGTGTTTTGCAACAGTGTTGCAGGTGGAATATAAAGCAAATCCTTGGTCCGAGGCAAGAATTTTTTCCCCTTTCCCCCTCCATTTTTGGGTTGGGGTGAATTGGTGAATGAAGTGCTGATGTTGCCCTGGGTCTGCTTTGGGGGACATCACTTCTCACTGCCAATGGGGACCCCAGGACCAGCTCTGAGTGTGGAGAGTCTGGCAGCCCTGACACGATTGGCATCACGCCCTGGTGCAATGTCAGGGTTGGCATCCTGCTGTGGCTCGGCGATGTGGTTGGCATCACACCATGGCACTGGGATGCGGTTGGCAGTGCGCCATGGTTAGCATCGTGCTGTGGCATGCCAGTTGGCATCATGCTGGAACACTGGTGCCATCTAGTGCCTGCCAGCCTGGCCATGGTGCTGCCTGGAGCTTGCTTGTCCTGGGGACATGGGACTGTGTCCCTGCCATCATTACCCACTAACCTCCTCTACCCATGGGGAGAAACCAGGTTTGGGTGCCCATGCCCGCAGCTGGTAGCTGAGGTCAGCGGTGCCCAGGTTTGGTGACGGATGTGGGGCTGTCTCCCTTTCAGCAGGGTGGGATTGGCTGGGGGTCAGTGCTGGGAGGGTTCTAAGATGCCACCTGCCCTCTGGTCCCTCTCATGGGTATCCCTTGGTTTGCTTAGATGTTATCTGGATGGAGAATTAAGGATGTGCTTCTGCAGAGTCTTACCACCATGTGCTTTTGCCCTCACCACCTTCCCACAGGTGCCATGGAGATCCAGGTTCCGGATGAGCCTGTGGTGGCTCTTTTTGGCCAAGATGCTACCCTACGCTGCTCCTTCTCCCCCGAGGCCAACTTCAGCCTTGACGACCTGAGTCTCATCTGGCAGCTGACGGACACCAAGCGTTTGGTCCACAGCTTTTCCAGTGGCCAGGACCAGCTGGCAGACCAGGGTGGCGGCTATGCCAACCGTACGGCCCTCTTCTATGACCAGCTAGCCCAGGGCAATGTCTCGCTGCTCCTCAGACGCGTGGAGATCTCGGATGAGGGCAGCTTCACCTGCTTTGTCCGGGTCCGGGACCACAGCAGTGCAGCCGTGACATTGCAGGTGGCAGGTGAGAGATGGGGAGCTGGGGTGTCCTTGCACATAGCCCCCAAAGAGAAGGGTTTTCCATCATGCTTTGGTCCTTTGTGGAGCTTCTTTCTCTCTACCCTTGCCGTGGTCTCCCCAAGAATGAGAGACTGACCAGCTACACATTCCCAAAATACTGCTGGTGGGGAGTGTGGTCCTTTCCCTGTCGTGATGGAGAGGCTTTCAGTTGAAAGGCCACCTGGAAACATGACCATAAATGAACCAAAGCTGGGGAGGTTTCAGCTGGTTGGTGTTATGAGCTGGAAGAGACTGTCCTGGGACTTGCCCAACCTCATTGGGTTGCTCCAGATCTTGAACCTTTGGTCTTCTCCATCACCTCATGTTGGCTGTTCTCTTCCTTGCAGCTCCCTACTCCAAACCCAATATGAACCTGGAGCCCAACAAAGACTTGAAGCCAGGAGACCTGGCAGCTGTGACTTGCCACGCTTCCCGTGGCTACCCCGAGGCCAGCGTCCTCTGGCAGGACAGCCGGGGCAGCAACATCACAGAAAATGTCACCACGTCCCAGGTGGCCAATGAGGAAGGCCTCTTTGATGTGCACAGTGTCCTTCAGGTGCTGGTGGAGCCCAGCAGCACCTACTCCTGCCTGGTGCGAAACCCGGTGCTGCAGCAGGAGACCCAAGCCTCTGTCACCATCACAGGTGAGCCAGCAAGGACCACAACTGGGGAAAGGAAGGGATGGGCTCTGTCACAAGAAGGTGACTGTGATGGAACCCAGATCCCTGCTGTGGCCTGGAGCCACCCTGGGGGTAGCTGCCCCATATCCCCACTCTACCTCTTTCCCCATGGACCTACTAGGGTGACTTGAGGCTGTGCTGTCCTCCCCCATCACACCACACCAACATCCCAGCTAGAACCAGCACCACTAGTTCTTAGTCTCTAGCTTTGCTAGTTGCCCTGTCCAAGTCTAAACCACTCCAGAAAGCCAGCACAGGGCATGGTACTTGTCGTCTTAGCACATGGCCATGGGGTGCACTCAGTTTGGGGTTCTCCATCCCAGCTGCAACAATCCTACTTCAGAAATACAGGCTGAAGTTCATTGAGTGCGTTCAGCTTCGTGGCTTCACTTCAAGCTCCTCCCGCTGCCCTCGTGGAGCTCTTTATAACCTTGTGCGCTCCTTGGAAGCATTAACTAGAATGTAATTACCCTTGGTACAGCACTTACTGAATTGGGAAGGTGGCTCCCTGGTGGAGCATAAAGATTTTTGGCTGAGTACACCAAACTCTTGCAGGAAAACTTGCGTGGATGCTACTGGTTGGGGGCAGAGGGGTAGCTTTTGCGTGGGCTCCCAAGCACGCAAGCAAATGGTCAGCCTTGGGGTGACGTCTGTGGAGAATCCCGGTTTGGTATAAGACTTTATTTGAGGAAGAAGCAATATTATGGGGAAAAATCAATTTCCCAACACTCAGGACACATCCCCCAAGCCCTGGTGGTCCCTGTTAAGCCATCCCTGACCTTGGGGAAGGTGTCCCCATCCTTCCCAGCCCTGTGGTGTGAGATGAGAGGGGGAAAGAGTGGGTGCAGCATCACCTAATGTTTCTCTTGAGTTTCTTAGCAAGTGAAGGGTCAGCCTGCTATTTGAATATGTTAGTCCAATTATTTAAAGGTTAATGAAGTATTTTAGGGAGTGACTCAACGTGCTGCTTGCCTGGCCAGATCCAGACCTGCTGGGGGAGGCCATAATTAAAGGCAGTGATGGTTTTACTTTCAAACCTACTCCTTGTGCCATGACTCTGTCCATGGGGATGTGTCCCTGCCACCATGGGGTCCCGAATACTGGGCACGTGTCCCCCTGTTCAGGTAGTGGAACTTACTGAGGTGGCATTTCTCTTCCCCTCCCCTGCAAGGCCAACACCTTGCCTTCCCTGCTGTGGCTCTCTGGGTGACGGTGGGACTCGCCGTCTGCATCGTCGGGCTCCTCGCCATCCTGGCGTACGTGTGCCAGAAGAAAATCCGTCAAAGCTGTGAGGAAGAGGAGGAAAATGCGGGCAATGTGGCAGGTACTCCCTCTAAAAGGGATGGGGTTTGCAGGGGGTGATGGGTGGATGGGGAGTGATGGAATGGGGAGGGCTGGGCAAATTTTAACTGTCATGGGCTTGCCTTGGTGGTGGCATCTTTTAAAGGGTGAAGGGATGCTCAGAGCTGCTGGGGTTGGCGGGCACCAGCAGACCCGTACCAAGAGCCCGTGCTGGCTGCATGCATCGCTGCAGGCTGTTCTTTCAAACATACACCTGGTTTTCCTCCCACCCAGTGTGTCTTCCCCTTTCACCTTTCTGCTCTGAGAATCCTCTGTATGTCTGATACCCACACCTGGGCACGCATGGAGCATCTCCTCTGAGAAGTACTCTTCCTCTAGTACTTGCCACTGTGGAAATGCCAAGTGCTTTGTCATGTGGAAACAGTATGGGAGAGATGCTCCATGCTCTTGTTTTCTGCATCCTTCTTCTGTTTGGAGGTTTTGTTGGGTTTTTTGTTTTGTTTTGGTTTTTGTGTTCGTTTTTTTTTTTTATTATGGGGAAGTGTTTGTACAAAAAGGGGGCTTTTTTCCTTTAAAAAAAAAGCTGTCGTGCTCCAAAAATGGCTGCAGAATCAGCTTTGGCATTCCCTGCTTGTTTTCTCTCGCTGACTCCTGAGATGCTCACTCCGCCAAAGCCTTTCCCTGCCAGCATTGGGCCAGGACCCGCAGCCTCCCTCCCCAGGGGCTCCTGCTTCACTCCTGCCCTCTCTGCCAGGGAGGATGTCAGAGCCAATGCCACCACGATGCCTGGTTGTTGGGTGTCCCCAGCAGTGGGAACTGAGAGGGTTTCTTCCCAGCAGATCCCAAGGAATTGTCTGCAGGAGATATATATATATATTTAATATATATATATTTCCCCTCTGTAACACAGTATTTTCTCCTTGGCCAAGGGATTTGTAGTGCTGTGATGCTCAGCCATGGCCCCAGGCCAGCTGACCTCAGTCCTTTAGCATCAAGATACTGCTCCCAGCCCATGACGTTTTGCACTGATGGCTCCACGCCCTTAGCAATAACCTTTTGTTGTGTGTGTGGTTGGCCAGAAACCGGGCAGTGAACCTGCCCATGAACCTGGCAGCTGCGGGAGGCAGGAGCACCAATTTTTGCTGGTCTTTCTGGCCAGGAATAGCTTCACAACAGGTCCTATACATTGGGGTGCAAAGCTCCCAGGCTCCCAGACAGGGTGACAGCCTGGCAAGCCTGCTGAGTGCTGCAGCAGGTAGAAGGGGATGTTCATCCCTCAGTGCTAATGGGATGTCCTGGAGGCCTCAGGGGATCTGTGGTCTCCCTGCTAAGCCCCTTGCTGAGCGCCGCTCCAGATGGCAGCTGTGCTATAAATAGGGAGGTGAGTGGCTGTGCTGCATTGCCCAGACCTGTGGCTTTCTTCTTTGCTTGTAGGGGATGTGCCACCCCAGCACAAAGTTGTGCTGGGATAAATACGCGCTGTGGGGTGCTGGGTGCGCAGGTGGGTACCGGTCACCATCTCCCTGAGCATCACCAGTGGCTTGGCAGCGCCTGCTCCTGAGCAGAGCCTGGGATATATAGTGATTGTGGGTGGCTCTCAGCTGCTGGGGACAGCAGCTGCAAAAACCGGCTGCCAGGGAAAATGGGGTTCAGGGTGGGTGCTGGGGTGAAGCCCAGCAGATGCTTCAGATGCTCCACTTTGCTCTTTTGCAGGGACAGAGGAGCAGGACAAGGAGGGGGAAGAACCCAAGACAGGTAGGTGTATGATGCTTGCTTGTTGTACATGTGAGTGCATTATGGCATGTGCTTGCGCCACTGTCCCCTACACAATGAAACACCTCGGTGTGCTTTGCATCCTCCATCGGTGCTCAGCCCCTCTGTGCTTACCTGCTCTTTGACATACTCCCTCAGGCTGGCAGTTCCCTGACAAGCCATCCTATATCTTAATAAAAAAGCACTTGTTGTGCTCTGCTGTCATCAAATGGGTTAATTATATGTCCAGTGATTGACTTTATCTGCTGGCACAGGAGCAAACCCACTTGGATGCTGGTTCCTTCATTGCCGGGGAGGTTTAGCGACTGGGGGTTGGTTTGCAATGGAAATTGGTGGTGCAATTATTGGAGTGGGTTCCCCAAAACGGGGCTCTTAGTTGTTTCTTCTGGGGAGGCATTCCCTTGCAAGAACTCTGTCCCACACAGTGGGGTGTGACCACGTGCTGTTTTGCTTTTCGCAGCCCTGCAACTACTGAAGAGTGTGGAGAGCAAAGACGGTAAGTGTGTTTGCCTAGGACCTCAGGCTGGCTCATGATGAAGGTTTCTAGCTAAGCACACTGGAGATGATGCTCAGATCTAAGTGTAAAGCATCTATTATATCCCCTTTATACATCATTGAGTTCTTTCTTTTTCCAGTTTTCAATCAAGTTTTCCCAGATCAATTATTTCCCTGCACCCATTTCCGCTCCAATTCGGGCTGTGCTTGCTCTGGCCACCACTCGTATGGCGGCTTCAACATGGTGTTGTGGTTCAGCCTCAGTTGGCAACTAGACACCACGCAGCCGCTCGCTCACTCCCCCCACCCCTGTGGGATGGGGAAGAGAATCAGAAGAGCAAAAGAACTTGTGGGTTGAGATAAGCACAGTTTAATAATTACAGTGAAATATTAATTATAATAATGATTATGATAGTGACAATGTTACTATAATAAAATGGAAAAGGAAAAAAAAAGGAAAAAACCACAAACACGAATGATACAGCCGCTCACCACCCGGCCACTGACGCTGCCCGTCCTTGAGCCGCGATTGCTGCCTCCCTCCCCCAGCCACCTCCTCCCCAGTAACACACTGGGCATGATGTTACACGATATGGAATATCCCTTTGGCCAGTTTGAATCTGCTTTCCTAGCTGTGCCCGCGACCCTCCTGGCTTCTTGTGTACCCGGCAGAGCATGGGAAGCTAGAAAAGTCCTTGACTAGTACAAGCGCTACCCAGCAACAGCCCAAACATCGGTGTGATATCTCAACATTTTTTTTTGTGCTAAGTTCAAAGCACAGCACTGGGCCAGCTAGAGTGAAGAAAATTAACCCTATCCCAGCTAAAACCATGACACATGGCATTCCTTCTTATCCTTCCTTTTTTTGGGCAGCTCAAGGCTGAGAAAAGGCTGCGGCCACCAAGTAGGGCCGTTGCAAGGAATTTGGGTCATTTTTGAGCATCGCCATGGGTTTGCTAAGAGGAGGGGAATTGCTGGGGTGCATCCATGCCTTGTGGAGGGCGATGCATGAGCTTCATCCCTCCCTATGCAGAATTCCCCGGCAGCAGCCTGGTGCTGCATTTCTGGTGGAAACTCATGAAAATTGGAGCCTCAGCTTCTGCTGCCTTTCAGTATCTTCTCCCAACCTCCTGGCTCAGTGCTGCCAACAGCCTGTCACCCATCCCAGCCTGGTGTTAGGCTCCAGCACTTTCCATGCCTGGTTAGCTCCACTCTTCCCCAACTCATCCACCTCCCACAATCTCAATCTTTTGATTTATTTCCTTTCTTATTAAAGGCAGAGGCTTGGCCTCAGCTGCTGGTGAATCCCTGCTAATTTAACACTCCCTCTTTTATTAACAGCCCTGTTTTTTCTCTAAAGGCATTTACACCCCCACCCTGATAGGTTTGTAAAAGCCTTTTCTCCCTTCCCCTTCACACCTTTAGCAAAGCATCAACTGGCTCTGCTTTTCCTCTTTTCTTTTTTCCCTCCCTGCCCTTATCTCCCCTTCACAAGCCACCACAGACCCTGCTTGGCTTCCCAGCCCCTTGGCTTTTCATCCCTGATGCAGCCTGTCTGCTTAACCCCACATGTGAGACATCCCCCACTTGCTCCTCAACCACTTTTTCAGCAGAAATGAAGCTTGAATAATAACATCTCCCAAGGTTTGCTGGCTGTGGGGGAGTTTCTAGCCAGGAGGATGGATGGAGGGATAAACCCACACTTACATGTGCCTGGCAGTATTTGCCTGGGGCTGGCATGAGCCCTGGGAGTGGGTAGGATTGCTGGGTGATCCCTGTTTTCCAGGGCAGGGAAAGCCAGGAGCTGCTGGTGACCAAATTTATTAACTTGGACCTGTGAATTATTTTTTTAATGTCTTTGCCAATTTTTATTTCTTCTATTTTTCCCCTCAGATAACGAGCAAGAAATTGATTGACAGGAGCTGGGACACCCCCAGGCAGCACCCTGTGCCCTTGACCAGCCGAGATGTCCCCAGTGGGGAGAAGCTCTGGGTCTCCTGGGGAGGGCACGGACCTGCTGCCACCCTTCATACTGTGCCCCGGGTGCCCTGGGGCTGGAGAGAGGCTGCATCTCTTTATCCCCGGCTCGCCCTGAAGCCCAGTGCATCCTTCCTGGGGTCAGCGTGTGCAGGGAGGAGGATCCTCCTTGTCTATCTGTCTGTTCCTACATGAGACTGAGAGTAACCGGGGTTGACCGTTCCCCCTGGCACTCTCTGCCTGCTCCCACAGGGCCACAGCCAAGCCAGCCACCTTCCACGTGCCTTCCAGGACAAATTTTGGTGCCCTTTTCAAGCCCAGAGACCTCGAAAGGGGTGATGGGCTCAGTGAAGTCCCTGGGAGTGACCGATGAAGCCCTGAAGGCTCTGGGAAGACAGATGGGACTTGCAGGACCCCCAGGAATGGGGAGACAGAGTTGGTGCTCTTGGCCCCAATGGATTCACTGCTCTGGGACATATGGAGACGATTATTTTTTCATATTGCACCCCTGTGTTTCTGCTGGACTTTTATTTTTGTCTTAAATACAAATCCCGCTGGGGCAGCTATTCCCTGCCTCAAATTAACCCATGGCCTTTTTTGAGGGGGGGTGTGAAAGGCAGGGCTTGGGGGCACCTGCTGGCTGGGTAAAGCCCCCGTCTTCCCTGCGGTGACAAAGCCAATGATTTGGGGACTAAAGTACTGGTGGGCATGAACCTGGCCAGTGTGTGGGGTTGAGCCTTCCTGTTTCCCATGAGATCAGGGGTCTTTGCCCCCATGTGTGTCCTGGGGCTCCTCCCTCTGCTGCTGGGTACCTGCAGGGTGCACAAGAGCACGCAAGCTGCAGGGGTGAACAGGGTGGCATGTCCCTGGTCCCACTCTGATGTGCGGAGAAGTCCCTGCTGTGCCCCTTGATTGCTTTTTTGCTGGTTTTTGTCATAATTTAAAATCCAGAATCTGAAGGGGGTTTTTGTGCCTTGACTAATAAATTTGGGGGTTGTTTTGGATAATGCTGTCTGGACTTGGCATGGTCTCTGGAATGCGTCTTTGGCTGTAATTACTTTAAATATTGAAATTCCCAGAGTGAAGCCTTTATGTCCCCCTTTCAGCCCAGCCCCATCTGTCGCTTGGTCCTGTGCTGCCGCTGCAGCACCTTGCACCATGCTGCCCTCGTCCATCACCTGGTGCAGGGAGAAGACCGCTCCAGTGATGGAGAGATGTCTGCCTTTATCACTCCTCTTTATTTTAATACCTTGAGCAGCAGGACAAAGACCAAAATCCCAAAGGGAAGTCGTCATCTATGAGATCATTCCAAAGTTCGTGCTGGTTAATCCCAGCAATGGGACATAAGTGGGGTCTGATGGGGGGCTGGTGGGGAAGGGACCTTCCTAAATTACCTGTGGAGGAATATTTCTAGCTGTCCTTCCCTGGTCATGAAGCCAGGCTCTGCATTTCAGTAGAAAAATATTTCTAAAAGCAAGACAAGGGAAAGTGTGCTTGTATCAAACTCAGATTAGGAAGGGGATGGATGTTGATTTCATTTAAGGGTTTTGATCTATGGCCTGAATTAAGTACCAGCACAGTTTTTAACAAGGTGGCAGGAGGTACCATTAATATTATTTAGCACCCAGATGCTGGGCTGGGGGAATGAAGCTATTAACCATCGACAGCTCCTTGTCAGGCAGTAGGATCAGTTGTCCCCATGTCCAGGACATCTTTAAAGGTCCTGAGATAGTACCAGCATCCTCAGGGATGTCTCTTCCAGCTGGGAGCTTTCTGGGGCATTTCTTTGGGCAGATTTGAAGTTGTTTTTTGTTTGGGTTTTTTTTTTTTTCTCCCCAAAATGCAGCCTGGGTCATGTAGGGAAGGGAGATCTTGAGAGTGGTGAGGGAAGAAATCAGGATTAAGCTGTGCCAGCCAGGAAAAATATTGCTTAGGTGGTTCAGGCTGATGAGCTGTTGTGAACCAGAAGCTGCTGCTCACGGCTAAGCCACTCACTGCTGCCCCTGGGAAGATGTGCTGTCCTTTGGCATGGGATAAAGGACCCCAGGAAGAGCTTAGTTGTCCACCTTGTCTCCAGGTGCTATCCTGCTTTTCGGGCTGTACAGGGGATGCACCTTTTTGGGGGAGGAAAGCATCCACTTTCTTCAAGGTCTCCTTAACCCAACACATGGTTTTTGGGTCCTGTGGATGGGATCCAGGCAGGGACGAGACTGGTCAGCCGTGTACATGATGCTGCAGTTTTTCAATCTTCCAAAACCCCCAACACCACTCTCCACCCACTCCTGGATATGGCAAACCTGGCAGCCAGGAAAGTAGGATTTAACGGAGATGCAGAGCAGGAAGGACCCAGTGCTGAAAGCTGGCAGGGGCTCGGCTGCTGGAGCTTGCTTGTGTTTGCTCTCATCCCTCCCGGGAGCAAGTGAGGCTGCAAGTTTACCCAAACACCCCCGATGGGTAAAAAACAACAAAACAATCTTATTTGGCAGGTTATTTCAGAAAGTGCTGGGATGAGTCTCTCCCCAGCACTGATCGATGGCAGCTTGATTCTCCCCATTAATAATAAATAAAGGGCTCCTGCTTCTCCTATTGACCTAATTACAGAGGGAAGGGAGGAAAGAGATGCTGAGCCTTATTGCTGCTTCCATCTGAGGACAACACAGGCTGGATGATGGCAGATGGGACGGGATGGGATGATGCCCCTGTGGAGCTCTGGGGAGTGGCATTGCTGTCTGTCCCTGCTGTCCCCTTGTCCTGCCCCAGGTCATGGATGAGGCTGTGTCCCTGCAGGCAGCAGGGATGCTCTGGAAACCCTGTGAGGTAGGTCAGACCCCAGAGCTGCCTGGCACCCATGGGCGCCCCTGCCCTGCGGCATGGGTCAGTGTTGTTTTCCAGAGATGAAGGATTTGCAAGAAGCACTATTTTCTACATGGGCTTGTTTCCATGGGGTGATGTCATGGATGAGCAGGATCTGGCTCCTACACTGTCCCCAAATACCCAATTCTTGGCCTCTAAATTACCAGGCCAGACCCAAATTCAGCTGGAAAACCAGAGCAACCTGGCTGAGCTGCTTTCTGATTTTAAAGCCACCATAATCATAATATCTGACTTTCCCAGGGAAAGCAGAGCCCAGAAACAGCCCCGGGGCTGGATCTTCCTGCTGCTCAGCTGACAAAGGCAAGGAACAAAGTCCTGAGGCCAGGGTTGTGAGCCTGTGGGGAAGCTTGTCTAAGGGAGAGGTAATTTTAAAAATCAGTTTCTACCTGTGCTTGTAGCTTTTCCGGGGAAACTACATCTAAAAAAGATTTAAATCAGTCTAAAAATCCAGGATTTATTGTGAACAACCAGGTTTTATTTTATTTCCTTTTTGTTTCCTCCCAGTGTGACAACTAGGATGGAGAAATCACCCAGCTCTGTGCCAGCTCTGCTCAGGGAATTTCCATGGCCAAGTTGGAGACAATGCAAAGCACTGGTACCCTCAAAAGCTCCTTTTTGGCAAAAAAAAATAAAAGCAACCTTGAAAAACTCCCCACTCATGCCATCAATCCTGGTACTCAAATCCTTTTGATGGGAGATGAAGAGCGGCATGGTATTCCCATGGGAACCACATGGACTCAGCACTTTCAGGGCCAGTTTGTCCCACCCAGGTCCTGCTTTTCAGAGCCCAGTTCCAAGTGAGTTATTCCCTGCAGCTGCAATGCATCTGGTCCCACTAAGTCAGAGTTAACAGGGCAGTTGAGGGACATTTTAATTACAGATTTGGCTATACTGCATGATTTATCCCAGGTAACTCGAGCAATTTATCCACCAGCAGTTGCAAGGGATCTGAAGCAGAAAGAAAGTGCAGGGAGTATTTATCGCAGTGACTCAGAAGTCATTTGAGAGAGATTTGAAATGAAACAGTGATATTGCTTAAAAAAAACCCACCTGGCATTAAGAAGTTGTCTCCAGCCAGGAAAATTAATGAGCAATATAAATTTCAAACTCCAATTCCCCTCTTTTCCTGCATTAGCAGGATTCATTTCTCTTTGGGATGTGCAACCAAAGCGTGGCATGGGGACGAGGGAATCGGGGTGACGTTTCAATGTCATTTTACAATCAGGTGGCATTTCAGTGTCATTTTACTGTCATTACTCATGGTGGGTGAGGCAAAACCCCTGGCAATTCTTTCACAAGCGGGATCTGAGCTGCTGCACTGCAGGCTCAGTGATAGCATCATTTTCTCAGAGACCGGTGAAGAGAGGTTGGTGTCGCTTAATGAGCCTTAGAGAAGCATGTGGTGTCTCAGGTAAGGAGACGTTGCTTAAACATGCCAGACAAGTATTCAATTCCCCTATTAATACAGTATTTAACACTCCAGTGAAAGAGCACCCTGGAAAATAAACAGGTGCCTTCGGATGAGCCATCTAGAGAAAAAGTGCTGACAGTGCAGTTCTTTTCCACGCCTGACAGAGAAATTATTTTTCTCCTCTCAGGTGGTGAAGTTGTGTATAAAAATGAAAAATTCAGGAGGAGACCCATCCCAAAGGGAAGATGTGATATTGCTTCCAAAGCATAGATCAAAGACCTCCACTGTGGGACTTATCCTGCTCAACGAAAGGCTTTCCAAGTAGCATGGATGGGGTGTATGCAACTGTTGGCCTTTCCCTTCTAGCAGAGCTCAGTAAAGACACTGAGCTCCTATTAGCCCAGGGAAGGAAAGACCACTGTGGCAAAAGGGAGATTGCTCCCAGTGTCCTTCATTCCTGAAGGAAATCTATAGTTGGAGGATCTTGCAGATGGAAAGGGTTATTCCTTCAGAACTATTAAATACAGATTACAGTGATGGATGCAGCACTCACTGTGGTGTGAGAGCCAGGAGGTGGTGGATGGGGGTTTTTTTTGCTGCCTATTGATCTCTTTTGCACCGAAATGAGAATAAAAGCTGTTCCCCACCAACAGGATCAGACTTTTAAGGCCAGTGAATCTGCCATCCCCATTTCATCCCGGACACCTGAATTTATTTTGCACCATCCCACTCCCGGTGATTTGACTTGCTAGCCTTTGGCTGGAGCTATTACAAGGCGTGAGAAACACACCTTTAGCACAGAGACTTTAGGCTGTGTTAGTGTGAGACACAGGTCTCGGGCTGTATGTGGCTCCTAGGGTTTCTAGGTGAATGGCACCTCTCCCTTTGAAGCAGGAACAAAGGTGCATAGGGTGCAGGCACCCATCTACGTAGACCTGGTTCCTCATTGAGATGGTTTGCAGAAGGTAGGGTGCAAACCCCTGGACCTTCAGTGCTGTGTCCTGCTGCTGGGCTGGGTGACGGGGCTGTGGGCAGCATGAGCATCACCATCCATCCTCCTGGGTGCCTTCGGCTGCAGGAGCCTCCCTGCACAAGCCCAGCTTGCAGGGTAAAAGACACCAACCCAGGAGAGGAATGAGCTGGGTTTGGAGATGACCCACTGCTTGCTGAATTAATAAAGAGGGCTTGAGCTGCTGGAGAGTTTTTTTTTGTTATATCATTTATTCATCACTCATAAAAATGTCATGGGCAAGGCTGGGACATGGAGATCATGCCAGAAAAGGATGCTGTGCACATGTGTGGCATTATTGATGTTTTGGTGAAACAACAGAGAATGCCTAATGCATGGGCTAGCAAGGGAAGGGGATCCCACCAGGAATTTGGGTGCACCCCTTCATCTTAGTGGGAGCTTTGCTCATCCAGCTCATCACTGCAGCCTCCCCTAAAAGCAAATGGTGCAGCTCACCCCACCCCAAACCTATCCCACAGATCCTAGCAGACCAGGAGGAAGCTGCTTCAGCCAGTAAACCCCATTTCCCTGGTCACCGACGTAAAGCAGCATTAGAAACACAGCATGGACACAAGCACAAAGGCTAAAAAAACTCCTCCTGGCTTGTTCAGCTGCACCATGAAGAGTGGGTGCATGCAGGGTATCACCCCTGTGTTGAGGGAACCCTGCTCACTGGGCTCTGCCATCACAGCAAGCAGCTATATGTGACACCCCCCCAACTTCTTCATCCAGACTGGCAATGTAAAGCCAGTAGTCATCATACTGTACACACAAGCAGCTGTGCCAATTAGCATAATTAACACACAAGGGTTAATTAATATCTTGATTATGCCTGCCATTCACTTATCAGCTGCTATTATGGGAAGATCAGCTTTGGTACCTCTGCTTTCTATGTAAATAAGCTGGCTATGATACCTTCATTACTCCATATATATAATTACCCAGCGCAGATACCCATTAAATCAAGCACAGACAGATTGCCAACACACGTGGGCCAGAGCCCAGGTGGATTTTGCAGTTAAAGTCCTCTCCATTTCTGAACATGCCACCATGACTGGTGCTCCACGACCTGGGGTTTGGGGAATTGCTGATGCTGATGATGTAGGGGAGACCAGGGGAGAAATGCCTGTGGGACCCTGGCCAAGCCATTGCCATGCTGGTGGTCAAAACTGGCTCCATCTCACATAGCAAGAAGGACACAGGCACAGGTACAAGAGGGCTTGTGGCCAGCTGGCCACCAAGGAGGCAACAGCAAGATTGTAGGACATGGGACAAACCGCTCCAGGGCAATTTCAGGTGCAGGTTCAGGGAAATCACCCTCCATGTGCCAACAGGAAGGTGTGGTCCAAGCTGGATCCCATTGCCCTGGGCTGCTCCTAGCTGGGTGGGAGCCATGCCTGCCACTCCCAGGTGTGCCCCATCTGAGCTGGGGCTGCTGGGAGTGCTGGTATAAAAGGCTCTTGAGCAGCATTTGCTCCATGAGCTAGTTTTGTTGGGATCAAGATGGGGCCTGGAGGTAGCCTGGGTGCAGCTCTGTTCTGCTGGGTGCTGATTGAAGCAGCATCTTGTAGCCCATGGGGTTTCCCTCAAACTGACCTGGGAGTCTGGGGGGACTCTTCTTGGACTCAGCCCCACGTGCCTTCCTTCTCCCAGTCCTCTCCCTGGGCATGGGTGGACATCTCCCAGCTTCAGGCTGCTGCCCCACTGCACCCTGTGGCTGTGGACTGCCAGGAGGCGCAGGTGGTGGTGACCGTGCACAGGGACCTCTTTGGTATGGGACGCCTCGTCAGGGCTGCAGACTTGACCCTGGGTTCAGCTGCCTGCTTGCCTGTGGCCCAGAGTGAGGTGGACAACACGGTGACCTTTGTGGCTGGGCTGCATGAGTGTGGCAGCACCTTGCAGGTGAGTGGGATGCCAGGGTGAGGGGCTGCTCCATCCCTAGTAATGCTGCATAGGTAACAGACCTTCTCTGGGCTTTGACCAGCACTGAGTGGGTAAATGGACATTTACCAATGGGTATTGTGGACAGCCTAACTGTTAAAGAGAAATGTGCCATCATACTGTCTAATTTGTCTTGGCAAAGATCTTGGTCTCAGAAATGACCTGGTGAAGGTGATGCCAGGGCTTGGGGTGAGGAGGGGCTCATCTGGTTGTAGCAGCTCTTCAGTGAGGGCTGATGTGACCCTAGCAGAGCTAGTTTTTGGAGCATGGGTACCATCCTTAAGGCCTAGATGAGTTGCATGTTCAACAGCAAGCAAGGCTTGTAGTGGTTTTATGACAGATACAAACAGATGCCTGAGTATATGGGAGAACTGGGCATAACTTGAAATTGCAGTGACTGTTGCTGGGAAAGGGTCTTGCTGACCTCTTTAGCAGGAGAGGACAAAGCTGACTGGGGCTGGTGTGCCCCAGCTTACCTGGGGGATAAGGTTTGCAGACCTACTGTCCTACAACCCTTTCACGCCTGATGTTGGTACTGGCAGGAGTGATGAAGTCATCAAGACTGACCTCCTGCAGGGCTGCACCCTTGAACCCTGTGCTGGGATGTCAATAGAAGCTTGATGGAATCCTAGATACACTGGATTGGGAATGTGGAGGAGAGCCTGTGCCTTTGCAGCTAATGGATCCGTGGGTTGACTGTGCTGTCAACAGAAGCTGTGTTAAGCTTCTGGTTGACTGGCTTGTTTTACTGACTTATCAGCTCTCCCAAATGTCCCTTCCAGATGACCCCAGACTCCTTGATTTACAAAACAAGTCTGTCCTACAAACCTACTCCTTCTGGCAACCTGGTTATCGTAAGGACCAATGCAGCTGTGGTTCCTATTGAGTGTTACTATCCTAGGTGAGCAAATGTGGCTGCCCCTGCTCCTATGGACCTGAGGTGGTGGTGACATCTTTGTTAATGCACATCTATTCCATTTAGGAAAAGCAATGTGAGCAGCGATGCTGTCCGGCCCACATGGGCTCCCTTTCGCTCCACTCTGTCGGTTGAGGAAAGGCTGATGTTCTCCCTACGCCTCATGAATGGTGCGTGCAGACCTGGCAGCATTGTTTCCCTCAGGTTCCTGCCCCTGCCAGCTCCTGGCCACATGCTGAGAGCCCAAAGAGAGCTATCTGGGCTAGAATAAATCTTTCAGGAGTTTTGTGGGAGGTTGCTCCTTGGTTAAAAGGCCCCATGTGCAAGGGAGGGCAATGTGTGTGTCTCCAAAGTGACCTGTAGCCTTGAATGTGCCTTCCAGATGACTGGAGTGCTGAAAGACTCTCCAATGGCTTCCAGCTCGGGGAAAGTCTGCACCTCCAGGCTGATGTTGCTTCTGGGGATCATGTACCTCTAAGGCTCTTTGTGGATGACTGTGTTGCTACTCTGAGTCCAGACAGGAACTCCTCTCCCCGATACACCTTTATTGACCTCAGCGGGTAAGGGGTGCAGCGCTTTCTGGGTGGTACTACTGTAGCTGGCTGGGATGTCCCTGACTTCTGACCCTTGTCCAGGTGCTTGGTGGATGGGAGATCAGATGACACCACTTCAACCTTCATCTCTCCAAGGCCGAGGCAGGAAACGCTGCAGTTCATGGTTGATGCATTCAAGTTTGCAGGAGATGACAGAAACTTGGTGAGATGTGGTACCCACTCTACCTCCCCCAGCATGTTCAGGAGCTGTGCTGCTCTGCATGAACAAATTTAATTAACCTTGGATGTTGGTTTAATTTCCTTTCCAGATCTACATCACCTGCCACCTGAAGGTCTCCCCAGCTGACCAAGCCCCAGATCCTTTGAACAAGGCCTGTTCCTTCAGTAAAGCCAGCAGCCTGTGAGTAGCTGGTACATATAGGGAGGGGACCAGCCTGGAGAACAGGACTTACAGGTAATTCTGTTTCAGCTGGGCTCCGCTGGAGGGTACTGGAGACATCTGCAGCTGCTGTGAGACTGGCAACTGTCCACTGTATGGAGGATACTCCCGGAGAACTAACCCTCCAGCCAGATGGCCAGGGAGGCGCTTGAAGAGAGACATCCCTTCCAAGCAAGGTAGGGCTTTGTGTCCAAAATGTAGCCCCCAAGGCAGGGTGACCCTCCAGGTTGGGGTGGCCAAGATGCTGGAAGATATTTAGCAAATGCATCTCATGTTAAGGACAAACCTAGCTCTTCTCCAACGTCCTTGGGCATTGTAACTGTGCCTGTGTCCTTATTTTTAAAACTACTGGAAAATTCCTCTTGCAGGGTCCACATTTCTGTAAACCCTGAAATCCAGAATAAGCAGGAATTACCTCCCCTGTGAACTCATTCACATCCATCTCTTCTTAGGTGGGTCCTCAAGGGCAGCAGAGGCTGAAATCTCAGTTGGACCACTATTAATCCTTGATCCAGCTCAGGGATTATGGAGTTCCTCGGGAGGTCTTGCACCAGCAGGGAAGTCTCCACATGGTATGTGGGGGTTTTTTTTTTGTGTATTCAGGTCTTAATTGAAGGTGACTTAGGTTAATCTAGTCATGAATGTCACACCAGGACAGAAACTTTCTAGTATAATCACCTAAAAACAGTGTGGGGGACTTCTTCCCAAAGCTGCCTGCAAGTTCATCCACTGACAGATGGTGGAAAACCATTGAATGTGTGGTAAGAGACTCTTATCTCTTCCAGGTGCTGCTGAAGGATTTCCTATGCTGGTCCAAGTTGTCATGCTCACGGCAGCCACTGTGCTGAGCTTAACTGCTCTCGGGCTCTTTCTTGTGTGCAGAAAATGTAGCTGCCCTCTTGGAGTGTCATTGTAACTCCCTGACCCTAATAAAGAGAAATGTTTCTGTCCTCCCCTTGTGTCCTCAGTGGGGAGTGAAGACTGCAGTTAACCTTTGCTTGGGTCCACCCCAATGGGTGTTGGGGCTGTACTCAGGCAGCACCCTTCAGGGAAGCCATCTCCTGGGGTGTCCACATGCTGTAGGGAAGCCACCAATGAACTAGTGGTGGGACCAAAGACATGGAGAGCTATTGCCACCTGCAAGTGCCA
Source organism: Phalacrocorax aristotelis (assembly GCF_949628215.1). Taxonomy (NCBI): domain Eukaryota; kingdom Metazoa; phylum Chordata; class Aves; order Suliformes; family Phalacrocoracidae; genus Phalacrocorax; species Phalacrocorax aristotelis. Next base: position 33,235,025 of record NC_134282.1, read on the forward strand.
TCGTTTGGGAGATGCTTTAAGATGGAAGGTGCCTCTCTGCAGGAAGACTTTCCAAATGTCCAGTGCTGCTGTTGAGGCTCCTCATATGTTGTATGCTTGGCATGCAATGCTGTGCCTGATAGCAAGGAATCCTAAATACTGGCTGCAAACAAGGCATGGCTCCTATTTTCAGGAAAATGAGGGAAGAATTGATGCTGCCAACAGATGCTATAATGGATTCCTGACTCCAGTAAGTCCTGTTTGCTCCTCCTTAGCAGGGGTGATGATACTGGAGGGTGTGACAACAGCAGCTCTCTTTTGGGCTTGTTGGTGTGAGTTGTTGCAACCTGAGTGAGGAGGTACTACCTCCTGAAGGACACAACAGCAGCTCTAATTTTGGGATTTTTGTGGGTGTTGCCTGAGTATGGCTTCTGCTGCTGGGAGAACTGGGAAAAACTTGGTGTTGGAGGTGGACAAGGGCTGAAGATGGGTGTTGCTTCTAGTTGGTATGGCATCAGCTGTATGGAGAGCAGGGAGCAATGGCTGGATGGGGAGGTAGAGCTGGTGACTTTACTTAAGAGAAAGAGGACAAATAGCTACTGGTCCACCCACTCTAAGCATTTATATTTTAAATATAAAGGAGGTGAAGCCCTCAACCAGTAGGTCTGCCTAGATTATAGTCACCGTTCCTTGCAGCAGCCTTGGGGACTCTGTCCCTGCTGTGCTACAGAGGACAGGAGTCCATATTGCACTCACTTTGCATCAAAATGCATGAGATAGGCCTCAAAGCTATGTTAAATAGCTCTCCTTGCTCTGTGGCTTTCCCTTCTATGCAACATAGCTTATCCTGACCTCTTGGCTTAGGCTGCTGAAGGCTTGAGGTATCTTCTGCCTGGTGGAGTTCAAGTTAGGTATGAGCTTTTGGTGTCTTGACCCCTAATATGGTGGGTTGAACACCAGTTGCACTTCTCAGGAGCTTGAGTAACACAAATATTTCTTAAAAGTAGCTTGCTTACCCTGGGCTGTGTGTCACCTGCAGCTGTGTCCTCAAGGAGCAGTGGTCACCTCCCCTCCAACCTGGAGGCTGCATGACTTTCTTATCCCATGGCTGGAGGGCCATGTGCTTTGAGGTGCTACTTGGTGTAAAGATTATAGCTCTGCATCAGGTTAGCTAATCACCTTACGTAGTGTGGGACCCTGAGCACAACGACGGGGTCAGATTCCTTGAAGACTGAATGTGCCTTGGTTGGCGCTGATGACCCTTGTGTGCTTTGCAGGGAGAATCCCCAAGCCTGTTGACTCCCTCTCCATCCTTCTGGTCTAAATGACCTTATGCCTCATGTTCTTGCTTTCTATATTCTGGGAGAATTCAAAGACCTGATCTTTGCAACAGCCTTTTCTGAGCTGAGGAAACTATTTTTGGCCCTGGATAAAGAGTAAAAAGGGGTAAAGCAGTAAGGTTGATTCAGAGCAATGCCAGCAGCCCCAGTTCTTAGACGTCTGGTCTTTTGCTAGTGCCTTCTGAAAACTGCTGCTGTTAAAGGCATTGAATTTGGCAGCTGAAGGCTGGAAACAGTGCATCTGCCCTTAAGCTCTTGGCTGCATTCCCCTAGCCATTAGGATGTGATCTAGTGATGCTGCTTCTCCTTACAACATACTCTAACAAAGCCTGAGTGCAGCTACAGATCTGCAAATGAGCCTTCCCTAACACTGAGAAATCAGCTTGGCATTTGTGCTCTGTGGGCTTGGCAGGATGTGGAGCAGGAACCCCCTCACCAGGCAAGCTTGGTTGGAAAGCCTGGGGATGATGTACTTAGGGCAAACATTTCCTGCTTCTGTTTTCAGTGAATTAAGCAGATGAGCTGAAATAATCAGGTGGGAAAATGAGGCGGCCATGTAAGATTTTTTTTTTTTTTTGGCTGAAATCTTCACAGATCAGGCTGTCAGCCTTCATGTTTAATGCACAAGCAACTTCCTGGAGGAGCTACAAAAGATTAAGAAAAAATAGGTTTTAATTTTTACCTTGACAGGGTGACATACTGTGAGGCTGAGCTGAGTGTGGCCAGGCTGTGATGTTATTCCTCAAAAGGCTGTTGGTGTTCCTCCCAAGGGCATGCAGACCCAGCCCTGTCCTCTGGGTGGGAACTTGAAGGCTGTCTTTTACAGGCAGTCCCCCATCTGTCCTAAGGCCCCTCATTGATCTATAAAGCCAATTTCTTCTCACTCTCCAAAGAAACCTGCCACTGAGCAGGGCCTGCTGCTCTTGTCACTGTTGGCCTATGCCACAGGGGTTTGACTGTGACCTGTGCCCCTCTGGGTGTCACAGCTGGAAGAGCTTGTGAAAGCCCAGCCCTATGCTGGGCAGGTACTGCCAGCACTGCCTCCCTTCCCAGACCTTTGGACATATGTTTATTAATAAACAAGCCATGCTTTGTGGTTTTTTCTTCTTAATGCAAGATGTGGACTTGTGACCTCCTATGGTGCAGGGTCTAAGGAGGCAGTCATCAGTATAGGACTTCTCTAAGGGCTTCAGCATTTAGCTTAGGAAATGGGGAAGATATCTGGCTGGGTTTTTGGCTCCAGCTTCTCTTGGATCTGATCCTATTAGCACTAATCCCTGAGTCTGTGCTCAGACCCTCTTTTGAGGCCCATCTTCAGCAGGAAAGACTTGTACTGGGAGTTGCTGTGCTCTGGGCTGTTGTATCTTCCAGCCAAACCCCATTCCCAGCCCAGGAGGGGCAGTACACCAACTAATGCTGCTTATAATGCTGTTGGCTTCCCTTGTGATAGCCAGCACATCTGTGGATTTTAGTGTTATAATTTAACATAGCTACTAATTCTTCAATGAATTATTAATCCCAAACAACTCTTTCCCCCTATTTACTATGAAAAAAACCTGATAGAAAGGCTGAGGAGGAGATGGGTTTAGCGGAGAAAGCTCCAGGAAATCCAGCCCCAAGTGATGGCTCCCAAAGTTGGGATTGCTGTAGGTGGATTAAGGAGATGGGGAAGCAAGGGTGTCTCATGGAGGATGATCAAGAGACCAGGCAGGAATTTACTGCTTGATGTTCTTAAGAGTTCAGTAGTGCCAGATGCTGCTTTACTGCCTCTAAAGGCACCGAGGCCTCTTGCTGGAGCTGTAGTAGGGGACATTGCTAGCCCATTTTTCCTGCCTTGTTTAACACAGCCCTGTGCACAGAAAGTGCAGGGCATGTGCTGGTTGTGGTGCCCTACTCACCTGCTGTTCTCCACATAAGAGCCCCATCAACCCCGGTCCCATAACTGGTGCTTCTGGACTTCATTAGCATTCACTTCCCTTGCACATGTGAACATCTGAGTAAAGACTTAATTAGAAAGCTGTAAGATGCTGGCAGAAAAATCAGTTTGTGAGAATTAATAACGTGAACATGGTCCTTCCCTCTGACCATGGTTCACCCTTATCTTCCAACTTAAGGGGTTGCAGTTTATTTTTAAGCAGGATATTTGACATGGCAAGATTTGAGGTGCTTCAGTCCATCCCATGGGACTATCCCCTTCATGGTACTGCCATCCATCCTACAGCAGAAGAGACCTTTCTGCAAAGGTTTCCTGGTCTGTAAGGTAGATAGCTTAAAAAAAAAAAGACAACTAAAATTTCCAAATTTGATTGAAACCTCTAGGTGTGTGCAGCCAGGGTGTCATTTCAGGGGTTTATTCTCCAGTTTCTAAAGGAAGAAGCCTCATCTGTTATCCCTGAACTGCCTGCCTTGCAATTAAACACAAAGAAAACCTGGTTTGTGGAATCCTACAGTGTCAGGGAGCTACATCTGCCCAGGCCAAGGACTTCCTTGCCATATTTATTGCCTTTTTATTTTCCTCCTAAGCCAACAGCCCTCTTGCCTTAAATGCTGCATGTGTATAGCTGCAGACTTGGTCATTTAAATAGGAGTCTGCAGGCACCCATGCCCTGTTGTGCAAGGGGCTCCTTTCCACCCTTGGTTTACCCCTGTGAATATACTTCCTGATGTCCCAAGGATCCTATTTCTGCCCCAAATGTTGTCTGGATCTCACCCTGATTTTTTTGTCTGCACTATTACCCTAGCTCAGGGGCCTTAGCTGTACTCTCCCACAGAGGTGTCCCTGTTCCTGGAGTTCTGTGAGCATGTGGGAAGCTCATTAAAAATAAATAAATATTCCATGTACTGTAAGAAAGCAGGAAAAATACCCTCTGGTGTTCTAAAAACTCATCTTCTGTGTTTATTTTTCTTTTTAAATCTAAGAGTTGTGGGGAGAGGGGACCTGTGAGAAGGGCATTTCCACCGCTGATGTTATGTGGGGCTGGTCCTTGCAAGGGGAAAGCATCCCAGATGTGATGTGCTTGGATGTGAAGGGTCCAGGGATTTATTTCTTGTCAGGCTGAGGATATGAGTTGTGTCCTTTCTCAGCCCTCTGCATCCAGACATTTTTATTACAGACATTACATTACATTTTGATGCCCAAATTTATGCATTAGCATGTACAAACTGGCACCTGAGTATCAGGGCTAATTTCCCAGTAATGTATATTATCGATGCCCTGACTGCATACGTTCAAGGGAATTGCTACACATTTTTTTCCTATTTTTTCCCTTTCTGTGATGATCAGCAAAGCAGAAGGTTATTCTAAGCTTTTGGATGCTGCTGGTGGAGCTTTTACAGGCAGTGAGCTTTGCAAAGGTGTTTCCTGAGCACTTAAATTGTTTATTGTAAATAATAACCATTTTCTCTGTGCAGACCTGGGGAAGCAACTGAAAAGGAAAATTTCTGGTATCTCTTACAGGAATTTATTCCCATCCAAGAGACAAAAGCATTTCCCCAAGGAACTGGAGTTAATTCACTTCTCATGTTTTTGCTGCCAGAAAAAAAAATGCGCTGTGGTGTAAATGGAGATGAAGGAGCAAAAGCCATTTGAAAACACCGACAGTAACTGAAAGTTTTGTTGCATTTGCTGAGGTAATTTAGTGTAATTCCCTGCTAATGAATTAATGTACCACTTCTTGTTCATTATAGCTTTCCTAATTTGATTTGAGCTCTAAGTGCCAGCTAGTTAGCTTCATTACCAGCAAATATTAATGTAATAAAGCAGGTTTTGGTGGAGTCCTTCATTCCCAGCAAGCTTTGTATCCAGGTGATGTGCTAGGGGAGGGCTGGGAGGAGGAGGAAGAGGAAGTTCAGGGATGCTGTCCATCAGGGAGGCTTCATGGGTGCCCATCAGCTTCTGAACGTGCAGCATCA